>NC_134215.1:51470000-52720000 GCF_965140235.1 Caretta caretta | reverse complement strand
TCCCCAACAAGGGGATTAGCACTAAAATCGACTTCACTGGGTCGAATTTGGGGTAGTGTGGACACAATTCAACTGTATTGGCCTCCGGGAGCTATCCCAGAGTGCTCCATTGTGACCACTCTGGACAGCACTTTCAACTCAGATGCACTCGTCAGGTACGCAGGAAAAGCCCCAGGAGCTTTTGAATTTCATTTCCTGTTTGGCCAGCATGGCGAGCTCATCAGCACAGGTGATCATGCAGTCCCCCAAAAGCGGGGGGAACTGGATCTGATTGCTATATGGGGAGATGAATCCGTGCTATCAGAACTCCATTCCAAAAGATGTAATGCCAATATATATGCCAAAATCTCCAAGAGCAAAAGTGAGGTGTATACAATGCTCACAACTGCAGCGGTGAGTGGAGCGGGCTCCCACTTGCAGTGCTATGGCTTATGCGTGGGCAATCCAGGAAAAAGGGCGAGAAATGATTATCTGCCATTGCTTTCACGGAGGGAGGGAGTGACGGAATGGTCACTGACGACACGTACCCAAAACCACTGGCGGTTTCCTTGTCTGTTATCTCAATTTTTTTTAATTAATAAAGAATGCATGGTTTCAAAACAATAGTTACTTGATTTTGAAGGGGGGAGGGTGTTTGGCTTACAGGGAATTAAAATCAACAAAGGGGGCAGGTTTCCATCAAGGAGAAACACGCACAACTGTCACACCGTAGTCTGGCCAGTCATGAAACTAGTTTTCAAAGTCTCTTGTGATATGCAGCGTGCCTTGCTGTGCTCTTCTAATCAGTGTCTGGCTGCTCAAAATCGGGTGCCAGGCAATTTGCCTCAACCTCCCACCCCGCCATAAACGTCCCCCACCCCTTACTCTCACAGATATTATGGAGCACACAGCAAGCAGCTAGAACAATGGGAATGTTGGTTGCGCTGGGGTCTGACCAACAACGCCAGCAAGCTTTTAAATGTCCAAAGGCACATTCTACCACCATTCTGCACTTGCTCAGCCTATAGCTGAACTGCTCCTTACTACTGTCCAGGCTTCATGAGCCATGGGAGCAAGGGGTAGGCTGGGGTAAGTGAAACTGCATGGTGCTGCCGGCTGGGAGAGCAGCCTGAGGCAGAAGCCTCTAGCTCGCAGGAGATCAGGATAACAGAGTTGCAGCGGAAGCGGTGGAGCGAGCAAAACACCATTGATGAGGACAGTTAGCAGTCCAACTGCACCATCTGCTGCAGAGTTGCAGCGGAAGCAGTGGAGCCGTTCACCATTGATGCAAAGGCACCCAGGAGCTGCTGCTGTGTGGCCAAAACAAAAGAGCAGGAGCCCTGGAGCTGTTTCATGTGGGATGTGCGCCTGCAAGACTTCTTCACCAGTGACAAAGGACAGGAATATGATGCAACTAAAATCTAAAAAGGCCTGCACATTTCCCAGAGTCACTACCCTTGATAACAGAATGTCAATGATTGCATTGGCTACTTGGATCACAGCAGCCCTCACAGTAGACTTGCCCACAACAGCAGTGGTGACAGTGAGCTGAGTGGGCTCCCACTTGCAGTGCTATGGCGTCTGTGCGGTTAACCCAGGAAAAAAGACGCGAAACGATTGTCTGCCATTGCTTTCATGGAGGGAGGGAGAGAGGGAGGGGCGACTAACAACATGTACCCAAAACCACCCGCGACAATGTTTTTGCCCCATCAGGCATTGGCAGCCCAACCCAGAATCCAATGGGCAATGGAGACTGCGGGAACTGTGAGATAGGTACCCACAGTGCACCACTCCGAAAGTCTACACTAGCCACGGTACTGTGGATGCACTCCACCAACTTAATGCACTTAGTGGGGACGCACGCAATTGACTGTATAAAACCAAAAAATCGACTTCTATAAAATCGACCTAATTTCATAGTGTAGACATACCCTTAGGGTGAGATTTTACCTGTAATCAGTTTCTTAATGTATTAGGCTTAAACTTGCATGTTTTTGCTTTATTTTGCTTGGCGACTTACTTTGTTCTGTCTGTTATTACTTGAACTTAAATCCTACTTTTTATTCTTAATAAAATCACTTTTGTTTCTTATTGAACCCAGAGTAAGTGATTAATACCTGGGGGAGCAAACAGCTGTGCATATCTCTCTATCAGTGATAGAGAGGGTGAACAATTTATGAGTTTAACCTGTGTAGCAGGGTGGTCACCCGTTCCTGGCCCAAAGGGGTTAAAAGCCAGCCCTTGGAGAGGGCCAGGGCTGGGAGCCTCACACTGGGCTGATTGGGAGGCAGCCTCAGCTGTGGCCATGCCCCAAGCAGACTCAGCTGACCCTATAAAGGGGCTGCTGAACTAAAGTTCAAGAGATTCTCTCTAGCTTCTGAGAGGGAGGGACCTGGCTGCAGGGACCTAAGCAGGGTACCTAGATTGGAGCAGGGTTGGGGAAGGGCCTGAGGAGCTGGGGGAGCTCCAGCCAGGAATGCCCCAGGCTGTGGCCTAGTATTAGGCCCAACAGGTACTGGGGTTTGCAGGGGACAGCCCAAGGTTAGACAGAGGCAGCAGGTCCAAACCCAACCTTGCCTGTGATGAGTGGCTTATACTGCAGTCTGCCCCAGAGCACGGGGGCTAGCTGGTGACTGGCAGTAGCCTATGACTGAGGGGAGGTAGGGATAGATGGTGTGGGTTCCCTGGGGAGGGGAGACGCTGCAAGTGAGGGATTACTGCCAGGGGGCAGCACCCTGGTGTACAAGGGGCACCAGGTCCGGGAGGGACATGGGGGGCCCGGCGTAAGTGGGACACCGGCCTGCAGAGGGTGCTCCAAAGCTGGAAGTAGAGCTAATTCCCAGGACACCAGCAGGAGGCACTGCAGGGGTGAGTCCCACACGTTTACACCCTGTATAAGCTTTATACAGAGTAAAACGGATTTATTTGGGTTTTGGATCCCTTTGGGAGCTGGGTGTCTAGGTGCTGGAGATAGGTGACCTGCTGAGCAGTTTTTGGTTAAAGTCTGCAGCTTTGGGGACGTGGACCAGACCTGGGACTGTATTGCAGCAGGCTAGCATGTCTGGCTCAACAAGGCAGGATTCTGGGAGTCCCAAGCTGGCAGGGAAAAGGGGCTCAGAGGTAACTTCATCACGTCAGGTGACCGTCCCAAGGGGGTCTCTGTGACCGAACCCATCACAGGCTGTATGCCAGGACTTGAGCCCTCCCCACCACTACCTTTTCTCCATGGCACTGCACAAGTTAGAACTGCAGCTGTGCTCTTACTGCCTCTTGGTGCTCCCTGCGCCCCAGTCATGCCCAACTGGCAGGAGTATTCCCTAACTGGAGCAGCACAAAGCCCGCAGAATAGAGGACAGGATCTGGCCCTGTATGTTCTTAGCTGAGAATGAGGAGTGAAAATGAACACAAAGCAGATATGATCCTTTTGCGCTCTAGCAGCACAAGTCTCCTTCAACCAGGGAAATAATCCCTTTTGTACAACGCAGCTCTCACTTTTTTTGCAAGGAAAATTATTTTGAAAGTCCTTATTAGTAAGAAGCCTACCATCTAAATCATTTAAGCATTTGCCCCACAGGTGTACATTAAATATGCTCAAAATGTTGTACCTTAGATGAGTAAAGGTCTGGAAAGCAATCAAGCCATAAGTACTTATATCAGCAAGCAGCTGCCAAAAGTGACAAGGTATTTAATCAACTTTAAAAGTGTTAAGAATTTTTCAGTAGGTTTTTGACATGTACTTAAGGGCCTTTTCAAAGATCTCTTGCTTTCCTGGGGTTTGCATATGATCAAAATGAAAAGCAGGAATTCAAGTTGCATTTGTGTTTTATTTTTAAAGTGACCAGTTGAAGCTGGTAAGGTTAAACATTTGATCTGCCTTTCCCCTCTGTTCACATTGTTCTGCTGAGCCAATGTATTTATGCCAAGGTGCTTTTTAAAGAGCAATGATTTGGCGGGCAGAGGTCGTTGGGGGTGGGGAGTTCTAGTAAAACATCAGTGCTAACTGCAGCGAAACATGGCTGGGTCCTTCAGACACTTTCACGTAGCTGTAACTTTGCAGAAGTCCCCCTGAGTTCAGCTGAACTACGCATGTGTATAAGGGTATGCCTACACGGCCACGTGACTCCAGGGTTAGCAGAACTCAAGTTAGCAGATCCTGAATTTGTTAACCTCGGGCTTGAGTATCTGAACTCAGTTGTACCCCCAGGTTAAGAATTGTTGAACCCTGGCTCCCAATCTGGGGGTTCAGTGTCTATGCTGCATTATTCAGGCCAGAGTCCAACCACCCACATCCCAGACTTTCTAGCACCCTCCCAAAATGTGGCCACTCTAGCCCTTTGTTCGTGGTACAATGTGGGGAAAACCTGAGTGTCCAAACTTGACTGTCTAGAGGAGAAAGAAAGTCTGCCTGTGGAATACTTTTGGTGGACTTCCAGAGCACAAGTCCAGTGGGACTGCATCTATGATGCAAAGCAATAGGGCTTGAACCGTGCGTCCTGGCTTGACTCAGGTTCATACCCTCCACCCCATGGGATGCTGGGACCCTCTGTCCAAGACCTGGATTAGTGCGATTTGTGTGTAGACAGAGGGTAGCTTAGATTTGAGCCCGAGCTTGAACCCTGGGCTCACATTGTAGTGTAGACATGCCCCAAGTGTTTGCAGATTCAAGGCTAATGTGTATGTGGGTGATGGAGAAAGACAATTCAGTAAGGGAACACATTTCATCTGCCAAAGGGTTGACTTGAATCCCATTTAATGCAACACAAAGACTCCTATTGACCTTGATGGGATTTGGATTAGGCCTGAAGTCCTCTGGGGCAAGGACACACCACCAGGACTGTGGCAAGCTGTTTGTCATGGCAAAAAATGGGAGAGCACAATGGCTTTGTCATAAAAACAAACAAACGAATCACTGCAAGGGTCATGATTTTAGTTCAAAAGGAAAAGTCACAGCACACAATGCTGTAATGATTATTCATGTTCTTTTCTCCAAGAGTTAAATAGTTGCCACTAATGATTTATAAGCATAAAATATAGCAAAAAAGCCAAATGTATGAATGTGTATAGAAAAGCCTTGCTCAGTAGTGAGCAGGGAGGGTGTGAGAATGGCCACAACTTTTTATGCAAAACTCTTAAGTTAGTTGGTTAGGGAAACCAAAGCCACGATCAACCTACAGCCTCACCATGAGAACTGAGTAGAGAGAGTTTAAACATTATGCTAAATAAGAATAACAATGTGAAATGTACCCTCTTACTGCCATCACACACAAATACCCACTGGGAAAAGAGCATATAAGCTCACATGACCATAATGTATGCACCCTGGCACTTTTTAAAAGCTGTCATGAGGTGTTCAAGTAGTTGAACATGCCTATGAACAACTTCATTTGCCAGCTAGCAGTTGTAGCTCATGTTTTCCTTAAGTTGGTTTCATGCTTAAATCTACTTTTCCCTCACAGCATGGAACGTGAAATGTGGAACACATGGTCCCGTGTGCTGAGAATCTTCTCTGCCAAAACAGGCTGCACTTTGCTTGCGTTTCCCTTGAGGCCACTCACTATCCAAAAGCATGGTAGAACCAAACATTTCAGCTGTCTGAACCTATCCTCTGGCCTTGTACACATGGGGAGCTAGAGCAAAAGATGCTTCCCTCAGCAAGAGACTGAGAACTTGCCAAGAAGGCATGCTTGTTCTTGTTCCCTTCGGTTTACTTTTGAGATACTCACGCTATGGCCAATACTTTGGGGTTATATGATACTGTTTTCATTCCCCCCACCCTTAATTAAAACAGCCGGAGCTGGAAGGTGATAGTCACATCTCAACCACTGGAAAGAGCTGGTTGGAGATAATGTGCTGGTCAAGGATTATTGGTGCCATTGGGTACTTTTTACCCAACAGAGACCATCATGGGGGAGCATCCCTCTCCCGTTACCACCAGCTGCTTTTTCTTCAGAGGTAGGTAGGCTTGGCAAATTTAATGTTAAAAATAAACATCAATATTTGTGTGGGGGGAGGAATTTTTTTCAATTTGTATTGATATAAATTTTCAGTTGCATAAAATTATAAAGGTTCAGACAATATCTACTTAATGACAGTAAATGCTGAGATTCAAAAAGTTAAAGCTTTATAACCATTGAAACACAAACTGTCAACATCACATGCCAAAATATACAAAATAAATAGCCTTAAATCAAACTCCAAGTTCTCAAGCAGCATTTTTCTTTATCTGCAAGTTTCTGTTATTGATGGAAATAGTTTTTGTCGACTTGTGTGTACATGGTGAAATCGACGTTTGTCAACACTTACAGATAAACTTCTCATCCCTTCCCAGACTAGAGACACGGAGAAATAAATGTGTGGCTCAACAGGCTTCTTGCTTTCCATCCCCAACCTTGCCCTAACCAACAGGAACAAAACTGTCTGCTAGGAAGATTCTTCTATCTCTAGTCGATATGACCCCTGGCTGATTTAATACTCAGACCCACTGTCAACCTAGGACAGTACCCAGTTCACATTAGGACACTGGGAACATATTGAGGTCAATTAGTTGGACACCCTGATTGCCAGACTACAGCCCATGACCCTTCAGAGAAATAGCCCCTACTGAGGGGTTGTTTCTGAGCAAACTGATTCAGCTCTTTCTCCTCCAGGCTGGAAAAGGGGGGAGGGAGAGAGACGTTTTGTTTTATTTTTTTAGTACTTTTTGAGAAGTGTTCTCATACTCTGGTGATGAGAGTGATAGCTAAATAGAAGGGAGAGGAACATTGTTGGATCAGTGCACACCCCAGGAAAGCTGTGGAATATCAAAGGGTCAGTTCCCCCAGAGGTTCACTACAGCTGGATAGACCCAGGAAGCAGGGATTTCAACTCTCCATATTTCTCGCTTTACTCTTGGGGGGTAGCTACTGTCACTTGCCACAGAGAAAAATCCCATGTCAGGCCTCAAGGGCAGCCATTATTTTTCATTTCTGTGAAAGATGAATATACTTGCATGATCAGCACTTTTTTAGAACAGTGCAATCAAGATCAGAAAGTCATTGACTTGTTCCTGCTGCTTTTAATTAAAAAGAATATATCAGTGCAGAAGGTTAAACCAATGGCACAGACACTAATGAGCTTGACACTATAACAGCCCTAGCTTATGATATTTCTAATATCAGCTTACACAGTAATAAAATCTCCTTATCCATGTAACCTACTAAAAGAAATTATTAAGCATGGTTAGTTGAAGATAGCTCTTCCTATCTGTGACAGATATGGCAATTTCTTGCAATATCCTTGAAAAACCTTATTGAATTAAGTCTAAGTATCTTTGGAGTCTATTGTATTAAATGCAAAGGTTTTCTGTTATTGTGGGCCAGGATTGTAGATAAATGCTTTAGGGGGGAGATGTGATGTGAACCCTGGGAAGTGTGATGAACATCAAAGGACCTGTATTGAACAATGTGACAGACAAGAATGCACTTTTGGGACAAACAGTGTCAAGTCCTTTGCTTGGGGAATCAGTAGGGGGAGGTGAATGCAAATTTCCCATCTCTAGTTATGCAAAAACACCCTGCCTTGTTAAGCTACACCCTGAGGAGAGGACCACTGTCTGCTGATTATCTGTTCCTGGAGTCTCAAGATCAAAGGCCCAAGCTGAGTAAAAGAGAGACTAATCCTATTAATGAGGGCGCTAGTTAGGCACTAGAACTGTTATGAACTGGGGTGGGGGGAGGATCAGACCTTTTTTGTGGGGTTTCAAGGCCTGACTCCTACCAGAGCCCTGAGGATTTCAAGTGGGGAGGTGATTTCTTGTAAGCTTCTGAGCATGCATGTAGGTTCTTCTGTTGTGTTTGAAACATTTTCTCTTTCATGAAGAATACTAAGAATAACTAAGATTGCTTATAAAGAGCTGGGTGGTAACTCATAACAACTGGACATTACTTGTTTATAGCTTTGAAGAGAAAGCAGAGCTCAGGAATTAGTCTTTTTGGCCATATGGCTTGCTGCGAATATCAGTGTAGGCAGGAAACTGCAGTCTGGAAAAACCCTGCTCCGGCGAGAGAGGCACAGGTGTCTACCCAAGAGGGCGATGGCTGAGGAGCCGGGAGCCTAGAGTGGGTGCCCTTGCTGGGCCATGAGAGGGAAATACAGGTGCCGTTACCTTTACACCATCAATTTTAAGAAAGTATAATAGCTGACTGCTGCAAAATCCTACATCAACGCCTCAAAGTGGCACAGCAGTGACCCTGGCTTGTCTGACAGCGAGGATAGCGGAGTGTATTCTTCAGTAGGTTCAACCATGCTATTAAGGTGTCAGACTACCAACCCGCGGGGAGGACAGCTGTCCTCCTTCTTGAGGTTGGGTGCTAGCTAAGTTGAGGAGGTAAACGCGCCACTGACAGCACAGCCAGTGGGTGGATGAAGAAATGGCTAAAACAACACAGATAAACGGGCCCTAACTCCTTGTGCGCTCCTCAGTCTGTTCTATGATGGTGGTGGGGAGTTGAGTTGACGAGAGGCTATTAAGAATCTCAGGGGCCAGAAAAAGGACTGCCCTTCTAATGTGTATCTATAACTGCAGGACAATGATGAGAGACAATTCAATCAACCATCTAATGGAGGAGAAGGCAAAGACGGCCTGCGACATCCTTGATCTCTGCGAAACACGCCGAAGAAAGGACATGGAAGTGAAGTGGAGAGACAAAAGTACCATCATGTTGGGAAAAGGAGAAGGCGCGAGAACTGTTGGAGGAATCAGTTTCATCATCAACAAGGAATGGTCTTCAAAAATCATCTCCTGCAAGTTTCAGTAATCGTGCATCAGGAGCGCTACACCTCCAACTGAACAAGAACAGCACCCTCAAGATCATTCAGAACTATACTCCCACAAGCACAAGCAAAGATGACAATGTGGAAGAATTCTATCAGGAGCTTGAGGAAACCCTCACTAAAAAATCCACATATACGATCGTGATGTGAGATTTCAATGCTAAGATTGGAAGAGGGAAAGAAGGTGAAAAGTTCATTGGTAGGTATGGCATCAGTGAACGCAATCCACGAGGAGAGCAATTTGCAACTCTCACAGAGATGAAAGAAATATTCATTGGTAACACCTGGTTTAAGAAGAAGGCCAAGAGGAGGTGGACACGCATCATGCTCAATGTGAAGAACATGAACAAGATTGACTATATTCTGATTGATAAGTGGAGCATTGTACAAGACAACTCAGTAGTACCATCATTTAACACCGGTAGTGACCATCACTTGCTCAGAGCACAGCTCAACTTCAACAAAAAGGTGAAGAAGAAAGCGCTACAGATGGTAAATGAGAGACAGTGGCCAAAAATATTTGATAAGGCAATCTTGAAAGTGAACATTTCCAAGGAAGACTGGAGTCCTATAGATAACTGCAATGAAGATAATAAGAACTTCACCGATAAGTTGAGGCAATGTGTGAAATTAGCTGAGAAAGAAAGACTGAAAAGAGTGAAGGGAAGAATCTTGGAGGAAACGTGGAACTTGCTAGAGAAGCAGAGGAATATGAAGCAAAATGAGGGTGACAAACTTGAGTACTCCCTCCTCTGCAAGTTGATAAGAAGAAGACTAAAGGAGGACTTCGAGAAGTACTGAAATGAAAGACTCTTAAAGATGGCTGAAGATCGCAGAAGCCTCAAAAAATGCAAAATGGAATTGACACTGTACATGTCAACAATAATGGCGCTGAAGAACAGGGATGGAAAACCAGTAATTGACAGAACAGGGATGGAAGCAGTCTGCAAAGATTTCTACACCAACTCGTTCGCGTCTCAGATAAATTTCCCAGTACCAACACTTCAACAGACCAACGAGCATGTATTCCCAGTCCTTGTCAGCGAAGTTCAACATGCAGTTCACCAAATGAAGGAAGGAAAAGCCCCAGGTAAAGATGGACTGACAATCGAAATAAGAGCTGGAGGCCAAGACCTCTGGTAAACCCTTGCTCAGAGGTTTAGCCGTTACTTGGAAATGCGGAAGATACCATCTATCTGGAGGAAGTCCAATACCATTCTGCTGTACAATAAGGGCGATCATGAAAATCTAAGTAACTAGTGTCCAGTTGCTTGCTCTCACATGTCTACAAGCTGTTCACCAAAATAATAACAAACCGACTCTCATAGAGTCTGGACGAGCAGCAGCCAAGAGAGCAGGCAGGCTTTTGAAGGAATTTCTGGACAATGGACCATATTTTCACTATAAACCAGCTATTGGAACACTCTAGGAAATACAAATTCCTTTTATATATTGCCTTTGTTGACTATGAAAAAGCGTTCCACGGTGTAGAGATCAATGCAGTGTTGAAAGCTCTTGTAAAGCAGGGCATTGACACAAACTATATCAAACTATTAAAGGAAGCAAATTCTGACTGCACTACAGATATAACTTTATTTGATACTCCCCTTCACATCCCAGTTAAGAAAGGTGTGAAACAAGGAGACACGGTTTCACCAAAACTCTTCACAGCCTGCCTCAAAATGGTAATGAGGCGGATGAATTGGAAGGGTTGAATCAATATCAATGGAGAGCAGTTAAACCATCTCAGATTCACGGACGATATTGTGTTGATTGCCAAAAATACTATCAAACTACAGAAAATGCAGCAAGAACTCAACACAAAAAGCAGCAAAGTGAGACTGAAAAATTAATGGTTCCAAACCAAAATGTATGTGGTCTGATACCTTACCAAAAGTCCAAATAACAATCAAGGGAGAACAAATAGAAGAAGTTGAGCAAAATGTCTATTTGGGCCAAGAAATTAAAATGCACCACGATTAGGAAGGTGAACTCTTGCAAAGAAAGAAAGCAGGTTGGTGCACCTTCAATTCTATCAAGGATGTCCTCCAAGGAAAAATCAACAAGGCAACATGTGCTAGCCTTTTCAACTCAACAGTTCTGCTAGCAATGTTGTACGGCAGCAAAACATGGGCGCTGACAAAGATAGGGGAGCAGGAAATGTCTCTCATGGAGAGGAGGATGGAAAGAAGTATTCTGGGAATTTCAGTCCGTGACCAAGTCCTCAGTGAAGTGATCAGACAGCAGAGTGGAGTGCAGGAGTTGTTGAGAGCAGGCATAGTAAAATGCGATGGGCCAGGCATATAGTGAGGCTCACTGACAATTGATGGACTGCAGCTGTCGCCGAGCGGTACTCACGGGAACTGAAACAACCACTCGGCTGACCTCCAAAGAGATAGGAAGATTTTATAGTGAAAACACAGGGCCACACATGGAAAAGGAAGGCCAGGATATGAGAAAAATGGACGAAGTGTTGCGTTCAGTGCAATCTATACGAGGGCTGAAGGACTGATTGATTCAGGTGATGATAATAGCTAAATTCACAGTTTTCTCTGTCAGCATCAACTCGCCACTTTCCTAAAATGTCTTAAGATATTCCAGGATAAATCACAAATAATATAATAACAGTAATAGTCTCAGACTTCTCTCCCAGATACTTGACCCATGTCTTCATTCAGAGATCACATATCTGATGCAGTCTGAAACTATTAATGGCTGCCCCAGTCTAGTCGACAAGGGTTCAAATTTTTTGATTTGTCACAAACTTAACAATAGGCTTAGGTTCTTGTTAGGCGCTGGGACAGTGATTCAAATCCTCCTCTATTTTCTAAGGCAGGCCGTGGAATCAGTGGCAAGACTCCACACTGACATCAACTGGTTTCGGATTAGTCTTCGAAAGGAGACCTACAAATCTATAGGTCACCATCTCCTGCATGTTTGATTATCACATTAAAATAGCCAAAGCTGAACTCCTTGGGCCAGACCCATTGATTTCCATGGAGGTATACAGGCATAAAACTGGTGCAACAGAGAATTTTTTAAAAAATTTATTAATCCTCAAAATAGGGCTTATGTGGGATTTGAATGGCACAGAAATCTTGCACAGACTATCTAAACAGAGGTGAATTCCATCCAATATTAATATGGTGGGGAAGGGGAAACAGTGATGAAATCAGGACAGGTTGTGCTGTCGGAATGAATGCTACCCTATGTTATAAATAGTTTTGAAAAGTGTCTGACTTTAGTATGCTGCCTAGTAAAACTATGAAAAATGGTTTCATAAATCAATTTAAATGAACGAGTCATATCCTCCAGGCATACAAATGTTAGTTTGGGTCATTTATGTGATAAGGCTCTATTTAAAAAAAATTAACTGAGAACTGATGTCACTGAGTGATTGAAAATGAGATGAAAGACAGATTTGATCAGCAGAAGAAATGCAAACAAATTGTCACTGACCTCCTAAACTATAATCTAGGCAGAAACTGACAGTTTATTTGATTAAAATGAATTGCTATCAGAACCTTGAGACTGTGAGCGGATTTAAGGGTATGTCTACATTGCAATAAAACAACTCAGCTGACTCAGGTTTGCTGGGTTTGAGCTCTGGGACTATAAACCTGCAGTGTAGCTATTCGGGCTTGGGCTGGGTCCCAGGCTCTGGGACCCTGCACAGGGGGAGAGCCCCAAAGTGTGGGCTCCAGCCTGAGCCCAAAAATGTACACTGCAATTTTATAGCCCCATAGCCTGAGCCCCAGTCAGCTGACAGGAGCCAGCCGCAGGTGTTTTATTGCAGTATAGACATACCCTAACAGCCTGCTTTTCCTCTTACTCCTGTTACCTGTATCCTAGTGTTATTCCATTTACTTAAGTGGAATTACTTCTGATTTGCATCAAGTGAGAGGAAGATCGGGCCATTAATGTATGTCACGTTCTAGATCTGATGAAAATTCACAACCATATATCAAGTGTAGAGATACTTGTATTAAATAACCTAGATGCATCATTCCTTTACTTGTCATGGGTGTGTTTGAATTTATGGTCAATGAATGAAATCTTAAAGAAAGGGGTTCCTCCATGCCAGCATATAAGAGGGCAGCCCATAGGTTTTTTTCAAAGAAACATTAAAGTACATTAAATTGTCATCCAGCAGGCAGACTCATCCACTGGGAAAGTAAAGTCCCAAACTATAGTTCAGATCAAGTCCCGTTCCTCAGGGGTGGCTTTATTAACACAAAGATTAGAACAATAGGAGTAAAGCAACTTGGAACACTTCGTAGCAGCCACTTGTCTTGCCATCTTTCAGCAGCCTGGAAGGAGAGAGCACACACCCTTCCCCCTAGGTAGCTATCACTGCAGGAATTTCTTGGCTCTCCCAGAGCCACACCCCGATCAATCCCTGTGATAGGCAAGAACGCTGGGCATCCGATGAAGTGAGCTGTAGCTCACGAAAGCTTATGCTCAAATATATTTGTTCGTCTCTAAGGTGCCACAAGTACTCCTTTTCTTTTTGCGAATACAGACTAACATGGCTGCTACTCTGAAACTCTAAAGAACATTTGAAATATAGAAACTCTGAAATATAGAACAGTGTCTGATATTTGACTGGCTGCTACTCCTGGGAGCCTGTGGGAGCCTGAGACCTTTTCAGGAGCAGTGGTGCCCCCTGCTCCTGAAGAACAGCCAAAGGTTCAGAGAAGTTTTATCAAAACATCAGCAAAAGTCTGCTGTAATTGCCTCCTTCCCTCCTCCCTAATTGGCAAAGACCAAGACCAACAGCTGTTCCAGAGCGAACAAGAAATAAAGAACACGCAGGAGGTGGTACCTCTAATTCCAGCCCCACAATCTGCTATCCAGTTACAGAAGGGTGGAGAATGTGATTGTGAATCAGTCAGGGGAGTGGGAATGTGAAAGCAGCAGGGTTGGCTCAAGAAATTAGCCATATTAGAGAGGTGGATTATTTTTATTCTTACTTGTGGCATTAGAACAGACTGTTCTTTCCCTCTTTATCCTCCCCTTCTCCTGAGCGATTCCATCATCTCAAAAACCTGGCTGTGAGCTAGCTATCTGCCATGTACGACATTCAAATGGCTATGTAAGATAGGGTCAGTTATATTGTGCCCTTACTGATCTAACTGATGAACATGCTGCATTCGTGGCAAGGTGGCTTTTTTGGGGACCGAGCCTCCTCACACTGGTGTAAAACAACTGTGAGTGAAAGACCATTCACTTCATGGAGTCTCCCCTGATTTATACTAGTCTATATGAGAGGAAAATCAATTCACTGGAGTACTTAGTGTGATAGGGACTCTACAGTATGGACACAATTCACTGGGTCTTGCTTTGAGCAGAGACAGGGAAAGCTACAACTTAGTCACCATTGGTGATGCTGCTTTGTGGTGGTTTTCATAATGGTGTTGAAGTCAGCGAATGGCTATGTTAGTTAGTCATACTGACTCAACATCGTAGGGTCTTGTCAGGAGCCAGGACATCGGGCAACCATGATTATACTGTTGCTGTCTCAGACTCCATTCAGAGACAGTGTGGGTTTAAGGGTGAACTTCACTGCACTGCATACCACACTTGCTGTCTTTGGGTGGGATGGATATACTCTGGGGGTTGGCGGGGGGGAAGTCCACAGCACAGTTAAGAAGCCTTTGTTTACTCAGTTCTTTTCTTAATCTCTCCTCCCGTTTATCATCTGGTGACTTCCCCCTCACCCTGTCTTTCTTCCCATTTTGAAAGGGGGCACAGAGCTGACAGGATATTGCTCTCAGCACAGGCTGTCATTTTGGGGTAATAAATGTGGATCCATCCCTGAAACTGAACACACAATAGTTGCCACAACTCTTGTGTTAATCACCAATAGCCAAGTATGAATTTAATATTCACTCATCTCTAGTTCAGAGGGAGTATCACTGTGGTACAGCCTTATTTGTAGACACTTTAGTTGCTGGCCTCGATTTAGGGGACCACCAGTGCTTAACAGACATGGCTAGGTTACATTATTTGCATATGCAAATAAGATGTACATTTTAAAAATGTTTTAAACATACTGTGTGTGTGTGTGAGTGGCATGGCTGCAGAGTGGCCTCAGATAAGACATCTGGACCCAGCTGAAAAAATATATCGCAACAGCAGCACACGTTCAAGGTTTGTGTGTGACAAGAGAAGTGACTAGGGATCTTTGCATCAGCCATAGAAAACCAAAGCTAGATTCTCCTGGAGGAAGTGGTTCAATAGTCAGAATGGGATTGAGAGCCCCGCGTAGAGACATAAGAACGAATTGGATAAATCAGGAGAAGCTGAATTTGGAAGCGGCAGCGATGTGACAGGCACTTCACTCCTAAGAGTGAAAGAAAATGGAATCATAGACTCACTAGAATATAATCTACAGAGATGAAGTAAAGGACAAGAAAAACGAAATTAGATTTGGCATCAGGCAATGACGTGTGCTGAATTGTTTAGTAACGTTTTATGAAATGAAGGGTCTAACTCTAGCAGATTCAATTTTCTTTGCTCAACATTTAATATTGTTTCAGTTGCCTTGGAATAGGAACTTCAAGAACTCTGATACATGTTGTGGTACATTTGTTTACTTGACAAGTTAAAATGCTGTGTCTGAGTTGCCCCACCCCATGCGAATGGTCAGCATTTCCAGGATCGTTCTCTTCTTGCCCTCATTTCTCTATGTCCAATATCTTTGCCATTTCTGAACAGTATCCATTTTATTCCTAGCACTTCTGTGTCTGTGCTGACCTATGGGTGGGCAAGTAGGGAGGTCGTGACAGTACCATTTCCACTGTGCTTCTTTTAAAAGTGTGATCTAAGTGAGCTAGATCAAATTCTACTCGAAGTAGTACATATGGAACTACCCTGACTCCAGTGGGGTTGCCTGGTTGTAACTGAGGGCACAGTTTCTGAGGCCCAGACAAACTAAAGTCTGAGCAGGATATTTGTTGTTATGGTGACTTGCTTGGATTTATGCTAATTACCTTGTTGAAAACTGCTTACTAATAATTGTTTATTTCTGTTGAGTCATCAGACCATCTTACTCAAATGTATTGATGAGTAAACTGAATGCAAAGAAGTGAAGCTTCTTAGGCCAAGTTTACATAGATATGTAGGTGCCTAAAAATGCAGATGTGTGGCTAGAAAGAACCACAAATGCATCTAAGCAACTTGGGCACCTAACTCCCCTGAGTTAAGTGTAGTAATAAATCCTACTAAGTGCCCATATGCATCTTTAGGCACCTAAATACCTTTATAAACCTGGCCCCTTACTCCTATACCACCTGATCTGGCTCCCACTAAAATCAGTAACAAAATATCCATTGAATTCATTATCAGGCTCACTGAATCAGTTGCACAGTTCCCCCAGAACCTTGACTCCCTGTCCCTTCCTCCAACCCCAAGGCCATGATGTACCTCAAGCAAATGTAATATTCTCTGTGCAATTATTAATACTGTTATTAACACTTTCTTTTTCAGTTACAAAAAGTTACTTTCAGTTATTTGGATATTTAAGCAATAACAGGTGTATTCTTTTTTGGAAGAAATAAATATATATTTCCATACTTATTTTATCTAACTCTAGATATCGATATGTATTTAATAACATGAATAGTAGCAGCACAGTTGACAACAGTGGGGAGAGTCTTGTTTTTTTTTCTTCAAAGAAGGCTTGTTTAGTAAGTGTCATTACAAGTTAAAAAGCAAGCCAAGTGGGAAGACTGTACACACTGTTCCTTACTGTATACAAATTACATAGAATGTTCGGTCATACCATCAATTTTATTCGTTGATGACGAGTTTGATAAAAAGAGTCCATCCATATTTCAAGGTTTGAACACAGAGGGCAGCTTTTCCTGATTTTTTTTTTTTTTTTTTGAGTGGTTGGTTTCTCAATGTTTATATATGGTTATATATGGTTTATATGGTTTATTTAGAATTTTAAATAAATCAAACACTTTGTACAAAACACTGGGTTTTTTTTAATTTTGTTCCTTTAATATAAACTGGATCCTATAATGGTTTACAGAGTTAAAAAATGCCATCACTGAATTAAAAAATAAAGACTAGCAAAGCAATTGAGAAGTTACACAGTGTCACCAGAGGAGAAAAGCTCCATATTGGTCAGACATTTGAGAACAGATGGAGAACTGATGAGCTGGAAGAATGCAGGAAGGCTGTTGCAGATGTCAGCAGCTGCAGAGGAGAAGCCACTCACATCAGCTGTGGGGAGACTGTGTGAAGGGACCTATAAAAGACCAACTCAGGATGGGGAGGAAGGGAGATATGAAGAAAAGCTATGAATAATCCCATTGATAAAGGATTGCTTTTCTTTTTCCACAGTATAGTCCAGAAAGGGTTGTTACAATGCGTCCAATTGTTGTAGCATCTGATTAAGTTTTTCCTGTGGCATGCATCCAGCCAAATCTTACTGCTGGGCTTTAAGTGATAGAATGCTCTTCCCTTGGCCACAGAAGCGTGATCTTTCTTTTCGACCACCAAATTAGCAATAGATCTGAATTTCTGCACAGGAATCCAGACTGCAGATTCTTCCAGGTGTCTACGTCACAATAGACCATCACACATCCATTTTATTTGCACAGTTTTAGATGCAATTGCCTCTGAGACTAATATTGATGGATATGTCTGGAATATTGCTATGGGGGGGAAGGGGGGAATGAAGCCTTCTTCGCTCCTGCATTTTAATGTATGAAACTGAAATCCCTTAGTATGATAGCATTTTTTTCTGGCTATTGGGAACTAAGCCATGCAATTAAATTTATAGTGAATTGATTGACATGTTTCATTGGTAAAACATATATTTTACAAACAGTAAAACATTAACTGTATTCTTCCCCAAGGTTCATTTTCTATCAGCATCCTCAGCTCCTTGTCCCATTTGTCACATATTCTGCATAATGACAGGTTTCAGAGGAACAGCCGTGTTAGTCTGTATTCGCAAAAAGAAAAGGAGTACTTGTGGCACCTTAGAGACTAACCAATTTATTTGAGCATGAGCTTTCGTGAGCCACAGCTCACTTCATCAGATGTGTACCGTGGAAACTGCAGCAGACTTTATATACACACAGAGAATATGAAACAATACCTCCTCCCACCCCACTGTCCTGCTGGTAATAGCTTATCTAAAGTGATCAACAGGTGGGCCATTTCCAGCACAAATCCAGGTTTTCTCACCCTCCACCCCCCCCCCCACAAATTCACTCTCCTGCTGGTGCTAGCCCATCCAAAGTGACAACTCTTTACATAATCAAGTCGGGCTATTTCCTGCATAGATCCAGGTTTTCTCACTTCCCCCCCACCCCCATACACACACAAACTCACTCTCCTGCTGGTAATAGCTCATCTAAACTGACCACTCTCCAAGTTTAAATCCAAGTTAAACCAGAATATCTGGGGGGGGGGGGTAGGAAAAAACAAGAGGAAACAGGCTACCTTGCATAATGACTTAGCCACTCCCAGTCTCTATTTAAGCCTAAATTAATAGTATCCAATTTGCAAATGAATTCCAATTCAGCAGTTTCTCGCTGGAGTCTGGATTTGAAGTTTTTTTGTTTTAAGATAGCGACCTTCATGTCTGTGATTGCGTGACCAGAGAGATTGAAGTGTTCTCTGACTGGTTTATGAATGTTAGAATTCTTGACATCTGATTTGTGTCCATTTATTCTTTTACGTAGAGACTGTCCAGTTTGACCAATGTACATGGCAGAGGGGCATTGCTGGCACATGATGGCATATATCACATTGGTGGATGTGCAGGTGAACGAGCCTCTGATAGTGTGGCTGATGTTATTAGGCCCTGTGATGGTGTCCCCTGAATAGATATGTGGGCACAATTGGCAACGGGCTTTGTTGCAAGGATAAGTTCCTGGGTTAGTGGTTCTGTTGTGTGGTATGTGGTTGTTGGTGAGTATTTGCTTCAGGTTGCGGGGCTGTCTGTAGGCAAGGACTGGCCTGTCTCCCAAGACTTGTGAGAGTGTTGGGTCATCCTTTAGGATAGGTTGTAGATCCTTAATAATGCGTTGGAGGGGTTTTAGTTGGGGGCTGAAGGTGACCGCTAGTGGCGTTCTGTTATTTTCTTTGTTAGGCCTGTCCTGTAGTAGGTAACTTCTGGGAACTCTTCTGGCTCTATCAATCTGTTTCTTTACTTCTGCAGGTGGGTATTGTAGTTGTAAGAAAGCTTGACAGAGATCTTGTAGGTGTTTGTCTCTGTCTGAGGGGTTGGAGCAAATGCGGTTGTATCGCAGAGCTTGGCTGTAGACGATGGATCGTGTGGTGTGGTCAGGGTGAAAGCTGGAGGCATGCAGGTAGGAATAGCGGTCAGTAGGTTTCCGGTATAGGGTGGTGTTTATGTGGCCATTGTTTATTAGCACTGTAGTGTCCAGGAAGTGGATCTCTTGTGTGGACTGGACCAGGCTGAGGTTGGTGGTGGGATGGAAATTGTTGAAATCATGGTGGAATTCCTCAAGGGCTTCTTTTCCATGGGTCCAGATGATGAAGATGTCATCAATATAGCGCAAGTAGAGTAGGGGCTTTAGGGGACGAGAGCTGAGGAAGCGTTGTTCTAAATCAGCCATAAAAATGTTGGCATACTGTGGGGCCATGCGGGTACCCATAGCAGTGCCGCTGATCTGAAGGTATACATTGTCCCCAAATGTGAAATAGTTATGGGTAAGGACAAAGTCACAAAGTTCAGCCACCAGGTTAGCCGTGACATTATCGGGGATAGTGTTCCTGACGGCCTGTAGTCCATCTTTGTGTGGAATGTTGGTGTAGAGGGCTTCTACATCCATAGTAGCCAGGATGGTGTTATCAGGAAGATCACCGATGGATTGAAGTTTCCTCAGGAAGTCAGTGGTGTCTCGAAGGTAGCTGGGAGTGCTGGTAGCGTAGGGCCTGAGGAGGGAGTCTACATAGCCAGACAATCCTGCTGTCAGGGAGCCAATGCCTGAGATGATGGGGCGCCCAGGATTTCCAGGTTTATGGATCTTGGGTAGTAGATAGAATATCCCAGGTCGGGGTTCCAGGGGTGTGTCTGTGCGGATTTGATCTTGTGCTTTTTCAGGAAGTTTCTTGAGCAAATGCTGTAGTTGCTTTTGGTAACTCTCAGTGGGATCATAGGGTAATGGCTTGTAGAAACTCGTGTTGGAGAGCTGCCGAGCAGCCTCTTGTTCATATTCCGACCTATTTATGATGACAACAGCACCTCCTTTGTCAGCCTTTTTGATTATGATGTCAGAGTTGTTTCTGAGGCTGTGGATGGCATTGCGTTCCGCATGGCTGAGGTTATGGGGCAAGTGATGCTGCTTTTCCACAATTTCAGCCCGTGCACGTCGGCGGAAGCACTCTATGTAGAAGTCCAGTCTGCTGTTTCGACCTTCAGGAGGAGTCCATCTAGAATCCCTCTTTCTGTAGTGTTGGCAGGGAGACCTCTGTGGATTAGTATGTTGTTCAGAGGTATTTTGGAAATATTCCTTGAGACGGAGACGTCGAAAATAGGATTCTAGGTCACCACAGAACTGTATCATGTTCGTGGGGGTGGAGGGGCAGAAGGAGAGGCCTATCCTATTGTGAACCTATCCAACTATACTCTCAGCCCAGCAGAAGCAGCTGTTCTATCTCGGGGCCTCTCCTTCTGCCCCTCCACCCCCACGAACATGATACAGTTCTGTGGTGACCTAGAATCCTATTTTCGACGTCTCCGTCTCAAGGAATATTTCCAAAATACCTCTGAACAACATACTAATCCACAGAGGTCTCCCTGCCAACACTACAGAAAGAGGGATTCTAGATGGACTCCTCCTGAAGGTCGAAACAGCAGACTGGACTTCTACATAGAGTGCTTCCGCCGACGTGCACGGGCTGAAATTGTGGAAAAGCAGCATCACTTGCCCCATAACCTCAGCCATGCGGAACGCAATGCCATCCACAGCCTCAGAAACAACTCTGACATCATAATCAAAAAGGCTGACAAAGGAGGTGCTGTTGTCATCATGAATAGGTCGGAATATGAACAAGAGGCTGCTCGGCAGCTCTCCAACACGAGTTTCTACAAGCCATTACCCTATGATCCCACTGAGAGTTACCAAAAGCAACTACAGCATTTGCTCAAGAAACTTCCTGAAAAAGCACAAGATCAAATCCGCACAGACACACCCCTGGAACCCCGACCTGGGATATTCTATCTACTACCCAAGATCCATAAACCTGGAAATCCTGGGCGCCCCATCATCTCAGGCATTGGCACCCTGACAGCAGGATTGTCTGGCTATGTAGACTCCCTCCTCAGGCCCTACGCTACCAGCACTCCCAGCTACCTTCGAGACACCACTGACTTCCTGAGGAAACTTCAATCCATCGGTGATCTTCCTGATAACACCATCCTGGCTACTATGGATGTAGAAGCCCTCTACACCAACATTCCACACAAAGATGGACTACAGGCCGTCAGGAACACTATCCCCGATAATGTCACGGCTAACCTGGTGGCTGAACTTTGTGACTTTGTCCTTACCCATAACTATTTCACATTTGGGGACAATGTATACCTTCAGATCAGCGGCACTGCTATGGGTACCCGCATGGCCCCACAGTATGCCAACATTTTTATGGCTGATTTAGAACAACGCTTCCTCAGCTCTCGTCCCCTAAAGCCCCTACTCTACTTGCGCTATATTGATGACATCTTCATCATCTGGACCCATGGAAAAGAAGCCCTTGAGGAATTCCACCATGATTTCAACAATTTCCATCCCACCACCAACCTCAGCCTGGTCCAGTCCACACAAGAGATCCACTTCCTGGACACTACAGTGCTAATAAACAATGGCCACATAAACACCACCCTATACCGGAAACCTACTGACCGCTATTCCTACCTGCATGCCTCCAGCTTTCACCCTGACCACACCACACGATCCATCGTCTACAGCCAAGCTCTGCGATACAACCGCATTTGCTCCAACCCCTCAGACAGAGACAAACACCTACAAGATCTCTGTCAAGCTTTCTTACAACTACAATACCCACCTGCAGAAGTAAAGAAACAGATTGATAGAGCCAGAAGAGTTCCCAGAAGTTACCTACTACAGGACAGGCCTAACAAAGAAAATAACAGAACGCCACTAGCGGTCACCTTCAGCCCCCAACTAAAACCCCTCCAACGCATTATTAAGGATCTACAACCTATCCTAAAGGATGACCCAACACTCTCACAAGTCTTGGGAGACAGGCCAGTCCTTGCCTACAGACAGCCCCGCAACCTGAAGCAAATACTCACCAACAACCACATACCACACAACAGAACCACTAACCCAGGAACTTATCCTTGCAACAAAGCCCGTTGCCAATTGTGCCCACATATCTATTCAGGGGACACCATCACAGGGCCTAATAACATCAGCCACACTATCAGAGGCTCGTTCACCTGCACATCCACCAATGTGATATATGCCATCATGTGCCAGCAATGCCCCTCTGCCATGTACATTGGTCAAACTGGACAGTCTCTACGTAAAAGAATAAATGGACACAAATCAGATGTCAAGAATTCTAACATTCATAAACCAGTCGGAGAACACTTCAATCTCTCTGGTCACGCAATCACAGACATGAAGGTCGCTATCTTAAAACAAAAAAACTTCAAATCCAGACTCCAGCGAGAAACTGCTGAATTGGAATTCATTTGCAAATTGGATACTATTAATTTAGGCTTAAATAGAGACTGGGAGTGGCTAAGTCATTATGCAAGGTAGCCTGTTTCCTCTTGTTTTTTCCTACACCCCCCCCCCCCCCCCAGATATTCTGGTTTAACTTGGATTTAAACTTGGAGAGTGGTCAGTTTAGATGAGCTATTACCAGCAGGAGAGTGAGTTTGTGTGTGTATGGGGGTGGGGGGGAAGTGAGAAAACCTGGATCTATGCAGGAAATAGCCCGACTTGATTATGTAAAGAGTTGTCACTTTGGATGGGCTAGCACCAGCAGGAGAGTGAATTTGTGTGGGGGGGTGGAGGGTGAGAAAACCTGGATTTGTGCTGGAAATGGCCCACCTGTTGATCACTTTAGATAAGCTATTACCAGCAGGACAGTGGGGTGGGAGGAGGTATTGTTTCATATTCTCTGTGTGTATATAAAGTCTGCTGCAGTTTCCACGGTACACATCTGATGAAGTGAGCTGTGGCTCACGAAAGCTCATGCTCAAATAAATTGGTTAGTCTCTAAGGTGCCACAAGTACTCCTTTTCTTTTTGCATATTCTGCATAGCTTCCTTCAAACACTCAGCCTAAGCACTGTACACATCAGCAAATCTTTTCTTACATCCAGATCTACCCTTGAACATCAATTCCAAAGTTGGCAATTTAGGTTAGGCATAATCGGGATTGAAGTCCTTATGAATGACTCTAGCATCATAATGAAAAAAATTAGATTTAGGCAGGCTTAGGTTTTGAAGTTGTTTCTTGCCCAAGGCCCCAATTCAGCAAAGCACTTAGGGCTAGATTTGTAATGGTATATAAGTGCCTAAAGAGACAAATAGTGCCACCCAATATTATCATACGAATTACGCACAGATCTTGGTCATGTTGTTTTTTTCCTAAATATGAATTCAAATTATATGGATTTATCCAGCCTGCCTAATTGGAGTTTGCAAAATTATTATTTTATACTTGTGCCCTTAAAACTGCTGAATGTTTTTGTATTTAACTGGGAGAAGCCAATGAAGACTGTTCTTCCCCTTTAGTCTGAGGATTCACCTAAGGCTTTGTCACAACCCTTAGTAGATGGTCCAGGAGCTTTATCTAACATATGCTTTCCAACTGCAGCAGCAGCACCTGCCTTCACAAGCTGGAGTGAAAGCTGTGAGAACATGTGAATTTTTTCTTAATATATGCAACTTTATATTGTCATGTGTGATGTGGACTATTGTTGGAGGGGAGCAGCTAGGTATTTTCCCACAGGCATTTAGGGTTCCTTATTGGGGCTGCTGGTTTACTGCATGTGTTTTACTGTGGTTTTGAATCCTGTATAGCCTTAGTGGAGTTGTGACTTCATTATTATTTACTCTCCCTCATGAGTATCGGAGTTGGGGGGAGAGCACTTACTATTGGCATCCATTATAGGATTTAGGATCTTCAGAAGTAGTTGCTTTGATGTCATACAGTATGGATTGATTACAATTATGCCTTATGGTATGGTTTGATACAACACACACACTGTAGATTTAACAACACAGGCTTAACTTATAAGGAAGAGGGATGATTATGATTTTGCATTTAAGCTCCTTTTTTTCTGGGTTTGGTGGGGCTATTATTGACTGGAGAGGATTTGCCAAGTAAGGCCAGTAGAGTTCCTTATTAACCCTTTGATATTTGATCTACTGACCAGTCACAGAAGCAGGAGGAACAAGGTGATTTGACAATTTCGCTTTTTAGTCTACAATTCAGCAAGGTAGTTAAGGATATGTTCATCTTTAAGCACATGAGTAGACCCTCAGAACTCAATATTTACAATATGAAATCATTTCATACCTCACGTTTACAGCTGTCCTTTCTTCACATGCACTGCACTTCTGCAATGCTGATTTTTATTTGCTCAGTTGAACGCTGTCTGAAGCTGACATGCCAAACAGTTGTGAAATGACCTCTAAGTATCACAGACATGATAACTTAACTAATAAGGGAAAAGTTAAGACACACTGCTAATCTGTGACACAAAAGACAGAGCATGCTGCATTGTCACAGTGCCATTGTGTCTAGGCACTGCTGCCTGTATGGGGCATGACTTCATACCACTGGAAGCAATTTTGCTGTTGGCTTCATTGGGAGCAGGATTGGGCACATGGTCCTGAGCAACCCCTGGAATATCAGCACTTCAAAGTGACAGAAACTATCTGTTCTGTGGGGCTACATCTGACATACTACACCTCTTGGGAGCAAGCAAGAACCATTCCACCTGCCTGCCATTGTAAAGGTGGGCGGCTAGCCTCACCATGGCCACCTTAAAGGCCATCTGGCCGTTCTCTCAGTGTTTATGAAGTTGGGCTGACCATCAACCCTCTTATGAAGGCTTATTTTCCAATCATCATATAGAAGTAGATGAAGCCTGACCTTTGCAACTGAAGAACCCAAGGCTGACTGTCTTTTTAAAGTACCTGGCCATTGTTTGTCCACAGAGAAGAAAATGCCTGTCAGTAATAAATGAAAAAAGGAAGACAATCACAAAGGGGAAAATAAGGAAGGAGAGTTCTGAAATGAGCTGCAGGTACCTGAAGAGAATCAGGATTCCTTTGAATCTCAAAGAGAAATTATGTGCTATTATCTGGACTAATATTAATGGGGAAATTGGATGCAGTTTTGTTGCGCACCATTATAATTAATCCAAATTGAAATGATAAACATAAATCATGTAGATTTGATCAATAGGATAATTTGTTGTTCCACCCAAAAGTTCAATTTTAGCTCTCAGCTGGGTGATGATCCATGTTAATAATTGGTTTTCCCTGCTGGATTTCAAAAGCATAACTCACAATTTCAGTGGCAGAGCTGTTGCTTTCACAAAGTCGCTCACTCTTAAGATCTCCTCTGACCTCACTGTGCTGTATGCATCCAAACACACATCTTTTCCACGAGCACTTGAAAACCAATAAAAGGCCTGGGGAGACAAGGAAGAAAAGTAGTATTTGTTGTGGGGTGTGGTGGTAATGAGATACATCCTTAGCTCACTGGATGGAAGGTCTCAGGTCAGCAGGGACTAAAAGCTGCCCAGTGGTATCTCCTGGTGGTCTTCCTCTACTTCCTTAAGGATTGACAGCAACATCACAAAGATCAGAGAGCTGGATGATGCCCTCATGGAGTTTCCTGTGATACACCTGGGTATTACCACACAGGCAAGTGCTATGGTCTACAAATGCAACAGACACCAAGCAGTGACTGCAAAAGAAAACTGAAGCATTCTGTTAGTCCCTAAGTAGTACAGCCTCAGCAACTTACTGACAGGATAATGCGGGAAAGATTCTCCTACCACATGTGAAGGGATGCTGTCTCTATGGCTGTTAGTGTGAAGACAGTGTCAGACTAGAGCTATGGAGGAAGACTGTCTCTAGGGCTCTCAGGCGCCACAGGTTTCAAACCTGACTTGTGGGCTTACTGAGGGAACACCTCATCAGCTATGCCACCATACCCCAAAGTCAGATGAGGGAACTGCAAACAGGAACCGTACTCATTGATGCAGTGGGAACAGCTGTATGCTAGCAGCACTGCTGATTGGGCCCCTCTTACCATAAAGCTCCCTGTTCCTGCCACACACCCTGGCTTTGAGCAAACTCTCAGGGCCCATAACATGGGCAGTGTGACCTAGTGGCTGGAGCCCAGATTAGCATCAAAGTCAAGAGCCATTCCAATGGTCAGAGGCAGAAGCCATGCCAAGGACTAAACCAGAGTCACAAGCCACACCAAGGGTTAAAACGGAGTTTGAGACAGAAACCATGCCAAGGTTTGAACTGGAGCTGGAAGTCACACCAAGGCTCAAAGCCAGAGTCCGGAACTGGAGTTAGGGCAAGGAAGCAGTGGCCAGGAACAAGGAACAGAGAGCAGTAACAGGAAAAAGGAGCAGGAACCAGGCAGAGAGCTCTCAAGGGTCTGGTCAGCAGCAGCCCTAGTGACTGACCCTTGGTTCCTGCTCCTTGTTCCTGTTACCATGCCCTGGCCCTGGTCCCTGCTTCCTCTCCCTAGCTCCAGTTACTGACTCCAGCTTGCCCCTGGGCAGGATTTCTGATTCTGGCTGTGAATTCTTGGCATGGCTTCTGCCCCCAATGTTACTCCAGGCTCCGACCACTCGGTCAGATCACTCACATTATAGGCCCTGACAAGGAACATGTAAAACAAAAAATGTTAAAGACTGATCTAGATACCACAGAACACAGAATGGTGCCTAAGGGCCTGATCCTAACCTCCCCTCATAGGCATAGACCCCACTGAAATCCACGTCCCAGTGAGGCTCAGGATCTTGCTCCACGGGTCAGATTCACTTCATTGTAAAGGCCTTGCACTCCACTTAAGTCCCACAGTTAGAACTTAAGGGGAGCTTGAGTGAAGTCTAATATTTTATGCTTATCCTCTTCCCTGGGGTGTGTTTCACCCCAAGTGAGTAAACATCAAATGAATGATTCATATGCATAAGGAACAGATTCCTGGAAGGACATGAACCAGCGCTTTCTCCATACTAAGGTATCAGGGTTACCACTGGGGCTATGCTGGTATTCCCCCTTCTGCAAGATGCATTAAGCTCCATTATGAGGAGGAGTATATAATAAATGGAGACCTACCAGCTCTGCTAGTGAGGTAAAACTTCTAATTTTACTCTTGGGGTGAAGAAGAAAGTGTTTCCTTTGCTGAAATTCATGGCAGTTGTGGAAAAACTAGGAATCACAGGTCTCTTCTCAACAACAGAAACAAGTCAGGTCCAGGTTTATGAAGTGCCTGTTCAGCTCTGGCAGAGGAGGTGTAGCTTGGCAGAAATAGTAAAGCTGATTAAGGAACAAAGAGAGAGTGCCAAATCCACAAAGTCCTCATTACAATTAATAGGTTTAATAGACTCTGCTGGTATGAGAGCTTTGAAAATCTAGTCTTAGCCCACCAGACCCCAAATACATCAGGCTCGGTTCTCTGTGGAAAATTGATTCCTTCACTTTGTGCTGCTGGCATAAAGGGAGCAGAAGCAGCCCCTCCAAAGAATACCCCTACATAAGGGGGTCCCCTAGATGACAGAGTGGCTCTGTGCTGTTTCCCATTTGCCCTTCCCCTGGACTTGGGGCCATGTTCGAAGCTGGGAGAGGGAACAAGGCCAGAGTACAGTGTGTACCAACTATTTGTCCCATGGCCCCACAGGAAACCAGAGTCAAAGTTAGAGGAGCCCTAAGATCTAACTTACATGATGGCCCTGGCTGCCCTGAAAATATGGGAAGCACACAGGTGGCTTAAAGCTAAGCACTATGGTGCTTAGGTGTCTACACTGCAAAAAAAAAACAACAAAAAACAACCCTGCAGCAGCAAGTCTCAGAGCCCGTGTGTGGCGTTATCGGATTACGATATAACCATATAGATCATTCTTGCAACCACTGTTATATATTTCCAGCAAATATTGTCAAAGGTTGTCGAGTGAGGTGTCTATGAAAAGGTTATGATTTGATGGTTATGATTATGCTATCTGTACACATGTATCATTTTTGTATGTGAAGTTATAAGTATTGGCTCTATACTTGGATTTCAAATGTTTGCTCCTGGGGTAATGCTCACAAGGTAACACCCAGGACATCTTGGAGGGACTGTTCAAATTAAGTGGCTCCTCAAGAAATCCTTGGTTGACAATGGACCATGGGAGACGTCCATCTACACTGGGTGGACTGTCATGTAAATGTGCTGTCTGGAGTGTAGGTAATGGCTTTCTGCCATGACTGAGGGATATTGGGCATGAACATGTGACTTGCCCATGTGACTCCAAACTCCATCTTGTTGCTGTGGGATGCCCTCCACATGGAAAAAGCTATAAAAATGCTGGAAACACCTCCATTTTGTCTTCAATTCTGCTTCTTACCTCTGGAGGTACTTTGCTACAAACTGAAGCTCTGAACAATCGACTGAATGACCCATCCAAGCTGTGGATGTACTCCAGAGACTTGACTTAGGCTAGCAGTTTATTCCATCACTGCTACAAGCCTAAACCAAGAACTTTGCCATTACTGTATGTGATGGATTCCTTTTAACCAATTTTAACTCTCACCTTTCTTTTGTTTTATGAATAAACCTTTAGAATTTAGATACTAAAGGATTGGCATCAGTGTGATTTCTGGGTAAGATCTAAGTTCTATATTGACCTGGGTGTGTGGCTGGTCCTTTGGGATCAGAAGAACCTATTATTTGATGAGACTGGGTGTAAAGCACCACTCATCTCTGAATCCAGTATTTTTGGAGGTGATATAAGAACTGGAATGCCTGAGGAAACTGCCTTTACGTTTTCTTGTTAGCCAATGTGGTGAAACAGGAGTTTACTTCTGTGGCTTGTTTGGTATATCTTATAAAAGAATAACCACCAGTTTGCCCTATTTCTCAGCAGTCTGTCTTGAATTTGGCATCCTCAGTTGTGACCTACTAAGGCAGTTACACTGGGGCTAAAAATAGCAATGTAGATGTTAAGGATTGGGCTGGACAGAGCCCGGCGTCTGATACCTAGCAAGTGGGGTGGCTCTCAGAACAGGAGACCGAGCCCAAAAGGCTATGCTGCTATTTTTAGCCCTGTAGCATGAGCCCCAACGAGCCCAAGTCAGTTGGCCCAGGCTCTGAAACTTGCTGCAGCACCTGCCGGTCTTTTTTTGCAGCGCAGACATATCCAGAGCCAGGGGTACATACTGCCTTTCTCTACTAATCCAGACTTCCGGCATCCAACCCTAATTACAGATCTGTTACATAAAAAAACCCTATTAACATATTTCCTTATCTCAGTGATGATTTCACAGGAGAACACAGCAGATCTGTGAGATTACAGAAAACGCAGCTTAAATCTGAAGATGCAGCAGAAGGAAAAGAGCCATGAGAAGGTTTTAAAAATCCTTTTTTCCAAAATTATTCAAATTTGATTTATCTGTCCATAAAAATCGTGTGCTGTAAATCACATCTGAAGAGTGTGATTTTTTCATTTTGCTGTGGGTAGATTTAGTTAGTTATCCCCATTGGTGATAAACTGAAGAGTATAAATCTGATGTTCAGCAAAAAATATGAGGCTTGAGAACGTGGCTGGGGATATACAAGCAAGCAGGAGGAGGTGCTCAGCTGGGGGCTGGAGGAGAGACAGTCAGCAGAAAGGGCTGCACCACCACAACTATGTATAATGAACAACTCAGAAGATCTGAATGTCTTCTAAAAAGTTAAGTATGGTACCTATATTGGCCTGGGCCATTCTGGTTTCCATGCCCAACATGCGTGCAGAGGAGCACCTAAGCTGCTCCCTTGGCAATGTTAGAGAACGAATCATCTTGCACGATTACCCTTCTCTTACACAATTTTTGAGAAATCACCCATAAATATGCTGTGGCTGTTTTATTTTCCCTCCTGTACTATTCTTATGAAAATAGGTCTATTATAGACAATATTCATAATAGCGCTTTCTTCACCAATTGGAGGAGGGTTGGATTAGCTGACTTCAGACATAATTGCAGGAATTAGACTAGATGGATCACTGATTTTTCTAGTAAAATGACTCCTTTGTTCCTTTAAGTAACTGATTAGTCTTCTTCTATGCAATTGCTTTGTTTATGGAGTGAAACTGAGCATCCACAGCTTGCATTTCTCAGATAGTTCCTCGGTGTATTCAGTCTTGGCACTATCAATGGGGAATAACTTTCTTAACTTCTAAGCCCACTGGTTTTACCAATACTGGATAAATACTGTTTGTCAACAAGAGAAGAATCAGTAGAAGATGATCCTGGTGAGAGAGTTCTCTGGTAAAAACAACAACAAAATTCCTATATTTTTCTGGAGCACTGTGCAGTGATGAAAGATATCCCTCCATCCACAGAACTTAATACCTTTTTTATAGAGTGTCTTTTATCTTCAAAGTGATTTATTAACTGATTTTTAAATATTATGTATTTGTTGCAGTAGCTTTCCTCAGAGGAGTGTTGTGAGAATTAGATTGTAATAGAATATTATTGTAGAGATGGCGAAACAGATGCAAACCAGTTAAGGTCACAGTCACAAAGAGCTATGGGTGTTCAGCATGTGTGGAGGCTGTTTGGGGACTCCCAGAAATGGAGGCATCCAAAGTTAATAAAATCTTTTGATAACATAGAGAGGAAGTATTAATGCTGGAAGCACATGGTGTGCAGCATGGGGCTCAAACCACAAGGCTAGACCTCCATAGTATTGTTTATTCTGTGGCTGGGAGCAAGACTTCCAGCATGGGCAGAGAGACATGCGCTACTGGGTGTCAAGCTAATACACTAAAAACAGCAGTATGGACATTGTGGCTCGGGCTCTCAAGCCCACCCGTCCCCCTAACCTTGAGAACCTGAGCTGCAGGGTCCACACTTCTATTTTTAGCATGCTAGCTTGAGCCCTACTTATGTGAGTCTCCCTGCCTGGGCTGGGAGGCTTGCTCCCAGCTGCGGTGTAGACATAACTTGTAACTCCATGCGTGTGCAAACAGATTGCCTAGGGTGCTGCCTGAATCTGAGGCTTCTCCTCCCTGTGAGGGGGCAGGCCTTTTTTTCATGAGCTCTAGGATTTTAAATCAGGGCTGTCCTCCCCCTTTTTTTTTGGTCATTCAAAGGAGACCAAAGGCGACTGAGCTGCACATTGGCTCAAGATCCGTTTTGGCAAATTCTGGCTGGGTGTTGGGAATTCAGTGTTGCAGTGTGGGATTGCTTCCTCCTGAAGAGTGTACAGAAAACAAATGTACCCAAAAGAAAAATGGTGAGAGCCAAAGTCCTAAGATGTATTTATGGATTGATTTATGTAAAATGGAACACGGTAGCCAATTTGAAATCCTAGAGCTCAGAGGGGAGACCATGGGGGAGGAAGGAAAGGCCTGCCCCATCAAAGGGAGGAGGGGCTACAGAGTCAGGAAGCAACTGATCAAGAGGAACAACAAATGATAACAAAGAAAGGGGAATGCAGGTCATCAGTTGAGAACAAAGGGAACAGATGGGGACACAGAGCAGAGAACCTTGGACTGCAGCCACTGCTCTGCGATGGAGTTGGTGGGTGCTGCCCAGAGGAACTTTGTCTAAGTATGTGAAACAAGCAGGGACCGAAAGTAGGCCCCACAGTTGTAGAGAACCCCCCACCGAGCTTCCTCCTCCTGGACAAATCTATAGTCATCTTGCCCAGTGCCACAAGGAGGTTGACAGGGTGGTGCCATGGCTTTGCTGGGTAGTGGACAAGGAGTGCATAAAGGAAAAGATGAAGGGAAAAGTGCAGCCAGAATCCAAGCAGGAGGAGGAGCTAGAAGTGGGGTTGCACCCTAGTGATCTGGAGATAAAGGCAACAGAAGGAGCTGGCATCGGGGACATCCGTGAACCACACCGGCCATATGCCTATGCTCACAGCTCCATGCAGGAGCCACCCATAAATACCCCCAGCAGGCCAAGGGATCAGAGTTTTGAAGGCAGCAGCCTGAGAGCCATGAAACTCAAATCTTCTGTCGTGCAGGACAGGCAGGAGCTATATGTGCCTCCCACACACCAACCTGCCATTCACACTTACCCCACAGGGACCGACCATTCCTATAAGCAGCTTCCCTGCCCAGTGATTATTTGGCTCCCCGGTCATTTACAGATCTGATTATTGTCATGCACAGACCCAATCACTAGGATGCTGAACTGAGACCACAAGCTAATTTCACAGAGGCCAGAGGCCAGCCACGGGATGGCAGTTACGGCCAGGAGGGAGCCCAGGAGGAGGGAATCTCTCAGAGGATCCCTTTTGGGAGTTCCTTCCCAATCTTCCTACTGAGAGAAGGGATTCACCTTCCATGGAAGAAGTCTTGGGGATGTCTGGTATATCCCAGTGGATCCTTGGAAGACAGGACCATACCAGCTCTGAGCCCCAGCGTGGAACAGCATGAAACCCCAGCCCCCTTCCACAAGGGAAATCTGTGAGCAGAGAGTCCTCTCTGTGCACAGATCTTGAGTTGTAGGGGGTGATAATCTTTGGTAATTACCAGCCTGGACAGGATTCAAGGTGTGACCTAGAGGTGAAAGGCTTCATATCCCATTACTAACTCCCTGAGCCATCCAGATCCTCAGAGGCATAACACCATCCTTCAACGAAGCTCTCAGCATATATAGGAGGCTTGATCTGATCTCAGATATTTGCAGTTAATGAACACACCCTTAGAATGGCTTGTACTACTGATTTTAAAGCTACTGTATATGCTCAATGTACACCACTATCATACTGAGGGTGAAATTCACCTCCGTGCATGTGTAACTTAGGGTTTAAGTGAGACTGAAGTGCTTTGTACTACATAAAAGAAGGTTTGTTTTCGCCTCTGAGTGCAAAAGTGTGCAAATATTGCTTTTGAAGGAAATTATATAGTTTATGCACAAACAGCTTACAGCATGGACTTAGTCTTGCTAATATCATAAGCAGATGTTGGTGCTTTGTTAAACTTACAAATAAGATGAGAATCACAATAATGAGCATTACTAGTGTAGCCAATTTTTCTTTGGCAGACCTCCAGCAGGAAATATTCTTGTGTCAACTTCAATTCTTTCCTTTGGTATTACACAGACTCAGACAATGCATTTGTTTGATTCATTTACATATGCCCAAATCTCTATTTCATTGTTTCAGAGCATAAAACAATTGTTCTGTTATAAATCATAACAAACAATCTATAAATCTGAACAGTAAAACGGATGTAGCTAAGTACTGAAGGAGACTGTAACACAGAAAGGAAACTGAGTTATGTATAATATAGAGCTTATTATTCGAATGATTTGTATGAAGACGAGGTGCTAACAAGGCCTCGTATTTTAAAAGTGAAGAGTTTTCCATCACACTGAATTGATATAATTTAAAAAAAAAAAGCAAACATTTTCCTTTATAACGGCAACAAAGCTAATGTGTGGTAACATAGCGGGACACTAAGGGCCAGGAAAACAACAATTTTATTTCCTAAAAGGAATGGCATTGTTCCAATACTTTATCAGCATCCTTGGGAGGAGTGGCAACTGAAAAACTCTGCTGCTGTAGCACAGCATGGATTTCACCATTCAGGTGGTAAGGTTGACACTGTTTCCCAGATAAAATTTTCCAAATCGCTTAAGTGACTTTGGAGCCTACATCCCATTTTCAAAAGTGCAATATTTTAAGTGGATTTTTTGTGCATACTGTTTTTGAAAATGGGCAAGATATTCGATTAAAAGACTCTATAACTTACTGTTCATCTTGTGAGTCACCACTTAGTTACATACAAGTGATGTGGAGAGCATCCCTCCTGTGTATTCTGTGAGTCCTGTCACATGTTTCAAAACCCTGCAAAATGTTTTGTGGCTCAGGTCCAAACACTAATTTTAAGATATGTTTGGAAACCACAATTGGAAACACCAACCCATATTGGATATTATGACAGTCTGAATCCAAGCCTTTAACTCAGACATTTTCATTAACCTTGTTTTTCATAATCAACTTAAGCAAAATAAGTTTCCTTCTGAGTAACATGGTAATGCCATGGGAAACTCTGCTTTTTAGATATTAAAATGTTTTGATGTTGCTAATACTGAGTATGAGGAGAGCTGGAATAAGCAATTGTGAAATCAACCTATGGCCCTAACTGCTATTATTACTATTCGGTGTTGTGCCTCTAAAAGTGACCTGTGGTTCTTAGTCTCCAGGCCTTATACATTACTGAATCTGGGTCCCAAATATGACCCACAATCCTATTCTTCCACCCTCTGAAATCACCATTTCCCTTTAAATTAGGCATTGGTTCACATGCGCCTGAGTTTCTGCCCTCCAGAGGTACTTGTGTCTCTTTGTTTGTGTTTTTTTACCTAGCATATTAATTCTGTAAAGTCATTCTGTAGTTAATTTAAAATTGGTTGAGTGACTTTCTGCAGATGCAGCAACTATCATATAAGGGAAAATATAATTTCTCTACAAGGCTATATTTAGACTGTAATGTAACTATGGAGCTAAGAGAAGTTGATAAGATCAGCTGCTCCTGCATAGACACAAATCATTCAATACTCTGGAACTCTGTTTTTTGTCACTCGTGACTACAGACTTCAGAGTTGGGGAAGGAGAAGTGGTGAGGTCACAGGATGATTACCACAGTTCCAATCTTGATTTTAAACAGTAAAATGCTGATAATGTAATAGGGAGGGAGGGAGGGAAGGGAAGGTGACCCCTTAGGCAATTTCGTTTTACTATTAAAGGATTTAAGTCCTTAAAAAGACATTTTTCTAATGGATGAATCTCTTCCAGAAACTCCCATGCAAAGCTAAGTAGTAAGAGTCAATGGTGCCACAACCCTTTTTGGAATAACTTCTATTGTGTCCAGCAAGAGGTAATCACATTAAGTGGGACTGAAAATAATTTTACAGCAAGAATTGGGGGCTTCCATTATTATCAGAATGAACAATCTGAGTCACAATGAAGAAACTGATGTAACAGAGTAACACAGACAGGTGAGATTTTCTTTGTGTATTGTTCTTTGTAGTGCTGGGGTGTGGAAGAGACAAAGGAAGGCAACTGAGCAGAAACACAGCAGTGGTGCTTTGATAAGACTATGCAAAAAGTAAACAATATGAAGACTTAGGCCTGGTCTACACTGGGGGCGGGGGCGGAATTGATCTAAGTTACACAACTTCAGCTACGTGAATAATGTAGCTGAAGCTGATGTACTTAGACCTGCTCACCATGGTGTCTTCACTACCGTGCGTCGACGGCTGCTGCTCCCCCATTGACTCTGCCTGCAGCTCTCGCGGTGCTGGAGTACAGGAGTCGATGGGAGAGCGCTCAGAGCTTGATTTATTGTGTCTAGACTAGACGCAATAAATTGACCCCCGCTGGATCGATTGCTGCCCGCCGATCTGGCCGGTAATGTAGACATACCCTTAGGCCCAAATTTGACCTTCCGTTACACAAACGTGATCCTTCCTTGCATTCAGAGAGAGAAAAATATGGCTTTTAATGTCTGAGAGACAGTGTGTGACTGAAATGGGTGTGAGTAATGAGGAAGTGTGCCCAAAGAGCCTTCCCCTTACACACATAATGCCAGGGCTACTCACAATTGGAGCCCCAGTGCTCAAGGAAGTGTTGGGACATCACCCCAGAAGGGCAGAGAGTGCGGGGTGGGAGGGGTGATATGGCTGATAAAGCCTAACAGCTCTGTATCCACAGGCTACTTTCAGAGGTTGGACTATCAGGGACAGCAGGCTGTACCAAACTATGTTAATGTTCCAAGGTACTTAGGAGCCCTAATTAAATACAAAATTAGGAACTAGAATTTTTTTAATTATTCTGTGTGGTGACTTTTTAATTCAGTGTTACTTCACCACCTGTTCTTTTGTTCAACAATTGCTAAATCAGAATCTAACACCACATCTGGTTGTTTTAAGCTACTTAACAAACTATTTTCTTTAACTATACTTTCCAAAAACAGGGTATATATGCCAGAGGAAGATGGTCTAGTGGTCAGAGCACAAGACCATGAGCTAGATACTCTGGGCTTATTCCTAGCTTTGTGACTGTCACAGATTCACTGTGTATTCTGTGCAAGTCACATAACCTCTCTAGTTTTGACCCACTAGGGCTCCTGCGTTTGACTTTTCCAAACCTTCTTACATAGGTATCAAAATAATCTGTCACATTTTAGCCAAAACATGTTCCTCTACTAGCTTTTAATAAGTCCATTTACCTTGCTGGAGTCATGTTTCCTGAGCTTTGTAAGTGTTCTCCTTCCCATCCAAAGCCTTTGCAGGATCTTAGTAACTGGCATTGCATTCCTGTTTTAATGTATAAGGTGGTAGAAGATTATTATTTTCTCACTTGTCAGTTTTCTAAAGATGCCCAATCCTAATGGAATATCTATATGCACTTATTTTTACTATCTCATTTGCATACCTAGATTTGATTTATGCTGCATTTAAATGGACCCATTCTGAGCCATTGATTTTTTTTTCTTCTTGATTTAAAGTGCATTTGCACTGTCGGATTAGAAAACTGTTTATAGCATGTACCCGTCCTGACATTCGACACTGTAAGCAAAAATGAGAGAAGGGTTTCGCTAGAAATGCTGTCACCTGAAGGTGTGCACCCATGATATGGTTTAGGTATCGAAGTTCTGATATTTTCAATACAAAGATTAACCCAGAGCCATGAACAAGTGGGACAGCATTTATGGGCAGTTTGTGTAGAAGTTTCATTATTCTGTGGGCATCTCCTGACATCTGCCTCTCAAGTTTAAAAAAGGAGGTCCCCATCTCTACTAACACACCTGGTGAGCAAGGTCTCCCATTCCTGATGGTATATGTCAGCTCCACTTTGTTTCATGGAAACGTATGATCGTTGTACTTCTTGATCTGCCAAAGTGCATTTGCTTTTGAGCCTCTGAAGGTCTGGTAATGAGGAAGATGCAGAGAGATGAGGTAAAACTGCTGGGATGGAGGGAAAGTAAAGCCAGATGCCTGAAATAGAATGTCTCAATTTTTAAGCTTTGTCTGGATGGAAACAAAGCCTAGAAATGTGATTTTCTTCCAAGCAGTCATAATTTTTCCCCTCGTTCATAACGAATCATAAACATGTCAGCTCACTTGTCACAGCTGGTAATTGTGGCTAGAGTCTGATTTGATTGTGAGAGATTATTATGTCATGCAGGTCGTCAGACAAATCTCAAACTCAGCAGTTACTACTACTAACTAAACCAGTTTAATGATACTCCAAGAGACAAGTGAGAGACTAATAGGAAAGAGGTGAAGGGCCAAAGTTGTCTTCACAATGAAACGGAAGGGAAAGTTGGATAATTTCAGAACTGTGATGTAAGCACCTTTTTGGTTCATCTCAATTATTCTGAGTCTTTTTTCATCAGAAATATTTCCATCTGCAAATGTTAATAAAGTGAACTAATGTAAATTCATCACTAGATAGAATGTTCCAGCTGTTGTAGAGGACCAACAACAGGCTACTCACAAAACTAGCCTCTAAGATGGAAAAGATTTCTGATTATCCTTGTCTCTGTGGAATCAGGAGATTTATCTGAGTAGACTGGAATCAGAATTGGGAAAAAGTAGAGTACGACTTGCTGATTCCTGCAGGCTGCGAAGCTTACGTGAAACCCAAAAGTGTCTCACTTTTACACACTGACATTATCTAGGAAACATCATCTCAGTTTGGAATAAAGCTTTGGATTTTGTTACCTCATTATTTATGTATCCTTGCTGAGTTGTGTATAAAACTTGAACTGTTAGCTCTTTGAGGCAGGGACTCTGTCTTTTATTTACCTGTACAGCACCTAGCATGCATAAGTAAACATGATGAAAAATAAATAATTCCCATTTTTGGAAAGCTCAGACTCACCATTATGCCATCAACATCTAATGTTTTGGGCTTAAGTTATCAGCTCTGCTGCACAGGCCTTGGAGGTGGGTGGAGAAAGTTGATTTTGTTACCTTTTCACAGTCCTGTTTTGGCACTAGTCAGCCTTCTTGGGCCTGGCAAAATTTAAAGCATCCTCTGGGCTCCTCTAAATTACAGTTGGCTGCTTATGGTCTTTCCGATAGTTGAGAATAGGTGAAATGCAGTCAATCTGTGGCCATGCCCTTACTTATCCCTGGCTATCCCCCAAGGTGTCTCCTGTACTGAGAGCTGTGAAGGCATGTGAACAATGCCTCAGAACTTTTATTTAGGTATGTATATCTTTAAACCTATAAAAAAGCAAATACACCTCCAAACAAAGTATTCTAATGCAATAAAGCAAATTAAGCACACCTTCTAGTGCGATTTGCAAGATGCTTTTTGTCCAAACTGCAAGTGGTCTAAGTAGCTCAGAATGACTGTTACAGTTGTTAATACTGAGATGCCTTAATCATGCAGCTTAGGTGTACAAGGTAACTGCTGTTGGGTATAGTAACTATGAGACCATCTTCAACAAGCTCACCAGGGAATGAATTGCTGTAGAAATCCTGAATGGGTTTCAGGACTTCCTTGTTCTACAGTCCAATTGCATGTTGGCCTAGTGGCTTAATGCTCACTTGACTGCTCAAAATTACTGTTGACTGGGAGAATCGCTGAAGGATGATGCAACTGAGAAAACTTTCTCCTGTTTACAAACAATGCTGAAGAACAGTTGATCATTTAGGCCCCTACAATTTTTGTACTGGCAAAATGATTTTGATTCTGGCTATAATTTGTTTACTAGAAGAGTTATAGTGATATAAACTGTACAGAGAATGCAAGGGGTTCAAGCCAGTGTAAGGGGTTCAAAACAGTGTAGCTTATTCTCCACCCTGTATGGGTATCACTATACTGATATAAAGTACCTTTATATTGGTACAACTCTGCCTGCACGAACGGGCCTATACCTGTAGAGTTAATGCAGAACAAACCCTTAGTTTTGCTTGTTACAACAAGTTTCCAGATAGTACTACGTGTAAAAGCTTAATATGACCAAATATAAATAGCTGTTTTGCCTTGAATGAGTTGATATTTTTAGTCACGTTGAAATAATCCAGTGCACAGAATTTTGTTTGGCCCATAAGCTCCTGTCTAAGATGGTGATGAATAAACAGGAGGCGTGACCTACCTCCAGTGTAGGTACAGGGGTGCCTAAGTTGGCATTTTTTAGATTTTTGATGAACAAAATGTAAATTGTACCAATGTAGGGTGCAGGTCAACGAGGCTCTGTATGGGAGAGAATCTGCCCTTGTGGGTCTCTTTGCAAAATTCAAGTTTAGGTTCACTTGCTCTTTAGCCCTTTGGGTTGGTTTCAGAATAAAATATAGTTACCTCAGTGCCAGGGCAGGGAAGGAAGTTTAAAGGGACCTATTAATTTAATTCAGCTCTGTAGAAACATTGCCTCAATTTTTGAGAATTCCTGCAACCTCTGTCTTGGGTCTCCTACATGCCTGTTGCTCTCGTACCTAAGTATGTAACACAATCTCAGCCATTTAACCCCACTTTGTAAGAGTTTGCAGTGTTAGAAAAGTAATTTAACTTAGACTAAAAGTCTGGTACTCACTACCTGGGTTTACATACAGTATTGTTGTATAGATACAAGTAAAGGTGAGGGCAAGTGTCTAGCCAACATGGAGAACCCTGCATTTTCTCTAACAGTAAATGAAATTGCTCCACAAATCGATTTCCCTACTTAAAGAATACTTTATTTTCCCCTGCTTTCCGCATCCCTGAAACGAAGCCATGCCCTGACCTACTTCCCTCCTGAAAACTATCCCAGGGCCACTGGCAGCTGTGACTGAACAGGGGCACATCTTCAACGGGGGCAGAGCTCCTAGTGCCAGCTGCCCTGCCCAGAGGAGGGACAGAGGGCAGCCTGTTCTTAGGGGGAGAGAGGTTCATACTGCAGCTGGGAGCACGGACCTCCCCCTTCCCACCACCCAGCAGGATCAATGGATTTTTTTCGTCTGGGTCCCCTTTGCTCACCTCTCAGCTGGGTGGAGTGGGATGGGGGGGGGGTCGCTGTAGCAGCTGCCCCCATATCCTCACTCGCAGATAAGAGAGGGCGATAGGGGACCTTGCTGCCTAAATCCACTGAACGAGGAGGGGGGAGAGGTGATGTCTCTGTGGCAGCTGCCCTTGCAGGAGAAGCTGCTGCTGCACTCGGGAGGTCCCAGGGTGGGGTGCGGGCGTGTGCGGGGGGTCCCTGCTCCAGCTAGGGGGAGGAGGAGGCGGCGGCAGCATGGTCGGGAGGAGGAAGGCAGACCAGTCCCAGAGTGATGACGCGTTTCCTGCTCTCCCTGGGTAGGGGGCTCCGAGCCTGGAGTGAGCAGCAGCTGCAAGCGGCTGAGGAGGAGCAGAGCGCAGGAGCAGGCGGCACTGGCAGGCAAGGAAGCGGGGAAGGAAGCGAACTGCAGGGGTTAGGCGCTTTGCAATGCAACAGTAACGCCTGTCCCGGTAGGAGCCTCTGAGGAACCTTTCCCCTCTCCTGCTATTGCACGTTGCATGGAATTTCTCGTGTTTCTTTTTTTAACCAAGGGGATAATCCTTGTACGCACGGGCTGAGTAGTGGGAATGCAGAAAGCCAGTGCGAAGCCTGGCGGTGCAAAGGGAGCGCTGGATCTGCAGGGGAATGAACCTCCACCTGTCTTTTGCGTGTAGCTATTGCATTGCACTCAGCCTCGCAAGGAGACGGGTGAATTTTCTTGAACCTGGTAGAGGAATCTTGTCTGGAAGCTCAAGGCTGGCTCGGCTCAGCTTTCGCCCCGATCCCTTTTCCGGTGATTGGGCTTTTGCAAAAGACAGACCAGATGCATGGAGTGACCCTTCCAGATCCCAGCTGCTGGAACTGGAGCGTGTTAACGCTTGTTGATAGCTAGCTTCATTCCAGCACAATCTAATCCACACCGAAACGCTGCCCTGCTCACTGGAGCCTAGCTGCAGAATGGAGGAGACTCAGGGAGCTGTAATAAAAGCAGTTTTATACCTGGAGTAAGGCTCTTTCCCTGCCCCGCTTACATTTCCCCACCACACCCCCCTACACCGGAGCAGGCTGCTGTACGCGAAAGCAGTGCAGACCAGCACGAGAGGAGACTGGGGAAAAGATGCAAGAGGGGCTGCTGTGCTTATTTACCTCCTGCATCAGCCGGAGCGAGCTTGGCGTGGAGCAATCCTCTGCGTCTTGTAATTTAAATCGGGGGCCCCGGGTCTGGTTGGAGGGCTGGGGGCTGGGAGCCGGTGGAACAGGCTGAGGGGAGGCATCGGGGAGGGAGCCATATTTTTGTGACTCTGAGATTTGATTAGACCAGCCCACGTTGCATGCATTGAGCAGCAGTAAAGGGGGGGGAGAGGCGACCACTATTCCTCGCCTCCGGTACGTGTGTCCAGAAGGGCCAACTTCGGATGTATGGGGGAGGTGAGGGGACTGGGAGGCGGGCGGTGGCTGATGCAGGATTTGCCTGGCTTGGCTGATGTGCAGAGAGGGTGAGAGATTGCACTGCAGATAAGAGCTGTCCATGCCCGTTACAAGGCAGCGAGCGCCGACCTCTCAAGGACAATCATTTCTCTCTCCCTCCTTTTATTGCTGAGATGGGCTGGGGTTCGGCAGCGGGGCTAGTTTGCAGGTTGTGGGATAGACGCAGGCTCGGCCCGCAGGGCGAGGGATGGACCGTGCGCTCGGGTGGGGAGAGCTGCGGGCTCTCCCAACTCTCTTCCTCTGGCAGGAAGGCAGGGCAGCTTCAAGGGGAAGGGGGCGTGGGAGGCTGGCGGAGCCTGGGGGATGGGCTGGCAGCGTGTGAAAAGACGAGCGGCTTTTTCCATCGGGCTCGCGGAAAGGCTGCTGGTAGTTCCGGGGACTGTTCTGCCCCAGGAGGCGAGCATCTGGCTGCACAAGGTGTGAAGAACTAGGTCTCCCAGCGTGGGTCGAGTGCATCGATTGTACTTGTGTTGCTGCTGAGGTGGGATTATTTACACCTTCCGCGGGGCTAGGGTTTCCCGTGCCTTTCTTTCCTTTGAAATGATCCTAAAAGGTGCATCTGTTTGCTTGCTGCATATTCATGCCGTTATGTTGTGATTGCAAGACGCCAGTAGTACAACGTAGGGTAGTTTTGTAGCAGCAAATTGACCCCTGCAAGCAGTTGGTGTAAAAGGATATTTGCAATTTTAACAATAAACACTGGTGATTGTTTTTATCTTATGGAAAATCTCATTTTCCGGGGTTTTTTTTTTGCTCTTCGTTAACTCTAGACGCGTCACATTCATTTGTTTATTGCCTCTTTCACTTAGGGTATGTCTACTCTATGAAATTAGGTCGAATTTATAGAAATCGTTTTTTTAGAAATCTGTTTTATAAATTCGAGTGTGTGTCCCCCCCATAGAAAATCAGCCTATCAGAGGCTTGTTCACCTGCACATCTACCAATGTGATATATGCCATCATGTGCCAGCAATGCCCCTCTGCCATGTACATTGGTCAAACTGGACAGTCTCTACATAAAATAATAAATGGACACAAATCAGACGTCAAGAATTATAACATTCAAAAACCAGTCGGAGAACACTTCAATCTCTCTGGTCACTCGATTACAGACCTAAAAGTGGCAATTCTTCAACAAAAAAACTTCAAAAACAGACTCCATTGAGAGACTACTGAATTGGAATTAATTTGCAAACTGGATACAATTAACTTAGGGTATGTCTACACTACAGAATAAGGTCGAATTTATAGAAGTCGGTTTTTTAGAAATCGGTTTTATATATTCGAGTGTGTGTGTCCCCACAGAAAATGCTCTAAGTGCATTAAGTGCAGTAACTCAACGGAGTGCTTCCACAGTACCGAGGCAAGCGTCGACTTCCGGAGTGTTGCACTGTGGGTAGCTATCCCACAGTTCCCGCAGTCTCCGCCGCCCATTCGAATTCTGGGTTGAGATCCCAGTGCCTGATGGGGCTAAAACATAGTCGCGGGTGGTCATCAGGCCCCCCTTCCCTCCCTCCGTGAAAGAAAGGGCAGACAATCGTTTTGCACCTTTTTTCCTGAGTTACCTGTGCAGACGCCATACCACGGCAAGCATGGAGCCCGCTCCGCTCACCGTCACCGTATGTCTCCTGGGTGCTGGCAGACGTGGTACTGCATTGCTACACAGCAGCAGCAACCTATTGCCTTATGGCAGCAGATGGTACAGTAGGACTGGTAGCCGTCATCATCATGTACGAGGTGCTTCTGGTCGCCTCTGTCAGTTCGATCAGGAGCGCCTGGACAGACATGGGCGCAGGGACTAAATTTGGAGTGACCTGATCAGGTCATTCTCTTTAGTCCTGCAGTCAGTCCTATTGAACCATCTTATGGTGAGCAGGCAAGCGATACGGATTGCTAGCAGTCCTCTTGTACCATCTTCTGCCGTGCAGGCAAGAGATGAGGATGGCTAGCAGTCCTATTGTACCGTCTTCTGCTGGGCAGCCATGAGATGCAGATGGCATGCAGTCCTTCTGCACCATCTGCTGCCAGCCAAAGATATAAAAGATAGATGGAGTGTATCAAAACAAGAAATAGACCAGATTTGTTTTGTACTCATTTGCAACCCCCCCCCACCCCCCGTCTAGGGGACTCATTCCTCTAGGTCACACTGCAGTCACTCACAGAGAAGGTGCAGCAAGGTAAATCTAGCCATGTATCAATCAGAGGCCAGACCAACCTGCTTGTTCCAATAAGAACAATAACTTAGGTGCACCATTTCTTATTGGAACCCTCCGTGAAGTCCTGCCTGAAATACTCCTTGATGTAAAGCGACCCCCTTTGTTGATTTTAACTCCCTGTAAGCCAACCCTGTAAGCCATGTCGTCAGTCGCCCCTCCCTGCGTTAGAGCAACGGCAGACAATCGTGCATCTGAGTTGAGAGTGCTGTCCAGAGCAGTCACAATGGAGCACTCTGGGATAGTTCCCGGAGGCCAATACCGTCGAATTGTGTCCACAGTACCCCAAATTCGACCCGGCAAGGCCGATTTAAGCGCTAATCCACTTGTCGGGTGGAGTAAGGAAATTGATTTTAAGAGCCCTTTAAGTCGAAATAAAGGGCTTCATCGTGTGGACAGGTGCAGGTTTACATCGATTTAACGCTGCTAAATTCGACCTAAAGTCCTAGTGTAGACCAGGGCAATGTCTTTCCCATTAAACCAATTCTGCAATGCATGTCTTTAAATAACAAGATAACCGTTCACTGATTTAAAAAAAATCCAATAAATTAAACAATTGCTCACTTCCTTTCCAAGTCTTATAAAAATGTACTTTGTCAAACTTACTTTGGGAGCCAAGTTTCATCCATGTTCCTTTCATGCCAGAGACTGTGGTCTAAGTTTGAACGTATGCTTCTAACAAACATTAGTACATGCTGTGTAAGAGGTTCTGCATGAGCAGGGAAAGAAAACCTTAGTGTGCATGGTGGGACTCTTCCAAAAACTTTCTCATACTGGGGAAAAAAAATCTCAGCTTGTTTGCAGGTACCATGTGAAATGCCACATCTCCTGCTGCTATCACCAGCAGGAGAGTGAATTTGTGTGGGGGGGTGGAGGGCGAGAACACCTGGATTTGTGCTGGCAATGGCCCAACTTGATGATCACTTTAGATAAGCTATTACCAGCAGGACAGTGGGGTGGGAGGAGGTATTGTTTCATATTCTCTGTGTGTATATAAAGTCTGCTGCAGTTTCCATGGTATGCATCCGATGAAGTGAGCTGTAGCTCACGAAAGCTCATGCTCAAATAAATTGGTTAGTCTCTAAGGTGCCACAAGTACTCCTTTTCTTTTTGCGAATACAGACTAACACGGCTGTTACTCTGAAACATCTCCTGCATGCTAATTTATTCTCATTTGTAGGGAAGTGTATTGTATGCCAACACTGATGAAAACTGCCAGTATTAGTCATAATATCGTATCTAAATCTAGTACATGGAAAATTTCCACATATTGATTCTGTCTGATATAACAAATAACTGCTGTGTAGACTCATTTATGCTAACTAACTTTTAACTCCAGCAGATGAAAGTTAAGTATAGACAAGTTGGTTTGTTTAAAAAACAAATTAGATCAACTGTATGAAAATAGCTGGATAAATATTATTACTCCTGTGATCTACATCCTACATGAATTCAGTGCTGTGATATTTTTGACTTTTTACACACTAGTTGCTGCAAAGCTACAGGATTAAGTTGGGTTCTCTTGTTGCCTCTGCATCAGCAGCAGAATTGTGGAATTTAAATCAGATTATAATATATTTGTATCCTGTATCCAAATTGAATGCTGTTTGACTTCTACTCCCTGGGCTGAGTTTGCAGGGTTGGCAGACACAAACTAGCTCAGTTTACAAGTTTTGTATCTCAAACTTTACAACAAATATGGAACCTCACAATAGCACTTCTAGTGACTTTACAATATTAACTGTAGTGGTTAAGTTTGCATATTGCTGAATAGCAGACCTGCATACTGTTAAAATAACATCATCTGTTACATGATATCATTTAACGGAATGTGGTAAACTCTAACTTGAATCTATTTGAAATGTTTCCATAACACCGTAATAGTGACTAAAGATTTTTTGCAGTGGTGGTTAAACTAGAGGGGATCATAAGATAATAGAGGTGGGGGTGGAAATGAATTTACCTTCTGGAGTGATCACTGTAAGCTGCCAAGGATTAAGTAGTTAAACTCTGAGCTCATTTGTTATGCAGTTTGATTTCTTTTATCAGTTGCCAGCTAATCAAACTGCTGAATTCTACTTAAATTAGAAAAATCACCTGCAGTTAAAATACAGCTGTGATAGCACATCTCTGCTTATATTCTATACAAGTCTCAAGGTTTTTATGGCTTGAAAGATCTCCAGCTATTGTTGAAATCGTGTGATGTAGCTTGAACAGGATAAGCTTTATGGTGACTTAAAAACTCTGCTTGTGAAAGCTCTTTCCTCCCCTGTTAGGTACCAAGTCTGGAGGGGTCCTGACACATGGAAGCAAGGGCGGTCATGGCTTTCAGAACTGGATTTATATAATGTATGTTTTTTTTTTTTTACTGTACAAATGTGAGGGCTGGGCCTGGGCAGGTTCCAAAGCTGCCGGTGGTGAATTAGTCGTTAGAGCTAGACAGCAGTGTCGGCATCCAGCTCCATTCATTTCCATGGCATTCTGCTACTAGTGCATTATTCCAACCTGGATTGTCAGCATTATATAACTTAATGCAGTATCCAAAGTAATGCCTACATATTAGTGATAGGCCATCCTCAGAAATTTCAATTAAACATCCAGGTTTTTTGGCATCTTGAGTTTGTAAAACTGGCCTAGGTATCTGGCTAGAAAAGGCTCTGGCTTTCAGATGCTGCTGCTCCACCTAGTCATAACTAGGAAAGGTAGAGACAAGAAAGTGTGTGTAAACACTATACCCAACTTGAGAACATCAAAGGCTTGGTTCAGGTTCACTGTCAGAGGTTTGGTTTGCATATTTACTAGTAAGTCCTTCCTTACTATTTGCAGACAATTGGATGCTGATAACGTAGAAAATAGCAAACAGAATGGATGAGTGGTTATGAAGGTCCTGGGAGTTGCCTGTAATACTTTGTGCATATTACATCTTCAAACTGTTTGATTTTTGTGGTGGCATTTGCTGTAGAATTACAAAGGGTTAAATCAAGTAGGCGTTACCTGCACATAGCAGGAAAGGGAACAATAGCATCAGATAGCCCCATTGACCCATAATTAAAGGACAATGCAGGTGTCACTGGGTGGTTGAAGATTTACTTCTGACTGTGCTGATTTCAACAGTCTGGCTTGTAAACATGGGAGTAGGAATCCATGTGAAGAAAAGAACCAAGAATTTAAGAGTGTATAAAAAGTCCCTGGAGATGAGGGGGAAGAGGGAAGCAGACACTATGGGGAAGTCCGCAAAAGTTGGGGTGTCTGGGGTGAGCTAAGCCTATGTAAACCTTTATGTAAGATTGACATACGTAGGTTTTTTTATTGTATTTAAATCCCCTTTCTCTCATGCTTTGTTCCCACTGTTGATATTAAATAAAACTATGTTTTTATTTGTGAAAAGGGCAGGTCACTGAATAAACCACTAAAGGGTAAACCACTCCTGAAGGGAAGACTTGCAGGTAGCTTAACCCAGTCAGATCTGCTGGGTCAGCATGGTTGATACATATGTTAAAATGACCCTGGGCCCAGACTAAATGTCAGGAATTGTGAGACGCCACCCCAGGACAGGTGAAGGAAACAAGCCTATCATCTGAGGAGGTGGATTCAGAGACCAGAAGAGTGGACCGGGTTGCAGCTAGCTCTAAACCGTGACTGGTAACCCACAATACTTGATGCTGAAGTGTGACTATTGAATTTTTAGTTTTCAGAGTATTCAGTAAAGCTGTGCCATGCTGGGAATCTTGCTCCATGATGGTGTCAGGAAACCATTTCCCTGGGCTTGGTGTACACATGCTTATTTTAGAATTGATCTTGAATTAATCTGAGTACTCAAGGGAAAGCTGGTAAATTCTCATTGTTTTCCAGCCAAACCCATAAATTGGGATTCCATCTCTAGAGATCCACCCCCTCAGTTCTCAAAATTTTACCAAAGCATCCTGATAAAACTAAAAAAATCGAGTGCCTGAATTTGCTGCGTGATGGTTAATGTACAATATAGTTATCTTAAAATACATTTGCAATACCGTGGTGCAACAGCCTTGTTTCTGCCGAGCTGAGGTCACGTTGGTACTTGAAATTAAACAACCTACACTCTCTTTTGTATTTAAAGCCATTATCTTTCTGTACGTGTGCACTGGGAAAGAAGTGTTAGAACGTAGGACACAAGGACAAAGAGTATCGTGCTTTAATATCTGATAGCTTTTGCATGGATGACACTTGCTCTTTCTTTTAAAAAGATGACTTTTCACCTTTGGGAAAAGGGGGAAGAAAAATCTTCATGCTACTAAATCATCTTGAATAACAATTAAAGAAATAAATGATGAGTGGTACTATCTGGGCACTTCACTTCTTGGCCAATGCAAGGATAACTTATATTGTTGTCAGTTGTGGAGTAGGCACTAGTTCCAACTGTATATTGTTATCTTTTAGTGATTTGTTAACAGGGCTGGAGTAACGGGATTAGCACTTTACATGGTAGAATTGTCTCCCACTGCAAAAAGGCCTCACTGATACTTCTACTTGAAAATTGCTTACATGGCACCTTTATAAAATATATAAAAATAAATCTTTTCTCTCCCCCCCCCCCCATTTCCCTTGGCTCTTAGTTTGGCCTGGCTATATTTATTGTGCATATCTTATATAAAGATCGTTAGAAAAGCCTGCTGTTTCTCAAAACAGTCGGTCTTTCTGGACTCAAAGGCATTTCACTATTCTGGAATTTAACTGTCTCACATAACATTTGAGTGTTGTGTGAGCATAAAATAAATTTGAAAACTTAAGCCTTTTTTAGCATCAATCTGTATGGATGAGAACTTTAACTAGTCTTCAGGTTATTGATGGCAGGACTGGCTACTGGAAATTCTGTTCTAACTGACCTAATGCATCCGATGAAGTGAGTTGTAGCTCACGAAAGCTTATGCTCAAATAAATGTGTTAGTCTCTAATTGTCACAAGTGCTCCTTTTCTTTTTAATAAATAGTTAGTTTAGTTATAGGAATAGTTGACCTAGCATGGTATCAGTGGAGGTAAGAAATGAGTCTGCATCAGAGCTGATCCTGGGGTGAGGAAAAGGAAAAAAAATAAAATAAAATAAAGCGTGATACAGTCTAGTTGGTGAGTGAAAGGGCAAGACAAATAAGACTTTTTGCAGGAATAATAAATGAAATACTGGAAGACCTATTCAACGTGTTGCACTATTGTGATCCCAGACAGAATCAACCTGCAGCTAAGCAGGTGTTTTTATATGAATCCAAGAAGCAGAGGGAAGAAAATCAATTTAAGTTACTGCCCTGAAGTGTGGCACACATGTAATTTTTGGAATAAGACTTCCCAGTCAGCCAGGATTGTTTGTGAGATACATTCGAACCTAAGGAAATAATAGCCTTGATTTTCTCCGGGGCAGAGAAATGTCTCCCTTACAAACTGGAGACTTGAACTGCTCAAGGAAAGGATCAAAAGAAGCAGCCGCTAGGGACGAACAAGAACATGGGATCAGGTTAAAGGAATCTAGCAGGAAGGACAGATCAACAGAGAATGCTGACATCCTGACCCACTGTGTATTGTGGAAAGCCAACACTAAAGGCAGGAGGAAAATGCACAACCCATGCATAAAGGTGTGGGAAATGATTGCTTCTTATCCATGCTGAAGCTACCCCAAGAGAGAGAATACATGCAATGGCAAAGGATGTGGTAACCTCAGAAGACAAGCTAAGAACTCTCAACATACATATAGCCGATTTAACTGCTGTATTTGCAACTTCATTTATAAGGCCAAAAACCAACTTGATTCCAGCTGGATTGCACAGCCAACTGCAAAGTAATCCAGCAAGTTTTAAAACCAGCAATAGTGAACTGGAGAAATAGAACCAAGTGCTGGCTAAGTACAATAAAATCACTCACGCTAGTGGCCCAGTGCAAGTGGACTAAAACCCATGCAAAGAGGTAACTGTTTGGACTTTGGTGCCCAGTTGGTGAGACAGGGCAATGTTCTTCTTTGTTAGACAGGACAAATTATGGCTTTCATTACCCTACGGTACCAAGAGAGCAAACAAGTTGGAGTGGGCAACATGGGCTTTGTCCAGTATTGCCACAGAATACAGTGGAAGTACATACTTGAGAACAGACACCTAGAGGGCAAGCTCAGGTTAGAGATGATCCCAAGGTATTGCCCATGAGCGGTTCAAATGTTGAGTTTTGTCAGTCCTGGTGGAGCCGCTGATGCAAGTAACAAGCTTGATGAGTGGTGGGTTTCTTACAGCTGTGAGAATTACGAGTGGTGAGTGGGTCAGCTGTCAAGCTAGCCGTCAGTTAATATATACTGGTGCAAAAATGCTGAATGGAACACCGAAAAGAAGTTGAGGACATGCTACCTGAGATACCAGCGCACAAGCGTTCACCCTTAAATGTTAATGGGTTCTGGAAGAACAAAGTAGGGGAATTTTGCCATCCCTTCTGACAAATGATGTTGGGTATGTGGGCCTGTGGAAACTGACTTAGGCTGAAGTGTTTAAAGATAAACTGAATCAGATGCAAGAGGCATTTTCAGGCATCAAGATTGTGGCCAGCAAGGACATGATTGCAAGAGAAGGGGGATGTTTTGTGATCAGGACCATGATTGCAAGCTGCATCTCCTGGACTGGAATAGAAGGCTGGATGTAGAAGAGCTAAAGGCATAGTTTTAGCAACTGTTGGCCCTAACAAATAATCAAACATACTCAGTTTTTGGATAAAATGTAGCAACCTGTGTGGAAGTTGGAGGGACGAGCACTGGTTGCAGCATCTGGAAGAGGCCATAGATAGTCTCTCACCAGGGACATGGAGAGCAAGGACTGGCTAGCTGCAGTCAAAGCCTGTCTGTAAATTAGTAGAGGAAAAACTACTTTTTGTAGTGACCCAGCCACTCCCAGTCTTTATTCAGGCCTAATTTGAAGGTGTCAAGTTTGCAAATTAATTCTGCAATTTCTCCTTGAAGTCTGTGTTTTTGAAGGTTTTTTTTTTTTGTTGAAGAATGGCCACTTCATTTTTCCCTCTGATATTCACACCTTCTTGTCAACTGTTGGGAATGGGCCACATCCACTCTGAGTGAAGTGGCCTCGTTAGCACTGATCCCCCCTCACTTGGTAAGGCAAGTCCCATCTTTTCATGTGCTCTATATTTATACCTGCCTACTGTATTTTTCAGTTCATGCATCTGATGAAGTGGGTTATAACCCGTGAAAGCTTATGCCCAAATCAATTTGTTAGTCTCTAAAGTGCCACAAGGACTCCTCGTTGTTTTTGTCTTTCTTTGTGTCACTGACTTCTGGATGTACTCCTTTAGCCATACTTAAATAGGCAGGTCCACTACTATCCTCTGCTGTGGAAGAGAGGATAAACTAAAGAAGTAAACATACTTATGCTGAAACCACTACAAGTCATCATCAAACATGTATAGTCTACTGAGGACTGGTTGCACCAATCCGAGTGTCCACAGTTAAAGGCATCACACCAGGCATTGTGTAGTGATGTTCCCAGATCTGGCTCAGTCCTGCGAATTCATGAATTGTTAGTGTGACCCTGCAGGCGGTGCCAGGTAGGGTCAGGCCGTGCACTGCTTTGCTTGTTGATGGAGAGCGTGGCGTGCTGAGGTATCTTTTGTCCATCCTGGTGACATGACTGAAAAAGGTACAATGCCACTTGTTAAGATAATGAGCAATTAAAGGAAGACCAGATCTTTGAGGTTATGATTTTTCTCACAAAGTCAAACTGGTCAAACAATGGAGCTGACTCAATAAAGGCTGCAAATATCTATACAGGAAAAATGCATTCCTACTTAATGCTGCTGTTGGTTCCCTTCTGAAATGGAGAATCAGAGTTCAAGTGGCTGAAGATGCCATCCAAATATGAGAGGGAGCTCTGGCACTTGAGGCTGATAACAAGAATAAAATGAAAGATGCAATCAAAACTAATTTCTCACATACAGGTGTCCAGCACGCTTTCTACAATCCTAAATCATGCTATAGAAGTTACAATTTCTCAGAAAACCATAACCCTCATGATCAGCTGAAGAGGGAGAATGGCTGCCCCAGCTTAACAGTGATATACTGTGCCACTCCTGAAGACTCTTTTCTATATGAGTCCAGTTACCATAATAGTTGAAATGCTGCCTGAACACGAAGTTGACTTAGTTCTCAAAATGGTTCTCATATTGTACAGCTGGGGACTTTGTAGAGTGATGCTAAATGGAAAAAAGTATTTAAGGAAGTTTCAGAGACTTCATAGGCTACAGGTTTGATACCGTTAGAGTAAAAAGGAAACTTGACTAGCTAGAACTAGAATGGCACAAGATCAGTAAAAATTAGAAGCTATGGAACCTTTCAGTGAAACAGCCAACATGACTTAACACAATTACAAGGATGATTGAGTTCAAAAGATGAAAACGCAACTTAAATTCCATTCTTTCTTTCCACCATTCAACACTGAAGACCTGGATTTCTGTGTCATTTGTGCTGGTGAAATAGGCTGTTGGCTTATTGAATCAAAATCATGGAGAACAAAGTGGGGAAAAAGACGAGACAGTGGAATTGAGAATTATTTACCTTTTTAAAAGACCTGCGTTGTTATGAAACCAACTCGGTACTAACTGGATATTTGGCTCACATAGATAGGCTTAGTGTTTACAGCAAAAAAATTTGGTGGGGCCTGTTTCAGGAGACAGGTAAGAGAGGTTCGTGTGGATGTAGTGATTATTTTGTCTTAACTAAGCAATGCAAATTCTTCACTTTAGACAGTACATGTCTCTTTCTGTGTTTTGAGGATTGACTCTACTTAGTGTCTTGCTACATTTAATTGAACTTCATGGTTCAGTTTGCTTTTTCCCAGACTAGTATTTCAGTTCAGGTGGCGCCAGTAACAAGAAAAAAGGTCAGGTTTCTGCCTCTTGATGAAATCTAATCATCTCATTTGAATTTCACCTGATAAGACTATGCTACATACTGAGGTATTCAGAACTGTGCATTCGGTAAGTGGGTTCTCCATAGCAAGCGTAGCTCTAGTGAAAAAATGGAGTGCTACCTGACATAGTACTTGGTTTGCATACAGTGAGAGGTTATCTTCAAATTGCTTGCTGACTAATCCATCCTATGTCTGTGAGGCAGTAAATAAGTATGGCCTTTTGTTGAAGCTAACTCCAGTTAGAAACTTTTCAACTCTGGCTTTTAAGAGCTCTTTTACATAGAAGAGTGCATGCTTGAAATGTCAGCTGGGAACGTACTACTCAGGATGTTAAGTGCAGCTGTGTAGTGTATGTACTAGGGTGTAGCTTTTAAGGTCTGGCAGTATTGCATTCTTGTTTAAGGCTTCTAGTAAACTGCTTTCTAGGACCCTGAGAAGGTAACTGGTTCCAACTTCTTCTCTGCACGAGAGCGCTTAAATATTGCAGCTTTGAGTGTCCTTCCGCAATTCTAGTACTCACAAGAGCTTGTCGTGGTGCACAAGCATTCCGATCTGTCGTAGGCTCCCCTGTCCTTTCCCATCACTATCTGACAAGCACTAGTGCAGCATCTGTACGACTGCTTTTGGTCTTTCCAGTGCAATACCAAGTGCTCCTCACCACCGTTAACGAACAGACCTGTCTTCTCAGATGATGGACCCGCTGCCCAAATCACTTGCAGACAGTTGGTAGGCAGGCTTGACCATCCAGGCAATACTTTTCTGGTCTTGGCTTCACAGTTTGGCAGTGACTCGGAAAAAGACATGGGGTTGCGGTGGATAACCAGCTGAACGTGCACTTCCAGTGCAGTGCTGTGGCCAGAAGGGCTGATGTGATCCTTGGATGCATAAATAGAGAATTACTTCAGTAAGAGTAGAGAATTTACCTCTGTATTTGGCACTAGTGCATCTGCTGCTGGAATGTGGTGTCTGAGTCTGGTGTCCACAATTCAAGGATAATGAAAAATAGGAGAGGGCTCACAGGAGAGCCACAAGAATGGTTAATGGATTGGAAAACGTGCATTACGATGATAGACTCAAGGACCTCAATCTATCTATTTTAACAAAGAGAAGACTAAGCAGTGACTTGATTACAGTCTGTAAGTACCTACCTAGGGAACAAATATTGGATAATGGGCTCTTCGGTCCAGTAGAGAAAGGTATAACATGATCCAATGGCTGGAAGTTGAAACTAGATAAATTCAGACTGTGAACAATGTGTAAATGTTTAAGAGTGAGGGTAATTAACCACTGGAGCAATTTACCAAGGGTGGTGGTAGATTCTCCATCACTTACAATTTATAAATCAAGATGGGATTTTTTTTCTAAAGGTTATGCTGTGAGGATTTTTTTGGGGAAGTTCTATGGCCTGGGTTATACCGGAGTTTAGACTAGATCAGGGGTCTCAAACACGCAGCCCTTTTATGAAGATACTTTAAAAAGTTATAGGGGTGTCACCTGAATAACAGAAAATTCAGCAACTGTTGCATGCCTGGGCACACAGGTTAATGTGATTATTTGCTCAAGTCCGTTCATTGCCAAAGTAGCATCTCCTTCTCACACTCGGGTATGTTTCACTGCACCCCATAGTGTTGGATGCGTGAAGGGGGACAAAGGAATATTGTCTTGCTTTTAGAGCTGGGCCCCCAGATCACTCTGATCTTACACCTAGAGAGAGGTGTGCCAAGAGAGTGAACTGTTAGGGCAGCTACAAAACAGCAAAAACAACCAAATAAATAAAGCTCCTTACCTCCTTTTATCACTGCCACCAGAATGAGTGTTGGTCTTTGTAGTATATGCTCTGTTTCTAGGCCCAGGGTAGATTTGCTGGCAGGCACTGTTGATGCTTTGCTTTAACGTGTGCAAGTAAATGATGGCATAACTCTGCCTTTTTCACATCATGTGGCTGGATCTATCAACACGGTGAATGCAGTCAAAACAGCACAATTATTGTGGATGCCTTGCGTTACACTGTTGTTGCACTGGTGTAAGTTGCACTAATACAGTTGTTTTACAGAGTAAGATGGTAGGATTCCTTTCTCCCACATTAAAGGCTCAGATCCTGAATGGTAGGCTATACTTGCTGCCAATATGGTGAAGTTAGGGATGGCTTTAACTTGATGTCTTTTTGTCTTCGCATCTGTCATGAACCTACTTTGCTTCTCCTCACTACTAGTCCCTTCTTCAGAAGCAAAATATTTTTTGTAGTTTAGGTTAATCAAAGGCAGCTTTCAAATACACAACATAAAGTGGATGATGGGTTCTTTCAGCACAAGGCATAGCTTACGTGAGCATTTAGGGTAAAGTAGCACAGTCCTGTGGTCTCAGACTGGTGAGACCTAGTTTCTATTTCTGGCTCTGCAGAGTAAAAAAAATCACTTGACTTGTTCCCCTCCCATCCTTAGTCTGTTTTTTGTCTATTCAGACAGCTTGCAAAATTCTTTCTAATCCCAGCAAAAGGAACTCTTTCTGTGTTTGTACAGCCCCTGGCACAATAGGATCCTGATCTTGGTTAGTTCTTTTGTTATCTTGGTGACTGCTGAGTCCGGAAAAGGAAAGTTAAGCTTGTTTCCATTCCTTGTTCCAGATAAATGAATTGGTGACTAAAAATTAAACTCTTGGGACAGTGAGTGAAATAGAAACAGTGGCTGAGAACTATAGATGGGCAGATCTCAGGTCATCTGTATAAAGGTACAGTATTCAGAGTAACAGCCGTGTTAGTCTGTATTCGCAAAAAGAAAAGGAGTACTTGTGGCACCTTAGAGACTCACCAATTTATTTGAGCATGAGCTTTCGTGAGCTACAGCATCCGATGAAGTGAGCTGTAGCTCACGAAAGCTTATGCTCAAATAAATTGGTTAGTCTCTAAGGTGCCACAAGTACTCCTTTTCTTTTTGCGAATGGTACAGTAGTTTATTTGCAAGTAAACGTGAAGGTTGGCTCTGAAGTCTAAAGCACACAGTGCAGCATGTTGAATGGAGGAGTGCCATACTTAAATACTGGAATTTAAAGGTGAACTAAAAGGCCTTTGTTTGCTCATAGCTGAGAGTTCAAGATCCTAGCTATTGACGTAACACCACTGCAACCTAGACAAATGCTAAGTTAGCTGTGGTCTTGTGAGGTAACTAACGCTTAACTTAAGTGTAAGGTCACATTCAGGTAAAGGTCAAAAATCTGTCATCGAGTCTGTACGTATGGCTGTTTTTTTAAGACTTACCTAGAAGTTCTTAACGATTACCTCTTTCGGCAAAATCACCAATACAGTGGATCGTAAGTGATTTGTTTCATATTCCCTCTGTTTGCACCTTGCCTGCCACTCCCATGCTTCAGGACATTGTATTTAGTTACATAACACCTGTACATCCTGACAGCATGCTGATTTTAATGAGCATGTCTGACAAAGTGTGGCCCTAGGTCTTGGATGTTGAAGCTTTAAAGATAAGCTTTCTTAAATGATTTAAGATTGTTGTCTGTGACTCCTAAGGGAAAGCAACCATTGTCATTCAGTTTGTAGGGCAGCCAGCACAACGTAGCCCTGGTTTTGATTGAGGCCTTGCGTTACACTGTTGTTGCACTGGTGTAAGTTGCACTAATACAGTTGTTTTACAGAGTAAGATGGTAGGATTCCTTTCTCCCACTGAGCAGATACAGTCCTTGGACTGGTATATGAAACATGTACCTGCTACACAGGTGCCGCGGGGCACTTATTGTGTCCTGCTACCTGCCTGCTGAGGGACCAGCCATCCTTTCTTGTGCTGCTCAGCTTTCTGTAGCTCCCATTCATGAGCCATGAGTAGTAAAGTAAACCTCCAGCCTGCTAGGTGGAGGGAGGAACATGGAGGACTGCAGACAGCACAGGGTGGAAAGTTACTCCGAGCTGTTAGGGAGAGTTTCCCCAAACCAAAGAGGAGAGAGACGTGGATCAAAGGGCAAGTGACAAAATCTCATGCAGTGGTGACACCCAACCCCACCCCCCGAACTCTAGCAAAGGCCTTACAGCTTTGTAAAACTGAAGATCTGCAGTATTGCTACTTGATGGACTTCAGTTTTTTTAAACCTACATACTAGTCTAAAATTCAGAAATTACAAGAAGGCTGGATCAGTGGTTAAGGTACTAACTCAAGCCTTGAAACAGCCAGGTTCAAATCTCTGATCAGACACACTTCCTCTGTGACCTTGGATACTTCACTTATGTGCTTTGTTTCTCAGTTCCCCGTCATTAAAATGGGGATAATAGTAGTTCACTAGCTCACAGTGGTGTTGTAAGGCTAAATACATTAAAGATTTAGGTGCTCAAATACTCAGTAATAATGGCCAGATAAGTAGCATAGCTAGAAGTTGAATGCTACTACAAACTCAGATAAAAGTAAAACTAATTGGAAAGTAAAATCAAGGCAAGCTTGTTAAGAGTTGGCCTTCAGTTTTTTGTATTTGATTTGGCATCAAATAATAATTAAGTGGACTCCAAACTTAACTTAAGGCTCCTGTCAACCGCTATCTTGCCACTGTTCAAGAACCTAACAATGTTCAGAAAGCTTAGTGAGATACCACTTGGAGATTTACCTAAAATGTAATTGATTCAGTTGATATAATACATGGTAATGCTCAGGGACCAGTGTCCTGCTGCATTAGTGGACTTACTGGTAGAGTTAAAGCTTTAAAAAATCAAAATAAGGTAACTTTTGGGACACTGGTATTTAGATAGTTCTGCATTTGTTCTGTGGGAACTAAGGATATGTCTACACTACAGCTTATGTCGGCATAACTTAAGTTGCTCAGGGGTGGGAATAAATCACCCCACTCGGTGACATAAGTTACACTGACATAAGCACCAGTGCGGACAGCACTATGTTTGCAGGAGAGCTCCTGCCACTCTCTGGGGCTGGAGTAGTTAAACCAAGGGGAGAGCTCTCTCCCATCTGCTTAGACTGGCTACGTTAGAGAGCTTACAGCTGGAACTGTGCCCTAAGTGACTTCTAGAAGGGATATGAATAGCAGGAAGTTGACAGTGGATGTTACTTTACATGACAGAAGAAAACAAGGATATTTGAGATTGCTGTGCAAGTGAGGGTTTGGGTTTTTTTTTTGCTGGTTCAAGAGAGGACAGTAAATTAGTTGGGTCTTCCTTGTGAATTAGCAGATGTTAACAGTCTTTTGAGCTTGTGATAATTGATTAGCTCAAGTACACTTATATGCAACTGAATTTCAAAATTATGATTCATATTTCAGACTTAACAAAGTAACTTCTAAACAGTAAAAATAGTAACTTCATTTGCTGATCAACAGCAATGTTGAGGAAAACAGTATGAATGAAATTTCTTTATAAATACTGGAGAGACAAGGTGGGTGAGGCACACAGCACTTCTTCAGGTGATCTGAGTAAGCTCGAAAGTTTGTATCTTTCACCAACAGAAGTTGGTCCAATAAAAGATATTACCTCACCCACCTTGCCTCTCTAGTACCCTGGGTCCAACGCGGCTATAATACTGCAAATTATAAATACCGGTCTATGAAGAATGAGATTATTTGCTTAGCTGCCTGCTGTATAGTAACACACTAATGGAATTCTGTATCAGTTGGCTTTTGGCGAAAGAGCTGATATTTTGGTCTAGATTGGAGTGGACATATCAATTGCCACTAGATAGTGAAGTACACTTGATGACTGCCTAGGAGCGAATAGCATGGAGGCTATTTGCTTTCATCGTTAAAATTATTCCTTGAAGTTCTGGGTTATGGAGTGCCAACGGGGTGTGTGGGCATGTTTGTACTGGATGCTCTCAATAAAGGAGGTAATTCTTGAGAGTGTTCAGTGATGCTTAAATGGTGCCAGATTAAAGTAGTCTTACAAGTGTTAACTGAGGTTAATGCTTTAAAAATGTTGACATTCAAAACTGGTTTGGATTTAAAAAAACAGGTGAATGTGGGTTACTGTTAGTCATGACTAACAGTAAATAAATTAAGTAGGTCATTTGGAGCAGAACTTTGAAGGGAAAACAATGTGCACTTCCAGAAGTGTCTTTTGTTAAATAGCCAGCCTTGCAGTGAAATCCAGTTATTGCTCAAGACACCAGCCACAATTGCTGAATTTAAGAGCCTACTTTTTTTATCATGGCCATACTGACTGGATTAACGAGTAACTGGTTCCTATTCAGATTAGTCATGTTAAGGGAGAACATCAGACTGGCCGTAGGTTGCAAATAGGTTATATTTCATGAAAATAACTAGAACTAGCTTTTTGTACTATGTAAAGCCTTAACTACTTATTCAGTGTTTGAACTGGCAGACTGTGACTGTAGCTGCCTGCTGCACTGAACGGTAATTTACGGTGCGTAAGCCTGATAATCTGATTCATTTAAGTATTAAATGTTGGGGAAACTTTGGTGTTAAATTCCTTACCATTGTCAGCTCTCTTCCTGGATGCTATATTAAAATGTACATTGAGGCAATGCCATCTCTCCTTTGCAGAGTGGTGGTAGAAATAAAAAAAAATTAAACCAATTAAAACAAATGCCTGTTTCAAAAGTTAAGGAATCTACTTCTGAACTGGAAAAACAAGTACCTGATGAATGTCAGATCCTGTTTCTGTTGTAGTCCTCAAAATGAGGATTCATGGTACATAAAGTGCTGTACTAGAACCTATCCTATTGTGCACGAAACAACACTGAAAGTCTGTGTCAGACTGTCAGCTAGTGTTTTTTCCAGGCCTCTGTTCTTGACTTGTTTTGTGGCAACTCTTGTTACAATCAGAGTGAGTCTCAGGTTATAAGTGAGTGAAGTAACAAAAGCGAAGAATTTTAATGTCAGGAAGACATGAAAATAACTGCATCACAATGCCCACCAGCTGCTGTACAGCAGAAGTTTCTCTGCTATGTGGCTTTGAATTGCCTGGATTAGGAGAAATCTCTTTGGCTTCCTTTGCTCCCTCTTTGTGAAGTACGCAAGTGAAAATAACATTACCTTAGTCCTGCCTAAAATAAACTGCAGCCAGGAGCAAGTTTGACCCTTTCTGTAAGTCTGTTTGAGCCGTGTGTGAATGGTGACATTTTGAAGTATCCTCATTGACTTCTCAGTTAACCACAGAAGTGAATGGGGCGGTTAGCTGTCTTCAGAGCTATTGGTTCAGGTTCTTGGCCTACTCATGTTGACATAGCTGCTTTAGTGACAATTACTTAATATTTTTCGAATGCTTCCTTCACAAACAGATCAGCTAGAGATTCATTTAAATGAAGATTGAGACTCTGTATCACTACTCAGAGGTCTGTTAGTGCCTCCCAACTGAAAGACATCAATGAGAGCTATTTGGGTGCTCACAACTGAGGAAAAATATGGCTGGCTTCTTAGGGATCTCGGTGTGTTTTGAGGACTCTAGCTTTAGGCGCACTGCTTTCAAAAATTGCATCCTCATTTTATCTGGTGTATGAAATACACAGTACCTGGCTTGAAATGCACTACCATAATTACAATGGAAGTGAAGAGACAAACTTTGAAGTAAAGAAGGGGTGTATAGGGGGGATATGAGGGAGACTGGTCCTGCCTTACAAGTGGATTTAAAATAATTTTGCCCACAAAACTTAAACCCATCCCAGCAAGGTGTCAAAAGCTTAAGTACCACAACTGGTACACTTTAGGGCCAATTCACAAGTGAGCATCTAAAAGTGTAGCTTGAGAGGTCTGTCTTCTAAAGTCTTACCCTTTTCATGATGTATGCTTGATACCTCCTAGTTAAATGAACACAAATAATCTCTAACAAGAAGGGGCTAGATTGAGAGACCTTAAAGTAGAGGAGGAATTTTTTTATTAAAAAACAAATACCAAAAAACCAAACAAACTGCCACCTGGTTCTGCCTGGTAGCTGAGGGACAGATATGTCTGGGTGGCTAGAAGGAATTGACTGCTTATGTTACCATTTTCTGTAAGTTATTTAGAATCTTGCTACACAATTTATTAATTAAATTAACATCAATACTCAGGGGAACTAAACTGTGCACATTTTTAAGACTACACATAAGTCTAATTTTAAGATTCACTTGACTCCTTGAGAGTTGAGGATAAACAGAAGTGCTCATGAATAAAATGAGTAGTGGGCTGTATGTAAGGATGATGTTTACTGTGAGTTAGAGACGAGTTATTGTTTCCATTAAAGCTGCCCAAGTATCTCCCATTAATCGTATGCTAAAATTATTCTTTTGCATTAAATTCTCATGCAAACTGTTAATTTTGTCACACACACACACACCCCTTTTTTTTAACCGGCATCCTTTCTCCATTGCCACCAGGAAAACATATGCGGGCCTGGAAGTTGAATGCCATGTTCTCTTGTCATTTGATACTGTTTTCTCTTCACACAGCATGTAGCCAGGCTGTGGAATTCACCACTTCAGGAGGTCAGACATGCTAAAGCTGGGTATATTTATGAGCAGGATTGAGGTAGTTATGCATGCTATAATAAGGTCTTTAACTGCATGCATCAAACTTTGAGAGCCTTGGGAGACAGTTTTTTCTGCCCATAGCATATGGTACAATTGGCTGAGTGCACGATCACGATTTTAATCTTCCTCTGAAGCTACGGACACAGATTGGCGCTGTAAAAGGCAGGACAGGAGGCTGGAATAAAAAAGTAACAATTGTCATAACAAATGGATTACCTGAGTCCAAACATCAAGTTTGGATTTGAGCAATTCACTTTTCAGGCATGTTTGTATCTGTGGTGTGAGCTTGAAGCTTTATTCAGCTCATACCCCCCAAAACTAACATACCAAATAAGTGGAAGTAGGACTTAACATGAAGAAAACAACACAACAGAAGTGCTGGCTGATCTGTCTACGTAACTGAGACATACAAGGCAGTTTCTATACATCAGCATAAGTAGCGGAAGAGAATTTGCTCTGAATTTGGAAATGCTTGGTCTGAATCAGGAAACCAATATATTTAAATAAAACTTTCCCAAGAGGAATGGCCACTTGGAACATGGTGGTGGCAATCCCCAGATACTCTGCCTGAAGAGCATACTGTAATTATAAGGCATTCTACAAATGGCATTCTAATTTGAATAGGGATTTTGATTCTTGTACTACAATCTTAAACCCAGCTATTGTAATATGTACATGACTTCAGTGAACTGCCTTAAAAATACTATTTACCCAGAATACTGCTGTAGCACTATTTGATCTTTTAAGATATTATCAGTTGCATATAGGAAAACTTAATAAACAGTGCTTTTTTACAAGACAGTTGCATTGACTCCTGGTGTTTTAGTGACAGAACATATTGTGTAATGTGTCCATGTGCTGTAGAAGTGGATGCCAAAAAGTTGGGTCAGAGTAATAGGCTGGAGAGAACTTACGACTCAACTTTTAGTTTTTATATGTTATACTGAAACATGAGTATTGTGTTAAGCGCAGGTGGTGGAGTGAATTGCTCGTGGTGCTAACTACTCTGATCCTTGATGAGTGAGCTGACACAAATGTTCGGCAACAAAACGTTGTGATCCACTACAGTTGGGACAGTTAAACAGCAGACCCAGTTTTGGGACTTCAGGCGTATTATCCCAACACAACTGTGAATTTAGGAAAGATTAAAACCGTCTTTGGTCCCTTTCCCTAGCCCCAGTGAGAAAAATTGGGACTTCTCCTTTAGTACATGATATAACTGGCCCTGCCTTGTATCTCTGTGTAGTTTCCTATAGTTATTGCCCTAAACAGTCCTCACTACCCCACCCCAAAGACTTGATTTGTAAAAATCAATGTCTTTTTGAAGTACCTGTACTCCAGCTTAATGAGGGCAAAGAGTGTTCAGGGAAGATTTCGCATCTGTCTTGCTTTCCATTGGTACTCCATTTATGATTATCTGTGTGCCAAACTTAATTACCACGTAAAGTAAGATAGACGCTTTAGGATGTGCTTTTGCGTTTGTTCTAATTTCAGCGTAAAGCTATGGGGTTTTAGCTTTATAATCTGTCTTGCAGTTAAAAACAGTGGAGCCCATCAGTCTATTTAACAGTTTAATGGTAAGTTTGTAGACTAAGTAGCTGAACAACTCTTCAGTTAACTACTTCAGTAGATACATAGGGTGATGGCTTTCACATGTTTTTCAGAATGTTTCTTGTAAAATGTCTAGTGGTGCCTTCCTATATGAAGGAAATTCTGACCAGTGAAATGACAGAGATTGGTAAACAGTGAAGTGAGCTGTGCTGGTGTTCAGGGATTGTACAGGCGAAAGTCTGTCAGTGACATATTAGAAGGATAAAATTGGAATTAACAATCTCTCACCCTGACTGATGATACAAGCAGGCTTGCAGATTCTCCAGGCGCAAGCTGCATTTGCTTTGTAGCTTGGGTTTCTCCGGTTTCCATACACAGGCTAGAAGTCCCTTTAGTCTGGGACCAGCGCTTGGCCCAGTTCAGTCTTTGTTCCTCAGGTGTTTCTGGGAGCTCTCTCGTGTGGGGAGTGAAGAACAACCGATGATGTCATTCCCTGCCTTATATAGCTTCGGCATCCCCTTTGTTTCAAACTTGGTTCCCAGACCAGCTTGTGGAAAAAATACAGACACCCTAAATTGGAGTCCAGAATCATGTGGCCTGGTCACGTGCTCGTGCAGAGTCATAGGAGCCATTACTTATAGGCTGGACAAAATGTCCACAGGAAGGTTAAGCTATTTCACAGCCGGTAGTCTTCGTTGATGAAGCATTAGCACTGTCTGGCTTCTTCTTCTTTGTACCTGAAAGGCTGGCTGCTGGGGTTTTCCAGAGTAAGCCCATTTGAAATACAGATCCATAGTCAATATTTATAACTTCTGATACAAAAATGATAAATATATACAAATAGGATAAATCATATTCAGCAAATCGTAACTTTTTCCATGATTTTTCCAAGGGTCCTCACATGACTCTTCTTGTACAAAATGTATCATAATTATGTCATAATCATATCATCATAATATCACTATGAAGAATATGGGGTGAAGTGTCACATGTGCATTCCACATAACATAAACCTGAGGATGAGTGTATGCTACAGGGACTGTACAAGCATAGCTACTGCACTGTAGCCATGCTGGCATAACTCTGTACCATAGATGCAGACTACAGTGACGGAAGGGGTTTTTCCACTGATAGGTTCTCCACCTCCCTGAGTGACAGTAACTAGTCTGCAGAAGCATTCTTTGTCATCCTAGCTGTGACTACATGAGGGGTTAGGTCAACATAGTTATGGCACTCGCGGGTGTAGATTTTTCATGCCCCTGACTGCCGTAGCTGTGTCAATGAAAGTTTTAGGTAGAGACCAGGTCTTAGTCTGTTAAGTTTGGTTTTTGTTGCACAACAGCTACTCTCTTTTTATTATTAACTAGTGCATCATGCTTGTGAGCAGTCCTGTTCAAGCATTTAACTGGCATTTTATTTCATTGTCTATCTAATTGAAGTTGTTGGGTCACATAGGACCTTTGATAGATTTTTTTTGTTTTAAATAATTGTATATCTCAGTGCAACCTTAGAAGGAATGTGTATCCAGAAATTGATGATCTGGACCTAAATAATACAGTTGTCAAATATCAGACTTGCTTACACAGTGTAGCCAAAAAGGGTTTTAGAATATAAATGCAATCTGCATGGCTGTAGGTAGTGTAGAAAACTTCAAAATGAAACACCTTCCAGAAAACTTGATACTGGGAAAGAGTGTGGTAGTTCAACAGAGCTTGGTTACAAAGAGGTAAAAATAGAATCATAGAAATGTAGGGCTTGAAGAGATGTTGGGAGGTCATCTCGTCCAGCCCCCGTGCTGAGGCAGGACCAAGTAAACCTAGGCCATCCCTGACAAGTGTTTGTCCAACCTGGTCTTAAAAGCCTCCAGTGATGTGGATTCTGCTTCCTCCGTTGGAGGCGTGTTCCAGAGTTTAACTAGCCTTTCATGTTTAGAATGTTATTCTGAATATCTCAGCTAAATCTCCCTTTCTCCAGAGGTAGCCAGTTAGTTTTTGTCCTTCCTTCAGTGGACAGGGAGAACAATTGATTGCCATCCATTTTGTAATAGCTCTTAACATATTTGAAGACTGTTATCAGGTCCCTCTCCCTCAGTCTTCTTTTCTCAAGACTAAGCATGCCCATTATTTTAATCTTTCCTCATCGGTCACATTTTTTTACCCTTTTATCATTTTTGTTGCTCTCCTCTGGATTCTGTCCAATTTATCTACATCCTTCTGAAAGCCTGGTGTCCTGAATTGGACATGGTATGCCAACTGAGGCCTCACTCATGCCAAGTGGAGCAGGACAGATACCCCCTCTGTCTTACATACAAGACTCCTGTTTATACATCCAGAATATTAGCCTTTTTTTCAACTGAATCACATGGTTGACTCATATTCAATTTGTGATCCACCACAACCTGAGATCCTTTTCAGCAGTACTACCACCTAGCTAATTATTTCCCATTTTGTAGTTGTGCATTTGATTTTGCCTTCCTAAGTGTAGTACTTTGAACTTGTTTTTACTGAATTTCATCTTGTTGATTTCAAACTAATTCTCCATTTTTTCAAGGTCACTTTGAATTCTAATCCTGTTCTCCAAAGTGCTTGAAACCTTCCCAGCTTGGTTTCATCCGCATGTTATATACATACTCTCCACTCCATTATCCAAGTCACTAATGAAAATATTGAATAGGGGTGGACTCAGGACAGATCCCTGAAGGACTGCACTAGACATGCTTTCCCAGTTTGACAGAGAACCAGTGATAACTACTCTTTGAGTATGGTCTTTCAACCAGTTGTGTACCCACCATATAGTAATTCCATCTAGACCACATTTCCCTAGTTTGCTTATGAGACTCGCGTGGGACTGCATCCAGAGCCTTGCTAAATTCAAGATCTATCCCATCTGCTGCTTCTGCACTATCCACTAGGCCAGTAACCCTGTCAAAGAAGAAAATTAGGTTGGTTTGGCACCATTTGTTCTTGAAAAATCCATGCTGGGTATTCCTTATAATCCTATTTTCCACCAGGTGCTTACAAATTGATTGTTTAGTAATTTGTTCCAATATCTTTCCAGGTATTGAAGTTAGGCTGACTGGTCTAAAACTCCCTGTTTGTTTTCTTTCTTAAAGATAGGTACCTCTCCAGTCCTCTGGAACCTCACTCATCCTTCATGAGTTCTCAAAGATATTGTTAATGGTTCTGAGATTGCTTCAGCTAGTTTCTATGTACTTAGGACGAATTTCATCAGGCCATGCATAAATATATCTGATTTATCTAAATATTATTTAATCTGTTCTTTCCCTATTGTGGCTTATGTTCCTTCCCCTTTGTTGGTAATGTTAATGGTTTTAAGTATCTGGTCACAATTTCCTGTTTAGTGAAGACTGGAACAAAATAGGCCGTAAACACCTCAGCCTTCTTCATGTTGTCCATTATTAGCTCCTTCCCCTCTGAGTAGACTTATATTCAATCCATACTGTGTTGCCTTGTCTATTACCACTGTCACCAGTGCAGCTTCACTGTGATGCAGAAGTGCTGAGAAGTCTTAGTGTTCAGGGTTGGCATCTTTGGAGTAAGCAAAGAGTACCCGGCTTTCTCTGTTCCCTGTCTTGCCTGCCTCCTGAGGCCATTTGTACACTGAAGTGACGAGGTGCATGAGCTGAGCTAATATGTTAACTAATCTTGTAAAATGCACCTTTCTTCTGAGCGAAGACATGGTCTTAGAGCCTCCAACCAAGGTAGGAGGTGGTTGTGGCTGGTGTTCTTTAACTTAATAAATCTTGGTTCTGAATTGCACTCCCTGGGAACTGGGTGCTTTTTGGTTAGCCAAAGGTAGTTTCCCCCATCCTGTGCAAGGAGTCAAATATGTACCCCTCTGTTAACCCAGACTGTCTTCACAGACACATAGGGATTATTATTATTTTTTTACCGAAAGATAACTGAAGTGCGTTTGTTCTCACTGTAAAATTCTAATTGAGACAAGGCACCTGTACATTTTACGTAGGGACCTAGGCGAGGTCAGTTGTGTACTCCCCAGCTTGTGGTTTACCTAGCAGTAAAATGTCGGTGCCTCGTCTCCACTGTGTGATAGTGAATGTGTATTATCTTGTGGTAAAAACACACTTTTTTGACAGAGAAGATGTAGTCTAAAATGTTCATGACTCTCAGCCTTGCCACAGAGGGTAGTGGCTTAGCGTGCTGAGCCATTGTGTCTGTGTTAAGAGAAGTTTTAATCTTTGAGTTCAAATAGAGGTTTTCAAACGGAATGCTTTGAGAATACCTTGATAGAAACAAGATAACATGTCAGTGTGCACTGCCAAGTTTTACTCTAGCCTTGTTGCAGATTTGACTGGCTCAAGTCTACTAATATCTGGCTTTGTCTAAACCAGGATTTAAAGAGGCAGCATGTGTTGAGTGACTTTTTTTGAATGTGATAGTGGAAAGATGTTGGTGTATATGGGGCAGTGGATATGTTTAGAACAGGGGTTCTCAAAACTTTTTTTGCTGGGACCCCCTTTGAAAATATTTCAGGCTATGACCACCTTGGCTCCTTATTTCTGTGCTTCTGCTGGCGGCAGTGCTGCCTTCAGAGCTGGGTGCTCGGACAACAGCTGCCGCTCTCTGGCCACCCAGCTCTGAAGAAAGTGCAGAAGTAAGGGTGGCAATACCATGACCCCCCCACAACAGGCTTTGATCCTTTTTGCATCAGGACCCCCAGTTTGAGAAACGTTGTTCTAGACTGTTAACTTACAGTTTCTAATGCAGAACCCTAGTCTAAACAAAGCCTCTGGTTACCCATACGTAACACTGAGCATCTATCTCACAGACTAGCTGAAATGTAATTACTGAAGTACTTTGAAATCCTCATGCACAGGTGCTGACCAGATGCTAAGTATTGATTAAAAATCTGTGATCTATTGTCCAAAACTTCTTAATGGAGTCACTTGAGAGAGCTGCGTCTTCCAAGTGAAAGAGTGGACGGGATTGGGTTCATCTGAAATTTTAACTCTCTCAGAATGTCCGAGTTCAAAAGCAGTTGACAAGCAGGATTCTGGCACTAAGAACTGTAAAAAATGTACAGAAGACATGAACAGGAAAATTTGACTTACCTGTGACAATCCTTCAACAATACTAAGAAGCTAGGTGCAGAAATTGCTTGTTATCATCTCTGCCTATCTGTTTAAAACTGGTTTAAACTCTGTTAAATGTGAAATTGTCCAAGTTGTAATGCAGCGTACTGTGCATGCAGTACAATTATTCTTATAATGATCTAAACGCTGTTGCAGCCTGTCAGTGACCTTTTCTCTTCCTCTCCTTCCTTTATGTCTGCCAGCCTTCCAACTGACACATGGCCTACCACAGGCTTTTGCAGATGCATTAGTGTGCAGCCCTAGCTGCTGTAGGAACTGATATTACTGACAGGTATAAGGTATTGCCTGTAACTTCGTTTACTATAATATAAGCTTTCATTAAACAATGCTACTGCATGGAGTCTTCCTAAGGGGGAGTATCTTGCATGTTTAAAACATAAATCAGTATCTTTCAGTGGGGTTCATTAACCTGTTTAAATATTGGGAGCCTGATCCAACAAGTAAGCTAAGATGTGCTGTAAAGTTGGGAAATTAAACCCAATTTTAGGGTCTGTGTGTTTTGCTAAATGATCTTTCCTTTTTTTTTTTTTTTTTTAATCTGGGTGAATTTACTTTGTTCCACTTCTCTTCACTACTAGCTCCCGAACGGCTCTACTGCTTTTTCTAAGCAGGGCTGGTGTTATTGTGAGGTTGCCTAATAATTAAATGAAAGAGTCCAGCTATAGCTGCTTATAATGTGGCCCAACTTTCAACTATTTGATGTGAATTTCCTTGCCAGTTGTCTCCTTCTAGCTGAATTACCTTGCTGACTTTTGGCTAAAAGAGTCTATCGGTTTCAGAGAACAAGTTTAGGAAAATGGCTACATCTTTTTCATTAAGAAGCTCTAGTGTATCTATGGTTTGAAGTAGAGGCATCATTGGGCAGAAGGGGTTGTGATTTAGAGCTGATGGGGAATTTTTAGACAAAACGTTGTTGGAAAACGCTGATTTACCAGAACTGAAACATGACTAAAACTGTAAACTTCTGCTGAAACACAGGCAGGCTTTTGTTGGAAACCTGCTTGTTTTTTTGCTAGTTTGCCGAGAGGGCTGCTAGAGACCCCGAGCCATCCAGGTCCATAGCTCGATGGCAGCCCTGCCTTGCAGACTGTCCTGGGGTGGGGACTCCAGGGCTTCCATGGTCCTTGCTATGCAACTGGGAGCCTGGAAGCCCCATGTTGAGCCATGTGTCTCATGGGTTGAGGTTTCCCGCTTTGTGGTGGGGGAGCTTCTTTGGGCTGTTCCATTTTGGAAAAATAAAATGAGAACATTTTTGGGGTTTCCTTTCCATGGGAAAGTTTGAAATTTCAAACTTTTGTACCCATTTGGAGCAAACACAGTTTAGAAACATTGGAATTTCCTGTGGTATATAAATTCTGAATTTCTACAAGTCTAGTTGCCAGTCTGTCCCTTAGTTCCCATTAGTAAAATGGAGAGAGCACCACCTTACCTCCGTTTGTGAAGACAAATTCATTGTGCTGTGAAGCACTAAGATAACTGTAGAGAAGTCCCTGAGGAAATTAGTAACCATGGACTGAATGTGGTAATTGAGGCGTGGACAATGAGGATGAAGATATTGAGTTGTTATGCACATAGTGAACACTGTCTCTCCTGTGTACTGAATGAAAACCAGTGGCAAAGATGGTATTGAAATCTGAAGCAAAATATGTTGCTGATTCACTGGACACAAGCTTTAGAGTCTCATTTGGCTATTTCCGACTTTGCTTCTTAAAAGTTGAATTAGCTCAAGTGGGAGCCTCAGAAAAGGGCATTTCCGTTCACTTACTTGTACTGATATGATTGAAACCTCGTACTACTGCAACTCTGAATTGTGACTGAGGGGTCAGTGGGAGAGAACAGTGTTCTAAAAAAAATAAAATAACTGCTCAGGAGTGATGCATATTGTTTAGAGAGGTCCTCTGTCAAGGAGTAGAGGCCCAAAACACACCCTTCATTCACGGCAGGGGGCCAGTGAGAACGGAGGTGGGCCCCTGGAATTTTGGCCAAGTAGCTGCTAGTTGACCAAGCACATTGGAACAGCATATCCTGAACAGGAGAACTTCAAGGCGACTGTCCTGGTAGCAGCAAAGAGGCAGTGAGGTATCTTGTCACCTACCCCAGGCACCAGCTCTTCCCTTCCTAAGAAGAAGCTTTGTTCATGAGTATTGCCAGTTCTCTAGGCCTTAATCAGCCTATATGAAACAAGGCCATGAGAGCCCAAACTATTCCTGGACTTTTGGAACAAAACCCATTGAATACGCCCAGAGAATACCACTGAGCCTTGTAGTAGGATTTCTGTAACGCACACATTCCAAGCTCTCCTCTCGAGAGGAGAGTTGATGGTTAAATGAAAGGGATGGTACTTCAGCATGTCCTCTTTGGTCCTTCCCCGAACCACCACCTTCTTAAAGGGGGGTGGGGGTGGGGGTTGTAGGTATCCCAGGTGTCAGGACTTATACCACAGATGCTGCTTTATGCTAGATGGCAGCATACATCAGGTAAACCTTGTAGGAAATGCATGCCATTAGCAGGAGTTCCCGCAGCAGAGATGTACACCATGTGGATGCAAGTGGTCATTGTTGCTGCTGTCCTTCAAGGTCTGACCAGCTGCTGCATAAGCAAAGGATCTCATGAACTGATTGAGGTGCCTGTGCACATCTCTTCACTGATTTGCCAGTCTCTTAACCCTTCCTGACTTGTAACTGTAGGGTAATCTAAATTAGCTTTCGCTGTGGATAGCATGGTCCTTGTGATAAATATAATTGTAATAGTTTCTCAGCTTCCTAGTAGAAATGTAGCTATTTCTCTGCACCTCATTATGGTTCACTTTTATAGAGGCAAGATGTGGGGAAAAGATGATATCTGTAAGTACATTGCTTACAAAAAACTTACGCTTAAAATACGCTGACCCTGAAATACCAACTCCTGTGTTCGCATCGGTGCTTAAAGGGGTGTATATCATTGTGATCCCATGGTACGAATACATTTTTTTTTCTGTAACAGATAAAACAAATTCTGGTTGTTCTACTAAAGGTAATCAACCCATCCATATTCAGTACGCCATGTAAATCATTGCCCACCTGTGGAATTCCCATGTCTGTTTTAGCATTGAACCTTGAAGAAAATCATTGTTTATTATTTCACTTATGTTAATAGTTGTGATTTAGACATACAAACATCCTGTGTTATAATGTTAGAGTTGCAGAGTAACAAGTGAGGAATAGAATGGAAGTTAACATTGCTATAGAATCTTAAGTTTGTATGCATTAACTTAATCCAGATGGTGAAAACACACCAGCTACCCAGAATACAGAATTATAAATGACTGTCTTAGTTCTCATATATATTACCTTGCAACTTTTTGAAAAACTGATGACTCAGCAAGCTAAGCAAAGCGAAGGATATTGACACAATTCGTGTAACTCTTCACGGTGATGTGAACCTAAAACATAAATTCTATTTGTAAAAAATACCGTGTTTTGAAACTAATCCTACAGATACATTGCACAGCTGCAAAGGCACTTTTCTCTAAAGGGCCACTTTTTTCATGTCTTCTCCCCAACTCCGGGTAAAACACCGTAATTTTCTGTTAAGGGGTGATTGTACTACTTGTTAGGTGCTGCTGGCAGGAAAAGAAGAAAGTTTCCGTATGAAACTCTGAATAGCAGAATTTTATCTTGTATTTTGTACCACACAGATTGGTAAACATGATGCTAGAGCACATCTCCATTTTATTCTCCAAATGAACAAGGATAATGCATTGTGTCTGTAAGACACTCTGCTGATTATTATGGACATGAATAATTCATGGCCCATCCAACAGTGCAACAAATGGATTTACAGTCTCTTGAGCTCAGGAGGATCTGCAACTAGCTCCCTAATATGATTAGCTACGGTACTGGCTGCCATTCAACATTTTTTCTAAAGAAGTAGTCGCATAACTGGAATCTAGAGAAACGCTTCCCGGTGCAGATACGGTAGCAACATATTTGAACAATGAGTCACCAGTAAGTTTAGTGTCCTTCCAGTATGCTTAACCGGTGGGATTGTGGCTTTTTTCCCCCAAGACAAAAGCGTGTGGTGGGAATTCTTGTCCCTTCAAGTGTAGGCATTTTAAGGTAGGAACGGTCTGTTTTGTCTGTACGGTGCTTGTCAAGCTGGCTGGAGTGCCTCATGACTGTGAATGCCAACCTCAGAGCAAGCTGTTATAGACCAGGACAAAAACTGGTTGTGAGTTCTGTAATTAGATTTCTCCCTCTACATATCAAGTATGAACTCCTCAAGCACTATATCCTTGTTAACATGGAGTCCCAGACAGTCCCTTGGGGCACTCCGGTCTATCTTGCCATCCAAGTAAGCGTGTCTTTGTGATAGATGGTCCCATACACCAAAAATCACAATAATATTCAGGTTACTCACCGTCCCAAAGGACCAGTCACTTACTTCAGGTTACCCTAGGTCTCTCACTAAACGCAACGCTTGTAGCCAGTCCTGTAATAAACTGACAAAATGTCTATTAACTAGGAAGAAGAAATAAGAATTATTTACAAGGTTAAAGCAGGTAAACCTATATACATACAAATGAGTTTTACAGTCTTAGTTTTCAAAAGGTGAAAGACGTTGCTGTAATATGCACGCTTCCTATGCCCTTTAGGGGTAACCCAAACTAATCAGCTTGGGGATCCCTTGCTTATGCTTAGAAATGTTGCCCTCTCCAAATTCCAAGCAGTATAGTGATCATTTCTACTTAACAAATATTTTTATTCCCCTCCTCCAGCCCCCATCTAGCTGTCACAGGACACATTCTTATGCACGTATCCTTTTCATTGGTGTCAGGAAAGCAGTCAAGTCTTTTGTCCATTGATGTTCCATAATGGTTTGTCTGGAGTCGCTAGACCTATTTTGTTGGAGAGACCTATTTTGTTTACCTCTTGTGGTAAACTACTGTTTCACACTTGTTAAAGCTTTTTTCCTGACTGGGGGAGGGAGAGTTTACAGTCTTAGCAAACATTTTTATAGTTACAGAGCAAACACATATTTCCTTATAACCTGGGATATAGATATTATAAGATTAATACATGCAGCATTCTACAAGAATTTCCTAAAGTCTTAACGCATTCTTATAACTGTAATATCTATTTTAATACTAACACACAGGTGAGCCAGATTGGTTCCCAGCTGTGATCTGTCAGTGTTCAGTGAGGACAGGGGACCTTGGTATGAGCAGGCACCTCGTCTGGCAGCATCATAGTGCCATAATTCGGGCTCCCAGGTGGCACTGTCATACAACGAAGACTATTCCATTAGCTCCTAGCAATGGGAGCCTCAAAATTCCAGGTCTTAAAAGATTTGGGTGTGTTTTTTAAAGTGGCATGTGTAATGAGCAAAATGTTAGTTACAAGTAAGCCAAAGCAATAAAATAGCCACCCTGTTTGTTGTAGCATAAACTGATGATAAACTTGGTTTTTGTGTTCCATGCCAAATACTTTAAGGTTTGCTGTCTTTTGTACACTTCTTCTTGCTTGTCTGTGAAGCCTTCCACTTGTCGGCTCAGAGGTTTTGTATGAAATACTGGAGTCTTCATTCCTTTTCCCCTTCCTAAAGGAAATGTTGCCTTAAGAATTGAGTCTTCCCTTCAAAGTGACCTTACTTGCCTCAAGCTATAAATCGAGAGAAGGAGGGAGGGGAATTCCCCTGATTACCCATACCCATTTCATGGTTTTCTATTTCTGGTAGTCCTGTGTGCAGTAGTATCCACTGACTTCCATCCTTGCATGGATTTTGTTGCTACTCAACATGCTGTGACAGTTAAATTGTTGCTCATTGGTTAAGTTGGGACAGTTAAACGATCAGCTTATGCATAGGTCAGGTAACTGTGGTGCAAGACAGTTACTTAGTCTAGAGATGCTAGAGGTGACATGAGACCTTGTTAAAACCATTTCCATTTGGTGTTCACGGCAGCACGCTTGGAAAGGAAAGCATCAGTCTTGGCAGTTGGACTGTTCTGTAAATGGAGATAGTTATGTGAGCTATAAAACTGTCATGCAACATAGTTCTAAAATACACTTGTATACAAAACTGAGAGTCTTCCACAGTGGGGAAGAACAGTACGTTTTCCCCTCACATGTTGTGGATGGCCTGCTTCTACATTCTACTCAAACACTTCTTGTATTCTAGTTATTTTGGGACTGCTACTTCCAAAGTGGGCTAAACTAAATAAGAACAAGGCACTCCTTATTCTGGAATAAGAGGGTCCATTCATGGAGTGTATCAGCAAGAACCCTATGTAGAGAAGCCCTAACGAATAAAATTTTCAGTGGTGCCAAAGACACTTATGTGCTTTTGAAAATATTAGCCAGTGATTGCTTAGCTTCAGCTGGGGGAGAGGGCAGTGATGGCGTGGTTAGTATAGAAGTTGAGTTTGGCCTCTAGACTTCTTGACTTTGCCTTCAAAGCCTCCACAATTTAGTCCTATCCTACTATCATTAAGACAACTTTTGCATTGCCAGTGATGCTAGCGTGTACCTCCAACTGGTTTGCTTCTCCCCGAAGTACATTGGTGGTCACTTTGCACACTGTCCCCTACTTGTGGGAGGGACAACATCCAGTCAAACCTCATGCAGTCGTTGCCTTTATCCTCTGTTTCTGTTTCTGTCCCTTCTCCCCCCACTAGTGTGTCATCGACCTGTTTCTTTGCCTTTTTAGATGGTAAGCTCTTTAAGGCAGGGACTGTCATACACATTTGGGCAGTGTCTAATGCAGTGCAGCCCTAAAGGGTTTGAGGTTTCTGAAGGCTGCTACAATATATATGCTCATGAGGTAACAGCATAAGAATCTTAGCTTTTTATCTTTCTGCGCTAATTAATGAGCAGACAGTTACCCTGATGATCAGGTGACCTCCTATTAACTTGGCTATTGGTTGGCCATCTTCTGAGTGGAAAGCCTATGAATGTGCATGGAAAAGCTAACTGTCCTGGTGTGTTGTTTCCTGGTAACTTTTCCAACCAAGTGTCTTTTGGGGAGTTAGGTGGAGAGCTTCACTGCAGGCTCTGCTGTGCTGGTAAATGTTAAGTTAGCGAAACTAGATATGTGGGGAGAGGCATCTTAATGGAGTAGTTGTGAATAGCAAGAGACTGAATTTTCCATAGCCCAGGTTTTTGGACTTTACTCCAAACATATGCTGTGCTTGTTAATTACTCTTGTCTCACGTAAGCAGCTCTTTGACCAATAGTGATGCACCTTAAAAGACTGAAGGATGAACGAAAGCTTGCAACATGTTGTTGCTTTAAAGAGGAGGAAGTTGCAGCCTGCTTGGCCACTAATGGAAGCATTTGGACTACACTTTTTGAGTGTGGACCTGAGTAAGATGGTGTCTCCATTTAGGACCTGAACAGACTTGTCCATAGCCCATGCAAAGCTTTAAGTTTAGGAGATTCCTCTGGAGGCACTGTTATAATCTATCAGACTTTGCACCATTCAGTCCCTTAGCTGATATGACTGACTTGCTATCATTTTTACTTTGGGAGGGATCTGTTGTTAAGAAGTCTTGCTGTCACCTGTGGTTGCCTAATGGATAAACACCAAGGTCTGGCTTGTATTTAAATGAGGATCTGTAGACCCAGTTGTGTGGTTGCAGTCTAAGATCTATGAATTTACCCCCATCATTCACCAGCTGAGCTGTACAGCAGAGAACTGAATCTGTGCTGGTGGCAAGCTGGTGGGTATTCACTCTAGAAGGGGGGCAGGGACAATATTGTTAGAAACACAATTAAGCCCTTGGTCTACTGTTGGGCCAATTGAACTGGTGCTGCCGCTGAGCACAGGGCTTGTGGTAGAAGCCCAATCCACAGTTTGGAGCTTTGACCTCTCAGTAGTTTTGATTTCAGGTATCGAGAGCCATCTCCCAAGAAATAGATTCTGCCCTTTGGTCATTACATACTCTGCCGTCCAACTGGTTGTACCTCTCTGTGACAGCTCGCTGCAGACTGCCTGCTCGTTCCTTAGACTTTTGCCATCTCTCACAGTACTTCTCTTTCTGTCCCTGCTGTATGTTGACCTAAACCTCTCATCTCGTGACTCCTCTTGGTTTCTCCCTCCCCACATTTGTCACTGCTTTCTCCAACATTGCTCTCTAAACCTCTTCCCTTCCCACTTGGGCTACCCCCTTGAATCTTGATTCTCAGTTTGCTGTCACCACTGACACCTACTTTGACTCCTAATCTTTGCCTAAGGTAGCACCATAAACTTACATGGTACTTGAGTCACAGTATGTTAACTTAGTATAAAGAGCCAGTTTCATTTAAATCTTGGATTCCACTGCTGTTGAGGATATGCAGAGCGTTAGTTGCAGAGCATTATATCAACTATCCTGACATCATCTTGGGAGTCTGAGAATGCAGAGAGATAGAAACCAGGGGAAAGAGCAGGTGGATTGTTTGTGAAACTAACCTTATTCTTTCACAGGAGTTGACTAGATCATTTACTTGGCCAAGGTCTTAGTATTAATGTACAGCCTTCAAGTTTAGTGTAACAGCAATCACTAGCCATTCTTTCTAGAGATCAACTAGGCGGGAGGTGTAGGGGCCTGGGAGCACATCATTCTTGGACTTTCAGGCGTGCAGAGATTGGCAGCCTGAACTTTTAAATAAACAACTTGAAGTTGCTGTAGAGGCCCATATCCTGATCACCGAAGGGAAAGATGATCGTCAAAACAGTGGTATCCCAGCCAGTGGGGCTAGCCACCTTAACCTCAGCGTTGCCACCAGCCTCAATTTTAAGAGAATTTAGAAAGTATTTTCCCCCTTTCATGCCTCACCACCCGTACTGAACCAAATGCACTATTCTCTTATGGTTATCGTGGCCACCATACAGACAAGCTTGTCAGTACTTGCTACCCACTCAGGTGCACAGGAGGGGGAGTTGGGCCTTGCAGAGACTGCTGTCCCCACTAGGCTGAAACATGTGTCACATGTTTCAGTCTGAGCTGGGGAAACTACATGGTACTAAGGAACAAAGGCTGGAGCTAGTCTTAAGTTAGACAGCATACACCATCTGCTCCCACTCTGATGAGCAGGAGTTGCATTAGTCACTTTAGGTTCCCCTCTCTGAGGATTTTTGCCACCATGGGGATAAACATAAAATGAAATTGCTTTAAAAGGTAGGTGGAGAAGTGATGGAGTCATGTTGCCCTAGCCTGGGATGCAAATACTAATGAACAAGTAGATTGTTGCCTTGGTCATCAGCTTACTCTATACCCTTTCTGGTCTCTTTGGCTTTCAACCTGCTTATGCTAGCTTTTTCCTCCCCTTTGGAAGGAAGGACTAGTCTTTCATAAACAGAATATGGATGCAGTAGGTCTTGAGTCAAAACTTTGATGTCCTAAACTGTTTGGGTGAAAAAAAAAACGGGTAATGGGCATTGACCTGCCTGTAGTTAAAAACATTATTTGGTTGTATCAAAGAGATTTAAGCTTACTCCTTTCAGAAAGCAATCGGTATTCCTGATTACTGTCCTGTAATGGTGAGTCCTCAGTATTGCACTTAAGAGTGCATTCTTGATATCTAATGGATGGAGCTGGTGTCATTTGGAAAGAACGCTACCTAGCACTCTGGCACTGAAGTTTACCCTTCAGGAGGACCTGCTTGGCTCTGAGATGGAGACCTGATGATATTTCAGAGTGCTTAAATCTATGCTCCTCAGAGAGGAACAAGTTTTATATTAGTTGTATATGCAATTTTGAAACAGCTAGAGGAACTAAGCTACACAAACCTGTAAATCTCAAGGTGCATCTGGAGTTACAATGAGGAACAGATGAACATACAGCTGTCGAGTACTCAAGAACTTGCATTGAGATGTAAATGCATTGAGACCAGGTCATGAATAATTACTGACCACTGGGACAAAGAAACCCAACTGAGATGTGCCACTGGAACCAAAGTTTGATGGTATTCATGCACTTTGCTAAGGCAGATGTTTGCTGAGGTGCTAGCCATGGTCTGATGGTAGCTCACTTTGAAAAGCTCTTTGTAAAAGCTCAGTTCATGCTGAAAGAGGGTGTAAGCTACTAATACATGATGATCTTCATTCTTTTGCGTTCCAGTTAGCTTGCACAAGTGTGTGTGGGATTGGCTTTCCCTGCTCAAAATTTGTAATGTTAAATTAGTCAACAAAGCCTCTATTTGTTTCGAATGAATGCCGGCTAAATAAAGTAGGCTGTAATTATTGGGTGCGTGGCATTTATTAGGAGCAAAGGCTTACAAGAAAAATGGAGTGAGGACAAAGCTCCCTATCATTCCAGTGCAAGTGTAACTTGCAAAACCCCTTCCTAGTTAAATAGTGGGCTAGGTGGTGTCCCTACTCTTGCATAAACCTGTGTTGCATAACATTAATGGGCGTGCTGCAAATGTGACTGTGACAAAGAATTTGAAAGTGACTAACAACTGCATTAGTGAAAATCCTGTGTGCGTATTGTCGAAGAACTTGCAGAAGCACTTTCAAAGCTCCTTACGCTTTGGAAAAGCATCTTTTTTGTTTTTTTTTAAACGGAAACATTAAATTTAGTTTATAACAAAACCTGATTTCTGTAAAATGGCTAATATCAGACAGCCTTCTGTAAATTGTAAACCCCTGCTTAGAGTTAAACCTTCAATGATTGCTGAGTAAAGGCAGTTTCCAGCCCTCTTTTCTAACAGCAGCTTTACAAACTACCAAGAAAGAAAATGTTTTTTCTGGTCTGCTGTTCGTAGCTAAGGAATAAGCACCAGTTTCCCAGAGCTATTAAAATTCCTGTTGTATTAAGATGCAAGCATGAAAGTACAGCTGATTGACTTCACCTTATTATTAATAAAGCACCCACCTTTGATACCACACGTGTCTGCTTGCACTGCAGTGCGATTTCTGACTATTGCATAAACCAAGAGCTTCATGTTAAAAATTTCAGACAGATATATAGGGAAATGGCTTATTCTGTGGAAAAGGTGAAACCAAGGGAACTGATTTTTAAAAGTTGAGGGGATGTTGGAGGCAACCAAGCATTAGAATGTCTTACTGTTTTGGAAATGGTGCCATCTCCCATCACTGAACTCCCTGTCTGTGCTATCCTTAACCTGAAATGTGCATGTAAGATTTGTCTGGAATTTTTTATCAGTTAAATGTTTTTTAACCATGGATGTCCTGCTCATAAACTCGTTGTTGATTAATCTCCTTTACGGGGGTGGTTTGTGCAATTCTTTGCCTAGTGAAAATTTGTTCCTGTTGAGCTTAAGAGTAGTGAGGTTTTCTCACGTATGAGAAAGAGGAGGCACGGGAGAGCTGGCCTTTTTGGAATGCAGTGGGGAAAAAGCAGGAGGACTGTCCAACTTTGAACTCTTTAGTTGGTGGCATGTTTGAGCAATTACTGGAACTGACAGTGATCCATTTTAAGCAATTGGTGTTGCTGCAGGAGCTTCTGCAGGTGGTTATTTCCCCCCTAGTAATAGGATATAAAAAGACTAAGTTAACAGTTCTGGGCCTCAGGATTACCTTTACCCTTAAACTTGAAATTATTTTACCCCCTCCCCCAGCAACTAGAACTGAAGGGAATTCAGCTCTTTCATTCCTAAAAATTTGCTTCAGACTTTTAAAAAAAAAACCAAAAAAACAAAACGGAAGCGACAGAACTTCGAGGGGTGAAATGACAGGTGCATTTGCTTGGTTGGTGCAGATAGGATGAAATGCAAAACATTCCTCTAGTTTTTGTGATAAATGTAAGTTACTGTTTTGATTAATGCATCCTCATGACGCACTGGTCAGTGTTGACCCCTAAACTAATCCTTAGAATAGAATTAGTTCCTGATGGACAGCAACTTCTTTGATCATGCTGACATTGTGATTCACAACTACTTGCTTTTCCTTGATCGCACTCAGTTCCATTGTACAGGAAATGGTTGAGGAGTGTGCAGTATGATTACATTGCCCTGATGCTACTGCTTATTTCAGTCTTTCAGCTGTCCTCAAATGAGGTTTTCTTTGACAGTACTTCAAAACTAAAATCTGTTTATGCATGTGGATTTTGGAGTACTCAAAAATATCTGCTCTTAAACCAGAAGCATTGCTCCCTGAGCAGAACTTCCTAAAGGGGTCCTTGCTGCATGCTGCTAGAGAGCAACAAATGTGCACAAAACATACTCTCAGAAAGCTGCCAAAAACTTCCATTACATGGGTGCTGCTCTGGTTCAGTGGCCACCGCATGTCACATTGAGCCACCCATTTACTGTGACTAAAGACTAAGACCACCTGCAAAAAATCTGGTTTGCTAATAGAGCCCCCGTCCTGCTGCAGATGCATAAATGACTCCCTCTGGCTCATCAGGTTGACTCAAGTCATGTTGTAGACTAACTTTTTATGCTGAGTAACTTCAGAAGTGTTGCTTCCCCAGAGGGATGCTGGACCTTAGCAGAGATCCACCCTGAGTGGGTGGTAACTATTTGGGGAGAGTTAGAGCCGTAATCTGAGGCCCTGACTTAAAAATTCGATCAACAATTTTATGATCTTTTTTTTTTGAGGGGGAAAAGGCTGCATCTCAAAAACTCTTTGCTCAGACAATGTTAAATGTGGACTACTAACCCTGTCCTGGATCCCCACGAGTCTCAGCTATTTTTATGATAATGAGAGTAAGTGGTGTAAAGCACTTAGAAACTTTAAAACACTTGGCATGTAGAAAAACCAGCTGTTAAATTGTAAGCCGGTCTCAACTACAGTGGAACGACTCCCTCCCACTACAAGACATGAATCTAAGCCCTGTTAGGGACTTATTCCTTCACCTGCTTATTTCCCTGGTCCTTCTCGCATGAACAGAGAGCAACGATACCCTAAGTCCAAAGGTGCAAACGATTCAATGTTTATTGGGGTGAACTTCCAGCAAGCATGATTCCAGTTTCCTTCCTTAGTGTTTCCCTTCTCAGCTCTGACACCACAGAGCCTTACCTGTGTCCCTATTCCCATTCTCCCCCCTTCGCAAAACATGATTCCAATTTCCCCACCTCCATTCCCTGTTCCCATTCTCCCCCTCCCTTACTTCCTGAGTGACTGCAGACTATATAGGTTTCAGAGTAGCAGCCGTGTTAGTCTATATTCACAAACAGAAAAGGAGTACTAGTGGCACCTTAGAGACTGACCAATTTATTTGAGCATAAGCTTTCGTGAGCTATAGCTCACTCTCAGTAAAACTTGAGTTCTGCTTAGCTATACCTTAACCAATCATTTTCCTGAAATTTAACTAACCAATCCTAACATATTGTAACATGATTATGTAGCCAATTATATCCCACCACCTTAATTAGTTTACACCCAGCAAAATTAATTATAGAGCAGACAGAAACAATGACAGAACCAGACAGAGATTATACAACAAAACAATAGGGAAATGGGGACTACAATGACAGAACAAACACAGAAATGAGGATTTTACATCCCAGCTATTGATAAGTGAGTTCTTTCCAGACAGGATGCTATCCAACTAAGTTTCCTTTTACATTTGCTAGGCACTTCCCTTTCTCTGGAGGTGATTGGCACTATCAGGACAGGATTGTATTCCTAACAGCCCAATAGCACCTTATTTCAATGTGACTAGCATTTGCTTCCCAGCTTATGGCTGCCTCTGCTGTTTAGCCAAAGGCCTTAGCCTAAGAACAGGGCCTCAGACTGTCACAGTGAGAAAAGGCCTTATACAGTCAGACAGTGATTTTGATTCTCTCTTTTGTACCTCTATAACTAGCTAAGTGATAAGAATACACCTAAATTCTTAGAGTATAGGCCTTAACAGACAGGCCTGAATATCTATATCCTAACAAGCCCTGTCAGAGAGACCTGAGGAAGAGCTCTCTGTAGTTAGAAAGCTTGTCTCTCTCACCAAAAGAAGTTGGTCCAATGAAAGATATTATCTCCCCCACTTTGTCTCTCTCATATCCTGGGACAGACATGGCTACAACAACACTACATAAGCCCTGTTAGTCTCTCTTAGGTAATGGACTTGCCAGTTAGCACATTGTTTCTTTATCATAGTAATCATCTTGATTAAACAGTCTTCTAGCCAGGCAGAAATAATTTAGGGATTGAATTGTTGTTGTAAGTAATGTATGCAGAAGACATGCCTGCACAAGGATTCCAGTTTGTTTGGAGAACTGGTGTAGGTATTAACCCTCACAGTGCCTTTTTTGTTGCCATCCGTAGCGAGTAACAGTTCCCTTGTGCTTTAATGTTGTGTGCCGAACATGGTGTGCCTTTTAGGGAGTACTAACTGCTCTTTGAATCAGATGATTGCTGCTTGAGCTGAATTTAACACCTGCCAAACAGTGGACGCTTCTGGGGCCAATATTGAGACCCAAGGAAGGCCTTGGCCTTGCTATCCTTTCAGGTAGGAGGAGGGGGAGGAGTTGTGGAGAAATCCATGCAGATGGGTTTTGTGAAATTTGTCTACATGCTAAAAGTTCCCCTCTCAATGGCTAATGTGCTGTGTCAGATGAAGCTCTTCTCTCTTCCAGAAAATGATCTGGGGGCTCATCTACATTTGAAATGCTACAGTGGCACAGGTGGAACTGCTCCACTATAGTGCTTAAGTGTAGACACTCCCTAGGCCAACAGCAGGGATTTTCTGTAGTTCTCTGTACTCCGAGAGGCGGTAGCTAGGTCGATAGAAGAATTCTTTTCACATCCCCTGAGCGAAGTAGTTACGCTGACCTAATTTTCTAGTGTAGACCAGGCCAGGGTCTTCATTTGGTAACACCTGGTTTGAAGAAGTAATGACACTTTCTGGCATATGTATGAACATAATTGTGCTATTAACCTGGTTGTGTCAGTAGAAACTCGGCAGTTGACTCAAAGACAGCAGCACTGACCTCTCTTGTGCATCATCTTACACCTGTCAAGTCCATCAACAAGATTTGCCAGGTCTGCCAGAAAGGCTGGAAGAACAAAGGAAGTAATGAGAACTGGTCTAAAAGTTATGATTTAACCCTCCTCTCTTCCTGTTAGTTTTCTCTTCTAGTCTTTTTCTTTTTTACCCTGATGCAGGTGCTTGTTCTCTGCCTGCTTTGCATTCTCCCTTGGAAGGAAAAAGCTTCCAGTTCTTACACCTACACGCCAGATCAGCCTTCTGTGCTCTGCCCCTTCTCTGTTTCCTTGGTTGCTTACCCCCACTATTTCCAGCAATTATTCCCCATGCCTCCTGAGCTACTTTTATGCTCTGATGACTACAGTACCAAAGAACAGAAACAAGGGCGAGGGGCAGAACAGGGCGGATGGCAAGAGTTCAGGAGAACAAGGGGCAGAACGGTTAGGAAAATGTAGTTGTCATCTAATAGGGATGAGACCTATAGGAGCCGGAAATCTATAAACTTGTACGGTAACGGTTAATAACAGAATAACTAACAATGTTCTATTGAAGTCTACAGAACTAGCCCCTAAAGGCAGCAAGGAACAATGTATCAGTAGCAACAGTATCTTTAAATTTGGGAACAGTGTCTGAAGCTGAGTGTTCAGTGAATTTACACTTTGGACAAAGGCTACCTGCTCTAAAAGTACTTGTTTTAGGGCACTTTATTGATGGAGATTATGAGCCCTGAAACATATGGTGGCTTTGACATGCTGAATAGCTTCCCTGTTCTCTGACCTTAGGTTTGTAGTGTATAACCTGAAGTACTGTCACTGGTAGCTGGCAAAGATGCCAATTGATTGTTTACATTTAGTCTTGGGTGACTCATGTAGATGCACAAGGCTGTGTTGAGTTGTAAAGCTTATCAGAACTTTGGCCTCTGCTTTGGGCTGCGGTGAAAGTGATGGTTTCAGGAAAAAAATGAGGTTTCAATACCAGTTAAATAGTCTGATATCTTTGCATTTAGGCAAGTCAACAGTTGATACCGAGTATATCACTAACTGATAGTGCATATTTTTGCAATTGGCAGCATGCATCACAATTTCAGAATGGCCGATAATTTGTCAATGCAATTGAAGTTCCAGACAATTAGCACTTATTACTGAGGCCAGAAATTGTTTTGAGGTTTGTTACGGGAAATGGAGTTCATTTTTGGGAATGGTTTTCTACCTAATTTAACCTTCAAGTAGCATGTTAAGAGCCAGTTAGGTGTTTAATAACTTGATTAGCTGTAATTAGTGTGCAGCATATTTCAATACACCAGGGTATGCAAATAGAGATTAATTTTTGTTCTGTTCAGATTGCTTGGAAAAAGGCAGTGTACGAATTAACTTTTCTCAATTTGGTTTCACTAAGCATTGTTTTCTGCATTTCAGCTTTCCGACCCTGGGTATGAGTTCATGGAATGGTTTGCTTTGACATTATCCTTTTTTTATTTTATACAACAATGTAGCCTTTTAGGGCATCATCAAAAAACAGATCATTCAATATCGATCATTGTAAGGATCCCTCACTAACTACTTCAGCACACCTGGTCCACACCTGGTAGGGGAGGAAAAAAAGCCCATACTCAAATCCTCTCAAGGTAGCTCAAGTAGAACTGTCTGAGTGCCCCTTCTTGGAGTAATTGTTAATGGTCCTCCATCTATTGACTTCCTGCTTGTCAAGGGCAGCCCACTGGTGTGCAAACGAGTCATTTAGGGCTGTAAAATGTGACACATCTCTTTTTTCTGAGATGTTGTGCATCCAGCTGAGCTGTGGGGAGCGATGTAAGCATTTTGGTGCAGTTGTACCTTCTGGCTTTTAGAATTGGCTGTGACTGCCTGCCCAGCAGGCGTTTCCTTCCCCTGCTGGATCAGGGAGAAAAATAAGTCAGTGGGCTAGGGCTGCAGCAGAAGGTGAGGAGCCCTGTACTCGTCTGTCTTGCTGCCTGCCCCAGGTCTACCCCGGTCACTAATTGCATATAAAATATCACATTGAGCAAGACAAAAATGAGAGATTAGGGCATTTGCATCAGTAGCGCAGCTACACGTCATCATTTAGAGGTGCAGCCCTTCCCTCTCCTTTCCTGCACCTTAGAACTGAAGGCATAAATATGGAGGCAAGCACAGCTCTGGTGCCTTATGCTCCTGTCCTCCGCTGTGACAAGGAGAGGGAGAGACTAGGGTCATCTAGGGTACATCTACACTGCAGCTGTGAGGGAGCCTTCCAGCCTGGGTAGATAGACTTGCACGAGCGGGATTCGAGCGAGCAAGCCAAACAATATCTATGTGGGCGTTGCGGCACTGGTGGAGGCTCGGGCTAGCAGCCTGAGCCCAGCCCTGGGGGCTGGAGGGGTCTAAGCTCAGGTGCCTAAGCTGAGTCTCTGCTGGGGCAGCAGTGTCCACACTGCCGCTTTTAGTGCGTTAACTCATAAGAACGTAAGAACGGCCATATTGGGTCCGACCAAAGGTCCATCTACCCCAGTATCCTGTTTTCCGACAGTGGCCAATGCCAGGTGCCCCAGAGGGAATGAACAGAACAGGTAATCGTCAAGTGATCCATCCACTGTCGCCTGTGTTCAGCTTCTGGCAAACAGAGGCTAGGGACACCACCCCTGCCCATCTTGGCTAATAGCCATTGATGGACCTATCCTCCATGAATTTATCTAGTTCTTTCTTGAACCCTGTTATAATCTTGGCCTTCACAACATCCTCTGGCAAGGAGTTCCACAAGTTGCATCAAGCCTCCCTTGTGCAAGTCTGTGTACCTGGGCTGGGAGGCTCACTCCCAGCTGCAGTGTAGACATGCCCTTACGGGCCTGGTCCTGTGGCTTGATAGTGGAGATTTCCAGCAACCGTCCTGCCCCCCAAGGTCCTAAGGAAAAGGTCTTTCACCTCTCGTCTCAACCACATGAAACAGATGGTAGGCTGAGATCTGTAAGGGCCAGGCCAGGTATGGAGTAAAAGAGGTAAGGAAGAGTAGCCTTAAGCCATTTCAGCCCAACAGATGTGCCCAGGACATGTGAAGCATTAGTACTTTGTTCAGGGAGAAATTGGAGCATCTCACCTACTTGAGTTGCAGGCATGTCATCTTCCTACTCCCTAATGACTAGGTTAGGACCAGAAGGTTCAGCTCTTCAGATGTTGAATGGGCAGGATGGTGCTGCTAAGTCACATCCACCTATGGAAATTGGAATCCATCTGTCAATATCGTGTGCCCTTTGGGGTAGAGCCCATTGTTATGTTTGTACAGGGCCTTGAACAATGCGGTCCTGGTGCAAGGCAAAGGCTTCTAGGTGCTGTGTTAACACAGATAACTAATAGCATTCTCTTCCCTGTCACATCCTCCAGAGGCTTGTTTGGCATAACTGTCACAATGCCTAGGGAAAGGCATGATTCTGCTGTGTCAGATTGATCACTGGAGGCCTCCAGATGAATGACAATTCAAAAGGAAAAAAGTAGGTGAAAGATGAATAGCTTGTTTGGAAAGACAGTATTTGTTCAAAGGAGTGAATAATTAGTCTGCCAATTTACTGGCCTAGCATTATGACCTCAGTGGGCGTATATACTAGTAAACACTTTTAGGATTCCATTACCTCACTGAATGGCTTACAGCCCTGAAAATGAGCCACTGAAATACTAGTTAAACTGTCTTTGTATGCTCAGGCTGCTGGCTGAGCTTTAGATTCTGGGTCGGATGGAACAGGGATGATCTAGCGCTTCACAAGCAGTACATCCATTCTTAACAACTGAAATGTAAAGATCTTGATGGTTTCCATGGTAGCAGGAATGAATCTGACTTTGAGGTGAAGTAAGGGGAATAAAAGAAAACCAGAAAGAACTGCCTTGATTTGTCATAAGCCTCCCTCTTAAATACTCCAAACCAGAGCCTCCTAGCATGACCCGGGACCATGTCCAGCCCAGTATATTCCTTGGTCGTCAGCCATTCCATGTCCATGGTTCTGTGCAGCCTATTACGTGGCACAGCCATTGATGCTTTCATGAGAGCTTTCGCCTCCATGACAATCTGGTTGTCTTCTGTAAAGAGTTCTGGAACCCTGCAGGGACCTCCAGCCTGAACTCAAATGTCTAAACAGCCATTTTAGCCCCTCGGCCTGAGCCCTTTGAGCCCAAGTCAGCTGATTCAGGCCAGTTGTGGGTTTTTTTTATCCCTGTGTGCACATACCCATTGTGTTTTCAACTGTCATGAGTCACTGACCAACCTCCGAGACACATTAAACAAACCTGTTAAGTGACCTGCTTGTTGCCAAAATGGTCTCTGTGCAACAGGAATCCTAGGCTATTGCTCCACTGAATATTGTGGCCAAGTACTTGTCTGCATTGTGCTCAAGGGCAAGTTGAAATGCTGAGCTGGGTGGGTTACACTGAACAAGGCACGCAAGTGAAACACTTCAGGGAATGGCTTGCATGAGGTTGCTAAATTATAGAGCCCTCACTAAGGTATCTTTAATGGTATCTCCAGAACTCAGACTTAATTATGATTAATCTGAGTTCATTGAGTTGTAGAGGCACCAATGGGCAGAGGCTGCTATAACTCGTGTAATGGTTTTATTATCTGACAAGGTGCTGTTAATTTGAAATGTAGCAGACCACCAAAATATTCTCTACTCTTATTAATCTTAACAGATTGTGAAATGTGACTAAAGTCATATTGCTCCTTTTGGACAGGCTCAGTTAAGGATATAACTATTTGTATATAACCATCAGCAATTTGACTCGATGTTTTCAAGCAATAAGTCATCCATGTTCTGTTCATGAGCAATTTTTCTCACTCTAACTATAAAATATTACTTTTCAAAAGCTGCTTAGGGTGATTGATTGCCAGTTTTTGTTTAAAACTACTGGCAGTTGGTCATCCACACCCTAAAGCATCGTTGAAAATCTCAGTCCAACTGTCCTAAACGGGAAAGCTTAAACTGTGCTTGAGATTTAACCATTTACAAAAGTGCTAATTCTTTGATACAAAAGAACAATTGTCCACTTCCAAACCTTCCCCTACCCTCAAATGTGCATTATGGATCCAGTGGTAAACCTCCCAGATCTATGTACACTTTCATACTCAATGCCCATAGTATAATCTTACAGGGGGTACAACTTTCTGTTTTGGAGAACAGTGAGGAAAGCAGCCCAAGAAAGCTGGTGATTTATATGAATGCTGCTAATGGGCACCTGTCTAGCATTAGAGCAGTAAATAGTAGTAACTTCTGCATAGGAAGGTCCACAGATCCTAAACAGTGAATCACTGGTGATTCCCTGCTGCTTGTGAGGTGAATCAGACCTCAGTCCTGTACAGCAGTGGGACGCCACGTTCTCATTGCACGGGCAGGTCAATTACATTTGGCAGAGTGACTCATAAAGTATTGACAAAACAATGTGGTGGTGTTTCTACGAACGCAACTTCTAAGGCAACTGTCTCACTTGGGTTGAAATTTAAGTTCAGTTTGGCTAATCAGCTCTTCAGTGCTATAGTGATCTCCCTGTAATGCTAGCTCATGGAAATGACACACCATTTCCAAAGGCTCCCAGGCAGAAAACGATGGTGGACCAATAAGCTTCAGAGTTGGTCTGACTAGGTCTTTGCAGCTTTGGAAGTTCTTGCTGGTGAGCTCATCAGGAAGTGAAAGGCGCCTGTCTGTTTTGAATTTGCATGTCTGAGCTGCAGAGGGGAGGCAGAAAAACCCCTGTTTGTGTCTCTATACTAAGTAGATTCTTTTTTAGTAGAAGTGCCAGTAGGCTGAGCTTCTCAACGTGCATTATAAAACATGAATTTGTCTGCACTGTAGGTCAGATAAACATGAAGTCATGTGATTTATGCTAGTCCTGGTATATAAAAGAAGCTTATTTTCCAGGCTTGAAATAACCCTGTCCTTCATGACATAGAAGATGACAAGTTTTTGTAGGGTTAATGAGTATCTGGTCTCTCTAAAAGTGCAGCAAAGAGTTGCGTGTAACAAGCTTACTTCGCTGCCCTGTTAAGTGCATAGTCTCTCGTTAAATCACACTTAAATTAAAATGTTCACCTGCCTTGATACTCAAATGTTAGCTAGAAAGACCATCTAAATATAGAACAGATGCAGAAATGCATTTGAGCATGAATTAATTATGTGCATGAATGAATGTGTAGGCAGCTGTGACAAAGTGACGACAAAACTCAGAGAATGTGAGAGTGGGTGGTTTTTGGTTTTTTTTCGTTGGCGTGGGGGAGGAACATAAATAGATGTGTGGAACTGGCATAACAGAATATAACTTCATGTCCACACTGACAAAGCATCAGGGCAAGAAAATGTGGTAGGTAGAAGGTGGAAATATTAAACCTAACATTTGTATTTTTCTCTGCTCTTGTCAGTGGGTTAGCCTAGTTATTGAGGTACTTTGTAAAACATCTAACTTCACAGAAAACTAGATGACTGTGCAGCATGAAAACAATTATATAATGAATCCATCACTCTGGGCATATTTTATCAGCCTAACTTCACAGCCCAAGCTGGTGCTCACACTTAGCAATAACATAACAACCCAAGAGATTTTTCTGAGGTCAGTTGAGACAAGAGCTGTCGAAGGCCAATTTTTCCATCATTGCAGATTGTGGCCGTGACCTTAGACTCAGTGCTGTGAACTCAATTGAATAGGCATGATCTCATAAATCAGCTACCCATGACATTAAACAATATGCCTGGTCATGCCCACAGTAAGGGTCCTTAATTTGGCCCCAAATGCGCTGCTTTATTTAGTGTTTCCAAAAGGAAACTGGCTGAGGCTTCAGTAGTGTTTGCCCCAGGTGTTGTGGGATTGACAGTATCAGGTAAAGGGTCCAAGACTTCTATTTTGACTATGGGTACTTAATATAAAATACATTGTCATCTGTTTGCCAAGGAAATAGGATAAAAGTGGATGGTGCTGAAAGTGGAGGAGCTGGGGTTTCTTAAATCATAAAGAAAAGATAAATCTCAGGTTCTGATGGTACTCAAACCAGATGTGCTCCTGCTACATCAGACTAAGGAAAAACTGACTTTAGTGCAGTTAATCCCGGTGTCTGACTAAAAGTATGTACTATATAGAAATGAATTTTCAGATTGAAATGGAAGGCAGTTGCTTAAATTGAGTCCCCTCTATATTGGGATTTCCAGTTCATATTGGAGGAGTCAGTGTTGCTTTATCTGTCTGGCACACCAGCAAAAAGAGGATAATTGTAAATAAAACCAGTCTTAAATCAACCTCTGTCAGACATTGGGCAGTGTTAATTGTAACATTTACTTCATAGATGGAGGTTTCTGATGTGCCATAACAGAAGTAATCTGTCTTCGTGGAAGCTGGGCTGTCTCTCTTTCCAATTGTCCAGGAAATACTTTCAGTATTTGTTTGAAGCAAGCTTCTAAAAGTTTTGAGTAGGATCAGCTGCTGTCGTAGTGGACTATAAGCATTTTAGCAGGAGAGGAGCACTTTCTGTACTGATGCTGGATCATGAGAACAATCCCATGACAAAAGAAGCCATTAACTTTCTAATGGCATCTGCGTGTAATATTCAAGAACAAAGTCTGACTTAACTTAATATTTTGTAAACTTGCTATGTGTAAGCTGATTTCTCTCATTGATTAGTTTTATCAAAATGGTGCCTTATCTAATTGACGGTGAGCTGCGAGGAACATTTCTTCACCCTGGTACCCATTTCTCCCAGTGCTACTTGAAAGTTCAAGGCATTGGCCAACTTGTAGTGAACTGTGACAAACTCAACCTTGGCCAAAGCAGTGTCCCATTTAACTTGGTGGGAGTTTCCTTCATTTAAATTAGAGCTGAATTTCACTTTTAGGCCATGGACACTTGAATGGATCACAGGGTGTTATTAAATGACTGTGCACTTGAGCTGGCATTACATGCCAAAAACAACCAAACTAACATTGCAGATAATTATTAGTGTTCTTGACATTTAACCTATTACATGTTCTAAAAATGTAGTTTTGCTTTTCCCTGCACTCCTAATCTTTTATGTCACTGCCTTGCAATGAAGCCCTGAGCAGAAACAATTCACAGCCATAACATAGCACAAATCCAGAACATCAAATATGTTTCTGTTTAGACAGGAGTATCTGACTAGTCAGATTTCTATGGCAGTGGTCCTTCATGTCAGGCTAGTAATGATACTGGTAACTGAATCCTACAGAGAGTCATCTGCGATTGTGACAATCTGCACCACTCACTAGGCTTTGCTCAAAGATTCATTACATGCCTAATTATACACTTGTACATTTAGAATTCAGTGAATGGGAGGAGTAGACCCCACACTGGTACAATTCTGGTGAAAGCTTCAATTACTCATAAGCTATAAATGAACGTAATTTTGAGTAACCATTTTAGAACACTTTAAAATTGTAATTACATATTGGTCTTATCTCAAATATAAACTAGCATTATAATAGAAAACCCTATGGTGTTTTTTATAATTTAAAAAACTTGGTTTCTGGCCTTAACTAATCTACAGAGTTTACTAAGTCCAGCCACTAAAAATCTACTGAGGCCAGGGCTATAATGTACTTTCCTAACAAGGTTCTAACACATCTTGATCCCATTCACTCAGGCAAGAGTGAACCTTTTTTTAATAAACAATAAATATTCTTGAGTAGATGGGGCCCTTGGCTGTTTGACTTTTATCATAAGGTATTGTAGTAGTACGTGGAAGCAATGTAGTCCATTGAAATGAGTTACTAGTGTTGGAAGACTTTAAAACCATACATATTTCTGGTTCGTGCTTGACACTAATGGGATTGATAATCTATTAAAAAGTTTTACTGTTCCAACCATTTTTCAGGCAAGTTCTGTAAGTAGCCTCACTTCTAGTCTGCATTGGCAACGGATTCTAAAATCAGTTCTTGTTCACCTTGATTTAACAAGTAAGTTTTCTCTTAGGAACAGACTTCTGTACTTTCAAGTGATCATGACCATAATTTTAGAAACAGTTACATTCTGCACCAACTATGACTGCTGGAAACCAGTTTCATGTACCAGTCCATGCTGACTTAGATGTTGGACTGCAGAACCACACCACTTGAAATTATAGAAACTACAGATAGAAAATGCCAACTGGGTTGCCTCTTACCTTCTACTGGTAGAGCATAACAGTGGACTTAATTACACTTCCTAGTGCATTGATGAGCCTCATCTCAAATGTTCTGACCGATGCTACTTCCATTACTTAAATTAGGAGGCTTAGGTTGTGCAATACAACTCACCACAAGTTTTCCCTAATAGTTGGCCTAAAACTTCCTCTTTTAATGCTACTCCACCATTCTAACCAAACTCCTCTCACGTATGTGGGGCCAGAGGGTGTATTGCTTCTCAGGTATGTGATGTATCTTGGGATAATGAAGCTTGACATCACATTGTCCTCCTAGGCTGCTAAGTTGCTAAATCCATTAGCACAGCTGAATAATAGTAAGAATAATGCCGGGCTCTTACATAGCGCTTTTCATCCATAGATTCCAAAACACTTGACAAAGAGGTTAGTACCATCCCCCTTTAATGTAAGGGGAAACTGAGGCAAAGGGAGGGAAGCCACTTTCCCAAGGTCAGCGAGTAAGGTGTCGGTAGAGCCAGGAATAGAGTTCAGATCTCCTTTTTTGGTTTTAGTCACTTATTTCCATACTGACTTTTGGGTGACCGGTTTGTGCTTCGGCAACAGTAGTCTCGTGTGGGCTATTATGGGGCTTTGAAGGAAACTGATTTTTTAATTTTTTTTTAATTGTATTAGTGCCCAATTGTGATTGAGGCCCGCTTACAAATACCGAACTCACTGGTAATAATGCCGCATGCTGACCAGATGACTTCTCCAAATTTACTTTCCAGCTAGTTTCTGAAAACCTGGGCATTGCTGTAGTCTGTGAACCCATTGCTGAAAGCTGGGTAACACAAAAAGGTAACAGTTACAAGTTTCCCTGTTCTAGCTGTTGCTTATTGACGGGAAGAAGTAAATTCAGGGTGGCTCCTCTCCCTGTTTGGGCTTTGTGGCATGTGGCCATCTAAGGCTATTTTTTGCATAACCTGGGTGCCTTTTGATTGAATTTGTTACCCAGCAATTGACTTGACACTAAGTTCCCTAGCCAAGGTTTTCCAAATGTGTCTAGTGATGGAAGGCCTCAATTTTTGGACGCCCAGCATGAGATGCTTTAAAGAGATCTGACTCATCAACATGTTGATCGCCTGCACTCAGAAAATCGGGTTCTGTAAAATGTCAAATATCCAAAGACTGAATGGTCACTAGTCATGTTAGGGAAATTTTGGTTTCCTATGTTAAAGGTCTCCATTGTGGAAGGCATCATGTAGTTTCAAGAGTTCAGTTCTGGAAATCTTCATTCCAGCTTGTTAGTGACAGATGCTCGCAGTAGCTTTTGACTCTATCCAAGCACTTCGGCTGGCTGAAAAAATATTTGACTAAGCTTGCTTCACTGGCTTCACTTAAATAGCAAGTCAGGTGCATAAGTGCAAGCAACAACTTATACTAGACATAATTTCAATGTTTGGCTTGTACAGATCCTATTAAATCCTGAAATCATCATACACCATCCATCGGGTGGTGAAACAAATTTTATAGTGGGGGTGCTGAGAGCCATTGAATCAAACTATAAACCCTGTATATAATGGAACCCACTTCAAGCCAGGGGGTGCGGCAGCACCCCCCCCCCCACCTCTTGTTCCAGCATCTAGCCATCTGTTGTTCACTTGGGTGACATTTCACCTGTGAAACATCTGTTTTAGGGCAACACCCTCCTTTAGTTCAGTGTTACACTTCTTATTACAAAATGTATTTTCTGTCTCCTGCGTTGTGCTGGTTATTTCTGTCATGTCAGCACTCACCTCATAAAGCATTTCGTAGTTATGTTGTTTCTTCTTTGAGTGGTGTCTCTATGAGTGTTCCACTGTAGGTGTGCTTGCGTCTCTGTGCTGCTGATTGGAGAATTTCAGTAGCAGTGTCTGTTAGGCCTGCACATGCGTTCTCTCCCCGTGCTGTGTCACAAGGCAAGTCAGTGAACATGGGCTAACAGCACTGCCCCTCCGCCCCCCGCTGTTCCTTCTCAACCGCCCCTGGCTAGAGACGGAGCTATTAGTAGTCTGTTAATGACTATTACCTTACTTTTGTAACGTAGAGCTTAGTTTTTAGTAGTAGTTATTGTAGTGTCTCTTATCTTCTCCCCCCCAAAAAAAAGAAAAAAAAAAGATTTTATTTGTTTTTTGTTCCCTCCCTTTCTTGTTGGGGGCAATAGGAGAAATAGCGGTTCTGTGGGCACATTTCTCCCCCCGCCCCCTGGATATTCTTTTGGGACAAGGTTATGTTCAGACCACATCCAAAATTGATTCCGAAGATAATCACCACATTTCATATGAACTAATTGATTCATTGTTTCTTCTATCCCAAGCCACAGGGAGGTTCTATTACACTTTCTAGATGTAAGGAGAGCTGGAGCCTTCTATCTGGGCAGGATGAACGCCTTCAGGAAGGCCCCAGGCTTTTCCATTGCAGAAAGATCCAAGGGCTCAGCAATGTCAGCCCGAAGATTTTTCTAAGGGTGTCTTGAATTGTATCAGACATTGTTACCAAGTTCACTGTATGACTTCTCCAGATACTATTAGTACATACTCCACAAGGTTGATCTCCTCATCCGTTGCCGCCTTCAAGAAGGCTACTATCTCAGATCTGTAGAGTGATGACATGGGTGTCAGTCCACACCTTTGCAGAACATAATGTGATCACTGGGGACTCCGCCTCCGATGCCACCTTTGCCTGCCCAGTGCTGTCATCTGTAACTGATCCGACTCCAAAGCCCTAGCCCTCCAATAGGGGTACTGCTCGGGAGTCACCTACATTGGCGCACCTATAGGGACACTACTCAAAGAAGTTAGTTACCTTGTGCAGTAACAATGGTTCTTAGAGATGTGTCCCCCTATGGCTCCACAACCCATCCTCCTCCCCTCTACTTTGGAGTTCTTGTCAATGACTCTATGGTAGAGAAGGAACTGAGTGGGGTTGGCACACTGATTGGCACACAATCAGTGCACACTGATTGGCATAGTGGTGCATCATGAGGAGGGACAGCGCATGTGTGGGCCTAATGGGTTTATGAGGCATGTTAATGTTACCTTTTTACACATGGCACAGAATTTCAGTCACTTGCCCAAGTTCACGAACTAAGTGGCAGATGGCTTGTACCTTGATCTTAGTGGGGACAACTCTTGGCAGCACAACAGCAGATGTGACAACTGTTTAGCCCAAATCCATAGGGCAACCAACGTCTGGCTGTTGCTCTGCAGCTACTTTTGGACTGATATTACAACTTGTGACTACTGAGCAAATAAAAGTGCTGTCATTTGCAACTTAGCTAGAGTAATCTGCTCATTGGATTTCCGGACACGGTTACTTTTGTGAGACCATTTAAAAACAATGATTTTAGTGTCTTGGAATGGAAAAGAGAATGGGCCATTGTTAGTGTTTTCATAAAATATGTGTTACACAAGTTGGGTCTCTTCTGTTGGCATATCATAGATTGCTAGTGATAAAATGAATGGCATTGCTTGTAAGGAAAGGCTACTTCTTCTAGCAATGAGAAATTGAGGTGGTATGGCAGGAAGGAAAGATATAGAGCACAAACTGAATATTTGTATTACGCTGAATCCAGTTGCATCCAAGGATCCAGACTGTCTTAATCATGAATGTGGAAAGGGTACAGAACATCTCTTTGATAACGAGCAAGCGAACATCTGATATTGTAGGAATTGATGGAAACTTGAGCTCAAGCTGATCCTTTTATGGCAGGTCACTGTGTATTGCCTTGGTTTATAATTGCAAACATTTGTTCAGTGTCTTGATAAATCATGTTTCAGGATTGATGATGGGTTACTTTTACTTGGCCGTCTGGCTCAAGCTTTCAGTCTCTTTCATGGTCTTAAATATAAAAGGATAGTACAAGGGAGCAACTTAGAGGGGAGGGAAGGAGCAGGATCCGCCCTGAGTTGTGGGGCTCTTCGGTTACCCCTTCCCTCCTTGAGAATGGTGTCTGCTAAGGCAGAGAGCTTTACCTGCTTCCTACAGAAACCATGAAAGGCTGCCCTTTCCCAGGAGAGGGCAATCAGAGAGAGTTCCCTCAGGCAGTGCTGAAATTTACAAGAGAGCTAGTGCTTCTTGTGTCGTCATGGGATGACTCTAACTCTGGCCAAACTTTCAAGACTCACAATAAAACTGCAAGTTGACAACACTGTAATTCCCTCCACCTGGTCTGAATGTGATACCTAAACTTATACAGGCTTAAAACCGAAGGTTAAACTATTAACGCTGTTCCTTGTTCTAAAAGCAATGGAAAACAAATGAACATAACAAACATAAATCACTGTCTTAGTTTTGTGAACTGCTCTGATGTTGGATTAGCTTTGCAATACTAGGCCAAGTTATTTTACTGTGTCAGAGGGCAAGCATTCATGATGTGAATGATTGCACATCTAATCAAACAGCAGCCTTACTACACAGATGAGCTACAGTGCTAAAAATGAACAATAATGGTGGCTACTATAGTTTCACAACAAATAAATGACTTCACGTCATATATATATATATATATTATATTTTGGTGAAATTTTGTAAAACAGACTCAAAACAGAATATTGTACAAGTGTGTTCATTGTAGCTATTGGGAGGAAAATCAATCAGCAGTGAGCAGAAGAAGAAACACTATATATACCCCTGCAGACCATTATCAGAAATTGGAATACTAGGCTGGTTTTGTTGCTTCAGTCAGGCATTCCAAGTTAGTTTGTTTATTTTTGGGAATCTTGCTTTGAAGACTGGCTGCTGTGTACATCAATTGTTTGTGTGGTTTTACTACCCTGTATCCTCGCTATGCTGTGCTTTGTAAAGACTTCCTGTTAATCAGCATGGTTCTTTATGGTTTCCTCTCTCCTCCCGCTTCCTACTCTGCAGTTTAAGCTCATATTTGTCCCCGCACCAAGGCCCTCATTTAACAGCATGAGATGTCCCCTCTGTGCTTCCTTCAGTAACTGTAATTCCTTCTTCACAGCAAGCAATCCTAAGTTGTCTTAAAGTTGCGATGACTCCTAGATATATCACACAACACATTTCAGGTTCCAGAAGTAAAACGTGCTAGAGCTGGACTTTAACAGTTTGAGACCATGAAGTTTAATGTTATAGGGCTAACAGAAATGTGATGGAATAGTAGTTATGACTGGAATACAGGTATTGAGGGTATGGGCTGGATCGGAAAGCCAGAAGTAAAGATAAAGGTGATGGAATAGCATTCACAGAATCAAAGACTTTAAGGTCAGAAGGGACCATTATGATCATCTAGTCTGACCTCCTGCACAACGCAGGCCACAGAATCTCACCCACTCCTGTAACAAACCTCTAACCTATGTCTGAGCTATTGAAGTCCTCAAATTGTGGTTTAAATACTTCGAGGTGCAGAGACTCCTCCATTGTATATTACTGATGAGGTAGAATGTAAAGAAATTAGAAGTGATGGAATGGATAAAACAGAATCTGTTTGGGGGGTCAAAATCACTTTGGGGAAGAAAGATAACAGAGGTTCCACTGGATACAGTCTGATACAGACTCCCAGGATCTAAGTTGGATATGGATAGACATCTCGTTAATATTTTTAATGAAATAAATACTTCTGGGAATTTTGTGATTATGGGAGACTTCAATTTCCCAGATATAGTTTGGAGGACAAGTGGTAGGGCCTAAATATTCTTGGATGTGATATCTGTCAGATTTCTTCACCAAATAGTCACCGAACAAGAGGTGATGCTATTTCAGCTGAGTGTTGATAAGTAACGAGGACTTCATAGAACAACTGGTTGTAGAGGGCAACCTTGGATTGAATGATTATGAGCTAATTCAGTTTAAACTAAATGGAAGGATAAACAAAAATAGGTCAGCAACTAGGATCCTTGATTTCAAGAGTGATCAGGTAAGGTGAGCTATAATCAAGTGGGCCATTTCCAGCAGTTGACAAGAACGTGTGAGGAACAGTGGGGGGGGGGGGGGGGATAAACATGGGGAAATAGTTTTACTTTGTGTAATGACACATCCACTCCCAGTCTTTATTCAAGCCTAAATTCATTGTATCCAGTTTGCAAATTAATTCCAATTCAGCAGTCTCTCCTTGGAGTCTGTTTTTGAAGTTTTTTTGTTGAAGAATCGCCACGTTTAGGTCTGTAATCAAGTGACCAAAGAGATTAAAGTGTTCTCCGACTGGTTTTTGAATGTTATAATTCTTGACATCTGATTTGTGTCCATTTATTCTTTTACGTAGAGACTGTCCAGTTTGGCCAATGTACATGGCAGGGGGCATTGCTGGCACATAATGGCATATATCACATTGGTAGATGTGCAGGTGAACGAGCCTCTGATAGTGTGGCTGATGTGATTAGGCTCTACGATGGTGTCCCCTGAATAGATATGTGGACACGGTTGGCAACGGGCTTTGTTGCAAGGATAGGTTCCTGGGTTAGTGGTTCTGTTGTGTGTTGTGTGGTTGCTGGTGAGTATTTGCTTCAGGTTGGGGGGCTTAATTTGCAAACTGGATACAGTTAACTTAGGCTTGAATAAAGACTGGGAGTGGATGGGTCATTACAGAAAGTAAAACTATTTCCCCATGTTTATTCTGCCCCCCTCCCCTCCTCAAATATTCTTGTCAGCTGCTGGAAATGGCCCACCTTGATTATCATTACAAAAGGTTCCCCGCCCCCCCACTTTCCTGCTGGTAATAGCTCACCTTACCTGATCTCTCTTGTTACAGTGTGTATGGTAACACCCATTGTTTCATGTTCTCTGTGTATGTAAATCTCCCCACTGTATTTTCCACTGAATGCATATGATGAAATGAGTGAGCTCACGAAAGCTTATGCTCAAATAAATTTGTTAGTCTCTAAGGTGCCACAAGTACTCCTTTTCTTTTTGCGGATACAGACTAACACAGTTGCTACTCTGAAACCAGTTACTAAACTGTGTGTCTTTAAATGGAATCCTTACTGTGTTTTTATTTCACCAGTGCTCTGCTGTGGGATAACATCCAGATCTTGTTTGCCCCTGGACTGCATTGCTGGTCTGTTCCACTCCATTAAATGCCCAGATCAGTTTGAAGGAATCCGTAAGTACAATAGTATATCTCTTGAAGTGTATGCATAATTATCTTCAAAGGCGAATGTGTAGGTCTTAAAGGCTAAAGAAGGAGCTAGTTAGATGTGGTGATGTGCTTCTAGTGAGTGGGTATGAGAGCAAATGATATAACACAAGCCATAGGTGACAGAATGAGTTACTTACACTACTTAGTGCTTACACAACAGTGGTGTACTTGAGCTTTAAGAATGCTGATAGCATAAATTATATTAACTCTTCAAATTGCATTTTATTATATCTTCATGTCTTAAAGAAATAAGTTAACAGAAAACTCTACCACTTAACATTTAAAATCTGGATATTTCTCATACTGTAATCTCCTTTTGCTAAATGATCTTGACTTGAAAAAGAACTTGACTTCCTAACCCATTAAAATTTGTAGTAGAAGGGGAATATAGCATGATAATAGATAAGTTAATTTTAGAATTACTAGTATGATACAACTGAGTCTGATAATCCAGAGTTCGTTACTGGGTATCTCCATCACTGACTGGAAGTGTTCCTTAATAAATGTATATGTTATGGTATTGGTGCTTTTAATACAGAAAATGTCCAGGCTTCGGAGCTACATACGTGTAGTCAGGTGGCTTTGCTGTCAACAAATACAAAACAAAATGTGATCTGTAAATGCCAGATGGTTTGAAATTCTTAAGTGCTTTAAATTTCTGACAGCTAATTGACTCTGCAGTGTTCCAAATTGCTTGAATGATTGTGTCTTTTCTAGGTTAGCATAGTATGTTTGTCCCTAACTTGATTCCTGGAAACTCCGTGTGTAAACCAACTGCAGCATTCATTAGTACATCAGAACATTACAACATTCTAATGTTATGATTTTAAGTAGAATCTATTCTGCGTCTGAAAACGATTGCTACGTAGATTGTGTAAACATGCCTAGTTGCGGACTGTGGGTGGCTAACTCCAAAGTCTATGGGTTTTATAAACTGAGTCAGTCATGGCTTTATAGTCACCACAAGCCATGATTGGGGCAGATAAACTGTTGGTTTTGGTTACACTAGATATGACACTTGGATAATAGTGTCCTGGACTATCTTAGCTCTGCTCATTCCACTACTAACTGTTCATCAGTTCCATTGACAGCTATTGCTTCCCCATGCTCTGTCAGTTACTCCCCACTATTTCCTCTTTGTGGGTATCTTTAAATTGTTTCCCTTACCCATCTCCAGTCCACTTTCTTTCATGGAGATGGTTGAATTGGTGGACCTCAGTTTTAAAGCACGGCGGATGAAATAGTCCTGTTGCTCTAATAGCCTATCTACTCTGCAGTATACTGATTGAAAAACAGGCTGAATTTTTCTCTTTTGTCCATTGTGTTGAGAAATTGGTATGGTACCAGTAGCTTGTAAAAAGATCCCATATCATAGTTCTTTTAACTGAATCCCTTTCCGACTAGTCTGTCTCCCAGTTGGGTGTTTTTTGTTTTGTTTTGTTTTTTGCCTTGATAGCAATTTTTGTAACAGGCTGAGCTGCACCTTTGTTACCCGAAGTAACTTAGAATAAAGGCATTTGCTGAACAATTGCTCAGGGATGCACTTGGGCTTCATTCTGCAATCTGTGTTGTGTTGCTGTAGAATAGTTGGAAAGAGTAGGCATGCTACATGGGAATGAATACTCCTTGGAGAAGTGGCAGCAGGTACAGAAAAAAGGAGTGGTATGAAACCGATGTTTCAAACAAATACTTAAATTAAAAAAAAAAAAAAAAAAAGACTGTAGCACTGTCTCCAAAGAGCAGTCAATCAAATGGCAGTTGTGGTGTATGTGATGCTTGGGATATTCACAGGGAAATTAGTGCAGAATAGCTAGGTTGTGAATTTAAAGTGGAATAGCTATTTTTGCACAAGCTCTCTGTGTGGACACTCTTACTCTGCAGATTAAGACAATATTATGTCAAAGACATGATGTCCAAACTGTGGCTCAAGTGATTGGGAGCTGAGATGTCGGGTTGTATTACTGGCACTTCCAAAGTGTCATGTCGCCTTGGGAAAGTTATCAATGTTTCTGTGCCAGTTTGCCTTACTTGAAACTGGGATTACTTTCCTACTTCATTGGATTTGGATTTTTTTTTAAGCTTTAATGTGAGCTGCACAGATAATGCATTTAATGCCAGAAATGTCTGTAAGTGATTTTTTTTTTTTTTTTGGCCTGGTTTGTTTGAGACTATCTGTGGAGATAAGAATTATCAGGTAGCCATAAAATCAGCATGGTTTCAGTTACTAACTCTTCTGCAGCACCTATTGCTGTGGCTTTCCTGCGGGGTGGATTTGATTTAAACCATGATTTAAATCACTAGTCAGGAAGACTCGATTTAATCATGGTTTTCTACATAAAAGTGCTTTCTTGTTGGTTGTTACAACTTTAATACATGTTCTTCACCACTCAGAGATAGATGTACGTTTCATTTTTAGAAGGTACACACTATACATTTTTAAACAGTGATTTATTTTGACAACTTTTCAGATTAGTTTTACAGCTATATCAGAAAATGAATGATTGTTTGGTTATTTCATTTACCAAAGGTAATTGAAGCAGATATTTATGAAGTCATTGGGAGGTGAACTATCTCCAATTCAACAGGTTAATCATTAATATTTGGAGGATTTTGTTGCCATGCTGTATTAGGAGGAGAACATCACCAGACAGACATTTAAATTGTTTTATTTAACTAAAACAACAATGTTAAGTATTCTGGATTTTTTTTCTTCAACAGCAAACATAATATTTTAACAAAACAAGCATATGCCCCTCGCTTCTCACATTTATCTCCAGACTTCTTCTCCTTGTCCAGATAGATTCTGCCCCCAATGATCTTCTATTCATTGAACTTTTTGAAACTTTGCACTTTTAGAAAGAGGTAAGGGATTGACTCTGTGTACACAGATTTGCAGAGGGACAAATAGGTTTGTGGTCTGTTATTTTTCACCTCTACATATTGTTTATGTATTTAAAAACATTTTTGCTGTTAACAAGCATGTTACCTCTGGAGACACAAATCCACAGTTTGAGAACTGCAAAACTAAGCATCTCTGATAGTGCTCAGTCTAGAAGATACCGAGTCTCATTGGGTAGATAGAAAGATTAACCTAAATAAACTATACAGAAGCCTGTGGAACCCCGTAAGATTGGGTCCCTAATCCATGAACTATTGGAACTCATTTACAAAACTTTTTTTAGAAAACATTACATGGATATAGTGTCTCATACTATAGAATTAGAATTTATAATCCCTATTCCATGATGAGATATCTTTGAGCTATAATGTATCTTAATTAAAATGATCTTTGGATAAGTTTTTTTTTCCTCAAAAAGCATTTTATCCCGCCCCCCAAAAAATCCTATTTAAATTAAAAAATCAGATTTAAAAAAAAAATTTAAAAAATCATTGATTTTTATCCACCCTGCTTTCCTGCATCACTTCAGAATTTGGTGCTTGAAGACTGGTGATTTGAAACATGAACACCCAAAAACTCACCTAGGTAAAAAATTTCCTTAAGACTACTTTTCTTGAGCCAGGGTTAAGTATTCCTTGCCATACTGGTATTTTATGTTCTCAGCATGACCGTTTATATTGACTTTACCTGCCAGTGCCAAGGAAAAAAATTAACAAATTTCAGGTTGTCTTTTTTCAATTTTTTTTCTTCAGTTTTGTGGTATAAGGAAGGACGGTTCCAGCATCTTTCTGCTAACGTCACATGGAAATCAAGTATTTGTTTGAAACGCTGATTAAATTGTATAGTAAAATAGATTACATGAATACCCTAAGTCTTGGCTGTGGATTTCACTTGTGGATAGAATCCATAGTTGCCATGCTATCCGCTATCTCTAGTGAGTACAGGAAGACACCTCTTGTAACTGATCTAGGAGTCTTTCATTTGGGATCTGTAGACCTGCAATTGTATGCCTGGAATCTCCATAGCAACATGAGTACAGATTTAATGAATCATTGATTTGATTCAGACTACTCCTGAATTCAGTTGGGAACTGGACATTATATTGTATACAGTTATCCTTACTTGCTGTGTGAATAGGAAGCAACTTATACATCCTGAACCTTAAAATAAGTTTCTTGTGTATCATAGTTTAAACCATAAACTAAAGCTCTTACTCTTAAAACACCTGAGACTTAAGGGAACTCTGGAAATTTCCCAGTCTGAAAAGACAACCTTCACTTCAGGAAAGTGAAAAATCAGACCAGTTTTGAATTTGCCGGCATAGAAGTTGACTTTTTTTCTCTTCCGAGTGCATACATAGATTAAACTAAAACCAGGTGTCTAAAAGAGTTCCTTAAATAGTATCTACTTGGCTTCAAGAATTGTTTAACCTTTCCCTTGAGTTAAGTTTGCTATTAATATAATGAATAAAAATTTAAGAGAGAGGAGGGTAGTATCAAACAAACAAACAAAAAACCAAACCAGACCCCACACATATCTATACTGAATTGGTGAAGGAAACTTACCTTGAATACTCCACCCAAATTGGCTACAGACTAACGTTTAATGTCCCACTCCAACAGTGCCCTTGTGTTACTTGGCTTTTTGGCTTCCAGGGGCACACTCTGGACTAACTTTGAGATTGTACGTAAAATTTTAATTGTCCTGTTGAAGCTTTTGCTATATCACTAATTCCCCAAGGGTGACTAACTGACCTTGATTTCTGTTTAAATGGAGTTCTAGGAAGCTTGCCAGTAGAATGGAGTCTTGCTTCTTGAAAGATGCACGGCAGTCTGGGGTTGTGTGTTTGTGAACTGCTAGCAAGTACTGTTCTTTGCTGTAAGTTTAGTATAGCAATTGACTGCATGTTTAAAGCTGACTAAAAATACTTAACCCTGGAATTAGTAATAATATCTTGTGTCGAATATCCTAGAAATTAAAATAACCCCGGTTTAAAAAAAGGCTCACTAGGTGTTTATAACCCCAAAAGGGTGAAACATTTAAGACGCTTTGTCAGGCCTTCTGATGTAGTTGAGTCCCTGGCCACCCCGAGCATGCTCAATAATCCGGTGGGGCTCATGGTGACATCAGGATAGTGCATGCTGGGACAGCCCTTGGAGGAGATGGGACTAAAAAAGTGCTTTTACTGAACTATACTGTAAAAACTTGTTTATCAAAAGAAAAACTTCAGTAGTATTACAGTAATATGCAGTGCTACTAATTTATATGCAAACAAGTTTCCATTCCCCCAAACTGCTTAACTTTCTACAGTTCCAAGAAAGAGGACCTAAAACTTCTCTCATAGCTGTCCAATTCTAAATAGAGTGCTTATTGTTACCTATCACTACTTCCTTTCTTCTCCTTTTTATTTTTTAAACTGGCTTTTTCTAGCCAGTTGATGGTCAATTTCCTTTCACTTGACTATGTAGGGAACATAGACCAGAATTGAGTTTGGGCCTGGGTAATTTTATTTGGTCAAATGCTCAATGAAGTGTAGTATTAATCAGGAATGCTAAAGCAGCTTGGGTTTTAGGTGAAAGGACACTGAAATAGGCGCACAGCCTGCGCTGCTTCCCGCAGCTCCCATTGGCCAGGAACGGTGAACCGCGGCCACTGGGAGCTGTGGGATGGGGGCTGTGCCTACAGATGGTCAATGTAAACAAAATGTCTCGCAGCCTGCCAGTGGATTAACCTAATGGACCGTGTGCCAAAGGTTGCCGAGTCCTGGTCTAGGTATACTTGGTCAGTGCTGGGGGGGGGGATGGACTAGCTGACCTCTTCAGGTCCATTCCAGCCATACATTTCTCTGGCTCTGTGATTCTCTTTTGTTACACTGCCGCATACATACTTCTTGAGCTGCTCAAAGACTACTCAGAGTTGGAAGTGCTACTGACCATGTTTGGAAATCACTTATAAGTTAGGTAACAGTGGAAGTCAAAGCCCAGTCAGTAGCTGGACTCCCTGTTGCTCATCTGAAATACTCTTCATATCTTAGTCAAGACAGTAGACCACAAGCGATGAAGAAAAATGTGCATCAAATGAGAGCAGTGCTCTGCCAAAATATCATCCCTCCAGCTATGTTAATGAAAAGCTTTCAAATAGATGTTGATACGTTAGCTGGTGTTCATTCTCATGGAAAAACTTGGTGACAAGCAATAGGGCAGGTAAGGGTTGTGCAAGCCTTTTGACGTTGGTCAGCCAGGCAGTTACATCCTGACCTGCATCAAATCCTTACTACTTACCTGGCTCTCTGGTGCCAGATTATTAATATTAGATATAAATGGAATTAGATAGATAACTACTAAACTCTGGACGAGAGAGAGACAGACAGACAGACCAGCCTCTCAGAATAAAACCACCAGTTATTGTTATGTACATAACATTCCTCTCTGTTGCACCCATTCCCAAACCCTGAGCAGAAGCAGCTCTTGATGACAGTTGTTACTTTATAGGTAATCATCTTCTACCCTTCAGCTCATTTGTCCTTCCATTGCATTGCCAGGCCGGGCCTGCTGCTAATGTTTTAGGGAGACAAAGCTTCTTTTTCTTTGACCTTTATTTTTACCAGAAGGTCAAGGGAGTCCTTCACTTGAGCAGAAAAGCCAATAACATTTCTGTTGTAGCTATAAACACCATAGAGCTCTTTCAGGGCTAAGTACTGAAGGCCTTGTTCAGCTCTTACTTGAACAAAACTTCCATTGATGTGGATGGAGTCTGCTTGAACAAGGGGAGTGAAGACACACACATCACGAGTTGGCCTAATGCATTCTTCCAACAGATTGATGCTCAATTAAGAGATACTTTGTCATTTGAATGACAAGGAGAGAGGTTGAAGTAGACACAGTCTTACTTTCTGAGCTACTTAAGCCATTTTGGTAGTACTCTATGAACGTGGCTGTTACGTTTTAACCTTCAGTATTTTTCCGATCTCAATACACTCAACTCATCCATCTCTTGTATTCTGTCAAATTTAGCTTCTTTGACAATCTGACTTGACTTCCTGACACTCTACCCATAGATATAAGGATCTCTGAGGAACAATTTCTTAGAAGCTTAGTTTGCTTCCTGCTGTTACTGCTCTGTGCTCCTTGTTGTTAACCCAAAATACTTGTTTGCTTCTCTTTTCCTTTCTATAGTCTCTCAAGCTTCTTTTCTAAGGCTCAAAGTATGTTTGCTGATTGAGATGTAGGGCCTGATAATGTTCCTTGTAGATGGTATTGGTTGAACATGTTCATGTTCTTACTGTGCATGTGTATCTGTTCCAGTATCCACCGGGTACACCTGCAACTAGAATTAGCTAATACTGTTAACTTGGTATTAGTCTGTGTACTTAAATTAGGGAATGCTTCTCCCCCTGCACACCGAAATAAACTTAGTTCAGCCCAGAGTTTGATTTTTCAAAGCTCTGGGCCAGAACTCCACTCAGTGTAGTGGGTTGGCTTCATGCAAGGCAGCTATTTCAGTAGCCATGGACAGTGCTTTCTTAAGTAGTGTAGTGGCTTGTTTGAACTGTTGGGTTGCTGTCCACAAGCAGCCAGGATGGTGCTACCATGCTCTTGAATGGCTTGAGTGCTGGAGACTGTACGCCTTAAAGAGATATTGCGAAAAAGGTGCTCCTGGCTTTTCCCCCTTCAGGCTGCTATTTACTAGCTCCACTGTGTGGCCCTCAGGCTAAGTGTTCCTTTGTGGCCATCTGAAGGGCTGAATATTTAGTAAGGCTTTTAATTAATGGAGAGGCTATCACTTATGACATCCCCTGCCCACAAGACAGGTACGACAGACATTTTCTAGAGTTACCAGTAATTATTTTGGTGCCCCACTGAAGGTGAATTAGAGGGGCTAATTTTCAGAGTGAGTGCTCAGCATTTTTATACATCAGGCCATGTGAGGTTTTTCAGGTTAGGCATCCAGAATCGTTACTCAGTTCCGATATTGTTGTTCGTATGCTCTGTATTGACTTTCTGTCCTTTAATGGTCAAGGGCCTTAAATGAAAACTGAGATTAGTCTATTTGTTGAGATTCTGGCATAATTTCATCTCCTTCAGTGGTCCCCAAATGTGGGGCACGTCCCCCAATGGGGAAGCAGAGCAACATTTGGGGGCATGCGGTGGCCTGGACAAGCCCCCATAGGGGGCGGGGAGGGAGCACCACCCAGCTCCAGTCTGCCCCCAGGTTTGCTCCCGTCCTGCTCCCAGCTGCAGTCCCGGCCTCGGCTCCTGACCACGCTCCCAGTCCTGGCCTTGGCCTTAGGCTCCCGGCCCCAGCTGTGGCTCTGCTCCTGGATCCGGCTCTTGACTGCCGTCTAGCCCCACTCCTGGCTGTCACTCTGAGAGGGATGGGGGGGGGGGGGGGGGCGTGGACAGGTTCCATTACAGGAAAAAGTTGGGGGACCACTGATCTGCCTAGTCCAGTTCCAAAAAGGCTGTATCCCCACGACAAGAGAATGGGATCTAGATCCTTTAGTAGGTGTAACCTTCTGATCTTAATGAACATTTATGTAACATATGTATTGACCTTTTGCCATTAAAGGAGACCATATAAGATATTGGAGTGCTCTCACACCAGTGTCTAAGTTATATAGTGACCATGGATTAATTTAGGCCATGTGACCTTTACCTAAGAACTTGCATGTTTAATATAACCGCTTTCATTAACACATGTATTGCTTTTTGGACATAAATAGTAGTGCAACCTGAGAAGAGGGCTGTGGTACAGCAGCTAAATTGATCCCTGTAGCACAGCAGACAAGCCAGCATTGAGAACCTAACTTTGCAAAGCGAGTGGAAAGTCATTGAGACAGGATATTAATCTTTCTACAAATATACCAAGAAAGCAGGAAGTTTCTTTTTTGGCAGTGGGTTCGTTTTATTAGCATGATTGGCTGAGTCACTATTAGATTTACTGGTGTCAAATTTTAAGTGAATAGTTTTTAGTAGACAACAGGATTAGCATCAGGCTGAATGTGAATTAAGTCAACACAGGCGAAGTGATGTTGCTCAATTTGGGGACGAGATTAAACTGTTCATTCAAGAATGTGCCAAAGTGAATTTAGTTACCTGATAGATGGTTGAAATATTTTTAAAGTGATGCCTCCAAATACAATGGATTTTCCCATAGTAGAAATGCCTGGAAAGTTCTCTTGGAGTTGCACTAGTGGGATGTGTTAATTGAATGTTAATTTGGAATTAACATGGTCAATGTGAACTACTGGATAATTGCTGCTTTAAGTGTTAGATGCTAATTAAGCAATTGAGTTCCTTCTAGCTGCTGTGTGCACAAGAATGTAGCACAATAAACTAATCAATCTTTTAAGAAAGCTCCCGTTGGCTCCCGTTGTTCTGATGGCATTTCATAGGGTTTTATAGGAGAATGCCATAAAGAGGCTTTTCAGTCCTAGAGTTGACTGAAATCTAAACTTTCTCTTCTATGCAAGTGGTGAGCTGTTGTCACATTCCAGCATAAAGGTGAATTGTGGTTTTTTTGTTTTTGTTTTTAAGAAGGCTAAGTCATTATGCAAGGTAGCCTGTTTCCTCTTGTTTTTTCCTACCCCCCCCCCCCAGATGTTCTGGTTTAACTTGGATTTAAACTTGGAGAGTGGTCAGTTTAGATGAGCTATTACCAGCAGGAGAGTGAGTTTGTGTGTGTATGGGGGTGGGAGTGATGTGAGAAAACCTGGATTTATGCAGGAAATAGCCCGACTTGATTATGTAAAGAGTTGTCACTTTGGATGGGCTAGCACCAGCAGGAGAGTGAATTTGTGTGGGGGGGTGGAGGGTGAGAAAACCTGGATTTGTGCTGGAAATGGCCCACCTGATGATCACTTTAGATAAGCTATTACCAGCAGGACAGTGGGGTGGGAGGAGGTATTGTTTCATATTCTCTGTGTGTATATAAAGTCTGCTGCAGTTTCCACGGTATGCATCTGATGAAGTGAGCTGTAGCTCACGAAAGCTCATGCTCAAATAAATTGGTTAGTCTCTAAGGTGCCACAAGTACTCCTTTCCGTTTGTATTGAGTAACTTGTTGCTGTAGACATGCATGCTATATGGTGCACTGAGAGGCAGTGCAGTATAATTATTGTTCGGTGCAGAATTGCAAACCTGTGGATTTTGCATGTGAAACCAGAAGTAGTATAAAGAACAGGAGTACTTGTGAAACCTCAGAGACTCACAGATTTATTAGAGCATAAGCTTTTGTGGGCTACACACACATGCATGAGCGTGCACACACACACACAGAGAAGGTGGAAGTTTCCATACAAACTGTAAGAGGCTAATTAATTAAGATGAGCTATTATCAGCAGGAGAAAAAAACTTCTGTAGTGATGATCAAGATGGCCCATTTAGACAGTTGACAAGAAGGTGTGAGGATACTTAACTTAGGGAAATAGATTCAATATGTGTAATGACCCAGCCACTTCCAGTCTCTATTCAAACCCAAGTTAACGGTATCTAGTTTGCATATTAATTCAAGCTCAGCAGTTTCTCGCTGGAGTCTGTTTTTGAAGCTTTTCTGTTGCAAAATTGCCACCTTTAAGTCTGTTACTGAGTGGCCAGAGAGGTTGAAGTGTTCTCCTACCGGTTTTTGAACGTTATGATTCCTGATGTCAGATTTGTGTCCATGTATTCTTTTGCGTAGAGACTGTCTGGTTTGGCCAATGTACATGACAGAGGGGCATTGCTGGCACATGATGGCATATATCACATTAGTAGATGTGCAGGTGAACGAGCCCCTGATGGCGTGGCTAATGTGATTTGGTCCTATGATGGTGTCACTTGAATAAATATGTGGACATATTATTAGCTTATTAGCCACGCCATCAGGGGCTCGTTCACAGTTTGTATGGCAACTTCCACCTTCTCTGTATGTGTGTGTGTATATATATATACATCTTCTTACTATATGTTCCATTCTATGCATCCGATGAAGTGGGCTGTAGCCCACGAAAGCTTAGTCTCTAAGGTGCCACAAGCACTCCTGTTCTTTTTGCGGATACAGACGAGCACGGCTGGTACTCAGAAGTAGTATGTCACTACTATGAATGTGCATGCAAACAACCTTTTAGATGGTTGGGCTAGCCATTTGTACAGTTTATTGCATTTGTGTGCTCAACTGCATATATGCATTTGTGTGTCAATCCCAAGCCTTGTTGTCCACAAAGCTGGCCTGAATATCAGCCCTTATTTTACAGAACTGTAGCCAAGTTGATGCTGATTATGTTAGTTAGTGGTTCAGTGTGAGGCTGTCTATAGAGGATTACGTTATCTCTTTGAAGAACTGCACAGATGGAGAATACATAACCAGCTTCCTGAATCTCTGCTTATGTAAGCTGTCTTACACCCCTCCAGTTAGGAAAGAATATATAAAACCATTTTCAGTTGGAATTAAGCAAGGCATGTGGTTATCTGATGGCTGTCAAATTACTCTCAGTGACATAGAGTAATTATAGTTGATCGTTATTTTAATGAGTCTTTATGCAATTTGATTAGCAAATCCTCTCCTTCCTTGAAGTTAGTTTATAAGGGAGCTCTTGGCATCTACCAGGGAAATGATCCATGATAGAGGAAAAAGAGATCCTTCCTGATGTCTTGTAACAACACTGTCTCGCTTCTCCAGGTTTCCATTAGCAAGTTACTGTTGGTGGCGGTCTGAGCCAGGCTCTGGAAACACGACACCTTTTGCTTCATTATCTCCTTCTACTGTCAATGGTGAGGGTGAAAGTTATGACGGTTACAGTGTGATCTTGTGAACTGTCAGTTTCTTGTGTATCTAGTGGCTGAAGCTTTTCCAGGAACCGCAATGGGTGGAACCATTTTCCAGGAGTAGGGTGCTAATGTTTGTTCTCAGTCTGGTCCAAATATAAGAATTTCTCAGCAGTCTCCTCCTACTTATACATCTGCTGTGCAACTAACTTTATTTAGCCGCACACCAGAAGTTTTTCCTCCCATTGCCTGGAAGCCACTGTACGTCTCTCTGGTATTAATGCTACACACTAATAAAGCACAGGAGTGTGTGGGAGGATCGGGGGCGGAGTTGGGGAACCAGCCACAATATGGCCAGACTGAGCACTATTTGTGTTTTTATGCCAGTTAGTTTACCAAAAAAAACCCCTCAAACAAGTCCCAGTCTCCTGTTGCGGAACCGAGCCTTGTCTGAATACTAAGTGGCATCATGCTAACTAAACCTAGAGGGAAGCCTGGTCTCTAATTCAGCCAGGTTAGCACATATTCAATAACAAGTGCTTTGTCTTTGCTGGAGTTTTGCGTTTTAGATGAGTTAGTTAAACTAAGCTAGCAACTGGATCACACTTGTTAAATCCTAGTCTAGACAAAGCTGTAGTTAGACTAGTACAGCTTTGTGTGTGGATACTCTTCAACTGGTTTGAGTGCCCATGCTTGAGGGGGGCTGTTAAATCAATGCACAGACTGTACAGATAAAGTTGAAGTAAAGATTGGGTGATAAAGTTGCATTGGTAATACCAGTATATTTTGATCTGACTCTTGAATTTTCCCTGATATACTTCCATTGGCTCAAACTCTGCTTACCTGTTAAAATCTGCCTTCCCTTGCTGGACTCCGTGGTCTCCGCTTATCACTTTTCTTGGTAGGGTTTTGGTTCCTTCTTGTATAAGTTAGAAGGAGAGAAACCAAAGATGAAGTTGTTCTTCTAACCACAATGAAGTTCCCAGTCTAGCACCTGGTACCTGGACTAATTGTTCATTTGGGCTTGATCTACTTGGTGTCACAGCAACATGCTTCACAGCCACCATGGTAAACTAGGAAGTGGACGTAGTGACTGGTGTGATCTAACTTCCAATTTGTGTCTCCATGAAGGAGAGCTGGCTGTATTTTAAAGAATCCTTATTGAGGTTACAGGGACAAACCATCCCGATGTGTAGAAAGTATAGTAAATATGGCAGGCGACCAGCTTAGCTTAACAGTGAAATCCTTGCTGCTCTTAAATACAAAAAAGAAGCTTACAAGAAGTGGAAGATTGGACAAATGACCAGGGATGAGTATAAAAATATTGCTCGGGCTTGCAGGAGTGAAATCAGGAAGGCCAAATCACACCTGGAGTTGCAGCTAGCAAGAGATGTTAAGAGTAAAAAGAAGAGTTTCTTCAGGTATGTTAGCAACAAGAAGAAAGTCAAGGAAAGTGTGGGCCCCTTACTGAATGAGGGAGGCAACCTAGTGACAGAGGATGTGGAAAAAGCTAATGTACTTAATGCTTTTTTTTGCCTCTGTCTTCACGAACAAGGTCAGCTCCCAGACTACTGCACTGGGCAGAACAGCATGGGGAGGAGGTGACCAGCCCTCTGTGGAGAAAGAAGTGGTTCGGGACTATTTAGAAAAGCTGGACGAGCACAAGTCCATGGGGCCGGATGCGTTGCATCCGAGAGTGCTAAAGGAGTTGGCGGATGTGATTGCAGAGCCATTGGCCATTATCTTTGAAAACTCATGGCGATCGGGGGAGGTCCCAGATGACTGGAAAAAGGCTAATGTAGTGCCCATCTTTAAAAAAGGGAAGGAGGAGGATCCTGGGAACTACAGGCCAGTCAGCCTCACCTCAGTCCCTGGAAAACTCATGGAGCAGGTCCTCAAAGAATCAATTCTGAAGCACTTAGAGGAGAGGAAAGTGATCAGGAACAGTCAGCATGGATTCACCAAGGGCAAGTCATGCTTGACTAATCTAATTGCCTTCTATGATAACTGGCTCTGTGGATGAGGGGAAAGCAGTGGACGTGTTGTTCCTTGACTTTAGCAAAGCTTTTGACACGTTCTCCCACAGTATTCTTGTCAGCAAGTTAAAGAAGTATGGGCTGGATAAATGGACTATAAGGTGGATAGAAAGTTGGCTAGATTGTTGGGCTCAACGGGTAGTGATCAATGGCTCCATGTCTAGTTGGCAGCCGGTATCAAGTGGAGTGCCCCAGGGGTCGGTCCTGGGGCCGGTTTTGTTCAATATCTTCATAAATGATCTGGAGGATGGTGTGGATTGCACCCTCAGCAAGTTTGCAGATGACACTAAACTGGGAGGAGTGGTAGATACGCTGGAGGGTAGGGATAGGATATAGAGGGACCTAGACAAATTGGAGGATTGGGCCAAAAGAAATCTGATGAGGTTCAACAAGGACAAGTGCAGAGTCCCGCACTTAGGACGGAAGAATCCCATGCACCGCTACAGACTAGGGACTGAATGGCTCGGCAGCAGTTCTGCAGAAAAGGAACTAGGGGTTACAGTGGACGAGAAGTTGGATATGAGTCAACAGTGTGCCCTTGTTGCCAAGAAGGCCAATGGCATTTTGGGATGTATAAGTAGGGGCACTGTTAGCAGATGGAGGGACGTGATAGTTCCCCTCTATTCGACATTAGTGAGGCCTCATCTGGAGTACTGTGTCCAGTTTTGGGCTCCACACTACAAGAAGGATGTGGAAAAATTGGAAAGAGTCCAGTGGAGGGCAACAAAAATGATTAGGGGACTGGAACACATGACTTATGAGGAGAGGCTGAGGGAACTGGGGATGTTTAGTCTTCAGAAGAGAAGAATGAGGGGGGATTTGATAGCTGCTTTCAACTACCTGAAAGAGGGATCCAAAGAGGCTAGATCTAGACTGTTCTCAGTGGTAGCAGATGACAGAACAAGGAGTAATGGTCTCAAGTTGCAGTGGGGGAGGTTTAGGTTGGATATTAGGAAAAACTTTTTCACTAAGAGGGTGGTGAAACACTGGAATGCGTTACCAAGGGAGGTGGTGGAATCTCCTTCCCTAGAAGTTCTTAAGGTCAGGCTTGACAAAGCCCTGGCTGAGATGATTTAATTGGGGATTGGTCCTGCTTTGAGCAGGGGGTTGGACTAGATGACCTCCTCAGGTCCCTGATATTCTATGATTCTATGAATGCAAAACAATTCTTGGGCTTGCTTCAAGGATGGCTTCTCTGTGAAAATGTGTGGTTAGGTGGAAGTGATTTTAACTTGCCTGCGGCCAAACCTGGATCAGATCTTAGCTATTCTGACTCAGACCCTTCTGCTCTTCCCACTAGACAGGTTTCCTGTCTAGCCATTACTCTGCTCCATCCAAGCCTTCTTTTAGGTTAAAGCTAGAAGAGACCATAGTAATGATCTAATCTGACTTCCTGCTTGATGCAAGCCATAGAATTTATCTTGCAATTTGTGCATTAGTTTGAATCTTATGATATGTAAAACAGTGGTACCTGACTTTGATTAAATACAAAAACTTGCTAGAGTATAGAGGATTTATTTAAATCCTTGTTTTTGAAGGTCAAGTTAAAAACTAACAGAATAATGGTGCACCCAGAAAACAAGTACATAGCACAGAAAATGGAGAAATGATACTATCCTTTGCAGAGCTGGTCAGAAGAAGACTTTTTTTTTTTCCCCTACAGAAAACTTTCAACTTTTCAGCCCCAAACTTTCCATTGAAAGCAGTAACCTTCATTTAGAAAATACTGCCAAGGTACCTCATGGGAGTTGTAATTTGAGTGCCTCATGCTCCCAGTGTTCTCCATGGGCCAGGCTTCCTAGCTGGATTATAAATGCCTGTGAGACACTGCAGTAGGCATTTCTGAAACTAAGGGTTACGTCTACTCTGCACAGTAAACCTGTGTCCATGTGGCCTATGACTGCAGACCTGATCTTTCCTAGCTCAGGTTCAAGCATCTGTGCTGAGTGCTATGCAAGCCTCATACCCCTGTCAGTGCATCCATACTGTGCTCTGCAGACACAAGTCAGACATTATGGCTTCTGAGGATGTATTTCAGGGTTCTTAGTATCCTCACTAGCTGTAGATAGTCTGGGGCTTAGTTCATGTGTATTGTGGGAGAAGTTGTCTATCCATCCCATGGCACTTCACCAGAAATGCCCTTAGCCCATGAACATATCCTTCTGAGTCATTTTACACATTCCCTGGAACCGGAGCCAGCAATATGGAGCCAGCACTGGTGGAAGAACTTCTCTTGCTCATACTTTCACTCCTATTTTGGGAGAGCATCTCTGAGCTGCTGCTGGACATTTCAGCACTGATATATGTCTTATTGAAGGCAACTCTCATAGGGGTACAGACATGGTAGCTGCAGCCCGGCTGAGGCTGCTCATGCCTGTTGCAATGACCGCAGATTCCCTATATGTAGACTGCTGTTTCTGGAGCCAAGCCATGAGCACAGACCAGTGGCATTATGTGGACTGGGAATCACCTGCAGTGACTCTGGAACTTTTGCATGGAAAAAAACAGACATATTGTAGTTATCACATGCTTAAATTGTGCCACAGTCTTCCTACAATTTCTGGGACTGGGGTAGCTCAGGAATGTTATTTAATTAAATGTTTGGCATTTTTAGGAACTAGTTGTGTACTTCAACCCCAGCTTATGGAATACCGTAATGAAGTTCCATTGTAATAAATTGAATAAATCCCACTTACGTAGTTGTGTCTGCAAATTGAACACTTTATTGTAAAGCATGCATGTAAAGAATGTAAAAACCTGGTAGGCAGATTAGATGCCATCAAGTAAAGAACAGTACGCAATACCAGGATAAATTAGGAAATCAAGTGAACAAAAGTGCAAAACAGTCAAACTACGTACGCTGTCGCCATACCAGTTTCAGTATTTCTGGAACAGTCTCTTTCCCTTGTTCTGTTTGGCCCTTCTGGTGCGTTTTGCATACATGGGCCACGACTGAACCAGGTGTGGAGGAATGTGTGACACTGCACCCCATATTCTTCATAGTGTTATAATTATATATGATATGATAGACATGATTATGCTGCATCTGGTACAAAATGTGTCTGGTGAGGTGTCTGTGGAAAAGTTATGATTTGCTGAATATGATTATCCTATTTTGTGTGCCAGTATCATTTTTGTATCTGAAGTTATGAATATTGACTATCTGTATTTCAATTGTGCTTACTCTGGGCAGCACCCATAAGTAGCTTTCAGATACTACAGTGAAGAAGCTAAAGCTAGACTTTGTTGATGGCCCATTGGCAAAGACACTAGAACATGGAAGAGCTTAGCCTTCCAGTGAACCTTTCAGCCAGCCCATGAGTAATGGCTGCTGTGACCAGACCACATGACACTGAACTCCATTTGGTACCTTTACTTTTCCACAAACTGAACTGGGAACTTAGCTTGGAACAGAGGGTTCCTGCCATATGGAAAAGCTATATAAGGTGGGGTATGACATCATTTCTTGGCCTCACTCCCCCTACAAGAGAACTCCTGGAAACACCTGAGGAACAGACTGAACTGGGAAGAAGTGCCAGTCCCAGGCTAAAGGGATTTCTAGCCTTTGTATGGAAACTTGGTGGATTGCTTGTATCATCAGTCAGGATTTGAATTAACAATTTCTCACCCTATCTATCTAGTATGTTCGGCTTAGTTTGCAATTTTTTTGGTCTATTTGCTAGGTAATCTGCTTTGATCTGTTTGCTATAACTTACAATCACTTAAAATCTATCTTTCTGTAGTTAATAAACTTGTTTTATGTTTTATCTAAACCCCAGTGTGCCTTTAAGTGAAGTGTCTGTGGAAAATCTTAGCTCTGTGAGCAAAGGCTGTTGCATATCTTTCCCACATCGAGGGGAAGGTGAACTTTATTAATGAGCTTACGTTGTACAAATCTGTGCAATGCAAGACTGTATAATTTTAGGTTTATACTCCAGCAAGATGCACATACCAAAAGCAACGAAAATCATTTATAAATCCCCCACAGTATTTTCATGGGGGTGGAGGGGTTCTTAAGAAAAGGATTCCTTTCACTAGCAATGGTTTTATAATCCTTTCAGGCAGGGAAAGCTCTGGAGGACCTTGTGCTGCTGGAGGTGTCTGAGTGGAAGTGTGCTTATCTCTTCCAGGCCAACAGAGGAGAGACATCCATCTGTACTAAGGAGATTTTTTCACATCTGGTGACTGGCCATCACACCTGCGAATGGAGGAGGCTCGTGAGCTATAGAGGCTGCCCTAATCACTATGCCTTGTCCTAGAATTGAACTAACCTTCTTGAGTTCCTATTCCATGACAAGTTTGCATGCGTCACCATCAAGCAATGGGTGAAATTTATGGCACAGTCAATAAGGTGCTGATTTTTAGGATGGAAACACATTATGGCCTTCTTTAAAGCATCCTACATTCGTGCACAAACCTGACGGGCAGCCCTAGACTAAATACTTCCTTTGCTACTGTGTGGGCTCATGATATAGGCAGCCATGGACTAAATACATCCCCCGCTACCGTTTGGACTGACAGTACAAGCAACCCAAGACACTTCAGCTGTGGGTAGTCTGAGTGGCTCATTTCTAAGCTGTGCTGTACTTGCAGGAAAGAGACTGTAAGGTTCATACGTCTAATACCCCAATTCATCTTTCTAACAATAAGTTGTAAAAAAATCTAATGCTTTTGAACTGTGTGTTTTTCCCCCCCCATTTCTCGATATCCATTTTGTATCCCATGTGGTGGCAGAGGTGCTAGGGAAGTGCCGTGGCTTCCGCCGTCAACAGATGTGCACTACGACCTCCTGTTTGGAATAATAATTTAATTGGCTATAACCCAGAAACCCTTCCCATTCTTATTAACAGCAAAAAATTATAGGGGCCAAAACATACAAGGCTCTGGCTGTGGTGCTGCTTCTTCAGCTCTGGGCTGCTCCCCTGCATCATCCCCAAAGAGGTCCTCTGAGTATGGACCGTAGTGCCAGCACCTGGGTTATTTTGAGTGCTAGATCTGGCAGCTGCAAGCTCTTCTCAGAAGATGCCTCTGATTGTGGGGTTATAAGTGTGCCACCCCTGGATACAGCATTGTGGGCTCTGTTTTTGGTACAGTTCCCAGCACCTGATTGAATTCCTCCTATAATAGACAGGGAGTTTGCTGAGGTGCAGTTCTCATTCCTGGTTTTGTAGTAGTGGGTCTTGAGATGGTTAATGAGCTCCTGGAATTGGTCAATGGTCTGGCAATGCCACCAGCCTCTCCCTGGTACTTTTGTACACGTGCTCAAAGGATTTCTTGTGCTTTTGCTGAAGTCATGGGTCTTGTTCTCCTTATACCACAGTTTTACTAGAATTCAGCTGTGTTCCTCTAGCCAGCTAGCCACACTTGCTGTAGGGCTTCTTCTTAGTGCTGGCCATAGCTAATGCATGATAAATTAACTGGTTTACAGGTGAACAATATATATGGAAAGGCATGGTTAAATGCTGAGCAGCTGTATTTGAAGCAGGAGATTGCTTCTGGTTCCTGGGAATAGAGTGGGAAGTTTGGGATAGAAGGGTTAGGACACACAGGCCTACAGGACTGTGGAGTAGCATTAGCTGATTCTTCAAACATGAGCACAAGCCCAGGTTTCTGCTATGTCCACACTGCAAAATGAGTGGGCTTGGACCCATGCTGTGGTGAGAATTGGGCTTAGACTCATACCTCTTGGGCAAGGCTGCAGGACCAAGTCTTTAAGAGTTTTTGGCATGCGTCAGAAGGTTTCGTGTGTGCATGGCAGAAGGGTTGGGCTTAAACCTGTGTCTGAGCCCAATGTGCAGTGCAGACATACTCTAAGTGTTTCGGTTGTCAGTCAAAAGTTACTCAACGAAAAGTAGACGCTATTGGGGGCGGGGGAGTTTCACTTTTAATCAAAATGAAACCTGTAGAAAGATTTGGTGGAAAACTTTTGATCAGCCCCAAGTCTTCACTTTACATAGTGGAAGCCTGGATTCCCAGGCTTGAGTTTGGAGAGTCTGCTAATAATATACCCCTAGGCCTGTGTGTTCCTAAATAAAATGAAATCAAGGACCACAGACTAATAATTAACATGAAATATTCTTCGTGAAGTTAGCAGAAATGCAAGGAACCAAGGTAAGTAAAAGGAAACAGACATACTGCTACCTTAATAGAGATCAAATGACATACTTAAATAGTTAACCAAATACAATGACTAAATTTTATATCATTTTTTTATTATTAAAAGTTGAATTTAATTTACTTGCTTAAGTCCATACTGACCCTGAGCACTTATTGTAACTACAGAAATTCAGGAATAGCAGACAAAAACTATGCAGAGAATCAGTAAGATTTAACTTTTGTGTGGGAGGATTTCCTTTTGGAACTGGTCATGTAGCTGTTAAAAAGCTTTATTATGGTTCATTATAAAAGGATTCATCTCTTTATCCTACACAGTATTGTGTTTGGCACAAGAAATTCTGAAAACAGTTTGATTCTAGAGTTAGTGTCCACTGAAGTCTGGCTTTTTTCTGTACATGTGGGCCAAATTCAGCCTTTGTGTAAGCACATGCAACTCACACCGAAGTTGGAGTTAGCTCAGTTTATCTAGTTGAAATGTGTCCCATGTTAATCTGTTCTCAACTAGTCTGTCTTGAGGGCTTTGGATTATCTTGATTTCCAAAAGGGTAAGATCAGTTAAATTAGCAATGCTTTAATTTCACCATAGTTGCAGGGAAGAGTTTAACTGTAAGAGACCTTTCTGGAAAATTTTTTACTGGTGTCACTTCATCACTCTCTAGAATCCATGCTCAACCTGAAGTTCATAAATTTCATTGCCAGAAGGGACCATTGTCATCATCTGGTCTGACCTCCTGTATAACAGGTTATAGAACTTCTCCAAAATGATTCATAGAGCATACATTTAAAAAAAATAGCCATCTTGATTTTAAAATGACCAGTGAGGAGAATCTACCAGAAAACATGGCAAATTGTTCCTTGGTTAATTACCCTCACTGTTAAAAGTTTACACTTTATCTCTGGCCTGAATTTACCTACCTTCAACTTCTAGCCATTGGGTCATGTTATACCTTTGTCTGCTAAGCTGAGGAACTCGTTATCAAATACTTGTTCCCCATGTAGTTATTTATGGTGGCGGTCAGTGATCTTTCAGTGTTCGAGGATGATTGTCTTTCATAAAACAAATAACCATTTATCGCTGGTAGATCTTCAGATGGTTAATGAGATGGATCTGGGACCCACAGATCTTGTCAGAGTTGGGGCAGACATTTCCCAGTGGAAGGGGCGGATCTGGATTGTTGAGTCAAGCTGCAATGCTTTTTTTCCCTGTTTTTCCATTTCCTATTGTTTCCATTAGATCTCAAAATATTAGGATCCTTGCCACAAGGTCTTTTTCCATTTTGATTGGTTGAGGGTTTGGGTTTCCCGTGAATTTGACTGTCCCATGAATGGATGTCCTTGAAATGCTTTTTTTTTGCCTGCCCCTTGTCTATTGGCCATGGCTTAGTTGTGAGAACATGATCTGCTTTGGGAGTTGATTGAATATGGAAGATGTCTGTGTGTAAATTCTTTTAATGTGGAGACAACATTGCATACCGATATCCACACGGTGCTTGACAGCATGAGGATCATAATTCAATGGCAAGGAGACAAAAACGATTTGGAGATCTTTATGCTGCTGCAGCTTTCACCTGCCTGATATGTCGTTGAGGACTTTGATGGGAGAGGGGATTGGATTGCTGTTCCTCTGGAACCTCACCTTCGACATTGCTGCCTTGGGTGACCTTGCCAGGAGTGCGAGACTCCCGACGGCATCCCTCTCAGGATCATGGGGGCACTCAAGCCGCTCCACCACTTCAAGGTCATAGTCCACTGGGGTGGAGTTACTTATAGACTGTGATTAAGTCATGCCTTAACCTTCTCTTTGTTAAGCTCAGTAGATTGAGCTTCTTAAGTCTATCGCTATATGGTATGTTTTCTAATCCTTCAATCGTTCTTGTGGCTCCTCTGTGAACCCTTATCAACGTCCTTTTTGATCCTTTTCTCGCAGAATATTGTGACCTTTCTAAGGGCTGACCTGTGCCAATAGATCCCTTGTGCAAGGGCTGACTATCTAGTAACTGTAGTTCCTAAGCGGCGATGTGACTGCTGGCTGGAAGCAGGACCTGCTAGGGAAAAGGGACCAGGCTACCAAAACAGTGCTCTATGACTCAGAACAGTGAGAAAGCTGAGTGTGCCTGCAAGTCTCTGTGGAGAGCCAAGGAGCAGCCTGAGATGGGCTGTCTGAAAGGAGGCTGGGAGAAGAAAAGTAGAGCTTTAGAATGGAGTGGAGGCCACTTGTACGGTATGGGCCTCTGGGCTGGATTTGAGAGATAAGGGAGGTTTCAGAGTAGCAGCCGTGTTAGCCTGTATCCATAAAAAGAAAAGGAGTACTTGTGGCACCTTAGAGACTAACAAATTTATTAGAGCATAAGCTTTCATCATGCATCCGATGAAGTGAGCTATAGCTCACGAAAGCTTATGCTCTAATAAATTTGCTCATCACTAAGGTGCCACAAGTACTCCTTTTCTTTTTTTAGAGATGAGGGAGTCTGTGCTTTATTGCGCTCATTAGAGGTATGAAATGCATACACCCAAGGGGCCGGACATAGATCAGTAGTCAGAGCAGGATGAAAGGGCAGTTGGAGCTGTTGAGAAGCAGCCTGTGCACCAAGTGGGAAGGATTTAGCAGTCTCATTACCTCAAGGACAGTAACTGAAGCAGTGGAAGGGTAGTAGCTTCTTTGACTTAAAATGGGGTTGTCTAAACTACAAAATATATTTGACCTAATGTCAGCATACAGCCACCAGAGCAGTTACATCGCTTGTGCGTGTGTACACTTTGCTTCTTGTGTCGGTGATGCCTGACCTCACCAGAGGTGCTTCCACCAGTAGAACTGTCCATGTGGGGCACTGTGGGATGGCTTCTGAAAGCCAGCAACAGTACATGTAAGCAACTGAATTGACCTGCATTGACACTGCATTGACTTAACGACACTGACATTGACTCTACGCCTCTTGTGGAGGTGGAGTTATTAAGTCGGTGTAGCGGGTGAATTATGTCGGTGGGAGTGAAATTCTAGTTTAGACACTTACAGAGTTAGGATGGCGTAAGTTGCTTTTTTCTTTGTAGTATAGACCTGGGCAATGAAAGAGCCTTACATCTTTAGAGTCATTTTTTTCTCTCTCCTGACGCTTTTGCAGGCCAGTCTATCACAGGCCAGACTTGCCTCCATCCAGGAGACTGTTGAAATAGTTCCCTGCTGTTGTGAACGCTGAGGCTGACAACAATGGGAGCTGTAGAGTAGCAGCTGGCTGGCATCGTGTCACCTAACTCTACTGGCAGCTGAATCTGTGGTGAAAGGTATTGGCAGCTGCTGACCCATCAACAACTAAAGCTGTCACTGTTCCTGACACTAGTTCAACTGAACTGATATTACCAGTGGTGTAAAACACTTCAGAACCATCCCCAGCACAGATTCAGCCATTAATTTTAGGTGTAGTAAATCATTCTACCTTGCCTCACCTGACTTAAAACCCTAGTCATAATTGTGGAACAGAAGCAACGCTGTAGTGTAGGATGTACAGAGCTGTTCCCTATAACTTCATGGTTTATTTAATGTGTCTGTGTTATATTGACACAATGATCACAGGCATCTTCAGTCTGCTGTATTGTCTGTGTCCCAAATACATTAGCATTGTGTCTATTGCTCTGCATAGCTTCGTTAGTTTCTCCTGCCACATTCTTATAAATTTTCATTGTATGTAATTCCTTTCTGGATTGTTTGGTCCATGTGTGCTGCCCTAGTGACTGTGCTAGGCATGGTAACTGGCTTGGCTGGAGGCTTGAAGCTGACGCTAGCTGTCTACTTTTAAAGGTGTCTGGTTTATATTATTCATTAATATTTATTCTGCTCAGTGTTAATCCTGGACAGGAACGGATTTGTCAAATTAATGGAGATTAAGACCTTTCATAAAAGCTTTTGTTAATTTCAGCAAACAGTACAATTCAAAAGGAGTCGTTGAAAGCAACTGAAATACTCTCGTTCACTCTAACGCTACACAAGTCAGTGCTGTTTTACTTGTTTCTGCTCCATCTCCCTGCCCTCATTTTGTGTGACCTCTTTGATGCCTCTTATGTTTCCTTTGTTACCCTTTTGTTTTCACCCTCCAAAAGTCCTGCCCCTGAGCTTACAGCTGAGTTGAGTTTTTATCATGGCCCAAACTAACACTGGGCATTTCCTCTCTGTGCAGAGCAAGAGCAAAGTAGTATAGACTCTATTCATATTAGTTTTGCTTTGGTGCTGCTGTTACATAGACAAGAAAAAGTTATACATCAGCAACCCTGTGTAAAACATAAAGCCCTATCATAACAAAGAATATTGTGCCATACAGTGTTAGCAACAGTCAGTTATTCATAGAACTACAGACTCAGGATCCAGAGGCGAGCAACGAAGATGGAATGCAAGCCATATGAGCAAAGGCTGAAGGAACTGGGTATGTTTAGTTTGAGGAAAAAAGGAGATTAAGAGGGAACATGATAGCGGTCTTCAAATACTTGAAAGGCTGCCATAAAAAAGATGGAGAAAAATTATTCTCTCTTGCCACAGAAGGCAGGAAGAGAGGCAGTGAGTGCAAACTACTGCATAGCAGATTTTGATTAAATCTCAGGACAAACTTCCTAACTGTAAGAACAGTAGACCAATGGAACAAACTGCCTAGGGAAGTCATGGCATCTCCTTCACTGGAAGTTTTCAAAAAGAGGCTGGATAGCCATCTATTTTGGATGGTTTAGACAACAAAGTCTGCACCTTGGCAGGGGGTTAGATTAGATGACCTTTGTGGTCTGTTCTAACTTTATGGTTCTATGATCGTAGAGATGTATGTCTGGAAGGGATTTCAAGAGGTCGTCTAGTCCATCCCCCTGTGCTGAGAGAGGATACCTAGCCATCTCTAACAGGTGTTTTGTCAAACCTATTCTTAAAAACTTAAAATGATGGGGATCCCACAACCTCCCTTGAAAGCCTGTTCCAGAACTTAACTATCCTTGTGTTTGAAAGTCCCGTGTCCCGTCCCCCCCAATATCTAACCTAAATCTTCCTTGCTGCAGATTACGTCCATTACGTCTTATCCTACCGTCAGTGGACATGGAGAACCAAATTGATCACCATCCTATTTCAAATAGCCCTCCACTTATTTGAAGACAGCTATCAGGCCCTTCCCCATTTTCTTTTCTCAAGACTAAACATGCCCAGTTTTTTAACCTTGCTTCATAGGACGTATCTTCTAAACTGTTTCACATTTGAGCCCCCCCTCCGGAATCTCCAGTTTGTCCACATCTCAAAATGCAACACCCAAAACTGGACACAGTACTGTAGCTGAGGCTTTATCAGCGCTAAGTAGAGCGGAACAATTACTCATGTGTCTTACATGGAACATTTCTTTTATTACATTGCAGAATATTTGCCTTTGTTGCAATTCCATCACATTGTTCGCATATATTCAGTTTGTGATCCCCTATGACCTCTAGATCCTATCACACTTTAGAACGAAGGCTACAACAGCCACATGGCACAGACAGCAGTTTGTCCAGAAGGTTCAGTTAGGCTGGCTCAGTTGCAGCTGAAAATTGTCAAAACTCTAAAGGTAACAGGACTTGATTTTGGCTTTTCATCATTCAGATAGAGGTACTTGTAGCTTCAATCAGAATTAAGATGTAAAAAGTAAACAACTGGATTTGACTGCTTCGTGCCAGAGATCTAGATTTCCTTGTGGGTCTACCCTTCTGCAAAATGCATCAGTATTTAAAGCAGAAACTCGAGAATGGCTTGGCATACAGGAATGAACTGAAAATAAATGGCATAAGGCAGGTGGTGCATCCTGTAGTCGCTTGTAGAATAATTTTAAAAGGCTGTGTTAAAGCTGCAATGGACTTCTTAAGTGTTCTTGTTGACTATTCTGTAGGATTTAGTTGGAGCAGGGGATTAAGGTCAGAAAATGCATGATAAAAAGCCATAGTGAAACTGTGATATATGTGTAATAGCAATTGGACAACAAAATTCCCCTGGTAGATCACTTCAGACCACTTCCGAGGTCTGACTTGGTTATCAAAAGGATAATTATTTTTGATATGGTATAATCACTCTGGAAATGGTTTTTTGTTTTATGAAAATTATATTCACATCCAAGACATTGTAGATGTTATGTAGACTTGAATTATATCTGGAGAGTGTAAAATTGGACATGTTTCCTAACTTTGTTAGATTCAGAGGAGGGGGTGTAATTATCTTTGCCGATTGTGTGCGTGTGTAAATTTCTGTCATAATTAACTAGCTTAAGTTGTTTCAGGTCAGATGTAATTTCCCATTTAACAGTATGCTTAAAAAGAGTTTGTTTTAAAGGCATTACCCCCAATTATTACAGAATGACCGTCCAGAATAATGAGTTAGCATCACAGAGCTAAACTGGATTAAACCCTTCGGATGATGGTGCTGTTTTTTGTGTGGGTCAGATGCAGGCCTTTCACAAAGCCCCTAACATCTTTTCAGTTGGTTGCTTTGGGTGAGTTGTGAGCACTCTGTCATGCAGTCCTATGCTTTTAAACCTGAAAAACTAAAGAAGTGGCTATTTTTTCTCCAGCAGACTATTGTGAGCAATGGTTTGCTCCTGTAGCCTGAAGTGCTGTTAAATACTTGATATTAGGGAAACTCAAAACAAAAAGTACATGGCATCAACATTTGCTAAATCAGAAATAACGGTTAAAGTATTTTTATGTGATTGATAACCCAATATAGCGTCCAGTTTATTTTCTTTGACTAGATTGATAGCATATGCTCCTGGTGGGAGATGGACAGTGTTTGGTGTGTCTTAGGAATCAAGTGCATAGGAGGGTTCTGACTGACGGCATATCCCCCTCCTCAGTGAGTGTCGCAGTTATAGGGTTAGCTGCACGTCTGTGGGTCCTCCCTTCCTCTTCTCCCCCACGTTAGGCCTCTACACCCATACTTGTCTCTGGGTGGAATTTCTCCATGCTTCCACTGTTAGACCATACACTACCCATGTGTATCAACCACTTATTACCGTGCAAGCCTGTCTGTGTTTGGGCCCCTGCTTCATCCTCCCTTGGAAACCTCTGACCAGTGATATTGACCAACAGCAGCTTTCTTAAAACCAAGTGTTTTTAGTTAGATTTTGGAGCAAAGCATTAGAGAAAACGGAAAACAGCCGAACAACATTTAGTCTCCACAGCAACCTACCCATCTTTAGGGTGGCCAGAGGTCCCGTTTTTAAAGGGACAGTCCCGGATTTAAGCTCTCCCACAGGTGTCCCAATTTTTTTTTTAAAAAGGGCAAATTGTCCCTTATTTTCTCTCTCCTTCCCATCAATACTGGCAGGTCCTGCTTCAGGCCGGATCCTTGCTCGCCAGCTGCCTTCCCACCAGTGGTGAGTGATGGTGGTGGGTCCAGTGACCAATGATAGGGGTGGGTGTGCAATGCTGATGCAGGGTGAAGCTGCAGCACACGGGGCCAGCTGCTTCCCCTGCTGGTCCATCAGCGCAGTCCGTGCTGCATGCCGGCTCTCGGCCAGGAGGGCCCTGCTCCCTGTCCCGTTTCTGGCCCCCACTGGCTGCGCGCTGTGAGCTGCAGTGATTGATGAGTGCAGGCAGGCGCCAGGCAACAGCCGGTTATGTGTCGCCTCTGCTCCCACCCATCAGCCCTTTATGTGCTTCTCCTCTCGCTGTCCCCTCCCTGCTTTGCCCCTTCGCCCCCCAGCCCCTCTGCTCCTCTATATCCCCCATGGCAGGGCGCATCCTGCTCCCAGACCTGGGTGGAGAAGCAGTCTCTGGTCAGAGCACTGAGCTTACCAATAGCCTGGCCGGCAGGCTCCTTCCTTCCCTTCATTGCCTCTGGCTGAGCTGGTACCCTGGGAAAGCCCAAGACCCTCCGGCCAAGGTGCTGGCGAGGAGGAACCGAGCCCTGCATAGCGCTGGCATGGGGAAGCTGCTAAGCTCTGGACTGGGGTGGGAAGCGATTTCCAGCCTGTTCCCATCCCGAACTTGCAGGATCCACTCCCCCCACCCCCAGGGGGCTTAGCACCCTCTTTGCCCTCCTCTCCCCCTGCTCTGGGCCCAGCCCCCAGGGAGCATGGGGCTGCTCTGTCCCCTGGGTACCCTCCCCTGCCGAGCTGCCCCTCTGGCCAGGTTTGTGGAAGCCTCTGCACTTAGGTTTCCTGTGCCCTGGTGCACAATGAGTCCTTAAAGCGTAACCCCTTCCTGTCTGTGCTGTAGCTGGGGAGTGGGACAGGAGGTGGCTGGGTTATGCCAGCAGCAGCCTGGAGGTGTTAGCTGCCTTTCGACACTGTGCAGGCAGGAAGGGACAAGCTGCTTCCAGCCACAGAGGACTCGGGTGGGGGGAAGAGACGAGCTCTGCAAAGACAAGGGCCAGGTCATCCCTTCCCCCCACGCAGAAATCTGGGGCGGGACATGTGACCCTGCGTGCCCCCCCAGTCACATGTTGCCTTGGGAAGATGCGGCGGCAGCTACCAGGAGAGACTGGCAGGGAGCGGGTCGGGTCGGTCAGTTGGTCCCTCCTCGCTCCTCCATGTGAGAGAGGTATATGGGAGTGTTTGTGTCACCTCTCCCCGTGTGTGTGTGTGGGGGGGGGGGTCGGGGGTATGTGTCACCCCTCCCTTTGTGAACCCAAAAGACTTAAAGATGAGAAGATAAATAAAAATAATCCAACTATGCAGTATTGCTTTTTTACGGAGCTCAGTCAACTTGATGTTAGTTTGAACATTTGTACTGCATAGTTCTGATTGCTATTGAACTCACCTGAATATGAGTAATTTTACCAGGTGTCCTGTATTCAGCATAGGGAAATATGATCACCCTACCCATATTTCATCTCCACTAATCTAACACTACAGTAAAATGTAAGTTAGATGTACAGGCTTTCCTCTTAGATTACAAGAAAGCAACTGAGACAGCTCATACTTTCTTAAAAACCAGAGGTGGTCCTGTGATCCATCCTGGTCTTAGATGGCATCTCACCTATTCTTTTAGCTCACTTGCATTGGCTATCTTGTATATGAGTCTCCCTTGTGGAAGAGACCCTGGTCTTGCATCTTGCAGAGGGAATTTGTTTGTTTGTTTCAGGGCCCATGTGTGTTGTTTCCCAGTGCCACAGGAGGGTTTCTCCTGGCAGACCCTGCTGGCTGCATGGGTCATCAGAGGATGATACCTTGATGCTTGCTCCATTTGACTGGCTGGATCAATGTGGTCTTAGTGCCAGGCAGCCAGCCAGTAATTTCAGTCCATTGTCTCCTCGTAGATGGGGGGTTATCTGTCAAGGAAGGGTGGGACTTGTCAGTCTAGCACAGTCTTAAGAATGAAGCACATAAATAGCATTTTGGATACAGATAAAAATGTTATGAATAGAGATACGTTATGTATTGTCACAATGAATATTCTCATTTGTCCTTTTCTCTTCTATTCTTCTGTCTCCTTCCCTGAAGCAGGCACTCTGTATCACAACAATGTAGCGTTCCTGGCCCTTCTCAGGTGCAAGGGGAGATAAGCAAAGCAGACACCAGTCCAGGACAGTAGCTGTCATAAGGTAATAGTGTAGCTAAGCTGCCTGTAGGCTCAGCACTGCAGCCAGTCAGTGTTTGACTGCTTGTTAAATTAGATGTTGTGTGACGAGGAAAGCTGGCCTGAGGAGTTGAGACAGCATGCAGGTCATGAGAAATTGTTGTAGGACGTGGGAGGAGGTGTCCACATGTGACAGGCCTAATGGAGCGTGGTCCTTCAGATGCAGATGTGCTTAGGCAATACACTGTCAATTTTACTGGCTTAGTTGGCTATAACCTGCTTCAGGTGACCCAAGTCTGTGGAGCTTAAAAAAATATATATATACTCAGTTTTGTACAATGGACAGGAACAGACCTTGATCAAGGGGACATGTTTTTCAAGAAGACATGATTCATATGTTTATCTTGATTTTTATCAGTGACCCTCAGCTTAAAGGAAGAGTTTTACGATTAACATCTGAGTTCACATTGCTGCGGCTGATCAAGAACTCCCCAGTTAGGGCCCAGTTTTCCTTCCCTTTACGCTGAACAGTCCATTACTTGGTGAGTAGTTGCACTGAAATCCATGGGGCTAATTAAGCAAGCTGACGTTAAACGTCATTAGGGTGGCAGAAACAAACCTTGAAGATGGAGCATAGGAGCAAGTACCTCCTTGTCTTCCTGGCTCAAAGACTTGACAGTCTATCATGTTGATGTAGTTTTAGTGCTTTGGGATCCACTAAAGGAGCTAAACAAATGGGAAGTTAGTTATTACTATTGCGGTTTTTTCCTTTCACCTTTTGAAGTGTACTCAGAGTAACAGACTTTGTGCACAGCAGCGTAACATTTCAAGGAAAAATGTTCATTAGTAAGTAATCCATTTATGTCCTCCTACCATTTTGTATAGGACTTGATTTTTGACCTGTGAAGCACCAGCATACTTATATCTGTACAGAAGTATCGCACTGAAGAGAATAAGGTTTATAGAGCTTAATTATTTAAGATTTTACTTTTGAAGCATTCAAGTGGGTTATTCCTTGTTAGGGTCCAATGTACTGCCACTGTGTTTTCTTAATGCTATCGCCATCTAATGCTATTCTTTTAACTAATTTTGTAGAAGCTGTTAGCTTTGAGGAGCTAAACCAGCAGGGACTTAGAATAATTCCTCAGATATGGGCCACTGAATCTTTTAACAAAGATGTAAATATTTTAACTGCCGAAATGCCATGTTGTGGAATGAAATGTAATTGTCTGTTTTGTATTGTATTGTTAGCTCTTTAATTGAATCACAAAATGTTCAGATTTGTTCAGTGTTCTTTTTGTGTTAACTATGGCTGCACTGCAGAGCTTACAGTGGGGCAGCTGTACCATTGCTCCTGTAGCGTGCTCTAAGCCAATAGGGGAGAGAGCTCTCCCATTGACTTAATTACTCCAGCCTCTGCAAGCAGCAGTAGTTGTGTTGGCGGGAGAAGCTCTCCTGACAACATAGCATTGTCCACACTAGCAGTGTGGGTGTAACTTACTCCTCTCAGGGGAATGGCTTATTCACACCCCCGAGCAACGTAATTTATACAGATGTAAGCTGTAGTGTGTACATAGCCTTAGAAGCAGGGGAAACAGACAAAAAGTGTAGTGACGGAAACCTGAATTGGTTTACTGCACTTTGCACGTGGTGGCTCTAATTTGAAATACACACCTAGCCTCGAGTAAGCTGCTTACAGGACAATGTGTGGGAAAAGCTCACTGGAATTTGAGTTGCTGGCTTCCTGCTATGGATATTAGGTGTGAGCAAATGCAGTACCATGACATTTTTGACTGTACTGGCTTTTGGAAATGAGAGTTCAACTAGAAGGGCAGAACCTATGATGATGGTGATAAAAGTAATTGTTGGTAGTTTCTGGATTTTGGTATCTTAAAGTAGTGCATCTCTAAGCTTTCTGCAAGAGGCATCAAAAGAACAGATTACTTGTGATGTATCACACCGATAAAAACAAGTGGATATTCTTATGGAGTCTGCTAGTGTTCGGCCTGTAGTTCAATCACTTTCCTGTTTTAGAAGTCAAAAATGCCCCTTCTCGGGGACTAAGTCTATGAAGATAAAATAAACTTCAAAATTCCACAACAAAATCCATTCCTAACTTCATACAACACCAGGTTTCTCTTCCTCCTTCCTTGCCTGGAGAGCTTTGCAGTCTCTCCCCTTTTTGGTCAGGGTCTCTCCCTGGCTGCGACTGCTTACCTGGTCTCATGGTCTTCCCTGCAGGTGCCTTTCCTCTGCATGCTCTGCCAAAGCTTTCTGAGCTTCCCCCCTTCGCTGCAGTCACCTGCCCTTACAGGAAACCATCTGATAAAACTCAGGTATACCTCATTCTGTATGCAGGGTTGGATAGGCCCAGCCTTGAAGGGGAAAGCCACCCTGTTACATTGTTCCGTTTGTGTCTTGTAGGGCTGTGTTAGACTAAGGCAAGAAACTAGTGATGTAGAGTAGAATCTTCGGTGGACTATTATAATAAATTGTCTATAGCTATGGGACTATTGATTGAATATGGAAAAGAGTATCTCAAAGGGGAGGGTCATTTTTTGGCTCCAAAATGTATTAAAGCACCCAGTGTAAGCTTACCTGCAAGAATCCCTATAAGTTCCACTGTGTGTTTGTAGCACCGTGTTACTAAAGATGCCTCTAGCTGTGAAGCTAACCAGTTACTGCCAACAGTGTGTTTTATCATGCCTGTTTCTGTATGTGCCGTATGTTAGTTCCCCAAGCATTCCTTTGGTTCTTGAAACTTGCTGCATCCAATTTACACAGCATCAGTTTCAAGCCAATACTGGGTTCATTGGTATTCTGTAATCCCCCTGCATGCTCAAATGCTTTGATGCATTAGCTAAAACAAGTGCAGTTTCATGGTTTGAATTTATGGTGAGAATCAAGACAGCTGCTTAAATGAGACCGTTGTATTGACAAATTTTAAATGGCCCGTCATTCCTTTTGATCAATTTCTAGTACTAAAAAAGCAGTGCACTGTTAACTTACTGGAAACCTCGAGCCTCTACACAGATGTTAAAATAATCTTAAAGCCTTACTGTAATACCTATAATTCAGGTGACTCTTTGCTTCACTCATGGTAAGGGTTAAATATAATGGACAGTGTACATTTATCAATTGAAATGTGAAGTAAAGGAGCCAGTGTCCTGAGACTTCAGTTCCTTCTCTTTCTACTACAGAAGACCGAGAAAATTTTAATCCAGTTTGAATTGGAGGTGGTGAATTGTTCCCTGTGAGAAAGTTCAGGTGTAGTTTCAAGAATACGAAACCCAGTTTTATAGGTGCAGACTGTGAGTTTTCTTCTGCCCACTGTAATAAGTCTTGGGATTTGTTATGCAATATTGGTGGGATGAGTAGAGAATTGGCTTAATTTGTTGACTGCTGAATACAGAGTTGCTACACTTAAAGCCATTGTGAATAATCTTTTTATCCTTGCAATATTTTTAATCTATAAGAAATCCTATGTCTGCAAGGACAGTGCATCCTATTTCTTCGAATAAAGTGCTACTGCAACAAGTTCAAGTGAATCAGGGTTCTCTCCTATAATCTGAGAGCTGGGACCTCAGCAATGTTTGAAGGAAAAGTCTACAAGGCTTTGGGCAGGGCACACAAATAGGGGAGTAATAAATTGAATTAGTTGGGAACAGCGGAGGAAGAGGTAGATATAACACTGAAACAAACCTTTCAGCGTCTGAAGGGTTTAGTTGACTCTTTCTAGCAACTCACAGGCATTTCTGTATTTTATAGGATCATAGGACTGGAAGGGACCTCAAGAGGTCCCTTACACTCCATGTTTGTGTAACCTGCTCTTAAAAATTTCCAATGATGGAGATTCCACAACCTCTCTGGGCAATTTATTTCAGTGCTTTACCACCCTGAGAGTTAGGATGTTTTTCCTAACGCCTAAACTGCCCTTGCTGCATTGCTTCTTGTCCTATCCTCAGAGGTTAAGAAGAACAATTTTTCTCCCTCCTCCTTGTAACAACCTTTTATGTACTGATTTAACATGAATCCTTCCCATCTGCACATGCACACATACCCTGGATTGGCAGTGGTTATCAGTGAAGGGGAAAGCTCTGCTCATCTAACCACTTACATACATGTTGTTGTGTCCAGTGACGTTCAGAGTGGAATATGGGTGCAGGAACCAAGTAATCTTGGCACTGGGGTTCCTGAAGTGGCCTTACTATATATGAGTTTCTACCATTAATCACTCATTAGTGAAATGTGTAACTTGGCATTCTTGATGGAGATTTTTGACCTTGTTAAAACTGCTTGGTATCTTGGTTCTGTGTCTGCTCTACCTTCATTTTAAATGTACTCAGCAACAAAGTGTCATCATTCCTTTTCAGAGAAATGGGTATGTTTTGTCCTACCATATTTAATACCCTGTGAACATAGTTAACAGCTTGATTTTTGTAGTAGGTTGTGACTAATTTCATTCACTACCTAAAAAGGTGTAAGTCAGCTACTGTAGAATTATCTTTCTGTTCAGTCATTTCTTTCTTAGCTGGCTTTGTTTGGCTGCATCTGCTCTACCATTATTTGGGCCTTAATTTAATTGCTCAAGTGTAGGGTGAGAATGTGATACACATGCCTGGTACGTGGCCTTCTATTTTGTCTATTCAGTACACAATGTTGCAATCTCAGCAGTTGTCTGCTGTAAGCTAGCAACTGTGGCCCAAGGTAAAAATTCAGCTATGTTCATGCTCTTTCCGAGCAGATAGAATTGAAGCAAAATACCCATGAAAAACTGGTTGCTAAAGAGCTCCTGAACCACCGTGTCCATATGCTCTGTGCTGATAACGAGCTTTCAGGATGTGTCTGTAAATCTCCCATGTGAAACGATTTACTGGCAGCCTGACTACTTGGAATATCCATATTCTAGAATCTGGACTCTTCCCCCAGCCCCAGGTTGTTCTGAGCCATGGAAGGATCATTCAGAGGCTTGAGTACCTGCATCCAGTAATATGCAGCAACTTTGAGGGGAACATAGCTTATGAAACAGTTCTCGGACCATGTCGTCTTCAGAAAGTGGACTTTTAACCATGTGTGGTGTATGATATCGGGGTACTCTTTAAAGCCTCTGTCTTATAGGAATAAGATCTGTTTTCTAAACTACCCATTGAATGGTTTTATTTACCACCTATGGTGATAGTTCTTCCTGCACCTGTAAATGCCACATCTTTTAAAAAAAAAAAAAATGGCAAAATCAGACACCTTCAGTAAAAAGTCTTGGTAGTGGTGCTGCAATCTGATCATAAGAAGCAGATTCTATTTTATTTTATTTTAGTTTAACTGGAAGAAAAATGGAATGTAGACGAAAAGCAAATTCTATTAACTGGGGAGGGGAAAAGACCTTGGCAGTGCATAATTTCTGCTGTCTATATGGAAAAAAAAGTAGTCCCTAACTGCCATAGCACAGTTCCATCTAATCAAGACTTCTGTGTTCATTCACTGTACCTTATTTAAATAACTGTATAAGCAAAACTTGGTTGTGTGCTTACCTGAATAACTGCCGCACTAACTAAGTTTTCAAATATGTCAATGTTGCTGACCCTGAAAAATGTGTTTCTAAACAATAGAGGTAGCAGAGGAAGTGGATCGAAGTAATTACTAAAAATATGCAGTATTTCTATTCACCAGGAAATGAATGACATATTAAATGGGTTTAAAATACTTCAGCTGAAGGAGCAAATCTCATAAACTTTTGATGTATTACACTTCCTCGTCCAGCTTCCCTGAGAAAAAGAACTCTGAGACACTTCAAATTTGCAGTTGAGTTAAAGCATACAAGTTTTCCTGCTTCCCCTTCAATGCAAATTCAAGTTACTTATGGTATTAAATATGTTCCAGCTGAAGGTCTGCACAGCTGTACATCACTGAATATGCTTTAAGTGCGATGTTTAGCCTTAACTAACAGTTAAGCTGGGGAGGGGAGAGGAAGGATAATACTGAACATTTCTTCTCTTTTGCAAACTCTGCCACCCTAGAGAGAGCATGGTATGTATCACTAACTTAGTGGTTCAAGTCCAGACTAAAAATTACTCAAAGTATTCACTGTGTAACGTACTCTATCTTAAACTACTATAATCCATTTTGTCTTCATTGGAAGTCATATAGCAACATCTAATGAGTCATTAACCCATGCTTCTGTACAAGGGATTGATGTATTTTTTCCAGTTCATCACAGTTACCTTTTGCAGCACTCAAAAGCCAACGTGTCAGGCCAGACAAAGAAATAGTATTATCCCAAAGAAGGACATACAGATGTTTCCATAGAATTGGAGCAACGATGGCCTTTCTTATATCTGCATGGTGACATCCAATATCGAGTGGTATGGAGAAAAATAAAGGGCAAGCTCTCACAGTGTATATAACAGTAACTTTATACTCCCCTACATCCCAGTGTTTGGCATGTGATGTCGCAGGAATTTGATGCAGTCAAATGGGGTTTTGTAAACTGAACTAATTTCTGCTGGGTTGTCCTCATCCCATAATCCATGGAACCTTTCCGTAAATCATAGTAGGTAGTGGCAAGCCAACTTGCATGCTTGTAATAAATTATAGCCAGCTCCATTGAAAAAGGGACCACGTGACCTGTACCTCTTCATGTGAATTAGATTTAAATGGTCTATTTAGAAGAATGGACTCTATTCTGACTGGCTGTTTGCAATATTTCACAACAGATTTGAATCTCCATTGATGTTTCCTTGGAAACCTCCTGCAAAGACTTAGTTCATTTGGAGGAAGACAGGAGAGGGAAGGATATGCCTGTTAAGTATGTTCTTGTTAAAAGACTAATGAAATGGATCCTGAGAGGTGCATGAACAAGGTCAGTTTAGTTTTTACAGTAGAGTAGTTCTCCTGAATAATCACTGTAGTGTTACCTGAGGCCTTTTGTTAGAAGAAGTAAAAGCCCTTTACAAGTATTTTATGGCTCCTGTGAAGTTTCCACTCTTACTTTTCCCTGTCTGCACGAGCTGAAGCTTATTTGGCACCTGCTAGCCTGAGGATTAAGCTTACTAGCCAGGGCAAATAAAACTGGTGCTACTGGTCATGTCCCAGCAATTTAAAGGAACAAAACAGTTGTGCGCTGGTTTTCATTGTGACTTAGACAGCATCTGTTGAATTACTATTACTGAAAGCTGGCTGAACAGAAATTTGTGCTCTGTGTATTTGACAAAAGCCTTTGGTATTCATGGTTGCTGAAGACTGATTAGCTGTAGAATTGGTAGAACACCACAAATATTAATACAGAGTTAGATGAATGCAGGCAAAATTAGTTAAATAAACTAATTGTTTAGTGTTGCCACTAACACTACTTACTATAATCCTGGCTTTTGTTATTTTCTTTCCCTTCCTGTCTTCCTCCTCCTCGTACTACTTCCCCTTCTGCCTGCAACTTCTTGATTATACATCATTGCTGTAACCAATTTCATCAAGTGCTTCCAGTCAACCGTGCACACCTGCAAAACTTAAAACGTCTTTTCTACCCTCTTCTTAGCCTTCTGGCTGCTCTAAGGGAAGAGTTTTTGGCTTCTCTAATTATTTTAACCTTTTTATTTATTTATTTATTTTTAAATCATTTACCCGGTGCCTGGCTCAGCAACAGAATGAAACCATTCTGTCGCCTCCTAGTTTTGCTGTTATCCACTGAACCAGTGTGTGCTGAGTAGTGGTCAGCTTTCACTCTGCGTCGGCTTATGGACGTTTCTGAGCAGCAGCAGCAGCACTGGAGCGCTCTGCAAATTTAAAATTTTGGCATCTATTTGGCATCTGGATTCAACAAGAAAATCGAAAAACTCCTACATATTTCAAAGGAAGTTGAAATTCTAAAGATGCTTCCACTCACCTGAAAAAGCTTTGGTTTCCCTCATGAGCCCGTTGTATTTCATTGAGCTACACTGAAGTCATATTCCATTTAGTTTCAAGTTTAATCGCCCAGATGCGTCTCAGAAATCTAAGATTTGATTTGGGCTGTGCTCTCAAGCTGACTGTGATCTTCCTCCTGTCCTTTGTCACTTAGAAGTTCAGTTGCTTTCCTTAAATATTTGCAGTTTTATTTAGGTACAACCTCAGGGAAATTTGCCAAGATAAAAATGTGCTTGCCAGAAATATGGTTTTCCCCACTTATGCCAGTGCAGGAATGTTTGGCCTGATGTTCTGGGCCTGAATGGTTTTAAATGGTTATGGTCTATCTGCAAAGCCAGTTGTCATCCCTATAGCAACTAACACACGCTTGCATGAGGACTTGCATGTCATTCATTCATGAAAGTAGTTGGGATATAAGTCACTCCAGTAGGTAGGTCTGAATTAACTCTAACCATTTGGTCATAAGACCATTTTGAACTTACCCATTTCTGGAGTCTGGGCTGACTAACAGCTGATTTTTGGGAACATTTCCACGTGTCTCAGCTAAGGTTAGTTAATTGTGGATAATGTACAAGTTGTTTTTAGTGGTAGTCTTGTTCTTTTGGGGTAGTGCGCAAGGATTGGCTACCTAATACTGGCACAGTAAGTGGTGGTGGGAGAATGGGTTAAACTGTGTAAAAATCTATTAAATTTCCCTACTTATGCTGACCAAGAAAAGATAACTGGGAAATAGGATGAATTGTTGGTTTGGATGTGCCATGTTTTTGATAAATAAAATTGAATGAGGTGACGACTCAAGAGTGCAAGTCTGCTGGGAACATGTCTGTAGGCCATTAAGTACCATTTAAATAGATTGGTAGAACTTGCATTCCAGCTGTGGCCTGGTGTACACTACAAATGCTTTGCTGGTGTAGCTATTCTGGCAGAGCCCCCTAGTGTAAGTGCAGCTGATGCTGACAGATTTCTTTCAGCGAAGTAATGCCACCTTCCCAAATGACATTAGCTGTGTTGACAGAAGCACTCATCTGGGGCAGGGGTTGCTACCACAGCCCTGTCGGCAAGGGGTATGGTTTTTTCACGCCCTTGATTGACATAGCTATGCCAACAAAACTTTGTAGTGTAGACCAAGTCTCACTGAATACCTAGAATAAACTCTCCAATGTGCATGTAACGCTCACAATTGTTAGATAACACATTTCTCACTTGCACGCACACAGCCTAGGTTCTGCTGCTTTGGGAGCTCTTCAGTGCACAAGACATCAGTTCACCAGTGCAAACTTGGACAGTGTTACTCGGCCAGTTAACCTTGGCCATCTCCTGTTGGGTAAATCCTGTCTAACCAAGTACTACTACTTAACAAGTGGCCAATTTTCATAGGTAGATCCATTCTCTGTCTTCCTCTGTCTGTCTACAACAGGCTTCACACAGCCTATGACAGTGTAATCAGTCAGTTAATTTTGGTTTTTCAGTTTCTGTGCTCTCTGATCCAAGTTCATGACCATAAACGGATTTGTAGACCCACCACACAAGCAAATTAGTCTGATTTTCTTTATCGACTTTTACATTTGGAAAGTGAGCTGTAAGATCAGTAATATTAAGAAGCTTCTGTGGGCACTAAGTGGTGGGACAAGTGTTTGTCTCAGATTTTGGACTTTGCTCACAATCAGTTGTTAATAGTGTCCCTTCTGCAGGTGTTTAAATGCAAATTCCTTTTCCTAGCAATTCTGATAGTAGAGACATTGTTTCTAGAATTGATAATCCAAACATCTTCATTTATCATCTACTTGGTAAAATTGATTTGTAATTCTTTCCTGCAATCTCAGTATTTGTTCTTGCACCTGGAAGAAGGATGTCAGTTTTGTCCCTGTACGCTAAGTAGGTCCTGTGAAACTGTCCAGTGGCAGTATCAGATTTAAGTCCTGTGGGTGAAATTTAGTTTTTACTGCAGATTCACAGTATGCTACTTGTGTTTCACTGGCAGGAGGATTTTATCTTACAGAGATTTTTGGATGTGGTTTTCTTAAGAGTTTCAAACAGGAGGAAATATGAATAGTCCCTCTTCTGCAGTAATCTTCACGATTAGAGAGGATTTTGCCTAAAACTTAAGTATGAGCTTTTCAAAAGAGCTGGCTGAAGATGTCGGAAAAGTGTTCACAGTGAGGGCTAGTCTACGCAGGCAACACTAAAGCAGTGTCGCGGCAGCGCTTTAACATGCCTTGGGTGGTCGTGGCGCAGCGGTGGGAAAGAGCTCCCCCAGCGCTCTAACAAACCCACCCCCACGAGGGGCGTAGCTCCCAGCGTTGAGAGCGCAGCTACGCTGGTGCACTGTTTACACTGGCGCTTTACAGCACCGAAACTTGCTGCGCTGGGGGGCGTGTTTTTTCACCCTCCTGAGCGAGAAAGTTGCAGCGCTGTAAATTGCCAGCGTAGGCAAGCCCTGAGACTGGGCTAAAACCAGCGAGGCTTTAGCAGAAGTATTAAAACAACCAGGCTGAGTCTTGACAGCCGTTTCTCCTTTGAAAGTTCGGAAGGTGGCAAATGTGTCAAATTATGGTCTGTAACGTAGTGGGAATTGCAGGCCAATCGTTCCGGCCTCAGGTTTGTGTGAAAGCTTAGGAGTTAATTTCAGGGATCAACTGAACAATTCCTGGAAATAACAGCTTTCCTAGGCCATCTGATTTTGGTAAAGGAAGTAATGATTCATTTCAGAGACACTCTCAAGAGTTCCTGCTATATGGATACAATGGTGTCATACTGGTCTATTTACAAAAAGATGGGATGAGTAGGAAAAATGCCTCTTTATTTAGATCAAGAGCTAGCTCAGAGGATGGAAAGTCAATATATTATACTTTTGCAGAATCTTTGATTCCTAACGTTTCTAGAATTTTCACAAGCCAAACAAATTACAACATACAACCACTGCATCGCTTACTGCTGAAATGTTGCGCTCCCTGGTGTGGAATACATTAGCTATACCAGGGGGTATAGCGACACTACAGTTTTCTACAGGAAGCGAAGAATAAAACACCTAGTTGCAGTGGAATGGGGACTTCATCTTTCCTACTGTGTAGTGTCACCACGCTGCTGCAGCCAGTCCTTCAAAGTGACTGAGATCCAGTGAGCTGTAGCTCACGAAAGCTCATGCTCAAATAAATTGGTTAGTCTCTAAGGTGCCACAAGTACTCCTTTTCTTTTTGAGATCCCTGAGTAGATCTGCACATCTTTAAAGGGAAAGACACAAACTGAGCCTTTTGTTGTGCCTCCTGGATGGTGTCTTGATATGGTAGGAGGAGGAGAGTTGTCACCGTCCTTTCTCAGAATGGAGCAGTAGCTGGGGCTGGCATGGAGGAGGAACCTGCTACCAGTGCTGACTTGAAATACTGGCTATTATTAGGCAGGAGCTGTGAGGAAGGGAGGCTGAAACAGCCACTTTTACAGAGAGCACAGGAGAGCCTGAAAGAGTAGGAGCTGGTGGTGAAGTGCTTTTCCTGGGAGTGTGGGGCTGGAGAACAGATTCAGCCTAGGTTGTAAGAGACAGGCCAGTAGGGCCCAGAGGTGGTCAGGTGACAAGAAAGAGTTCTAACAGCCTGTGCAGGTGAAGGAATTACTTGAATCCCGTGCTCCCTTATCTTTCTGAACAAAGAGAGGTGGCATGTAAGAACATAAGTCTGAGGCCCCCTATTTAGGGGAAGGTGGGAGTGAGGAGGTCATAACAGGGGCTGTCAAAACTATATGGGGACAGGCTCTGAGTCAGACCAGAAACCACAGCCACATCAGGAAGCTCAGACAGGTATCAGAGGGCACTCCTTCTCGAGTCCTTCCACTGAAGAAAATGCTTCTGGTTGGTTAATCTTGAACTACATTGAAGAGTGTAAGCAGAATTTTAGTTGCCTTTGTTTTTGTATCTTTTTTTTGCTATTAAATAAAGTTATTCCAGACACTGCTCTCTCCTGGGACGGCATGAGTGCTTTTCAACATACAGATGAATGCTGAACAACATCATCTTTGTTCTTTGGGGCCATGAAGTAAAGCAATTACAATGACAGCGAAGTGTCTGGGCCTGAAAGATTAATGTCCATAGGAAGACATAATGGAATTAAAAACATGTTCTAATTGGAAAGGTTTGATATGGAAGTCATGTGGTTACAGTAACAGATTTGTAAATGCAGCAGTTTCTTCTCTGACAAGTTCTTTTAAAATGTCATTTGAGTTGAGAAACTCAGTTAGAGGTTGAAAATTCCCCCCCCCCCCCAACTCCCCAAAAGAAAAATGAACTTTTGGAGGTAGTTTTATGTTCAAAAAGTAGCTAACTATGTCCAGGAAACTGAGAAGCAATGATAACCATTAAATTAATCTACACTTGCGTATCCCTTTGAAAGTGAAGATCTCAGAGTACAAGAAACCACCACATCTTAGAAGCTTGCACAATATAAAATCTTCTATACATCTATCTTATTTCTTCCTTTCTAAACATCTATTCCCAGAGAGGCACCAAGCTTTTACTAATTTTCACCATTGGGACAGCAGGTCCAGAAATACACCTTGGCAAGACTAGGAAGGTACATTGACACAATTTTCAATTGGGAAACAACTCATAATTTAGGCTACTGACAACTTAGTAACCAGTATTTCAACTTCGTAACCTGTTACTTATTAGAGCTTCTTAGTAAATTAGCATCCAGTAGTTCTACAAAATGAACTTGCTAATTTTTCCCTGTGCATTATGATGAATACACATCAAGTTAATTTTCTCTGTCAAGAATGTCTGTTTGACAATAAGTTAAAACATCAGTAAAACCTACCTATCTTCATGTCCCAGCAAACCTTTATTTGAAAAAGTCTTGGCAGCCTTCATAGTGCAAATGGCTGGGATTGTTTAAGATGTAGCAATTTACTTACTTTCTATTAAAAACTCTGTTTTGGCACCCTGTATCTCCAGACTGCCTCATGCTCCATGTGTGGTCTGCCAGGAGATAATTTTTATTTGTACTGCTGAAGGGCCAATTGCATAAACATTTTGGATATAGCTTGACAAATGAGAATAAATATCAAACTTTTTTTTGGATACTTTGTCAAGCCATTTAATCAGGAGACTAAACCAGTTTGTGTTCATTTATTTTCTCCAAGGAATAGTTTCTTTGAATAGCTTTATGGAGATTGAGAATTGGGTGGAGGATATATCAATTATGGTATTCCTGATGGAATACTTGAACATTAATGGAGCTTTATAAACAACTTACCAAAACTTGGGAAGTGATACATTTAAACAATGCACTCCCAAATCCAGAGCTGATGAACCCTTTAACTGCACATACTTTCCTTATTCACCACTGTGTTCTGTAGCTTAGATACCATTTTTCTGCATTTACAAATGCTTTTTCTGAAATTTAAGCAGAAGCTGTAGCATAAGGTACCAATTGTACATATCCATACACAGTATTAATGTGTGAATATTAGGTATTACAGATGTATTTTTGTGGAACCTTAACATTGAATTTTCTGGACTTGAAATGTTTAAGTACAGTATTCTAATGAGGAAGAGCTAAAGCTGTAAATTATGTATTTGTGTTCCATATCACCTAGATACCCCAGCGAAGATCACAGTCCCATTGTGCCAGACACTGTACAAAAGCATAGTAAAATGGTCAGTGCCCTTAAATCTGTCTTGTCTGTTTATATTGTGAGCTGGGAGAAGTTAGAAGTGCAGAAAGGTGAAGGAATTTGCTTATGGTCACTTGGCAGCTCAGTGGCCAAGATCATTTTTCAGCTTTAGATTAATGTAAAATACCAAAATGGAACAATTAATCTATTGCAGTACTTAAACAGAAGAACTAAATTATTTTGTACCAGTGGATCAAAATTTTAATGCAGCTATGTGGCTCGCTTTTGAAAAGTTAAAAATTTTGATGAACATCGCATGCACTGGGAAAGCCAAAGCATTGCATGAAAACTAATCAGTTAAACTTGCTAGCATTTCAAAAATACAAAAAGGTGAAAAGGCATATCAGGAGCAGCAAGCGGAGTTGCACAGTTAGGTGCTGGATGAAAAGGGCTGCTAAAAATTGCTGGCTAAATGTACCTATATAAACTTGGTAGTTATCTGAAATAGATTTAATCATAATACTTTTAAAAATGAGACTTGTAAATATAAGCTTAGCTTGTTACAAAGGCTCCTGCTTTCCAGCCTATCAAAAAGTCCTTGACTTTAAAACAATTCAGCTGTGCAGTTGCTGGCCTATGTCATAGCATTTCACTGGTCCACTCTCGCCCACCCCTTCTTCAGGACAGATAAACCCCACTTAGTGTCTTGATTTGAGTCAGACTGTTAGCTCTTCAGGATATGAACTGTGTATTTCGAGCAGCACCTAACACCGTGGCGCCCAGATTCTTACTCGGGTCTGTAGCTGCCACTGTAATATAGAAATAAAAGTAAAATATTCCATTAAATATCTGTTTTAGACATGTTTCAATGGTTGTACCTTTATTTATCCAAAATTATATGGAATTTTTATCATTCTCGGGCAAGAGTCAGAAGTACTCTTCCCTTTCAAGTATATGTAAGAAATACATAGGGACTACTGGAAAATTTTAACTAAGTGACTTAGGCGCTCAAGTGTCCAAAGGACATAGACTTTTAGCATCTGGAGTCACTTGACATTCACTGTGGCTTAGGATTCTAGGTCACTTAGGCACTGTTGAAGATCTTATTCTAGTGCTTGGAAAAGTGAAGTGTTGAGAACGGAGCTGAGTGTGTGGCTTCAGGTGGAAAATATGCAAACCTGTAGGTTCTTGTATTCAGCTTCCAAATAACAGAGGGTTTGGCCAATCTCTTAGATTTTTGGGTTAAGGTAAATAACCTTGAATGTAAGCAGAGAACTAGAAGGAAACACAAGTTGCTTGGTGTGTTCTGGATAGTTTAGCCTCTTGAGAGATGGAGATAAGAATGAGTAAGTGGTTTTACTTGTAGCATGATCATTTGAATTGAATGAGTCTAACCCAGCATATGACATAACTGCCCCCCACCCAAGCCACATCTGGCTTTAGATACTCCACTGTGAGCAAGAAGTATGGTTTCTGCTAGCATTATGCACTCTTCTCCCATTAGTAGAGTACTTGTATATCAAGGTGGGACTCTATGGGAAACATACCTAGAGCCTATTTTTTTTTTTTTTAATTTTGTTGTTGTTGTTGTTCGTTACATTTTCCTTGCCCTTCATGGAAGACTATTTTAGCAGTCTTTAGTTCCTTCTAACTGCTGACTGGTCTGAACAAAGAGGCTTACTTCAGTCACAGTGAAATTGGAGCTGTTGGAAATCTGCAGGCTTTCCCGTGTAGAAAATATCCTTACATTGTTATATCTGAAAGGAATTGCATAAGGGTTAGAGTTCTGTTTTTTTTAGGTAAGTTCCAGTTAAAATATTTGCCAAATTGACGTATTAATCTTTAAAAAAAGTTTTCTAACAACACAATTTGAGCTGCGGTTTACTTTGGTGTTGGGAAGAAAATTAGCTACATTCTCAATTTGTAAAAATACTATTTCATGTGATCTACAGCTTGATTTTTTTTCTTTACTAAACTTACTTCGGGGAGAGGGCTAGTAGCAGTCTTGGTACTGTAATTTATATTCTCACTTGGTTGCTGGTACAAGCACTTCTCAGTCCTGAAGCATTTTTATTGTATCTGGTATGGTGAGTTGCCATTATATTGAACAGCTGTTTAGAATCTGTGGCTAAATTTTTGATACTTAAGCATCTGAAGCAGCTACCCTAATAGTGTTTACTGCTAGGTAATAGGGAATCAAAAATTTGAGTAAGGGTTATGGTCCAGAACTCAACCTCTTCCCTTACCTACGAGGTTTGTGACCTTTATAACGATCCTATGATTGAAGATAAAACTCATGTGGGTTCCGTAGGACCTCTTTCATAAAGAGCTTGACGTTCCAGTTCAGGTCCATCTCTACTGAACAACGTGGGCAGTATATCAATATTGTGGGTTGAAGAGGCAAACTTCTAAATTAGGCTGACCAGTTCCAAACATGTTGTTTTAGATTTCCTTAAACATTAGACTTACCATATGAAAAGTCTAGAACCTGTGCCAAATGTTTAAAAGTCTCCTTTCTGCATGTAGAACTGTGCAAAGATTCTTTAATGAAACCAGATGACTCTGAATCAGGTTTTCCAATATGTTAGTGAAGACTATGACATAAGCATGGGCAGAGCTTTTGTGTGTATCTGTGCCAATATGCTCTGGGTGGAAACCAAGCTATTTTTTAACCCAAACAGGATAAAGTTAATAGTTCCATGATGATCTGTGCAATGAATATTTAGGTTACCAGTGTATCGTGTCTTATGAGTATTTTTCTTACCATCGTATTGATCAGTATATTTAATACATTAAATACTCAACCGTTAGATCTGAAAATTATCAAACTATATAAACCACTATCCCCAAGGGAGAAACCCCTGAATCAAATATTTATATTGAAAACTTAAACCAAAAGTCAGTCTATCTCCAAGGTGGATGGCTGGCATTGTATATGATTTGTTTGCTTGAAGCACTGCTATACTAGCCCCCTAGATACCTATGTAATAGCAGCCTCGCTTTCGAAGAACATGTTTGGAAAGCTGGCAGACCTCCACTTTGTCATGCCAAAAAGAAAATTGTATGTTTCCTCCCTAACAGTATAAATGGACTGTGGCTCTGTAAGGGGGCAAACTTAGCAGGCATATTTTATGTTAAGTTTAGGCAGTTTGAGAGCAGTTAAACTCACCAGGTAGTTATAATTGTAAGTAATATTCTTCAATAACATAATGGGAAGAAAAATATAGAGGGAAAAGTGTCTGCTTTATCTGTTTTCCTGTTTAGCTAACTGTTGCAAATTTAGACCTCCTTATTTTCTCCCCACCTGTTCTGTTCATGCTTCAACCTCACAAATTAATTCCCTATACTTCAAACAGGTTCGTATACTGCAAGTAAGATTCTTACTTTGTTGTCGGCCAAGTTTTCATATGAAGGATTCCAGCTGCAATTGCTATTGGGCATGAGTGTTCTGACTTCATCTTAACTGTACAGTGTTCATTGTACAGTGTTTGGTCTATGGACAACCTCACTGCTTAATTCTAATCTCATAACATCTCTTTGCAAAGCACAATAATTGCTTACATGACAGTAATATTAGGAAAGCAATAGATTTCCATGTGTCCTCATTTTTTTTGCGGGGGGGGAGCAGGTTAAATGGGAATATTGTAGGTTGGACAAATGTATGTGATAGGCTAGACTTGTCACTAGCTTCCTATTTGTCCAACTGGTATCACTGCATTTAGCATTAATGCAAAATTTAGGCCCATAATATTGAAGGATCAAAGTATAATGGATCTTATAACACTTAGATAGGCTTCTCAATGTTGCCTTTCTCAAAGAGAAACTTGTTTCATGTGCTCTATATAATGTAGGTTCCTGTACGATGGTGAAAAGAACTAAATAGGTAGTCGGAGGACATGAGTAAATGACACTCACTGTGGCTGCCGTTAAGTTGTTGTACGTACTCCGCAAGGGGTGGCCAACCTGAGCCTGAGAAGGAGCCAGAATTTACCAATGTACATTGCCAAAGAGCCACAGTAATACGTCATCAGCCCCCCCATCAGTTTCCACCCTGCTCCCAGCAGCTCCCACCCATCGGCAGCCCTGCCGATCAGTGGCTCCCTCTCTCTCCCCCACCTCCCGATCAGCTGTTTCATGGCATGCAGGGGCCTTGGGGGTGGGAGGAGGAGCGCGAGCACGGCAAACTCAGGGAAGGGGGCAGGAAGCAGTGGAGTGGGGGCAGGGCTGTGACAGAGCCAGGGGTTGAGCAGTGAGCACGCCCCCTGGCACATTGGAAAGTTGACGCCTGTAGCCCCAGCCCCAGAGTCAGTGCCTATACAAGGAGCCGCATGTGGCTCCGGAGCCACAGATTGGCCACCCCGTTCTCCGCTATTACACAGGAATGCTTACTTAACGGACACTTGCTTGTAAGGGTTGTAATCTTCCTCTGGTAGAAATTTGAGATTCAATGGAAGACTAAAAATACTCTTAATCTCCCTTGTTGAAAGTGTTCAGGTTAAGGTTTCAGTGCAAGAGCTTGTTAACTGTATTAATTTAAGTTTGTTACAAAGTAACAAAGGTAGGAAATGAGATCCAAAGTTGAAAATAACTCATGTTAACTTACTGTAGTGTGAATCTATAAACCATGATATTCAATGGAGCATATACTAGAGTACTGTATAAATAGTGTTATTTCTGCTTAATATTACTGTTTTTTCAAATTAATCAAATCAAAATACCATTTAAAGTCTATTTCTGTAGAAGTCTTCAAATACATTTGATATAGGTGACAAGTGAAAATGAATTCAAGCCAAATTTTTGCAACTTAAACCCTAAGAGGACTTTTTTATGTGTTTAATTTTAAGGCACCTAAATTTGAATGTTGGCTTAAGTGAGATCAGCACGGTCAGTAGCTGTTAGACTTTCCCAATATTTACTTTACTTTTTGCCACAAATTAACTTAATTCAGCAGATGATCAGTACTGGCCTATCCAGGGGCACTGATTGATAATTGCTGAGACCGGTCCATTAACTAGTTCATCTTATGGCACTGAAGAGTACTGTGAAAAACCTAACATTCTGTTCTTGTATTTTTACCAGGGAATAATTTAACATGTGAAAGCATTTGGCACAGTAAAGAACAAAACAAGACATCTCCTTCAGTCATTTTTATTGGAGGTTGCTACATGTTTTCCCTTAATACATTATGGAGGCAGGTCTGTTGCAGTTAAATGTGTCTTGGGGATTTTTAGTATTGCCTTTTTCATGCAGGTAGAAATAAGACTGACTTGAGAAATGAATGTGTTAGCAGTAGGGTCACACCGGAGACCTTATAAAATGGGTCAATAACTGTTGCTGGCTGCATACTCGGTTCCTGAGTCTTCACAGAGTTTCTGTAGTTTGACATGGTTGCTCTGCATGGGATGTTTAACTCATGCAATATATACATAAGCCTTGATAAGTAGTCAATGGGGAGTCTTATTAGCAGAGGAAATGTATTTGTTAAGCTGTGGAAGAAACAAAATAGTAGCACTGAGTGTTTCTGATGCTTCTGCTTCTCTTAAGTATGTTGCAGAGCAGAGTGAGAATGTTCAAGTGTACGGAGACTCATTCTCAATTAATTTTAAGCAAACAAAAAGCAAGGACAATGCATTGCAAAATACGGTGTTCATTTGACTAGTGTACAGTAGTTGACTTTAAATTATTTATACTTTATAGAACCATATAAATGCTTTGTATTTAAATTAGCTCAGTTGGTCTTGTTAGGGCTTTGGTGTAGCTTCAGTTGACACTGGGATTGCAAGGGTGAAGCCAAATCAACCTCTGGGTTTGGTTTTCAGGTTCCCTGACTAAAAGTCTGAGGTATTTTATGCCTGAACACTTGCTTCTTCTATATGTGATAGCCTAAATTAATTAATAATGATTCAGTGTCAGCAGTGCTTTCTTAAATGTTTGTCCTTGTCTAAGTGTAGTCCTAAAGCTAAACTGATATTACTGTGGTCTGTTTTTTGTTTCTGGGGCTTCTAATTTCATTTTAAGAACTATCATTAAAACTCTAATTGTGTTCATATTGATTGTGGAATCTTATCAACTTTGGACAGGTGAAAATGTCTTTAAATATGACCCACAATGTTCCCTGCAGTTTTAAAAGGTCACTTGAGTCCCACTCTGTTCTAAGCTTCTTTAAAGTGCATGCACACTCATAGAAAATATAACCTGTGCTGAATAAGCTGAGGACCAAGGAAGGAAGTTTATGGCACTACCTTAATCATTTTTAATGCTTGGAATTTGTGGAGGCTGACAAAATATAAAATGAAAAACAGCTCTAGTTTGTATTAACTGGAATAATAAGAATAATAAAAAAAACCTGCCACACAGGAAAACACACCCAGGATTTTACTAACTTTTGTTCAGATGAAAATCCCAATAGTCTTGTTCAGTACTTCTTCCTTCTTATTTTTTTCTGGCTGTACAATAAATCAAGTGAACTTGTGCAACTAAAACTTACCTTGTTATGGTGTAATACCAACTTACTACTTGTTTTGATTGACTAACTTTGTTCAGTGGAAAAGGTGAATGTGAACTGTTGGAAGGTATCATGGAAAAGAATGGAATGTTACAAACTGTCAAGAAGTGTTTGAATCAAGTGATGATGGCTAGAGATTTATAGATAACTTTCACACCTTGAGATATCATGTTAGTTTAATAACAAATAAACTGCTCCTTTCTCAACATGCAGCTCAACGAAACATACTTCACAATGGTTGGGAATAAAGCAAACGTGCTGTGAAGAGATAATGCCATTCGCTTTTATGCCCAGTACAGCTATGTAGCCAGTACAAATCATGTTTATTACACGGTCCAGAGGTAGTTACAAGTAGCTGGTATCCAGTAACACAGCTCGTCCAGATACGTTCACTCTACAGATTACTAGAGATAGAAGCATGTGTGCCTGTGTCCGTGGCTGCTAACATTACTACATATTGTTTGTAGTTGGGAGGAGATGGTTAGTGGTACAGTGATAGCTTTTCTTTGTTGGAAAAAGTAGCTCACTCAGTGAGAGCATGAAATGTAATAAACTGGAACTGAAAAAACTCCTCAAAACTCTGTCTTGCCTTTCAGCACTGAACCTCAAAATTAGAAGGGCTTTAGGACTCTAAGTCTGTCCTCTAAGTTTGTCTTACTGGCCTGTGAGTTGACCCGTCCAATAACAGGTGTGAGTAACTGGCCTGTGAGTTGACCCGTCCAATAATCCCCAGAAATCTGCAGACCAAGAAACAGAGTGCTAGTGTGCAGAACAAGTAGGTAAAGCTTTTCAGAATCCATATGTTAGAATTAAGATGAATCCAGTTTGACAATGCAGTGCTTGACAGCAAGCAGTTTAACAGTGTCTGAAACTAGACTAACCAAGTAGCCCTGATTCCCATGCTACTTAATTGTGAAAGAGAAGTTCTACTCTGACGGCTGTTCTGCTTCGAGTTTTATAACCACTGAGTTTATGTGTACCATATTATGCATGTGCAGTGTCAGACCTTTAACAGGGCTTCACCTTTTGATTTAGCCAAAAACTTAAGGGAAAGTATTTCAGTGTTGCTTGTCCCACCATTAATCCTTGTTCTCTTAACTGGTTACCACTGGTGGTGATCGTAGCATCTTGGACGCTTGGTTAGTCTTCCATGTTATTATGAAATAAGCCTGCAATACTAACTGTAAAGCTCTATAGAGTAAGGATATTAATGCATTCAATTTTTCTGCCAGCTTGAGTCCAGTAAATGCTCGTTCTAGTTCCTAAACTCAAGCATCTTGGAAGGTATTTCTCAAATTACATGGATTTATATGAACATCGGGGATGAAACACCTCCAGCAAGTGTTCAAATGTATAAGCTTTCAAATGACTACATAATCTGAATTGGCTAAAGTCAGCATACAAGAATAGTGCATGGATTGACATGAGTTTTGATGTGTACAGTGCTTTTTTCAGCAGTTTTTATCTAGCCACAGAAAGGTGGCAATAGTTTAAAGCGTTTACTCTTCAGAACATAAACATTGCTAGTCTTTTGCTTGGAAACATGACAACTATCACTTGAATGCTAAACTCAGTTGCAGAAGTAATTTGTGCTCTCGATCTCCTTCTGTATGTTTCAATGCTTTCCTGCCACTAGAATCATGGAAAGAAACAATCTTGCCATGTAAACTCCCTCAGCACTGTGTAAAGCCATAAATTCTCACACAGTGGTACTGTTTCCAAACTTATTCAAACATAGTTCCATGTAGATCTAAGTGAACTACTAGTTTGAAACCACTTATCCAGTGAATCTATTTCTGGTTAGAATTGTCTGCAAACACTTCGATATTTAATGATTTGTTTTCTAGAAATCTGACAGTAATTCATGAAGACATATTTCATCCTATGGGTTGTTTATAAATATGTGACTGACATTACTTTGTATATTTGTGCTGTTATTGCTCACTGACGTGCATGTGCATATTTATCAAACCTGGAAACAACTTTCAAGATAGCTGATGAATGCTTCAAGCAGGAATACGCCTGAAAATACATATTTATCAGTGTGTTTGTGGTACTGTCCTCCTGGCAAACAGTCCCACAAACAACTTTCCTAACCTAACTTCATACTCTGCCTTTTGAATTCTGACCAAAAATCCTGGTGTGTTTTAGTATACCAGATGTTGGTCTGGTGAGAGCTTAATTTCTATCTGGAGCTGAGTCAACCATGCTATTAGTCAAACAGTTTGGTTTGTTTTGGTCATAGTAAATTTTGTTCCTTGCAGATTAAGGAAAGGTATGGGATATGACAACCACTAATTGTGTGGTATTGCAGTAGTTGTAATTGTCTAGGGTGCCCGAGGGAGCAGCCCACTCAAGTTAACGAAGTCTTCCATGACTATAGCAATTGATTTTCCTTTGGCCAAAAAGAGCTCAGGTACTGACCTTTAGGGCACACAAAGGTGAACTTGTTCTCTGGCTTTCCTTGAGGGAATTGATTGAATGGGGTATGGGAATAAGGGACAGTTTTATCTGTGGTAGATGTGGATACTCTTTTTCAGATACTAACACACATCCTTTTAAAAAGGATTAAGTGACTACATTGCTGGCGGCTCAATGAACCTCAAGGTTCCTTATTACAGCTACGCACTATTTGGGTAGGATGTTCAGGGCAGGGGGGAGAAGCTCATAGCTGTTAATAGTAATGAGAAGATAGAAGCTCCTGTATTTAACTTATTGACTACACTGGCGCAAGATATCTGCATTAAACAGAACCTTGTAGAGAAAGAGGGAGTTCTTTGTAGTATTTCATATAAATACCTTTCCCCTCAGGTTAGCTGTTTGATATTAACCTGCCTGAAAGCCAGGAGTTTAAATTAAAAAAAATGGAAAATAGCAAAGATAAGGCTCCTTGATGTAGTGGTGTGAGGGGAGCTATCAGCTGGGTAATACCCCCTGTCTAGGTCCATCTCGGTTAGAATGGCATACTCTTCCCAAAACTGAGCCTGGGATCAAAGCAGATACTGAACCTCAAAGATGCTTGAAAGAGGAGGGAGGGTTTGAGTGTGGGGCCAGAGGCTACCAAGCGTGTCAATGAAAGCTGACTGACTGAGACAGGGAGCCTTCTGCAGCAGGACAAGCAGCTTCTCCCTGCCAGAGATGGAGTTCGCTGGGCTGAGGAGAATTTATAAATTCTGTCAAGGATAATTTGAGGTGTCAGGCAGACCCTTGGACCAGTGGACTTTCTGTTGGTTATCCTCTACTCTACGTGCTTTGCATTTTGGCGGAATGAATAAATAATGCTTTGTTTTGAAGATGCTTATACTGTCACAAGCTCCTGAGGGGAGCCTGTTACAATTACCAAAATCAAGTCTTGTGTTAGTAACATGGTTGGGAATCTAGGTGGCGTTTGTGTCTGGAACACACAGTTCTATCCAGAGTGAGGTGCAGGAAGCCGGATCTGTCACCTAACAGATGCACTTGAAAACTAAAGAGGTCTATGTTGCCCTTTGTCCGGTGGCCATGACAATATTCAAAGTATGACTTGCAGGCCTATGACTGTAAGTGCTGGGAGCCACCTTTTGGGTCATGTTGGAAATCAGACTTCACGCACAGTTTTAGAGACTGTAGTAGTCAAGAGAGCAATAGTCAATGCAGTGCTTAGTGAAAAATCTCAAGGTATGTTTAGAGCTGTTAAGATCTTGCTATACCTCCGTGTGTTTTGTTTCCTTTAATATTGCTTTGGAAATGCTCCAAGCTGACGCAAGCAGGCACTGTAAACTTAAAAACTGAGCCTAATTTACTCTCTAAAGACCTTGCTGAGACTGGGTGTTCTGCATAGAATCCAGGGCTGGGTCATCCATCCCTTAAGCATATTCGGGAAAAGTTACCAGCTAGCTGATTGGCTCCATATCATATGTCATCATAAAGGGTTAATGAACCTGATTAATCTTGACACAAGTCTGACTACTTGCTTGAGAGTAGTCAAAGTCTGTGGTGCTGTTGAGTTGCAAGGGATTTGACTTGAGAGTGGGAGATCAGTTCTTTGCAGCACAAGTGTCCTGCTTAGTGTTTAGGGGTTATGCCTTCAGTAGAGAAGTACTGAAACTATTCAAAGGAAAGTTCCTCTGCCCTTCCACTCCCAGGAAAACTATGTTCAATACCTTATTTGTGTTTTTTTAAACTGCTTCCAGATAGTTTGCAAATCAGGCGCAGACAGATTATAGTTTATGCATATGGCACTCTGATATGGAAACTGTGTTATTTCACTCCAGTGTTACCTGGCTTTTGTTGTACTACCATGCATGTTAGTGAAAATTACGCTTTTAAAACCAAAATATAAATATATATGTCCTGTGCTTAAATTTAGAGCCACTATACATTCATTAAATGAAGAACAATTGATGATGATTGCACTGTAGTTAACTCCTTGTATTAGAGATGGCAAGTCCAACACAGTTAACGATGGCTAGTACTTTGCCCTCGCTGGATTCTTTCTATCTGTAGCAGTCTTCAGAGAGTCCATAGCATTCGCATAATGACAGAGCAGTAGATGGATTTGACACTTGGCACTTCCCAGTGCCTGCCTGGCTTATCAGAAGGGCAGTAAAGCATGACTACATTCTACTTCAGATCACTCCTTTGAATCCGTCAGACTTACTTTGTGTCATCAAAGGAAAGGCATTCATTTTGATGCCAAGATGACATACCGTTCAGGACAAATGTGTTTCAAAGAACTTGCCAGGAGAGACTGTACAGGAATATTTGCAGCAACCACAGCCTTAATAAATTATTTAAAATAAGGCTGGCTGAAATTCTAGTAAATCTTTTTTTTTTTAATTGACTGAACTCTACATGAAACATGATTCTGAATTTCTTCCGGACAAAACCAGAGCCAGTTTTCAATATGTCCATGTACTGTGCAGTTTGAAGTTAATATGGGAGTCCTGATGGGAGTTAGAAAGCCAACCTCTGCTTTATTCAGAAACTTAATTCCAGTACTTGAGCAGTCCAAGAGCGGGAGAATATTTGTGTTCTAGGATTCCCCCATAAAAGTTTCTCCAGAATAAATTATGAAAAAATGGAAAGACAAGACAGACACTTAATATCAAAGTAAATTCAATACTTAACAAGTGATCTTAAGGTCAGCATATCTCTTGTACTGACTAGGGAGGGCTGATTAAGACTAACGTAGGTATCAAATCACACACATTCCTTTGAAAATATAGTGGAATGAGCAGTTCTAGTGTCCTTGTTGATTCTATACTGTGAAATACATATCACTTTCTCACATCTTTGGAGTGCAGATGTGGAAATTTCAGACTCAACCTATTGACATACAGCCTCTTGGAGAATATTTTACTCTTTCCTTGTGAAATTCCTGTCCTACGGTTTTAAAAATACATTAATTTATGTCAGTTATTGCATTATTTCCTTCCCTGGGGACTGCATCTTGGCACAGTGGGAAGGCTTATGTGCTCCAATGACCCTCAAAGCTGTGCCCAGGGGAGTTTTAGCTTCTGGTAGGGCTGCCCAGGCCAAAGGGTAGGTACTAGACGAAAAGTAGCGCACTGGTCCCCCCAGGTTGGGGCTTGAGCGATAGGCCAACAACCTATTGATTTCAAAACATGTAAGTTATAGAAACAGAACAAGGTAGCCATTCTGCCGAAAGGATAGCAGAGCCTTGTTTGGGCCTGAGTGGTGTCTGAAGTCATGGGAAGGCTTCAGATTTGGAGAGTTGCATTTTTTGGAGCAAGGGACTGAATAAAAGCTACAAAACTTGGTCTAGTTGCTGTTGCTATGAAGAAACCAGGCCAGTTAAACACACTGGCACGGTCACGTGGTCCAGATGCGGCTGTTGGTTTTTTGCTTGCTTTGGCCATATTTTGTAGCTGGACATACTGCTCTTAAGCAGAGAAGTGGAGGTGAAGCCACTCTTGTTCCTGCTCGGAGAATAGATAGGCTCCATTTTCGGCTCCTGTCTCATCACAAGATGCAGTTTGGAATGGGTGGGGTTGTCCCAGAGCGAAGGCAGAAAATATGGAGTAATTAAAACGGAAAGTGGGCCGAGGGTGATTGATGTGTGCTAGGGGAGGCACCACTGTGCATGCATTGAGAGTGAAAGACTAAAATAGGGCTGGGGGGGGGGTAGTGTTCCCTGGTTACGGGAAGCCCAGGGAATTCTTAAGAGCACAGACCACCACATGGCCTGCATGTCAGACCTTTTAATGTACTGTGGCAAACAGTTGACTTGGGAAAGGTTGATCTGGCAACTAGGTCCTAATTTAAAATATGTCCAAAAACCTGGAAAATAAGGCTTTAGTGCTCAGAAGGAAGATCCAAACAGACTTGCAGAGCATTCATTCCATCTGTTTGGTCCTCCTTTCATAAGCAACAAATAATAGAGGTAGCTATGGACATTCATAAAGCAGCCACCTAGGTACCCATGCTCAACTTCATCAAATTCTGTTATGCCCATCAAAGGTTGTTGCCAACTCGAAGGATTCTACCACTGAACTCATACTTGGTATTTTCCTTAAAGCGTCAGCTCCTGCAGTCATGTGAATATATGAAAATATTCATTTTCATTTAAACTTTTTTTAATCGTCTTCATGGTTGTGGAGAAAAGCTTGAAATTGTGACATGAATATATCTGTAAGGTTCCAAGAACCAGAAGGCAAATAAAAAACCCAAAATGTGATTTATTTTTTTAGGGGTGGGGAGGGGAATGGCTCATGCTCTTTAAACACTTTGGGATTGGTAATACTGCAGGTATCACTGCATGCATTGACTCTCAGATGCTGCAGCTAGTTGTTGGACACTAAGCCCTGGTCTACGCTGGGGGGTGGGATCGATCTAAGTTACGCAGCTTCAGCTACGTGACTAATGTAGCTGAATTCGACGTACTTAGATCTACTTACCGCGGTGTCTTCACCGCGGTGAGTTGACTGCTGCTGCTCCCCTGTCGACTCCATCTGCACCTCTCGCGGTGGAGTACAGGAGTTGCTCAGGGATCGATTTATTGTGTCTAGACTACATGCGATAAATCGATCCCCACTGGATCCATTGCTCCAGAGGGTAGTGTAGACATACCCTTTAGTTCCAAAATGCTGGATTTTTAGAGCATTGGGAGTTCATAAGCATTTGGACTGAGAAGAAACTGAAGAGGGAAGTTGTTGATTTCTCTTGAGGTCTTCTATACCTTTCCAGACCACTTCCCTGAAATGGTTGGTGCAATGTCCTTGAGCAATGGCTCATTTGGTTTTGTAGATATTCAAGCTTGCTTTAGCTATTACTGATCTTGAAATTCCAGATTTCTTTGAGCTGTGAACTCTTCATCCCTTACATGTGCCATTGAGACAAAAAGGTTGTCTTCATCTGCTGATAGAAAAAGGAAGATGAAGAAAAGAAAATAATTAAGAAAACATCCCCCTCCCCGCCTTCTGTAATGAAAGCAACTGAAAAATTATACGTTGCAATATGAATGACTAATCTAAGATCAGGCTAAATATGCAAATTTTATAATCTTGTTCACAGATTGAACCTCACTGTTCACCCAAGAAAATGTATCTCTCAGTAACAGTTTAATGCCCAGTTCATGGTCTAATATTGTTCAGGATGTGCAACAGAACTGGGTAGCAGGTTGTCCAAGGTCTTTGGGGGAATCTAAATTGAAATGATAAAAGCAGCTTCCTCATAGCACAAGTAAAGGTAGTAGATGGGACAAGGGGAAGCAGGTGGTAGGCCCATGTACAGTCAGTCACTGATACACAGTGTTGCTGATTCATTCTGTTTTCTGAACTGGATTTTGCTCAATGAAATGAGCTTTCTGCTCATGCATAGCAGACAAGCCCTACAATACCTTGCAGAGTGGCATTTCAAATGAATTCAAGGTGATTAAGGAAGCACTAAGCTTTAGTTTTCAAAGGAACATATGCATCATTTCAACTTGGTTGCAAGAAGATGAATTGCGTTTAGCATCTATGGATTGTCCGATATTTGGGAGAAAATCTTCCTTCTCTCTCCCTGTCCATACATCCCACAACATCCTTCCTGGACGATATAGTAAGAAAAATGCTATTTTGGTCCCAAACAAGCAAAATGCCAAAACATTTGGGTCTTGGGGTGCTGCATGTGACAGAGTTCAATTAGAATTTGCCATTTTTGTTTTTTTCACAGTATTATTTTATTCAACTCCTGTAACTAGAACATCTTACTGGTTTCAGAGCACAGTACAACACCTAATACTGCTCTTCCCTCCCCCCCCCCATCACTGTAATTGAAATGTAGCTTCAGGCATAAATGAGGTTGGACTCTCATAACTTAATCAGTGTTTTGCCTATTAAGCAAGAGTAGTGCAGTAAGTGTTTTGGTGTGATTGCTTGATGTTTCATGCTAAGTGTTGTTATAGCACCTTAGAGGAACATTTATATAAAATATTTAAAGCTTTATCTTAATGGCTTTTGGCAACGAACCGTTATCCAAATGAAAACCATTTGGAAACTCTTAGGATTTAAGTCTCTTCAAGACAGCGGCATGCTAAGGTTTGTGACAACTATTTGTGAGATGTGAACAATTCTGGTTTCTGAATAAGTCTATATAAGTGTCTTTTCTCATCCAGATGTGGGTGCTGAAGTTCTGGAATGTTCTTCTGGTAAGGAGTTGATGTCGATGTCAGGAGAGCTGCATCATTACATGCCACTGACTCCCAGCTATGCCAGTGTAATGTACATTGGTTTAGCAGATTTGCTCTGAAGGAAGGGAGAAGCAATTAGATGTATTTGCAGTGCTCCTTCACTTACACACCAGTGCAAATCAGAAGTTAACTCAGAAGTAAACAGTGTGGATTTACACTGGTGTGAGTAAAATCAGAATCTGGCCCAAGTTTCAAAGCTGATAGCTCTAGTTTATCCTCTTATACAAGGAGGCATACCTGCTGGTTTGGGAAGCCATTTTTATCCAACTCTGTTATAGAGACAAGTCATTATTTTAATTAGAGTATTGGTTCTGAGAGAGTTCCATATGATAAATACTAGTGAATTTTTGCTGTATGAAAAGTTCATATTTTGATCCCCTTACAGAAAAAGGCTACTCAATTCATTTTATTTACTTCTGTGTTTAATAAGTAAGTTTGCATGACTTTCGCGATGTGTGCATACTTCCAGTAACCATTCAGGTTTTTTTGTTTCCTTTTGTTTTAAAAAGCACTCAACTAAGGGACAGCTAGCTGCAGCTTGCACACATTCTCTTTCGCCATTTTCTGACACACTATTTCTTCATTTGTTTTACTTGCCGCTTCGTGGTGGTCTGACCCGCTAACAAGTCCCATCTGCATTTTCAGATAACCATCTCAACTAACTTAAGTTTCTAATAAAATAGTATTTCTTTATATGGAACATGTTATCAAAGGGTCTCAAATGCTTAACAAACCTTAAATTACCTCCCTCCCTTCTATTAAAATGGGAGAACTGAGGTAGAGGCTAAGTAATTTGCTCAGTTTTTAAATATTTTTCTGTGATTCATTTGTACATCTTTATCTAAACTTCTGTTGAGATGGAATTTCCTTCTTTCCTGACACAGATATAAAGCACTAAACCAAAAAGGAAATTTCTTATGTGGTAGTTAGATTTTAACAGTTACCGTTGTCTATACTCATGCTGCTCTTAATTGCTTTCAGTACCGGCTTGCTCCATGGCTATTGCTTCCATGCAATTGCTGTTTAGAAAGGTCAGTAGCTCCTTTTCTTGGTTATATGTAGATGCTTATTGTCACCACTTTGCCTGCCGTGCAACCTGTTGCATGCTTGGCCACACTGGTAGGTACGGTTCTTAATTATGGGTGATATCATTCCTCTTGCCTTGCAAAGCTGGTAAGATCATTAATGGCCCATTGTACATCAGACCTAAATATGTGTTAAGCCTCCCCACACCAATTGATGCAGAAGAATGTAATGGAATTACAGTACATCATTGCTGTAATAAACCCCTGGGAATCCAAGCTATTTGTTTGTTATAGTCGGGTTCATTATAATGAACGAGCCCTGAACGGGGCAGGGGAAGCGGCTGACGCCTCAAGCCCTGCAGTGCGAGCCGACAGCTTCCCCAGCTCCTCCGCACCCAGGGCGGACAGCTCTTCTGTCCCTGGGGCTGGAGGAGCTGTAGGGCCCCTCTACACCAACAGGGCTTGAGGTGGGATCCAGGGACCGGGTTTTCTATAGCCCCAGGTTCATAATTGTGAAGGGCGTTTTAACTAGGGTGTTGTTTATGCAGTGTTCTGAGAACGTTGTATGATCAAAAGCATCAAATATAAATAATCAAATGAAATGAGGGGGCGGGGGCATTGTGGAAAGAGATGAACTGTCTTAGAGCAGGAGGAGCCTGGTGCATTATGTAGCTACCACCTAAGTCCAAAGCCATAAAGGGACATGGTTCCTTTGTTGCAGGGCTAAGGAGCTGAGCAGTTGGGAAATTCCCAAATGCGAAGAAAGTGGAGCTCTGCTCTTGCATTTAGTACACCCTTGGGCTTGGCAGCCACTTTCTCCAGCATCCCAAGATTTGCGTCTGGGCCACTTGTGACCCTCATGCTGCTGCATGCCCTGAATTCCCCCACTCATAGTTAGTTACGTAGCCTACTCTCCTGCAGTGCTTTTCAAGAGGCAGGCTGAGGCGCAAACAGTCATCTCGGTTTGTATGACATCTTGTTGACCATTAGTACAGCCATTTGAGTGGCTGCAGAGCCTTATGTACATAGCCCTGTTGCTAAGGAGACTAAACAATTCTGAAGTCCTGATAGCTAACTAAACTTCACAGTACTCTGTGTAAGTGGGGAAGTATTATTCCCATTTCATAGCGTGGGAAAGCTGAGATACAGATTTAGTGACATAGGTAAGACCATACAGCAAACTGGTGGCACAGGCAGGACTAAAATTTAGGAATATCTGAATTGCAGTTCATGTTTGGTTAGCTAGACCATCCTGCTTTTCCACAGCATCATATAAATAGGAAAAATGTCCATGAACTCAAGGGAAATAGTTTGGCAGAATAATCTTCCAAAATTCAAAAACATAGTGTAAGTGAGAGAGAGAATCTGTCCATGTAATCTCAGTAAACCTGCGGTCATAATTTCCTTGAGACTATTGCAGTTAGCCACCTTGCTTTTGAGACTCATGATGTGAAATCACTGGGAAATGGTTTTGTAACCACAGATGAGTCATCCACCTGGAGTGTACAATATGTCTTGTATAGACTTCTGCAAGGGTATTGACCCAGGAATATCAGATAACTTAACTTTTTACTGCAGAGGGTGTTTCTCTTTTCATTGGACTCAGATCACCAATACTCAGATTAATAATTTTGTATGATCAGATATTGCTGTGATCAAACTACAGGTTAGCTAAAAATAAGTGTTGGTGTAAAAGTCAGTCAGAAGGTCCTGTTACACGTTGTAGGTGAATCTGGATTTATGTAGTGTGTGCTCATTTTTTTTCCAATAAAAAGAGGTTAGACTTTACGTAGGTTCACATTGTAGACCGTTCAAGGATTCAGAGCAGATAATTTGCTGAGCAAGCTTTAGGCAGTTCAGTTTCCTCTTCTGGCTGCGTTTCAGGAAATGAGGACAAAAGAATGAACAAACAATAATTATACATTTTTAGACTCTAGTTAGCTCTAATTATCACTTTGAGAAGAAGTGAAAAGTAAATGCTATCACAGTGGCAACAAATCTTGTCGAAAAATAAACACACAAAGGTCTTTCCACAGCTGCCTAATATTCAGATGAATATTAAAATATAACATTGGTGAAAGCCATTAAAATATAACATTGGTGAAAGCAAAAGAAAACCCCCAAAACCCAAACACAAAACTTGTACAGTGTGTACTAAATCTCAGTTTCCTAGACTGTAAATGTTCTATGTTACCTAATACAAGTTCAAGTAATTCCTAGTTTCAGCAGCATGTAGCTGCTTAAGACAGGCTTAAAATAAATATTCAGTATTTATATTAAGAATATATAAATTCTATAAATTTATATATAAAGAATATATACTAAGAATATTCAGTATTCTTGTCAGCAAGTTAAGGAAGTATGGGCTGGATGAATGCACTATAAGGTGGGTAGAAAGCTGGCTAGATTGTCGGGCTCAACGGGTAGTGATCAATGGCTCCATGTCTAGTTGGCAGCCGATATCAAGTGGAGTGCCCCAAGGGTCGGTCCTGGGGCCGGTTTTGTTCAATATCTTCATAAATGATCTGGAGGATGGTGTGGATTGCACTCTCAGCAAATTTGCGGATGATACTAAACTGGGAGGAGTGGTAGATACGCTGGAGGGGAGGGATAGGATACAGAAGGACCTAGACAAATTGGAGGATTGGGCCAAAAGAAATCTGATGAGGTTCAATAAGGATAAGTGCAGAGTCCTGCACTTAGGACGGAAGAACCCAATGCACAGCTACAGACTAGGGACCGAATGGCTAGGCAGCAGTTCTGCGGAAAAGGACCTAGGGGTGACAGTGGACGAGAAGCTGGATATGAGTCAGCAGTGTGCCCTTGTTGCCAAGAAGGCCAATGGCATTTTGGGATGTATAAGTAGGGGCATAGCGAGCAGATCGAGGGACGTGATCGTTCCCCTCTATTCGACATTGGTGAGGCCTCATCTGGAGTACTGTGTCCAGTTTTGGGCCCCACACTACAAGAAGGATGTGGATAAATTGGAGAGAGTCCAGCGAAGGGCAACAAAAATGATTAGGGGTCTGGAACACATGAGTTATGAGGAGAGGCTGAGGGAGCTGGGATTGTTTAGCCTGCAGAAGAGAAGAATGAGGGGGGATTTGATAGCTGCTTTCAACTACCTAAAAGGGGGTTCCAAAGAGGATGGCTCTAGACTGTTCTCAATGGTAGCAGATGACAGAACGAGGAGTAATGGTCTCAAGTTGCAGTGGGGGAGGTTTAGATTGGATATTAGGAAAAACTTTTTCACTAAGAGGGTGGTGAAACACTGGAATGCGTTACCTAGGGAGGTGGTAGAATCTCCTTCCTTAGAGGTTTTTAAGGTCAGGCTTGACAAAGCCCTGGCTGGGATGATTTAACTGGGAATTGGTCCTGCTTCGAGCAGGGGGTTGGACTAGATGACCTTCTGGGGTCCCTTCCAACCCTGATATTCTATGATTCTATGAAATCCCAAATTGTTTTCTGCAATGCTCTTTACTAATTTCTTCATATTTAGCATGTGCAACAAATACATCCTCACATTGTGAAAGGAACAACAAACTTTCCCATATGTCTGGATAAAGTTTGTCTGAGTAGATAAGCCTCTCAAAGTGATCTGAAGGCCAACACACTGGCTTTGTCAGAGGAAGTTTAAGTCAGGAACTTCTCACTGAACATTACGCCACCATGTTCTCACTAGTTACATCAGGATTTTTAGATAGTGCCAGAGTTGCCTTTGCTTGAGCATCACGGACATTGAGGGGTAATCTCCAAGGTGACCAGTTTCCAAACCACTTGGGTCAAAACCAGCATCTTACACTGAACTAGGAAAATGTTTGGTGGATATGGATATCCAGTGTCATATACAACTAGCAAGAAGCAACACCGAGTGGGGGGCTGCCACCCTGTGCAGTAGCTGAGGTTTCAGTGGTCTCCAAATATAATTCACTCTTCATGCAAGTAGTTTTCTATGTAGATGTGGCAAAGACCGGGCTTACAGTAACTAAGTCGCCAACTTAAGGTGAAAACACTCTTGATTATTGCATGATAATCTAAGAAGTTGGAGATCCAACAGGGCTCAAAGACTATGCCCCTTACTAACAAAGAATTTAAAATGATGGTATCAGTGAACATGAAATAGTGTTGGTGTAGTGAGATGCAGGTGACCGTAATACTGTAACTGGACACTAATATTTAAAGTCAAGTAACTGACACCTTTTAGAAATTTTCAATTTGGTACAAATTGTAACACTTAATGCTACCTCAGATAGCTGATCAGTTGTATCTAAAATAGAAGATTTGTGACATTTGAATGCAGTTTGATGCAGTTGGGAGCGCTAACACCTTTACTCTTGAATAGTATCAGTTAACTTCTACAAATATAATTGTAAAAAGTAGACGGTGAGCTCTTGAAAGTAGGGACCTAGCACAGTCGGGGCCCTATACTGACTGGGCTTTTGGGTGGTGTTGTAATATGAATACATGTTTATAATAACACCTATGCAATTTCTGTGTCCAACTAAATTCTTTGTACGCAAACCTCCTAAGGGAATGTATTATGTATACAAAATTATGCGTGTTAAAGATAACTTTATCTTTAGAAAGAAATTGAATTTAAGCGAGCAGTCCATAGGGCACAGGATGGCTGCTTTTATTTGACTCTGTTCAGTTGAATATTCTAGTTGCTTTACCATAGGCCTGATCTGCACTTGAAAGTTGCACTGGTCTAATTATGTTCGTTAGGAATGGGATTTTTTTTTTACTGATACAGTTAAATTTATACTGGTACAGTCCTTAATGTGGGTGCAGTTAGGCTGGCATAAAGGTGTCTTATACTGTTATAGTTTATTTCCCTTCCCATACAGGAAGAGCTATACTGGTACTGATCACTTTCTTAACCAACATAAATTAGTTCAATCCCCCTAAAATAAATGCAGTTAGCTTTACTAGTATGACAAAAGGGGTACAACTTTCTAGTGTAGACAAGGCCATAAACGTCATTCTCTTTCTAAAAAGAAATGTAGACCAAACTGAAACGTAGATGGTCAAAATATGGAACAGAGTGCAGTAACGTGACTTTGTATATATTTCAGTTGCTGTAAAGTGCCAAGAACTTGGGATGGATACTAAAGAAAAAGATCAAGAAACATACATATTTTAAAAAATACACTCCGCTCGCATTGAATGTCTGAGGAATGTATGCAGCAGTACAATTCAGGCTTGCTTCTGCTTGTCCTTTCATATTGCTACGCTTGGAGAGGTTACCACAGCAAAGAACACCAAGCTGTAATTTTTGCTAGTGTTCAAAGAAAAAGTACTGCTCTTCTCACGGCTCTTCAAAGAAAAGATATTTAAGTTTAAACTTATAACTCACGCTTAGGCTCAGTGACGTATTTTTTGTCCTGTGCAAATGAGATTGAAATCTGTATGTTATGGGGGTTTTTTTTGTTAAAATTAGAAACAGAGGTTATTCAATTCACTTTTTCAGTCTTTTTTAAAGGCTTTGTCTTATGTTTCAAACCATTATATTAATATTGTATTAATATTAAAAAACAATATTGTTTGAAACCAATATTAATAAGTTGTAGCAAGGTACTGAGCTGCACTCGGGTCATGTCTCTTTGAACACCAGCTTTTAAATGTCAGTCTGAATGTGTGATGTAGAGACCTACATTTAATTTCATTCTCTTAAAATTGTATCTGAGCAACTCTATCCTTATTGGCACTGCAAATTTCTGACTCTCATGGACAAAAAGGAAACTCATACTTTCCTGAGTTATTTCCTTCCCAGTGTGCTGCAATGAGGCACTTGAAGACTAGATGTGAATGGATAGTGAATAAGAAAGTAATTTGTTTATTTCCTGATGTTACAGATCTGGTGACTGGAAATATTCCCTATGGTCAAGCAACACTTTCAGCCAACCTTGGTTTTTTTTTAATTAAATGAACTTAAATTTTGAGGTAAGATTTCTCTTTACTTTTACTTGTAAATTTGAATGGCTAATGGTGGTTTAACTTCAGTGGGCGCTCTAGTGATATAAAACTTACTTTAATACTTCTAAAGAATCTTTTCTATTTATCTTCGGCCCAGATGCTTTAATCACCATAGTACTTTCTTTAGAAAAACGTATGAACTGCTCAACGTTCCGGATATGTTATAAAAGAAAAATCAAGCTGAAGAGCAAGTGTAGTGCCTGAGCTTTGAGGGCTTCAAATAAACATTAAGTGAATAGAAGCCAGAGAAGTCTAATTAGTGAAGGCTACACTGGCCATGCAAGTCCCTCACTATTTTTAACTGTCTCCAAAAGGAGCATTCGGGTATAAACATCCAGCAAATAGTTTCTCCAAGCAGTGGGATGAAGGACCAGATCTTTACTTGCATGGGAACAAATGTGTTTAATGTTTACTCGCTTAACGTGTAGTTATGTTCCTGAAAAATGCTACTTTAAGTGAAACGATTTTAAGTGAATCCAATTTCCCTGTAAGAATTAATGTAAATGCGGGGGGTTAGGTTCCAGAAAATTTTTTTTCACCAGACAAAAGACTATACCTACACACACAGAGTATAAGTTTTAAACAAACAATTTGGTACTGTACACAGCAATGATGATTGTGAAGCTTCGTTGAGGTGGTGGAGTCAGAGGGTGGGATATTTCCCAGGGAACGTGTTACTACCAAATGATTAACTAGCACTCGGCTAAGCCCTCAAGGGTTAACACATTGTTGTTAATGGAACCTCACACTCTACAAGGCAGCACAAATGAAGGGAGGAGTCACAGCATGGCAGTGGCTGCAAGCATTCCCTGTGGAAACAGAACGTGATGATGAACCCACGCTATCCCACTGGAGCGCACCACTCCCTCCACTTTCCAAAGTGCCGGGGGGGGGGGGGGGAAGCGGAGGGGGGTGCGTGTGTGTGAGCCAGACACACACACCATGTGTGAGTGAGAGAGACAGAGACACACACACACCTTGTGTGTGTGTGTGTGAGAGAGAGAGAGAGAGAGAAGGACGCGCATTGCCCCTTTAAGTATGTTGACTCCACTCTAAGTACACTGCCTTTTTAAGTAGATCAGCAAGTTGAGACAGCAGCTGCTGCCAGCAAGCTCCCTCCCTCCTGAGCCCTTCCCCCCCCCCCCCCGCCCCGACCCCCGCTCTGTGAAGATAGGGTACAGGAGCGAGGGGGAGGGGGACACCCTGATATTAGCAACCCTCTTTCCCCCCACCCTGCACAGCAAGCAGGAGGCTCCCGGGAGCATCACCAAGGCAGAGGGCAGGAGCAGCACAGGGCGGTGTGGGGAGGGACAGCTGAGCTGCTGGGCGGCTGCTGCACAGGGAACTTAGGGGAGCTGATGCGGGCTGCCAGCCCACCCTGGTTCCAAGCCCCCCACCAGCTAGCTCCAGTGGGCTGCTCTTCCTGCAAGCAGTGGACGAAGCAGGCGGCTGCCAAACAATGTTACAAGGGAGCATTGCGCAACTTTTAACGAGCATGTACCGTAACTGATCAGCAACGTAACAACGTTATCTGGGACACGTTAAGTGAGGAGTTACTGTAAGTCCGAAGGTGACTAGGTGGGGTCCATATTAGTAGACTTTGGAAGAAAAGTGACAAAAGGACTAGGGAAAATCATGAGCAGACAAACTTCATCTGGTGGAAAAGGCTGTTTGAATCCAGAGACTTTTGAGGCCTGGTGTACACTCGTGACTCTCTCACTTTGGCCTGCTCAAAACAATCTTTCTGTTTTTTTAATGGCAGCCATGTGTGTAAAATGACATGTTCCTACGCGTAAAGGACACAAATGACTACAGCTGTACTTGTCACTTCAGTTCACTTTGTCATTCTCTGAAGTGGTCAGGCAACTTGGGAGTTGAAACAACTTTAAGATTTTTGCCGGGAGGTGAGAGGGCTGGGTGCACATCCTGCTTTGAATCCACAGTTTACGTGCTAATCATGTGTGCTTTGGATTCTTGTGTATTCAGGAATAAGATGAGACTTTGGATCACTAAATGAAGACAGCACCACCACATGATCTTACTCTGTCCTTCCTTGGCACCTTTCAATTGTTTGCTTCTTCCCACATATATGATACTTAGATTCTAAACTGTAAGCTCCTCAGGGCTGTCTTGGGCTGCTTGTTTTGTGAAGTTCCTGATACACATTTGGTATAAAACATTCCTTTTATGAATTGTACAATTTTTGAAGCTTTCTAAAAACAAGTGTTGATCCTCAATTAAAAATATGTATATGGTAGAGGAGGGTCTGTAGCTATGGAGCCCATGAGTCTAAAGGTATACCACAAAGTTATGTGGCCAACTGAAGTCTTCAATTGACAAAAATACTTGTATATGTTCATATTGCGTGATGCCTTGAATGGTAGCCATATACTGATTAGGAAATGTAAATGCATCCAAGCTCATAAAATTCTCTCTAAAAGGTCCCTTAATTGAGTGTACACTGCCATGCTTGGAGCCATTGCTCCTCATAGTCTAGTACAGACTGGGGGGGTTGTGAGGTTATTACATGGGGGGGTCGCAAGCGGTCAGCCTCCACCCCCGAACCCTGCTTCACCTCCAGCATTTATAATGGTGTTAAATATATATATTCAAAAAGTGTTTTTAATATATGGGGGTGGTCACACTCATAGGCTTGCTGTATGAAAGGGGTCACCAATACAAAAGTTTGAGAACCACTGGTCTCGTCTGTTAACAATCTTTGTTTTTTCCTGCCATCCATCACTGTAGTATCTGAGCACCTTTTCTGTAAAATTGATAGCCGTGGCCAAGTTTCTGGTGGATGTCATGAAGTCTCAGGGACTTCTCCCAGAGTGGGATAAAAGCGGGTGCTTTTTAAAATTGTAGTAACTTTATTTAATATTGATTTTGTTTGAGGATTGTTTGGTTGGTGCTTTTGCCAGTGGAAAGGGAGCATAGTCTAGTGAAAGTCTTTGTGAAAAGGCCTGCTGGAAATGCAAGATTTTGCAGTATTTCCAGCAGACTTTCAGTCTCTGCATTTCACCTAATGTGTTGCCTTATTTTCGGTGCTACATATTTCTACCCCTTTCCTTTATTTACAACACTTGCTCTTGCTTTTTCTGATGCACACTGCCGAACAGAACAGATGAGCCTGACAAGGTTTGGCAGAATAAGAATGCTTGTTAAATCAAGCAGAATAGGGGTACTAAAGTTGCTAGTGCTTATTATTGACAGCAGAAAAGGTATCCTAAAGTGGAATTACAGATGAGGTACTCAAATGTTGAGTTGAGACTCAGGTCTCTCATGAACGTAGGAGCAGCTGTGTCAATATCTGTACACCTCCAGCCATTATTTAATTTATTGTTGGTAACTGATATTTCCACTGGCTTCTGAAAAAAAGGTAGAAATGTGAGTATGTAACTCAGATGAATGTAAAGCTAACACTAACTGTTCTAGAGCATCCTTATTATCTGTGCTAAGCCTGCTAGAAAATAGCCTTATAATAATTCTTAAATAGTTGAGGACCATTTTCTGGTCCCATTATTCTATTGATCCTTTAACTTAAAAATATCAAATAACATGGTTAAAAATCTAGTCCATTTTCATTTTAGAAGTTGATTAAATCATCTCTTAATTTAGATGTATTTAGTCTGGCTATACAACTGGCTGAGCTGGATTGGTAACTACTGTAGCAATCAGTCAGAACAGGTGCTGTTACGGGAGTATTCTTGGTTTAACCATAAGAAAATCCTCCAGGAAATATTTGTAGTTTGTTCTTGTTTATCTGATTTATAAGTGAATCACTCAAAGTACACACAGATTTCTCTTTTCTGACCGTAACAGCTAGAGCTGCTGGCTGTATGTATAAGTGAACTGTAGAGTAAGTAGAAAAGGAGTACTTGTGGCACCTTAGAGACTAACACATTTATTTGTAAATTTGTTCATCTCTAGGGTGCCACAAGTACTCCTTTTCTTTTTGCGAATACAGACTAACACGGCTGCTACTCTGAAACCTGTAGAGTAAGTGATACTCAGAATAAAATCAGTGGAGTATTTTGATTTCCTATTTTGCTCTTCTCGTTTAGGAAAAAATGGATCCAAGAGGACCAGGAAAACGGTTGCATTTTAAGCTTAGGCTCCACATCCCAAACTTGTTTTTCAATGTTCAGGTGTATTCTATGATGTAGAGCAGGGCTTCTCAACCTTTTTCTTTTTGAGGCTCTCCCAGCATGCTATAAAAACGGAAAGGCCCAGTGGGGGCCTAGATGCTCACCTTCCTCCCCTGCTTCCCAAATTGGATGTATGCAATATTGAAGCATTTGCGTAAATAATGTTACATTTGATGGCTGAAGCCATATTCATCTAGTCATTTATTCAAGTCATCCATCTGAACTGTCAGAAGAGAGATGGAATAAGGTTAATCTTTTTTTTTTTTTTTTTCCTTCTGTGGGTGGAAGCAGGAAGTACTGCGTTAGGAAGGATGGTAATTTATCACTTGAGTGATGCTGCATAAGATATGAATAAAATGATGACTTCAGGTAGAAACTTGGTTCGCTGACAATTCCCAGCATTAAGTTTGAATGTAATGATTGGTCTGGTGTGTGAAATAAAATACGTTTTTTAAAGCTCCAGTTGGAGGGCTGATCACGGCAGATATTAGTCTGAATAGGGGACTTTTTTGAATTATTTTTGCTTCCAGATATATGGATGCTGTTAAACTGAAAGAATAAACTTTATCAAAAAATGAGCCTGAATGGTTCTATAGGTGCAATGAGATAACAGTATGTGCTAGTAATAGCAGAGAAATCACCATTATGTCCCATTTGAAGTAATAGATGGAGATTAGAGATTTCTTCCTGAGTTCCATTGAGTGAAACCATGATCACTGAAAACTATTCATGTGTTGTAGAAAGGTAAATCTCGAAGCCCTTCGGTTGCACAGGCAGTCTGCAAGGAAAGCGGAATCTGAAACTGCGAAGAATTCAGCTGGTTTGGTTGAAAGTAAATAAGAATTCTACAAATGGATCACACAACGTAGTCATTCTGAGTATTAGTGTCACCAGGGTTAGTGCTGGAAGTGCTGTTACAAATATGGCCAAGCAAACTGCTCCATGCCTTCCCACCAGTACCCAGTCACCTTTCTCTGTCGTCCCTGGATTGGTAACTACAGTAGCAATCAGACAGAACAGGCGCTGTTGTGGGAGTGTTCTTAACTTAACCATAAGAAACTCCCCCGTCTCCATTCAAGGGATGAAGACAGGCAGTGCGTGGGTCATTATATAGTTTATGTACACCATCATAGGTCCTTTGTGGTTTCAGAAATAATTCAGCTGTCGGACTGAAAGGCTGTCTTTGGAAGTAACAAGCCTTGCTGAACTCAAAAGCTGATTTGTCATCTTGTCTCTTCACGGTTGGACTGTCTGTCAGTGGAATGACTATCTTTAAAATAAAGTTCCTGAAAACTCATGAACTTAGCTACCAGTCAAGAGAGTATCACTTTGGGAATCATACAACAGAACAGGAAACACACTTAGTACTGATACGAGCAAGGCAGTACCTGAAAAAGAAGGGGGATTAGGTTGTTAAATTTAAAATATCACCATTCTTGGGTCGTAATCAACATGCCTAAATGGCTTAAATCTGGAGGTGTCCCTTCATTTATCCATTCCACATCACAAAGCATCAGTTCGAAGGACAAATGAGTTCTTTAAAAAGATTAACCCATTAAAATATGACCTATTTTTTAAAATGAAGCCTTTAAATGCAATCACATTTTACTAATTTGGGTCCAAATCTGAGCCATTACATCTGTCATTTGTAAGCTTTGTTTAATCAATGAATGTCCTCCTCCTAGTGGAAACGATATTCTGTGTGGTGATAAGAAAAGGAGTACTTGTGGCACCTTACAGGTACTCCTTTTCTTTTTGCGAATACAGACTAACATGGCTGCTACTCTGAAACATGTGTGGTGATAGTTTCATTTCAGAACCAGTACCTGTGCTGTCATGCCTGAAATTTTTATGCATAGTTCCCCTGAGTTTACTTCAAAAGCAAATACTGTGCTCAAACATGAAATCCTTTTTCAGCTGCCACTATTACACTCAGGTGGAGTTTTGCATCAGTAAAGAGTTAAGAACTGGCACTTTTATTTCACAGAATCCTGATGTTGCTCCCTTATTTTTTGTTTCTACATTCAACCTCCCTCAAAAGTTCAAGTAGGATATTTTATTTTTATTTTTTTTGTTCATTGACTCATACCGATCTTTGTACAACTAAGTTCTTTTCCCTAATGACTAATGGTTTTAAAGCCTTGCTTGCTTGCTGAATGGATAAGAGGCAGTACCGTGTATTGCAAGTGTTGAACCTGCAGTGTGGTCACTTCAAGATGGATAACTTAATCTTGCCTGTTTATTTTCTATTCCCTGGAATGAAACCCTCAGATGGGAGACAAGTATAAAAATCTGCTGACGTGTACTATTGCACTGAAAGAGACAGGAGGGCAAAACAGGGAAGTAGGGAGGTGGCTGTTGAATGGTTGCTTTCTGAATTGCTAAATCAGCTTTGGAAGAAGCTGTTCAGGTGAGAGGCTAATGAATGGGTTTTCCCTTAAGATAGATGACTCTGAAATATGCCCTGGTTCGCTTCAGGGTAATATACACCAGCCTGTTGGGACAGCTTGACATGCCCCCTATTCAGGGGAAATAAATCAACTGGTAAAATAATATTTTCCAGATCATTTGAGAGGCAACTATAAAATCTCGTCGATATCCCTGACTTGTCTTCTGTACCACTGTTAACAGCACAACTGAATTCATGAGACTTTTCCATCCAACAGTTCTACTCTTTGAATAAGTTACCATTTTTTACATTTTTGGGATGCAGCAAAATGCAGCCCGATGGTTGTGTGATTTTTTTGGCATTATTAATTTAATACAGTAGTGCCTAGACACACTCAACAGAGATGAGGGGCTCCCTGTGAAAAGCAGTGTACAAATGCACAGAGATGGTCAGCTCTGGGGGGAATAGGGCTATCTAAATAGACAAATCAGGCAGAGGGTGGGATGGGAAACTGAGTCTGAGAGGTGAATTGTCTAACCCATGGTCGCACAGCGGATCCATGGCATAACACACGTCTCTTGAGTCTCAGTTCGGTACCCTATCCTAGACGTCTGTGTGGGCCTAATTTTTAGGTCCGTGGGGTCAACAGGACAGCTGTGTGCACCTGCACGCCTGAACTGCTTCTTCCAGCCGTTGCTCCCTGCTGTGCGGTGTGTGCACTGCGGCATGAGGGGCTGAACTCCTCCGCACATTCGCTACGCAGCACGCACAGCAAAGCAAGGTGGCAGCATCTGGCAGGAGCGGGACATGCAGCCACACTGACCCCACGGACAGGGAGAGAGGATAACTGGCCCAAGCCTGAGACGTCCAGTTGTTTCATCCTCCTGGATCCGACACTAGTCATCAGGTCATGAGCATACTTCCCTCTCAGGCCTCCTAGTCTCTACTGACCTAGGGAGTAAGAAATTGGACCTGAGAATAAAACCTCTCCCATGACATCAGTGAGCACTAACTAGAAAGGCCCCCGAGTGGCCTGCTACATTTTTTGTAAACCTCAGATAATCCAGAACTGGTGCAAATAACAAAGATTTTTTTAAAACAGCGGTTCTCAAACTGTGGGTCCGAGTTTCTTTAAACGGGGTTGCCAGGGCTGATATTAGACTCCTTGCTGCCGGGGGCAGAAGCAGAAGCTGAAGCCCAAGCCCTGCTGCTCAGGGCTGAAGCCAACACATGAGCAACTTAGCTTCACTCAGCCCCCTGTGGAATGGGGCCACGGGCGATTGCCCGGCTTACCGCCCCCTAACGCCAGCCCTGATTCTAGACTCTAGAATCTAGAGTAGTATGGGACATTGGGGTCATGTTGTGATTTTCGTTGTCGGAAGTGGGTCGCAGTGCAATGAAGTTTGAGAACCCCTGTTTTAAAAGATACTTTAAAATGTGTGTGAATTGATACAGGAACCACTAATGTGGAGACTAAAGCCCTTGTGGTTACATCTGTGTACTATGCAGGTCTTGTCAGGTTGAGTTGTGTTGGGTTGCAGGGCCCTAGCCTCTCTGTTGTACCCACTGTATTAAGTCCAGAGATACAACTTCCAACCTTGGTTAACGTCTCACGACTGATAGTTGCAGCAGCTGCTATGACTTGAAATAGGACCCTGAAAGTGACACATCTCATAACAAGTGGGGAACCAGAATGAATCGAGATTTCTGCTAGCAGTGGACACTTTATCATTTGTAACAGCTTGTTTGTTCTTTCTGTGCTGCCTGGTTTTAATTTTTTTAATCTCATTTTCGAGTCAAGTGCATATCCTACATCATTAAGGTGTGATGTCAATTCATTTTGAAACCCTGAGGACGTCTACTTGGCATTTTTTAGAGTAAAATACGAATGAGTAGGATATAGTGGTTATTAGCTAGACTTAAGAGGGATAAAAAGTGATAAGAAAACATAATTTGACTTTCTTTTGGCCTTGAGCAGTGGCTATAAGGTAAATCTTTGGGAAATGATGAGAGTTTGTACAAGCAAATAAAGCAAAATGGCATAAGAGAAAATGCATTTTTCATATGATGGAACGTTTTTGTAGGAACTTCTAAATGTCATTGCAGATTATTGTGGACAGGGACGCAAAAGTCTTTAAAAAGTGGGTCAAGTGATCTCATATTTATGTATAAGAATTCTAGCATCAGCTTAGGTTGTGTAATGTCAAATGAATACAGTTCTTCAATATTCATATGCCTAGGATTGCATTTAGCACAATATTTAATAATAAATTAAATAAATACACTCCTTTTATTAATTGCATTAGTAAAAGGTAGAGGGAGATTTTTGCAATATCACCAATTGTAATTAATTTTTGTCCACGGGTAAGGTTAAGATTTTGTCCCTGTTATTTTTAGTAAAAGTCACAGACGGGTTGCGGGCAATAAACAAAAATTCATGGAAACCTGTGACCTGTCTGTGACTTCTACTAAAAATAACCGGTGGCAGGGAGACTAATCTCGGGGGGGGGCTGAAGCCTGAGCAGTGGGGACTGACAGCCTGATCCCCACTGTTGGAAGGGCTGACAGCTCCAGCCCTTGCTATCTCCGAGTAGAGACCCAGAAAGTGCTGCAGCTGCTTTGGTGGCAAAGCCTCCTTGGGAACCAGTGTGAGCACAGGTCACTTTGTCTGCCTGTTCCGGCACTTGCTGGCTCCCCTCTATTCCTGTCCTGGATTCAGGGGTGGAAGGTCGCTCTCCTGGCTCACCAGGCTGTCATGAAGTGCTGGTGGCTCTGTGCTCAGCGCAGTACTCAGCTCCCAGTCAAACTCCTCATAAAACGGGCAGGAAGATGGCGAGTACCCAGATGTGCAGGTCTCATCCCTGGCTTTCCAGTAGTCGATCCTGAGCCTCCTAATCCACTCCCTGCACTGGTTACTGGTCCGGTGAATCCCTGGCACTGCCAGCTTCTTTGCTATTAGCTGGTACGCCTGGTCGTTCCTGGAACTCTTGCTCAAGTTGAACCGTTTGCTCACCTTGCACCAGAAATTAACTAAAATCAGGGTGTGCTCCTTTGACTAACTCATGGAGAACTTGGCCAAGGACTTCATGTTGGTGGCCATTACAAATGCAGGAGAAAGTTCGTTCTGCTTGCAGTCCAGTGATCAAGACAGAATGGAAGGGTTAAATGCCGAGCAGCTCTACATGATCTAGGAGGTTTCTTCCATTTCCTGGAAGTTGATTGGCCATTCTTGGGATAGAAAGGACAAAGGATGATGTCCCATGGCACTGAGAAATAGTGTTGGCAGACTCTCAGAGCCCAAGGGTTGGGGGCCTGGGGCCCAAGCTGTGTCCACACTGCAAAACAATGGAGTTTGGGTCCAAGCATCCACGGGATTCAGGCTTGAACCCTCCACTCCTGAGGGGTCCCTGGAGACAGGGCCCTGGCCTACGTTAGAACTTTTCTATAGACATATAGGGGTTTGATCTTGAGTCTGAGTCTGGGCTTACCTCCTGCCCCTGTGTAGGTTCCTTGGGCCCAGCACACTATAGGAGTCACTCTCAAGGGACTGGAGCATAGACCAGACCCTGTGGATCTGTGACGCATGGAAATAAGCTTTGCTAAGGAAAAGAAATGGACCCAGGCATCAACAGAAGGGTGGGTTAATGTTTGCTGAAGCTTCTCAGGACTGTTGCTGCTGGAGTCTCCCTGTGAGCGCATTCGATGAAGTGATAGATTTGACCTCCTGTTAGCAGGCAGGAAGTGTCAATGCACTAGATTAATTATCTAATTGAACTGTAGCACAACAAAACAAGTGTGTGTAACTAACACTTCTCTCTTTACCATAATGGTAGCAGTCCCTATTTAACATCCATTGTGGTTTCTGCAGTGCTGTTGAATCCGGTTTTCAACCTGTGTTTAGTGAAACCCCACTCCCAAACAGACTTCATGGGGACCACAACCATCTGACTTGTGCTATCTCTGGTTTTTCTCCTGGTCTTTCTAGCTGCAAGTCCTCTTGTTCTTTATTATCTCTTGCAATCTTCTGCAAGTCATCCTGTATCCTCCTGGGCTCTGAACTCTGGGTGTCTCCATTGGCTCTTCCCTTCTTCTTACAGGACTAGCCACTCTTCTCTTCTTCCTTGCCCTCCCTCGTTCAGTTACAGCCTGGTGTGCCCCTTCTTCATTTTCCAACTTAGCACACCTGTTCCTGAGCTGAGCTCTTTCTCCTTCACTAGCTGGTCTTTTCCTCTGCCTGGATTTTGTAGTCACATGCTTCCACTGGGCATTTTCCTCACCTAGCTGTCTCCCCTACGAGTTCTTTAGTCCAGCTTGCATCTGCAAGTCTTGACTTTTCCCTTCATCTTCAAGAGAGCCTCTTGCATGCCAAAGTGTGTTGGCTTGCTCATGGCCAAATTCTGAATCGAGTGCTTGAGCTCAGAAGAGGCAGTGGTTTTCCTTGTGATGCTGCCTTTGCAGAGTGCCTCCCCCACCGGCATGGTTTTGCTCTGCATGCTTCTCTCCAGAGGCGGAATATGTTCTGGGTCAGAATATGACACGAGGGGTTGATTTGGGGACTGCAAACTCATGTTGGTTTTAACCACCCTGCTCTTCTCATAATGCTAAATGGGAGGAGGTGGAGGAGATTTTGGGGGCAGTCCCAGTATTGAAGAGGTTGAGAACCACTCCTCTAAATACTGCACTTTTGTATTGTACTGATGGAGTCTCCATTTAATGGGCATGATCACTTGCAAAGATGCTCAGCCTTTGTGAAATATAAAATTACTAAATCCAGAGTCTAACTTTTGTGTACCATGTGTAGTTCTTGCATTTGACAATTAAAATTTGTATGTTATATAAATACGTGATAGAAGTTGATTAGCATAACACCCTTAATTAAGGTCTTATAAAGTTATTAACCCCAAGTGTTTGTGGTGTGTTGGTTTTTTTTTTTTTTTTTTTTTTGTAGGAGGCCTTTTATTGTTGCTGTGTACTAAAGAGAGGAGCTCTTGACACATCCTGTGAAGCTATTTAAATCTGCACAAGGGGGAGTGTTCTCGTCTCTGCATTTGCCACTCTAATGGAAGTACTTGTATCTTAAATGATGTATGTGGAAGGGTTGTATTTATTTAAAATTCGGAAGAACTGTAACACCCAACACAACTAATTCATCCTCCATAAACTGCACTGAAGAGTTGACTCAACTGTGCACCCAGTGACTGATCTACACAGTCATCCAGCTGCTGAAGTTTCCTACTTCCCTCGGTACCCTAACTGTTGCCAATTACTGAACACTCCAGCATCCACAAGTGCCCCTTCACCCCATGAAGTTTCCCAGTCTGAATTTTTCGCCAGTTCATGAATCTGCAGCCCCACCTTCCTCATCCCATCCTCATAATCCTAGCTAACAATTTCCTACTATCCCCTTTCCAAACAAGGATTTCTTTAGAGAAGCTAAATATTCTTTAAAAAAGAACAGGAGTACTTGTGGCACCTTAGAGACTAACAAATTTATTTGAGCATAAAATAAATGTGTTGGTCTCTAAGGTGCCACAAGTACTCCTGTTCTTTTTGCGGATACAGACTAACACGGTTGCTTTCTGAAACCTAAATATTCCTAGTAATTAGAATGCACATACTGTTTCATGGCTGGGAATGGAGAATCCTGAGAATTAAAATCATGACAATACCTTCCATTTAGTCTCTAAATTCCTGTTTGAGAGTGTATTAAATGGTTAAAGAATATAATCCCCCATGCAGCTGCTAACATGGTTATGTGAAAGGAGCATACATTGAACTTGATTAAGCTTGCTGCAGCACCATGTGAAAATCTATTGGCATTCTAGGTATTGCATGCAGTGATCAGCAGCTGCATTCATGGTACATCTTAAACAGCTGGTACTGCTTTCAGACAGAAAAACATTTTTTTGGCAACTATTCAAATTTGCATTGTGTTTTTGTGTGATCTTTTCCCATTAGAGACTAATGAGGACACTTTTGTGAATGCATATTTTAGTCAGCTGCTGTTTGTTACCTACTGGGAGCCATGGTTGAATACATTGTTGTGTATATTACTATTTTGCCTGCCACAACAGAAGAAGAGCTCTGTGTAGCTCGCAAGCTTGTCTCTTTCACCAACAGAAGTTAGTCCAATAAAATATTATTTCCCCCAACTTGTGTCTCTCTAATATCCTGGGAACAACATGGCTACAACAACACAATACAAACATCTTAGAGCTCCCTGAACACCTTGTAGACAAGGGGTGCATGTTGTAGGTCTAGATTATAACTTGAGTCTGAATCACCAAAGATATTTGGGGTAGGTTTATTATTGTGGTCTCCATGAACATGCAAGTACTTCCTCAGGTGTGTTATGTTGTTCCTAAAGTTAACACAGTGATATGGGAACTACTACAGAAGGGGTGTGTGTGTGTGTGAGAGAGAGAGAGAGAGTGAGAGAGAGATGGGTTTCACTATTTACGGCTAGGGTCGTTGCCTGCTGACTGCTCTGGGATTATCCCTTTCAGCCTGACATCCTCTTCTTGCAGTTCCTCTGCCCATCATCTTGCTTTGTGGCCCCTCTCTTGCACCTCGAAGCTGCAGTGCCTCGTCTTCCTGACTTAACCCTCTGGCCGAATCACAATAGTTCTCCTCCGCGGTTCTATCAAAGTCCTCCACAGCAAATGGGCAGGCTTTAAGTCCACTGCCCTGGTTTAGTCACTCCCTAACCCAGAACGGTCCCAGACATACTTCAGGGTCACTCCACAGCTTGTGCCACTCATTCAGTGGCTGGTAGGGGAACCCAGGCCTGCCCTCTACTCTGGGTTCCAGTCCAGGAGCCAGTCAAAGTCTGGCAGCCAAAGTTTGTACTACCCCAAACCTTCCTGCCTTTCGCCAGGACTATTTCCGACCTTACTTATCCCAGGCTAGCATCCTCCACCTTATCTAAACCCCTGTCTCCTGAGTCTGCTAGACAAACCCTTCCTCTTTGGTCCCTTTCTCTCCCTTATTCTAGGGGGAGTGATGGCAGCTCTCCTCCCTGCAGCCCCCTTTCTGCTCCCAGCTCCCTGGTTTTATAGAAGCCCCTCCTGTTTCTCCACTGGTGAGCTTCCGTTAATTAGGGATCTCCTCTCAGTGTAAATATCCCCCAGCCTGCAGCCTAATAGGTTAATTGGCCCATCTGACCTAAGTTAATTCCTACATGGTAAGTGTGGGGAAGCACACCTGGCACAGTGTGTTATGTATTGTAGTGGTAATTTGGGTCGAGACTAGAGCATTCTAGAGGTAGAGCAGAAGGGGGGGGGGTGGAAGTATGAATGAAATAATTATAAGTTTGGCTAAAGAGGGAACTGGTTGCATTTGAAGCTATATTCTCACTAAAGAATTAAAATGGTTTAGTACACTTCAGTTGTGTAAGTTACACCCCTAAACCATCCCCAAACAAGTTGTCTTCTTTTTCTCCCTTTCAAGAATGAAATCTAGGTGTTCCTTTACCATTCACATCTTCTGAACAAAGGCCTGTGTAGACATAGCTATTAGAATCCTCCTATAGCAATCATTTTAGGGACCACTGTTTTCCCTCTGAGAGAGATCCTATTTATCCTTTTCCCAAAAAGTCTTCTCTCTTGAGTCTACTTCTGCTTGGGAAGTCTGTAGTGGTCATGTTTTTAATAGGTCTAAAATATATGCCTTTACAAATTCAGTATTGAATGCAGTATGCTCAGCTCTGTGTAGGGTAAACATAAAGGGTTTATCCAACAGCAGAAAGGTATTGTGGCAGGATCGGGCCAGATGGCTACAGGAGAATGACAGAAGGCAGATATATTAGCCCCAGGTTAAGCAGGTCTCTTTTCCCTGGGTAAGGTAACAGGGACAGTTCCAGAACAATCAGGAACTTGCTGGAACCAATTAAGGCAGACAGGCTAATTAGGACACCTGGAGCCAATTAAGAACTTTCTAGAATCAATTATGGCAGGCAGGCTAATCAGGGCAGCTGGTTTAAAAAGGACCTCACTTCAGTCAGTGAGGGGCACGCAAGGAGTTGAGAGTGAGAGGGTGTGCTGCTGGAGGACTGAGGAGTACAAACACTATCTGGCATTAGGAGGAAGGTCCTGTGGTGAGGATACAGAAGGTGTTGGGAGGAGGCCATGGGGAAGTAGCCCAGGGAGTTGTAGCTGTCACACAGGTGTTACACGAAACACTGTAGACAGCTGTGATCCACAGGGCCCTGGGCTGGAACCCAGAGTACAGGGCGGGCCCGGGTTCCCCCGCAATCCCCCAACTCCCTATTGGATACAGGAGGAGTTGACCTGGACTGTGGGTCCCACCAGAGGGAACGTCCCTGTCCTGTCCCCTGACCCATTAGGTGGACCAGCAGAGATTGCGGGGATTGTTCTCCTTCCTTTTCCCCATGCTGGCCAGTGATGAGGTTAGCTGAGTGAACGGCAGGTTTGAGCCACTAGCAAAAGTGGCCAAACTGAGGGCTGCTGTGAATCTCTGAGGTGAGCAAATCCTCCAATAAGCGCAGGACCCACCAAGGCAGAGGAGGAACTGTGTCACAGTATGTTAACACAGAGGTAAGATTAGTTGGTGGTATATCATTGCCTTGCAGAATGATTATTTGAGCAGAACTCAAACTTCTGAAAACTAGAAATGCACAGTTAAGGATGCCCAGGCAACTTTAACTTACCCTTGTTCAGCAGTGCCCCAGTACAGCCCATCAACACACATCTTTACTCTGCCAGCCCCTTTAGATGGTCACTGGCTCCCCAGATCCTAGCATACTCATTGTGTGCAGTGAGAGGGGCTCCGACAATTATAGAGGGACAAGGTCCTCCATATCCCAGCTCATATAAGGCAGGCAAAGAGAGAGGCTCAGACCTCCTAGTGGGTCAAGAGCCCCTCAAATCTGGGCATACACAGGAGAGGAGAATATGGGGCTAATGTGCCCTTGCCCCATTTTTCCTCCATTCACCCTGCCACCCACCTCTCATCCCCCCATTCCCACTGTCCCACTCCTACTCCCCTACTTCCAAACCTGCCTCACCTGATCCCCCAACCCTCTCTTACCTCCCCTGCCACCCATATAATGACACCTTAACTGTTAGTGGATGTCTTCATGGGTGTCCAGACAACAAAAATCATAGATCTTTGTATGTTCCGAATACTGCAGATACTGATATGATACAGGAAAGCTAAATGCTTCGTTGGGTTTGTCTTGATGCTGAAACTGAATGCAGCACTTCAGAAGTGAGACCCACTTATTTTGACACTTCAGGGGTCTCGTCAAAATATGCAGTTGGATAATCTTTATTAGTAGAGCCACTGCATACAATGAACTGAGTTTCAGAATCCATAGATAAAAAGTAATGCTGGAAAGTGAACCTGCGAGCAGACGGATTTATTTTCAATTGGATGTGAACATATTTTTAAATGATAAAGTGGATAGGCGTGTGCTTTGTAAAAATAAAGCTTTGTTCCAAATTCTGTTCTTACACTGGTGCAGCCTCAGTGGGGTTGCATTAACATAACTGAGCCAAGACTTGCTCCTGTGCTCCCTATGCTTTTAGTGTGGAGTGTGTCACTGGCTTCAGTTCCAGAAATGTGTGTGCTGTAAATTTGTAGGGAGAGGTCATAATTCCGGTATTACAGCTCTCACTAGATTCAAATTGTTCGATGATTTAAAAGTGCAAGCTGAGATGCGAGACCAGAATCTCTGGAAAAGTATATTGGGCTTCTGTAGGTTCAGATATTACCTTTATTGTCATATGTTTCATTTTGTGTTCAGTGGATTGAAACACCTACTGCCATTTTTTTGGGTAAGTCTGTAGTTTTATTGGTCATAAAGAAATGCAATATCCTCATGACATAAAGTGAGTCATTTAATCACTTTGTATAAATGTATAATTTAAACTATCTTGATACTCCCCCACCAGCATAAGAATTAAGCCTGTTTTTATCAAATTGTGATTAAAAATAGCTCCACTTTGATGCCATTCAGCTGCTTTAGCAGGGAAGATGTGAATTGTTCTCGAAATTGACTTAAATTGTGTAGAAGAGTATAGACTTCCTCGGAAGTATGTAGGTTGGTGCTTCCACTTTGGAAATGCGCCATGAACTGAACTATAGTGGTAATGGCTGAGTTCTTTCAAGCTAGTATAGAGGATTTAGCTACTTATTGTGCATTTAAAAACCAGTGGGAGATGTTTGGCTAAATGGCATACATTGCTTAGAAAATTTCACCTATTAGACTGGAAGTGATGTGGTCTGGAATTTAGTCTCCAAAACTATTTGATTTTTATTTTTTTTACTTGCACTGCATACAATAGTCACCATTAAAATTTGTATAATTTCCCTTTTGATGAGTCTGTGATACAGGAAATCACTCTCATATCTCTGTAATACTGAGTATTTGGAAAGACTTTTGTAAGGCTTTAAGTGACTTTTTTTAACTTAGGTATGTGTGTAACATTTAGCAAAATTTTATGGATTTCTTCCCTAGTCCCAAAGCAAATGTACGCAGTGGATGTTGCATGACTGGAACCTATTGGAGCCATTCTCCAAAAATGTGAAACAGGTCGTATTAGTCCAGTAACGTATCAGAGGGGTAGCTGTGTTAGTCTGGATCTGTAAAAGTGGCAAAGAGTCCTGTGGTACCTTATAGACAAAGAGACATATTGGCGCATAAGCTTTCATGGGTAAATACCCGCTTCGTCGGATGCATGAAGTGGAAAAGGTGCCACAGGACTCTTTGCTGCTTAGTCCAGTAAGATGCTGTTCTCGAAAAAGATTGAGTCTTTTCTCTCTGAGCACCTACTGGGTAATGCACCTACTAGCCATGGTGTGAAGCAGAATCTGGCTCTTATGCACAGCTTGTCCTTGAGATGCATTTTATTTTTCTTAACCAATTGCTTCACCGACTGACAGTTTTCATAGGGATATATCTTGGAAAACCCCCAAACCCTTCTGACCCAATTTTCAACATCAACACTGCAGCAAATATTGGTTATACTGGCGTGGCTGGCCATTGGGTACAATTGGGGTTAAACCCTGTCAGTAATGTCATAGCTGTATAATGTGGCTGATGTACTGCACTTCCAGTACCACCTGTAGCTACCGGGGGACTCCTGGGTGGGCGAGAACTACATACAGACTTCACTGCATTGGGTTGCCACCAAGAATTTCTGATCTTGCAGCACAGAAGACAGCAGGCAACAGCACAAAGCAGGGAATACAGGGTTTTGTTGAGTTGTTGCAGCCGTCAGCCCCACCCTTGGCTCTGAGCTTCAGGTCTTGGTTGTGGAGGAAAGAAACAGGAATTCTGTTTTGAACTGCCAAGGAATCATTTTACAAAATTGGGGTGTTAAAAATATAATGCGAAGTATCTAAAAATCTTTCCTTTTCCTCTGAAAACTCTAGTTTTGCAGTGCAAGTGCCCTGGCTTCTTGATAATTGCAGAAGTCATTCTGTTTGGTTTATTATTCTTGGTGGAAAAAGTGTTCTTACAACCTCATTTTTAATACATTTTACAAGTAACAGTGTGTTTCTGGGTTGTTTGTGTACTTTAGCCATCCCTGACAGGGAGAAGTCTCCTGAGGACTCGGTGGGAAAAATGACTTTTTAGGCTTTTAGCTGTATCTTGGCATGTCAACATAACATGTAGCAAATAACACTGGCAAGCAGCACAAAGCCAGTTGCAGTAACTGTAACTAAAAATAGGTGAAAATGTAAGTATACATATTTAATATAGTTGGTTAGACATGCTGGATGCATTATCTTGGACTACCTCAAGTTGCAAATACTTACATTGTAACATCTGCATGGTTGCCTTGGGTTTGTCTCCAAATTTGTCCCCAAATGTCATCTGACGCTTTCGATTAGTCATGCACTACACTGTCCCTTTCTGAATCTTGTGGCAGCTGAATCTCTACCTAATGAGAGAAGTTGGCAGTGCGGCAAATTGCTGGCACTACTTTGATGGGTCTCGCGCTTTCTCTTCTTGGGGAGGGTTCAGGGCGCCGTTTCTCACCCCTGAACTGGGGTATTAACTGCCCAACTAGTGTCCTAGAGGAGGGGAGTGGAGAGGGAAGGACCCGGGCCTGCCTTCTACTCCGGGTCCCAGCCCAGGGGCCCTAGGGATAGCGGTAAACCGCTTGAACTAGCGGTTCCTTTCCCTGGGCTACTTCCCTCTCCTGCCCTACAGCTTGTGGGGCTTCCTGCCCTTCCTCTGCACAAACCAGGTGTCCCTTTACCTAAGGTCTTGGTCATCTTAGCCAACCCCAGCACTTCTCTAAACTCTCCTCTGTTTTCCTCCAAACTGCTCTCTGCTCCAGCTCCAATCCACTCTGCTTTAACTCCTTCCTTTGTCTGATTGAAGCAGGGGAGTTTTATCAGGTGACTGGCTTCAGGTACTTTAATTGGCTTCAGGTGCTTTAATTAATCTATAGCAAACTTTCTTCCCTCTACAGGGAATAAGGCTCCCTTCTAACAGTCTCCTGCTGCCCTCTGGCCATGCTGTATCACAGTAGTTAAGGCTTAATTTCACAATAGCAAATGTAAGGCTAGAGGTATTGGCCAGAGTTATTCCTCTTTGGGTCTGTATCGAAGGCTCTGTCATCTCCCTTCATCAGTCTTGAAACGCAGGAGAATTATAAAGACGTAACTAGATGGGTTAAGGAATGGGTTTTGAGTTGCATGAGTGCATTGCTGATTTTGGGTTGAGTGCCTTTTTCTTGTTTTGTCACAAGTCAGTAAGCAATCTACTTTCTCCTTAAAGGAGCATGCCCTGCTTCTGAGGCCATTGCGACCTTGATTCCATTAATCAAAAGAATAGGATAGGGTTATTGCTGGCTTACACTTCAAAAAATGAAGTAATATACCAGATAGTAGCTGGTATCCAGAACTTCAATACCAGCAGCACTACAACTGCCTGCTGTGTAAAAATGATTCAGTTCAGGAAGGCATTTTTTCCCCAGGACATATCCAAGCTTTTAACTTAGAATAGGAACTTTCATTAGGGGGGAAGTGGATAGACTGGGACTTGGGAGACCTGGATTCAAGTCCTTGCTGCACTACAGGTTTCCTGTGTAACTCTGGACAAATTATTTAGTGTGTCTGTGCTTCATTTCCCCATCAAATAGTCTACTTCTGATTGATGGAGGATGGGGGGACAGAACAGATATGGGGCAGAATTGATTGGGCAGGGCTGAAGGAGACATGCATATATGATGTTGCTTTCATTTCTGTAGGAAATGATAGACTCCACCCTCATTTTTTCAGACTACTGTAAGCACTGCATTTATTCTGTAGCAGACCAGAGATGAGTCAGTTACTGAAAAGTCTGACCCAGCTGAGTCGAAGATGGCTGTGCTTGTCTATCTTGCTATCCTAAAAAAATGGCTGATACAATTATGCACCAGACCATCCATTCGAGAATCATGGCAGTCCAATAAATCTAATTTTTTTTTTAGTCTTCTTTAGTCTTGATCTTTGCTTAGGTCATTCAAAATATAATATGTTTTCAAGACTTCTGTTGGAAGTGCCTCCTTGGGTAAACTATTTCCACTACAGTGAGGTGTGGTGCTTTTCTAAATACTCCTTGTCATGACTCATCTCTGAGGCCTCGTCACTATGGTCTGCATAAGTGGAATAACTAAATGGCATCGCGGTGAGTCAACGTGATCATAGTTTTCCTCTGAAATGTTTTTTCAAAGTGGTCAGTGCACACTAGATTCTAACAGTGCAGAAACAATATGTGTCTGGTACTTTGCCAAAATTATGTCCCAGATTTTCTCAAAAACAAGTTGAGACATGGGGAGCATTTAAGATGACCATAGTTTCCACCCCACTCAAATAAACATGTTTGGGGGGTTCATAATAAGAATCCAATAGTAAAGTCTCTTTTTTCCAACGAATTCCATTAAAGAAGCGTTGCTAACTTGGCCATTAGTTTAAGGATGACTAATCTGGTCGTTCTTCCAGTGCTTGCTCATGGCCATTCTATATTAGGTGTTTGTGCTCGCCACATGCACCAGTGACGGAAGTTTTTCCCTTAGCAGTATCCATAGGGGACTGGCTCTGGCCCCCTCTGGAGTGGCGCCCGCATGACGCGGTATAAGGGGCGCCTCCGGCTCCCCCCCCCTTAGTTCCTTCTTGCCATCAGTGACGGTGCTGGAACTTCCACTGCTTTGGCTAACGTTCACTTAGTTCAGTGTGTCTCACGAATGTTTTGTTGTAAAATGATCGTAGATAGTTTAGTATTTACTCTTAGTTTAGTTCTAGTTAGTTGGTCCCGGCCGGGACTCAGTCTAGGGATGGGGCATGTCCCGGTCCGCAGGCTTTAAACCATACGATCATTGTAAGCTGCCCATGCCTGTCAGAGACCCACACCTTAGCTATTTAAGGTATCTAGGAGAAGGACACACAAGCGACAAGTGTCGCATCTGTAAGTCGTTCAAAGCCAGAACAAAGAAGGAGAGAGACGTGCATCTCCGGGCACTCCTGGTGGAGTCGGCGCGGACCCTGGCACTGGAGCAGAGGTCTGACTCAGCCCCGAGCACCTCAACTTCAGAATGGAGCGCCACACCGGTACTCTTTACGAGCTGGCACCGATCCCCCTCCCCAACCCCGGCTAAGAAGACGAAGAGGCCCACGCGGGGACGATCTCCCACTTCCTGAGAGCGAATGGAGAGGGCCGGAGGAGAGCCAAGACCCGTGCTGGATGGCTCAACATCTCCATCAAGGAGTTGGACCCCAGCGAATGTTGAGCCCCTCCTGTGCTATGCCTGCCACACTGGACAGTGATGAGGGCCTCCGTCAATTCCAAGTCCTGTCTATGCCTGAGGCCTGCAGGCGATCCTTATGCTACCGGTGCCGCCTACACCGGCCCTGGCGGTACCCAAGCCCAGGGTAAATCTGCCTTGGGACTGTTCCGCGTGTCCCTGACTCAGCAGTGCCGCTCCCCGTCGCGGGGGACATCCTGCGAGCGCTCGTCCGCACGGAGCCGTCATGCCTCGGACTTTCCAGGCAGAGAAGCCCTCCTCGATGTCTGGACCATAGGCACCGACAGCGGAATTCGAGGTGCGGCTCGCCGGTAACCTGGTGCAGACCTGTGGAGGCGCCCACCCTCCCCCTCCGCACCATGAGCATTGAAACCGACCCATTGGGTCTCCAGGTTTCAGCACTGGTCCTGCGACCCAACGGGGTCATGGGTCACCCACTCGACTGCACCCATTGCCGAGATGCAAATCCCCTTGGTTGGGGAGATTCTATTGATGACCGACTCGCTTCAACTCCCGGTACAGGTCAAGCAGCGTGAGGCGTAGATCGCCGGTCTGCCGACACAGATCTGCCGAATGCCAAAAATCCCTGGGGTCCCGCAGGAGGCACTTGTCCCATTTGGACAGGACGGCGTCAAGGTACAACAGGTGGCACCGCGGTGAGGAGAGTTGCCAAGCCAGCCGGTCATGGTCACTCCGCAGCATCTGTTCCGCTTATGACTCCAGTGCTGATCAGGAGTCCCTGGTAGCAGGACAGGCCCCGGCATCAGTGGTACCGTCAACCTCATTGGCACCGCAACTGACTCTGTAGCCTCCAGACCAATGACTGGCCGTGTGGTACCCCTGGAATCCATGGGGGTTTACCCAGGCTTCCCAGGTTGCCTGATTTGGTGGCAGGGGCCTCAGATAGGCCATCGGCCGCAGCATCCTGCCCTCCTCCAGAGGTGGAGGCCCTACAGGGGAAGACCCCACCCCCCCAGGCCCAGGAGGACATACGGGAGCAGCCAGCTGGACCACCAAGTGATGTAGTGGATCCCTTGGCACTGGCTTTATTCTCCTCATCGCTGGATGAAGCGATTACAGGTCCCCCTCACCCAGTTCCGCAAGATAATGCCAAGGCTCATCAGGAGCTTTTGAAGAGGGTCTCTTCAAAAAATGGGCACTGGTGCATGTGGCAAGCACGTGCACACACACAAATCATATAACATTTGAAAGCTTATTTTATGTACATTTAGATGAAGTATTATGTAGAACTATCAAGTGGTGCCGTAAGCCTGTAGGCGAGATGAAACAATGGTACCCATAATGAGAGAGTGTCATTTTTTGCACAGTTCCAGGAACACTGCAATGTGACTGACTACAGTTTTTACTGTTAATTTCAACACCTTTAATGTGGTGTTTATAGGTCAAAGCTACCAAACAACAATGTATAAAAGATTTTTATTGCCTTTGCACTAGCAAGTGTTTTTGCGGATTTTTTGTTTTCAGAAATAATGAAGCTGTTTAGTAGGCCAAGAAGACCAAATTTCACTGTGGCAAGGGAGGGACAGTCATAGCAGCTATCAGTCCAGAAATTGTTTTCCTCCTTGCCCTGTCCTTAGCAAGATGCAGAGATGATGTTTCAATGGCAAAGGTCTTTAATCACCGAATTGGACCTGTGCCTATGTCCCTCTTCCATGCTGATGGAACAATGAGAAGAACAGATGAAGCTGAGTTAGTGCATCAGCATGAAGCCCAAGCTGAAGGAATCCCTAAGCTAAGAGCATGCAACAAAGGAACCCTAGTGTCCATCAGAGATCCCATGGCTGTCATACAAATGATGGCTGGAGAAAAATTCTGCACAGGCTGTGAATTGGCAGCTCAGTACTTGAGGCAGGTCCTAAAAGGATTTGACAAAACTAAGTCTGCAATGGGAATCTTTGACAACAGTAACTCTGTGAAAACTGCAGAAAGATAGTGCCAAACAGGTCTAAGGTTGGACATAAGAAATCTGAGGTGATTGGTAGACACCCTGTGTCTCTGTGGAAAAAGTTTCTAAGTTTGATATCCAACAAGCAGTCACTTTAAAATTCTCCATGACTATATGGTTAAAAATGCACCTGATAGTGTAGGATCTGGAAAAAGGGGTAAACAGGTAGCAAAATCTGCAGACAATACAAAATTGCTCAAGATAGTTAAGTCCAAAGCAGACTGTGAAGAGTTACAAAGGGATCTCACAAAACTGGGTGACTGGGTAATAAAATGGCAGATGACATTCAGTCTGGTTACATGTACATTGGAAAGCACAATCCCAACTATAATACAAAATAATGGGATCTAAATTAGTTGTTACCACTCAAGAAAGATCTTGGAGTCATTGTGTATTGTTCTATGAAAACATCCACTCAATGTGCAGCAGCAGTTGAAAAAGCTAACAATGTTAGGAACCACTGGGAAAGGAATAGATGATAAAACAGAAAATATCATAATGCCACTATGTAAATCCACACTACGCCCACACCGTGAATTCTGTGTGCAGTTCTGGTTGCCCCATATCAAAAAAGTCGTATGAGAATTGGGAAAAGTACAGAGAAGAGGAACAAAAATGAATAAGGGTATGGAACAGCTTCTGTATGAGGAAAGATTTTAAAAGACTGGGACTGTTCAGCTTGGAAAAGGTCTATAAAATGAAGAATGGAGTGGAGAAAGTGAATAGGGAAGTGTTATTTACCCTTTCTCATAACACAAGAACCAGGGGTCACTCAATGAAATTAATAGGCAGTAGGTTTAGAACAAATAAAGAGGGAAATACTTCTTCACATAATGCACAGTCACCTGTGGAACTCATTGCCAGAGGATGTTGTGAAGGCCAAAATTATATCGGGATCCAAAAAGAATTAGATAAGTTCATGGAGGATAGGTCCATGAAGCCAAGATGGTCAGGGATGCAACTCCATGCTCTTGGTGTCGGTAGCCTCTTATTGCCAGAAGTTGGGAGTGGATGACAGGGGATGGATCCCTCGATGATTGCTTGTTCTGTTCATTCCTTTTGAAGTGTCTGGCATTGGCCACTGTTGGAAGACAGGAGACTGGGGATAGATGGACCTTTTGGTCTGAGCCAATATGGTCATTCTTATGTTGTTAATATCATCATGCTTCAAAACACCTACAATATGACCTAATGGGTTCATTCAATGCATTCCAAGTATTCTTAAATGTTTTCCTTCCTACTTAAAATGATTACATATATCCCCAGTGTATTCTGAAGTCCTACTTTATGCTGTTATGTCCTCTGCCTATTCAGAGCCATATCAGGGTATCTTAGCCCTGGTCTACACTGGGGTGGGGGTGATCGATCTAAGTTACTCAACTTCAGCTACGTGAATAATGTAGCTGAAGTTGAAGTACTTAGATCAACTTACTGTGGTGTCTTCACCGCGGTGAATCAACTGCTGCTGCTCCCCCTGTCGACTCTGCCTGCACCTCTCGTGGAGATGGAGTACCAGGAGTTGACGGGAGAGTGCTTGGGAATCGATTTATCGTGTCTAGGCTAGACACGATAAATCGATTCCCACTGGATTGATCACTGCCCGCCGATCCCGCGGGTAGTGTAAACATACCCTTAGTCTTCAGATGCAGTGACAGCACAGTTATGTTTATAGTACAAATGCTTAGATTAATTCAAGTATGAATTTCTTGCATATGACTAAGATTTGCCTTTAACATTCTTTGAAAATATTAATCTTAATATGCAATATTGATTGATACCATCAACAGGTTTTCTTCTTCTTCTCTTTTCTAGACCATGTGTAATTGCATAGCAGTAACTTGTATGCACACTATTCATATCCACCAACTCTGATATTGAACCAACTAATGACTTCTCTGGGTTTCCTATATGTAAAGTTTTATCAACAGCTGCTTTATTCACTATGGAAGTTCAACTAACATCCCATATGGATATTAAGTAAAACAAAATCCACTAGATACTGAAATCACAGAATAGAGGCAGTATTGATCATTATCATCAGCACTGTCATCCAGAATTAGATGTGGCCACCAGGTATTCAGAGCCAGCCAGTGTTACATAGTGCAAGACAACTCATGAGGTCTCAAGCAATACTCTGTTCAGCCTACACCATGATATGTTGCATTTGGAGTATGTATCAGTTTTCATTGATCTGAAAATGAATACATAGCCACCCCTAGGCTAACACAAAAAGGTTTAAACAGCCTATCTCAGCAATTATTACACAGTTAACTGAAGGTTTCAGAGTAACAGCCGTGTTAGTCTGTATTCACAAAAAGAAAAGGAGTACTTGTGAAGTGAGCTGTAGCTCACGAAAGCTCATGCTCAAATAAATTGGTTAGTCTCTAAGGTGCCACAAGTACTCCTTTTCTTTTTACAGTTAACTGAAGTAATCCCTTACACTCAGTAGAAAGAGTACTCCAGAGTGGAAGCTACAGTGTACTTGTCCGATGGACTAGAGCAGGGGTTTTCAAACTGGGGATCGGGACCCCGCAGGGGGTCGTGAGGTTATTACATGGGGAGGTCACAAGCTGTCAGCCTCCATTCCAAACCCTGCTTTGCATCCAGCATTTATAATGGGGTTCAATATATAAAAAAGTGTTTTTCAATTATAAGGGGGGTCGCACTCAGAGACTTGCTATGTGAAAGGAGTCACCAGTACAAAAGTTTGAAAATCACTGCACTAGAGTCTTTGTGTGAATCTCGACCGCTTATCCAGAAATTTCACACACTGCAGATTAAAGCAAAGGGATTCCTGACTTGGAAAGTCATTTCATCCAGGTCCATCTGTACCAGAGGACACTTGGTAAAATGTGCCTGATTACTTTATGCTAATTAAACAGCACAGCTTTAGCCTATCTTCTACGGATTTATGCTTCCCATATCGATTGAGCATAACAAATGAAAGCAAAATCAGTGTCAGGAAAAATATTAATGCCCATTAGCGTAACAGGTCATTTTGTCTTAAAACACAACTTCCATTTTTGCTTCAACAATGGGTAGTAACAGGGCTGTCTTTCTTCCTATGAGTCCGAGCCAGGACCTGGCTCTTCAGATATTGGTCAAAAAACCCTCAGGGTCATTGAGCACCTGTAACTCCCAATGTCCTCAGGATTTAGTTCACTGTACTTACACTGCTCACTTGACAAGAAGCCGTGCTATACAATGCGGACTTCCATACTTTCCAGTGTTAGTACAAAATAGTGCACAGCACTACTTCCAGAAGAGAAAGCACAGTGTTTATCCCTGCAACAATGTTATACATAATTATTGGAGCTTTGGGGTCTCCTTTCCAGATCTCTCTGGAGAAGCCCAGGTGAAAGGAGCTGGAGGAGAGGAAGCATTGCTGAATCCTGAGGTAAGGGTGAAGCTAGGAAAAGGGGACCACGGGGAAGTGGCCCAGGGAATCAACCCAGCGTCAGTGGTGAAGGGAAAAACCGCCAACAGCTGCTACCATTAGGGTCCCTGGGCTGGAATCCAGAGTAGAGGGTCAGCCCAGGTTCCCCACTTCCCCCCATGCTCTACAGAGATCCCCTTGAGAGGGGAAGCAGACTTTGGTCCAGGCAGGAGGCCAAAGTGCGCCTACTGAGCTTGAGGAGCAACAGAGACTGTGGGTATTCCACCTTCCCACCTCCCATAGTGGCCTGTGATGAAAGTAGCTCAATAAGCTGTGACCTTTGCCGTTATACTGAGAAAAGGAGGTCATATTGAGGGCCTTGGCGAGCTTCTGAGGCCACTGAATCCGCCTGGAAGCGCGGGACCCACCAATACAGGCTCGGAGGTTTGTCACAACACTCACACATCATTTTCAAAGCTTAGTATGTCGACTTTAAGATGAGGTATGATGTACAGCTGTCAAGTAGTGCTGTTACCATAAAACCAGGGATAAACAATGACACCATCAACACTTTAAATTAACAGAAACAAATGCAAATATTTCAATTACTATGTGTTATTTTATTACTATGTGTTATTTCGAGATAATTGGAGTTCTCTGTGACCTTAAAGCACCACAACAACAATTTAAAGGGTCAAATAAAGTCTATAATAAATTGTAGAGGCATCATTTAAATGTAGTAACTGTGGTGCATTTCTAGTCAACATAGTCATCTCTTGTTCTTCATTATGATCTCTGTCAAAAGTAGGTGGGTAACAACAGTCTTCAGTGCCTTGGCATGCACACAGCTCTGTGCAGGGAATATTGTTCTGACTATAGACAGTTAGTTGTGCAGCACTAATAAGGTCTTGTGGAAACTCAGATGTTTCTAGCTTGATGGCTAGATGGAGGCATGACTAATTCAGGCTCCGTGGGACTCCTTTTCTTTCTTCCTCTGGTATTACAGCATTGGTACCAACTTCCTTGCTATCGAAATTAAGGAACTCTTCCCCCAGTTTGGCAAGATCACTGAAGTGGTAAGCTCCCTTTGTTTTGACAATATTAAACATAGGGTTTTTTTTCCCCCAATACCAAATAGGGATGACACAGAGTCACGTCCTGCTAAAGTGTGCACAGCAGGAAGTATGTTGCCGAAAACAAGAGTGAGTGCCTCACAGACTGTATGCACAAGTATGAAGTGATGCTTATCAGTTGTGCTGGTAATGGTGCTTGTTTCAATTCACACGTTATCTGTGTGTTTCATTTTTGAAATTAGTGAACAGCAAGGACCAAAATGTATGTATCCGGTAATGTAATTATTATGGTTTCTTTGACACCATGGGAACCAAAAGCCATATTGGCACATCCCAAAGCAGCCTTGTGTCTGCTTCCTCTTGACTACTGTACAAATCTTGGGCTTCACAGGGTAGAGCTTGCATAGATTATATGTGTATAAAATATATAAATCTAATTTTTCCAGAGGAACAGTTTCATAGCATTTTGATTGCTTCATGGAGAAGGACGTGTTTGTTATTTATTTGACCTATTTAATTTACGTGTCTACTCTTAAGTTAACTCAAATCAGAAATAGATCTCTGAAAGACTACATTGCAGCAGTCTGTCCTAAGTCAGTTGCAGAACTTGCACTAGCGATTCCTTATCATCTCAAGCAGACTTCTGTTTTCAATCCCTTCCCGCCCCTCAAACGCTCCGCCTTTGTTCTCAGGTACTGCTTAATGAAATCCTTCGCATTGTCAGTATCTTCATTAAGTTCCTCTTAAAAGGGTTTTTCTGCATCTTGAAACTATTGAGTTGGAATAACTTGGCAAGAAGATGTTCAGTGGTGTCCCATGAATACAGTGATTCTTGATTTCCAGACTCTGCTTTCAGTTGTTCCATAATAATTGGCCCCCTCATGACAAATGAAGCCTGCTCAACTAGGAGTTCTTTCAGAGAACTGTGGTAGAACTCGTTCCTCTGGAATTTGTATGAACTTCCACAGCTGCATATATCTTTAAGTCACATTGTACATTTGCAGTATAACTATTGCTGAGTTACTAGTAAACTGCATGTCCTAAAAACCACTCTAGGTATCAAGTAATAGTTCCTCAACTAGACTTGCTCATTGTCTCCTTTTGTACAGTTGAGTTTGAGGATACTTTCTCCCTGAATATCATAGCTAATAAAATGGAAGCTGTTTTACAAAGACTAGAATATGTGTATCAATAGCCGTGTATTTATTTGGTGGAAGATAAGTGTAACAGTAGCACTTCTAAATGAAGGTTGACTTGACATTTCCAATCCAAATTTTGTTTTTCAGAATTTTTTACTGCTTGCTTCAAATTCGTTTTATCTAAAACTGTGTACTTTACCATATAAATACAGTGAATTATTTGTTCCATTTCCTGAAGATTTGAAATCTAATTTTGTTTACCGGGTCTTGGAATATACATGCACACACATGAGATTGCTTGGCAAGTGCCACTCATTAATATTCCATAAACTCGGACTTTCATGGAGATAATCCAGCCTTTAAGATGGCTGCGGGGCAACTTCCAAACACAGAAGTGACATGAACTGGTGCTGTGTTGTCTTCCCAAGTCTGCAGGCAGACAGTTGATGTCACTGTTGTTCATTGCTTAAGTAAATTGTACCAGAGTGAAGACTCAAAGGCCTGGCAGCTCTTGACGCTGCTGTTTAGATCACAGTGGGCAGCACCAGTACAGAAAAGAAATAGCTCAGTGCCTAGGCAAAAGGTAGTGTCAGAAGGCGTAAAACTCTCTTCTGTGTTTGTAAGTTAAACTTTCTAAGGATGATTAAGTAGTTTAATGTATATTTAAATGGAATCTGCAGCTTCCCATGGTTGTATTCTAAATTTCAGAGGACTGAGGCATAGGGTATGTATTATTTATTATTATTATTAGTTGTTCTTGTGCCTTGTGAGACAAGAAGCCACCCTGTCTTTTCACCTCTGTCTAATGCCACATTTCTTGCTTCATTGTAGTCTGTTTCTGACAGTGACATCTTTCTCGATGGTTTTCTTTTACATCACTTGTTGTCCTCCTTTTCTCTGTCTTCTGTGAAGTGGTATCCAGTCAAAGGCTTGTTCTAGGAATACAGGTTGTTTGTTTGTTTGTTTTCGTTGGCATCCCTACAACGTGTCCAAAACACTTCAGCCTTCTTTCTCGAATCATTGTCTCTACAGTCTGTAAGGAGTGTTGGTTGCTTTATCCCACCAGCAGACACCAAGTATTTTTCTCAAGCATCTCTGCTGGAATGCATTTTTCCTGTTGGGGGTTTCTAGCATTTAGCAAGTTTCAGAAACGTAGAGCATCAAAATGGCAATGTATTACTTTTTGTTTTGGCTCTTGTGTGAGTCTCCTTATTTTTTCCAGTCATTTGTTAATCTCAAAATGGCTCCACTTGCCTTCCCAGTTCTTGTTTATCCTTACGAAGTTGACCATGAGCACTAATTGTGCTTGCAAGATATACAAATTTGTTAACCATGCCTTATTCTTCACTCTCAATTACATATGCACCATCCTTGCTGACTCCTCTTTCAATGATCATAACTTTCATTTCCTTTTGGCTGATTAAACTTACTTGGGCAGCCTCACATTTGACATTGATCATGGTCTTTTTCATAGCATCATTGTGTGCCAGCAGAACAATGTCATCAGCAAAATCAAGACCCCAAAGTGTTTCTCTGCTCCACGTAATTCATGTATCTTCCTTTGATTTTGCTTTTCGCATCACATAATCACAATGCAGAAGAGGAGATGTGATGAGATGCGTCTCTGTTGCACTCCAGTGATGATATCAAACCAGTCAGTCTTTCCACTTTTTGAACCTTCATTCAGCATATTAGTCAGTGAAAACTATCTTTTTAGGAAGCCCATATTTTTGTAAGATTTTCCATAGTGACTTGCCGTCAATGCAGTCAGAAGTTTTGGTGAACTCTGCACAATTCAGGACTAATCTCTGGTGAACAAGCCTTTTTTCAATCAGTTGTCCCAGGGTAAAGATGTGCTTTACACACTTTTTTTGTTCCAAAGCCTCCTTTCTCAGTACACAGATTTTCATCTATAATCCGTTTGATTCCGTTCAAAATGTAGCTTGTGATACTGACAGGTTCTTTTGTTCATTTGCTTAAGGGAATGTTCTGAGGCACCAGTCTGGGAGCAAATCTTCAAGATGTTGCAACAGAATTAAGTTTTTGTCTCCCACGAACAGCAATGAATGTCATGTGCCCTGTTTTGCTGGTGCCCTGTGCTTAAATATTAGAGGAATGCAGAACTCTTGACCAATTGGATCTTGTTACAAAGTTAATCTAGTATGAAAGTATTTTGCTTTTGACCATACTGGCATGCATGCAGACTTCTAGACTGTGGCAGTCTCATGACCGACATTTGTGTTGACTGATACTTAGATGAACCAGTTAGGAAATATCTCCTGGGAGGAGACCCTGCTAAATCATAAAAGAACTTTACATTAAAACAAGATGGCGTTAGTCGCTACTGTACTTCCACTGGATATGTTTTTAGTCCTGATTTGATAGAGCACTGACTATTATAAATGTGCCTAGATTAGAAGTTCAGTTACATCAGATTACATATTCACTTCAAAATATTAAATTGATGGGGATGTAAAATGGAAGGTGGGGATGTAAAATGGAAGGTGAGGCAATGTTCCTAACCAAATATTATCAAGAAAAGACAGCTTCTAAAATGCTCATATTTTCTGTTAACTTAGTGTTGAAATTGTAATAACAATTGCCCTGCAACATAAAACATCTGGATCAAACCCAGTACAACAGCTCTCCAGAGCACGGGGCAAACATGATAGGCTGAGCACAGCCTTGGAGTTCTTTAATGGAGTCACTATAAGAGATGGTTTTGGCCCTGTTCTAATTCTGATTTATTTTGTCAGTTTGTGCTGTTTCAGAAACACATTTTTTGGGGAGCGAAGCCCTTTAGTATTTGCTTCTCTAGTGAACTTGTCTCAGTATGGCTAGTCAGGCTTGTAAGCTGCCATTTTTGGTAAGCGTCCATTGGCTGTACCAGTAACTACTGTGTGGGGTCTCCATGTAGACAGTTGGAAGCAGGCTATCTAAGGAAGTATGCATTGTGTGTGTGCTTACGGAAGGCTTAGTTGAAACATGGAAAGGGCAGTACACATCTGTTCCATATTCTATTAATAAAGCAAAGTTATATGGAACAGAATTGCATTCTAGCAAGTAATATTTGAGCAGAGGAGAAAGATCATTTACTCTCGTGCTAAGATGTCTGCAGGACATGTCTATTCCAATGCAAAAAAGTGACCCAAAAGATGATGATAGGGAAAATCTGTGATTTACCATATTGGATGGATAAATGGTTTGACTGCAGCACTGTTAAAAGCTAATTTTCTGAAGTAGGTTAGTGGCACTTGAGGCTGCAGTTGACTTGGCTGGTGTTTCCATTAACTCAGTTTTCACATTGGTAAACTAATTGGCAACCAGGCCGTTTTAAAAATTGTGTTGTCAGTTGCCCTTTTGCTGTGTTTTGACCAAATTGGAACAGCTAATAGCTAAAAGTGCAGAGGTTAGTTAAGTAACACAAGCTTGAGAAACATATTTGAAGATGGATAATTTAACCCTGTGAAATATCTTATGTCATGCCAGCCTGCCTGTTTTAAAAGGAGTTCACGAACGTTCTCTGAAGATGCTATATTGGGTTGATTGCTCCAATATATTGACTGCCAGGGCACCTGAACAACTATGCAGATATCCACAATTACTGCGGAGATAACAATGTGAACATGAAATGGTAGTTTGATATACATAGTATCTTCTGTGAATACTGTAGAGAGTGTATGAGACTTGCCAGGGCTTGTAAATATTAAGTAGTTAAATGCTTTTTCTACAGACACATGGAAAGAAGTGAGGAGAGAATGTAGTCTCTCTGGACTGTGCACTCTTTGCACAGGTTCATTTTTTGGGTGTGGTGGTGACCGAATAGGAACCTAAAAATTGCATTTTGCCCTTGATATATAATTTGTAGGCAGTTGTTCTGGGGTGGGGTCACATTATGACTGTCCCAGTAGAAAGCATTTCAGCTATGCAGGATTTTTATAAACTTGAATTGTTGTAAAAGTGATGGTCACAGGCACTCTGTCAGATGACATGTTCGACATTTAAGCTATAGTGTGCTGTAATGCATTAATACCAGTTCAGACACAATTCTGAGTATGGGTATATTGCGTTTCTCTGGAATCTAAACTTGTTTTAGTCAAGTATAGTCTCTAGGTTGTGCAGTGCCCAGCACAATGAAGCTGTGGCCTGTAGATGCCACGACAATACAAATGCTAAATAGTATAATTCATGGTATGTTCCACGTGCCATTACGAATCACCTGTAACGCTTTACTGTACTGCGGATGGGATGAATCACTTTTGGGGGTTTATCCCAAAGTTAGGGTTCCTCCCAAATATTTGACCCTAATTATTTCCAAGTCCCTGTAGCAGGAGGGTGCTAATTATTGTGGAAGAAGAAAGGCATTGAAAGCCCTACAATGCATTACTTGCTTATCACTGCTGCAGCACAGGGAATTTGGGACAGCGATCACTGGGAGACATGGTAGAAGATGTGTAGGAGCATATGAAGGCATTACTCAGTGCTGGGATTATGTAGGATTTTAGCTGATTCTGGAGCTGCTTCACATCCATAAGTACCAAGAGGGAAAGCAACCATCCATAAGTACCAAGAGGGAAAGCAATTTTAACTGAGTCTTCCATAGAAATAGAGGACTGGCTTGCATTGACACTGGATTTCTTCCTTTTGCTCTGGGCATGCATCTCAAGGTGATTTTATGAATATGTTTGGTTCTGTGTTTATTTGATTTATGATCCTATGGCTGGCCTTCTGGTTACCTTTATGCTTTTTCATGGCTTGTTATGTGTCACAAAAGTAAATCAATAAAAGTGTTGAAAAACCTTCTTACATTTCAGGGAAAATGAAATAACACTGTCTGTATTTATATTAATCTGTTACATTTGACATTCGGAGTAGTTCACTGAAAAACTCACTTTAAAGAGGTGAAAAGAAATGTAAATGTTTTTCTCAAGGAATTTCAGTACAACTTTTTGATGAAGAAAAAGTATTGAAGAGCTTCAAATCTTTCCTTGAAGATACGTGTTATTCTAAACACTGGCCAATCGTAACTTTATCAGTAACAGAGTTATGGCTGTTGGTGATGCAGAAAGAAGACTATAGTAGTAATGATTGTAAGAATTGTTTCATAATGTAAACAAATACTTCTTTTCCTTGTCCTTTCTGGGGTGCAAGAATGATATGGAGGGAGCTAAGTAGTATTCTGATTTTGCATCATGTTACTTTTTTATGGTCCGTTGTTGTCTGTTCCCAGTTGGGGAAAAAAATTCTGTATATAGAATAAAAAAAAGTCTAAATTTTCTACTGACTAATTAGCTCTCTTCTGTTCACCTAACCTCAGATTAAACAAACTCTTACCATGGGAAATTTTGGAATAGCCTTCCAAGGGAAGCAGTGGGGGCAAAAGATCTATCTGGCTTTAAGATTGAACTCGATAAGTTTATGGAGGAGATGGTATGATGGGATAACATGGTTTTGGTAATTAAATATTCATGGTAAATAGGCCCAATGGCTTGTGAAGGGCTATTAGATGGGGTGAGATCCAAGTTACCCAGGAAAGAATTTTCTGTAGTATCTGGCTGATGAATCTTGCCCATATGCTCAGGGTTTAGCTGATCGCCATATTTGGGGTCAGGAAGGAATTTTCCTCCAGGGGAGATTGGAAGAGGCCCTGGAGGTTTTTCGCGTTCCTCTGTAGCATGGGGCACGGGTCACTTGCTGGAGGATTCTCTGCTCCTTGAAGTCTTTAAACTACGATTTGAGGACTTCAATAGCACAGATATAGGTGTGAGGTTTTTTTGTAGGAGTGGTGGGTGAAATTCTGTGGCCTGCGTTGTGCAGGAGGTCAGACTAGATGATCATAATGGTCCTTTCTGACCTAAATATCTATGAATCTATGAGATAACATTATGTAGAAATTGTAGGGTTTTTTTAATCCATTGGGCCTTACCTTAGTGTTGAAGGGTGTTTTGGGAAGAGAACAACATGACTCCTAAGAAATCTAAATGAACCCTTCACTAAAGTATATGCAGAACACTGAAATTGCAACAATAAAAAAAATTCCAGAGTTTACACAGGAGAGAAATAGGTTAATTTATTCATGAAGGTGTTGAAACAAATTTTTAAAAAAGCAAAAAGAGTTCTGTGTAATTGGTGTAAATTTCACTTAAATGGTGTTATGAAGTAAGGCTTCTACAAATGTGTAGATAATAAATGAGGATAGTACTGCTATTTCAACACCTTGGAGGGCAAATATAACTCCCGGTAATCCGAGTGTGACTGAACAGCACTAGCTGCACCTTGGGTTCAGTTGATTTGTATATATTTCCTAATACAAAAATAAACTTTCATGTTATCCTGGTCACCTGAAGTGAAAAGCTATAACATTTAGAGACTGTTGAAGCAAATAATATATGGGTGTTTCCAGTGTTTTATGATTTTATCTGTTTGAAAATCATTTCTATTGTTTAATTTTAATATAAAATGGCATTTTAAAAAGAGCACCAAACTAAGGAAATAAAATTACACTAAACCTGGCCGGGAACAGATGTTTGGAGAATCCCTTACACAGAATCTGAGACAGGTCTGATGAAAGATAAGCTCACGTACAGTGAGTGGCTAAACATTTTCAAAAAGAAAAGTAGTACTTGTGGCACCTTAGAGACTAACCAATTTATTTGAGCATAAGCTTTCGTGAGCTACAGCTCACTTCATCTTTTTGCAAATACAGACTAACATGGCTGTTACTCTGAAACCTAAACATTTTCAGTAGTTGCTCCCCAGCTGAATGATGTAATGATTCAGCAGAGGAGGTCAATACTGAATCAGTCCCTGTTCCCATTGGTGACTAAGAGTATGTCTACAGTGTTGTTGGAAGGTGTGAATTTCAGCTCAAGGAGACATCTTGCACTAGTTCTGATTGAACTAGTATGCTAAAATACAAGTGTAGCAGCAGCGGCGTAAGCAAAAGGAGGGGCTGTCCCTCTCCCCATTCTCCAAGTACGATCTTGTCTGAGACTGTATATGGACTCATGGCTGCTAACCCCTCCCACCGCTCATGTTGCCATGGCTAAACTTCTCCTTCATAAGACTTTCTCCTGTCGTGGCATCTTCCTAGAAACAACAGCTAACTGGTGAGAAAGTAAGAGGTAAAGCAGAGGAACAGTTATTGTCTTTTCTCACCAGAAAGTTGCTCACTGGGAACAAGGGACGCTAAAAGATTTTGCTATCTAGTATTCTTAGTGCTGCATTTAATTGATGCACAGTGCTTGGACACCACTGTGATGTATTTAGGTTTCTAATTTGCTTCACGTTAGTAACTTTCTGAAGCGAGAGGATGATAGTTCTTCATACACACACCTTGGTATTTAAGCTCCATTTTCCAAGTCACTACTGGCTGATTTGCGAGTCACAGACATAAAAATGGCTATACAGACTGATGGTCCAGCTAGCCCTCTAACCTATCTTCAGACACTGGCCAATGCCAGATGCTTCAGAGGGAATGAAAAGAACCGGGACAGTTATCAACTTATCCATCCCCTGTCATCCAGTCCCATCATCTGGCAGTCAGAGGCTTAAGGACACCGAAAGCCTGCGGTTGCACCTCTGACCATCTTGCCTTAACAGCCATTGATGGACTGATCCTCCATGAACGTACCTACTTCTTTTTTGAACCCAGTTGTACTTTTGGCCTTCACAACATCATCTAGTAATGAGTTCCACAGGTTGACTCTGTGTTATGTGAAGAAGTACTTCCTTTTTGTTTGTTTTAAACTTGCTGTCTACTAACATAATTCTTGCGTTGTATGAAGGGGTAAATAACACTTCCTTATTCACTTTCTCCACACCATTCATGATTTTATAGACCTCTATCATATCTCTTCTTAGTTGTCTCTATTCCAAGCTGAATCTTTTTAATCTTGCATCATATGGAAGCTGTTCCATACCCCTAATCATTTTTGTTGCCCTTCTGTGGACCTTTTCCAGTTCTAATATATCTTTTTTGTGGGTTACAACCCACAATGAACGTGCTTTCAGTGAAGCTGAATGTGGGGAAAGGAAATGGAGAAATAAGTGAGAGGCTGCATAATAGCTCAGCAGAATAAATCAGAATAAACCAGAACTGGACATAATATTCAAGGTATGGGTGTACTATTGCTTTCTATAGTGAGATTATGATATTTTCTGATTTATTATTGATCCCTTTCCTAATGGTTGCTAATGTTATTAACTTTTTTGACTGCCACTGCATATTAAGCGGTTTACTGAGAACTACCAATGATGACTCCAAGATCTCTTTCTTGAGTGGTAACAGCTAATTTAGACCCCATCATTTTGTATGTATAGTTGGGATTATGTTTTCCAATGTGCATTATTTTACATTTATCAACGTTGAGTTTCATCTGCCATTTTGTTACCCAAGCATGACAAATGACTATGGTTATTTGTAGAATTGTAGCCCTCAAAAGGATCAAATATAGTTTGGGCCCCATTGTGCTAGGTGCTATACAGACAGAGGCCCTTCCCTGAAGAGCTTGCAGTTGGAAAAGAAATATTTAAACATTGTTGAAGTATGTTTTGTGTCTTGCTCAGACCTTCAACACTAACTTTACGATAGTAGGCATAATTCTTGCATTCTGATGTTGCTTTAACCATATCAAAATTAACATTTCTTTCTTGAACAGGAGCTTTCCCCTATGTAACGAAGTGAACAATTCATGAGATTGAGTTGGATTTCTGTGTGCTCTTATTAAGGAATTTATTCAACATTCTCCACTACAGAAAGAGGTGTCACCAGAGACTCAGCTTCATGCAAAACTGTTGTGTCTGGATAAAGATTATACATTAGCTGTAATGAGTTGTCTTTCTTATAGAAGGTCTGTTTGAAAATTGTCATATGGCCCAAACATGGAGCGTGAGGTAGTGAAAAGCAACGAGTATTAATCTTGAACTAAATCCCTGAGCTGGAACTTCTGTTGCCTTGTTTAATACAGCTGGTGGTTAACATCTGTGTTACAGACCAAGCATTTCTAGTATTTCCTCTTACCCATTGACAATACCAAGCAATATTTCTGGAGGAATTTAGTGAAGCTGAATGGTGGTTTTACTCTGATACACCAATGTTAAAGCAGGTTAAATAACACTTAGATATTAATTTTCTCTGTCAAGTCTACTGGATCCTAGTGATTAACTTGAAATCAGAACTCAGAATGTTCATTGCTACAGGCTTTCCATTTTAAACTACAGATAGAAATTTCCTCTTGGTCTCATAAAATAAAGGTGTTGCGTATCACAGCATTTGTAAAAGGAATTGTGTAAAGGCTTGTTCCTGCACAAAACTTTGGCAAGCAGTTCAAACTTTCTGTTTCTCTTGCATCTCACAATGGTCCCTTCTGCCCTTACGGTCTATGAGAATCTTTGTGGAGAAACTTTTCAGAATAGTAAAAACCAAATGGTGTCCCTCATTCCTAATTTCTAGGAATTTGCTTTCAGCCTTGATTTGTAGATTTTTTTCATTATAAAATGTATAGAATTAGGGCTGTCCAACAATTAAAAAAATTAATTGTGATTAATCGCACTGTTAATAATAGAATGCCATTTATTTAAATATTTTTGGATATTTTCTACATTTTCAAATATATTGATTTCAATTACAACAGAATACAGTGTACAGAGCTCACTTTGTTATTTTTATTACAAATATTTGCACTGTAAAAAAAGAAATATTTTTCAATTCACCTCATGCAAGTACTGTCGTGCAATCTTTTTATTGTGAAAGTGCAACTTACAAATTTAGAATTTGTTTTACATAACTGCACTCAAAACCAAAACAAAGTAAAACTTTAGAACCTACAAGTCCACTCAGTCCTACTTCCTGTTCAGCCAATTGCTAAGACCACCAAGTTTGTTTACATTTCTGGGAGATAATGCTGCCCACTTCTTATTTACAGTGTAGCCTGAAAGTGAGAACAGGCGTTCACATGGTACTGTTGTAGCTCGTACTGCAAGGTATTTATGTGCCAGATATGCTAAACATTTGTATGCCCCTTCATGCTTCGACCACGAAGCCACAGGACATGCTTTCATTCTTAGATCTATTTTTTTCAGATTTTATTAGTCTGATCTAGTATTGGGCTGAAGTTTGTACTTCTGAAAGTTTCAGAGAAACTTATAAAGGGAATTGTTCTGTATTAAAACCAGTACTAACTTTTTGCAACTTCAGTATCTTATGTTTATCAGAAAGCACTCTCAGTTGAGTATTTTTGACTCTTAATATTGAAGAGCGATGGTTAAACTTCCCCCATCATATTCCCCCTCCCTTACAAACAAAAACTGTTCTCCAAATCAGGGACTGCATTTGGAAGTTCCTTAAAAGCTGATTCACCAGTCCTGGTCAGCTTACTGAGAGTGTTCCGTCTGGAAAGGTTATATTAAAAAAATCAGATAGTTCAGTTCTTGTGTTTACATGGACCCTAATTTTAGGGCTGAGCCTTCATTTTCTGAAACTAGATAAAAGGATGCAGATCTGAGAAGTAAGTGAGTTACAGCAATGAGCCTTAAAGTGGGGCCCAAATGTGGTGGCATTCATGATGTGATAACTGCAGGGTGTCAAACTTTCTGAAGATACATGCTCATTTGAACTTTCTCTTTGTTTAGTATATAAATCTTTCGCCTTTTACTCAAGATTTCCTTTGCAAGAGGAGGTTGTCTTTGTTTTGTATTCCTCTTTGCAAGAGGAGTTTGTGAAGGCCACAACTATAACAGGGTTTAAAAAAGAACTAGATAAATTCATGGATAGGTCCATCAATGGCTATTAGCCAAGATGGGCAGGGATGGTGTCCCTAGCCTCTATTTGCCAGAAGCTGGGAATGGGCAACAGGGCATGGATCCACTTGATGATTACCTATTCTGTTCATTCCCTTTGGGGCACCTGGCATTGGCCACTGTTGGAAGACAGGATACTGGGCAAGGTGGACCTTTGGTGTGACCCAGTGTGGCCATTCTTATGTTCTTAAGGTGGTTCACCCCTTTAGGGTAGAAGAACCAGGCCAGTCAGCCCTGTTGAGAGGTCTGGCTCATCTAAATCCAGGTATGCTGGGAAATGTAGTTACTTGACCGAACTAGGGATCTGTGGTGTTAGGTGGCAGTCACATGACCAGCCACAGCAGAAAATCCTGTAACTAACTGAATCTGTGGCTGAAGGAGTACAGGGTAGAGTTCTCCAGAAATCCCAGGCAGCTCTCTGGGAGAGGAGAACTGCAGAGGCTGTCTCAGTTTAGAGATTGTCTAGCCCGGGGGCCGGGGGACTATACAGATGCTGGAGCCTATTACAAACTGTTAGTAATTGAGCCCAGGGAAGAGGGCTATAAGGTTTTGAGAGTTAATTTTTATAAGCCAGAGCCAGCTACTGTGAAAACAGCACACGTGGAAGCTGAAACTAGAGGAATTAAGAAAATAAATAAGGTGAAAAATTTTAACAGTGAGCATGTTTAGTTCTTCAACCAGTAGAAGAACTAAACAAGGGGTTCTGGTGGATTCTCCATCACCAGAAATATTAAAATCAAGATTGGATGCTTTTCTAGAAGATATTTGCTTTAGTTCAGCCACAGCTACTGGACCTGAAGCAGGAATTAATTACGGGAAGCCCTATGGCCAATGTTATAGAAAAAGTCAAACTAGATGATCCGAGTGGTCTCTTCTGGCCTTAAAATCTATGAGTGTGTGAAAATAATTAAGAACTTTACTTTGAATCCATATGTAGCTTTGAGAAGAGAACATGTTAATATTTGTTTTGATATAAGCATGCATTGTTCCTTAAAGTAGGGCTTTTAATATGAATGTATAGTATTGAAGAGTTCAAAACTAATGAAGTAATTCAGTTAAAATCATGAAACCACTATTCAGTCAGTACTAAAGGATGTGCTGTTGGATGGATGCCCAAGGAAGAGGTATTGTCAGCTGGTGTGGTATTTGACATGCCTCAGACAATATGTTAGATCTGTAAAATTATGTACATACTTGTCTTAAAGTGACTTTAAAACATGCCAACAAAAATCTCTCTTCTGAATATCTCCTAGATGTGATATGTTAGTGAGAGTTTCTACAGAATTGATACTTGAATATGTTTAATTTGTATGCACTTCATTTCAATATTCCTTTTAAATTAATTGAAAGATGTAAGTGTGAAAACATTAATTACAAAATGCAGAGAATGTAAATTCTATTACTACTTTTTCAGGTATTTTTAGCGGGTTCCTACAAGTGATCTGGCACCATGGTGGCCCTGTCCTTGAAGATCTGCGTCCGCCACTGCAATGTGGTGAAGACGATGCAATTTGAACCATCCACAGCAGTGTATGATGCATGTAGAGTTATTCGTGAGCGAGTGCCTGAGGCTCAAACAGGGCAAGGTGAGTCTGTAAATCTATATCCCCCACCCCAGGTTTGTTTAAAGAAAAAAAAATGCACTTCAGCAATTTGTTCTACTTGAAAGGTGTTCCATTCTCTCTGCACTTAATGTTCTTGGTTGAATACCAATGGTTTTAAAAATCCCATTGTTTCAAGGTTTAATATGCGCTAAAACCACAAGTGTAAATCTATAACTGGTTACAATTAGAGTGGGTCAACTGTCTCATTTACTTTTTTAATGAAAAATGGGTTTGAACAAACAACTCTTTTTTGTGAAACTTTCAGATCTTCATAAAATGAACTTTTTTTTGGCTGCCAAAAACCAGAAGGCTCAGTTTTTAGGTTTTTGATGAAAATTTTCATCAGCAAAACTTTCACTTCCCGACCAGCTCTCTCAGATGCAGGTTGTGTCCACAGAGCAGCTTTCCCTGTCATGTTTGCACAGCCACATCCACCATGTTGTCAAGCTATGTTGGTAACAGGGCTGTCTGGGGAAATATGGGCAGCTGTTCCCCAGTACCGCAGTGAGTGGAGACTGCCTGGAGCATGCGCAGTCAGTGACTTTAGCAGGAAACGGGACACTATGCACTCAGAGCTGAGGAGGAGACTGGGCCAAACAGACTACACAAGCATGATTGGAGGGCGCTGTGCACAGCAAAGGAAAGTGCTGAAATGGTTACAAAAAAGGCAACTATGTGCCAGCCTAGGCCTGCAACGGGCAAAACAATGTTGGCTCCCATAGTTACTAACCTAGGTTAAACATGCCATGTGAAGATACAAATTGTGTTGAGTGAAACCATGCTGCTCTCTGGTTACAAAGTCAGTTGAGAACTGTGGTGTGGACACAGAAAGGACTTTAGCCAGCCATGTTGTAAGAGCTATTTAGAAGTAATGCACAGGTATTGTACCTGTAACACAAGGACCTCCAGGCCTGAGGCCTGTATGACATTTAACTTAGCATAACCAAGCCCTAGATAATTTGATATAAAATGGCAGTAATGATGTAGGTGGTTATTAGGTACATTGTAATTAACTGATAGTTTGACTTTGTGTCACAAGATAAGTATTAAAATAAACAAGAGTAGTACGTGCTGGGAACAGGTGACGTAAGATGCCTCAGAAGTATAGTTTAGTAATTTTAGGGAAAGTTTAAAAGGATGCTGAATTTGACCAAAACATACATGAATTAACCGCAGGTGTATCATGGCAACAAATTGACGTAAATGCTAATGAGTATAACATAAGTGACTAATTGACCTATTGAAGGTAGGGACCCTAAGTATAGAGGTGTGAAGGTACATATAAGGAAAGGAGGTTGAAACCATTGTTAATATATATGAGACGTGGTTGGCGCTAGCATAACCCACCATAAAAGCTAAGACCCTGTCTGATGACAGTAGGAAATGTTGGAATGTGCTGCCCTGATGACAATATGTTGATCGCCTCACCAGTTCCGGGATTCCTCACTATGGATATGCGAGTGCTGGCCATTTTGTATTGGCACTATCTCCTTTGCTATATTACAGCGTTTGTGATCTTGTTTGTTTTGCTAATAAAATATATAACATTATTAGTCAGAGAATATGTAACGGATAGTTTCTCGTTTGCTCCTCAAGGTCCTCATTCTGCTGACAACTTTTCTACTGTGCCTGATTCAGCAGTAGAACCCTTTCAAGCTACTGCGTAGTACATAAATTCACTCTTATCAGGCTACGCAAAGTATTTGCTGAACCAATTCAGGTTTATCACGACCCTCTAGCTTTGTGCTGTTTATATTGTCTCTCTAGAATGTAAGCCCTTACAATCAGGAATGGGGTCCTGGCCTGTCACTAAGGTCCCTAAGTGTGACAATAATACAAATAAAAAAAATAATGAAGCTGTTGATGACATATACCTCTCCTACTTTAGAGCTATTATTTCTGTTATACATTTTGAAGCAGTTGTTACTAAAATACTGTTATTTCTCTAGGTAGTCTAATTATCACAAGAATAGTGGTATGTTTTCAGTACAGAAATATTTTCTCCCTTGAAGAGGACTGTTTTAGCATGTCAGGGCCTTAATATATGGATATAAGAAAAGGCATTTTATTAGTCCAGTCTTATATGGTGCTGAATGTACTCAACTTCTGTTGAAAACAATAGATATTTAGGGCTGCATATCTTTTAAAGGTCAGGTGCAAGAGGAAGGGAACTCATCTAACTACAGTTTTTCTCTTGTTTAGGTTTTTTAAAACATACAACTGCATTGCAATAAGTGTGTGAATGACACTGCTAAGTAGAAATATAATTACTGAGCTACTGTATAATACCTCTTTTGCTGATGAAGCTAACTGACAAGTTTGACATTCCCCAGGGTACAATCCGGATCATAGGAGAGCTGTGCCCCATTAATTCTCCAGTGTGGTGTATGCTATGCACTCCTTTGTTGTGTGAGCTTCACCTCTGCCCACTCTTGAAGTACATGTCAAGCGACACCTGCATATCCCTAGTACCAGCCTTGCACCCCAGAAATGTACCACCTTATACTGCTCAGTTACTTACTGAGCAATACAAGTGCATAAGGTCCATCATTTTAACAAAGAAAATTATTATGCCTCCAGCCTTTGTTACCTGAGTAGATTCCCCAAGCCCTTCTGCCAAAAGCACACTGGATTAGATAAAACATTAAAATAAGTTTATTAACTACAAATAGATTTTAAGTGATTATAAGTGATGTAGACATAGAAGATCAGAATTGGTTACAAAAAGAAATTAAAGATAAAAACCGTAAGCTGTTTCCTGAACTTTACCAAGACTAAATTTGAAACAAACAGCTTTTCTCACCACTCGCAATGTTGCAGGCAGTTCACAGTTCTTAGTACACAGGCTGGGGTCCCTTCCCAGGCTGAGACTAATTTTTCCCAGTTCCAAGTCCTTCAAGCAATCTTGTTTCTGTAGAGGTGCAGGAGAAGAGAGTTGGCCGGGCCCTTTTTATATCCTGACCCTTTTTTACTGATAAAGTCCTTGCTGTTTCATGGGGTCCGGATGCCCCATTGCTAGAGCCGTGCAAATCTGTGGATATCCGCAGCTCATTTTTGCAAATCACGGATTGGATGAGGATACAAAATTTATATCTAAAGCCCTGCGGGTATCTGCAGATAATTTGGGGACTGCAGATTTGATGCAGATAAAAAATTTAGTATCTGCGTAGAGCTCTATCCATTACCTATTTGAGCTGCACTCGGTCCTTCATATGAATTGGAAATCCTTGCTTGCACCTTCTGTATACCTGCAGCTTGAGGTGTTTCTGGGGATGATATGCCAGTCCTTTGTTATTTCTAAAGAGCGAGTCTGTGGGCATTCCCCAGACTCACAGCATGTTTCAGTAACAAACACGTGGCAAATCTCATAACTCCATATACAGTGCTGATGCACACATTTTAAACAGGGCAGTCATATTCAGCAGACTATGACTTCTCCAAGGATACCTCACAAGACATACTTTGTACAAGATTTATCATAATTTTGTAAAAGTGGTGAGCATTATAGTGTAGACTGTCATGACAGGTTAGTTTGGGATACTACAAAATTACACCAAGTGACACAGACTGATTGGCTTGTCACTGTCACACCAGTACCAGAATGCAATAAACACAATATGCTGATTTTTCTGTACAATAAATATGTACTGTGCAAAGGTCATTGCTTGTTCATGATTGAACTGAGAGGAATGAACATTTGGAGCTATATTAGATGCACAATTTGTGGAATGATTTGATGTAATTGACTGTATGCTGAATTTATGTTTCCAAATCATCACTGTGTGTATGGGTTTGCTTTCCAGTGATTAGCTTCCTAAATTAATGTATGTAAGGAACTTTCTGGTGTGTTTTTTACTGTCAGGGGCTTTGGGAAAGATTTCTCCATTAAAACTCCATATTTTTAGGCTAAATTCCTCTGAGAAGCTTATTTCTTCATAAATTGTATATTTGAGACAGGTTACACAGCATCTATTAAAAACGCAAGCAGTATTTTTCTTTGAAAGCTGGCTCAAAGCAGTTTGTATAAAAATTCACTATCTTTAGGTGTTCAACCATTTTATTAAACAAGAAGATAAACCTCCTTAGGCTTTATTGGCAGGAACTATGGTCTTTATTTTGTTGCACTTCTAATGGCTGGTAGTCTGTACAGACCTGACTCTACACTATTGCTTTTAACATGTGTCATTAAAGAGATTGTGAAGTGTTTAGTCTAAAGTATGTGCAGCATACTCACAGACACTGTTATGACAGATACAAAAGAGGAATAACTTCACACAGTTGAAATTGCCAGGAAAGTACTATCAATTGAATTAGATGTTTTCGAGGATTCTTAGTTTATTCAGTGAAACACTTCCATCAAGTAAACGCTGCATGTTTTAAAGCTGAACTGTTGGTTCATAGTATGAAGTGACTGAAAACTCTGTTAGCCTTAAATCTGAACTCTTCTGCATTTTTGATGGTTATAAAAGTATCTTATTCAAGTATAGTTAATTATAACTATGTATTACACATGCAGGATGAGGTTTGCTTGATGAGCCATCCACTTCAGTCTAGAGTAAAGCCTATCTTTAAAATCCTGCCCTCTGTAGTCTAAGCTACATTTTCTTTAACTGGAGTAACTATACTTCTGCCAAACACTCATTAAGAGTGGACGGTAAATTGACAGAAGCTTGAACTTGAATTCTGGTCAACATACTGTTTTTCTTTGTTTGTTTTACCACAGTAATAGTGCCTTTTCTGTTTTGTTCCTCAGCCTCTGACTATGGACTGTTCTTGTCAGATGAAGATCCTCGGAAAGGTATTTGGTTGGAAGCTGGAAGAACACTGGATTATTATATGCTGCGAAGCGGGGTAAGGCAAAATTCTGTCATCTTTTTTTCACCAACAGATTTAGAGACAGTCATACAGTACAAAGAACTTTAGTCCTTGAAAAACATTTGGATGCAAGGACAAACCATTTGTTATCCTACAAGTGTCAGATTTGGCAACCACGGTAGAACAGAATACCCAGCTCAAAGAATGAAAAATACCCACTGATTTTCCGAGCAAGACACAAATGTTGGTCATTTTGCATCCAAGCGTATAGATTGGTACGGTACCAAGAGGTGGTTCAGCGTTTTCATTCCAAAGAAGGCATTCTCCTTACTTTGTTAGGGGTGAGTGTGAAGCAGAAATGGGCTGATATTTTTCATAGGATTTGAACTCCTGGGTGAGAGTCTGTGCCGAGCCTTTGAGAGGTGCAGTGCAGAACTAGCACCTTTAAGCCACCTTTCTGCCTGCCCAATCATGGGCTGCTCTAGGGGCCATAGAGACCACAGGTGTAACTTGGACAACCTTTGGGGCCTAAGTAACAGCTGGCCAGAACTTCTGCAGTGCTGCAGCCCTACTCCTGACACACCCTTCCTGACTCTAGCTCCACCTCTACATGTCCTGTATGCCAGGGCTTGTGAGGGGTCGTCAGCACCATTATGGCTGGTTTTTCACAGTACCTTTACTGGACAGAGTCACTTATGCAGTTTTTAAACTAAAGCAATGTTGACTGTCAATACTAGAACTAGGCCCTGATTCAGGCAACAAACTTTTAAAGTTTGTCTAAATAGTTCTTAAAAAATAATATTTTTGTATTTGTCAGATTAAAACTTCAATTTGCTCCAGATTTCAGTGGCTTTCTGGCTTGGAATGGTTCTGAAGGGGTGTAATTCTTTGTGTGGTTTATTCCCTAGGATATTTTGGAGTACAAAAAGAAACAGAGACCTCAGAAAATACGAATGCTGGATGGGGCAGTGAAAACAGTTATGGTGGATGATTCTAAAACTGTTGGTGAATTGCTGGTTACCATTTGCAGCAGGATAGGTGAGATTTCTTGGTCTGAATCTCTAAAAGAATATGATTTTTTCCCCCGATGTTTTTTACTTTGGGTTTCAGGATTCTGTGCATGTTATATACAGCGATTTATCAACATCAGGCTTGTTATGCCTGTTTGAAAATAGGTAGTGTTCAGCATCAGTTACACTGTATTACAATACTCAGATTGGCTTTTTTCCCATTCTATAAAGCGGTTGCATCTGCCTTCCTGTCCTGTGTGACTCAGTAGGGATTTACACTTTAAATGTTTTGCTACCAGATAGCACTTACCCGTCAGAGGCACTTACGTTTTTTGACACCTAATGTTCTAAATATTTCAGTATTTATTTCTTCCACGTACAGTTCCCTTCTGTGAGGTGGTGAAATAAAACTAGCTTTGTGTCTAACTAATGTTTAAGCAGAGATAGAATTTACTCTTCTATCTTATTGAGTGGCTAAGGCTTCTATTTATGTTAATGTGATCACTAAAGATATACAGGACTGGTTTATGCTAGTGCTGGTTTAATGCTGGTTTGAATTGAGTACTAAGTTTAAATATGAATTGCACATTGAAAAACTGCTACCATGTAGTGGTCAGTGAAGAGGTAGGTCATTTCTCCAGGTGATGTAAAGCAATAGTTTGGTGACCAGGAATGCCTTCTTGCATTTTCACCTGCTCATTTCGCAAACATGCCTAGCCATGGGGTCCCATATTGTTGTCACTTCTAGACTTCACTGTAATATAGTGTTCTGTCTGGAGTTGACCATGGAAGCCACTCAGAGCAGCTGGTGTACAGTATGGCTCCTTAGTCATCTTAGACTCTCTTTCTGTCCTAAATAGCACAACTCACATTGTCAGTGCTTAACAAATACTGGAAAACACAAGCAAGACAAAGAAATGAGAGCAACTTAAACATGTGCTAAGTGCTCTACACAGGCTCTCGGCACAGTTTCATGTGAAATTTATAGTGAGGATTAACATCTGTAAAGCCCTAAAGTTGCCTAGAATCCCGATGTTTCAGAGACTTTCTTTCCCAGTGCTCTGCCACATTTTCTCTGCCCGTACTTAAGGAAGAAATTGCAGGAGTCTATGACCCAGAATTCTCCATCACATGGCCTCAAGTTCAGGAACTTTATTCTGTTCAAAATCTGCTAGAGCTTGACCTGGCTATCTTTCTCAGGAGATTTAAAATTTAAGAAAGCAACTTTCTTGAGACTGATAAAAGATAAATCTGAATCAACTCTACATACACAGAGTGTATGGTTTTTTGAAGGATAATTTTCTGAGCCTGATAGAGGGATGTTGTGCTTTTAGTGCCAATTTTTGTTGGAAAGATTGACTAAGTACCATACGCAATAAATTCATATAATAATACATTTTAGCACCTGGTCTGGAGTGTGTTTGGATATTAACTTCAAATATACTACATTTTAATCAATATTTAGAATAAATCTTTTCCTGCTGTCCTAGTATACGTTACATTTTCATGTTTTGGCTGCTGGAGTTGCATGCTTATCCTGTGTTCACACTTGTAGGAATAACCAATTATGAAGAGTACTCCGTAATCCAGGAGATCATTGAGGAGAAAAAGGAGGAGAGCACAGGTACACTTAAGAAAGACAGGACATTGTTACGAGATGAAAGAAAAATGGAGAAGTTGAAGGCGAAGCTTCATACAGATGATGATTGTGAGTACTGTAGCCCGAGAGGCTGTTTGACTAGTTGGGTGTGTTTCTGGAGAACCATCATGTGGGGGGAAAGAGAATAACCCAGAAGGTAGATATTGGTTTTGGGACATTTCTCATGAGATTATCTGCTGCACTTAACCTTCCATTTACAAATCCAGGAAAACGTTATACGACTAGGTGGAGTATCATATACTGTATGTGCCTGTGGTGTCTTATTGCTGCAGTGTTTTTTTAAATCCAGTTGAAAAGCTGTTAGCCACAGGAGGACAGTTGTTATTATGTATGTTGAAAACGAGTTCTAGATCCAGTAGTAGTGATTTCTGTGTAGTTGGTGGAGGGATTTCAGTCCGACAGTGGTCTCACTACATTCTACTGAGGAAGGTTATTTGTTCAACTGCTCATGTCATCTCATTCGTCTGATCCGTTGCCCTTGCGCTGAAGGTCAATGAAATGTTGTTTTGCCTCTATCTGTATGTCAGATATAAAGGGTACATTACAGGAAAGCAAAACATTGCTTGCCTTGTTACATGTCTTTGAATAGTCATCAGTGTAGAGTGCTCACAATACAGCAAAACAAAACAGCTTTTAAGTGGCACACTATCTGCATTCCATCTTGTGTAAAGGCTCTTCCCTTTAGTTCCTCATTTTTGGCATGTGTTTTGCCCCTGTTGTTTGCATCACAGGCCAATGTTTTAAAACAATATGAAATTGAGAATAAGAAGCTCTGGGGACAAAATGTATTTGTATGTCCATAGTTGATTCAGTTTTATCCCACTGCTTGGAAGACAAGTGAAACTCATGTGTAAGCTACAACTGTCTTTGCATTGGCTTCCAGTAATTTTAATAAATTATGCTACAACAAATTCCTGCTGAATTCTAACTAAAATTCGCATTATTCATTTGCTGATATTTTGGACTGTAATATCAATTGCAACCTCCATAGCATCAGCTGAGAAGTGGAGCAGATTCATTCATACGATGGGCGCTCATTCCACGATACATCTGTTTAGCTTGAAAGAAAATTTACAAAACCTCACAGTATCTTGTCACTTTAACACTGTGCACATTTCGTCTAGCTAACTTGTGTTTCTGTAACATGCATTACTGTAGTTTCACGTGCAAATATTGTCTCAGATAGGCAGATCACACATGAATGTCAACGTATGTAAATGTGTACGTAGAGCACACTTTGCATCGTGGTTTAAGGCAGTGGCTCTCAACCAGAGGCCTGGGGCCTCCTGGGGGCCACGAGCAGGTTTTAGGGGGTCCGACAAGCAGGACCAGTGTTAGACTCACTCTGGGGCACAGGTCAGAAAGCTGAAGCCCCTCTGCATAGGGCTGAAACCTGGGACACTGAGCCCTGCCACGTGGGGCTAAAACAGAAGCCTGAGCAACTTAGCTTTGCGGAGCCCCCTATGACGTGGGGCCCTAGGCAGTTGCCTGACTTACTACCCCTTAACACCGGCCCTGGCTTTTGTATGCCGAAAACCGGTTGTGGCATAGGTGGGCCATGGAGTTTTTATAGTGCATTGCGGGGGAGGCCTCAGAAAGAAAAAGGTTGAGAACCCGTGGTTTAGGGTAATTTTTGCAAGATAAAATATAAATTTGCGATATTATAAGGGGGTTGTGTTTCTGTTCCAGTAAACTGGCTAGATCATAGTCGAACATTCAGAGAACAAGGAGTTGATGAAAATGAAACACTGCTGCTGAGGCGAAAATTCTTTTATTCAGACCAGAATGTAGATTCAAGAGATCCTGTTCAGCTGAACTTGCTTTATGTTCAGGTATAGTACGTATAGCAGAGAAACTTCTTCTATCCTACTGAGGAATTCTGCGTGGTATTGTTATAACTAATACTGTAATTGCTTGTGTGTTTAGCTGTCACATGCTCTTATTTCTTTACCATCCCACCGCTGTATTTGAATTGGAACTTAGCGAAGTTCTGTATCTCTTTCATGAGCCTCATTTCTGGAGTTGGGAGTAGGTCTTGATGTCTGGCTTGCATGACCAAATTTTTTTCTCGCTTACCTTTTGCAGCCCCACCCCCAATTGTGTGAAGAGGGGGGTTGCAGCATTTGAAGACTATGGGTTTGTCTGTTAACTGAGGGCAGTCTGCCTCAGGAAAAATATTAATGATGGGATAATTCTGAAAAAACGCTGCTTGACTTTTCCAGACTGGTTGAGTTGTTGGCAGCTGAAAAAATGATTTACTGTTAAAATAAGCAAATTGGATGTGTAGGCCATCGTAAAAATGGCATTTGGAGTTACTTTGTGTCTTGGTGTGCATTTTCATGCTAGAACCACGCTTCTCATTTTCAATGGCCTTGTTTATAATGACTCAACTGACCATATTGAGGTGGGAAATGCATTTATGTATTGTTTGGGAAAGAGGCCAGAGCACCTGCTCTCATTATAAAAGTGGGTTTCCATTTTTTGCCCTTAATTTTCATAATCATTGAAGTTCTCTTAACTGCCATGTCTTAAAGCTGAACTCTCTTTGGCTTTCACAGGGGCATTGGGGCTACCAGAAAAAGGCAAAAAATATATGAGCCAGATGGGTAAACTCTGCAGAGGGAATAGTTAGCTAAATTCTTAAAGCACCCCTGCTTTTAAATTCTACTCGTTTTACTGCTAACATATAAAAATCTTGTCTAAAATAGACAAGTTGGTTCTAACAAAACATATTGTTGTAATGCATCAGTAGTATGAACACAATGGTTTAACACTGCTGTTCAAGTACAAGTTTTTTCCAAACATCCTAAATGTGCACCTTAAGCAAATGTGTAAAAAATCACTTCCTAGGAATTAATTATATGGTATGGAGATTAAGTAATAGGTCAGTCCTCCTGAATCTGGTCCAGGTCCATGATTACTGAAAGTTTGCCATCAGATGACTGTTCAGGCTGAGAGAGAGAAGAGTTCTTCTTCAACGGTTGGTCCCTGTCTGTATTCCATTTTGGGGATACACATGCTGTCCATGCCCCTGGAGTTGGAGAATTTTGGTCCGTGCATGTGCCTTTGCTCTCCTTGTGCCTCCAACCAAGGAGAGAAAAGGCGGAGCAGGCCAACTGTCTCTCTAGTTATTTCTTACCACCTCATGGCCTGGGTTGGAACCTCCAGTGTTCGGAGCTCTCCTTCGGGTTCTTCGTTCTTTAAATATTAAACATTGCCTTAGTGCTTTTTGCATATAGTTATTTCCACAGTTTGCAGTTTTAATAGTTGTTATATCTTTTAGGAAATTTCTTATAGTTAGATAGAATCTCCACCTGGTGGACTCCTCCCCCACCCAGATACTCCATTAGAGTTTTCAGATTACACCAGGAACTCTTGGCTTCAAGGTTTGTGTGTCCCCCCTCCATTCTTCCTTGGTCACCGACAACCATATGCAGTGCTTGTAATGTTTTGGTAAGATGCATATCACGGCTAGGTGTAATATCTGCTGCTCTTTCCCTAGCTGTACCCATGAAGCATGAGAACTTTGGCTTAGAAAATGCCTCATAGAGAAGGCCATGAGGCCACAGTTGACTTAGGACAGGGAGCACCTGTTGTACATCAACCTAAATCTACACGGAGTACACCTCCCATCACGAGGTCCTACGCTGCTACTGTGGAGTCTGTACCCACAGACCCCTTATTGGGGTCTCATCGGGAAGGCAGAGAACACTCATAAAACAAAAGAATAGGTCTCCTCCTAAGTCATCTATGAAATCGTCAATCCTTAGAGGTTGAACAGACCTACGCTGTCAACCTCTAAGGACTTGGGACATGCAAAGTCCCAGGGCCAGGAGTCTAACATCCATAAAGGAAGGGCTTCTTTGGTACCAGACCCCGTTTCAGTGACACCCATTCCACAGTACAATCGAAGTCTCTGGGTCCGTCAGTTCCAGTGCAATCAAAGCTGCCACCACCAATGGTAGCAACACGAAGTCTCCCTCTTCTGACCAGTTCAGTACAAGTGGCTCAGATCCCTCACACTCCAAGGAAGTCAGAGACTTACACTGCACCAGAGAATGTCTTTGCTCTTTCCCCATCATCAGAACCTTCCCTAGTGAGAGAGATGGTGATTCCACCAGTTGATGTTACCTTAGACTAGTGGTTTTCAACCTGTGGTCCGTGTAGACAGACTATATCTAAGGGGTCGGAGAAACATTCTTGGTGTTCCAGTACCTTTTGCAACCACTAAATTTACACACATGACAAGAAAGGAAAATTCAGGTGGCCATCATCCATCACTGTTCATACATTTGCAATCAGTATTTTCCATGTTAATTATATAGATAACTTTCCTTTCTATTACAGCATGGTAAATTGTATATGAATCATATGAAATATTTAGGCAAGAGATTCAGTTTTGCAAACTGGGGCAGCTCTCTTGGCCTCAGTGGAACTGTGCAGATTTACACCAGAGGAGGACCTGGCCCTTTGTTTATTTTGTTAGTTATAAACATATCCACAATGGAATAACAGATGCATTCCGACAGGATTTCCTTGCTTGCTGCTTGATTCTTGGCTTGTGTTCTGACTGTTCAGGAATTTCAAAGACACTGTAACTGCTTCTGATGTGCCTGATATGTCTCTACTTACCTTTATAGGCTCGAGATGACATTCTGAATGGCTCCCATCCGGTCTCCTTCGAGAAGGCTTGCGAGTTTGGAGGCTTTCAAGCACAAATCCAGTTTGGACCTCATGTAGAGCACAAACACAAGCCTGGATTTTTAGAGTAAACCATTTTTGTTAATTTCTAAATCTGTGTGTCATTCTGTCCATGCAGCAATGCATAAAACAGTGGGTGTGTTCTGTGTTTCTGTCCTCTTAGACTGATCCTTGATGATCAGTCAGTGCCGTTTCTTAAATCGTGACCTTATTGAGCTTTATATTTAATTTAAGGTATTCAAGAGAATCTCTTAAAAATGATGGTGTGCTTTGGAACATACAATGCTTCAACTTTGATTGACAAGAACTCTTAATTATTGCAACGGTTCCCTAAAGCAACTGTTACATGATGCTCAGTTATGCAGACAAATCACAGAAGCAAATATCCTTCAGTTCCAATTAATCTGAGTAATCAGACTTCCTGTGTACCATCTGTATTTAGACTCACTACTGATTGGTCGATGACCTTTTACTTAAAGAGCTACTGATGTCTCAGAAAACACTATATGTAATAGACTGAATTTATTCCTGGTCCTCATTAGTTTTTACTGAGACTGGTTACGTAACAATTACATAACAGCATCTTGATTTCTTCAGGGTTTGACCATTGTCTGTGTATTCCCCTCCTGATGTGATATAGTGGGATGCTGTAGAAGCGCTAAGATAATACTAAACGAAGCTTATGACACCTGGATCTAGTGTTCACAGCAGTTGTTCCTTTTTAAAGGCATTATTCCTTTTTTTTTTAATTATTATTTTAAGAAATTAGTTTTCCCATTACAGCAGGATTTCCCATATTAGAGCTCATTTAACTTCTCTCACACTGCTGTGCTATGTCAACAGAGTTCAGCTGCTGATAACCTTTTCAGGTTTAGTCTTTCCTGGTTAATTCCAAAGAATAAAATAATTATCATACCCAGCAGCTCTCTGTGTGTCGGACACAAACTGCAGAATGTAGATTTCCACTGTGCGGGCTGTGGCAGACATATGTAACTCACTAAACTACAAAATCCATTGCAGTATAAGGACTAGGTTTACTTGGTCCTGCCTCAGCACAGTGGGCTGAACTTGATGACCTCTCGAGGTCCCTGCACCAATCCTGTGTTTCTAGGATTGTATGATTCTATCTTTGACAAACAATATATAAATAATTGAATTTCATATCTTAGGAGAGAGAGGAGAGTTTTCCTCTAGTGAAGTACACATACAGCTCAACTTAAAAAGAGCCTGTTGTCTCTAGGGTTTTTTCTTAGAAATTATTTTATTTTAATTAGCCATAATTCAGTCAGACTAGTGAGGCATTTTATGTGACGCTGATACCAACAGTATATATCCATTGTGCAGGCGCATGCCAATTCTTGCATGTACCTTTCATTAGCCTTTTTGTAAAATTCATTTAATGTTCCTTGATCAGCTTTTCCAGATGTTCTTATTTTTTCTGTTGAAATATATTGATATGTTTAATCTAAGTCTGAAGGAGTTTCAGTTGCATGTAAGTTGCACATTACAACTCAACTGAAATACGGTTGAGCAGTGTTCATTGACTAAACAATGTGACCTCAATACAGAACGGGCTTCTATAAGAGATTCCATCTGCTTATACAAAAACAAATAAAGCAAATAAGGTTGATTACTTTTCAGCATTTTTCCAAAACAGATTGCTTTAGTTTACCATATTTACAGTATGTTTATAGGGAAAGCTCCTTGATATTATCCTTTTTTGTCATTGATAAATGATTCTTGGCAAATAAAGATTATTGCCTGCATTTTGTTAACACTTAGATACTGGTTGTTGGAATTTCCTTACAGAACATGCCAAAATAAATATCCATTAGTATTAACTGTGAAAGTTCCTGGTTGATCAAATCTTAAATAGCTGGATGAAGAAATATTTAAGTTTTGCATGGCACCTACTCGGGCAGGCTGTGCTTTTAGATTGAGAAAATTGCTATTCGAGAGGTCTTAAAGAAGCCTTTTTTCATTGGTATGCAAATAAGAGAGGAGTATTAAGTAGCTAAACTGCCCACGCAGATTTCTGGTCTCCAAGCAAAACCAGTAACCAATCACATAGCTCCTTTAATCCAAGCTATTTTGTAACAAGCAATAACTACCCCTTTGTGATGTTTTCTTTCTTAATGAACATTAGAAAAATGTTCTTGATTCTCATGACAAATATCAAACTTTGGCAGCATGTGTTTAAGATTTTAAGCAAGTGACAGAGCAAACTTGTAGAGGACTAAATTACTTAAACGCTGCTTGCTGTATGTTGGACTGAATGAATAGTTCAACAGACGAGCAATTAAAGAGATTTCACCGTACTAGGGGTGTGATATTTAGGTGGTTTTGTGAGCACAATTAAACGAACTGCTAAGTAAGATTCAATTATAGTGTCACAGCATAGATGAACAAATACGTATTTTCTTCAGAAGTAGGATTAAAATAATTTTAAACAGTGAGTATATCTATACTGCAGTGTAAGCCCAGAGTTAGTAGAACTCAAGTCAGTAGACCCTGGGTTTGTTAATTTAGGGCGTGAGCCCCTTCGCTCATTTGTAACCCTGGGTTAAGAATTGTTGAAATCTGAGGCCCAACTTGCAGCTCCAGCATCTACACTGCATTATGCATTGGTCCCACCACCAATATGCCAGACTTAGAATCATAGAATATTAGGGTTGGAAAAGACCTCGGGAGGCCATCTAGTCCAACCCACTGCTCAACGCGGGACCAACCCCAACTAAATCATCCCAGACAGGGCTTTGTCAAGTGGGGTCTTAAAAACCTCTAAGGATGGAGATTCCACCACCTCCCTAGGTAACCCATTCCTTTGCTTCACTACCCTCCTAGTGAAACAGTGTTTCCTAATATCCAACTTAGACCTTTCCCACTGCAACTGGAGACCATCTGCCACCACTAAAAACAGCCTAGCTCCATCCTCTTTGGAATCCCCTTTAGGTAGTTGAAGACTGCTATCAAATCCCCCCTCACTCGTCTCTTCTGCAGACTAAATAAGCCCAGTTCCCTCAGCCTCTCCTCATAAGTCATGTGCCCCAGCCCCCTAATCATTTTCGTTGCCCTCTGCTGGACTCTCTCCAATTTGTCCAAATCCTTTCTGTCCTGGGGGGCCAAAACTGGGCGCAGTACTCCAGATGTGGCCTCACCAGTGCCGAATAGTGGGGAATAATCACATTCCTTGATCTGTTGGCAATGCTCCTACTAATGCAGCCCAATATGCCGTTAGCCTTCTTGGCAACGAGGGCACACTGTTGACTCATATCCAGTTTCTCGTCCCTTGTAATTCCTAGGTCCTTTTCTGCAGAACTGCCGCTTAACCAGTCGGACCCCAGCCTGTAGCAGTGCATGGGATTCTTCCATCCTAAGTGCAGGACTCTGCACTTGTCCTTGTTGAACTTCATCAGATTTCTTTTGGCCCAATCGTCCAATTTGTCTAGGTCACTCTGGACCCTATTCCTACCCTCCAGTGTATCTACCTCCCCCCACCCGCCGCACACACACAACTTACTGTCATCCGTGAGCTTGCTGAGGGTGCAATCCATCCCATCATCCAGACCATTAATGACTTCCTAAAATGAGTCCACTCTAGCCCTTTGTGGTGCAGTGTAGGAAAATTTGACTCTCCACCAAAGTTGACTGTCCAGAGGACAAAGAAAGTCAGCCCATGGCATTGTGGGATACATTTGGCAGACTCCCAGAGCACGAGTACAATGGGGCTATGTCTACACTGCAAAGCACTATGGCTTGAACACTGGGTCCCAGCTTGACTCAGGTTCAGACCCTCAATCCCTTTGGGGTCTTGGTATTCTGGGTCCGAGTCCTGGTTAGCATAATTTGTGTGTAGATGGAAGGTGGGGTTTGGCTGGAGCCTGCGTTTGAACCCTGGACTTACGTTGCAGTGTAGACATAGCTAGTATTACAATAAGTCCTTCTTTCCATCCATGATATCACTACTTATGTAGTGCACTATAAATACAAAGCCCTACAAGATAATGATTCCAAAGACTAATTTAAATGACTGGTAGCAAATAATAATAATTGCTTGGCGCTTACTGGGTGACTTGCCACTTCACTTTCTTGTGTGTAACTGAGACCCTGGAGTGAGAATGGGAAGAGGAGTGCGTAAGAGGAAGGAGATACCTCTGAAGAATCATGGTCAGTGGCTGCCCTTAGACTGACATCTGCTCTAAAGTGGGCTGAGATTTTTGTGATTTGAGAGCCTTTTAAAGCTAAATTACACCTTGGGGACTGAACACATTTAATTCACTTCATGTTTCGAGACCTTAAGTGCCACAGAAATTAAAACTGGTTATTTGTTACTTTGTTTTCGGGATACTACTGATATTAAGCATCCACTGAACTGCTTTTGTGGATAACATTTTATTCTTCCAACACTTCTGGAAAGACGGGGAGAAATAGGTACTAGTGCACACATTAATAAATTGTAGTGCTACTAGAAAGCAGAGGTAGTGACTGAACTGCAGATGTATAGTTGGCTTGTGCTTTGATTTCTTTCCCTAAAGTAAAATAAAGTCAGTGTTTAACATCTGTATATGAACCCTTTTGAGTAATATTTCAAAATGTTGAAATATATCAGAAGGTTTAGTGAAGGAAAGAATCCCAGTTATTTACTTTGTCAGCCAGAAAAATATGAATTATCATCACATAAGGATGTAGCTGAAATGGCTATTTTTAATGCCAGTTCATCTCCTTAATCTCACCTCTGATATTTAGTTAGTCATGGTCTTCTTTCATCATATTTTATGCCTGTTTTAGGAGCCAAAGGGGCTTACTGTTGGCAAAGAGGTAACGGGAAGCAAAGCCATTGTTTAACTATAGTATTTTTTTTCCAGTCTGAAAGAATTCCTGCCTAAAGAATACATCAAACAAAGAGGAGCTGAAAAGAAAATATTTCAGGTAATTATGAAACTGAAAAACGTAATAGTTTCTTGTCTTTGTAAGTGTAATAAGAGTTTGGTTTCCCAGCTCTGTAGTCTGTGCATGTCCTCTGCTTACGTAATAAATTCTCACTAACTCAAGTGTAAAGATGCTGACAACCTCTCTTTTCTTCCACTGTAAGATTTATTATCCTTTTGTTGTTGTTGTTGAAGGTTATTCTCTTTTCAGTGCATGTTCAAAGTTCCTTAGACCTTTTTCTCAATTATGTGGAACCATGAAGATATGCATTAGCACTGAAATAGAAGCACACTTAAGGAGGTCAGTTTAATTTTATCCCTAGAACTTCTCATGCCTTCATAGCTCAAGCGTGAGCTTCAGGCTTGTGTACGACAGAGTTCTGTTGGCAAATGCTTGAATTCAGAGAGGTGGCTGGGAAGGATCAAATTGGAAATGACTGAAATGATCAAATACACAACATGCTAAAACTGCGGGAAATGTTTTATAGGATCTTGCACTGATGTGTCAGTGTTGATTAATACATAAACTTGGCAACATGTAAGTATATGAGCAATTTTATCTAGTTTGGAAAATTCTGAAGTTAGCGGCTGATGTATGGTTATTCACATCAAGAAAGAAAATGGCAGTGACATATGATCTCAGCATGGAACATAATTTTAATTATGCACTGCTAGAATTTGTCAAGTGCTATCCTCTTTATCCCTCGCACTCCCAGTCAAAGAATTCTTTAACTCATGAATTTGTTATAGGTGGAATTACTACTGCCACCTATAGTTGTGGTTGCCCAACCCTTTTCCAGGCTGGATGTCAGCCACAGACTGGATTTTTTTGCAATATTTCAGCAAAAATGGCTCAGCCATTTCTGAGGATGAGATTAGGGGGAAATATGTTGTTTTGTCCATGTTGAAAAGAATGGTTACAACAGATTTGTTGAGACGCTGTAGCACCTACATACTTAGGAAGACGGACTTGAAATTTGGCAGGGGGTTTTCTTGTTGTTAGGGTTGTGTCATTTGCCATCACTGTGACAAGCAGTCCCAATTTGGCCAAGTTACAGGCTTCAGAAGAATTTCTTTTTGAATGTTTTCAAGAGGCTTGTTGGAGTGAGTTTGGCAGCTAAATTATCCAAATATTCCATCTGCACTGAGTGTGCTCCAGCCTCTGAGAGTTCCTGTGTGTGCCAGCTGGTCTATACATACACAGTCCCAACAATGCCAACTGACAATGCTCCATCTTGGGGATACAGTGGCTTCTTCCAGCTACCACAGGCCATTGTGATGCTGGTCACCAGATCAGAGAACAGGGAGGCAGTTCCCTATGTTCCTGATTCTCCCTCTGCTGACACCCAGTCAGAATAGAAGAGGACAAAGAAGAGAAGGAAACAGACTCATGGAAATGCAGAAGGAGATAACAGAAGGTGTGGGCAAGGCACAAAGGGAATATATTAAGTTAAGGGAAGGCAGAGGCTGGGAGCAGGGGATGGATTGCGAGACGGGCTAGGGTGAGGAGCTGAAAGGGAGAGGGCCAAGAGAAAGAGGAGTGTGGGAGATTAGGATTGGGTGAGCAAAGGGACTGGGCCAAGAAGCTCTCGAGGAGTAACAGTGACAGTAATAGGGTAGTAATAGACCAGTAAGCCTTCCTTCAGTGTCAGGTAACTTGGTTTAAATGATAGTTTAAAAAAGAATTCAAAACCTAGATGAACATGATATCAGTGGGATGAACCAGTTTGGCTTCTGTATGGAACTCAATATTGGAACTCCTTGAGCATGTCAACAAAGTACTGGATAAAGCGGAACCAGCTAACATTAAAGTTGTATTCATCTCCAATGGCAATATCTCAAAAAGGATACAACTAAGAGAGAGGGGTTCAGAGACAAATATCAAAATGATTATGGAGGTGGAAAAACCCTGTAAAGAGAGAAATGATTGGGCCTCTTTACCTTAGGAAGGAGTGGGGGGAAAAAAAAAGATATACAAAATAATGGATAGTATAGTGAAGGTAGATCAATGAAAATGAGAGGTGTCAAGTTTATAACTAATAGAAGGAATTGCTGTGTTGCACAGCTATCATGTGGCTTTGAATTTCACAGCCTATCATGGGCTAAGCATAGCAAGATTTTTCAAAGATTGGTCATTTGTGTGGATGCTGGGAATCTCCAGAATAGCTTTATGTAAGGTCTGAAAATTTTTGAAGGGATATTAAACTTCCATGATTTGAGGGATAAACATAACTGATGATGATTAGGCAGAAACTTGCCCTTTGGGCAGCTTGTTCCATAATTCTTTGTGTCAGAAAATTTGAATATATAACCTTGCTAACATTTCTGCCCAGCAATATTTTGATTTAATTAGTTTCACAATTAAAAAGCAGCCCCGATCAGTTAAAAGCTGGCACACATCACTTTCAGTTCCTTTCATAGTTTCCAGTGGGCATCATTTCTATTCAGTTTAAGTTATACAAAGTAAAACTGAGCTCTTGTTCTAGGAACACAAGAATTGTGGAGAGATGACTGAAATTGAAGCCAAAGTGAAGTATGTTAAGCTAGCACGCTCCCTCAGGACATATGGAGTGTCCTTCTTTCTTGTTAAGGTAAGTTCAGATTATGCTGGCAACAGATGTGCTTGATTATGTATTACCCCAGACCACTTTCTGAAAGCAGAGTTTGCATATCCAAGGTTTAAGTCTGCAGGACAGTCTTTTCCACTAAAAAGAGAGCTCACTGAATTGTATTGTGGTAGCATCAGGGCCCCATTATGCTAGATTCAATTGGCCCCATTATGCTAGATTCAGTTGGCAGGATCAAAGGCAGCCTTTCTCAGGCTTGACTTGTTTTAATTGACCTACCAAAATATTTTCTCATCAAAACATTTAGAAAAACACCACAAGTCTGCTTTTCCCAGCTTGGGGGTTTACCTGAATGTGCATATTGAAATCTCTGCATTTTACAAGAACCATATTCATATTGTGCAGTTATTTTATCTTACACTTCATACAACTATCAGCTTAAGGACTTGAATTTTCTGCATTTAAAGTCACAATAATATTATAATTGGGAGAAGATGACTAAATCATGACTTGGCAGATATAGAATTGTTTTGCTGCTGCTAAACAAGACTTGAATCATTGCTTGATCAGTGTTCTCTCAATAAGGTGGTCCAGGTAAGAAGAGAACTGCAGTCTAGGTTTTCCATCCTTCCTTCCCAAATTAGGATCCTAAATCCATCAAGTGGCCTGATTTTCTGAAGTGCTGAGCACCCACAAATTCCACTGAAGTTGATGGAACATTCGGGTGCTCTGCCAAAAGTGTAATGGATGATGGCGTTCTAAAAGCGTGACATCATTAATTAGCTTTTGCTCCTTTAAGTAGAAGTGACACTGTCGTATTAGGCACCTTTTTATGGAGACCTGTTAAAGTAGAATCTCATATCTGAGGCTGTTGTTTTCAGACATTATAGGCCAGTATTAATTTTATCCACTGGAGAGAATATATGGTGTGCATTTGGCATCTTCCCAGGGATACCTATTACATGTTTATTTGATTTTGCTCTCTATATGTATTTATTCCATTTTCCTAAATTTGTTTTCTTTTCTTGCAAAAACCTAAATACTTCATTACTGTTCAGTGCATTAAATTATTTTGCAAGTGACTTAAGTGGCTTCCAATATAGTGATTTATGAATGAAGAACTAAATGCTTCTTTACAATCGTAAGTAATGAAATTTAATTTGGGCATAAATTTTAAAAGAAAAAAATGCTGGAATTATTTAGAAAGCACAATAAGCTCGTGGTGGTTTCACACTGGTTTCATCAGCTGATCATGGAGTTGTATGTTAGAAGCTATCATGAAAATATCTGCAATTTTCAGTAACTGAAATATTAAAACTGTACAAACATGCACATTTACAACAAGCAATCAAGTTGAGAATTCAGTCCGATTTTTCAGCGATGACTAACTGGATCATTGGGCTGAAGATAGAAATACTTACCCTTGCATTTTCGTGGATGCATGTTTGACTCCATGATTTTACTTGTAGCTTGAAGCAAATAGTGACTGAATCATTCTGTAACTATGGCATAGAACTTCAGTCTGAAAGAAGTGTGTGAGAAGACGGTGGAATAATTTGAAGTCCAGGTCTGATACCGAACAAAGGACGTGGGACATAAATAGGAGCTGATTCTCTGTAGCCCACGACATAAAATAAATTCAGGGGGAGCAGAACATATGGACTCATTTGCATTTCATGATAGAGTTTTTTTTTTGCACGGTAAATTGGTTTCTGGTCCTTGCTCTATGGACTTGAAGTGCTGGAGAGGTGTATACTCAGCCCTTGAGAGATAGCACCTGTCAGCTTAGAGAGCCCCCCTCATAGCGATGCTGACATGGGTGAAGTTGTTTAAATGGTTAGTAAAACAAACGTTTTAGAGCTATGATGTATAATAAATGGAGCTGACTTTGCCTCCTGTAAACCTCAGAATCCTTAATCTGTGTTGCTCCCTGCTAAATCTTCATTCTCTTCATAAAACACTACCAGAAATTCTGCCGAGAGAAGGCTTTAGAGGCTAATTTACAGTCTATTGCCTAACATGCTGCTTAGTTTATCTGGGTGGGAGTTGGCCATTGAACCAAGTATCAGGGGGCAGCCGGTTTAGTCTGCATCCTCAAAAACAATGAGGAGTCCGGTGGCACCTTAAAGACTAACCGATTTATTTGGGCATAAGCTTTCATGGGTAAAAAGCCCATTTCTTCAGATGCAACTGAAGAAGTGGGTTTTTTACGAACAAAAGCTTATGCCCAAATAAATCGGTTAGTCTTTAAGGTGCCACCTGTCATTGAACTGTGATATGAGCTGTTTTCAATGTAATTTTTAAATTGAAAAGCTAGTTTACATAAATACTACCACCAGGGTAGTTGAAAATAACTTTCAAAGACTTGGACTGTAACATGCCTTTTTTATTTGAAGGAAGGTTTCTTCTCCCCATCACAAGCGGTTACTTGTACTGAATTGCACAGTGAAGGTCAGTTGCAGTTTAATGTCTTCAAGATGTACCAGATTAAGGGTGAAGACAGATTCTCAAGACCGGAGTAAAGCTTTGAACATGAGTAGAATTTTGGTATGAAATCTGTTGGCTCACATCTCTTTCCAAGTTATGCTAAGTGCAGTATCTGCATCCAAGAAGCAAAGTAGGATAGATGTGGACCACCTAGAAGGAAGTTGTAATGAAAAATCAAGCAATAGCTGTAGAATGTGATGCTCCATTGTTCTGTAGCTTGGATAGTCACTTCAATCAGTAAAAATGGCTGTAAGTTGCTACCAAACCACAGTGGCAGTGATAGTCATATCACACCAGTGTAAATGACTACACAAGGTGTGGGGCATTGGAGAATGAAACCCTAGTCTAAAAGTCACTGGAGCTGTGTATCCTACCACTTAATTCTGGTGTGTGTTCAGAGTTGTGTGCCTTTAAGAGGATAACTCTGGACTGAGTCCCTCTGTACATTTAATTTAACCATGTTCTAGGTAAGATGAAAAAAAGACTGAACGATTGAGGCTTTGAATACAACACAGTGTTTTGAAAATGAATGAAAAAACACTTCTAGCAGTGTGTCAACATTAAATTATTCTGTGCACTTGCCATGTCCAGAGAAACTAAGTTTGGGCCTGTGAATTGTTCTCTGCAGTGCATCTAGTTTTTACTTTATGTAAGTGTAACCAGTCACGGTCATTCCCACTCTACTTCTCCTTTCCCCTCTGACATAGGCCAGTTGGTAAATGAAAACTAATCCTTGATACTTCCGCTACAGGAAAAAATGAAGGGCAAAAACAAGCTGGTTCCTCGTTTGCTAGGCATCACCAAAGACTCAGTGATGCGTGTGGATGAAAAGACCAAGGAGGTGTTGCAGGAATGGCCACTGACGACTGTGAAGCGCTGGGCTGCCTCTCCAAAAAGTTTCACTCTGGTACTCTTTCTGTATGTTGTTACAGAGAGGGAGGCTTGTGTCTGTCATGGGGAAAGGAGCGTGGACTGATGCACTAAATTGACTGGCCCTATTGGGTTTAGTTTAGTTTAATTTAGTCCTGAAGAAACAACTGGGCCAATTTTCTTATGGCCAACAAACTGTCTCATGTACATAACCCGACCCTGATTATCCAAAGCACTGTTTTAAAGAGCCATCTATCTGCCTGACATCTGCTAATTTTGGTTGTGAATAATCAAGGTTTTCAGAATGCAGTATAAAGTGACAGACAGGCTGTGAAACTAAATAGGGCTGAAGAAAATGCCTTACAGTGAGAGACTTAAAGAGCTCAATTTGTTTCGCTTATCAAAAAGATGATTGAGAAATGACTTGATAATGGTGTGTAAGTACCTTCCTGGAGAGAAGATGCTGGCGGCTCTTCAGTTAGTGCAGGGATTCTTAACCTTTTTCTTTCTGATTCCCCCCTGACATGCTATTAAAAACTCTCCAGCCCGCCTGTGCCACAACAACTGGTTTTCTGAATATAAAAGCCAGGGCTGCCATTAGGGGGTAGCAAGCAGGGCAATTGCTTGGGGCCCCATGTCACAGGGGGCCCCATGAAGATACATTGCTCAGGCTTCAGCTTCCACCCCAGTTGGCTGGGCACAGAGCCTTGAGCTTCAGCCCCATGCAGTGTGGCTTTGACTTTCTGCTCTGTGCCCCAGGCAGAAAGCCGAAGCCCCACCGCATGGCCCTGCTTGATGGACCCCTTGAAACCTGCTCACGCGCCCCACACCTCCCCCCAGGGGACCCCAGACCCTGTTTGATAACCACTGGTCTAGTGGAGAAAGACGTATTGAGACCCAATGGCTGGAAGTTGATTCAGACAAGATTAAATTAGAAATAAGACACACATTTTTAAGTAAGGGTAAGAAACCATTGGACCAAACTGCCAAGGAATGTGGTAGATTTTCTGTCTCTTGAAGTCTTCAGATCAAGACTGGATGCCTTTCTGGAAGAAAAGGTTTAGTCACACACAAGTTAATAGGTATAGTGCAAGGGTATAGGGTGAAATTCTGTGGCCTGTGTTACACGTAGGAGGTCATAGTGTGTGATTTAATGATCCATTCTGGCCTTAAAATAAATAAATGTATGAAATGGATCCAATCGAAAGAGCCTTTTTTCCCTCACATAGTATTTTGTGGAGCCTTGGAATGGTTTTATCTGCCGTTCCAGCCATTAGCTATAATAAGACATCAAAGGTAAAGGGAAATTTCAGCTGCTTTCATTTGGTTTTGGCTTTGGTGTAGACCCTGATCCTTATGTGGTAGATATGAGCTTGTTAGATTAAAAGCAAAAGAAAGTTAGAAATGTATTTCCTTATATCTCTGATTTTGGTCATCTGAATACAGCTGATGTTTGTTTATTTAAATTCGTTCCCAAGGGTGAACTGCTTGTTGTACCTTTTTTTCCTCAGGATTTTGGTGAATATCAAGAAAGTTACTACTCAGTACAAACCACTGAAGGAGAACAGATTTCTCAGCTAATTGCAGGTTACATTGATATCATATTGAAGAAGGTAAAACTTTAGGATGTCAATAAAAGTACAGTAAAATTAGTAAATGCAATGTCTCGCTCACAAAAGATAGGTTACCTGATAGCAGTAGTTCACTTTCTTTTGTGACGCTAACTAGGTATAATTTTTCTTTGCTGTGACTCGCTTATAGCAAGAACTCCTAGAAAATAGTTCCCGTTAATTACTATAAAGAAGTGTTTATGGAAGTAATACTGAAACTATTAGCCGTATTGAGGGAATGGGTTACAAGACTTAACTCAGCATGCCTGGCATTTAAGTGGATACTCTTCTGGAAAGCAGCTACATGTCATATTCTCTATATCAAGAGAATAATGGCCTAAAGCTTTCTCCTTAACTGTAGAGAATAAACTATATAATTATAGTAGTTACCAAAGTTAACATTTGCCAACAAATGCCACATGATTACTAGTTGTGTTCTAAGCACTTTCTGTGGGAAACCTGTGGCATTTTAAATACTTTACTGTGTGCTTGCTGTTGACAAATTTTATTAGGATTAGACCAAACTACAACATAATCCATTATAAATATATGTTCATGCCAGAGAAATGACAGACAATTGGAAATTTCAGGAGGATTGAGGATTTTTGTTTAGGGGAACTCCAGGCCTAGAATATCAGGGGTGTTTCAATTTGGGGCTGGGGTGGATTGCCAGTATTCGTCACAACTCTTTTTCTAAGACTGGCTCAAGCCAGCATCCAGCATCATCAGTTCCAAATTTAATGAGCTCTAAATATGTTCAAATTTTAGTTTAAGTAGAAACTTGCATTCTTCTTCGAGTGATTGCTCATGTCCATTCAACTTAGGTATGTGTGCTTGCCATATGCACTGGTGCCAGAGGTCTTTCCCTCAGCGGTATCCGTAGGAGACTGGCTCTGGCGCCCCCTGGAGTGGGGTGCATATGCCACGGCCCCCTTCACCCTCAGTTCCTTCTTGCCACCAGTGATGGTGCATGGAACTGTTGCTGCTTCAGCTAGCACTGTTGCTTCTTGTTCGTTCAAACTCATTTACCTCTTGTATATGATTGTATATAGTTTCCCTCTGGTTTTAGTTTCCGTATTTGTTAGTTAGAGACTTAGTAGGTCCCAAATGGGACTTCACCTCAGGATGGGGCATGCCCCAGTCCCCAGGCTTTAAGCCCTGTTATCGTTGTAAAAGGCCCATGCCCATTAGCAATCCACATAACTGTTGTTTACGGTGCTTAGGCGAAGGACATATCAGTAATAAGTGCAGAATCTGCAAGTCCTTCAAGCCCAGGATGAAGGAGGAGTGTGACATACACTTGAGAGCACTCCTTATGGAGTCTATCCTTACCCCAATGCCGGAGCAGTGCTCTGATTTGGCACCGAGCACCATGACCTCGGAGTGCAGCACCCTGCCAGTACTGTCTGTGATCCGGCATCAGTCCCCTTCCATAGCTCCAGCCAAGAAGCCCAGCAAGACTGGGAGAGGAAAGTCTCCAGCTTCCCACAAAGGACAAGTCTGGGGTGGACCAAAGCCCTGTCTTGGGCACCTCTTCACCCCCTTTGGGGTCTCGGGCCACAGGTCAGGTCGAGCAGTGTAGCCCAGCCTGCTCCCCATCAGCTACCCCGGATAGCGGCAGAGGTCCTCATCAGTTCCGGGTGCTGTCCACGCCGGAGGCCCTGCAAGCTGCACAAGACATTATGTCCCTTCCAGTGCTGCCCACTCCATTTCCTGCCACGGGGTAAACATGTGTTTGGACCACCACAGTCTCCACCTCTACGGCACCGGTCCCCGTCATGGGGGACATCCCGCTAGTGGTCGCCCTCTCGCAGCCGAAACGCTTCTGACCATGATAGGCAGAAGTTTTGCAGCCTCATCCAGTCTCCAGACCTTGGACAAGGGCAGAGAGGCTTGAGGCACGGCTCGCTGGTCACTGGGCGCAGATCTCTGGATGCACGCGCCCCCTGGCAAGAGTTTTGGAGTTGGTACCAGGAATCTCCACAGTACTGGTACCGCTGCAGGGACAGGTTGAGGGACCGATGGTACTGTTCTCCAGACCATCACTGATTCCCCCAGGGCAGTGTCACCACCTGCGGCTACGTTTTCACGACACCAAACCCACTCTGGTTCCGAGTCCCACTCATCAAGGCGTAGATAGCCAGTCAAGGCCCGCCAGATCCAACTCCAGGAGCGACCAGTACTGATCGGGACAGAGCCACCACTCAGCCCTGTCTTGGTCGCAGGGGAGCAACCGCTCAGGCTCTAGCTCGGGTTCAGAGTGAAGTTCCCTAGCTGTGGGACAAGCTCCAATACCTACGGTGCAGATTACATCGATGGCACCACAGCCAGCCCCATGGCCTCAAACTCCATGGCCAGCACAGTGGTACCCATGGGGGTTCATTCAGCCCTCCCAGGCAGCCTGCTCAGTATTTGGACCTTTGGAGAGAGCGGCTACAGCCCCCCTCCAGTTAAAGAGGCCTCGGCTGCAGGCACCCTGCAAGCACAGGAGGAAGTGGGTGAGCAAGCTGCTGGACCACCTCTGGTTGCAGAGGACCCATTGGTACCGGCTTCTTCCTCGTCATCGCCAGACGAGGCTATAGTGGGGCCCCCTCCACCAGTTCTTCAGGATGATGCGAAGGCGCATCAGGAGCTGTTAAAGAGGGTTGCCGCCAATCTGGGCTTCCAGGCAGAGGAGTTAGAGGAGCCCACAGATTCTCTTTGATGTTCTCTGTCCCAAAGCCCCGGCCAGGGTAGCTTTGCCCCTATATGAGGGGGGTCACAAAAATTACAAATGCCCTCTGGCAAACCCCCTCCTCGCCTCCTATCTCCAAGGGGGCAGAGTGCAAGTACTTTGTGGCATCCAAGGGTCACGAGTATCTTTATACCCACCATACTCCCAATTCCATAGTGGTAGAGTCGATCAACCACAGGGAGAGACAGGGTCAACTGAGGCTACCCGTAAGAATAAAGACTCAAGGAGACTAGACTTGTTCGGGTGTAAAGTTTATTCATTGTACAGTTGCAGGTGGCCAACCATCAGGTCCTGCTAGGCCGCTATGATTTTAATATGTGGCAGGCCATGACCAAGTTCAAGAGCACTCTTCCTGAGGCCTTGAGGAGGGAGTTCCAGGCGATCCTGGATGAGGGCTTGACTGCAGCCAGAGCAACTCTCCAGGCAGCAACGGACACCACTGCCCGTATCATGGCATCGGCCATTTCGTTGCATAGGGCTTCTTGGCTGCTCCTCTCTGGTCTTTCCCCGGTGGCTCAGCAGTCAATACAAGACCTCCCTTTCGACGAGCATGCCCTGTTCGCAGAACAGATGGACAATAAACTCCATGGCCTAAAAGATTCCCGCTCGACCCTACAAACACGGCATGTACGTCCCCAGCCCTTCCTGCAAGCGATTTAAGCCGCAGCAGCCTCAGAGCCAGGGGAACCGCCCTTTCCAGGAGCCTCCCCATACAAAAATCCAGAGGCTACAAGAGGCAGCCTGGCCACCAATCCCCATATACATCCCAGTCGGGGTCGACCCATGGTAAGCAGACGGGCAAGCGCCCGTTTTGGGGGTACGCCCGAGGGCGACCTACCAGACTGTTTCCTGGATCCTTCCTCCCCTCTGTTTGCCAACTGCCTTTCTTCCTTCCTCCCTGCATGGGCATCGATAACATTGGACTGATGGGTCCTAAATACAGTGGTGCAGGGTTACACCCTTCAGTTACTTTCTACCCTTCTTATCCCTCTTCATGGACCCTTATCACGAGAGTCTTCTCGCGCAAGAGGTAGAGGGTCTACTGCAGCTGGGTGTGGTGGAGGTAGTTCCTGTGGAGTACCGGAGCAAGAGGTTCTATTCCTGATATTTTTTAATCCCCAAGGCCACCGGCGGTCTGTGGCCCATACTAGACCTGTGAGGCTTGAACCACTACTTAATGAAACTGAAGTTCCACATGGTCTCCCTGGCCTCCTCCATCCCTTCCCTGGATCTGGGAGACTATTACACTGCCCTCAATCTGAAAGATGCGTACTTCCACATCACCATCTTTGAGGGGCACAGATGCTTCCTCCGGTTCACGGTAGGTCCCGACCACTATTAGTTCATGGTCCTTCTCTTTGGCCTAGTGACAGCACCATGGGTATTTACCAAGTGCACATCTGTGGTGGCGGCTTACCTCAGATGTCAAGGTATCCAGATTTACCTGTACCTTGATGACTGGCTTGTCAAGGGCAACTTCGGGTCCAAGGGGACGTCGCGGTGCTGCTGGCCACATGCAGTTGCCTCGGCCTGTTGGTGAACAACAGAAAATCCATGTTAGTTCTGGTACAGAGGATAGAGTTCATCAGAGCGGTGCTCGACTCAACCTCCGCCAGGGTGTTCCTGCTGCTGGAGTGGTTCAGGGCATTGATGGACCTCATCGCAGAAGTCTCTGCATTTCCCATGACCACAGCCAGGGTTTGCCTGCGCCTCCTAGGTCACATGGCAGTGTGCACGTATGTTATGCACCATGCCAGGCTCCGGATGCAACCCCTGCAGCAATGGCTGGTGATGGTCTACTCCGAGTCCAGGGACCACCTGGAAAAGGTTGTCACCATTCCCACAACAATACTCACCTCGCTCCGATGGTGTTCCGACCATGGGAATATCCTGGAAGGAGTCCCCTTCGACAGCACTCCCCACTCAGTCGAGTTGGTCTTGGACACCTCAGATCTCAGTTGGGGGGTGCACCTCAGTGATCTCCAGACCCAGGGTACATGGTCCCTGGAAGAGATGACGTTACACATAAACGTCAAAGAGCTCCGGGCGTGCGCGATCTTCCTTCCCCACCTGTCGCGCAGAATGGTCAGAGTCTTGACAGACAACATAGCCTCGATGCTCCATATCAACAGATGGAAGAGCTTAATCCTTGGCCCTATGCCAAGAGGCACTCGAGCTTGGCAGCAGTATCCCTGTGGTCCCTGCCAGACCAACTAGACCTGCTGTCACAGGGCCATGGTCGCCTCCTGCACCTGAACCTCACGTCTCTCCATCTCACGGCATGGATGCTGCATGGCTGAACCCTGAAGAACGGACCTGTTTGGAGGGGGTCTAGCAGATCCTCCTGGGGAGTAGAATACCCTCGACTAGACAGACCTACCTGGCAGAGTTGATGAGGTTTTCCTACTGGGCGGCTGAATGGGGCATCTCCCCTTCGCATACTTCGGTGCAGTCAATCTTAGACTACCTGCTTCATTTGAGGAACCAGGGCCTGGCACACTCCTCTATCAAGGTGCATCAGGCGGCCATTTCTGCCTTTCATGTCCCCGTCCAGGGGCAGACAGTGTTCTCCTATGACATGAAGGTCAGGTTCCTCAAAGGTCTTGAGAGACTTTTTCCTCAAGTTCAGTCCCCAGATCCTCAGTGGGATCTCAACTTGGTTCTGTCCAGGCTCACGGGCCCACCCTTTGAGCCTTTGACCTCGTACTCCCTATCTCACCTATCATGGAAGGTAGCTTTCCTGGTGGCGGTGACATCAACAAGGCAAGTTTCTGAGCTGCGTGCCCTGGCCTCAGAATCGCCATACACGCTCTTCTGTAAGGACACGGTACAGCTCCGGCCCCAGCCGGCCTTCCTTCTCAGGGTGGTGTCTACTTTCCACATGTGCCAGGACATCTTCCTTCGGTCTTCTGCCCTAAATCCCATGAGACTAGTGAAGAGAGGTGCCTCCATCCTTTGGCTGTAAGAAGGGCCCTGACTTTCTACCTAGATCGGACAAAGCCTTTCTTTAGGTTGACTCAGCTTTTCATCTCTACAGCTGATAGGATGAAGGTCCTCCCAGTGTCCACGCAGAGAATTTCTAACTGGATTACCTCTTGCATGAGGACTTGTTACTAGCTGGTGGTTGCTCCATCGCCACCGATCGTCAGAGCCCACTCCACTAAAGCGCAGGCATCTTCGGAGGCCTTCCTGGCACAAGTTCCGATCCAGGATATCTGTAAAGCCGCAACATGGTCCTCGATACACACGTTCACGGCTCACTATGCGATCACGCTGCAGGCCAAGGGTGATGCTGGGTTCAGTAGAGCTGTGTTGCAATCTACATGTCCATGAACTCCTTACCCGCCTCCACGGGTACTGCTTGGAGTCACCTAAGTTGAATGAACACAAGCAATCACTCGAAGAAGAAAAAACAGTTACCTTTTTCCATAACATGTTCTTCGAGATGTGTTGCTTATGTCCATTTGACGACCTGCCCTCCTTCCCCACTGTCGGAGTTTCTGGCAAGAAAGAACTGAGGGTGGAGGGGGCCAATGGCGCCCTATATACTGCGGCATGTGTGCGCCACTCCAGGGGGTGCTGGAGCGGTCCCCTACAGATACTGCTGAGGGAAAAACTTCTGGCACTGGTACATGTAGCGAACGCACACACCTAAGTTGAATGGACATGAGCAACACACTTCGAAGAACACCACTTACGGAAAAAGGTAACTGTCTTTTCGAACTGCTCTAAGTTTTACAAGTAGAATTCCAAGCTAGGGCAGTTCTCTGTATATACGGAGAGTGTACAGATGTGTAGATTTCCACTCCCAAACCAATCCTTTGATTTCGTCTTTAAAATCTGCTCACACAACCAGTTTTTAAATGAGTGAAATGGGAATAGGTTAGCAAACTAACTCCCATTCTGTGTCATGACTTGAATGAGAAACATGCAGTTTCCAGTTGTCAAGCCTGAGTTCTCTCTCTGCCACATCTGTTCCTCACCTACAGTCATATAGAAATCTTGTAATGTCAATACTCAGGGCATCTTGAATGACCTATTTTGCTGTAGATTTTCTTCCACAACTTCCCCTTGTTATAGCATATCCCTGAGTCTGATGTCACAGTGAGAGCCTGAAAAGAAATTTTGTCCCTGCAACTTGTCAATGGTAGATGATTGGAAACCTAGCAACTTGAGGTGCTCCTATTTTTTTTCCCCCTGTCCCGTACACTAATAGCAAAATAAGAACGTTGCAGTTTCAAAGAGTCTTGGCTCTAAAAATGAATGGCCTGTTTCAGCCCACACCTAAACTCAAACTGAAATGAAACAGGGTTTGTTCATGGGTAAAGAAGAGGGTTCCCATTAAACTACCTCCAGAGACATAGCTATCTCTTTTCTTTGCCTCAGTATAATGACTGTTACAAGGCTAAGAATATTATAGCAATCTATTTCTGACACGGCATTTCTTCCACAACGTGTCACGCCTCTCTGTGGTCACTTGCTTATGAGGAATATCTCAATTCACACCCTAATTTAACTCCACTGTGCACATTTACCTCCCTTACATTATTGTAAATAATTCACATCAGAAATGAACATTTCTGAAACTAAGTTTCTAGAAAATAACCATAAAGAAATGAATCTGGCACCATGTAACACTTGTCATGTTACTTTTCTTGTGGCAGTCATTTGTGTGCATTAATCATATATTGGTTCACATATGGGCGCTTTTTGGATACAAGATACCTTGTAGCAGAGTTGTATGCACCAATTCCTGTGAGCTATCTGTATTGTTGAGGCTTCCCATTTACTGCTGCATGGAGGGAGTTGGTAGGAGGCACCACTGTCCATCTGAGCTTGGTGGTATTAAGCCTCTATGAAACATACTATATAGCAGGTGGTGCTGATTTTTGGGAGGGGCAAGTGCTTCGTCTTATTCAGAAACAAGACCTGCTAGTACTACTATCCATGTTCGTCTTCTCCCCTTATGCACCTTAAGTCCACCAGTGCTGGCACCCAGATTGTTTTGCCCTATCCAAGTGCTCTGGATGCTGAAGTTCCTTGTGATCTTTCTCCTCTCTATTGCATCCAGGACGTGGAGGTGTAACCTATCGCAGAGTGCCCGCTCACATATGAGCACCAAAACATCATGGTGCAGCACTAGAGAGAGTGCGAGAGAGAGAGCATGCAGATGACTTGACACAATATGTGTAAACTAGTGACAAAATAAAGGTAGATGAGTTCAAGAAATGAAATGAAATAGAAATGCCATATAAGTATTTATGTTTGCTTTTTTTTCAGAAACAAAGTAAAGATAGATTTGGGCTTGAAGGTGATGAGGAATCAACAATGTTGGAAGAATCTGTGTCGCCTAAGAAGTGAGTTTGTGCCATGGGAAAAATGGCTTTCCGTAAGAGTGAAAGGTTTAGTAAGCAGTGGGTAGTTTTCTTTAATCCCAAATATGGTTTAAAATATTTCTGTCCTTCGAAAATTACTTAACTGCAGGGTAATTTAACAGAAAACAGCTCTGTCTCCTTCCCCTTCTGCAGAGTTAAGCTTTTGTTGTGAAGTCTGCTGTTTTGTCCAAAGACTATTATTTGGTGTGAAGTATGCACAGTTGTGGTGATTTGAACCATAAACTACGGAACTGAGACTAACTGAGTAGCAATCTGTATGCAGAGTTATAAAAATTGAATTAGTGGAAGGTTGTGTGTTCAGTTTGTGAATATTTACTTGCTTTTGATAGCTTACATTTGCTAAATGGATGGCTTTAATTAGGGTTTGCATGCAGTGTTGTTCTGTAACTGTCATTAGCAGAGTTTTATTTAATATGGAAAAAAATAATTAATCTTTCAGATGCTGCTAAAGACAAGGTGGGGGGCTTTGGCTCACAGTGCAACACAAATTAAGTGGGGTCTGGGATTTCATTGTGTGGGGAGAGTGGATTATACTGGGTGACTGAAAAGAGTCAAGTGCAGGGTCCTGGCGCTGTCGGTTCACTTGAAAAGGAATATTCAGTTGGCTCTTTACTGTTAATTAACAGAAACAGTTACACTTTGAGCCATACTGAGGCCTAACTTAAGCCTCTTCTTTGCACTCCAAGGGACAGGAGGGTAGTGTCTGTGCAATGTGTGAAGGTCTGACTTTGATTTATGTTACACATGTGGCTTACAGGAAATGAATTGGTGAGATCTTTTATGTGGCCTTACGTGAATTTTTAGCTTTCGCATAGTGCACGTTTTTACGTGCTTCCTTTTTACACTTCCCGTTCCAAATGGCTTCCAGAACGTATCCTATCTGTGTCAATGCTGTATTTAGAAGCTCAAAATTTGTAACAAATGGATATGCATGGACAATGTTCATCTGTAACTGAAATTACACCAATTTTTTTCCAAGCACGTCGTTACTCTTTAAATCAAAAATTATGCCAATGCCTCCAACTGTTGGAGCTTAGACTATACTTAATATGAGCAGTAACATCTGGCAAAGTGATCATGCCCATAGTTAATGATAACGTATTGTAGTCTTGGTCTTATCCCATTATTTGATAGACTGCTAAATTACTATCGGGGCAGAATGTAAATACATACAGTTTGGAAGAAGGGGTACACATTTTATTCCAACTCTAAGGAGTGCTTGGAAAATGTATCTCCAGAAATGTATAGTTGTTAGTCCTACTTTGGCATAGTTGAAGCAAAACTGTGAGATCCTTCTTTCAGTGACACAGCCCCCAGTCTCCGCTTTTGTCCTTTGTGAGATGAGGTGAGGTCATAACAATAAATACAGCCAGGTCACACATTCCATTCTTCCTTCACCGCCTGTTCAGGTAGTAGCATTACTGATAACTTGTTTGTCAGACACTGAAGATGTAGCAAACTTATACTTTAAGCACCTGGCACAATGGGGTTCTGCTGTATGACTATGTCTTTGGTAATACAAATACTTTCTAAAATGGTTGGATGAAAGAATACATTGACTAGAATTTAAGCAGTTCACCCAATTTAAACACCCTTGCTTAGAAACTGAAAGGGAAGAATGCAGCCAGGAATTAGTTTACAGGAGCTCATGAAGTCACAGAATTTAAGGCCAGAAGGGACCACTGTATCATCTCATCTGGCCTTGTGTATATCACTGACCATCAACCCCACACGCTAAACCCAACAATGGAAATGAGACCAAAGTAAATGAGACCCACGGGATATTAGACTATCACGTGCCCACAGGCAGAGAATAGGCGGGACCAAGGGGCATCAGTGCTCAAGGTCTCTGCAGTGGCAGGAAAATTATTACACGAGATACACCCAGATAATCCCAGTAAGTGATTATCCACTCACCCACTGCAGAGAGAGGCAAACCCAACCCCCAACCCCCCCGCCAAGGTCACTACTAATCTGAGCTAGGGAAAATTCCTTCCCAGCCTTACTTATGGATATTAGTTAAATCCCGAGCACGTGAACAAGAACCAGCCAGATTAACACCTAAGAGAGAGAATCCTCGGTGCCACCTAAGAGCCCTGGCCACTGTACCGTCTCGAGCTATGGCCATCTCTGGTGCATCAGAGGTAGGAAATGGAGGGGCGGGGCGTAACCCATCCAAAATACATTGAGGGGGATATGCTTTCTTGACCTCATGCAGGTGACAGCTGAAACCCTGAAGCATGAGTTTTAGGAACATAAGACATATCGGAAGTCACAAGCAACCCCATCATACAACTGCGCTCATAAGTTTGTCCAGCTAATTCAGTTGTTTGACCCACAACTCCTATTGAGAGGCTGTTCCAGAACCTCACATTTCTGATGGTTAGAAACATTCTTCTGATTTCCAGGTTGAATTTGTTTATGGCCAGTTAATATCCATTTGTTCTTGTGCCAACTTTCTCCTTTTGCTTACATAGCTCTTCACCCTTCCTGGTATTTACCCCCAATATGTTTACAGAGAGTATTCACGTCCATTCTCAGCCTTCATTTTGCGAGACTAAGCAGGCCCAGCTCTTCCAGTTTCCAAGAGGCCCTCATTCCCTGATCATCCTAGTATCTCTTCTCTGCACCTGTTCCAGTTTAAATTCATCTTTCTTGAACATGGGTGACCAGAATTGTACACAATATTCCAGATGAGGTCTTACCAGTGCCTTGTATAACTGCATTGGTACTTTTCTCCCTGTACTGGAAATGCGTTGCATAATACATCGTAAGAGCACATTTGTCTCTTTCACAGCCGCATCACATTGGTGGCTAGTGGTCATCCTGTGACTGATCCACACACACAGGTCTCTCTCCTCCTCTGTCGCGCCAATTGATGAGCCTCCAGCTTGAAGCAAAAATTCTTCTTCTTAGACCTAGGAGCATTACCTTACCCTTTATACTGTTGAATTTTCCCCTGTTTCTGTTACTCTAGTCTTCGGGTCATCCAAATCTTCCTGTATAATATTCCGATCCTCCTCTATATAGATGATGCCTCCCAACTTGGTATCATGAGCCCATTTCATTAGCACACTCCTACTTTTTGTGCAAAGGTCATTAATAAAAATATTGAATAAGATTTGTCCCAAGACTGATCCTTGAGGAACCACAGAAGTTACCACTCTACAGTTTGATCATTCACCTTTCAGCACAATGCATTGCCTTCTCTTTAGCCAATTCCTTACCCACCTTACATGCTAGCACTGATCCATATCGTCCCTAATATAACTAATAATTTCCCATGGGGTACTATGTCCAGTGCTTTACTGAAGTCCAAGTATATTAGATCTTCTGCACTTCCCTTATCTAAAAATAAGTTATTATACTGCCTTTATGCACATGTTTCATATTATCATTGTTTTGAAAACTGAAGCAAAGTATTCATTTAATTTTTTGGGCCATACTGAGATTAAAGATAATCTCCACTGCATAGCAGCCCAACCTCATTCTTCCTTATTCTCTTGTTATTTGTCACCTTGATCGATTGGTCCTTCAACCCTCATATAGATTGCACTGATCACAACACTTCTTCCATTTGTTATTTATATAACTAAAAAAATCTTTATTTTAATTTCCTTGGCAAGAGCTATTTCAGCTTGACTTTTAGCAGTTCTCCATTTACTCCTACATTTTCTAACTTTCATGATGTAGCTTTCTTTGCTAATTAACCCTTTTTTCCATTCCTTATAGCAGTGGTGGGCAACCTGTGGCCCCTGGGCCACACGTGTCCCGTCAGGGTAATCTGCTGGCGGGCTGAGAAACATTTTGTTTACATTAACTGTCCACAGGCTGCCTGCAGGTTCGCCTGTCCCGTCCAATGGGAGCTGAGGGCAGCCGTGCCTGCGGACTGGCAATGTAAACAAACTGTTTCGCGGCCCACCAGCGGATTACCCTGGTGGACAGCGTGCAGCCCAGGTTGCCCACCGCTGCCCAATAAACTCTCTGCTTACTCCTAAAAACCTTTGTGAGGTGGTTATTCTTCCAGCTGGGTCTGGAGCCTTTCTCTACAAGTTTTTTCCCTTTCTTGGGATGTGAATTTCAGATAGGTTTTGTATAGTTGATTTGAAGAATTTCCAAGTCATCTCTCCATGTAAGTCCTTGAGCTCTTCAGTCCAGCTGACTTATTTACCATATATACTTGTTCATTGGCCCGTTCCTTTATAAGCTGACCCGCACCCCCCCCGCCCCCCGCAAAAGATGGATAGGTAAAAATAGCAAAAACTGTATGACCCTTTCATCAGCCAACCCTATATTTCAAGGGTTGGCAAACTTTGGCTCCTGGCCCATTAGGATAAGCCACTAGTGGGCCTGGATGTTTTGTTCACCTGGAGCGTTCACAGGCATGGAGCCCCTGAGCTCCCAGTGGCCGTGGTTTGCCATTCCCAGCCAATGGGTGCTGCAGGAAGTGGCGCGCAGCTCCTATTGTCTGGGAACAGTGAACCGCAGCCACAGGGAGCTGAGGGGCTCCATGCCTGCAGACGCTCCAGGTAAACAAGACAACAGTGTATTTGATACTCAATTCAATGATTCCATAGAGTTTTAAATAGTCAAATTTTGGTGTAGACCCGTTTATAAGCCGAACCCCGCTCTTTGATGCATCACTTTTTTACCAAAAATATTCAGCTTATGAACGAGTAAAAATGGTAACTAATTCCCTAATATCACAAAGTCTGCCCTTTAGAAATCAAAAGCCATGGTTAATTACCTGATTTGGATTGTCCTTTCATTTAATGTAAACAGAATCAACTTGTGATCATTCAATCCAAGGTTATTTCTTATGACCAGCTTTTTTGTGATGTCCTCACTACTTACTAAAACAAAATCTAAAATTACATCACCTCATGTTAAGTATCAGGGCGTAGCCGTGTTAGTCTGTATCCACAAAAACAAGGAGTCCGATGGCACCTTAAAGACTAACAGATTTATTTGGGAATAAGCTTTCGTGGATAAAAAACCACTTCTTCAGATCACTTCTTGTTGGTTCAATGATGATTTGACGAAGAACCAACTGAAAATAACTGGGCCCTAGCAGTAGAAGTAGCATTTATTCTCCAATCTGTATCTGGAAAGTTAGCCTCACATTATGACCCAACTCCCAAAAGTATTTATCTCTGTAATAATATTAGAGATCACTATCCATATCCTAGTCTGACCCTGGGAGTCTATAGCAGACCTTAACACTACCTCAGCAGAACCTCTTTTACAATCCTTCCCCAAAGTGGTTTTGACCCAAAGAAATGCTGTGTTGTCCATAATATCACTTCATATTTCTTTACAATTTACTGTTTCAATTATCTATGCTATCCCCAACTTTACCTTTCTTTTTCTCTCTCTTAAACAATATATACCCTACAATACCTGTATGTGAATGTGAATCCATGCTGGCTGTTCCTGATCACTTTCCTCTCATGCAAGTGCTTCAGGATTGATTCTTTGAGGACCTGCTCCATGATTTTTCCAGGGACTGAGGTGAGGCTGACTGGCCTGTAGTTCCCAGGATCCTCCTTCTTCCCTTTTTTAAAGATTGGCACTACATTAGCCTTTTTCCAGTCATCCGGGACTTCCCCGGTTCGCCACGAGGTTTCAAAGATAATGGCCAATGGCTCTGCAATCACAGCCGCCAATTCCTTCAGCACTCTCGGATGCAACTCGTCCGGCCCCATGGACTTGTGCACGTCCAGCTTTTCTAAATAGTCCCTAACCACCTCTATCTCCACAGAGGGCTGGCCATCTCTTCCCCATTTTGTGATGCCCAGCGCAGCAGTCTGGGAGCTGACCTTGTTCGTGAAAACAGAGGCAAAAAAAGCATTGAGTACATTAGCTTTTTCCACATCCTCTGTCACTAGGTTGCCTCCCTCATTCAGTAAGGGGCCCACACTTTCCTTGGCTTTCTTCTTGTTGCCAACATACCTGAAAAAACCCTTCTTGTTACTCTTGACATCTCTCGCTAGCTGCAGCTCCAGGTGCGATTTGGCCCTCCTGATTTCATTCCTACATGCCCGAGCAATATTTTTATACTCTTCCCTGGTCATATGTCCAACCTTCCACTTCTTGTAAGCTTCTTTTTTATGTTTAAGATCCGCTAGGATTTCACCATTAAGCCAAGCTGGTCGCCTGCCATATTTACTATTCTTTCGACTCATTGGGATGGTTTGTCCCTGTAACCTCAACAGGGATTCCTTGAAATACAGCCAGCTCTCCTGGACTCCTTTCCCCTTCAAGTTAGTTCCCCAGGGGATCCTGGCCATCCGTTCCCTGAGGGAGTCGAAGTCTGCTTTCCTGAAGTCCAGGGTCCGTATCCTGCTGCTTACCTTTCTTCCCTGCGTCAGGATCCTGAACTCAACCAACTCATGGTCACTGCCTCCCAGATTCCCATCCACTTTTGCTTCCCCCACTAATTCTACCCGGTTTGTGAGCAGCAGGTCAAGAAAAGCGCCCCGCCTAGTTGGCTCCTCTAGCACTTGCGCCAGGAAATTGTCCCCTACGCTTTCCAAAAACTTCCTGGATTGTCTATGCACCGCTGTATTGCTCTCCCAGCAGATATCAGGAAAATTAAAGTCACCCATGAGAATCAGGGCATGCGATCTAGTAGCTTCCGTGAGTAGTTTCCATTGGATACCCCCTCAAAGATTATGCGCATCAGCAGCTTCTGCATCCCACCATCTTCTTTCTCTCCTCTCCTCCTCGGGTCGCTTCTCATGCTGTCTCAGTAGCCATCATTGCTTTATTTTCTTAGACCCTATTCCTAGGGGGGAAAAAAGAAATTGGAGGACCCTCCCCGTAGCTCCCTCCCATGGAGGCTGCTGCTAGCTGTTTGCTGCTCCAGTGTTCACTAGTGACTAGCTTTTTAACCTAGCCAAACTATGTCAGCACCAACCCCTTGTTAAGGGATATCAGCAAGCACTGAATCAAGCCACATACCTAGAACAAATCACTCCGGTAGTGATTTTTTGCTCTGTTCTGAACAGAACACAAAATCACCATTCTTCTCTCAGGCCAAACTCCCACAGAAACTCTGCTGTTAACTGCTCGCTGTTTGCTGTCATGTTCTAATGTGCATTCCCTTTTCAGATCTACCATCTTGCAGCAGCAGTTCAACCGAACCGGGAAGGTAGAACATGGCTCGGTGGCATTGCCTGCTGTGATGCGTTCAGGCTCCAGTGGCCCAGAGACTTTCAATATTGGCAGCATGCCTTCCCCCCAGCAACAAGTCATGATTGGGCAAATGCACAGAGGCCACATGCCTCCCCTGGTGAGCAACCTGTTTGTTTTATAATGTCCTTGGAAACCAGCCCGTGTAGCCTGTGCTGTGAGTGGTCTGAAATAAGTATGTGTGCACACCCTGTTATTAGATAAGGGCTGTGAGCTGTCTGTGTTGTTTTACTGCACTGTTTGGCTGACTCTCCCGTTAAACTGCACACTTTCAATTTCCTTGAAACACCCAAAGTAACATAGTCATAGTCCACCTTTTTACTCCCCCCTCTTTGTCTTAAAACTTTTCTTAAAGTAGTTATAAACATGTTTGACATGGGCTGGGAAAGAGGGTAGAAAGGCTAAATATTGTTGATAAGGGCAAGCGGTATTGTATGAAAAATACAATATGTATCTATTTACAGTGTTCTAAAAAAATCACTTATCTAGGCATCGCTTTCTGCTTTGTGTATTCCTATGAAGTCTGTTGCTAGCTCCGAGTATATACTGTTGATTTTTTAGTGTGCTGCCACTGGACTTGAATATTAAGCTCACTTTATTAAACAGTCATTTTAATATAATTTTAATTTCTCTGTACAAGTGTAACTGTAAAAGTTACCCTTTGTGTCTACCACTTTTAAATGTATATTGACTAAGACCATTTGTTTAATTTTAAAGACTCTATTAACGAAGGCCTATACATATGCTCTAGATACCCTAAATATTGGGCAGTTTTTCATAATATCATAGTAGCATAATTCAGAAGAATATTAATTTACTCATCAGTAGGTAATGCATATAACAATACATACTCATCCCACACCACTTCAAAGCCTTCAGCTCTGCAGCAGCCATATCACGTAGATGTCAGTTTGATTTTAGAATGACTCCTGATGAAGCTAATGGAGTATCAAATTCCAGGAAACTGATGATGCTATCCTTGAAGTAAATTCAAAACTCATGTTCACATTCATAGAACTCATGACAAGAAGACAGTGGTACTTTTTTACATGAATAGTGGACATGCTGATTGTGAAAAATCCGTTTTTTTTTTACAATACGTATAACTGAGAATAGCAAAATATTTTAAACAGCTTTGAGACTGAATCAGAGAAATGTCTGAGTGATCATTTTGCATTGTTAGATAATAAAAATCTTAAAACATGATATTCAGCTGTTTCTGCCAGTCCTGGCGGGACTAGGAAGATAAATTCAGACTCAGACTAAAACCATAGCAATGGAAATCAATGAGGACGCACCCCTGGCTAAACCTGTATTACCCCTGTTGGCTCAAATGTTACTGGTCAGCATGCTCCAGTTTTTATGTTTGCTTGTAAGTTTCTTCTCTGCCCTTTGTGTTCTAATATTAGCTTCCCCTTAGCTCTGTTTATGAAAGATTTATGGAAATTAACACAGTAATAGCAAAAACTATCCCCTCTGTCTGAAAATAGAGAAGTCCCTGAGTTGCTCTGTCAAAATGTGGCATGGAGCATGAATGCCTTTTCTAATAATAGTTTTATGTACAATGTGGAAAGCACATAAATTGTTCCAGAAACCAGGTGCACTGCAGACAGGTCAGTCCTATCAGCAAAAACTTTGTCTTCCGATGTGAAGTTTCTAGGACTTTGCAGCTCCCGTGACACTGTTGCAGTTTGGGGGGAGTTCGTGTTCTCAATTAATAGCAAAGAGTTACTGTACTGAAAAGCTTCCTCCTGCTTAAAGTTCATCTGGTTTTCATCTCCTGCATGGGAGCTGATCAAGTTTCTCAAAGTTGTACAAGTTTGAAATAGGTCAGACAAGTACCTTGGGAGGCTGCCTGGATTTGGCTGTCGCTTACTTTCCCATCTTTTCTCAGGGTTCCTCTTCTAGGTTTGGGCCCGAAGATGTGCATCTGGGAGCCAGGTGCTACTAACATGGTCCATTAATGCTGGAAATTTCTGAGCTGCCATGGGTTACCCACTAAGGGACCATGAAACTGTATGTATTAAGTAAAGAAGGGAATCAAAGGCAGTGAGGAGATAGGGAGCTAGTTAATAAGTGCTGTCTTGGATCTGGCAATTGGACCTGTTAACATTAACAGTGATGTGTATCAGTTGCATTTTTTACTGTCCTATCGAGAGCGCTAGTGTGATGCTTAGAAACCAACCTGCCCATTCAAGATCTCTGGCAAACCCATACCATTCAGACCCACACAAGCATTCTTTCTGTATGACCTAGGAGGAGACTGTGGCTAGAAACAGAACAATCAAAATAAAATTCACCATTTACACAAGTCTAATGATTTAATCTCATTTACCTAGTGTATAGCACAAAACATTTCAGATCCACCTAAATCATGATTTGCAGCTTGGCAGACACTAATTTTCCTTGTCTATTTCACAGACCTCAGCACAGCAGGCCTTGATGGGGACTATTAATACGAGTATGCACGCTGTTCAGCAGGCACAGTCCGACCTCAATGAAGTTGATAACCTACCACCTCTAGGACAAGATATGGTGAGTTAATTCATGTGATCCCTATAAGGATTCAGCTAAACAGCTTGAGTTATTTATTTCAGAGCTTATTCATTGTCCCTGGGTGTAGATAGATATCTCAACAGCTTTATAAATAAGATGAAAATCCTTGTTTACTTAAAGGAATCTGTAAGAATATCTTGTTCTGTTTAACTCATATTAACCTTCTGAGGCTATACACCATGGACCCAGTTGTCCCTTCCTGTACACCTTTGCAGTCACATTTACTTTAATGGGTCTACACGTGTGTGACTGTGGAAAACTTGAGTCAGTAAATCAGGGGGGAACTGCCACTTGGACTGTTGTAGTAAGTAGCTCCTGAGGGGAGAAATTGAAGGAGTGGCTGTAAAGCAAAACCAAGATACTGAAGAAGGTACAGCTTGTATACAGATAGCTCATGACCCTAAAGAAGGATGGGTGTAATCCTGTCAGATACATCTCAAGTTTCCTCACCTATTTTTGGCTCTAGGAATTTTTGGCTCAAGCCTGTCTGTGTAAATATTCTTACGTGGCTTCTTAGCTATAATTGTTAATGGGATATGGAGCCTGTCAGCTCTGGAACACCACTTTGGATCCAATTTTGGGGTGGAGTAGAGCCAATAAGATTGGTGAGTCCCCATGATGAACCAGATGATGTTCTGTGGTCCTCCACTGTGCACCATTTTGACACCATATTTATGACATTCACACAGAAATCAGAGCTGTCAACCTATGATCTAGCAGTTACTGTAAGGAAGAACTTACAGTTATTTCAGCCTAATAGCGTAGCTGATGCCATCTGCTTCATTTAAAAGGCTTCTGAAAGAATCAAGGGCCTGTAAAGAACTTTACCCATTACTTTATCTTGAGTTTATTTCACTTGCAGCATGGCATTGCAGTCCTTAATACTCTGATGATGTTTCTTTCTAGGCATCGAGGGTATGGGTTCAGAACAAAGTTGATGAATCAAAACATGAAATTCACTCTCAGGTTGATGCTATCACTGCAGGAACTGCCTCTGTTGTTAACCTCACAGCAGGTAAATTACAGGGATTGGACTTTGCCAGGCTGCTGTTGTGTATGTACCAACCTCTTTTCAACAAGATGGAGGCTGCCTGGGAGACATTCAGGAATATACTTTCCTCCAAATACACAAATGGCCTTTATGACTGAAACAGACCTTATTGTCTTTTTTTTTTTTTTTAACCAGTGTTTGCACAGAATCTATTAATGCTTCCCTGATAAAGATAAAACCTAATATTTTACTGGCTTCATGTAACTGAGAGTAATATTTTTGTATGGGTTTTCTGAAGTATCATTTATTGGCCACTCCTAGAGTCAGGATATTTGGTTGTGTGGACAAATGGCTTGCTCTGGTCTGTCTGGTCCTGTGTCTTACATCGTTTTTCAGTTTTTCTCTGAATTGCAAGTTAGGTATAAGATGTGTAAAGGCAACTAGTGTTCAATACTGCATTTCTTTGGGTCCCTCCATATAGTGAATATGGGAGAGATAATGGAAATTGTGGATGTTTTGCTTACCTGGACAGTCATGAAGAGAAAAAATTCCATGAGAATGTACATATGTTATATATATGGGCAGGAAAAGTTGATAGTAGATGCTAAATTTTCAAAATGATGCCTGAATTATCTAGCCAAGTCTTCTTTATCCCCTTCAATTTTACTTCTAATTATCTGACCAGAAACCAGCTTGTGCTGTACTCCTTGCTTCTGCACTTATCATTCCCTTCACTTATACAGGTGACCCAGTTGACACGGATTACACGGCTGTGGGATGTGCAATTACAACCATCTCTTCTAACCTGACTGAGATGTCCAAGGGTGTGAAATTGCTTGCTGCCCTAATGGACGATGAAGTTGGAAGTGGGGAGGATCTCCTGAAAGCTGCTCGGACTCTGGCAGGTGCTGTTTCGGACCTGCTGAAAGCGGTGGAGCCCACCTCGGGAGAGGTGAGAATACGGACACAAGCAGTGAGCTTTCACAGGCTCTCCTTGGCTGAAATGCATTACTCTCAATTAAAGTGTTTGGGTATAAAGCATTTATCCAATTAACCAGAATGGCTCTTTCCAGGCCCCAGGTTGTGTCTTCCCAACCCTCTCCTGCCACTGTTTCCCCTATGATCCCCAAGCACTTCTCCTGACCGCTTTCTTTGTGTCCTCCACATACCTCTGACTTCATGCCTTTAAGTGCAGCACCTTGATCCTAGAACAGCCTCCCGGTTAATATTCACCCATTTCCTCTTTCATATATCAGCCAGCTGTTTCACTGTATTGTATCCACACTGTTGTATCCAGTCATGCCCTTATATTGTAAATTTTCACAAGTTGTTTGCAAAGTCTTCGGGTGGCTACTGACGGCTCACTGCTATCTGGCTAGTATTGAAAAATCAAGGCGCTGGCTTTGATTCTGCACTGTGGCACGGTGCCAACAGCAAACAGCCCCATTAAGATGCTAGCCAGTCATGAGGGGCATATTTGAGTGGTTGGGGGCTAACTTGGTATTGTGAGCTCTAGGAGCAGAGATGGGGAAATTGATTCAACCCTAAAAATCTTTATCTGTATATTCTTTATTTGACAGAAGCCTGCTGCCACCTCCTCGATTCATTCCTTATTTGTGGGAGGATTTTTTTTTTTGGTGGGGGTTTTGATTTTTTACTTTTCAAATTGAGGCAATCTGAATACACAGTAATATTCCATTCTGTATTTTTATTGGAAATGTTGAAAAAAGTGTTACCATTTTTTTTCTCTGAGTGCTGTGAAAACTCAATTACAAGTTACTAGGGAAGTAAGTGGGGCTGGTTTTTTTTTGTCTTTAATATCAGGGTCGCATGTAGCAACAGGTAACAGGTGAATGAAATGACAGTCTCCATCAAAATTTACGGAAATGGGAAATTGTACTGAGCAAGACAGAATTTAATATTGCAGACACTCTGGCCTGAGTTTATGGCTGCTATCCGTTTGCCCTGGATCTTTGCAGTTTTAAGGCAAAACCAGAAATCTGTGACCACTTCCAAGCAGGTTGCAATAAAAGCTGTCCAACACATACCTTTCCTTCAGCTGCTATGATGTGTATTAAAGCTGATCAGATTTCTTCTCACACTCAGCAACATATGGAGACGTGTCATTAAGATGCTGCAGGATAAATTAAATAGGAATACGGAAAAGTAAGAATACTCTAAGAGGTATCTTGAGTAGAGAGTTCAGTGGCGTTACCCTGTATACGGTAATGGGGCTAACAAAGGTGTCTTGAGAGAATTATGAAGTTAAAGAAAAACGTTTATGCTTTTCATTAACCTGTTTTGTAGCCTCGCCAAACAGTTTTAACTGCAGCTGGAAGCATTGGGCAAGCCAGTGGGGAGCTCCTGAGACAGATAGGAGAGAATGAAACTGATGAAAGATTTCAGGTAAGATCATATGAGTTGCTCACTGCCAGAATCATGCAATTCCACGGTGGAGCTTGCTGCTGCATGTAAGGTTCACAGTAGTGTTATCCTACGTCTGTATGCAATTTGTATGTATGTATTTCACTTTGATTAGGTGAAAAGATGTCTCTAATTTTGTCTAAAATTTGAACTGATCCAAATCTTTAATAGGTTTAAAAATTTAGTTTTGTTTTATTTCTCTCAACACTTTCTTCTTTCATCCAGCTTAAGAAGATGAATATTATCAATTAGCATTATGGTTATTTTGGAGGGTCTCAGTCTGGCTCTGTTGTATCAAAAATAATTGAAGCACATTGGAAGCAGAATTTTAAATGAGGTTGTATATTTGAATAATAGCAATACAAGCATTAAACCACTTATACAGCTTCAAACAACCAAATGCATTTGTCTTCAAGAAGAAAATAACTTCTGGAGCTGGGGCCTCTGAGGAGTTACAGCTTGGAGCCATTATTTTATAGTGTAAAAGAAAACTGTACTAGCAAATGGATAGCCCCCAGACACACTGTTTGCGCCTGTTTATAAATTAAGGTTGCAGTGCCATTTTCTTTTGCTTTTCTATACAGTGCATACTGTTTATTGAATATGCAGTGTCAGATACCCGTTAGTTGTCATTTTGAGATCTGAAATCTTCAACTTGACCTTAGGTAAAACATATGGCTGTAGATCACCAATTATCCAGTGAGATCAACTCAGGTTTTGAGTGTGCATATCTAGTAACTAACGTCACATGTTCTTACAGTGATTAGTCCCACATGTCTACACTGAGATTACAGCTCTAAATTGTACTCCCATATCTTGCATTTGGCTATCACAAATCCGAAGTGTGTAGTTCTGCCCCTTCCCAAAAGGTGATTGATTCACTCAGCTTACTAACCTGTTTGCACAAAGCATTTCAACCCTGTAAGCAGGCCATGTGTAACAAAGAACATTTCTGGATAATACATAGCAATGTTTCACTGGGAATCTACCATAACTTCCCCTTTGTAGATGCTTTGAGTCTTCTTAAATTCGGAATATTCTAGTTTAATTTTAAGGAATCCAAAATATTGACGCTAGTGAGTATTTCTGACAGCTTAGGTCAAGTTTTGTCCTTTGTTTTGCCAGGATGTACTGATGAGTCTTGCCAAAGCTGTTGCAAATGCTGCTGCCATGTTGGTGTTGAAGGCTAAGAATGTGGCTCAAGTTGCTGAGGATATGGTCCTGCAGAACAGGGTTATTGCTGCTGCTACGCAATGTGCACTGTCCACCTCTCAGCTTGTGGCATGTGCCAAGGTAAGGCTCATGGTGTTCGTGAAAGGGGCAGTGCGTTGTTTCAGAATGTTACACACTCATTCACAGTCTTCCCTGGGTGTTTTGTTGATATGGTTTAATCAGTTAACCTTGAATATCCTGGAGTTAGAGCTCCTACAAAAACATAAAACTATGCAAAGATATTTAGGGTTCTATCCCCAAGACACGTTGGATAGAGCCTTGTTTCTCAGTTGCCCGCTCCAGCCGGTGTCGATTGCTGCTGCTGTGAGCATTTCACAACTTGGCCGTCCGGGGTAGTGGTTATTTAATGAAGCATGTCCTTCCTTCTTTTGGCACCTTAGAGACTAACCAGTTTATTTGAGCATAAGCTTTCGTGAGCTACAGCTCACTTCATCCGATGAAGCGAGCTGTAGCTCACGAAAGCTTATGCTCAAATAAATTGGTTAGTCTCTAAGGTGCCACAAGTCCTCCTTTTCTTTTTGCAAATACAGACTAACACGGCTCCTATTTTGAAACCTTCCTTCTTTTGTTTCCCCTTTGGGCCAGCCCAGACTAAACAGTTTCTCTAGTCTATCGTTATTAAACAACTGCTAATGAAAGTGTTTATGGTTTGGCTTCTTGTTAGATTACAACAAGAACATCAAAGGGCAACCTTTAGCATATGAAGTGCTACCATACTATTCCAGAGGAAGGGCCGTAGATAACTGATATGGCCTGCTGTATTGCTAATATTGATAAAAATGCTGAAAATATTACTCTGAGAAACACAGCTTGCTGTGGAGTTGTGTGAAATGTTTAACAAAACCTATAAGCAGCACACATTCAATTGCGTTATTTTCATCATAACTGAAATTCAAGCCAAGTTTGCTGAAAGGTTTGTGTTCAGATTTATGTGCTTCTGCATCATTTCACAGTTTCTGATGGGAACAAAGAGAGACCCATCAATTTTGCCTGAGTATTGAGAGTTGGCCTAAGAAAAATACAAAGGAGCTCCCATCCACATAGAGCAAAATCTCAAATAGAATCACTGTGTTCCATGTTTCAGAGGAACAGCCGTGTTAGTCTGTATTCGCAAAAAGAAAAGGAGTACTTGTGGCACCTTAGAGACTAACCAATTTATTTGAGCATGAGCTTTCGTGAGCCACAGCTCACTTCATCAGATGTGTACCGTGGAAACTGCAGCAGACTTTATATACACACAGAGAATATGAAACAATACCTCCTCCCACCCCACTGTCCTGCTGGTAATAGCTTATCTAAAGTGATCAGCAGGTGGGCCATTTCCAGCACAAATCCAGGTTTTCTCACCCTCCACCCCCCCACACAAATTCACTCTCCTGCTGGTGCTAGCCCATCCAAAGTGACAACTCTTTACATAATCAAGTCGGGCTATTTCCTGCATAGATCAAGGTTTTCTCACATCCCCCCCACCCCCATACACACACAAACTCACTCTCCTGCTGGTAATAGCTCATCTAAACTGACCACTCTCCAGGTTTAAATCCAAGTTAAACCAGAACATCGGGGGGGGGGGGGTAGGAAAAAACAAGAGGAAACAGGCTACCTTGCATAATGACTTAGCCACTCCCAGTCTCTATTTAAGCCTAAATTAATAGTATCCAATTTGCAAATGAATTCCAATTCAGCAGTTTCTCGCTGGAGTCTGGATTTGAAGTTTTTTTGTTTTAAGATAGCGACCTTCATGTCTGTGATTGCGTGACCAGAGAGATTGAAGTGTTCTCCGACTGGTTTATGAATGTTATAATTCTTGACATCTGATTTGTGTCCATTTATTCTTTTACGTAGAGACTGTCCAGTTTGACCAATGTACATGGCAGAGGGGCATTGCTGGCACATGATGGCATATATCACATTGGTGGATGTGCAGGTGAACGAGCCTCTGATAGTGTGGCTGATGTTATTAGGCCCTGTGATGGTGTCCCCTGAATAGATATGTGGGCACAATTGGCAACGGGCTTTGTTGCAAGGATAAGTTCCTGGGTTAGTGGTTCTGTTGTGTGGTATGTGGTTGTTGGTGAGTATTTGCTTCAGGTTGCGGGGCTGTCCGTAGGCAAGGACTGGCCTGTCTCCCAAGACTTGTGAGAGTGTTGGGTCATCCTTTAGGATAGGTTGTAGATCCTTAATAATGCATTGGAGGGGTTTTAGTTGGGGGCTGAAGGTGACCGCTAGTGGCGTTCTGTTATTTTCTTTGTTAGGCCTGTCCTGTAGTAGGTAACTTCTGGGAACTCTTCTGGCTCTATCAATCTGTTTCTTTACTTCTGCAGGTGGGTATTGTAGTTGTAAGAAAGCTTGACAGAGATCTTGTAGGTGTTTGTCTCTGTCTGAGGGGTTGGAGCAAATGCGGTTGTATCGCAGAGCTTGGCTGTAGACGATGGATCGTGTGGTGTGGTGAGGGTGAAAGCTGGAGGCATGCAGGTAGGAATAGCGGTCAGTAGGTTTCCGGTATAGGGTGGTGTTTATGTGGCCATTGTTTATTAGCACTCTGTTTGGAGAAATTTTACCATTTTCATTTTTCAGAGTAGCAGCCGCGTTAGTCTGTATTCGCAAAAAGAAAAGGAGTACTCGTGGCACCTTAGAGACTTCATTGGATGCAAAGTGAGCTGTAGCTCATGAAAGCTTATGCTCAAATAAATTTGTTAGTCTCTAAGGTGCCACAAGTCCTCTTTTTCTGTTTTCATTTTGAAACTTTAAAGCTTTAGCATGTGAAAATACGAAATATTTGTGATCTGCGGGTTTGGCTTTCTTAGGGTTAATTGCTGTTGGAAAATGAGCGTTTAAATATTGTAGAACACCCAAGAGGATTATAATTAAATTAATAGCCAATTTGCGGTATTCAATTTTCAGTATTTTCTACTTCATTGCTGTGGCTGCCGGGCTTTGTATAATGAATATGTAAGATCATTAACTGGATGTGATGTTCTGACTGCTTTTAAATTTCCACAGGATGGCACAAGGCAGTCAGTGTCATTTTTTTCTTTTGTGGAAAAACACCCATCTGACTTCTTTTCTTTGCCTGTAACTGACTTGACATACCTGAATGATATGGACTGAATCTATTGTATCATTAGAGCACATTCATGGTTTGCTCAGCTTGGTAGTTCGTACTTTCAGACACGCAATTTTCTTATCTGTTTTTCCAGGAGTTATTTTTGGCTTTAGCAAAATATTGGCTGATAGTGGAAGACTTTGCAATACCAACTTTAATTAAACTTCAGTAAAGGATCACAGTCCCTACGATAAGCTTTCTTCAAGTGAAGTTCTAGGATACAGAGCTGTGTGAAATGACTGCAGCTATCTTGCCAGAATCTGCCCCATACCTGCCATTCAGAACCAACTTCATGTATTTCTCCATTTGTTCAGTAATCCAGAAAAGTCTTAACTTAAAAGGGCAAGGACATTTTCAACCCTTTGACTTTGATAGCCTCCAGTGGTAATCATTTACCAACTGTTACTGTGCTGTTGTATGATGTACATTACTAATCTCTTTTCTTATAGTAGTAGATAACTGCAGTACTTCATGCTTTGGTATGGCAACTGTTAGTCGGTGAATAAGCTGTTTTCTGAATGCTAAGGAGACAGATGTGTTACCGGTTACAGTAGGCTGATAACTTCCGGCCTATTAGATCTTTTCTTAACACCGCGTTTTCTCTCAATGTAGGTTGTGAGCCCCTCTATCAGCTCTCCCGTATGCCAGGAACAGCTGATCGAGGCTGGAAAACTGGTGGATCGTTCAGTGGAGAATTGTGTCAGAGCCTGTCAGGCTGCCACAGATGACTCTGAGCTGCTGAAGCAGGTCAGTGCAGCAGCCGGTGTAGTCAGCCAGGCCCTGAATGACCTCTTGCAGCACGTCCGTCAGTTTGCAAGCAGGGGAGAGCCCATTGGACGCTATGACCAGGCAACGGATACCATTATGTGTGTCACTGAAAGTATCTTCAGTTCGATGGGGGATGCTGGTGAGCTGCTTTATCTTCATACTCTCTGTAATGGGGATATTACTTTAGTCTGACTCAAATTCCCTCCGACATATACCCATTTCGAGTAACGCAAGTCAGAAATCCTTAACGCTTGTGGTGCCCATAGGCTTGTGCTCCTGTGAGCAGTCATTCTAACCACAATATTATATCATTAAAGCACCTGTAAGTGTGCAGTGGGCAGGTGAGGTTGAGTCTTTTAAATTGTATAATGGATGCTTATGGAGCTCTGCTAACACAACTGATATCGTGCCTGGAAAATCAGGGATGCCATATATATGATGTCTCATATCTTGCTGTTTGTGTTGCACTGCTTCACGTCATGAGAATGTTACAGCAGTTTTGTATCTTTAAATGTGAAGACTGCCTGTTAAAGTGCTCAATCAGCTATTTTATTCTTTGCCAGTAATTAGATCCCTAAAGATTTATTTACCTGACTAGACTTAGCAGGCAAGAATTTTGTTTCCATTATGGGCTTGGCTTTTATAGTGTAGCTTTTAACCCTTTAAGTTCTCTGTTTTAAAGAACATGGCTGTTGGAGCCCAACCAATCAGGGGCCTAATGTTTGATGAGCTTGCTGTAGAATTCCATTATGGAAATGTGAAATGTTGAGACCAAACTATTCTAACTAATGGGCATTATGAATTGTTATGATGTAATTATAGGGACACCATCTACTTGAAGTCTAGTCAATTAACTGCAACTACTTGAAATATTTATTTTGTTAAAAACTCCTCTGGTATCCCCTTCCAATGAGTGTGGGTTCGTTGTTACATTAACCTGTTTTTAAATGTTTTACTCCTTGTACTATATATCCACCCAAACACAGGAAACTCACTCTAATAGGTTAACACGGAAATGAAATATACTCGGAGCTTTTACCTGTGCAGTGTGGAACAACTCCCCATTATAGTCATCTTTGTATGAGTAAATATAGGAGAGGAAATTTGTCAGATGTTTGAGCTTTAAATTGACTCTCTTTTCAATTGTGCTATGTTTGGGCTGGGACATAAGGAGATGATATAGGTTTGGCAAATTCTCTGTGGTATTTTTAGCACTAAGATGACGTTTTTGGTGAGAAATTGCTGCAGAGTAAGGTATTGCCAAGCAGATACAGAGCAAATTAAAAATATAATTAATTAACCCATCCCTCACCCTCAAAATGGAAACTGTAGTACAGTATCCTAAACTTTTACTCAGTGACGTTAAGAGACTAAGACACACACAATTATGGCTTAACTAGTGTGCTGTCCTGCCTGTGTATATGTTGTGTGAACTATCTGTGTGCCACATATAAACCATATATTATCTGATGTCTTGACTCCTAGCAAAGAAGATTACAGAAACCTTGGATAAGGTTACTTTGGATAGTGTCTATATACAGTTCACAGCCATACATGTATGAGGGGCTGTGAGGAGCTGTGTCACCACCTGCCCTGCAACCTAGGGTGCCTCATGATGCTTTGCTGTTGTCACTCCCAGTCTGGGCCATTCACAAACAGCCAAACTGCACACAGGTCACACCCTGAGTGTCTGCGTATAGCTGCAGCCGTGGTCCAACAGCTCTGACCCCAGCAGCCTGTCAGTAACACTCCAGTCACACCCTGGCTTCTACCAGCCTGGGTTACTGGTTGTAGGGTGTCCCCAACACACTTCTGGTTCTGAATTTTCCCCAATACATGTGTTCTGCACTGTCTAGCCCTATCCTAGGCACTTCAGATATTATAGGTCTGTTGCCTCTGTAAAGGATCAATATTCAGCAGTTTGCTACTTCTACTGAGTTACCCAAACACTTCAGTTTAAACACAACACTGGGTTAGTTTTTTATTAAAAAAAAAAAAAGTTTATTTTACTACTAAGAGAGAGATTGAAGAGAGTACAAGTATAACGCATTGAAGTCCGAAATGGTTAAAAGAGAAATAAACATAAAACACTTTCTAGTAACTAACTAAACTTAAGGTAGATTTGGTTCAGGGTAAAATCATTTCCGCAGGTTCCCAGCAGCACTGCTGACCGAATTCTCAGGTCAGGACCTCCCTGAAAGTCAAAGGGCTGGTTTCTTTGTCATCTTAGGTAAAAAGAAAGAGAGAGGGAGGGAGGGAGAGAAAGAAAGGTAACACCTGTGGTGTTTTTGCCCCTCACTTTCATTGTCCAATCACCCTTTGAAATGCATTTTCCTGAGGGTCATTCCGAGGTAAAGTTCCCTCCAGCTGCTGAGGAAACAGACATTCTCATAGTGAAAGCGGTTCCCTAAAATGCAGATCGATCTGTTCCTGCCCCGCTTCATTGTCAAAGAACGGCCACTTGACAGGTGATTTGCCAATTAACCTTGATGACAGCTGGCTAGAGGCTTGTCCTTCGTCTTTGAGGAACTGATTTACCCTCTCTTGCTGTCCCAAGGACCCTGTTTACTACATATTGTGATACAGCTTGGCCAGAGGGCAGCAGGAGGGTGGTCAAGGGAGATATGTAAGCCCCAGGATGATGAGCCTTATTCCCTGTGGAGGGAAGAGAGGCTGCTATAGATTAATTAGAGCACCTGAAGCCAGGCACCTGATAAAAAACCCCTGCTTCAATCAGACAGTTGAAGGAGCTGAAGCAGGGTGGTTTGATGTTGGAGCAGAGAGCAGTTTGAAGGAGAACAGTTTGGAGGGAAGCAGAGGAGAGTTTGGAGAAGTGCTATGGCGGGCCAGAAGACCAAGACCCTAGCTAAAGGGAAACTCGGCTTGTGCAGAGCAGAGGGACTCCATAGACACAAGGGGTTGGGAGAAACCTGATCCAAGCAGAGAGAGGGCAGGAAGCCCCACAAGCTGAAAGGCCAGAGAGGGAAGTACCCCAGGGGAAGGAATTGCTAGTTCAAGTGGTTTGCCACTATCCTTAGGGCCCCAGGGTGGGCCCGGATCCCTCCCTCTCCACTCCCCTTCTCTGGGATGCTCGTGGGACAGTTAATACCCCAGATCAGGGTATCATAGAACTCCCCATAATAATTCCTAGAGCCATGTCTTTTACTTTAATTTAAATATTGTCTATGATGGAGAATCTACCACCACCCTTGTTACATTGTTCCAGTGGTTAATTAGTCTCAACATTAAACATTTACGCTTTATTTCCATTTTGAATTGGTCTGTCTTCAACTTTCAGCCTTTGGATTGTGTTATAGCTTTCTCTGTTAGATTTAAGAACCCATTACTAAATATTTGTTCTCCATGTACGTACTGTAATGAAGTTACCCTTTAACCTTCTCTGTGTTAAGGTAAATAGATTGGGCTCTTTGAGTCTATCATTTTACGCATGTTTTCTAATCCTTTAATCATGCTTGTGGATCTTCTCTGAACCCTCTTCTTGAATTGTGGGCACTAGAGCTGCACACAGTATTCCAATAGCAGTTGCGCTGGTGCCAAATATAGAGGTAAAATAACCATTCTGGTCCTACCTGAGATTCCCCTGTTTATGCATCCTAGAATCACATTAGCTATTTTGGCCACAATGTCACACTGGGAACTCATGTTAGCTGATTATCATCTACAAACCGAAATCTTTTTCAGAGTCACTGGTTCCCAGGATAGAGTCCCCCATCCTGTAAGAATGGCCTATGCTCTCTGTTCCTAGATGTTTACATTTACGTTTAGCAATATTAAAATGCTTATTGTTTGCTTGCACCTTGTTTACCAAGAAATCCCGATTGTTCTAAATGTGTGAGCTGTCCTCTTGCTGGGTTACCCTTTATTCCTGGGTTACCCTTTATTGCTGGTAACTATGGGGCTTTAAGTGCAAAAATTACATGTCAGAAGATAGCTGTAAAGGTGCAGTGAAATCTGTTACTTTTATTCATATTCTGTTCTGGACTGGAGGAGTGTGCTAAGAAGGCACTTCCTTATAAACACCATTGTTAACTTCCTACAGGATTTGAAAAATCCCCATGGCAGTATGGGAAGCTTTGGAATTTTTTTTGCTTGTCAAAACTACTTTGGAACATATACTGTGGAGACTTCTTAAACACAACAGTAGGCTTTTGAGCTAAGCATCTGCTGCCTTTGGTTAACCTTTGGGAAAAGAAGGGAGCCAAAGAGTTAATCCAGAAGCTTCAATGGATTCACTTTGCTTTTGAGTTTGGTGTAGTACCAGTTATATTAATAAAGCAAGCGTGTTCTAAAAATGATCTGCATCCACTTCAGAAACAAACATCTCCATTCGACCTCTGTGCTTGACCATGAGTGATGCGTAAACTCATTGTGGTAACATCACTTTAATGCCTATTTTAAAGTTAAAAACCCTAAAACTGATCCTGATGAATTGGTACTGAGTCACTTCTGCCAGAAGTGTTTAATTATTCTGTACAGTTCAGTAAAATCGGCTTCTTGAGATGCATGTGAGGAAGAAACAAGAAGAGGGAACCTATGGTTTCTCATCTATGAGAAAACAGATCAGTAGTATTGTAGTGAAGGGGTGAAATACTCACCCTATTGAAGTCAATGGCAAAACTTCCATTGACTTCTATGGGGCCAAGACTTCACCTAAGGCATGTAGGTAGATTTAGGTGTATAATTAGTGTTAAGCATAGTGCTATGCATGTTCATCCTACTGCATTTCTTGTAAGTCAAATGTTACCAGTTTCCCATGATCAGTTGTGTTGTCATCTACCTCCAAAACTTTGTGTTTAAAGCTTTTGAGCAATGAAGTATCTACTTGTAATTTTAATTCAAACGAGGATTTCAGAAAATCTAATTTTATTTAAGTCTTAGGTAGGGGCTTTTTGAAACGGAAATTTAGATAAAGGTGAAGAAACTCAAAACTTAACTTGTTAATATTGTAGGTGAAATGGTGCGGCAGGCCAGGGTACTTGCTCAAGCTACTTCGGATCTTGTCAATGCTATGAGGTCAGACGCTGAGGCTGAAATTGACATGGACAACTCTAAAAAGCTTCTAGCTGCGGCTAAACTTTTGGCAGATTCTACAGCCCGCATGGTTGAAGCGGCAAAGGTACCTACCAGGAAACGGTGAACTGAAGAACCTGAAAGGCACTGAATACTAACTTAATTCTTCATAACTGTGCACAAACATGAGACATTATGTGCAGTTACTAGGTTGTAAATAGGAATTGTTATAAAGCAGAAACAATTGGTTAGCCTATGAATGTTTGGGTTGCATTTGACAACTTCCATTGGGAACTTTAACTAAAAGTCCAGTAGAAGTATGCATATTAGTTGATCCATTCTTTTGGATTCCAAAACCCTTTCCATATTCTTTTGGTGACTTTATTGACCTGATAGATATGTATGTCCTTGACTTGTTAGTACTTTTTCAGGCCTTAAAAAGGGGAAAACTAACATGTCAGACTTGAGTCCTAATTCAACCTTCTGATGACAAGATTATAACTACCAAAAATCTTGTTAAATTGGGAATTAAAAATTGAACTTTAAATACTGTGATTATATAAATACTGGACATTGTTAGAGCACAGATAATACACCATTTACAGAATAGTAGTTTCCTACTATATGTGGAGTTTTAACATGTAGTTGCCCAGTATAAGTAAATATTGCACTGAAGAACAATGTTTTACATTGACACTGTGTGAGGAGTAATGGCGGTATGTGGTGTAATACGCTGGACTGTGTACTGAAAGTCTGACTGCCTTCTTCACCATATTTAACATGTTAAGCAGTAACCTGCACCTACAATTGATTTCTACCTGAAATCATGATGATCGTTGAAACTTTCTTCTCTAATTCATCTTAGAGTGACGTTAATCCATAGAAAACAGGTTGATCAGAGAGAGGATAATGGGATTTAAATTCCTCTTATATTTTAATATGTAGACATGGACATTTTTTGAAGATTTGTATTTTACTCGCAACTCCTGTGCAGGGGGCTGCAGCAAATCCTGAAAATGAAGACCAGCAGCAGAGACTGAGAGAAGCAGCAGAGGGACTACGGGTTGCCACAAATGCAGCTGCTCAGAATGCCATCAAGAAGAAAATTGTCAACAGATTAGAGGTTTGAAACCAAACTCTCTTGTTTCTATTATTTTACACTTCTTTTAATTATGCAAACCCGTATCTGTGTAGCACATTCCAACAATTATAAATGCAGACTTTAGACAAAAAATGTCAAGTTCCCCAAAAGTAATGGACCTAAACACAGCTAACAAGGGGCACTTTCATTTGAAAGTTGCATTCCAGACTGATTTCAGAGTAGCAGCCGTGTTAGTCTGTATCCAGACTGAGTGTAGTGTGAATTAACTAGTTTGCATATTAAATGTTTTATTAACTTGCAATAGTTTAGTTGTCAGTAACAAACAGGCTGGAGGGATTTTTGTTATTATGAAACTGCTGTATTCATTCAGCCATTTTATTCAACAGGACTTTGGTGGTATGATCTTCAGAGTAAATACAGTAGAGTGCTCACTGTTTCATTTCCATTTAAATAATCGTCTGTAGTCCTGTGATTTGTGTTTTTTACCAAATATTATTTGAGATTTGTAACAAGAATGTGCAACAGCGCTTCGCTTAAACTGCCCCCAAAACACGTGATTGCATCACAACTAAACTCTAAAGCCACCCAAAGAAGCAAAGGAGCAGAAACAAAGTTGGAAGCAAAACATAATAGCCAGAGGTGCAGCAAAGGGAAAAAGGCAATTTGTTGTACTGTGGAGAAGAAATTCAGCCTACTTAAATCTTCTGTAGAAGTCTGACCTTCACAATTGCAAATTAAATATACAAAAGACTGGGGAGGGGGCTGGGGAAACCGTCTTAGTTACTGGTTTTCAACTGTGATTTTACAATAGTCTGAAAATGATTTGAGCGGATTAAGACAAGACCAACAAGCAGATCTGAGTAGATAATCTTCATCTGGATGTGTATTGTATTAAAACTACTATGTCAATGTAAAACAAGATAATCTTGAGTAATTTAAGCAGTGATGCATTACAGTGAACTTTTTAGCTACATTATAAGAAACCTTGTAGAAAATAAGGGGTTTTTTTGCTGTAGAAATATCTTATTACTTTCCCCTATATGAGTAATCTGTGCCAGTAATAGTTTAGATGAACTAACAAGCTCATGTTCAAGGATGGATGTATTTATTAGGTGGGTTAATTAGGGAATGGTGTTAAGAATAATGTTGATATTGGAATGTATTTGGCAAGAGGTGGAATTTTATTTTTTGATAGATAGGTGTGTAAAGAGAGACCAATAATAAGATTTCTTAGTATTTGAGTTCAGGTTCTCCCTCTATATTTTTAGACCCAAGCAAACTCGTCCCTTCATGTCTTCCACATATGATCACCTTAGTGTCTTACCTTTTTGGCTTTGAGCAGTCCCAAGTAGAACTGGTCCTTTGCTCCCATGAGGAATGCTTTTCAAGATGCAGCCATGATTCTGCTCTTTGGACTGCTAATGTCGCAATGTGGACTGCTCTATTTACCCTCCTCTCCATCGATTAACCCGTATATCCCTAGAGCTAAACCTCTGCAAGTTGTTCCACTCCATAGGCATGGTCTCTTCCGTGGTGGTGCAATTCATTATTGCCAAGCGACTATAGCATTTAGCAGAGTATTGAGCAATCAAGATGTCAGTGACACAACACTTTAGGTTAAACTCGAGAGCTAGTTTGCAAACGTGTCTACATTGTTTTTAAACTTGGTGCCAAGTTCTTCTTTGGAATATAAATCCAGTTTCTATTACTAGTTTCCTTGATGTATTTTGCATATTGCAGTTCCATGATAGTTGAATTCAAAACCCTTGCAGTTGACTTTCTGCACATAACAGACGAAACTCTTACTACTTCAACCTGCATCTTAATTAAAATGCTACGGATGAGGGGAGAGGCTCCTTCGAAAGAATTTCTGAATCCACATAAACAACTGTACTTTATTCCTAATGCTTTAGATCAGTGGTTCTCAACCAGGGGTCTGGGGGCCCCTAGGAGGCCACAAGAAGGTTTCAAGCAGAACCAGCATTAGATTTGCTGGGACCCAGGGCAGAAAGCCAAAGCCCCACAGCATGGGGCTGAAAGCCGGGTCCCCAAGCCCCACCATCTAGGGCTGTAACCAAAGCCTGAGCAACTTAGCTTTGCGGGCGCCCCCGTGCAATGAGGCCCATGCCAATTGCCCTGCTTACTACCACCTTACACTGACCCTTGCTTTTATATGGAGAAAAACAGCTATGGCACAGGTGGGCCATGGAGGTTTTTTTAGCATGTTGTGGGGGCCTCAGAAAGAAAAAGGTTGAGAACCCCTGCTTTAGATGGCTGTGGGTCTTCACATCTCATTCAGCAGCCTGTCGTCATCCTGTAGGCTATTTTAACAATAGCTCTTCAGTATTCCTAACAAGTTTTTGCGATGAAAGACTGACAGTGTGAAGAAGAAAAGGAGTACTTGTGGCACCTTAGAGACTAACCAATTTATTTGAGCATAAGCTTTCGTGAGCTACAGCTCACTTCATCGGATGAGCTCACGAAAGCTTATGCTCAAATAAATTGGTTAGTCTCTAAGGTGCCACAGGTACTCCTTTTCTTTTTGCAAATACAGACTAACACGGCTGTTACTCTGAAAAGTGTGAAGAAGGATGCTCTTAGAATGTTTGTGGTGCCAGGTGTTTTTTCCCTTTGTTGTTTAGAAATTTAAGGATTGGTAACAATGATCAGTTCATTTTTCATCTGGAGTGGAAAGTGACAGAGTTCTTTATGGTAAATTAAGTCCAGGGGAGGTAATGACTTCATAAGTTCCAGTTGCTAAATGCAATAATACATATTTTGTCTGTTGTGTTCTCTACATTACCCAAGCTTATACCAGTTCAGCCTTTTAACTGTTTTTCCCCCACGTTAAAGTTTGCAGCTAAACAGGCAGCAGCTGCTGCCACTCAGACAATTGCAGCCTCTCAGAATGCGGCCGTTTCCAACAAGAACACAGTAGCCCACCAGCAACTCGTCCAGAGCTGCAAGGTAAGATTTCCTAATAGAGGAAGCAGTCACTTGGCAGATGATGTGTAGTATGTGTCCCTTTTAACACAGGTAACTTCTTTGGAAACTGAAATTCACCTCCTTTGATTTAATCACTTTGTGCCTGTGGACAGGAATTCTTAAGTTGCCTGTGTCAGTCTGACTCCAAACCATTTGATTCTTGTTCTGTCGCTGTACCAAATATAACACTGCATATACTTCTAAGAACGCTTTTTTCCTGTTTTGTTGTCCACAGTGAGTTATCTGTTAAAATCAGGGAAATGTTTTAGAACGTGTGCAAGGCAGCCGTGTGCCTTGTCTAAGGTAGATCCCTTTTACAAATGTTTAGGCAGTACCGATTACAGAGGATGGGCAGATGTGAATATTTTTGTAAGTATCTCCAAAATGCAAACCTGCTGCAAATGTGGCATATTTCTTGGGGTGTATGCTGCAGATGAATCAGCAATACCGTACATGTAGAGTACTTCAGGCAGAGAGATGTTAGATTTGATTATAAACTGGATTACTTAGTGGTTGCCTTGCAATTAGTGCACTGAAAGAGTAGTGAAGTGACAGGAAGCCTTCGCAGCCAGTTCACTGTGTAGGAAGCCCCCATGGTGAATCGCCTTCAGAGTCTGTATGCTTTTCCAGAGCTGTCTAAGGAGCATTGCTTTGAAGTAGTGTAGTACTCAGGGGACAGATACAAAGCCTACTGCAACATAATTAGGCCTTACCTCTTTTTTGTTTAAGGTCTTAATTGATCCTGACTAGAGAAATAGGAGACATTGTCCCTTTGGTGGTGACCAGTGGAATTAGGTGTAACACTCATGTTCAATGGCTGGTGTTTGTTAGCTGTGCCCCCAGCATCACTTGACACAGCAGAAGTAAAGATCTTCTACCCTATTAGTAATTGGTATCTGTGTCATGCTTCTTGAACTGAGTGTGGCTGCTAATCACAATACCTGTACATCGCCTCCCTGAAGGCTGTTCAGGGAGAGGTTTGTGTGTGTACTGTGGGGTGGAAATTCTTATACCGATCTCATGAATATGAGGAATTATCACTTGTGGCTGTCAACTTGTGTTTTTCTGTTGTGCATTACAAGAGATTTAACTTCATGCCATATAAGTGGTTGCATGGTGTCATGTAGGCCAACTGGCAGGCTGCTCTTTATGGTCAGAGGTGGTATCCAGTGAATATTGTACAGGTGGGGAAAGGAATGTATGTGTCTGTGCTCCAGGGGTGCTCCACTACAGGTAAGGAGGTCGTGTCGCAGTGCAGAGTGCAGCTGCCCATGAGCAGTACTTTCCTGCCTATTTATTTTTACTGTTTCCTTCCCTTTCCTTGGTCCATGGACCTGACTTGTCTAATTTAGATGGTAATCAACTTGAGCAGGGATTGACCTTCTACACATGTGTAAAACACCACGTTCACCAGAGATGATATGGAAATGATGAATAGTGATAAAACTGGACTGGGGTGACTACTACTAGTGAAATATTTGAGTGCTCTACTTTAACACACTATAAAGCAAGGCTAGTGGCTTGTGGTGTGATGACATTAAATCCTTCCCTAGTGTACCAAGACAACATGGATAGCAGCTTGATACTGTGACCCAGGTTCACTTGGTCAACCTACATGTACAGGTTTCAGAGTAACAGCCGTGTTAGTCTGTATTCGCAAAAAGAAAAGGAGGACTTGTGGCACCTTAGAGACGAACCAATTTATTTGAGCATGAGCTTTCGTGAGCTACAGCATCCGATGAAGTGAGCTGTAGCTCACGAAAGCTTATGCTCAAATAAATTGGTTAGTCTCTAAGGTGCCACAAGCACTCCTTTTCTTTTAACCTACATGTAGTCTCTGCCCTTACTTTCCCTTTCCCTTTCCAAACCAAATTGTAATTAGACCATAGTGTTGGGTTATGGTGTTCCAGCTTCAGTGACAAGTAGGTTGCTGAGAGCACAGAGTGAGACATGCCAGAGGTAAGTGCATGGAGACGTCCTCACATTTTCCTGATTGTAAGCCAGAGCGCAGAGTAAATCACTTGACAAGAGACTGTTCTTTTGTGGTTTAGCTACAGCTGGCAGACTAATTTGTGCTTGTGAATAATGTTGCTTCAAGGTCTCTAGAGAAATAAGAAATAAAGTGGAGTGCAAAAGAGCCTATTCTTCTTCAGAGAGAAGCTATGCAGAAGTCAGGAACACAGCCACTATAATAGACGACACCTTTTCAAGCCAAAGATCCCAGAAAAAAGACATTAACACTTACCAATTGGCTGTTAAGTAGGTTACCTTCCACGTTACAGTTTTTGAAAATTTGGTAAATAAAAGAAGTAGCTTGAATAAGTCTCAAAGGGCGGGGCATATGAAAGTTGTCTGGGAGGTAGCTGATATCTTTTTCAATGGAAATGCAAAAGGCAGTTTGTCCTATGTGTTGACTGCTGTTCATTCAAGTTGAGCTTTGACATTGATCTATTATACAGCAGATGAAATCCTCTTTTGAAGTTTCTTCCTGATGTAGAGTACTTAAACTTTAGGAAAACATTTTTGGAGACTGTATTGGGGATAAATCATGTGAACATGAGTTGACATTTGAATAGGGGTGAGAATACATTTTTAACAATATACATTTTCAGAACATTACAACCATACTATAAACATCTTATTGGAAGTCAGATAAAAGTAAGCTGAGTACCAAAGGAGAGAGTTAAAGTTTTCTTGAAGCAAGAGGGGTGCTTTAAAGATCTACACACCTAAGCAATGTAGAGTGTAAAACAGTAGTTTTAATGTCCAAAATAAAACATTCCTGAGTCAGTGAAAATATCTCTGCTAAACCATTTTTTATTACAGAAAAGTCTTAACCTTCCTTTATAAACTAACTTATAGAATTCTGTAGGAAGAGTCAAGTTCTCCAAATACTGTAGGAACTCTCCTAAACCGTCAATCTCCGATTTATTAAGTTCTGTGGAACCCTAACTGTTGTCTACAGAATCATATTGGTATCATCCCTGTTAAATTCTAGGTCCCTTCCATAGGTTGTGAGGCTTTGTTTAGTACTGAATGAGTTTTTTTAAATTTAACAATTAAAACTTTCTGCTTTGTTGCCAACAGAATGTTGCTGACCACATTCCTCAGCTGGTGCAGGGTGTGAGGGGAAGCCAGGCTCAGGCAGAAGACCTCAGTGCTCAGCTTGCTCTGATAAATTCCAGCCAGAACTTCCTTCAGGTAAACTGAATCAAAGAATCATGGAATCATAGACTATCAGGGTTGGAAGGGACCTCAGGAGGTCATCTAGTCCAACCCGCTGCTCAAAGCAGGACCAATCTGCAATTTTTGCCCCAGATCCTTAAATGGCCCCCTCAAGGATTGAACTCACAACCCTGGGTTTAACAGGCCAATGCTCAAAGCACTGAAATAGAGTAGATTTTTTTTCCCTCAAGAGCACCTTGTGAGTCTTGAATTGTCGTCTTCACTTTGTGGAGTGAGAAAATTGCATGTCACATTGAGAGCTGTATGTTAAGTCATTGATTGTGGTGAGGAGAACTTAGTTTGTCACTGGGGCAGTAGGTGATGCCACAACTGCCCCGAGTTTGAGCCACAGAAAGCACATTTCAGCTTTGTGAAAATGTGATACACTTTGCGCTGAGACTGGCTCCTGAAAAGGAGGCTCAATTGGACAGGCAGTGAAAATGCCATGAGTGTCTGGAACCTCGCCTAAACTAGAGCTATTATACATTCTGCTGGAGCTGGAAGTACCATCATTGTACAGTTCCTTAGTTTAGATTCAGCCACTGTGTTTCATCTGGAGTTCTCAAGCCCTTTAAGGGGGGGGGGGGGAGTATCTCCCCTGCTTTTCAGATGGTTTTCTGAGACAAAAGGTGATCTAACTTGACCACGATTTTGAGGAGAACCCAGGTGATAAGCAATAGTCCATGCTTCTTTCCAAACATGGAACAAAAGAACAGCCAGCTGTTGCTTCAAGATAAATGTTGGAACTATTATTGGCAGTTAAAATAAAATCAGAAAGCTCTGTATACTGAAATGCTAGCATTAATGTGCACTATACATTTTTCAGATTTGCCAGGCATTCCCTTCTGTCTTATGGGGAAGAAGTGAATCTTGTCAGTGGTCACTACTATACCACTTGGTGGGGTATTAAAAGTGAAATAAGGCATTGAATCTAATTCTACACATGTTGCTGTCACAGGACTGTCTCGAGCTGTGGTCTGGCTTGAATAAAAGCAAAAATCACAGGTGCTTTTCTCTTTTGAGAGATGCACATTTTATTTTTCCTCCCTGAAGACATTCCAAAGCCCAAAACGACAAGTCGAGTCCACCAGCTTCCTGTGTTTAAAACTGCCTCCACTCAAGCTCAGGAGCTGTTTTACTCTGTGCTTGGCCTGATTAGCGCCAGACCTAATCAGCCTCACCTGACCTGCCATGATTTAATTAGGGCAATTATCCCCTTTCTGTTCTGCCTAATTTGTCATTAAGGTACTCCGTGCAGCATTGGAGCACCCTGTCAGGGTTGCTCACCCATGTGGTCCCATTGAAGTCACTAGGACTACTCACCTTGTCTGTTTAAGTACTTGGGGACCATGGAGATGACATAGTACAGTATTGGAAGGTAAGCAAGATGTGTTTTCCGCAGATCCTGTGCTCGATTATTACTTGACTGGATTATTACTGATCTTGTTTTCTGTTTACTAATATTGAGAAGAAAAACATTAAATCTTCAGAAATGTTCCAAGAAATTACAAATGTACCATGTATATTGTCCATGCATGTCTGTGTAAACACGCACAAAATGGTAAACTGTTCTGTTTAAATATTTAAACTCCCTTTTATTTATTTATTTATATTACAGGAGCCACTTAGAGGCTCCAGTCAGACAGTGAGCTAGGCACTGTACAAATAAGTAAAGCAAAAACAGTGTCTGCCGCAGAGATCCCACTGCTCAGGATAATGACAAGGCACAGCATGTGAATACACAAATCAAGATTGGATAGGGACAAAGCGTAGGTAAAATTGGATGCATTTGCAGTGGTCCTGTTAGCGAGTGGTCGTGATTAGGTGGCTGCCAGCCTAAACAGTGGTAATGGCAAAACGTAGTGACCTAACTGTTTTGTCAGTTCTAGACCTAGTTTCATAGTTGAAGCATTTATACAAGGTTATAGGCGTGAGCTGATGAATCACAACACATTCTTCTCAAATCTTTAAATAGCCTGGAAGTAAGATGGTGGCGTCAGCCAAAGCTGCAGTACCTACTGTAAGTGACCAAGCGGCAGCAATGCAGCTAAGTCAGTGTGCCAAGAACCTTGCAACGAGCTTAGCTGAGCTAAGAACTGCCTCCCAAAAGGTGGGTCTATATCCTTTTTGAGCAGTTAGAGGTTAACTGTGGCTTACAACACCTGATTTTGTAAAAGCTTGTGTGCAGTGGGAAATGTCATTTGGAAGTCTGTATTCATTGCTTTTCTTTTAGCTCTATTGATCGTGAGTTAATCACGTAAAATGAAATTGAACGGTGCTAAATATGCGTCACTTCCCTTTGTGGCTCTGGACAATCAATTTCTTTGCTGGCAAGCTAAGTATGTTGTGCAGTAGTTTTGTATCCAAGATATGCAACATGCCAAGATGACCTTTTGTGTCTGCATAGTCTCTTCAGAAACAGATAATCTTCCAAGACATGATCAGTGATGAATCTTCCCATTTTTGGTGGTAGAACAGTTGCTTAATGATACTAACCATTTCTGTTTGTCTATTTTCTGGATAGGCTCATGAAGCATGTGGCCCTATGGAAATTGACTCTGCTTTGAACACAGTCCAAACACTCAGAAATGAACTGCAAGATGCAAAGATGGCCGCTGTAGATGGACAGTTAAAACCACTCCCAGGAGAAACGGTAAATGGTGGGGCAGAAGAGGCTTAGCATGGTCCTCATTTAGGAATTCTGTCCCATAACTTGAGAGAGCGGTTGTTAAAATTCAGTTTTAAGGTGTCATTGGTAAAAGGAGTCACATGTTTGGCTGATGCTCATTCCAATGGCATTTTACACAGATATTCTTCCAAAATCCATCCCCAACTAGGGTGACCAGATGTCCCGATTTTATAGGGACAGTCCTGATTTTTGGGTCTTTTTCTCACATAGGCACCTATTACCCCCCACCTCTTATCCCGATTTTTGACACTTGCTATCTGGTCAGCCTATCCTCAACACGTGCTGGGAGTGCTGCTGCGGCCCTTGGCTTGAAGTTGTTTCCATCATATACAGGGTTTACAGTTTGGTTCAGTGGCTCTGAGCACCTCCACTATACAAACTATTCCAGCACCTCTGAGAAACATGAAACATCTTTATGCCAATAAGAAGCCGATTCTCTGACTGAAATAACTATTGGAGGCAGGGCCTTCTTCTCTAGAGTACTGAGGAAAAAAATTCAGCTTTTAAGGATGCTATAAGAAAGATTTTTAAGGTCTTTCTTTCCTTTGTTTAGCCAGCGTATTGTAATGAAAAATACATGAGAGCTCATTTCTTGTTTTTAAGTTGGTTTGGTTTTTTTTACCTTGGGCTTAGAGAGCAAAATATGTTCTTAAGAAAACAAATGTCAATACTTATATTGCTAATTATCAGAACTAAATTTTAAAATTTCCTTCTCATTGTGCATGCTATTTGCTACCTTCATTTCATTCAACTTGTACAATGAAAATATGCTCGTCAGGGTCTGAGACTCACTAATGCAGGGCAGCAAGGTGTAGGTTTCAGTAGCTGAGGTGGATGCTAGTTGGGAGGAAGTGGATAGGAAATCTTTCCATTGCTCTTGAAAGGAGAATTTATTTTAATTCAGTTTAAACAAAGACTGTTACCTCTTGAATATTTTCACAGCTGGAAAAATGTGCGCAGGACCTTGGCAGTACCTCCAAAGCTGTTGGTTCATCAATGGCCCAGCTGTTGACTTGCGCTGCTCAAGGCAATGAGCACTACACAGGTACTGTTACTGGAAATGGCAAACGAAAATAAGACACTTTGTAAAAGAAGATACCAGGTTGCAGAGGCTGCTGTCTATCTGTGTATATTCAATATAGGTTGGGGCGTCTGTTAATTAAAAAAATGCAATCCAAACCTTTTTTGTGGAGGAGATAGCTCTTCAATGTACAATTAAACACCAAGTGTTTTAGAGGTTAGTGTTGTGAACACCCAGTTAAGCTGAAAATGTTGCCGTTTGTGTATTGAATAGTTGAAAGCACTTGGGTTTTTTATGTTCTGTGGTCCAAAACACACGGAAGATGTGTTGGTTAAAATACAGTAGTCAGTGTCGGATGTCCAGTGAAAATTCAAAAGTCTTGACACTTGAAGCTGAAATCTAGTAGCTCTTTTAAAATCAAGCAATGAGATAGCTGTTAAGTTAGAAAATCCTATCCGGTAATGCATTCCTATGGAGCTGAAAGACCCTCTTCAGTATCTGTTTCTGTACTTTCTATCTCATGCCAGCTTCAGTAATATGAGGATCTTTTTGTGCTTGAACAAATGCAGAGGTGTTTGGTGGTAGTATATGGGTGTTTTGTTGTTTACTGCACAGCACGTGGGTACTGTTAAACCTAATTTTATGTTCCACGGGTGGCACAGCCACTGCAGTTCATATTTGTCCTTCAGTTCATTTGCAAGTTTCCCTTGTTTTGTTTGACTGAAACTCACTGCCCCCAAATGAAAGACTGAACAATCAGGCATTTTTTTTATTGTTTGCTTCATGATACGTGAAGATGACCCCCCTTTTATCAATCTGCATGGCTGTTATATTAGACGTTTCAGGGACTGACTTGCCTCCTGGAGGACTTGGGCATGATCTTTAAAGGCCCAGGTTGGAGCCATAAATATTAAAACTCATCTTCCTCATTCTGCCTTTTATTTGGACTGACAGTAGCTGCATCTTAGGCTCAGCAGTGATCAGGACCTTATTGATCTGTGTGCTGTGAGAGTCCCTGCCCTGAGGAGGTCAAAGGTTAAATAAACAAATCAGAATAATTATGGGAAGGGGAATGGTGAAAGGGCCATAGAAAGGTGAAATGACTTGCACATGGTCATAAAACAGGTGGGTGGATAATCTAGGATTAAAAGGCAGGGCTCCTGACTCCCATTCCAGTCCGAAGTAAACAGTGAAAGAAAAAAGAATTCAGAACCTGATGCTTCTAATGTAGAAAAAAGAGATTTTTCTGGGAAGAGTTGAGGAGTTATTTGTGGCTCATAAGTAAGGAATAGGCAAAGGCAAAATTTGTAGTGCAGGTCACTGAAGAGAGGGATAGAAACTAGAAACAGTAGCAAACCCTATCACTGCATAGAATTAACCCTGCTTTACTTCTGCAGTTGTTGTACTGAGCACGTTAACGTTAATACACTTTTAAGTGGTAGCCATGTAATTTGTATTCATTAGGTTGTAAAACTACATCCCAGCTGTGTAACTGTCTAAATATTTATAGATTGGAAAGCAAGTGATGTAACAAAGCAGGCTGGTGCAGTGAGTGGGAACCTTTATGTAGTATTTTTGTTGTAGGAATGACAGTTAACCTCTGTGCTGTAACTGAAAAAGACACCTACATAAATGGAGCACGTTGTTATGCAGTTCATTGCTGGGTAGACAATGATTTTACCTCCATTACTCTGGGGGTTAATAAAGATCATTTAAGACTTCAGGGTACTGTGTAGCATTTCGATAAGGGCTGATTTAAACACGAGATAGTTACATTCTTCCACTCCTTACAGGGTCACTGGTCTTGGCAACATGGCTGTGAACATATGGAGAGTCTAGGTCAGACAGGCTACACAAGCCAGTTTTCATAGATCTGCTATATGACCATCTGCATGATGAAACTAAGTTATGCTACCGTGCCGCTTACTCCTTGTAAGCCTCTATATAGCTTTTATACTTGAATTTCAGCTTGTGCCCTGTTCAGCATTGGTGAAAATTTCAAAAGCCAAAGTCCCATTTTCCACAGAGACTTAGACTCTCAGGGCCCTAAGTCTCCTTGAAAGCCAATAGGATTTAGACTCCTCAGTCATTTCGTCTTTTTTGAACTTCTCGCTGGTAGCTAAGACTTGTACTTTTTCACTAGCTAAATTGGAAGTAACTTGAAACTGTTAAATTTTTCTTCTTCTCGCTCCATAAAAAAAGATATTTGGTGATTTAGAACCACCCTGAAATGTGCTCTTGTGGGTATAATATTGATTTTATGGCTTTTCTGTGGGCATTTCTCAAACATGTTCACATCTGAAACACTCTAATTTTAAAATGTTTGCCGTGTTCTGTAGAAAGGGGGTCATTACCTTGCAATTCAGCTGCCGTAAAAGAATACAGATTGCGCCTTAGAGGATACTAACCGAGTATTTCATGAAATCTGAATTTAGGGGTTGCTGCCAGGGAGACGGCTCAGGCTCTGAAGACTTTGGCTCAGGCAGCACGAGGCGTTTCAGCATCCACCACTGACCCAATGGCAGCACATGCGATGTTAGATTCTGCAAGGGACGTCATGGAAGGCTCTGCTATGCTTATTCAGGAAGCAAAACAGGCTCTGGTTGCACCTGGGGATGCAGAAAGTCAGCAGAGGTTAGCTCAGGTAAGTTACAAAAAGTGCAGAGTGACTTGAGAATGTTTAGCTTAGGGCACTAATAATGCAGCCAGTGCTGGAATGTAATTTCTAGGCACCTTTGGGAGATAGGCAGTTAATGTAATTCTCTTTACAAAGGCTTCTTTTTAAGAGACTCAGTCATGTGCCTGCTGTACCTTACTGCATGTGAATAAGGCCTTTAACCCATGCCTTATTTGGGCAGTATACTTTTGGTTGTGAACTAGAAAAAGTAATTAAATTTGATGTTAGCAAATGAAGGATCCTGAGTCTACTTTCAGTGTTTGTAACAAATCTGTTTTTCTAAACAAGTGGTGTTTCTGGATCCAGCATTACTGGATCTCATCACTGTGTTATCGGAACAAAAGGTCCTTTTTCTGTTGATTGAGGGAGTATGGCTATTTTTAAATCAAAATTTGAGAGACATGGTTTAAGTAATAGTGCCTTGAGGCCAGGGCTGCACAGAGGTTTCTGGGAATCTGGGGAAATATCTGAAAGTGAGGCCCTCCACCCTTCCGAAATATTACCACTGCAGGGTGGCAAGGGATGGGTGGGTGGAGAGTGATCCTGCACCATTCTCACCCCACTGCAGCAGCTTGACTCCTGTCCCACGGTGCTGGCCCTGGCTCCACACCTCAGGTGTTATGACCTGTCATGAAGGGTCGTAAATCCACTTAGGTTTGGCCCAGCAGCACCCCCATCGGGGTGGGGGGTGGGATTTCAGTGAGTGGTGTTGCAACTCAGTATGTGGGATCTCAGTGTCTCCGAGGCTAAACCTGAGTGGCACTGTGACCCTGCACACCAGGTTGCAATGTCGTTTGGTTTGGGGCACTCTGAAAAAGGGTGCCCAGGGCAAACTGCCCCATTTGCTCCTTTCCTCACAGGCGACCTTGCTGCAGGCCTGTGTGAACAATAATACTTAAAGCTTTTCTGTAACTAACACCCGGTTAGTTGGCTAGTTTCCCCTGTAGATGGGGAAACTGAAAAAGAGAGGTTATGACTCGCCTTAGAGGAGGAGTCATTGTTAAACCAGGATTAGGATTTAGACATTCCAAAACACACTGCCTTTTAGCTAGATTTTATTGTGGTATGGGACCTTATTCCTCATTGGGATTTCTTGTTTGTTTTGCCTGTGCCTGTATGTATATTTCCAGGTGGCCAAAGCAGTGTCTCACTCACTAAATAACTGCGTGAATTGTCTGCCTGGACAAAAGGATGTTGATGTGGCCTTGAAGAGCATTGGAGAATCCAGCAAGAAACTGCTTGTTGATTCGGTGAGAAATCTTAGATGTTAAATGGTGTTTCAGAAGTAAAAATCTGACTTGGGTTCCTCACATTTTAAATTCTTTAAATTCTTGAATAGCCAGTTCATTCTAGATTACAAGTCAGTCTTTTATAGTAGCCATTTTTTATCCTGAACTGCTTTTCTGTTGATTTTGGGGATGTCTCCGTGTTGTAAAGATTGTTAACCCTGCCTAGGTTAACATTCGCTCCTTTGTTTTAGTCTCAGCAGAGGGACCAATGTTTGAATGGATGTGGACACTTGAAACATGCAATCTGTTTTCTTCCTAGAAGTGATCCTTTTGAGTCAGTGTAAGGACCATGATCCCTGCCACCCGGGGATATTCCCTTCTGATGCTTTGTATCAGAATGTCACTATTTTTCTGTCGCATCCCTTCTAAAAATCTGTGGTGAATCTGTTTAAATGAAATGACAAGTCATGTCCCTGTTTCCCTCCCTGAATGTCATTAATAGCTGACAAAAGTTGTAACTTGCCCGGGGCATATGGGTGTTGTGTAGTTTGGTCAAGTTTACTCTTCCACTGCTAGTTCCACAGATTAATGGAGGATTGCGCTTTCAGGTACAATCAGTCAAGTATTTCCATGAATGCAATAGTCAATTCAGGCCTCACACACAATTAGGATCAATTTAATACTAACACAGTTACTGTAATTTTCAGTGTTGTAGCCGTGTTGGTCCCAGGATATTACAGCGATAAGGTGGGAGAGGTAATATCTTTTATTGGACCAACTTCTGTTGGTGAAAGAGAGAAGCTTCTAAGCTTCCACAGAGCTCTTCTTCAGTACAGTTACTGTAAATCCATTCTGTGAAGCTTATTTTGGGGACTGGATAATGCCTTGGAATACTAGAGCCTCCAAAGTTTGTGCCTAGTTTACAGCTGCTAGTATTTTAGAATGAAAGGACAAATGAGAGTATTTCCATGTCGCCTCTGAGATGGGGATCAATTACTTAACCCTAACCCGCCAATATCTAAAGCAGAAATGGATTTGATCCCCCCAAAATCAGAACAATATTGAACAATCCTGAAGTTTTAGGGGCTGCTGGATCTGGAAGTAACACTGACCGAGGGTCTGTTCCCTTCTGTGACTGAGCCTGAAGATAGCTGCTTTTCCTCCTGGCTAATGGACTGCCTATTTTGAGCTCAACTGGTAGAGTCCTGCACTTTGGAGCAAGATGTTTAGAGTTTAGTACCTGCAGTCAGCCCAGCCAGCAGAATGGTTGTTACACAGGATTATGGTTCGGGCCTATCTCTGAAATAAAAGAAATCCTAACAATTCAGGTACTGGATGTCAAACTGGATGATCACAGTGGTCCCTTGTGGCCATGGAATCTATGCAGAGTATTATTGTCAGGTTCAAAGTCACACTTCCGTTACTTTAACATTTTGAATTGTGTTGAACTGCACAATTAAGGTCTAGTCTGAATGACTGATCTCTGTGGTCACTAAGACACATCTCTTCTTCTCTTGAAGCTGCCTCCAAGTTCTAAATCTTTCCAAGAAGCCCAAAGTGAACTAAACCAGGCTGCAGCTGACCTGAACCAATCGGCAGGGGAAGTGGTTCATGCTACCCGGGGCCAAAGCGGAGAGTTGGCTGCAGCTTCCGGAAAGTTCAGTGATGACTTCGATGAGTTCCTTGATGCTGGTATTGAAATGGCTGGTCAAGCACAAGTGAGTTTTGGTGACTGTAGTGGGTAGCTGTATTACCCTAGGCATGTAGGGATGTTAAAGTGTCTAGTCTAAACATATATGGAGGCAGAGGATGTTACAGAAGAGTCAGATGTCATTCAGAAGTGACAAGAGCATGGTGGGGTTTGCATGTTGTGCAAGATAGATGGGTGTATCTGTTCCTGGTGCTTGTTGAAACTATGATTTCATGCTCATCCATGTAGCGTGAGCCTTGTCGTAATTGATTTGTGATCTGTATAGCTGAAGATAGAGTAATCCATTGCCTTTTCTAATGGTCAGTAGCTTTGTAAAGGACCACTTTCTATTGTGGTGTAATTACCCAGGAGTGTAATAGGAGTTTAAGATAGTTAAACTTAAGCAGCTCTAGAGCTTGAGTGTCCAATGCCCCCAAAGAATCGGAGTATGAAGGGGACTCAGCACACAGTAAATCCCCTATAATCTGAATTTGGCATCTCCCATTCAATGTGACACCAGAGCATACACTTTACATCACATCCATGGATCTGCTGAAGACTGGAGCCAGCCTCTGGAGAAGGTTGGTAAAGTGCAATGTGTGTGACAGCATTGTGTAGTTTTGCAAGGTGGAAGCCCAGGGACTGAATGGACATGGAAACAAAGGAATTCTTTCACCCCTGTTCCTCCAGGCCAAAAATATAGTTTAAGGGACACTAGGTCTGCACAATACCCGAAGTGTGACTTTAATAAATTTAGTAGGGTATAGAATGAGTTGGGTGTAGAATGAGTCAACTTGCCCCGCTACCACCTTGGTTTTTACCTCTTCTGCAGCTACCTGGTTGATTTGCAGGCTCCACGGCTACAAATCTGTGCTCTTCAACATCACTATATTTATTAAAGTCACACTTCAGGTCTTGTGCTGACGTAGTGTCCCTTAAACCTAATGCTCTGTGGCTAGAGCTGGGCTAATATAGCAAAAAGCAGCCCTGAATATTCTTGCAAACAAAATCCATCAATTTGTGCCATGCTGATGCTGGTCAGCTCTTAATCACTTACTCACAAACGCTAGTGTGAGAGGCCTTTAGTCACAAGGCTGTTCACTGAAGTTAAAAATGTAAATTTTAGTGCAAATGCCTATTTGCAAGAGATTTTCTACCAGCAGTGATCTTGTGGCCCTTTAGAAAGGTTTGTCTCGATCACAATATCCATAAATAACTGATTGTTTTCATCTAATGTATGAACAAAAAAGGATGCTTTCTGTCTGTAAATAGTCGTTCAGTCGGAACAGAAACAGTATCATATGACTTGGTGACCTGTGAAAGCAGTTCACGTATATAGACTCAAACCCGGTTCACATAAACCAAGTAAAATACAACCAGTTTGCAAATATTTCTAACGTGGAAAGGCTAATTTTATTGCATAGATCGTTAACAAGAAATCTAACCACTGCTGTTTGTCGCATACTGTTATCCTGTATTTTCTAACTTCACGTGTGTAAAATTATTTCTTCGTCATTCCCTGAAAGTGATGTCATGTGATGTCAAATTCAAACTGCTTATCAAATGAAGCTTCATGGTAGATTTAGTTTTCCAGAAACTGTTGCTTCTTCATATAGAGCACCCTTACAATTAAATGTTTGTGAAGGTCTCTTTGCAAAATTTCTGTTTGCTTAAGCCATTAATCCAGTAAAGGTGTAAGTAAGAGTGCTTGTAAATGACACAGAAGGTGCTGGAATATAGTCGGTACCCATTGACTGAACAATGTGGGTCAGTTGTGCCAGGCAGAGACATACAAGAGACTTGACAACAAAAGCATTGTTCAGCAAGTAGTTAAATTTCCTTCCACTTCTCTGTGAATGCTCTTACTGTTGGAAATCAAGCTCCTTGTATACGGGTTTCTTTTTCTGCTGTATGAAAGGAGCTAGAGGCACCGATCTGGGCAAGCAGAAGCGATGCTTAGTGGTCCTATCTGGAATGTCGTCCCATGCATGTCATTGGTTTTAGATGGATAATTCAATTGAATTCCAAAATGTATTGCTTAAAGTTTTACCTGTCTCTCTGGCTGATGCAAACTGTGTGTGTAATGTTATGCTGCTGTGGTTTTCCAGACTAAAGAGGACCAGATTCAAGTAATAGGGAACCTCAAGAACATCTCTATGGCTTCCAGCAAGCTACTGTTGGCTGCCAAGTCTCTCTCAGTTGATCCTGGAGCTCCCAATGCCAAGAACCTCCTAGCTGCAGCTGCAAGGTACAGGCATATCACCTGCTTTCGTTTTCCTAAAATGGTGTTTAACTGTTTTCCTTTACCATATGTATTATTTGTTAGCTTATCCTTCTGGTACTCTTGGTTAACCATATAGAATGTTCCATGCTGCAGCTTAAGTGAAACTGAAATCAGAGGAAGCTTGCTTACACTGGATTCGTATAACTTAGTATAGCTCTATTGAACTCAGAGCCACGCTGACTTACATCAGATGAAGATCTGGTCTGTTTTTTTAAGAAGACTATTTCTAATGCTTGTTCTTTGTCCGTCCTGTCTACCTCCTTCCCTGCTCTCACACATGCAGATGCTGAGGATGTTGCTATATGCCTGCTGCTGGCAAGGCTTTCAAAGAAAACTCTTACTAAGCAATGTCCTTGCATATGTTGTGGTTATAAATGGCTCAGTGGGTTCAGGGAGAGATCTTGCTTTTATTTTTTGGCTCAGCCCCAGGTTTTTATTTTTGCCGTTTTCATCTCATTTGGGCGTTGCTGTTGATCCTGTCTTTTAAATGTCCACTCCCACTCCCCAGTCAAGGAGATGGAATGTATAGACCTTTTGCAAACCTGCTGTCAGAGCTGCCCAAAAATCTGGTTAATGGTCTGCTGCAGTACCACTACTGGGTGCTCTCACCATGTTATCTTCTTTTCCCAAGTTGCTTTTATCAAATGAAGTACACACAATACAATTAGGTGACTTAACTTACCCTGGATGTCTCTACGGGGTCAGTGGGAGAGCACTATTCTATAACCCTTGCCTACAAGGAAATCAAGAGGAGGGGAAAATACCTGGCACTGTAATTTCATGGAGCAGAAGTTGGTGACTTTGTTGCAACTCACAGCATAATGAGAAGAATTCTGTAAAAATTATGTGGAATGTAAATCCTTTTCACTGCCGCTGGTATCTCTGCATTTATCTTCATGCCATTACATAGGAGTTTGGTTCCCTGAATTTAAGTTGCACAGGAACTCTGCATAATCCATTACAGAAATCAAGAATTTAATAGACTGTATAGTCTGTTCAAAGTGAAATCTCTGCCCTCTCCTTACCATCCATGTTTTGATCAGAGAACACAAGTATTAGTAGTTGTACAGCTGGCTGGTTTTGTTGTTTTGTTTTTTAAGTCGTTTGAAAAATTTCCAGACCTGGATAAGTTATGTACACTTTGGATTGCTGAAAGTGGGGGGTGGGGAGATTAAACTAGTCTTCAGAAGGGGAATATTAAGGGATTGGGAAGAAACTGGCATTTTGAAACCTAGACATTAAATAAAAGTGATTTCCAAGGTGAAGCTTGGACTCCCTTTGTGAGTATCATGTTCCATTCACACCAGAAAAGAATGTATTGGGAAACAAGTGAAAAAGTGCCCATAGACGAACAGAGTCCAAGCCCAAGAGCTATTTTTGTAGGTCATAGATGAAAATTGCTCAGCCTCGAGATGAATGTGATGCATTAGCTGGTGCTTTCGTCACAGTGCCCAAGTTCCATAGGCTGCCACTTTTGACATGCAGCCCATGTGTAATAAGAAGGGGGTGAGAATGATCAGCAATTCCAATTGTCGGATTGGACCTGTTCTGTAGTGCTAATATACATACAGTACTTTGTGCTATGCTTTGCTCACCAGACTGACAATACTCTTGGTGCAATGCCAATCATTGGTTCTCAACTTGTGATCTGTGTACTGCGGGTGGCACAGGAAAACCGGGCTCATAAGGTGGTCCAGGATCTCCTCCTTGGACCAAAATTGCTAAGCTGCTTTAAAACAATTTCCTCTCATTATCCATTTAAGCAATTGCTGCAGTTTCCACTGGGCTGTTGTACGATTTTGGCTAAGAGTGCAGCATTGTACATGTCGCACTGTCTATGACAACGTGGTCCTCAGTATTAAATTAAGTTACTGCTACCCATTTCTGAGCACTGAATTTAAGAAATCCTCATTAAAGGATTACACATATGTCACTTGTGTTGCAGCAGATCGTCAAATGGCAGCCATTGTATTTTTCCACATAGTGTTAAGCATCACCAATATTGTAGAAATCTTTGCTGTGTATAGCTACTGTACAAAACAAAGGGTTGCTCCTCTGAATGGTGTGGGCCATGTTGTGAAATCTGGTCAAGGGCTGATGACACCTTCACTAGTTTCTATACTGAGCGTCAAACTCAAGACCAAACAAAACTGGAAAAATGCAAAATACACATGACTGTCAGATTCGGGATTGCTCTAAAACATAAAATTCCTTAGCTTACAATTGTACTAACCTCTCTCTCTCTTTCTCTCGCTCTCTCTCTCTCACTCTCTCTGATATTCACAAAGCCATTCTTTCGTCTGTCTCTACTAGTTTTCCTCTACAGTTTTGTTAGTTGTGCACAGGTATCATGTCATATCTGAGTGCCAGAAGAAAGCAATGGAGAGACTCGTACATATCTCTGTCTCACACACACAAACTGTGTTAAATGAATATTCAAGTTGGAAAAAAAAATAGTATGGAACAAACCATGGCATTTGCTGACATATTTTTCATTCTGCTTCTGTCTTAGACCCTCCCACTCTCCCCACCCACTGCCCCTGTATCTGCAGAATCTTTTCAGTTGAATTTTCATATTCCATAGAAGATTAACTTTGAAGGCACGAGGCAGTGCTTATCAGTGAGATGTAGGATAGGTTCATATGATTTAAAATACTTTTAATTGCATCTGATGTAGTCTGCGTGATCAGGTATCGTTAGCAACATTCTTGATCTTTAATAAAAAAGATGGTTTTCAAAACACACATTTTTATTAGTGTCTATAATGCTGAGAGTCTGATCATCAAGCAGCCAAACACAACGTCCTCTAAAGTACACTCTGTCTAAACCAGGGCTTGTATAGTATTTGAAATGGTTGAAAAATTTAGTTCCACCCTCATTTGGTTATACAAAGTGGTAGTCAGGTTTGAGGGCCCATGCCATCGACTTCCCCATGGGGTTTCTGGCCAACACAGTTGCTACCGTTCTGTTTTTTATTCGGGGAGAGATGTTGGGTGGTTGTTTTTTTAATAATTTTTATTGTACTCTGAGCACAACAGTGCTACAGCCTGGCTTGCTAGGAAGTGGGTTTTAGGTGCTGCTGTTTCCTGACATTTCCAAGCATAGTGGTTGTGTGGCCAGGCTTAATTTTGAATTTGCACCATAACATTAGATCCAGAATAAAATAAACTGTCAAATAATTTACATTTATTATGCATCAGATTTCCTTTATGAACCAAAACTGTGCAAATGTCCTAGAAACTTGCCATCATGACAGGAAGATCCCACCTATAGCTTATGTGCTAAGTGACAAATGATTTGGACAGAGGGCTTATGTTTGAGGTGAGGATTACTGTTGACCAGTTTCACTTGGAGTCTCTTTCACTATGTTTTTCTCAGCAGGGGTTAGTATTGTATTAGGGTTAGTATTCTCCCCACCAAATACAATATTGCTCACTCACTCTGAAAGTACCAGCGGTGAGAGAAGTGGAAGAATATTTTGGGCTTGAAACTGCTTTTCATAGTGTACGGATGAATAAGACAAAATTGGAAATAATGGAAGTTAGTCAGTTTTCAAAATCTTTCTTTTTTTTTTTTCCCCCCTCCTTAGAGCGGTGACGGAGAGTATTAACCAGCTCATCACTCTGTGTACCCAACAGGCTCCGGGGCAGAAGGAGTGTGACAATGCTCTCAGAGAACTGGAGGTATGCTCAAGCTTGTGGTCTCATGGGGTGAACCTTCCTGTGCTGAAGATGTCGGTCAGGCTTTACATTTTCGTTTCCCTGTCTGAATAGCCGCTGTGTCATAGTCTCCCCCACTTGATATCTGTGGCAGAATTTTTTTCCCTCTAATTGTATATGAGATATGCAAAGAGCTTTCTAGTGGAGACAAACATAGCACAACTTCTACTGAGTTGGCGAAAGGGAGTTTACATTTTACCCCACATGACAGAGCAGCCGTATATAGGACTATAAAGATACCAGTCTCCACTGCAGCAGTTTGGAGGGTGCACACACAAGAGTCACTTTCAGAGGACATGGGGAGAAGGGTTTACACTAAGAAATCTTTCACTAAGATGGCTGATAGTACCCTGAAGGAAGCCGTGACATCTTAGCTTTTCTGCTGTGGCTCTGTGTAATTGGAAATCGATGATTCTGAAAGTCACATCTCAGAAAAGTAGATCACGAATTACTCCATGATTTTTATATTCCTCTAGACTTCTAATTCCTCATGTTTTCTTTATCTCAGTCTAGCTGAATGTCTTTCAACATTGTGTGGTCTAGTACACACACTCTATTGTGTTCTGCTACATGAGTGTTTTGACAATACCTCTGTAAATTGTAGTTAGTTTGCTCTTGCTGAAAGGCCAGGTGCGTACGTTAATATCAAACCAATCAGCACCTGCTCCAAAATGCTAGGCAATCGTGTGTGAAGCTAAGCTAAATTGGTGTTAAGTTACTTAGGCAGTTTATGTCAGCCTAAGTATGTCAGTGTCTACACTACGTCCTTGCTCCCGCTGCTGTAAGTGCCCTACTACACTGACATAATAACTCCACCTGCACAAGAGGTGTAGGGCTTCTGTCAGTGTAGTCAGGGTGACACAGTGTGTGTAGTTCTGAGGGAGGATGTTAATATTGTGGAGTTTGTGGAAAAAATCAGGTGTGTGCGGAAGGAAGCTGGCCCTTTGTGTGGTGAATGGTTTGAGGATGGTTTCTATGAATCCCAATATTCCTTGAGTAAAAGTGCCATGGGCAGATATGATTGGTCTGCCAGGGTTTTCTTCTTTGTGTATTTTGGGACACATGTGGAAGGTCCCTGGGATGGGTTTGTGGGGGATGAGTTTGTAGAGTTTCTCTTGGAGTTGTTTGGGGAAGGATTTGATGATGTCTTTAAGTTCATAGTTAAGTGGTGGTTTGGAGTGGGGGGATCTTTGAGTTCTGTATAGTAGGTGGTCTAGGAGAGTTGTCAGTTGGCCTTGTTAACTTAGTCATCACAGTCCAATAAAAGATATTACTTCACCCACCTGGTCTATAATATCCTGAGACCAACAAGGCTGAAACCACACTGCATATTACATTGTTCCTACACATGCACATGCTATTTTTGTCGTGATTCAAGACAAAAAATGAAAGGGCCGTGGGAAGTGTTTTTTCTTGGTACTTTAAGAATTCCCTCAGCATGACATTGGCTCCTCTTGTGCAGAGCTGATGTGATCAGCAGTGTGATGTGGCTTTCTGGCTGTGTTTGTAATGCTGATTACTGCCTTTCCATGCTGAGGCTTTCACTTTATGCCTACATTTTTTCCATCATTCCTTCTTCAGGCTAAAAAGAACAGATAAATTAATTAGATGCCTTAGATGCCACCAGTTCTGTTAGAAGCAAGGGCTTCTTAAATGATTGTAGAAGAGGTCATGATCCCTAAAGCCAAATGGTTTAGGATCTTGTAAGGAAAGGAGTGGGGTGGTACTAACACTCAAAACCAAATTTGGCCCTAATAAAAGTGGGTACAACACAGTGTAGTCTCATTTGACTCTCAGTTTGTTACAGTGTACTTGTAGAAATTGTTTCAAGCTACAGCATGTGACTTTGCCACAGTTCAGAGCTGCTGCCAGGAGAGATCCTCAGTTTTCATCTGTGGATGTGCCTTGTTCAGTGGAGCAAAGAGAATGAGTCTCTAAATCAGAAATGTTACGGTGCTGTGCTTTGTTTCTTCTCTTTATTAATTATATTATTTAGAAAAGGCATATTAACAGAGTTATTGGGAAATCTCAAATCCAGTGATTTTGTGTATTTTGGGTTGGCAACAAGCATCAAAATGCTTTGATTTTTGTTGGGAAGAGCGGGGAGGGAAGGAGAAGGATGTCACGATGATGAATTCAAGCTGAAATGCAACCAGTGCTAAGTGTGTTATAGTAGGTGTGGGAGTGGAGATATGGAGCTGTCACACTTTTAATAACAGTAACAGTTTCAGTGAATATTTGTAAGAACTCTCAGCAGTAAAAGTCCAAGGACGTTGCCCTGGCATTTTTACCACTAAACAAAACACTTTTTTCTTTTGCTTTTAAATTTCAAATCACCTGTGTACAGTACAGTTGTGCTTAAAGTCAATTTTTCTCCTTGATTTACTGCATGACCAGCAGGAGAGTGGGGTGGGAGGAGGTATTGTTTCATGGTCTCTGTGTATATAATGTCTTCTGCAGTTTCCACAGTATGCATCCGATGAAGTGAGCTGTAGCTCACGAAAGCTTATGCTCAAATAAATTGGTTAGTCTCTAAGGTGCCACAAGTACTCCTTTTCTTTTTGCAAATACAGACTAACACGGCTGTTACTCTGAAACCTGATGCATGACCAGTGTCTGGAAATATCAGTGAAGAGTGATATTTTTAATAACACAGACCAAGGAGAAAGTCAATGGAAAAACTTATAGGCTGATTACACAGCTCTTCCTTGATTCTTTGATCCCAAAGGAGGAGTGACGAGAGATGGGATTTAACTGGAGGAAAAAGCGATAGTAGAGCAGAAAGGAATTAAGCACTGAGTGAACAAATGAGGTCTCAGACCTGCTAGCACCCAGGTTGATGTGACTGGCAAGCTCTGATCAGAGTCCCTAGACACAAATAGCAAATATTAGCAGAGCTTTGGATGAAAATTTGAACAGTGCTTGCTCTCTTGCTGTCCCTGTCTTTGTTCATTACTGTTAATTATCCATTTCTGTGAGATTTGCCCATATTAATATAAAAGTCAAACTAGAAATGAGACTGACTGCCTGTAGCTTCTTCCATGTAAAATGGAACCATGTTGAGAAGACAGGTGACACCTCTCCAGAGACCTGTAAGGAGCAGGAGCCTGCTGGGAGGGAATCCTCAGCGAGGAGAGTTGCCAAGGTCTGTGGGCCTGGTGGGAGAGCTATAAGCAAGGGAAAGCTCTGATAAAGTGCTGCAAAGACTTGAGCCTATGGGAAAAGCTAGGTGGATGCTGAAGCCAGTTACCTACTGAAATGACTAATTTTGTCTGAGGAAGGCTAGGTGGAAGATTTGTGGTGTTTTGAACTTGGTTAATAACCCAGACTCTTGAAAAGAGACTGTTAGTGGGAAAACCCCTGCAGTGTGAAGTCCAGATGAACTTGGGCAGAAGGGGAAACAGAGGCAGCAGCAGGGTCTGAAGCCAGACCTAGGTAAACCTATAAGAAGCTTATAGGAGTGCCCATCAACATCAATAGGTGCTCCCCATTTCATTTTTATTATGGTTAAGCTATACGGGTGTTTCCCCATCACCTGCCTTTTTCTCTACCTCATTCACCCATTTCTCCTACTTGCCTCCTGAGGCTCCCTACAATAACTGGGAAGTATAGCGTTAGTAGAACTCAAGTGTTTCATCAGTGACTTAGGTATAGTGTCCACATACCCTGGGGCCTGCCCTGTGGATCAGATCAAGCAAAGCTGCACAGACTTTGTGCTTTCCCAGGAGTGTGGAGACCTTGTTTAACTCTCCCTAGGCAGATGGATGTGGCAAGTCACTCCTAGCACTTCAGGATAAGGAACAGACGGGAGGGTTTTTAGCAGCAGCAGTTGCATTTTAACTGTCAATCTGCTGTTCTGTTTTTTCACTCCTTCCTGTCATCTGTCCAGGGAGTCTTACAGCTCCTGTCTCTGGAGCAGTGAATATGTGGATAGAACATGATTTGCTCACTGCTACTCAGTAAATTGCTACGGAGGGGTGGAGCAGGGTATTTAAGTAGTCTAGGGGATAGAGAAAGAGGGGGGCAGGAAGCAACAGCAGAACAGTTGGCGGAAGAGATCTCTTGTTAACGCTGCCTTTTTCATACAGTAAGATAACTGACAGTAAAGTACTTAAAGGAAATGATCTTGACTGTAATTTTTAGGCTGTTACAAGACAGCAGACAAAGCATGGCTCAACTTCAGAAAAATGCTTTAGAGTTAGAAGTTAAGGTCTGATAAAAGATCTAACATTTAAATTCTTGCTCAGATTTCCTTTGCTGAAGAAAATCATGCAGCAAATCTTTCAGCTGTAGCCCCTTACTAACTTCCTATACTTCCTGATTTCACTCATGTTGGAAAGTGTGTTATACAGCTCATTGGGCTGTTATTCAGCTTCCGTTCTTGACTGTAAGCATGAAAATCAGCTTAAAAAAAACAATTTAAGCAAAAGAGGAGACTTGCCCTTTGGATATTTTTTTTTTATGTTGTGAGAATAGTTTTGTCCAAATATATTGATTCCTGTTTACAATATATGAAGTAGCTTCTCCCTTGGATAACTCTGTGCAGTACTCTCAAGGTCTGGGTTCACCGCAGGAGAAGGGCAACTCTTACTTAATTCTACTTGTCACATCAGTATTTTCCGATAGTATTTGACAGAGGGAACGGTGCTGGGAGGTTCTGTTGGCAGGGGAAAAAAATGCAAGCAGATGGTGCACTTACATTTAGCCAGGTGACTCTTTGTGTCTCCACACAGTAGGTAACAAGAGGTGGCAGCTTCTTGAATCAATGTTTTTATTCCCAGGAAGGCTCTGAGTTCAAAAGGGGGTTTGCCAGTTTGTGATATGGTAACACAGAGGAAAGTTTACAAATAGTCGGTTACTAAAATATCTACATACTGCAGTGTCTGGGAATCATATTTCTTTGCCTGAAGATAAAGAAACTAGGATGTGCAGATGTGTCCACTGGTTTAATTATTGTGTCCACTGGTTTAATTATTGTGGTGGTGTATTTGTCTGGCTCAGATCCGTGTTATAGCTACTGTAGTAACTGAAGCTGCTCTCCTTTCTTTCAGACAGTTAAGGGAATGCTGGATAACCCCAATGAACCTGTAAGCGACCTCTCATATTTTGATTGTATTGAAGGTGTTATGGAAAACTCCAAGGTAATTCTGTTACTCTACTTCCGTGTGTATGTGTTAAACAATTTCTAATCAATGGAGGGGTTTGCATGCTAATAAAATACATTGGAAAAAGAAAGTCTGCTTCTAGGAAAAATTCTTGTGCTCTAACTTTATGAAATTCTCTGGTAAAACTCCATTTGAGACTCTTGTGAGCAATCTTTATGCTGCTGTTTGGCTTGTTTGTTCATCTGAAGACCTACTGTGCTGATAGCATTTAGTGTCATGTGATTGCCTTGTGATATTGTCTGAGACCTAACTCACTAGCAATCCAAATACTTCGGGATACCAGCAAGTACTGTAAAATGTGGATTAATTTTAGCTATTTTATGTCCTGTGTTTAAACTAGAAAAAAATCATAATCTATGGGAAACAACTTTTTTAGTTTTAAAACTTCGTTTCCCCCCACCAGCCCCGCCAAAAAAGCTTGTGTTTATTGAGTAGCTTTGCCTATTGGAATAAACCTTTGTTCCAACTGTGATTCATACTGAAATTAGTTTTTCACTGTGTCTACTCCATGGCGGTTAATCAATTCTGTAAGTGTTAAAAGTTACCACTATATCACCGCAAAAGTATTTTACAGTGAAAATCTTACCACACTCTGGAAATCCTCCCCTGAAAGTTTTAGTGCATCTTCATTTTGACCTTTTCAGTGTGTGATGCATTGGAATAATCCCAAAATCTTCATAATCTAAAAGAAAAGGAGGATGCCTAATGCACTGGAACATGGAATTTGTTTGCTTTGCTGCTATACCAGAGACATTGCAAGCTAAAAAAAACCAAGCAAGATAGGCTTCGGTGGGACAAACACTAAAATGTTACAGGCATTCCAATGTTGGGACGTTTCCTGTATGCCAAGCTGCAAGTACTTTTTCCACTAAGTTTCAGCAAGTGTTTTGGGTCAGGCAAAGAGGCTGTGCTGAGTAGTTGCTTCTGCTCCTGTGTGCAGTCCAGGAAAGCTTGGAAAACACTGCCGTGTAGAGTGAAGTATACTGGGGGAATAATTTACCCTATTTTCAATTGTTAAGGTCCTTGGAGAGTCAATGGCAGGCATTTCCCAGAATGCCAAGACTGGGGATTTGCTGGTCTTTGGAGAATGTGTTGGAGTTGCTTCCAAGGCTCTTTGTGGTCTCACAGAGGCTGCAGCCCAGGTAACCACTTGTTCATGAAGCCTGTAAAACAAATATGAATCTGTTTGTTTCTGTATTGCTGTATCTTGTGTGTGTGAATATTTGAGCTTTCATTCCTGTTGGCCAAAGAATCAAAATATTTGCATTGTTCAGTGTTTTTCATCTTGGAAGAGTGGGACAGACATTAAGTAATACGGCATCACAGCACACTTGTGAGGTGAGGGAAGCAATATTATGCCTGTTTTGTATGGAGGGAGAATGAGGCAGGGAGGTTAAATGAGTTTCCCAAGTTTATAGAGGAAGTGTCAGAGCCATGCCATGAATTTGTGTGTTTGTACCTCCCAGTTCTATGCGCAGTCCCCAAGATCTTGCCCCCTCAGAACTAATTTAGTAGAAGGAAGCACAGGCAAGCCTGAGTTACTTGGAAGCTGGGTAACTTGAGCTTTGTGCCTTAAGCTAATCACAAAAAAATGCATTCTGGGGGTCATTTCTAATAATCAGCCCATGTCTTCAAACTATACATAATCGCATTCCCTTTTAGCAAAGGAAAAGAGATTATGGTAAATGTATGTTTTAGACCCATTACGACTGTCTGGATATTTTCTCAGTATCTAAGAAGCTTAAAATGTTGCAACATTCAGAGGTGTATTAATGTTGTTGGATCAGTCTGCCAAAATTGCATACTTCAAACCAGCCTGAGTCCCAAGTTATTGAGCTGCTCCCCCTGATGACCAAAAGCTATATTGCCTTCTCAGTGGAGGAGCCAACACTGAGGGACCATCCTATGCAGCTGCAAATTGCTCTGCTGTCCTCTTCCCCCTCCACTCCCCACACACAAAAATATAATTAATCTGTGACTGTGGGCTTCCTGGGCCCCACAGTTAGTCCTATCTGTAAAGGAAATCAGAAAGAAACCTCCGAATACAGCTTTGACTATATAAATAAATCCTGATCTCTGTGGTGAGAAGTGTAGAATCATTGTTTAAATAAAAACTGAGATTATCACTGACCATTTTGTGTCCTTACCTGGGGTGTAGCCTGCAGCTGGATGGGCCCTACAGTCAGCTCTAGAAACAAAGCATCTCTTTTGTGCTGTGACTAACACGTGTAACTTTATGCTTCATTGTACATTGAAGAGCATAGTTTTTTCATCATGGCGTGAAAAGGTGATGTGTGGGCAACTGTAGTCTTTAGTTTTCTATTCATAGCTGACTAAAATACTGGGCCCCTCAAAATCTGGCTGCTCTGGATGGATGAAAGTTACCTTGAACAGTCAGCATCAGAGTTCTTACCTGGCTACCCTAGGGATAAATCAGTTCTCCTTCGATGCTTATTGGATAATGAAGTATCTTTACCCTTTGGATTTTGCTGAGTAGTTTTGTTCAGGCTAATGAGATTTCACAAATCATATTACAGACACGCCAGCTTTTACATCCTACTACAGACTTGTTGCTAGGCATTTATTAATAGCAGCTTTGCTATATGACTTCTAACTACAGCCTGATCACCCTGTTCAATAAACATTTGGCTGGCTCATTAAACAGTTGGAATGGGTTTAGCATAATCTTCACATTTGCTTTTAATTTAATCTTGCTCCCTTTCTAGGCCGCTTACCTAGTTGGCATCTCAGATCCCAACAGTCAGGCTGGTCACCAGGGGCTTGTCGACCCTATCCAGTTTGCCAGGGCCAATCAGGCAATCCAGATGGCATGTCAGAATCTGGTGGATCCAGCAAGTAGCCCATCACAGGTAACTCTTTCCAGAGGATTGTAATGAGACCTTTTCTGAGTTTCATTAGGAGCCATCTGTTTGCTTTATATGGATGGTTGGTGAGGGGAAATACTCAGTTTGTGAACATAGAAAGGGTTTGAATCGCTGTTTGTTCAGAATTAGAATGTCATTACTACCTCATTCCTTTGCCTGGTTCTTCACCTCTTTTGTGCCATCTGTTTTTTCAGGTTTTATCAGCTGCCACAATAGTGGCCAAGCATACTTCTGCTTTGTGTAATGCTTGTCGTATTGCTTCATCGAAGACAGCCAACCCCGTTGCCAAGAGACATTTTGTGCAATCTGCTAAGGAGGTCGCAAACAGCACCGCCAACCTGGTGAAAACTATCAAGGTACACGTTCTCTTTCGTTATGCTTTCATTTCTCCTCTGCTCTGCTGAAACAGAAGATCTGGTTAACAGTAACTTCTTTCTCTTTGCAGTATGCTTTTTAAAATACTGTCATTCATAAGGAGCTCCCATCATAGACCAGAACCCCATTATGCTAGGTACTGTACAGACACACCTTGTGTAACCTGGAAAGCTGTAACACTTTAACTGTACTGGTATAGTTAAAGTGGCAAAGCCTCCTTAGTGTGGATGCAGTTATAAAGAAACTGTATAAAGAGTTATGAATCGCGCTACTGGCATAAAGGGGCTTTATAACATAGAGCTGTTCCCATATGGGAAGGGATATAAGCTAAACTGCTATTACACACACACACACACACACACACACACTTAAAAAGATTATTACAGTTGCAAAGTCAAGCACTCAAAATGCAAACTGTGAAACCTTAATTTGACCCCTTGTGCATATGCATTGTGATACAGTCTTTAATTACATGATCACATACCATTTTTTCCACAGGACTCCTGCCTCATTGAGTACATAGAATGAATGGTGCTCACTTAATGAGCAGCTGTTCAATATTGTTTTATCCTCCCCATTCAATGTGTGGCCCATACCTTATTTACTGTACATTATTAAACCACTGCTTTGAAGATAGAATTATTAATGTGTTCAGGGGCTTTTCTGCAGTGCTCATCACTATATTATCTGTGTGTTTCACACTCAGATGACATTAATTTATCTTCACAACACCCAGCAAATAAAGCAGGGGTCCTACAGACAACATTTTCCTTTGCTACACAGCTGTGATAGATCCTCAGAGCAGGTCTATCCTGTGCACAGGAAAGAGACGAGAAAAAATTGTACGTGATTGTGGAATTAAAGACTGTATCATGGTGTTATAAGCACATGGGAGACTAATTAAGATTGCACAGGCAACCTTTATCCTTGCAGCTCTTAACCTTTGAGTGCTTGCCTTCGTAACCTTAACAAAATGTTCTTTTAACATAGTTTTGTATGTGTAATTCCCTAGTTCTTTGGTATTTTTTACATGAAAGAACAGGATGGACCTGCTACAAGGATGGAAAGTTTCATCCCAAACAGTTAAAGTTTGGCAAAGTTATAAGCAACTAAAATCAGGGTCTTATAATGGGAAGTGTTGGGCAACCTTAATAAGAGGAGAGACTAGATTAATAGATTTTAAGGCCAGAAAGGACCTTTGTGATCATTTGGTTTGACATCCAGTATAGAGCAGGCCATAGAACTTCCCCCAAAATAATTCCTAGAGCATATCAGCTATGCTTATTATAGGCACATGTATACTTGCGCTTGTACTTGTATATCAGTAAAACATCATACCCCAAGTGGCATAGTAATACTGGTACAACTTTCAAGTGTAGACCAGGCCTAAATGCTTTTGCTGCATATGAAACAGGTGACCTCTGCAATTCTCGCTATTAGTTGTCTGGAATCCAGGGTTTGAGGTTGGTGACACCCTCTCAGGGACTCCACTTGTGTATCGGAAATAACACTCAAAATTGAGAGAGACTAGCTCGTTTCAGAGTTGAAATATACAAGCTAAAAATAAGATTTAGCTTTTGTTAAATGTCAACCATTTCTTTTTCTAAATACCTCCCTGAGTTCCGGTAGGAAGCGGTTTCTCTTCTTGTGAGAAGGAATGAAGCTTGTGAGAAACCTCGGAATCACGAATCTGAATCTTTCAGTAAGCCATTAGATGGCCTGCTGCTAAAATTCTTGTAAAACAGCTAGATTCAGAGGACTTGATTTTGTTATGATTCTCCACTGAAGCTGCTTTCATGTTGAGCTGTTTCCTGCGAGATTATGAAGGAGATGAGTTCACTTATGTGGGAATGAGTCAATAACAGCTATGAAGACAAATGTCTGGTTTAGAGGTTTTAGTTTCTAAGAAAAGGATCAACTTGTTAGCAACTTCCACCTCTGTGGACTTGAGGTATTAAAACATGATTTATGGGAAGTCATCAGAGTGCAATTATTTTAAGCTTTTTTCCTGTTCTTCGTAGCAGCACAGCTGCTTTGGGTTTGGGGTCAATAATCATATGAATAAGTGAAGAAACATACTGTGTTAAATTTTACTTCTTTTTTCTAAAGTGTTAAGATCAGTCTTGTGTCTGGAGGAACTTTCAAATCTCTTTGCAAATCTCAAATGTTATAAATGTTTTGAAAGTTACAGTGAATTAAACCATCTTCCTTCAGTATATGACCCTGCTGAGCCTTTACAAATGGGCTCTTGCATGCCAGAGACTAATTGCCATGTTCTTTGCCAGGCCCTGGACGGTGATTTCTCTGAAGATAACCGCAATAAGTGTAGAATTGCGACTGCACCTTTGATTGAAGCTGTGGAAAATCTGACAGCATTTGCTTCCAATCCAGAGTTTGTCAGTATACCAGCCCAGATCAGCATGGAGGTAGATAGAGAGTTTTATTTGTATCACAAAGTAACCACGTGAGGTGCTCTCCTGCCCTCAAGTTAGCTTTATTATCAAAGTTAAAATGTAGAGTTAAACTTTTGTAACCAGGAAAACCTTTGAAGAACTTGATCCTACATTGAGTTCCATGTGGGCAAGCAGAACTCATTGCAGGATCAGGACTTATGATCCCAAATCAGGAACAACATTTATGTGGATTTAAAACTGGGGGTCGGGACCCCTCAGGGAGTTGCGAGGTTATTACATGGGGCGGGGTCGTGAGCTGTCAGCCGCCAACCCAAGCCCCGCTTTGGATCCAGCATTTCTAATGGTGTTAAATATATTAAGTGTTTTTAATTTATAAGAGGGGGTCACACTCAGAGCCTTGCTATGTGAAAGGGGTCACCAGTACAAAAGTTTGAGAACCACTGATTTAAAGTAACAAGTGATACACTGTCAACCAAAGGAGTGAATAATCCTTTATTTTTCTTACTTGGCCAGTCCTGTATTCAAGATTCCTTCTTTTCCCTTAAGAATTGCTTACAGCAGAGATACGTGAAACATAGTTTTTCCCACCTTCCCTGTACAACTGATAACCTGCGACAAAAGCTCATTCCTGGTTGAAACCTCTGCCCTCACTGAAGGGCTGATCTCATCTGCCAGGCTGCATTCCTTGAGTTCCTTCGTATGGACCTCTTGCAGGCAGTGCTCTCTTTCAGTTAATCACTGACCTTGAATTTCGTACAAGCATGACAAGCCTTGTGATGCTGCGATAACAACTTTTATCTCTTGTTGCTAGCATGTGGTACAATGTGGTACTAATGACTTGCACGTTGTGTCAGATACTTCTCACCATCTGGGGAAGTCATAAATCTGCCAGGTTTCAAAGCCAGCATTACAATTTAAAATGAAATTATCACTTAGCATGCACTGAATGGCTTACGTGACAGTCCCGCGTCTGGATCAAGTGGTGGGAATTTGTGCTGACAAGAAGTAGTTTTTTGTGGGGAGTTATGTTTCACAAAACAAAACCATTTAACGTTTTGGGAGACTAAAGCTCGTTCAAAACTATGTAAAATCCCATTGTAACAGAGCTTATATAGCATTGCAGACATGTTCAGAGTTGATTTGCAAACTGTTTCCTGCTTTCAGTGGCCTCATCCCAAACTGGAGACAGCAGAAGCAGAGGATTCAGTAATTATGTCTGTCCGGATCCACATGTTGTGGGACTTAATGTAGGCTTGGGGCCTGCCCCCTCCAGGCCTGTTGTAGTTGGTGTTTCTAGCTTGCTGGCATCCAATCAGGATATTAGGTACAAATATTGTAACCCAGTTACAATATTATAGGCCATATTCAACTAATCCTCTGAGAAGGCATGTTTGCCTATATCTCATAATGGTTACAACTGGCTATCATGCTGCTAAATTATACCCACCAGTTCTCCATTTGGCAGGAGTCATGGGCTTCTCTTTTCACTTGAATGTATCCTCTTTGCTAATCTGAAAGTGGTCTCCTTAATTACAGCAAACAGAAAATTAGCCAGATTTTTTTGCTTTCTACAGTGAATTTACTGCAGTGACTTCTCCCCGTCTAATATTACGTGATGGTGCAGATCTTGATGATCTACGCATGCCCTAAATAGAACCAGTTCTTCAGGAGCAAAATAAATTGACAAGTTCCAAGGGTGACTTACAAATGTTCTGCATTTCCTGTTAGTGCGGGAGAGATGAATAGTTCAGTGTTACGTTCAGTCCTCCCTCAATACATGTCTTTGTTAGAATGCAGGCAAGTCCAAGCGTTTGCCACTCGTTTTGAAGAAGATTCTAATTCTGTTCCTTGTGCATGTGTCTTGCTGCTCTTTTGATCACAGGGATCTCGAGCACAGGAGCCAATTCTGATTTCCGCCAAGACGATGTTGGAGAGCTCAGCTTTATTGATCAAAACTGCTCGTTCGCTGGCCATCAATCCAAAAGATCCACCTACCTGGTCTATACTTGCTGGGCATTCACACACGGTTTCAGATTCAATTAAGAGTCTGATCACTTCCATTAGGTGTGTTTTCTGTCATAACTTTTTTTTAATCTTCCACTTTCATGCCGTAATGCCCCAGCACCTTATCCAGTATGTAGAATGAAATGGTGGTACCTAGTGGCCCATGCTGCCATTGTCATTTTATCGATGAAAACCATGTAAAGGGACTTGAACATCATTTGCTTTCCATAGAGCAAAAGTTTCTTATCCTATAAGAGTAAGTCATGGATAGTTGAAGGGACAGAGGGAGCTGTGGTAAGAGAGTTATTTTTTCTCTATTGCCCTCCATTGTTTTATTCATTCTTCAAAGCTTGAAAATGAAATTTAATTTCTTAGCAGCTTGTACCTTTGTCTGTTTGACAAACATTGATTGCATTCTATGGAGCACAAGGTCTCTCTGTTTATACTTGGTGTGCAATCATCATTGATGATTGCACAGCTCTGGAAAGTGGGGGTTTTGCCAAGTTCCTCCTTTTATTGAGTTTAAAGCAAATAGAGCAGAAAATATGGTAGGGCCTATGTAAATTGTAACATATTTAAAACACACTTAGCAGTATTCAGAACATGGAAAACATTCCCTACAAATTGACAATAATTTTGAGGCAAATCAAATGGGATGTCTAGGGATCTGATTCAGCAAAGCACATTCTGAAATGCTTAGCTATATCAGGACCAAAGTAACTTAAATGTTGTTAAAGCGGCAAAGAGTCCTGTGGCACCTTATAGACGAACAGACATATTGGAGCATAAGCTTTTCGTAGGTCGCATGCATCCGACAAAGTGGGTATTCACTCAGGAAAGCTTATTCTTCAATACGTCTGTTAGTCTATAGGGTGCCACAGGACTCTTTGCCGCTTTTACAGATCCAGACTAACACAGCTACCCCTCTGATATTTGAATGTTGTTCTCTACTACGGTTTTTTTTCCTGTTTACTTTATAAGATTGTTCTTGCATGTGTGCGCGCACGCGTGCCTTAATTTTAGAAGAAGCACTAAATCTCCTTTGTATACAAACTTAAACACACTTGAAAAGAGGGATTACATTATGTATTCTAACTCTTAATGGAACTGGGTACTGAGTGAATAAACTGTATGTTGGTGGCTGTGTATTAGCATCTAAGTTAATATTGTCCTTTCATGATTTTATACTTCAACCAGAAACTGCCAGTCTAGATTAAAGTCCCCACAGATTAATTTCCATTAAAATGTATTTGCATTTGAGAGTAAAAAAAGTAAAACTTGAGAGTAAAGAAGGAGTTCTTCATGGAGCTATTGGCTGATTTCTCCCCTGCATTCAACAGAAGGTGAGAGGCTTTGTTCATCTGTCTCAGTTGCTCCTTAAGTCCTGCTTATTCAAGTCCTCTGCCATGGCCACCTTAGGAGGGCTCTTTTCTGAGGTGGCTAGTGCAGCTACTTATTCACCTGGGAGAGTATCCTGGTTCTGCTTCATTAAAAGCTCCCTTTTTTTGCTTACATGCCACAAAACATCCAGAATATCTCAGCTATTTATGACAGGTTTCAGAGTAGCAGCCGTGTTAGTCTGTATCCGCAAAAGGAATAGGAGTACTTGTCTCTGAGGTGCCACAAGTACTCCTCTTCTTTCAGCTATTTATGTATATCAAACCCTTATTGGTACAACAAACCTAGTTCTCTTCCTTGCTGATTATATGAGCAATATATGAGTGAATTATATGAGCAATATATGAGGCAAGTGGAGCTGATTAGGCTCCACTTGCCTCATATATTGTCTATTAATGAAATGCGTTTGTGTGTGAATTCATGAATGAGGACCTTCTTCAACCTTGAATTACCCTATCTTCTTTTTGTTTCAGGGACAAAGCCCCGGGCCAGAGAGAATGTGATTACTCCATTGATGGAATCAATAGATGTATTAGAGATATTGAGCAGGCTTCCCTTGCAGCAGTCAGTCAGAACTTGGCCACAAGGGATGACATCTCAGTTGAGGTAAGGCAGACTGCACTGTAACTGAGTAAAATTAAGCACTCCTACTTGTCTTTTGCTTTCCTTCATATCAGAAGGAAAACATTGGAACTAGGAACTGTGTGGAGGCAGCACAGACTGCCCTCAGGGTAGAAATTTTCCCATTAGAAGGCTCTTATGGCAAATTCACAGATTTGTTCATGGGGAGACTGATTTCTGGCCTAATCTGGGGTGTTTAATGGTGGTGTTAATAGGGCTTTATGATAGGGAAGGTAGTGAGGCAAAATAAAATTTGGGATGACATTGATGTTTACCTACTGGGGAATGGAGCTTGCTTAAATTGTGTATAAGATTATAAGATGGGGAAAAAGCAAAGGAATAAGAAATGCAGATGAAATGAGTGTTTTGTTAAGGGTGGATGGCTAGATGCGATTTAGCAGCTCATCAGAGTAGGCCTCAGGGACATCATTTTTGCATATTTGCTTTTGTGCCTTAATACTAAGATATCATACATTGATCAACTGCTTCAGTAAATTGAACAGCAGACAGCACAGTCCCAAGCTAAGCATTCCACATTGCAAGTGTTCAATATATTCATGAGAGAAAAGCTACTAACAATTACTCATAGCATGTAGTGAGCACTCTGAGTGATAAACTTCATATTTTAAGTAAAGTTTCCTCATTAATAGTAAATGTTATCATTGTCCCTGTCTCCTACGCAAAACAGCTTTTCATTTTCTTCCAATTTTAATGAAATTGGTATGAAATCCTTCTCTCTCAAATTTGCCCTCTTGCATTTGCAAGAGTGGTTGTGTATTTTCAAGCTAAGCAGCAATGCTAGATACACCACTTAAACTTTCATCTTACTGGAGTGACTCATAAGAAATAAAAGTGTATAAAGTTACCACAAAAGTGGGGTTTTTTTAAAAACAACTTAATTCCTCTTTCCTCTTGTTAAAAATGTCCATCCTGTTTTGCTAATAGTGCTTATTCAAACTCCCAAAACTATCAAGCTACCAAGTCTTATTTAAAGCAATATGTAAATAAAGCAAATCATAAAGATGGTGTTTGCAAAAAGAAAAGGAGTACTTGTGGCACCTTAGAGACTAACCAATTTATTTGAGCGTAAGCTTTCGTGAGCCACAGCTCACTTCATCGGATGCATACTGTGGAAAGTGTAGAAGATCTTTTTATACACACAAAGCATGAAAAAATACCTCCCCCCACCCCACTCTCCTGCTGGTAATAGCTTATCTAAAGTGATCACTCTCCTTACAATGTGTATGATAATCAAGTTGGGCTATTTCCAGCACAAATCCAGGTTTTCTCTCTCCCTCTCCCTCTCCCTCCCCCTCCCCCTCCCCCCCCCACCACACACACACATACACAGACCCACTCTCCTGTTGGTAATAGCTTATCTAAAGTGACCACTCTCTTTACAATGTGTATGATAATCAAGGTGGGCCATTTCCAGCACAAATCCAGGGTCTGGGGGGGGGGGGGAAGGAAAAAACAAGGGGAAATAGGTTACCTTGCATAATGACTTAGCCACTCCCAGTCTCTATTCAAGCCAAAGTTAATTGTATCCAATTTGCAAATGAATTCCAATTCAGCAGTCTCTCTCTGGAGTCTGGATTTGAAGTTTTTTTGTTGTAATATCGCAACTTTCATGTCTGTAATCGCGTGACCAGAGAGATCGAAGTGTTCTCCGGCTGGTTTATGAATGTTATAATTCTTAACATCTGATTTGTGCCCATTTATTCTTTTACATAGAGACTGTCCAGTTTGACCAATGTACATGGCAGAGGGACATTGCTGGCACATGATGGCATATATCACATTGGTGGATGTGCAGGTGAACGAGCCTCTGATAGTGTGGCTGATGTTATTAGGCCCTGTGATGGTGTCTCCTGAATAGATATGTGGGCACAGCTGGCAACGGGCTTTGTTGCAAGGATAGGTTCCTGGGTTAGTGGTTCTGTTGTGTGGTGTGTGGTTGCTGGTGAGTATTTGCTTCAGGTTGGGGGGCTGTCTGTAGGCAAGGACTGGCCTGTCTCCCAAGATTTGTGAGAGTGATGGGTCGTCCTTCAGGATAGGTTGTAGATCCTTAATAATGCATTGGAGGGGTTTTAGTTGGGGGCTGAAGGTGACGGCTAGTGGCGTTCTGTTATTTTCTTTGTTGGGCCTGTCCTCTAGTAGGTGACTTCTGGGAACTCTTCTGGCTCTATCAATCTGTTTCTTCACTTCCGCAGGTGGGTATTGTAGTTGTAAGAATGCTTGATAGAGACCTTGTAGGTGTTTGTCTCTGTCTGAGGGGTTGGAGCAAATGCGATTGTATCGCAGAGCTTGGCTGTAGACAATGGATCGTGTGGTGTGGTCAGGGTGAAAGCTGGAGGCATGTAGGTAGGAATAGCGGTCAGTAGATTTCCGGTATAGGGTGGTGTTTATGTGATAATCGTTTATTAGCACTGTAGTGTCCAGGAAGTGGATCTCTTGTGTGGACTGGACCAGGCTGAGGTTGATGGTGGGATGGAAACTGTTGAAATCATGGTGGAATTCCTCAAGGGCTTCTTTTCCACGGGTCCAGATGATGAAGATGTCATCAATATAGCGCAAGTAGAGTAGGGGCGTTAGAACAACGCTTCCTCAGCTCTCGTCCCCTAAGTCAGCCATAAAAATGTTGCCATACTGTGGGGCCATGCGGGGAACCCATAGCAGTGCCGCTGATTTGAAGGTCTACATTGTCCCCAAATGTAAAATAGTTATGGGTAAGGACAAAGTCACAAAGTTCAGCCACCAGGTTAGCCGTGACATTGTCGGGGATAGTGTTCTTGATGGCTTGTAGTCCATCTTTGTGCGGAATGTTGGTGTAGAGGGCTTCTACATCCATAGTGTCCAGGATGGTGTTATCAGGAAGATCACCGATGGATTGTAGTTTCCTCAAAAAGTCAGTGGTGTCTCGAAGGTAGCTGGGAGTGTTGGTAGCTGGAAGTGCTTGTTAAACCGTGGATTTGTGCTGGAAATGGCCCACCTTGATTATCATACACATTGTAAGGAGAGTGGTCACTTTAGATAAGCTATTACCAACAGGAGAGTGGGTTTGTGTGTATGTGGGGGGCGGGGAGGGGAGAGGGAGAGAGAAAACCTGGATTTGTGCTGGAAATGGCCCAACTTGATTATCATACACATTGTAAGGAGAGTGATCACTTTAGATAAGCTATTACCAGCAGGAGAGTGGGGTGGGGGGAGGTATTTTTTCATGCTTTGCGTGTGTATAAAAAGATCTTCTACTCCTTCCACAGTATGCATCCGATGAAGTGAGCTGTAGCTTACGATAGCTTATGCTCAAATAAATTGGTTAGTCTCTAAGGTGCCACAAGTACTCCTTTTCTTTTTGCGAATACAGACTAACACGGCTGTTACTCTGAAAGATGGTGTTTTATTTATTGTTTTTTTGCAGGATGAGCTAAATCCTGGCTACAAAGGCATTAACTGCCTTTGAACTAGAGGGAAATAGTTCGAGTGTTGGCATTTCTAATACCTGCCCTTCTTTATCCTTATGTCTCCACTACCGTATTTTGGAGATCAGTCCATATTTCCTACTTGGAGATTACTTATTTTTCCGTTCCCTTTCATATCAGTGTATATGGAGTCCACAATTAAAACTTTCCTCTTTGTGGTGCACTGTTGCCTTGAAAGTGCTGATTCATGTTTAGCTCAGCAGTCCTGGTGATTTTTCTGAGCAGTCTAATGTCATTAAATCAGAGGCAACAATAGCATCACTTGTCATGTTACCACTGGAGCTAGAAGCGAATGGAGGAACAGGCATTGCAAGCCAGAGCTGGAAGGAGCCTTTTTTCCGCCGTGCCTCATGTTTACGTGCAGCAAACAGCCTCTGTCAGGGCACCGTGCAAGAGGAGAAGATAAATGTGGAGAAATGGACAAGCATGTAAATAAAACTTACTAGTTTGCATCTGCTCTTTATACCGTTGAATGTGGTTTGACAGAGTTCTTTGCAGTTCAGCTGGCATGAGGGTATCTTGTGAGATGGTGTGGTTCAGTGAATGAATTGCTGTGGAAAGAACTGACAATGTCTCTTTTTGTTAGGCTTTACAGGAGCAGTTGACATCAGTTGTTCAGGAAATTGGGCACCTTATTGATCCCATAGCAACAGCAGCTCGGGGAGAGGCAGCTCAGCTGGGACACAAGGTACTTGGTCCTGTATTTATTATAATTTCTAAAGTCCTGATTCCTTAGAGTATATGGAATTGTCTGTGTGTCAGTAATGAGACAATGGTAGATGCTTCAGTGTGTGGCAATCTTATTCACGTTACACTAAAAATATACATGGAAATGTGGGGTGGGGAAAGATCTTGGATTCCTGAAGGCAGAATATTTAAATCAGAGGCAAAAATTGTTTGAACCTATTTGCCTAATTATTGCAAAGTACAGGACATGCAAGATTGCTCACTGTCCTCGGGCTACTTAGATACAGGACCATGATAGCTTCCATTTCTGGCCACATGAGGGTGAATTGAGGACTGATCTTTGGAGTTAATTCTGAATTTTTAGGGTTTTTATAAGTTTAAGTGCTTTTTTTTTTAAGTAACTTTCATAAACAAATGTCCATTGCCACCTTTTCATCTTGGATTTTATTGATGCTTTTTAAAATGTCTGCTTCTTTATATCCCTAACACTGTGGGTATTGAGTGCTTTTCCTGTTTAGCATATAACTAGGTGTTTTAGGACTTATTATAAATGTCTAATTACATGTTGAAGACCTCAGTCTATTGCATTAATGCTTGCTTAATTGCAAAAATGTTTATTTTTAGATTAATGTATGAAATCTGCAGCTCCTTGGCAGGTACTTGGCTGGTGGAATCATTAAAAGGTGGTATGTCAATCCACAGTGAGGGGAGGAGGAGTTAAATGGGTCTAGTAAATAACTAGTAAAAGCTCAACAGTGCTAATCAGTGTTAAAATATCAGTACAGATGTACGTTAGAAAAAACCTAAGATGTAAAAAGAACATGTTGTGCAGCTGATTTTCAAGCTTCAGTAGTTTACCCCTTTTAAATTCCTGGTGGCCTGCCAAATTTTCCTTTAGAAGTCTAGTCATGGGTGAGTTACTGAAAGACCAATACAACTTGTATCAATTTAAAAATTGCCAAATGTATTTAACTGTAAAAGAAGCATGGCTCAGGCCTGCAATTCGAGTGAAGATTTGCTACTGAATGTTGTCTTCAGAACAAAAAGATTATGGAGAGGCTCGGACCAGGGATTTCTACACCCCTCCTGAATTTCCCCAACACCCCCCTCCCTGTTTTGTGAACTGGTTACATACAGTGTTGCTAATGCAGTGATTGTTTGGAAATTTGAATTGAAATTGAAACATTAATACACACTTTAAAAGCATATAAAGGGTATGATAAAATGCGCGTATCTGAAAAAGTATAATACATTTGAAAAGTATGAACATAGACTAGCTTTCTTATACAGCTGTTGTTTTTTATGACCATGTCAGTGCATTCATTTCGGTAATGTTGGCCAACCTAATAATTTCAAATTATGATTTGTAAGCAAAGTCTAAATGAGCTCTCCCCGACAGCTAGTGATGGGCTGGGGGAAAAGGCTTCAGGACCAGATGGTATTTACATTCATACCTAATCTACCTAGGTATCCAGCAAACAGAGCTGTGTTGCCCAAGTGATAGATTTTGGCTGGGGTTGGGTTACAAATCACTTGAATGCGGGGGTGGGGTGTGTGTGAAATGTTGTTGTTCTTATTGTATGAGTAAAGGGCAATAAAACTGTACTTAGCCTGTGCTGATTGAGGGCATCGAGAGAGGGTGGGGACAGATGTTTTGCTTGTTGGTCTCCCTGAGTCACAAGTACTATTTGACCTGCCTCTCTCCGCTGTTTAAAAGACAGAGCTGATTAGGCTCCATAGATAGTCTTTTGTTAAGTGACCACAACAGTTGAAATCACTGATAATCAGGTCTAAGTGCTTAGACCTGCTGTGGGACAGTGTTTCTGTGAAAGAGACGGCCCCGTCTCCACTAGCAGCCAGGTTCCCCCACTGAGAGCTCAGCTGAAATCACAGAGTTGGGTGGAACCTCAAGAGACCAACTTGCAGAGGTCACAGTGGCAGGTGACAGCAGAAGGTGATGGCTCAGGGCCATTGGCAACAGAGCGATGGAGTGAACAGTGGCGCAACGAACAACAGTGGCTACAGCGAACAGTGAGCAGCTGGAGGAACAAGCAAGGTGCCTTCTTGTCGCCCACCTGGGAGGTGAACTCATGTGAAAGCACCTCTGAACTCTGAGTCTCCGCTGACCAAGGACAACACCGGTGAGTGTTAATGAGGCTGTTAAGAATGCTGGAGACACAACACAGTTCATGCGAACAAACATGGCTGTGGCATCGTACTTTCTATTTAAGCAAGAGATACCACACACTACAAACTGGAGACCAATGTTAAGTGCATTGTCACTTGTTCATCCTGAAGTTGAACACTGGTTCCAAACTAGACCAGCAAATGCTCACTGTCTTTCTGCAAGAAACTCAACTGACTGGGTAGACGCATGTAGTGCAACAGAGAGAGACTCAACAGTTGAAAAAGTGAAGAACTCTCTCTCACCACATTCAAAACATTTGCATACATGGCTGATGAATGCACCGATGCAAATGGGCATCAAGTATTAAGTCACTGTGTATGTTATCTTGATGTCCGTGGTAGGCCAGTAGATGCATTTCTAGATGTTCAAGTTACAGAAGACACATCAGCTGCATCTATGACAACCCACATCTTAGAAGAGTTAAATGCTTGTCATTTGGACCCCAAACAGATGGCTGCTTGTGCATTTGATGGAGCTGCAGACTTCTCTGGAAGACATGGTGGAGTACAAATTTTGCTCAGAGAAAAGTGTAACCCCAATCTCTCCTATGCACACTACAGAGGCCATAGACTCCAACTAGTGCTAGTACGAGCTGCAGACTCTTCAAAAGACATTTAAAAAGCTACAAATTTAATGTCTTCATTATATTCTTTTTTCAGCAAGAGTCCAAAAAGACTGAATATCTTGGAAAATAGAGAAGATACACTGGGACTGAGGTTCAAATTAGTCCAACCTGGGAAAACCCTCTGGCTTTCTCTTGGCTGTTGTCTTAAAATTACTCCAGACATTATTACTGGCTGTCAAGGTTCCTCCCCCACTCTGAACTCTAGGGTACAGATGTGGGGACCTGCATGAAAAAACCCTCCTAAGCTTATCTTTACCAGCTTAGGTCAAAACTTCCCCAAGGTACAAAATATTCCCCCCGTTGTCCTTGGACTGGCCGCTACCACCACCAAACTAATACTGGTTACTGGGGAAGAGCTGTTTGGACGCGTCTTTCCCCCCAAAATACTTCCCAAAACCCTGCACCCCACTTCCTGGACAAGGTTTGGTAAAAAGCCTCACCAATTTGCCTAGGTGACTACAGACCCAGACCCTTGGATCTTAAGAACAATGAACAATCCTCCCAACACTTGCACCCCCCCTTTCCTGGGAAATGTTGGATAAAAAGCCTCACCAATTTGCATAGGTGACCACAGACCCAAACCCTTGGATCTGAGAACAATGAAAAAGCATTCAGTTTTTTACAAGAAGACTTTTAATAAAAAATAGAAGTAAATAGAAATAAAGAAATCCCCCCTGTAAAATCAGGATGGTAGATATCTTACAGGGTAATTAGATTCAAAAACATAGAGAACCCCTCTAGGCAAAACCTTAAGTTACAAAAAAGATACACAGACAGAAATAGTTATTCTATTCAGCACAATTCTTTTCTCAGCCATTTAAAGGAATCATAATCTAACACATACCTAGCTAGATTACTTACTAAAAGTTCTAAGACTCCATTCCTGGTCTATCCCCGGCAAAGACCCAGCATACAGACAGACACAGACCCTTTGTTTCTACACAGACCCTTTGTTTCTCTCCCTCCTCCCAGCTTTTGAAAGTATCTTGTCTCCTCATTGGTCATTTTGGTCAGGTGCCAGCGAGGTTACCTTTAGCTTCTTAACCCTTTACAGGTGAGAGGAGCTTTCCCCTGGCCAGGAGGGATTTCGAAGGGGTTTACCCTTCCCTTTATATTTATGACACTGGCTTTGGAAAGTATCTACCAAGATGGGATGGATCTAAGTAGTGAGGCTGGTGGATTACTTTTGCTACTACGTTCAGAGAAGACTATTGCCATTCTTTCTCTTGTAAGTCTACTGTTGAAACCACTTGGGTCATTAAACAATGCCATCCAGGCATCTGCTACAACAGTAGTAGATCTTTGTCCAGCAATAGAAATCCATTGAATCCATTGAAAAAGTACTGGAAGAAGCAAAGACTTCAATCCAGAAGTTGACTAATGAAGGCATTTATATTGAATCCATAAGTGAAGAGGACAAGAAGTGTTTGTTAAGACAACTGAAAAAGTACACAGACTTGATTTTTAAAAATCTGCAACAGTGACTTCTAGAATCTACTCAACCTCTACGGAGCTTTTATAGATCCCTGTTGTATAAACACCGACAGTTGAGTGGAGTGAGGCACTACCAGCAATAGGGCTGCCATGTGATCAGGACAGAGTAGAGAATTTGAACACAGAGTGGACTATCATATGACGAATGAATGAAAATTTGACTTCAACTTCTTTTTTATCATCACTAGTGGCTCGACCCGATCTTTGTGCTATCTTTCCTGGGATGAAAGAAGTAGCAATTCATCTCTTGCTACTCCCAGTCACAACAGCTACAGTTGAGTGTTCTTTTTCATCATTGAATAGAAATTTGTGTTTTGAAAGAAGTCGCCTTCTGCCTGATCATGTGAATGAACTAATGAGTGTATCAACTGAAGGAATGGAAGTACCGGGCACACGAGAAGCCACCAAAGATGAACACATTGCATTCAAGAAGTTCATTAACAGAGTTGTGCAAAATTATAACAAGAAACCAAGAAGGCTGTAGATGTAGTGCTTCATAGAAGGCTTGAGCAGCCAACTTTAATTTGTGTGATGATTTTAAAACATAAGTCAAATATAATAAAATGGTAGTGAAACATTTTTCAGTTTTTACTATGGTGCCATACAGCCCACGTTCACCCTCACGGTCTCACCCCTCATCGGCCGTCACCCCCCCCCCCCCCCGTAAGTTCGAACACCCCCTCCCCCATTTAAATTCCTGGGGAAAACACTGGCTCGGACACAGTGCTATACCTACTACAATAGATGTGCGTTGTAGTGTACAAACATTTGTTCCTCTTGGGGCTTTAGTTTAGCATATTAAATATAAAAAACCCACCATTGCCACCTAATAAAGTTATATGTATTGGGTTTTAGCAGTTTCTCAGAAATTATTTATTTCCATATTCTGAAATACTTTTACTTTTGAGAACAATAAATGTGATCTTTCTATGTCAACACATTTAACATGTGAAAGACAGAAGCAAAGAATTATTTCTTCTATTTTTGTCTACACGTGCTAGATTTTCTGAACACTTGATGTCTATTGGTGTCTGTTTAGTTTTGGATAATCATCAAATAACTGAAGCATTTGATATTGCCTTGGTTTCTAGCAACTTTGTGTACTGTGCTTAGATCAGTGTTGTCTTTGGCTCATAGTATCTCAAACTCTAAATCAGTGATGCTCAGACCTAAGTGGTTCAGGAGCTAAAGGAGCAATCAGCATTATCCAAAAGAGCCGCAACAGAGTAAATTCATTGTTTCATTTACTACAGTACTATATATTCATATTTAAACAGTCTGACCAGGGAAATATTTAGGTTTTTAGAGATATATAAAGCAAAACGACTGACCAAGTATTATTATTTTATCAACTGCAGTTGGTTAATAAGATAGTAAAAGCATCCTGATTGGTTAATAACTTTGACTGGTTAATAATTAAATCACAGCATTTTGATATCATGTTCTCCAAAGAGTCTCGGGAGACACATTAGAGAGCCACAGTCTGAGCATCACTGCTCTAGATGGAAAAGATGTGTGATATTAAATAGTCATCTCCATCCTCTTGCCCATGCATGGTGGTTCTTTATATACCAAATAAACCCGCTATTCTCTTTATGGGAATGTCCACTGTTTTAAATGAATTAAGTGATATGGTTTCTACTGTTTCCTTTGGAAGACTTTAATAGACCTTTAATAGACCACCATTTAATAGACCTCACATTTAGAAAGTCTCTCTTGATATTCGGCCTACCTTTCCTTAGTGTCATCCTGTTTCTTGTTTATGTTTTTGTAACCAAAATAAGGAAGAGGAATTACTTGGAATTTTCCAGGCTTCAAATATTAGTTGTCCATTATCCATTTAGTCAATGTTTTTCTGAATTAGACATAAACATCTTTTTAGCTACATTGTATTTTTATGTACTACTGATTTTTCCTCCTAAGCCAGTCAGTGCAGAAAATTAAGCATTTTTATAGATTTTCAGAGAAGTTCTTTCACTTTTAATGTCTTTCCATTTCTGTGCTATGCAGAACTGTGCGCTATATTCTACATGCTATTTCATGTTATGCTACTCTGAAACCGGAATATTCTACATGCTGTTTCAGCAGTGCGCGATGGATTGCTATTTATCTGTTGTGATATCTTACTTTGAAGTAAGCAGGTCCAAAGTCGTACTGGCTTCCTTGCCAACAGCTGTGATAGGTTCTCCATAAGAGGCAATTTTTAAATCAAGATAGGATATTTTTCTAAAAGATAGATTCTATCTCAATGGGATTTAATTTAGGGAAGTCCTATAACCTCTGTTACAGAGAAGGACAGTCTGGCCTCAGAATATTTTAATCTTTTAGGAGATTTAAAGCCTGCTCCTTCTTGGTTACTTCTAGAGTGGAACCAAGACCCTTCATGTTGTATTGGTTCTTAAACTTTTGCATTGGTGATCTCTTTCACACAGCAAGCCTCTGAGTGCGACCCCCTTATACATTTAAAACACTTTTTTAAAATATTTAACACTATTATAAATCCTGGAGGCAAAGCAGCATTTGGGGGTGGAGACTGACAATTTGTGACCCCCACATAATAACCTCATGACCCCTTAAGGGTCATGACCCCCAGTTTAAGAACCCCTAGATGATCCACAAAATGAGAGGTGCACTGTCAAATTTTCATTTTATGTTGTAGATTTTACATAGTAAAATCTCATTTGCTTTGGTGAGTTGTGTCTCAGCCGGTAGTGGAAGGTCTTCAGCAACACAACAGTGAATTAGTTGAGTAATTTGGGGAAAGGATGAGACTACATGAGGTTTTGAAGAACCTCTCAGTACAGGAAAAAAGTCAAACCAGAATAAACTAGCTCAGTATAAATCACCAGTGGAATTGGTCTTGAAGTACTGCAGTGAAATATATACAATGTATTGATTCCATTTAACCCCTATTGGACAACTTCTGTCAAACTGTTTTTGATAGTCAATTGAGAAACTGTTTATTCTTCCATTTAAATGTTGTTTATAAGAACCAGTTCTGTTTCTATACTTATTATGTGCTTGAATCTATTGACGCTCACTTATCTTAAGAGTATAAGCGTGTGATATGGCCACTTCACTCCCTTACAGACCTGCTTATTCATGATAGAATAGCAGACTATATCCTGAAGCAATATTAGCCCTTCAGCAAAATATAGCATCTTAAAAAATGTTTCTGAATCATTCAGGTCTTTCTTTTCTGGGATAAGACTTAAATGAGGCTTTCAGAGAAATTTGTTTGTTCCTTCATAGAGCCAGTAATTGTCTGAAAGGTTCAAAAATACAGACTGTCTATCTGAGATCAAATAAATCTCTTCTGATATTCCAGGTGCAATACCATTCTACTCTGTTTTCTGTTGTCTGCAACCAAAGATGAGAGATTCCAGCGTTTAATTACAGATCCTTCCCCATGTGGTGGAGGAGACTGTCTTGGTTTATGCCCTTAAGTACTGTCTGACTTCCATGTCAGTTTTGAAAACAATTGGATCTGACGTCAGAGTCTCACACACAAAGTTGAGAACATCTGAGAGGGAAGCATTGCTATATTGCAGCGTTCACAGCTGAAGAAGAGATAGAATAGCTTAGGAGACATTGGAATGAACTATATTTCATGCAAATCTGAAGGATTATGAAGTTGTGCTATTCAGATTATGCTCAAAAAACAGCTAAAGATCTCCTTGATGTTAATTAGAGAGGGATGTTGTGTCCTCTCAGAAACTGGATTACAAGCTTTTCATCATCTCTGTTGTCTTAGGTTACGCAACTGGCGAGTTACTTTGAACCCCTGATTTTAGCTGCAGTTGGTGTGGCATCCAAGATGCTAGATCATCAGCAACAGATGACTGTCCTGGACCAGACAAAGACACTAGCAGAATCTGCCCTCCAGATGCTGTATGCAGCCAAAGAAGGAGGAGGAAATCCCAAGGTATAGTACATGTGTGTAATGAAATGGGAGCGGTCATTAGAAATAGTCATCTGAAATGAATCCTGCAGTGTTAGAGTGGAATCTGGAAAGTAACAGTGGACAATAGGGTTGTATGTTAATTATCAGATATTTTATTTTCTCATAATGGTGACTCACAGATAAGCCCTTCTGCAAGTTTGTTGTTTTCCTAAGGATTTAAGTCTTTGTTGTTTTCCTTTCAATTGTGAAAAATAGCAGCAAGCTAAGATCACTCGGGGCAAACTATATTCTGACTGCTGTGTGAAGTATTATGAATAATATTCTAAGCATGCACACAGAGTTTTAGTTGCATATGATATAGAAAAATGCATGTATATACATTAAGCATTCATCTTTAGTGTATACTAGCCTGGTTTAACTTTTTCATTAATTTATTTAATTACCGCCATAATTGTCATGGTAAAGGACAGGAAAATAGAATTTTGTGCTTGGTTTCCAAGTATTTGACAGTTTTGCAAAGCTGTTGTAAGTTAACAGTATATTAAGACCTCCAGAAAAATGTATAGGAAATAAGTCTTTCACACATTAGATGTTAGGTGCACTGATGAATAACTTAAAGATTTTGCCTCATTTATGCTTTTGGTAGAAGAAAAGGAATAACTTGATTTATAAAATGGCTCCCCAAGTATTTGGAAAAAACCCTAAGTACTTTTTTAAGGATCAGGAAATAAAGAATACATAGTAACAGAGCCAAATATAATGTCCATTTTATTTAGAGGTGATTAGAATATAACAGTGCTTGCTCAATATATGAACTAAAAAATGCCTCCAGTTTTCCAGTGTTGGAGTTACTAATGGTACAGCATGTCACTACTGATTTACAGCAGATAACAAACAGGATGGACACAAATTATCACTGTGTACTCCCCCCACCCACCCCCAATATATATATTTGGTTGAAAATATAATTTTAAAAATCTTATTGCTTAACAAGATCCCTGAACAAAACAGTCCATGCATGCTGTGTGAAGGTGCTTCTGTGGTTAACAGGGCAGAGAGAAAGGATGGCTTGGAGATACAAACATCAGGTTTGGAACACTTAATCAAATCTTCGAATCCTGACAGGGTCAATTCAGCCCATCCTTTTGAATAGTCAGTAAAATACTCTTTACTGTACAGGCAGTCCTCAGACTTACGACACAATTGGTTCCTGAAAATTACGTCGTAACTTGGAACTGCAGTCCACTCCATTGTGGGACCAATTGTCGTAAGTCAAATCAGGGTGTCAATTCAGAAGCGTCGTAAGTGCTGTTCGTCGTAAGTCGAACGTCGTAAAGTTGAGGACTGCCTGTAGTTTATGCTTGGGGATGTGTGAGGGCATGGGGCATTGGTATGCTCAAGACCTTAAAAGCCAGTCTTGTTAGTTTTGAAATTCCTGGGTACTAATTGCAAGAGCATGTCCTTGGCCAGAATAACTTGTATTTTTATCTTCTGCCTCTGCTGTTCTTTGGGTTGTGTCCTGCCTTCTTTGGCTAGCTGCTTCTTTCCAGCCTCATGAAGGGTTTGCATTTCCATGGTGTGTTCTGCATGTGGTTTAGGAAGAATCCCATGCCTAACTGGTGCATGTAAATTGTTTTTGAACTCCGAGGCTTTCAAATGGTGATAGGGCTGAGGGATTTAGAACAATGTATTATAAAATTGTATCTCATTTAGAAAGCAGTTGGGTAACTAAAACTACTTTACACATAGGCTAACACACTAATACCCATTTAGAGATGGTCAGGTGCAAAAAGGTTTCCTTTGTATCTGAGCCAAAGCTCATTGAAATCAACAGAAGGATTCTGTTTGATTTCAGTGAATTCTGGTTCAGGTTCCTTATCTGGAGTGATGACGGTCAATAAACACAACTGAAGTTGGTAGGATTTTTTGAGCTTTCCAAGTGCAAGAAACTTGTTTTGGAGTGTTTTTTTTCCACTGCCATATTCTGGAGAGGAATTCGTACACCACAAGAGTTTTGTCCTTGCATGGGTTCCTCTACTGCCCATACTTACTCCTGGGGGAATTCTGCGCGAGTGCGCATGCATAGAAATGGTCTCCCGCAGGTTTCTTTGTTTCCCCGCAGAAAAAATGACTTTCTGATGGGGAAGCAAAGGGAACCCACGAGCAGTCATGTGACCCTCCCCAGCGGTAAGTTTCGGGTGCCCAGAGCAGCCAGCAGAGAGGTAAATCACTGTGTGGCAGGGAGCATGACTGGGGAAGATCCGGCTGGTGGCTCCTATCCTGCGCCGTGCTCAGCTGTTAGTCCCGGCTGGGCTGGGGAGGACGGAACTTTCTCTTCCCCTGCACGGCATCCAGGGCTGTGTCAGACCCACCCCCAGATTTCTCCCCCAGTTGTAGGAAGCTCTGCAAACTCCCTTCCTCCCTCCCCCCGAGCCCGCGCTTCCTGCATCCATTGCTTCTCAGCTGCAGGGGGAGGGATCACTGTACAGGGAGCTACTTCCCCATCTACACAATCCCCATGCATCCAGTCCCCTCATACCCAGACCCTCCCGGTGAGCCTCACTGCCCCGCACCCAGAACACCCCCCTCAACGAGCCCCACTCCCCCTGTACCTGGACCACCCCAACGAGCCACCTGGATCCCCACCCTAGTGAGTCCCAACCAGCTGCACTTGGATCTCCACCCCAATGACCCCCATTCCCCCAGCATCTGGAGCCCCTCCACTGAACCCCCCCACACCCAGACCTACTTGCTGAGTTCTACCCCTCCACACCCAGAACACCCCCCCTCCCAGCCCCAACCACCTTCACTTGGATGGACCCCCCTCGCAGAGTCACATTACCAGTGCACCCAGAACCCTCCAACAAGCCCCTATGCATCCAGATCCCCCCTGCACCTGGATCCCTCACTGAGCCTCCCAGACCCAGATTGCCCCACAAAGAACCCTCTCAACCCACACCTGGATCCCCCAGCACTTGGATCCTGGCTTACTGAGCCTGCCTACCCACACCTGGTGCACCTGTCATGGAGGGGCAGGGCCCTGGGATGTTTCTGGGGCAGGTCCGGTCCTTGCATTGTGTCATGGTTGAGTGAAGCCTCACCACTGAGTCCGTGTCCTGGAGGGGGAGCTCTGCACAGTGATCTCCTACCTCTGTGCAGCCAGTGGCCTGTGCTCCCAACGCCATGCTGGAGCCTCCACATTTATTTGACAAACAAAATTTGCAGAATTTTTTATTTTTTGGCGCAGAATGCCCTCAGGAGTACCATACTTCAGGAAGAAGTCTCAGATGACATGGGACCAATGTTACTTCATGGTGGGCACTAGCCTCCAGAGATACTTGCCTTTTGGGCTGAGCAATAGTGTGGGGAGTTTTCCTCCAGTGTAGTGCAGAATAGGATGGGCCTTAGGTTTGCTAATACCCATTGTCTGTTGGAGGCAATGGCACCTACCCTTGTCTGTCAGGTGACCCTTTCTGGATGAATCCACAAAATGGGATTGCCACCTGCAGAATGATTTAATGGAGGCATCTAAATATCTCTTGAATGTTAACTTCTGGCCATTTCCAATCTGAGCTGGATTCTGAACAAAGGCATTGAGGTGAGAGCTGCTTATTGTGTTCCCATTCCATGGAGCCATTCTGTCCATATGTAAGTCGTCTTTCCTTGCACTGTTGAGCTGCCTGCTCTTGAGCACTCCCTTTAAGAATGTTTTCTCAGTGAGACTTCAGAAGTTGATTGAGTCCAGTTGGTGTCCTCAGGTTTGTCTGCTACCAGCTCTTCTTTCCGAGCAACTGCAGTTGCACAGTTTAATCCTAACACTTTTGTCCCATCTGTACTCACTCACACATTCATGCAGTCTGAATTGTTCATAGTACTTCAAAAAAAAAAAAGTGCAACACCGCTATGGTATTTAAATAAATCGGATAGTGATTGTATGTTTCAACTTATATTATCTAAATCCCACAGTGTGTTTTAAAAAGTGGTAGCGAGCATGTTTGGCTGTTGGCTTGTTTCTTCTTCAGGGTTTGCTCTGATTGCCTATTGCCTCATCTTGTTCAGTAAACACTGACTTCCTTCATTCCCCTCCTCCACTTCTTCTTGATTAATGAATTAGGCATTATGATTGACATAGAATAATGCAGTATCACAGACCTAGGATATAGGGCAGAGATGATAGGCAAATACAAACGCTGTATCCTCAATTGTTGGCAATATCAAAGAACATCAGGGCTGATATTTAATGACTCCTGCAAGAGTTAATTTAGAACTTAATGCTTAAAAAATACTGCATTAGCTTGAGTATGTCCAATGGCAGTGCCACCAGGTGAGCCAATACTTGCATACATAAGCTTTTATACTTCACTTTGCCACATACACGCAAGTCTATTGTGTAGCCTGGAAAAGACTTCTGATCAATGCAGCCATTGTTTACCTTTTCTGCTGCTTGCGCTTGGCTGCTCAGTTTACATTTGTATAGTAGAGTGAACAAAGATGGTTCCATCTGTTCTGAAGATGCCTGACAAGGAAACCTTTTCTGAAGCTTGTTGCGTCACTGAAATGAAATACAGAGGAGGAACAAATGTAATAAATAAAGAACTGCTGCTTGATAATTCATTCAAACCAAGCAGAGCTTTCAGCTTTAAATTTTATATATTTTTAATTGTTTTGTTTCCCTACAAGATACTTAATCTCTTCAGTGTGCACAATACCTAGATGTTGTATCTGTCACTGAAGGTTTGCCTAAAAATAACTGAAGCACAGGAAGGAAGATGATACCAGCAAAAATGCAAAGGGAAATGATGGAGGATGAAGGCTGAACTACATATGCATGAAGCGCCTCACTGGACTTAACTAAATCATCTGAGCTATGTTGCTTGCGTTCAGAAATCAAACTTTGTCACCTTATTCCCTTTATGTAAAAGAAATTTCTTCATTATCTTTGGGCTGTTTGGGGGAAAGGGGCGGGGGGGGGCTATATTTTCCCTTGAAACATTTTTACCAGTGCCATTAGCTTTCCCAGGAGTATGCATGCATGAAGAGGAGATGAGAGCACAATTCATTTATGCGTGCTTTGTAAGGAGGTATTGGTATTTCTGCCAGCTTCAGCTCGTGTGTTTGGGCTGGGGTAATAGCCTATGGAGAGTTGAAAATTCAAGGTGTACAGGTCTCTCTGGAAAATATCTCAAACTGAAGAAAAAAATTAATGTGGATTCAGCTGAAAGAATTGCAGGGCCAAGAAAGACTAGCTCATTCCCTTTGGTCCCTGTATTAGCAGTAGATCAACAGGCATATTGCTATGCCTCATCACAAGCATATACATTAAGCTGTTTATAATAGCAATGGGTTGTGTGAATTACTCATCTGATATACTATATTAAGTGGAGCTGGTCAAAGTAGGCGATCACGGAAATGTAGTCCCTTTTTTGTACTTCAAACTTTTTTAAGTTCTAACAATAATCTGGTCCAAAGCACATTCAACCCAGTTAATACTGTTTCTGAAACATGCCTAACTGTTATAACATACTCTTCTTAAACCTAATAGTAAATTGCTCTCATTTTCTTAATTTGTCAGTAAAATTTGTCAAAGCAGTTGATGATCCAACAGTGTTGAAGAATGAGGTTAGTAAGGAGTTTTTCTGAAATGTTTCTTTTGGACGAGAAAGCTGCCTGTCCTGCCCTGACTATTACCTATGGTGTTTTGAACCAAGATAATTTAAAGTGTATTGAGTCCTCTTCATCAACTCTACTTGACCTCAGTGTGGCCAATACTATAAACCTTGGGTACCTTGAGCAAGGAATCATTTTTGTCCCTTTCCCTCCCTCTCTTCGTTTGAAACCTCCCCTTTGAACTGCTCGTCTTTCACCTTTGGTTGAAGCTTTACAACTTCCATAGATTGTGGGGCGTGCTCCAGGCCTTATCCCCAGCTCTCTTCTATATTTCTTTTATCCCTCTAGGTCACCTTGTTGTTAGCTTAAAGGCTTAGCCTTATCTTGGCTGTCTTCACTCTATCAGCTCCTGGCTATAACTTAAACTCACACTGAACTTCTCCTTGGTAAAAGATTTTGTGTGTGTTGCGCTTGCTCTTTCTTTCTCTCTGACCCGGAGTCACTTCCGTTGTTTAAATCTTGCCTTAAAACTTCCTGTTCTCTTCAATTTATAAGTGACTGAAAAGCATGTTGTGACGGGTTGGATCACAGAAATCCCCTGGGGAGCTGCCACCTGATGTGCCAAGGCTATTTCTGCCCCTGCTTTCCTGCCCTGTCAGCTTAGGACTTCAGTGCTCTGCCTGGTTTGAGCCAGACCCGCTAGCCTGCTGCAAACCCAGACCCAGGTCTGAACCACGTCCCCTAACAGCTGTGGGCTTAACTGAAAGCAGCTTACAGAAGTGTTCCTGTCTTCAACACTCAGATGCCCAACTCCCAATGGGGTCCAAACCCTAAATAAATCTGTTTTACCCTGTATATTGTTCACCTTCTATAACACTGATAGAGAGAGATGCACAGCTGTTTCCCCCCCCCCCCCAAGTATTAATACATACACTGGGTTAATTAATAAGTAAAAAGTGATTTTATTAAATACAGAAAGTAGGATTTAAGTGGTTCCAAGTAGTAACAGACAGAACAAAGTGAATTACCAAGCAAAATAGAATAGAACACGCAAGTCTATATCTAATCAAACTGAATACAGATAAAATCTCACCCTCAGAGATGTTTCAATAATTTTCTTTCACAGACTAGTCACCTTCCTAGTCGGGGCACAATCCTTTCCCCTGGTACAGCCCTTATTCCAGCTCAGGTGGTAGCTAGGGGATTTCTCATGATGGCTCCTCCTTTGTTCTGTTCCACCCCCTTATCTGGCTTTGGCACAAGGTGGGAATCCTTTGTCTCTCTGGGTCGGTCCCCCCCCCCCCCCCCACTCCCTCCCGCCCCCGGCTGTCCCTGTCCCCAGTGGAAAAGCACCAGGTTTAAGATGGATTTCAGTACCAGGTGACATGGTCACATTTCCTGTGAGACTCCAAGCCTTCATTCCTCCCAGCCTGACTCACAGGAGGGCCTGCCTGAAAACAGCCATCCACAGTCAATTGTCCTGGCTGATGGGAGCCATCAAGATTCCCAACCACCATTAATGGCCCACGCTTTGCATAATTACAGTAGGCCCTCAGAGTTATATTTCATATTTCTAGTTTCAGATACAAGAGTGATATATTTATACAAATAGGATGACCACACTCAGTATATTATAAGCTTTGTAATGATACCATACAAAAGACCTTTTGCATGAAGCATATTCCAGTTATATTATATTCACACTCATTAGCATATTTTTATAAAATCATATAGAGTGCGTCACACATGTAATCCTGTTCTGGGCAGGAGATGCTATAGAAAAATGAAATTTAGAAATGCCCACATTAAAGGAAAGCATGTTCTCCTCTCCATATTTTCTCTTGTTTTCTTAAGTTCTTTGTGTAAAAACAAAAGTGTGTTTCTACCTGGATTTTCAGTTTTCACTGGTTATATGGTTCAATTGACTAGCAAACAAGCTTGTTGATGTAGACCCTAATCATATGAGATGAGGGTTTTTTATTATAGAACTCTGGATTAATTACCTGTGTCAAGAAAGATGGCTATGGAAGAATCTCTCAAGAGTCTTAATTCCTACCTAGTGCTTTGTTAATTGCACATGTGTGGGATGCGTTCCAAACCCAGTATGTGCAAAATGTTCTTCCTTTCTGCTTATGCTTTAATCTAATTTTCAGGTCGTGTGGCATAAACAGGCTATATTGAAAGACTAGGTGCCCTACTGCCTTTCTGGCAGGGACCTTAGCAATGCAGTTTTCAATGTCCTAAATGTTGTTTAAAATTATCCCTGCTAAGTGGCTTCCATTGCTTTCGTCAGGTATATAATCGGTAAAGATTAAGCACATTTGACCCATACAGCTACCATTTATGACAAGGCCTTTTCTGAACCAGTTTAAAACTGGAATGATCTGTTGCCTTTCTTTAGCTTCATTTCCACTGCATTTACATGGTGATCATTTTCCTTAATCTGTTGTCAGGGAAAAGGGCTTGCTCTGTTTTAAAGTACTCTGAATTTAGGGTATATTGAGTGAGTGAGGCATGGTCTTGTTTAAAGAGACATTCTCATTCATATGAGATTGATATGTATCATGAATCAGTCTCTTTCCTGTTTAGCTTGAAATGAGATTTTCAAAGAGGTGTGGTTAAAATCGCCACGAGGTGTTGCCATAATAAGCATTGCTTGCAGAACAAATGACTACTCCTGCAGAGATGAGTCCTTAATATTATCTCTCTTCTCTTACTGTCCCCTGTACAGGCATCTCACACTCATGATGCAATCACAGAGGCTGCTCAGCTGATGAAGGAGGCAGTGGATGATATAATGGTTACATTGAATGAAGCTGCCAGTGAAGTGGGCATGGTTGGAGGTATGGTAGACTCAATAGCTGAGGCCATGAGCAAGGTGAGTACTGGGTACGTAGCAACCCCAGATTACATGGAAGGAAAGTAATGGTTATTCTAGATGATACTGGCAACAATTGCTTCACATTTAATATACGTTCCATTGTACCACTGAAGTAGTTCAGAGAGCTGAATGCTAAATGTTCCTTAAATGGCCAGTGCGAAGTCAGTTCAGCTTTCTGTGCTGATGGAACCTGTTGTGTTGATATTGATCATAAAGGCCTGAAGAGTTTCTAAACTCTTTCACTATCCTTCATTAAAGTAAGAGGTGGGTTGGGCATGGTTTTTAAACAAAGTCCTTGCTTTTACTCAGTTACTTGGCAAACACTCAAAAAGCATTCATTCAAATTGAAAGTTTATTGATTAAACACCAGAAAGAACAAGAAATAAAAACAAGCATTTGTATTGAAACTGTGCTTGAGTGATGATGGAAACAAACTTAATCAGACCTTATCAAAGCCTCTCTCTCCTTTTGCAGTCAAAATATCAGTGTCTCTTATTTTCCGAGATGAAAAGGAAAAGATTCTTTGATGAAAAGGAAAAGGTTAATTTTATCCTCAGTCCTGATCTGAAGAGCAATCACTTGTCCTGTTCTTAACAAACAGACAGACACAAGGTGAAGGAGTGACAGGATAAAAAAGATGGGTGAAATAGGCTTTGGCTGATGTTTCTGGAACACTGTTTAGTTACGAGTGAATGCTTTTGCCGGCAAGTGAACCATGACACCTACGGCTTGGACACTGGTTAGTTACAGTCTGGTCAGGGCCATCATTTGGTTGCAGCCTTTCTCTTTAGACAAGACAGGTTTGTTTGAATGTAATAAGATTGACTTCAGGATTTGATGCAAAGCCAGGAGAATGAGATAGGATAGGAGGAACAAAATAGTGGGACAGAAGATAACACAACAAGGGAATGCAATACAGGATCCTACGTGGCTTTGCAGTGCTGGTAAATAGATATTCCCCCCAGGTGGGCTGAGGACGGGATGTCCTGGTAATATGATGACTTTCAGCACTCACAGGTGAAAACAAAGTTACTTAAACAAGAGCAAGGCCAGCTGGCTTTCCTTGTGGAAGAAAGTCTGTCAGTCTGGTTTGTTCCTTCTGTCTGGGAAACAGGGAAGATGTGATGAGACAAGATGAGCTGGGATGCGGATGAGAGAGAAGGTGTTTTTTTGTTTTGTTTTTTTTTCAGTCTCTTTTTAATAACCCAAAAAGGGGAAAAGTGGGCAGCATAGTTCATTCACCTCATTATTTTGTCCACCAATTAGGCCTAATGTCTGTCTCACTCGTTTTGTTACATTAACTTCCAGCTCCACATCATCTGTTTTTAACGGGTATAATTTCAGCAGTCGTTGGATTATAGCGACATGGCATTTTTTGTTTAGACTGACCCAGTTTCTCTGTTTCATTCTCTTGCACCTGTTTAAAACATTCAGTATTGTAAACAACATGATCAGTTTTTCATGGTTGTTGTAACACATTACAGACTTTCAAATGCTTTTTACAGTTGAGGTTAGGGTGACTTTGTAGGTCCAGCAATCACAACAAACCCTACTGTATGAAACCATAAAACTAGGAGATTATTAGCATTAATTGCAAAATAGCACCGATGCACATGATGGAACTTGCACTTTCAGTAGACACAAAATCATTCCCTTTTGATCGCACTGGTTGGGCAGGGTTATTTTGGAGACCTATTCCATTGAGTGGTGTGCCAGTATTTAAGAAAACAGTCAAAAATTAGACCTTTCAATTTTTTGGTCTTGCAAATGGTTTAAACTGCCTTGAAAATGAACACTGGAGTAGTATTGGGTTAGCATTACAACATAGGTTTTTTTCCTCATGAAGTGACTCTCCCTTCTTAGACTTAGACTGGGTCTTGTTTTCTCTTATTTGATAAAGATAACAATATACATAACAAGTTTCTGAAATGACAGGTGATAGAAACATTTCTGAGATTCAAATTAAAAAGAAAGCGTGCTCTAAAGAGGAAATAACTGTTTTCAGATATCTCTGCGTACTGGTTGATGGCATGGTATCCCAGTGCTTCAGTTGGCTGGAGACATAGTGCTGGGCTGCTTGATTTAATCGCATACAGAAGAGTCATTTTAGATGGCATCTGCTTTAAATGACGTTTGCAGCCTGTAATTTTCAGTTTTTGCTTTGACCATTTTTATCTCTATGTGCTAAGAATTTCCTTTCTATCTGCCAGGGTTTGTAGCAAGTCTTCTCTCATGAACATTGTCCCTTACCCCCCACCTATCCCAAACGTAATATGTTTTTCTCCTATTGGAAGACTCTTCACAATTAGGATTCAGTTCTGAGGTCAGGTTGAATGTGGTAAACATTGTTGGTACAAAACTCTGCCATTTCAGAATTTTGAGATTAGGAGTAATTTCCCTCGGAACTTTATCAATGATTAACGCTTTGTTCAGATTCCTCATTCGCTTCTTCATTTTGAACCAACCTCAAAGAATTGAAGCTTACCCTTGAATGAAATACATGAAGGTCAAAGAGAAAACAAAACTTAACTAATATATCAGTGGTCATTCGCTATGGGGAAAAATGGACAGTTATTTTCCTTCCCCTCAGCCAGGCTTTTCATCAGTCTGTGTCCTCCATTATGTTTTTCACTTCTTGCATGCTCACTCACACACATTCAACTTTTCAGGATATAATATCCCATATAATGTTCTTTATGCTAAAACATCTCCCTCTCCCTGCCCCCAGGTTTTCTTAAATGACACTCTGGTTGCATATCCATATGTAGAGGAGTTTGCCAATTTTAACACAAAATAACAAGTTGAAAGCTGTTGCATAGCAACCAAGTATGTGGGTCTTTCTAGGAAGAGAAATCAGAAGGATGGGTTAGCAATTATCTTCCCTTGAAGGGGAGTGTCTCAAAACTGTAATCTTTATTTTCTTGTCTGGGGAAGTACCTTTTGTGGCAGAAATGCATATAGTAGTCCTATAAATTCTGGATGCTATTTTCTGTCATGTTGTCTTCTAAAACGAGTTAGTCTGGTTTTACTTCATGGCGGGGAAAATGAGATGAACTTGAGGAACACAGTGGAGGAAGCCACGTCTGAAGAGTCTTTACCTAAGATAATTAGCAAGTCTTTATGAGAAAAACATAACTAGTAAGTTGGGAGTATGCTAGTCTCAAAAGGAAGGTATGGAGAAGTTTAATCTATTAAGCAAGTATGTTTTCCATCATCTCTTGCTAACAAAAAAAAATTTAAACAATTTATTTATGCAGGGTTTCTTGTTTAATTTTACTCAGTCTCTGGCATTTTGGTAGCTGAGTGATATGCGGAATGGAAAGTTTCATGGCATGGCCTAAAGGAATGTTATAGAGACTATTCAGGTGAAAGATCTGTCTTGTGATCATTGTACAATCATTTTTAGATCTAATGGGCTGCGGGTTAGGGAAACTAAAAGAAAAAGTGAACTTGGGAAGAAAGTCAGGACTTGTTGACTATGTGGGCACTAAACTGCATATTCTATACAAATGACATGAAATTAGTGATATAAGCTACATAGCTTTACTGTACATCTGAACTCATTTTGTATTTAACTCTGTGTTGTACAATTGCAGTACTAGACTGAAAAGTTTAGTAATATGCATGTCCTGCATGCCTGTCATTGCTTTCATGTTTTCCCCTCTCTCCACAGCTGGATGAGGGCACACCTTCAGATCCAAAGGGAACATTTGTTGATTATCAAACTACTGTAGTGAAATATTCTAAAGCCATTGCTGTAACAGCACAGGAAATGGTAAGAGAAACTAGCAAGAGTTCTATAAAATAGCTGGGTAACAACTGCTGAGTATATGTAAGAAATTCAAACTGCTGTAGGGTTAATCTGAACCAATTCCAACTGGAGCCGCTTCTTTGTGACATTGACTTCCAGTTGATCTGTTTTGTGGGTAGGCAAAATAGGGGTGTTGACACCATTTCCTGGACTTCTTCATTGGAACCTGATTGCATGATGGACAGGAGTGTACTACCAGCAGAGTCATTCTGTTGGATCTCTCTCTAGTTAACTCAAAGTATGGGGCTTTAAAGAGTATATGCTATTCTCTGTATCTTGCTGCCCAAAAAAACAAGCTATGAAAACAGGAGAGAACACCTTAGGAGGCCTGTGCTAGAACTTGACAGTAACCAAAAGAAATGCCTCCATGATGAAGAGGGTGGAGGGAATGGGGTAGAAATATAGCATTCAGGAACAAATGAAGTGAAGCAAAAAGAAAGTTATGCTGATTACTGGGGAGAGAATAAAGTTAGGAATAGCAGTAGTGCAAAACTCTGTCCACCGTGTCATTATTGATCTGTTTTGGGCCTAACTGATTTAGACTGTTGTAGATGTTGATATGATTTATACCCCCATCAAGAGAATAATACTTGAGCTGGTCTGTTACTTGAGCCTGTCTTGAAACAATGGTTTGACTGTGCCAGAACATTTTACAGCTGAGGATTTCTTTCCACTAAAGACTGAACTAAGACCAACCAATTCATTTAGTTAATTTGCTCGTGAAGCAGTCTGTTAACACTCCCCAGCTGGTTTTAAATAGACCTTTTCTAGCCAGTTTTACAATTTAAAGAGGCTATATTCCTCCTCCTGTAATGAGAAAAGCCATCGAATTTGGAAGTCTGTGTTAACAGTGGTTCTTTGGCATGAGATGTATATATTAGTGGAATGTGATTTCAAGTACTTCTCATGAGGCTTACTTTATATGAGAAACAAATGAAGGTACGTGTTGAAAGAGCTTTAATCAACCCTTCAAATCATTGGAATCTTGTCCTATCATAAGTTTCTTGGTGACCTACATTAGCCCTTTGGGGTGTGATGCTTAATTATTCTTTAACTTTATCCCTTAATTAAAATCAAACCTTGTAAGACAATTGTTAAATTCATGAAATGAGCAATGGTCAAATTCTTGTTTTCTCTCACAGAATTCTTGATGCTGTGATTCAGTTGGACATAAAATGAAGTGGGGAGGGACCTTTGGCTAAGTAGGTCCTTCCTTGATTCTGATGAGTCGTAGTAATGGTTAATATAATAAACAGTGTTCATCCATTAGTAAATAATACCCTACCTTTTTTAAATATAAGGATAATATTATTGCACACTACCCTACCTTGCTGTGCAAAAAAAAAAATTGGTTTTGCCAAAAAAAAAAAGAGAGAGAGAGAATCTTTGCAGGTACTGTAGTAAGTTGTCGTTTCAACAGAAAGCAGTTAGCGCTTCTCTGTGCACATTAGGAATTTGTCTAAGGCCAGTTTGTGGTTTTATCCCAAGGCTGGAATATCACTCCTTTCACCTGTTTTCACTATCAGAAATGGAACAATGTCACCTTCACAGAGTTAGCAGATATTCCAGGGATAGTTTCACTTTTTGTGCTCCCAAATCAGAAACTCTTCATTTTGTACATTTCCAGCCATTTCCATCTTGCCCCAGAGGTCTTTCACGTTCTGTGAGTCTTAGGATCCACTTAAGATCCTTCCACTCCACATCATGGTGACCATCAGTGGGCTGAGGAGGGTCTAGAAGAGAGTGGGTTACTTAGCCCATCAGCCAAATGGAGAGGCTGCTGTTATGCAGTGTGAAGCACTCTTCGCCCCTGTCTACCCCTCCCCAAATTCACCTACTAAGCTGAGAGTAGAGTACTTCTGCAGTCATTTACTGTACTGAGGAGTATATTTCCATTTCTAACTGCTCCTCAGTTACTTTGTGTTCTGTGGGTGTCTAGTTACTGTGGTTCTAATAAAGCATGTTTGCTTGTCTTTTCCGCTCATAGAATTCTAGCTGGAAACTGAATTGCTAAAACAGCAGGAGGTACCCTATCACTGGTGCTGCAAAAACATACTTGTGTGCTTCTAGGCAGTGTGGAGTATTAACAAGCTGGTTTTATGCCTGTCATTGTTTTATTGCTTGTTTTCTTTTTTCAGATGACTAAGTCGGTTACTAACCCGGAGGAGTTGGGAGGACTTGCATCACAAATGACCAATGACTATGGGCATTTGGCTCTCCAGGGCCGAATGGCAGCAGCCACAGCTGAACCAGAGGAGGTCTGCAGTTTTTAGACCTCTAAACTCTGAATGCACAGTGGTGTCAACATTAAGTATTCTCTTGCACTTTAATATGGGGGGGAGGGGGAGGTACGGTAACCAAAGACAGTAGTCCACCCAGTTGCTATAATGCAGCTGCAGTTATCCCCAAGTCTGAGTCTTCTCTTGTGCAGTCAAATAGAAAATAGGGCTACAACCTTCTGGTAGTAGGGGTGTTTTCTCTGAAACATTTCTGAGATCATTTAAAAGAAATACAGTAAATATTTTCCCAGACAGGAAAATTCTGTTTACTGTACTTCAGTCTTGTCAACCATCTGTTTGTCCAACATGTAGGAAGATACAGTCTCTGTCCCATTGACACTGGAAATATTGGGTAGTAAGACACATGGGATTTTCAGAAGGATTCCACATGGGCCTAACATTGCATTATAGGCCCCGTTCTGTGGTTTGGATCAGAACCAAAGGTGCAGTTTCAGATCTGGAGATTTGTACTCAAACCTCTCTCTTCCATCAGATTTCAGGTTTGGGCCTATCTGTTTTAGCACTCTATCAGTACCTTTTAAAAAGAGTCAATTCAAGCATACAGCACACACAACCAGATAAAAGCTTTAATGCTATTATTTTCTCTGAAGGGAAGGGGAACTAGTAGAAAATGTTTACATTCCATCGTGTTGGCATAAAGTCCAAAATATTGTCATCTTCGTTTTCATCACAGTTGAATCATAAGTCAGCTACTGTTTGCCATTACCCATTTTGCACCACTTTCACGACTGTGGCATATGGCCACCTGTGGAAAACATCTGTAGTTAGATATTTATTTACAATACAGACACATCCTGGAACAATACAGTATACATATATATACATGTAGGCTCTAACGTGCATTCTGTTGCAACATTGCTCATCCAAAGTGTATGTGAATAAGAGCTGCGGAATACAGCAAAACATTTTCTACTAATATTTAAGTTTTTAAACGAGTTCGTTTCTACTGTTCTTATCCCTTTTTATCTCACTTTTTGTGAAATATCTTGGGCACTAGTTTTCTCTTAGGAATGTTACAAATTAGCAAATGTTAGAGGCCAAAGAAAGTAAGCTTTTAATTTCTAAAAGTGTGTGTGTTCACACCACAAGCCAAATTATAGGAGTTACTCACCAGGTCAGAGGACAGAAACATCCAATCAAGCATGAACAGCAACTCAACGTCGATCATCAAGTATTTGAAACAAATTGCTTGCAACACTCCACAGACAAGAACTGTTCTCCAGAATAACTGGAAAGTTTCCAACTGCTTGCAGGCAACCTGGAACAGAAAATTGGAGACATTTCTCTAGTTATTCACTACAGATCATTTCCCCCAGTCTCATGATTTGATGAATCACATAAACATACTTTTTTCTCCTCTCCTCAAACCGTTTCACATATACCAGCGGTTCTCAAACTTCATTGCACTGCGACCCATTTTCTGACAACAAAAGTTACTACAGGACCCCAGGAGGGAGGACCGAAGCCTGAGCGCACCTGAGTCCCACCACCCTTGGTGGGGAGGCCAAAGCCCGAGTCCCATCGTCCCAAGCGGGGGGACCAAAGCGCAAGGGCTTCAGCTGCAGGCAGGGGGCTGTAACCTGAACCCTTCCACCCAGAGCTGAAGCTCTCTGACTTTGTCTTTGGGTCCCAACCCACCATTTGAGAACTGCTGACATATACCATACTGCACTGAGAGGGAGATTCAGAGAGATAATAGAAGGAAGGGAATGGTCGTTGTCCTCTTTCTCCATCATGTGTATGGTACTCAGGGCATGATTAAAAATCTTTGAATCAGTGAAGATGACTGCTTTTTCCCTATTGATTCTTAGGCTGTTGGTGTTTAGCTCCATTGACCAGTAACAGTATCAGATTATCGAGACGAAATACCTTCAAACAGCTTTTGACTTATTTTATTACACTTCTCCACCGACAGTTCACTTGAGTTTTTTTAAATATTCTTGGTGCTGAATATCAAAATCAATGGCTTATATTCATCAAGCGTATTGTTAGACATAATGAACATTTGTTTATTAAAAGTGTACATTAACTTCAGCTTTAAGTAGAAATAATTCCATTATTGAAACTAATAGCTGCAGTTCCTACTTACGTATTAACCAGAATACACACACAATTATATGTAAACATGTGTAGCAATACTAAAACTAGCATTGGTTCATGTTTCTCAGACCACACTGCTATACTCCATTTCAAGATTAATAGTAAATCTGAAATCGTGATGCATTTAGAGGTAAGTATAGGTTTGGCTATTTTATAGGGTTGTGCTAAGTATTGGAGAATAAATGAATAGCCAAGAACTTGTGCTAGATTCATCTGTGACTGAAACTGAGATACTCAGAACTAAACTTACATACTCCTCAACCTAGTTTGATCAGAGTTGAGGAGGAGCCTGTATGCCTTGAGGTCAGCTCACACTGAGAACAAGCAGTTCATTTTTGCTTTATATCTTGGGCAAAGAAATATTGCAACACGGAGGCGTACACATTTTTGTGATGTTTCTACTATCTTTTAGAAATGGCTACATTAGATCTGGGTAAATTCCCTATGCTAATTGCATAAGACATGGCCAGATTTTGATCCCCTAGCTCAGATCAAATAGTATTCCTCCTCCATGAGTAGTCCCATTGAAGTCGAGGGGACCACTTGTGGATTAAGATGCTACTTAGCGTGAATAAGGGATGTCAGAATCTGGCCCTTATTTCTGATCTTTGCAGGAACGGTACTGGTGGGCAAATATTTGCAACAAAAATTGTGCGAGTTTTACAATGTTTCCATTTATTCAAAGCCTCAACATTTTAAGCACCTTCTTTGTCTCCTATTTCCCCTTCCCCACAATTTGTTGCCTATCTAGATAGGATTCCAGATCAGGACTCGGGTACAGGATCTTGGTCATGGATGTATCTTTCTAGTACAGAAAGCTGGAGCTCTACAGATTTGCCCTACGGACAGCTACACCAAGAGGGAGTTGATAGAATGTGCTCGTGCTGTCACTGAAAAGGTAAGATGTCCCTTGTTGTCTCATAGATTTAGAAGGGATCATTGTGATCATCTAGTCTGAGCTCTTGCATATCAGAAGTCATAGAACTTCCCCAAAATAATTCCTAGAGCAGATCTTGTACAAAAAAAAAATCCAGTCTTGATTTAACAGTTGTCAGTGATGGAGACTCCTCCATGACCCTTGGTTAAATTGTTCCAATGGTTAATTACGCTCACCGTTAAAAATTTATGCCTGATTTCTAGTCTGAATTTGTCTAGCTTCGATTTCCAGCTACTGGATCGTGTTATATTTTATACTTTACTTAAATTATGATGGGGTTTTCTCAGATTTCATCATTTTGAGGCAGGTACACTGTGAACACTGTGTAGCTAGCAGTGGGTGGCTCTTAGCAGAGTGTTAAAATTCAAGAGCCAGTGACGCTTCCCATGAGATGCTGTTTGCCCTATAGCTCTTGGCCAAGGTTCATCCCCTCCCCCGCCATCTTTCTCCTGTTAGTGTGTGTCACTTGTTCACCTGGCTGTGGCTTCCCTTCCCAACAGTAGCTTAATTTCAGTGGATCTGATACATAGATATTCCAAACAAGTCATTTGGGATAAAGGGTGGTATTGCAGCTCTTACATATCCACTCTTGGGAGCCCAAATTCCCAGTGTCTGCCATGTTGCTAAGCCAGAATAACTAACAGAAGTTACAAACTGTTCCTCTCTATTTGCAAGACACACTGTAGTTTGACATAAAATATCAAGGTGATGTTGTGATCTGTTTTGAGAGGGTGGCTGCAGTACTGCTATTAAATGAATACCCCCTAAGGGAAAATGGAGCAACTACTGCACCTCTTAACTTCTTGGCATAGTCTCCCAATATGGACTTGTTCATTGTGCCAGCACTTAGGGTTGGGTTCTTTATTCTGAATCAGGGATGGGGAGATCACTATATCACTGACGCGGAAGAGTGGGAAGAGCTGTGTAGTGTGTGACAGCAGAGATTTGTCTTTTAAACAAGCTGTGTGACAAAGTTGAGTTGCCAAGCGCTTCAGTCATCGGCTGCATCAGTCATCCTTGTGATCATGTTACTGGGCAGCACCGTAGATTGCTGAAAAGTAATTGTGACACTGAAATAAATGCACCAAGCTCCTTTATTGACTGTGCAGAGTACTGTAGGATAATTGGAATTCTTATTTATTGTAGCTGGGGAAAGCTTTTCCTTTCATTTAGATATTATGGAAGATGAGTGCTTACACTATTGATTGCAGAGTGTCATTATTTATATGCAGAGCAGATGCAGTTAAGGCCTCCGTGATCTGCTCATTTATTGTGTATCCTGCTTGATCAGGAGACAGCCTTTTCCTACGGTGAAAGACAAATGCCAATAGCAGGCTTCCTTCTGTGGAAAAACTAATCAAACCTGCTAATGTGCAGATAGAGCAGACAGGGGAAGGGAAAGGGAGAGGTTTTTTGTAGATTGTGAAATGAGATCACAAAATGAATTGCACCTGTTGATTTTCATCACAGGAGTTCGTTTAACTCAGAAATCAGTTCATTATGCTTTGTTTTAGTGTGACCCTCTTTTTTATTTTCCTGTTCCAGGTTTCCTTAGTTCTGTCTGCCCTTCAAGCAGGAAACAAAGGTACTCAGGCTTGTATCACTGCAGCTAGTGCTGTGTCGGGGATAATTGCAGATCTGGACACAACTATCATGTTTGCTACAGCTGGAACCCTTAATGCTGAGAACAATGAATCATTTGCGGATCACAGGTCAGTGATACCGAAAAAGCTGGTGGAGGGGGCTGGCTGCAACAAGGGGGTGGGGGCAATAGATAAATGTCCTGCTAATGGCAAACAAGAGGGGGTGGAGATGCAGTTTTTCCTGCCTTTTCAAACCCCTAATAATGAAGCCAGATGAGCAGAGGGGTGAGAGAGAAATAGGAAAGGGTTGGGGTCAGCGCTTCAAAAGCTAGATAAAGTAGCCTGTATAGTAAAAGCAAATTTCATTTTGCCCATTTATGTGGGAGAGGAAATTTTAAGAAACAGCTGGATCATTCTCAACTGTTTCAAAAGAAAACCTCAAAGATCAGTTTTATCGAAATTTTTTAATAAATCCATTTCTATATTTCATTCTTACTGATTATGTTACACTGTGATCCTAGTTTGAATAATTAACTGTCCATGAATTCAAAGAGAAATAGTTTTCCGATGTTTTTTGCGAGACTTGTTTTTTACTTCATGGCTTTTTCTTCCTGGGTTACTAAATGCACTTGCCCTCTGCTGATGTTGGAGATTATTAATGGAAGAGATGCTGGAGTGTCAATCATGTTGTCATTTGGTGATAGGGTGACCAAATGTCCCGATTTTATAGGGACAGTCCTGATATTTGGGGCTTTGTTTTATATTGGCGCCTACTACCCCCCACCCCCGTCCCGATTTTTCACACTTGCTGTCTGGTCACCCTATTTGGTGAGATGATGACACAGGATTCCTTCTGATAACGTCTGATATAGAATGAGAGATTTGGAGCATCCAGGCCATTATTCCCCTCATATTAAAAACCTGGTTCTAGTGGTCAAGACGGTGAGCTGTTGCTTAACAGCACAATTGGCCTATACTGCCAGCATTTAACTCAGTGCTGTGCCAGTGGCTTTGGGAGTATGAAAAGTGCAATGCAGCCCAAATTATTGCAGCTTTATACACTAAGAGTTATGATTCATTTTTATCATCAAATAGTAAGTGTGTTAAATGCTGTGTGACAAGTGTGAAGACAAGGTCCTGCTTCAAAGAGCTGAACGTTGGAATGCAAAAATAGACAAAAAGGCTGAGCAGTGATGATTAGCAGTAATTTCGTTCCACATTCCTTACTTTGTTACCGAGCCGATCACTTCTCTGAAGGGACGTCTAGAGGTTACTTGCTAAGGGAAGGGAAAGCCTTTATGCAGAGGCTTAAATGGAGTATGCAAAGTGTGTATGTATAAACACAGGTTGGGGTGCCCCCCTACCCACAAAGCAACAGTGTGGTGTCCATGTACAGTTGTTGAACAGTTTCTCCTCCTTACAATAAATCTTAATATTGTACCTCAAAACTTACTTTTGCTGTTAAAAATAGCAATCTTGTTTGAGAAGGAGAGAGATAAGCAAAGAGCTCAAACAGGGTCCAGAGATTTAAAAACTCAGTACATTTTGTCAGGTTTCAGAGTAACAGCTGTGTTAGTCTGTATCCGCAAAAAGAAAAGGAGGACTTGTGGCACCTTAGAGACTAACCAATTTATTTGCGCATAAGCTTTCGTGAGCTACAGCTCACTTCATCGGATGCATTCAGTGGAAAATACAGTGGGGAGATTTATATACACAGAGAACATGAAACAATGGGTGTTATCATACACACTGTAAGGAGAGTGATCACTAGAGACTGGGAGTGGCTAAGTCATTATGCAAGGTAGCCTATTTCCCCTTGCTTTTTCCTACACAGGCCAGTCCTTGCCTACAGACAGCCCCGCAACCTGAAGCAAATACTCACCAACAACCACATACCACACAACAGAACCACTAGCCCAGGAACCTATCCTTGCAACAAAGCCCGTTGCCAACTGTGCCCACATATCTATTCAGGGGACACCATCACAGGGCCTAATAACATCAGCCACACTATCAGAGGCTCGTTCACCTGCACATCCACCAATGTGATATATGCCATCATGTGCCAGCAATGCCCCTCTGCCATGTACATTGGTCAAACTGGACAGTCTCTACGTAAAAGAATAAATGGACACAAATCAGATGTCAAGAATTATAACATTCATAAACCAGTCGGAGAACACTTCAGTCTCTCTGGTCACGCAATCACCGACATGAAGGTCACTATCTTACAACAAAAATACTTCAAAACCAGACTCCAGCGAGAAACTGCTGAATTGGAATTCATTTGCAAATTGGATACTATTAATTTAGGCTTAAATAGAGACTGGGAGTGGCTAAGTCATTATGCAAAGTAGCCTATTTCCCCTTGCTTTTTCCTTCCCCCCCCCCCCCCCCAGACGTTCTGGTTAAACTTGAATTTAAACTTGGAGAGTGGTCAGTTTGGATGAGCTATTGCCAGCAGGAGAGTGAGTTCATGTGTGTGTGTGTGTGTGTGTGTTCCCGGAGGGCGGCGGAGGGGGGGTGAGAAAGCCTGGATCTGTGCTGGAAATGACCCACCTTGATTACCATGCACATTGTAGGGAGAGTGGTCACTTTGGATGAGCTATTACCAGCAGGAGAGTGAGTTTGTGTGTGTGGGGGGGTTGGGGGGTGAGAAAACCTGGATTTACGCTGGAAATGGCCCACCTTGATTATCATGCACATTGTAGGGAGAGTGGTCACTTTGGATAAGCTATTACCAGCAGGAGATTGAGTTTGTGTGTGTGGTTTTTGGAGGGGGGTGAGGGGGTGAGAGAACCTGGATTTGTGCAGGAAATGGCCCACCTTGATTATCATACACATTGTGAAGAGAGTGGTCACTTTGGATGGGCTATTACCAGCAGGAGAGTGAGTTTGGGGGGGGGGGGGCGGAGGGTGAGAAAACCTGGATTTGTGCTGGAAATGGCCCGACTTGATGATCACTTTAGATAAGCTATTACCAGCAGGACAGTGGGGTAGGAGGGGGTATTGTTTCATGGTCTCTGTGTGTATATAATGTCCATTGCAGTTTCCACGGTATGCATCCGATGAAGTGAGCTGTAGCTCACGAAAGCTCATGCTCAAATAAATTGGTTAGTCTCTAAGGTGCCACAAGTACTCCTTTTCTTTGATCACTTAAGATGAGCTAATACCAGCAAGAGAGCAGGCGGGGGAATGGGGGGGGAGAAAACCTTTTGTAAAGATAATCAAGGTGTGCCATTTCCAGCAGTTGACAAGAACGTCTGAGGAACAGTGGGCGGTGGGGAATAAACATGGAGAAATAGTTTTACTTTTTGTAATGATCCATCCACTCCCAGTATTTTTTGGATATTGCATTATAAAACATAATTCAATTCTAATTAAAGCAAACAAACAAATTGCTGTCTGCTGTCTCTTTGAATTCAAAAGGTATTACCTGCTTTTTGCATTGTATCTGTGTTTTCTAATCTTTAATTGCTGTGGGAAGTGCAGAAATTGATCCTTTTTCAGTAAAGCTGGATAATCATTTTGATTTCCTTTTCCCTAAATGAGTAATTGGAGTAAGAGAGTATGCATGAAACAGCTGCTATGTAAGAGCAGATTTTTCCAAACTCTGAATATATGGATTTAATACTGTGCACTTCCAACATAATTGAAGATTGCCCCATTTCTATAAAAAGAAATGTACTTTCCAACTCATATGCTCTCATGAGTTATCTTACCACAGGCCTTGTTTAAACTAGAGTTTAAAGGTATGATGTTAGCATGTGTTTGCCTTGAATATATGTTAAACTGGTCAAGATAAATCCTAGAAGAGCACCTGTACTTAAACTCAACCAGTTGTGCATTGCAGTGTGCCTTGTCTAGACCAGATTTTTAATGTGTGTTACCATACATTGCTAATGTGCTAACATCACACTTTTAAATCCTTGTTTAAAGAAGTTACACGTTTTTCCTTCCACTATATCTAGCAATCCTGAGAATTCCAGTTGCTGGGTTTTGTGCACGTTTTGTTTATTTCTAGGCTTACTCTTTTTAAGTTCAGTAAAGCATAAGGGCTGTGGGCCTGGCAGCTCTCAACCCTTCACTTTTGTTTTCTAACCTTTTTTATGAAGTTCAGTACTCACAATAGTTGACTGGATTGACTTTCCCCAGAATATGGGGGCAGGGGGTTGAAATGTTTTAGATTTGTCTGCCTAAAGAGTTTATGTGAAGAAGGAAAAAAAAAGATATGAATCAGTCCTGTTTCCTGCAGCTTCTCCCTTTCTCATCCTCCCCCACAAATCCTTATTTTCTTTTCCACAGAACATGCTGGTGGAGGTTTGACAACTGGTAGTTACACCATGGCTCGGCTTAATCTCTCCACATTAGGACCCAGTGCTCCCTCCCTCTCCCTATTCCCATATCTCATTTCCTTTCAAGAGGAAGTCATTTCATTGAGTCATCCTGAGTCTGGTGTGTTGACAACCTGAAACGTAGTGCATCTGTTCTAAGTGGGAATTGCAACCTGACTTTGGCGTTGTAGCTAGGATTATCACTAGTAGACACTGGTATGCTGACCTACATAGAGCCCTTTGTCTACGTAGCACTTTCTCTGTTAGTCAGGACAATGTTGAATAGCTGTGTGGTTTTTTTTCTCTTCTCTCTTTCCCCTCTCCTGCTTCCCTTTTTTCCCCAGGGAAAATATCCTGAAAACAGCAAAAGCTTTAGTTGAAGATACAAAATTGCTCGTGTCTGGGGCTGCCTCAAGTCAGGATAAACTAGCCCAAGCAGCTCAGTCATCGGCTTCCACCATCACACAACTGGCAGAGGTGGTAAAACTGGGAGCAGCCAGTTTGGGATCAGATGACCCTGAAACTCAGGTAGGAGGGGCTGCAGGAGCAGAAAATAGACCAATGTTTTTAGTGTTTAAAGACATGGAGAATATTACAGAAGTGAGAAGTCTGGAGGTACAGTGTAATTTTTTTTAAAGTTTCTTTCCGTGGAACTGAGGCTTCCAAATCAGTTAGGCACTTATGAAAATTTTACCCACAAATAGCACAAACCTTGCACTGCCTCTCTTGAATGATTTGCGGTTTAATCAGGCACCTCCCTTCTTCGAAAAATAATGCTGCAAAAATGGACAAGACTTGGTATAGGATGTCTAGCCCCTCCCCCACCAGTTTTGGAATTTTTTTTTTTTTGCAAGAATATTCTCCAATGCCTTGTTTTTAAATGGCTCATCATGGGGCTTCCTTTAGGAGACTATCCCATAGTTTAATTGATTTCACTGCGAGAAAGCTTTTCACTGAGTTTAAGACCAAGGTAAACACCTGTTGTTGGTATGGTATGGTATGAACAGTATGCTAGAACTTCACAGATATTCCTGGATTATTTTACTCTTTTAAGTCATTTAATTCTTCAAAGTCGATTCAATTAAACATTTAATTGTTTGAATCCTAGTGAAATGTGCGCGGGTGTGTGCACTGTAGATGTGTCTGTGTTAGTAAATTAATTTGAAAATGTCTGATTGTTTGAGGCACTGGAAAAAATGCGTATGTCAGTCTCCTCTTTGACCTCACATATGATCTTTGTTCCAGTGTCAACTTCCAGAGCATTCTTCTGTGGGGGAATATTTTTGAAACTGAAAATGTTTGCTTCAGGAGCCATTTTTTGATAACTTCATATTTCCAACTAGCAACACTGAGGAATTTTAAGTATTTATTACATTTTCTGACTTTGTCGTCAAGTAAAGGCTGACAATACCGGTTTGCCAGTAAAAACCACACCGCACAAGCAGTTATTTATTTGTACAACTTCTATATGTGGTGTGATAATCCATAGTGGGGGTGGAGGAAGGAGTTCAAATTCTAGTTTTAAGTGTAGTGTGTGTCTTAAGGTACAGACATTTTCAATAACTTCTGCACAAGGTGTGAAAATACAAAATGTAACTTTTCCATATAAGTTAAAAGCTCATTTTACTCAGGCTGCTGAAGCCACAGAAGCATGAAAAGTGTGTGTGTGTGTTGCCACTGTTCTGTAACAAAGCCAGATAAAGAAGCGAGAGCTGCACCAATCTACATTAGGTCTTTAGGGTCTTGTCTTTTCCTCGTTGCTGATCAAAGAGGTTCTGAGTTACCAAAGCTTGAATAAGTTTTTACAAGAAAGCAAAGATTCTAACTTGGCCATAGATTGTAATAAACTGCAAACAGGCTGAACCAAGGCAGTGCTAAACTTTTTATTTCCTATCCATTACTGAGAAGTAATAGATCCATATATCTTTTTTTTTTTCTTTCGGCGCTATCCCATTTTCCATGCATGTTTTCGCTTTGAAAAAGGGTACAATTGTGCTGATATCACTAAACCAAAGCAAAAGGTTGAAGGTATCTGACCACTCAGCAGATGAGAAGAGAGTGGGGGAAAAGATGCTGGGGGAGAGAGTTATTCTGATGTTTCTTGGAAATAATTAGTGTGCTCATGGAGAGGGGCATAATAGACTTTTTTTCCCCAGTACTTGGTTTGGGAGGCAATTTACTTCAATTTGACTGCTGCTGACTCTAACCTCAGGCAAGTCATTCATCATTTAGTTCCTTGGGGGCTCTTAGGAGACTAGGCTACATAAAACTTCCTTTTCCCTGAAATGGACTGTTTCCCTTATGTCCAGGGTATACTAAGTATGATTGATCTGCTTACGTCTGTCAGAATAGTAGCTGATGTCACAGTAAATGGGGTCATTCTCTAAGGGAGGATCAAGCTGTAAGTTCGTACCCTGTTTAAACTGCTCCCATTCTATTCCCATGCTGAACAGAACACAGAGGTGAATAAGCCCTTCTTTGGGAACATGATGGGAAAGAGAAATCCTCCTTCGAGAACCATTTAATTACAGGAGACAGTAGCTGAATCGGATTCTGAACATAGTATAAAATACCGTACAGATGAACACAGCTTTATTTTATGCAGGAAACTACGTGTTGCTTTTTTAGCATTTGTGCATACAGTATCTTTTTCTCTCTTAACATTGTGTACCAACATTTGTCCTGTGCTTAGCAGACTCCTTCAGTGTACAGCCTGCCCAAATCTTCCATCTATGGGCTGAGGTGAGTTGTGATTGCACTAACCTCGCATCCAAATTTCTCATTCTCGTAGGTTGTACTGATCAATGCTATTAAGGATGTTGCTAAGGCCCTTTCTGATCTCATTGGTGCTACAAAAGGAGCTGCTAGCAAACCAGCAGATGATCCATCAATGTACCAGCTCAAAGGTGCAGCTAAGGTAGGTAGTGCGATATCTCTCCCTTTTAGAGAAGTTTAGAGGTTATCTCAGCTTCTGTTATGAAAGTTGAAAACATTCCTTTGCTTATTCCCTGCTGTTTGCTTTGATGTTTATTTAAAGAAACAGCTAGCATCACTTTGTTGCTAGAATCCTAAAGACTGGTGGCAGTGAATTCTGGTTCACTTCAGTCTCTTATTTTCCTTCTGTTTCATCTGTATCCTACTAACTTAAACTAGATGATTGATGGAAAGCTGGATAGTATCATTCATCTCAGTGCCTGTAAACATAATACCAGTTTTCTTAGTCATCTCACCACAGCTAGTTAAAGAGTTATATTCCTTCTGTCAGGTACCTCTGTCACTCTGCAAGCATATGTGTCTGGAGAGAGGATGGAAGTCCCTGGTATATTCAGGCTACGAAACAAAAGTTTACCTTATAAAAATGTGTACTTGAATCCTATAGCAAGGGTAATGAACAAGTAATAAGAAGTCCACAGTATAAGCATCCAGCTGTTAAGATGCTAACTTGGACCTTTCAGCTTTTAGAAAGTGGTCTGGAGATCTCAAACAGGCTTTCTTTAAAATGTAGTGTACTTTGATTGCATTTCTCCCAGGCTGTGCTTCTAAGTGGAAGTGTCTATTGGTCAGAGCACAGGATTTGCACAGCTTCTGCCACTGTTTTATTGTGTCACCTCTTTGTGTCAGTTTTCCCACATCTGAGATCTCTGTGAAACTTGCTTCACAGGGTTCTTGGGGCTTAATGGTTGTAAAGTGCTTTGAGATGCTGAAATTTGGGCAGTATTGGATCTACTTCCAGATGATCGGGTCGTCAAAGTGACTTTTACGCATTTGCTTGGCAAAGAGATTTTGCCCTTTCCCATCAAATGTGGACCTGCAGTGATCAGTGCCTCAGATTGGATTACTGCGATGCATTCTGTGAGGGGGCACTCATCAAAGACCATGCAAAGTTCACCTACTACAAAACAGTGTCTGCTTCCTTAGCTGGTTCCCTTTGCTTTACAGAGCTCAATGTGATTTGAATCCTGGTTATCTGAAAGCTCCTTGTGTTCCATCCGAAGATCTGAGATGGGCTTAGGTGCTGTCACGAGAGCATTTGTACATCTACAGGCTGGAGGGAAGATATGCCCTTCCTTACTTGCTTACTTTGTATTTTGGAACCAGTATTTGACCATCAGGGCATAAGGCAAGGCTAGCTACAGTATTGACTCAGCCTTTTCCTGAGGGGGAAGTTGTTAAATCAAGGTTTGGGTTGATTTCCTGGGAGCTGGTTGACTTCTTTTCAATTGATGATGGCAGTTGTGTGTTTAATTGTGGTTTTACAAACTGTGCCAAGAGAACGTAATAGTGGCATTTCACAAATTAGTAAATAATGAGCCTGGTCTCTGACAAGGTTTTTTGAGGTTATAGTCTTGCGTGTGTGTGGTAATGGAGGCAAAGAAGAGGGCACTAGTTTCTATATGTTAGAAACCTATTGACTTTTCATCTTTCTGTAGACAATTCATACCAGATGTGGAGAAGGGACTCTGTTAATTTGAAATTATATGAGAGGTAATGTTATAGCGTAAGTGCTGTTAAGCAAAATTGCAGGATGAGGTATGTTATTGCATAAAGACATGCCGAGGAGTGCCCAGAGACACAGACGCTCAGACTCCTGGAGAGGCGTTCCACCCAGACTGCCTGTTTGGAATTTTGGGGGATTGAATCTAACAAGTGATCACTTTGGTCCTGAGGAGAGAGGGAACAGGATCCCGGAGAGAGGGGTTGGGAACTAGACTAGGGTTAGGAAGGGAAGCACCGCTGGGTCCTTGTAAGATCATGCTTTCCCTGTGGGAGCACAAAGTAGAGGGGTACTGAATGCTCTTGGGACGTTTGTTTTGTTTACTTTGGTTAAGTGAAGTTTAGTGGTTTTTCAAACCCAGAAATCAGCAGCAGAGTCAATTGGTCAGTTTGCAAGAGATCTGCAGGGCCCTCGAAATAGTTAGGAAAAGCATCCAGGTTCACCTGATACTCACAGACTAGTGTTCTGAGAGGAAGCTTAGAGGGATAAAAGGGCTGTACTAGCAACCCAGAGACACTGGGGTTGAAAAAGTTTTATGCCGAGGCCCGGGCAAGTTGTGACCCCATGCACTCATGTTTAGGAAAGCCCCACTACTCAGTGAATCTGGCTGTATCAATCTAAGTTCAGTAGGGATCATTCAAAAATAAAAGCCTGTCTATAGAGTTCACTCTTAGCTGTTTAATCCATATTGTATTTAAAGCTTGTTGTTCCCTGAAAGGATTAATAATGGCTTCATAGCTTGATGTTCCTTGAATCATGTGGGTGTGTCTCCTAAATGTGGGAGAAGCAAATGATGTATTTTCATCTCTCCATCTCTCCGTTTCAGGTGATGGTAACCAATGTCACATCACTTCTGAAGACTGTTAAAGCAGTTGAAGATGAAGCCACTCGAGGCACAAGAGCTCTCGAGGCCACGATTGAGTGCATCAAACAGGAACTCACGGTAAAGAACAGAATAATTGCACATGGCAACTTTCTAAAGTACACTCTTAAAATCAAATCAGACTTCACTGGAGGGATGTTTTGGCTGCTCTGTTGTGAGTTAGAGTCCCTACCCACAGCTCTCAACACACGACTGCATGTCACTTCAACCTATCGACTTCCACACATCACCAGTCTCCCCGTTAGGCTGTATTTCTCAGGTGTGAGATGCTACTATTATGAAATACGCTTGGAGAAACTGGTTCTTCATTCCTCCAGACATGAAACTTTCACTGTAAAATGTTATTTTCTGAGTCAAATGTTCACTTTTCATTGTCCTTGGTTTGTAAATGTTTCTCTAGTGTCAAAGAGCAGCACTGTTGGCACTTGTGGTTTGAAACTCGTCTCCATTTTTTCCTTTTTTCATAAATAAATAACCTGATAACTGATATTTCATCTGAGCAGAAATTACATGTAGCACTGAATTAGATCTTAAACCAAAAGGGTTGTTTCCTCCCCCCTTCACAGTACAGTTTTCTGACCCCCCCAGCTGCTACTTTCAGACACTCCTTTTGTAAACCACTGGTGAGTGATGTAAATTAATACCTTTGTATGTTTGCGGAGGCTAAAATATCCTACCTTTCTTAGTAAAATAACGACCGCACATATGGAGAGAGACTGTACTGGAGAATACATATTATATAATTTGTGGACTTAGTGTTCAATAGCTCTGTTGACACAACCTTGTCTTCTTGAACATTCCCATTGTGGCAGTTCCGAAGGGCTCACTCTGTTCTGGCTTGTTTTTCACTGAACATAAGAACGGCCACACTAGGTCAGATCACTGGTTCATCTAGCCCAATATCCTGTCTTCCGAGAGAGGCCAATGCCAGATGCTTCAGAGGGAATGAAACAACAAAGAAATTATTGAGTGATCCATTCCCTGTCATCCACTCCCAGCTTCTGTCAGTTAAAAGCTTCGGACATCCAGAGCATGGGGTTGCGTCCCTGATCATCTTGGCTAATAGACATTGATGGACCTATTCTCCCTCAACTTATCGAATTATTTTTGAACCTCATTATAGTTTTGGCCTTGACAACATCCCTTGGTAGTGAGTTCCACAGGTTGACTGTGCATTGTGTGAAGTAGTACTTCCTTTTGTTTGTTTTAAACCTGCTGCCTATTAATTTCATGGGTGACCCCTGGTTCTTGTGCTATGTGAAGGGGTAAATACTACTACCTTATTCACTTTCTCCACATGATTTATGAGTTTATAGACTTCTATTCTAATATAGCATTTTTGAGGTGGTGCGACCAGAACTGTGAACGTAGCATGGATTTATTTTATGACATTTTCTGTCTTATTATCTATCCCTTTCCTAATGGTACCTAACATTCTGTTTGCTTTTTTTGACAGCTGCTGCACATTGAGTGCATTTTTTCAGAGAGCTATCCACAATGACTCCAAGATCTTTTTCTTGAGTGGTAACAGCTAATTTAGACCCCATCATTTTGTATGTTTTCCAGTGTGCATTACTTTGCATTTATCAACATTGAATTTCATCTCCCATTTTGTTGCCCAGTCACCCAGTTTTGTGAGATCCCTTTGTAACTGTAACTGTTTTTTGGTCCTCTTACTATGTTTTGTTTTTTTTTTAATGGGGATATACATTTAATTTGAGCCTCTATGATGGTATGATGCTTTGGACTTAATTATCTTGAATAATTTTGTTCATCTGCCAATTTTTCCACCTCACTGTTTACCCCTTTTTCCAGCTCATTTATGAACATGTTGAACAGCACTGGTCCCAGTACAGACCCCTAGGGGACACCACTATTTACCTCTTTCCTTTCTGAAAACTGACCATTTATTGCTACCCTTTGTTTCTTGTATTTAACCAGTTACTGATCCACAAAAGGACCTTCCCTCTTACCCCATGACGGCTTACTTTCCTTAAGAGCCTTTGATGAGGGACTTTGTCAAAGATGTTTTGAAAGTCAAAGTACACTATATCCACGGATCACCCTTGTCCACATGTTTGTTTGACCCCCTCAAGAATTATAATAGATTGATGAGGCATGATTTCTGTTTACAAAAGCCATGTTGACTCTTCCCCAACAAATTCTGTTCCTTTACATGTCTGGTAATTCTTTTCTTTACTATAGTCTCAGCCAATTTGCCTGGTACTGAAGTTAGGCTTGCTGGCCTGAAATTGGCAGGATTGCCTGTGGAATCTTTTTTAAAAATTGGAGTCACATTAGCTATCCTTCTGTCATCTGGTATGTAAGCTGATTTAGGTGATAGGTTATGTACCACAATTTCATATTTAAGTTCCTTCAGAACTCTTGGGTGAATACCATTTGGTCCTGGTGACTTAGTACTGTTTAATTTACCAATTTGTTCCAAAACTTCCTCTATTGACATCTCAGTCTGGGACACCTCCTCCGATTTGTCACCTAAAATGAATGGCTCAGGTGTAGGAATCTCCCTCTCATCCTCTACAGTGAAGACCAATGCAAAGAATTAATTTAGCTTCTCCGCAATGGCCTTGTTTTCTTCAAGTGTTTCGATTGATTGTTTGGCTGGCTTCCTCCTTTTGATTTATTTAATTTTTTATTTTATTTTATTTTATTTTGCTGTTAGTTTTTGTGTCCTTTGCTCGTTGCTCTTCAAATTCTTTTTTGGCCTGCCTAATTATACTTTCACACTTGACTTGCCAGATTTTATGTTCCTTTCTATTTTTCTCAGTAGGATTTGACTTCCAATTTTTAAAGGATGCCTTTTTGCCTCTAACCGCTTTTTCTACTCTGTTGTTTAACCCTGGTGGAACATTTTTTGGTCCTCTTACTATGTTTTGTTTTTTTTTAATGGGGATATACATTTAATTTGAGCCTCTATGATGGTATTTTTAAAAAGTTTCTGCAGCTTGCAGGTATTTCACTCTTGTGACTGCACCCTTTAATTTCTGTTTAACTGGCTTCCTTATTTTTATGTGAAAAATGCAGACCCTGACAAAGGAAGAATAATTACAGAATATATATTTTTTTAAAAATTAAATCCCCACATAAGCTGTGGCACAGTAAATGAAACATCAAAATCCTTTGGGTGAACTCTGCAATCTAAAACTTTCCAGATACTTACCAGTGTCAGAGTAGCAGCTGTGTTAGTCTGTATTCGCAAAAAGAAAAGGAGTACTTGTGGTAGAGACTAACCAATTTATTTGAGCATAAGCTTTCGTGAGCTACAGCTCACTTCATTGGATGCATGCAGTGGAAAATACAGTGGGGAGATTTATATACACAGAGAACATGAAACAATGGGTGTTACCATACACACTGTAACCAGAGTGATCAGGTAAGGTGAGCTATTACCAGCAGGAGAGGGAAAAACCTTTTGTAGTAATAATCAAGGTGGGCCATTTCCAGCAGTTGATAAGAACGTGTGAGGAACAGTAGTGGGCGGGGGGGAGTAAACATGGGGAAATAGTTTTACTTTGTGTAATGACACATCCACTCCCAGTCTTTATTCAAGCCTAAGTTCATTGTATCCAGTTTGCAAATTAATTCCAATTCAGCAGTCTCTCCTTGGAGTCTGTTTTTGAAGTTTTTTGTTGAAGAATTGCCACTTTTAGGTCTGTAATCGAGTGACCCAAGAGATTGAAGTGTTCTCTGACTGGTTTTTGAATGTTATAATTCTTGACATCCAATTTGTGTCCATTTATTCTTTTACGTAGAGACTGTCCAGTTTGACCAATGTATATGGCAGAGGGGCATTGCTGGCACATGATGGCATATATCACATTGGTAGATGTGCAGGTAAACGAGCCTCTGATAGTGTGGCTGATGTGATTAGGCCCTTTGATGGTGTCCCCTGAATAGATATGTGGACACAGTTGGCAATGGGCTTTGTTGCAAGGATAGGTTCCTGGGTTAGTGGTTCTGTTGTGTGGTGTGCGGTTGCTGGTGAGTATTTGCTTCAGGTTGTGGGGGCTGTCTGTAAGCAAGGACTGGCCTATCTCCCAAGCTTTGTGAGAGTGATGGGTCGTCCTTCAGGATGGATTGTAGATCCTTGATGATGCGTTGGAGAGGTTTTAGTTGGGGGCTGAAGGTGACGGCTAGTGGCGTTCTGTTATTTTCTTTGTTGGGTCTGTCCTGTAGTCGGTGACTTCTGGGTAGTCTTCTGGCTCTGTCAATCTGTTTCTTTACTTCAGCAGGTGAGTATTGTAGTTGTAAGAACACTTGATAGAGATCTTGTAGGTGTTTGTCTCTGTCTGAGGGGTTGGAGCAAATGCGGTTGTATCGTAGAGCTTGGCTGTAGACAATGGATCGTGTGGTGTCATCTGGATGAAAGCTAGAGGCATGTAGGTAGGCTTAGCGGTCAGTAGGTTTCCGGTATAGGGTGGTGTTTATGTGACCATCGCTTATTAGCACCGTAGTGCCCAGGAAGTGGATCTCTTGTGCGGACTGGTCCAGGCTGAGGTTGATGATGGGATGGAAATTGTTGAAATCATGGTGGAATTCTTCAAGGGCTTCTTTTCCGTGGGTCCAGATGATGAAGATGTCGTCAATGTAGCGCAAGCAGAGTAGGGGCATTAGGGGACGAGAGCTGAGGAAGCGTTGTTCTAAGTCAGCCATAAAAATGTTGGCATACTGTGGGGCCATGTGGGTACCCATAGCAGTGCCACTGATTTGAAGGTATACGTTGTCCCCAAATGTGAAATAGTTATGGGTGAGGACAAAGTCTCAAAGTTCAGCCACCAGGTTTGCCATGACATTATCAGGGATACAGTTCCTGATGGCTTGTAGTCCATCTTTTAGTTGATTGCTTGAGGCAGTCTCAGATGTGTCTATATATTTATTAAAAATAAGATTAAATCCTGACCCCAATGAAATCAATGGAGAAACTTCATCCGGGATTTTACTCAGTATGGGAATATTGTATATACGTGTGCACTGCTTTAACTGGCTTGAGACAGGTTGAATTTGAGTACTATTAAGAGATGTCTTTGTAACAGTTGGCAAGGGCTTGTTCCTCAGTTTCTCCCACACACGGTGAGGGGGTGAAAGCCAAATAATGATAACCTGGATAAAAGGAGTGGCCCTTCCAAATGTGTGTTCAGGCATTTAGATACTACAGCAATGGGCACACTAGAAAACTTTAATAAGGAATAGATAATGCTGTCAGAGCAGCATTGCATAATAGGTGTGACTGGTAACATTTATCCAGTTACTCCTTGGGGAATTCTGCGCATGCACAGATTTCCTTGCTTCTCTGGAGAAAAATGACTTTCTGAACTGGAAGCAAAGGGAGGCTGCAAAAGCGGTCATGCACTACTCTGCAGCAGCGCGGGTGCATTGTTTTGGGCACCCGGAGTAGCCAATAGAGTAGTAAATCACTGAGGGTGGGGGGGTTGGGGATGTCCCAGCCAGTTGCTCCTACCCTGTGCCTCACCCTAGTCTTGGCTGGGCTGGGGAGGACGGGACTTCCTCTTCTCCTGCAAGGAGCATCCAGGGCTGTGTCAGACCCACTGCCGGAAGCCTCTCTGGCTGCAAGAAGCACTGCACATGCCCCCTTCCTGCCCCCATCACTACTCAGTCATGGGGGAGCGGGGTCACTGTACAGGGAGCTGCTCCCCCATTCGCCAACCCCTGTGCTTCTGGACCCATCTCATACCCAGATTACCCCAACCCCGCCAACTCTCACCCTGTGCATCCAGAACCCACACCCTGACATGCCTCACCTTCTGCACCTGGAGCCCCCTTGCACCCAGACCTCCCTGCTGCCGAGCATCACCTCCCTGCACTCAGACCCCACCCCCACCCCCCCGCAATTAAACCTCCCCCCCAAGCCTCTGTTCATCTCCGTCTCCCTCGCACCTGCACCCCCCCCACCAAGCTGCCTGTACCCAGATTGCCCCACACAGAATCCTATTGCCCCACACCTGGATCTCCCTACACTTAGCCCCTCCATACTTGGATACTGCTGGGCTGAGCCTGCCTACCTACATCTAGTGTGCTTGGCAAAGAGGGGCAGGGCCCTGGGGTGTTTCTGGGAAAGTCCTGGTCCTTGTGCTGTGTGAGGGTCGGGTGCAACTTTTCCGTCAGTCCATGTCCAGAGGAGGGGAGGCGCAGGGTGATCTCCTATCTCTGTGCAGTCAGTGGCCTGTGCTCCCCATTGTTATGGTGGAGCCTCCACATTTATTTATTGAGAAATAAAATTTGCAGAACTTTAAAATATTATGTGCAGAATTTTAAATTTTGGGGGGCAGAATTTTAAATGTTTTGGTGCAGAATACCCTCAGGAGTAACCCAGTGCAGTACCTGGAATGTTCTGTAAGGCTTAAGAATGGCAAGCTAATAAGGAATAAAGCTAGAAAAGGAGGCAAGTAGGAGCCAGAATAAGCTCTAACTGACTAATGTTAGCTTCAATGTTTTAATACAGTTAATTACTTTCAACATTCATAGGAATGAGGTTTGTGGGGTCAGGTAATTCAATGTCTTCCTCTTGATATGGGTTCCTCTACACAATTGTATAGTTAGGTTTGTAACAGAGGACTGTCCCTCCCCCTTTCAACCCTTTACAGAAAAGATTTTTGATCATTTTATTAATATATCCAGTTCAGTCCTTCTCTCTGCTGCTTCTGGCTGAGGGGACACATTAGAGCATGGCCTATATGGGAGGAGGATCTCTGCATGCCTGTCCAATAGTCAGGATGGAAGAATATATGGATAGGACGAGTAGCTAGCTATATGCTGTAACTATTGGTTTCTCGATATCCTATAACACAGATAGTTTAAATGACAAATGTTAGGTGTCAGCCATTTCAAGTGAATGGGTTAACCTTTTGTGCACATTTCCCACAGCTTAGTGTTTCTCTCTGCTATGTGTAGATGTGCAAGTCCTATCGGAGCCAGACTCCTGACGAGCAGGAGTGATATTGCAGTGCAGTACTCCAATTCAGTTTCTGATTTCCTGCCATTTGAAGGCTGCTTTCAATTGCCGTTTCTGTTTCAAGCTCTGTGTTGTGGTCTGACTCTGAAAGGGCAACCAGATCTCCCTTCTGCTTTAACTTCCAGGTGTTTCAGTCGAAGGAGATTCCAGAAAAGACATCATCACCTGAAGAATCGATCCGGATGACGAAAGGAATCACCATGGCAACTGCCAAAGCTGTTGCAGCTGGGAACTCATGCAGACAGGAGGATGTGATTGCTACAGCGAATCTGAGCCGCAAAGCAGTGGCTGATATGCTAACAGCTTGTAAGGTAAAGATTAATTTCCTCTCCTAATTTTTTAGGTTTCTATGTCCTTAAATTTAGTTTGTGTTTGTCTTTATCTGAGAAGTTAATGATTGTGAAAATTATGAAGTCTGACTAACATCCTATACCAGAAGGAGGGGGTTTCTATGCTATGTAAAAGAAATATGGATTAATACACACTGGTTTCTTTTTGGAGAAGGAGGATGGGGTTTTTTGATAGACACGAAACCTGCTTGAGTTCTTGTTTCTTTTAAACTGCAAGACAGACTCCGTACAAACAGGAGAGCATAAAAATAATGTAATGGTGACCTGATTTTAATATAGTTAGGAGTTCTCTAATGGAAAAAATGTGCACATGTATTGTCAATATTCCTTTGCTTTCTAAACAAACTCATTGGTCTGCTGAATTCTTACTGTGCTTTTAAAGAGTGTGTGTGCCTTTTGTCTTGTACTAAATATAATGCTCCTGTGAGCTGAACTTTTGGAATCTTTGAGACAGACAACTTTAAAGAAATAGGTCTGTAAAACTGTTTGCATGCATGGTACAGGGAGTAATGCAAAATATACTCATGGCTCACTTCCCTTCATGCTGAGGTAGGGAGGGATTATTCGTAATTAACAGGGGCAGGACCAGAAAGGGGTTTTACAAAGTTAATTCTTTGAGTTTTGAGCAGTGAAATTAGACAGCTCTTATTCGTAATCATCATTTAGGCATCTTTGCTCTTCAAGGTACAAATGACTATGAGAGAAGAATTAAGGCTTGGGCAGTTTGGCGGGTGTGGAGTTCAAAATTTGGTCAAATCTTTCCCTGCGTAGGTCCCCAGATCACTTTTTAGCTCCATTATGACTGGATGTAAGGATAGGACAGACTTTAATTTTGTTTTTAAAATAATGATTCTGTACTTAAGCATGATGCAATGTGATTTTGAACATGATTTATGTATATATTGTCAATTGAAATCCTTATGTCATTTTGACCTTGATGGTTCTTGTATGTATTTAGCAGAGTACATCTGTTCCTGAACACTCTGCTTGCTTCAAGCTTTGATCCCCCACCCCAAAACACAGATAGTTGAAAGTATAGCTATAGTTCTGCACTGGAACCCAGAAGTCACCACATCTTGTATCATTCGGTCTCATATCATGCTTCTGTCGAAGTCCAGTACATGATGCTTCACAAGGGAAGGTGAAAACACTCTCAGGTGCAGTTGTGGAATGATATAGGATCAATTAACACTGTGAACCATATTAGTTAAATATCCTTTGTAACTTTATGACCTGGCTAGTGTAGGTGCATATTCATATGGAGAAAAAACTGCATTTCACTCTGCAGATTCTCTGGATTACAGTTCTTCATATTTAAATTATATTTTTCAGCCTAATATTCTGCATTTTAGGTGTATGTTTTTGTATACTTTCAAATTAATGTTTCCTTTTTGTTTTCACTTTCATTCCTATTATTGCTATAATTTAACTTGGTGCTTCTCCTGCTCTGGTTCACAGATGGCCACAGGCCTGCAGAATAAACCATTTAGAGACCAAGCAGTGGGGAACTGGGATGTTGATAAGGGGCTGAGTATCCATGAGAGAATTGCCTTTACAAAACAATCTAAAGAATAAAAATAGCTGAGAATGATTTTACTTATCTAAAAGGACAGATTGAAAAGCAGTCTACCTGAGAGCTTGTTGGGTATGGTAGTCATTCTTTGGGCTAGGGCCTACCAGGTTAACATGGTAAGTGTAGCAAATCGTTATCACTTGAGTAGCAAGTTCTGATCCTTGAAGTCACCATTGTTATTGCTTGCAGATGACATTGTTAATCTCTAGCCAAAAAGTTGGCTATGTGCCGCAGAGCACCACCTTGAAAGCAGCAGAGTAGGAATAACAGCTGGAAGGCAGCCTGAAGCTGAAATCAGAAATAGTATGGTTCAGAACAGTGAGGATAAAAGCTTGCCCTCTAGTTAGCCCAGTGGATTTGGTTTTGGCCTCCTTATGTCCTTGGCGCTGGAAAAAATCATTAGGCAAGGAGAAACAAGTCTCTGAAAACACTGGAGAGAGGTGGAAAGTCTAGAAGACTAATCATAGGCATTATTTAAAACATGTGACCCAAAATTTGTCAAAACATCTGTCAGTCTTAAGTGTGACAAGGTTGGTGAGGTAATATCGTCTAACGGATAGTCAAGGGCCACTCTACCTTGAATGGTCCCTTAGAATATGTGCTAACTACTTATGCTAAACAATCTATTCCACCTTTCATTTAGCTGTGACTCTAGGAGTATCTTTCCCAGACCTAAAGAAGAACTGTGTGTGGCTTGAAAGCTTCTCTTGTTCACGGCTACAACTATACTGCATAGTCTTAAGTTTGTTAAATAACTTAATTATGTGTACCACATCCCCTTAGCCAGAGCTATATCAGTTAATGTTAGACAGCAATTTAAAATGGTTGGTAGAGAAGCTAGCCCTTCTACTTTTTGCACTTATGCTAGTGTGTTTTTATCCACTCATATACTTACTTTGGTAATAGATGAACTCAAGCTGTAGGAAGGAGTATCAGATCTCTTGTACAAAGTCATCTTATCTCTTTTTGAACATAAGAACAGCCATACTGGGTCAGATCAAAGGTCCATCTAGCCCGGTATCCTGTCTTCCCACAGTGGTCAATGCCAGGTGCTCCAGGGGGAATGAATAGGACAGGTAATCATCAAGTGATCCATCCCCTGTCACCCATTCCCACCTTCTGGCAAACAGAGGCTAGGGACACCATCCTTGCCCATCATGATTAATAGCCATTCATGGACATATCCTCCATGAATTTATCTAGTTCTTTTTTTGAACCTTGTTATAGTCTTCGCCTTCACCGCATCCTCTGACAAGGAGTTCCACAGGTTGACTGTGCGTTGTGTGAAAAAATACTTTCTTTTGTTTGTTTTAAACCAGTTGCCTATTAATTTCATTTGGTGACCCCTCGTCCTTATGTTATGAGAAGGAGTAAATAACACTTTCTTATTCACTTTCTCCTCACCAGTCATGATTTTATAGACCTCTATCACATCCCCCCTTAGTCATCCTTTTTCCAAGCTGAACTGTCCCAGTCTTATTAATCAAGCCTCATCTGGAAGCCGTTCCATACCCCTACTTATTTTTGTTGCCCCTTTTCTGAATCTTTTGCATTTCCAATATGTCTTCTTTTAGATGGGGCAACCACATCTGCACGCCGTATTCAAGATGTGGGCGTACCATGGATTTATATAGAGGCAATAGGATGTTTTCTGGGGTATTAAAAAAATTCCATGATAAATCTGAATAGCCACTTCTCTTGTACTCTAAGATGGTGAATAGGGAGCACCTGACTTTCTTTGCTATACCATCAAGGCAGCATGACACCTCCACGACTTGATCTTGTTGTGATATTTGACAAAATAGGGGTTTCTCATCGAATACGCAGCAATCCAATCTTCTGAATGTTTTGATAGGACTAATATTGTCAAATAATAAGCTAATAATGACACACATTATGTACCACTGCATGGAATGAAACCCACCAAAATGCATGTGTGTGAATAAAATATAGCATGAATTGTTATGTACAGTACACTTTGTGCTTCTCTAATGTCAAGGATATAAATGTACATTAAATTTCACTGCAACTTCCCTGAAGCAGAGGGGTTCAGCTCTGGGATATTTAAACAAGTCTATAGTAATTGTGCAATATGTAAATAATACACTGTCACTGGGGTTCTGTGGCCTGCAACATGCAGAAGGTCAGACTAGATCATGATGGTTCATTGTGGCTTCAAAGTCTGAGAGTCTGTAAGTGGGCATTTATCAATAGTTACCATTTGGAAAAAAAATATATTGATTACAGTGCAATCTCAGGATCTCATCCTGTGGGTCCTATTAAACTTGGTGGAGACGCTTAACCGAAAGTACTCAAGGTTGGATCAGACCCAAAGATAAAAACAGATTTTGTCTTTATACCATGTGTGTAAAGTAATAACTCTGCATTAACTACTGGGAAATATTGATTTTTTTACTTTCTTACTGGTGACTCTTGTAGCAAAAATAGAAGGATATGAGAACTATCTAGGGCAGAGAGATGGTTGTCTTAGTTATACAGTTGCAGTTAAAGATTGCACATCTTCTATCATATGGGGGTATGTCAGTACTTAGAATGTTAGCATTGTACACATACTGCTAACCCATAATGCTAGAAGCACTTGAACAGAGAATGGGGCATGATAGCAAAGAGGAACTGAGTGTGAAGAGGACAGGTACAACAGAAGTATCAAAAACAGGAGAGAAAAGAGGTGAAAGAGCAGAGATGGGCTCGTGGAATGGCAAGCAAGATGCCTGCCTAGATCTTGGGTTCAGTTTGCAGATGCAAAGCAGAATTCCTGTATCACCTTGGGAAAGTACATATTTCTGTGCTACAGTTCCTCACCTGCACAACAAGGATAATAATGATCCCTTCTCCCATCCATTGTCTTGTTTGTGTAGATTCTTAGCTCTGTGAGACAGAAGATGGATGTGCGAGAGAGATGCCTTGTGGCTGTGGTCTCAATCTCACTTGGGAAATCCTAGACACTTCTGTGATATAAAAATAATTAATAATAATGAAACACAGTGTTGCCAATTGCAGCAGGGAAAATTGACCATAGAAATTTACAGGAGCAATAGAGGATAACTAAATCATTTGACCTGAGGAGAAAAACCAGAGTTGGGATACAGTATTTTTGAAGCTTTGTCCCGTATTGTTTGTCATTACTTTAGCATTCCCCCAGGTGTCTGAGACAATCTTGCTAATCAGAGTTGGGAATGCAAGAGAACATCAAACCATAGGCAAAAGGTTTGGGAAAAATCCTTTAAAAACTAACCTAAGCCACTTCCTCCACTTAAAGCAGAAAGAAATCCATCCTTCCAGACTATTCTACAAGATGAGCAGTGTGTCTTGGTATAATACAATATGTCACACAGGAAGTAACTAAAACAAATTTCTGAGTTAACAATATTTCACAGATGAGGATATGAATTTATATAATATATATGCATTCTGTCCAAGAGACTTTCTGAGGAAATTCAATTTAATTTATATTGCAGGAAAACATTCTGATGTAAATGAACAAATAGGCTCTTTGTTAGTTTGCTGCTGGTTGAAGAACCTTTTGAATATGTATTCTTGATATAAGAACTAGGGCCTAATTCTGTTCCCAGGGCAGTAAATAGTTTTTTCATGGACTTCAGTGGGAGGCAGAATAGGCCTTAAAGATATTTTGATATGTTCAGTGTTTCTTCCAGAAATATTGTATTGTCTCAGTCAATTGTGTACCCTAAGGTTAATAGGAATACTTGGGCTTATCTTTGGTAGAAGTTTGAAGAAATTCTTGGTATCTAAGGGGTTTTGTAGCATCCGTCACCATAGTATTGAAGTATGTACAAAGTAAATTAAATGTGTGCAGAAACGTCACTGTTGGACTTCAAGGAGTTTCTGGACCACTCTAAATTTGTTAATTCTCTCCAGTAGAATAGTCACCCAGCCTTAAATATGCCAAAAAAAAGCCCCAAAACAAACTCCAAAAAACTACTGTTCTGTTTACAAAGTAGGGAGCCAACGGTGTCTTTAGTGTAGGTTGTAGTGGTTGATGCTCAGCTGCTTTTCAACTAACCAGTAGGGGGAGCCCATTAACCAACTGAGTCTAATGTGACATCATCAATTATGATGATAAGGAAAGAAAGAACTGATCAAAATGTACAAACAACCAAATTAATTTTAGTCCCAATTGCAAATGCCAGAAGACAAAAAGAAATTGGTAGAGGCATATTAGCAAAAGTGGGCAGGTGAGTTCAATAAAACTGCCCGAAAATAAGCATTTTAAGGCCTATTTTTAAAAATTAATACCAAGTTTAAACATGCTCCCAGTTGTAGTTTCCATTTTAGTAGTGGTGAATCTGTGATGCAGGACTACTTCTGAATTTTTTTATTTTGCCCTCTAAATGATTCTACTGGTAGAAGATGCGTTTTTACTGCTTGTCGTACATATTTAACCACATGAAATCTAATACTACGTATGACAGGTAGTTGTTGCTTTTAATCTCTATATCAAGCTCATGTCATTAATCAGCCCTTTGCTGCAGTATGTTTAAAAGACAGGCATGTTTCTTTGTAATCTTCCGTTTTCCCATATACAGAATAATATTGGCCCTCAAAGCACTTTACAAAGAAGATCACCCTCATTATCTCCATTTTACAGAATGGGAAAGTTTTATGCACAGATGTAACCTGCCCAAGGTCACCCAGCAGGCCAGTAACAGAGCTGAGAATAGACCCTGGATCTCTTAAGCCAGGGGTTCTCAAACTGTGGGTCAGGACCCCGAAGTGAGTCACAACCCTGTTTTAATGGGGTTGCCAGAGCTGGAGTTAAACTTGCCTGGGCCAGTGTTAGACTTGATGGGGCTGAAGCCTGAGCCCCATCGCCCAAGGACGAAGCCCAAGCCCCACCATCCAGGGTTGAAGCTGGAGCCCGAGGGCTAAAGCCTAAAGCTTTAGCCCTGGGTGGCAGAGCTCAGGTTACAGGCCTCCTGCCTGGGGCTGAAGCCCTTGGGCTTAGGCTTTGGCCCCCTGCCTGAGTGGCGGGGCTTAGGCTTCAGTCCCTGCCCCGTGGGGTTGTGTAGTAATTTTAGTGGTCAGAAGGGAGTGGCAGTGCAACGAAGTTTGAGAACCGCTGTCCTAAGCCCAAGTACAGTGATCTATCCACTAGGCTTCACTGTCTCTGATGTGGAGCCATACATTGTGTTCACTTTTGGGGGCTGCACAGAACACTCACATTTTAGATGGAAGGTCTGAAGGTTTGCGAGGGGGCAAGTTTTAAGGGGGATTTAAGGGTTCTAAAATCTGTAACGCTGTATGTATTTGTGGATGGAGAAACTATTGCTCAGACGTCTTTCATTTTCTTTCCTCTTTCTGTGTGTCAGTAGGAATATAGAGACGCCATCTTCCTTCTTATTAGCATCACTGCTTATACGAAACTGCAGTACATGTCCCCCACAAGCTACTAGTTCAGTCCATTCCCAGAATCTGTTACAGTTATTCCTAAAAAAACAACCAACTTGCTGCCTTTCTCCTTTGGACCTTTGCTGAGGCAGCTGTTTTGTTTGGGCTGATGGCAGGATGTGTACCTGATGCTGACCATGTCTAATGAAGAACGTTAAGAAAGAGTGAGCTGTTGCATCCTCAGAGTGAAGAATATGGTAACAGAAGGAAACTTCTTCGTAAATCCATTTTCACAGTTGAGGCTCTGCTGCTTTGGCAGGCCAGTTAAGCTACACCTTTACAACAGTGGTGACTTACTGGCTTGGATGTTATTTACAAATGATGGGAAATTGCTTTTTTCTGGCCTTTTTATGCCATTTATATCGTCTCCATCCATATGTCTGCTCCTCCCCACAATCTCTGCTTTGTAGTCTTTGAGTGTTAATATTGCTTTGTCTCCTTAGCAAGCTTCCTATCACCCAGACGTGAGTGAAGATGTTAGAGCGAGAGCGCTGCGATTTGGAACAGAATGTACCCTGGGATACTTGGAACTCCTAGAACATGTCCTCCTGGTAAGAAGGAGCCTATAGGCATGTATTGAAGCTTTGCCAAGAACAAATAATCCCACTGAGCCCTTTTCATAATCATTGCCACGGTTAACTTTTTATTTGCTTGCTGCAAGTTCCTGAACAAATGGTTAACACTTTCTTAAAAAAGAGAGAAGGGAATCTGGAAGTGTTTGCATAGAGTTCTCTTCTGGAGTTTACTTTATCATGAGTCAGTGAAGGCATCACCGCATCTAAAAATGGGCCCCTTTAAAATCATACGTTGGTGTTCTCCAGTGGGTCTCTCTCTTAACCTCATGTAGCAGAACACACACCAATCACCGAAAACACCAATGTTGTGAAAATCACTGGGGGAGCACTACATTCACATGCTTGCCTGATCCTATCCTGAGGTAAGCAAAGGAAATGGCTATCCGAGGCCATCGCCAAGCCCCACCTAAAAGCTCCCCAATTCTATCAGTTTTTTCACTTAAAGTCTTGTGACTAACTTGCTGCACTCTGAAGCCGTGAATACTGAACTTTGTATGCTTTTCAGGAATCTGAACACTTATCTGGTAATATTGTAGCATTGTTTCAACATGGGCATTCCACACACATTGAAGCATGGGGTGTGTAAGAACAAAGGTTTAATAAAATATCCAACTTTCTCAAGTTGACTTGCAGCTGCAGTCATCATGTGCGCTTCCTCTGAGAAGCTACTTTTTAGTGGCTGGTGTGGGACATAGGCCTCCTGGGTAGAAATACATTGCAAGGCAGAGATTTTAGTGTGTCTAGTTAAATTAAATTAATGACTGTGTGCAGGAATACAGATAAAGCAAAAAAAATAGAGGCCCGATTATATTAACACTTGTCCACTAGCAAGGAAGATAATGTAAGAAAAATTAAATTTGTTAAATCTCATTACTGGAACTTGCCCAGCAGGGAATAATTTGCATTTAGAAGTCTTGTGTATTTTTAGTACAGTTGTACTTGGGGAAATTTGTCATGTTGTATCCAGTCTATTGAACATTGCAGTATCTGACTCAACATTATGCATCTTAACAGAACAAAAAGAAAAGGAGTACTTGTGGCACCTTAGAGACAGCTTATGCTCAAATAAATTGGTTAGTCTCTAAGGTGCCACAATTACTCCTTTTCTTTTTGCGGATACAGACTAACACGGCTGCTACTCTGAAACCTGTCATTTAACAGAGCAAAAGACTAATCAGATTTTGCTTGATCCTACTCCTTCATCTTTTGCCTTTCACTTCTCCCATCTATTCCATTTTCTTAGCAGAGCAGCCTTTCTTACTTCTAGCAGCTTCACTTACAAGGCCTGAGTCCACTGGGGAAATTTACCCAAAAATGCCAACTGACTCGAGCCATGTGTAGACTGGGTTTAGGTTTCAAGCCCATGCACACAAAGCCAAAATTAGTGAGCATAAAGTCTGTGTAGAAATGAAGATGGTGTCACCATTTTAACTGCTTCCAGGAAGCTGGATAGAAATGGCTACTTAAGTTCACAGTGTATTCCTTGTTAAAAAGTTGGTTGCACCCCAGAACTGTAAATAGAATTGTGCTGGATGTTGTTTAGTAGCAAGTACAGAAGGACTGTCATTTTCCAGTGAGGATGGCCAACTTCGCTCTACCCAGGACATTAACCTCTACCTTGGGGCAGTTTCCCCAAAATTCTAACTGGTTGGAGCTGTAGCATAGAATCGGCTTACGCAGCCCGTGCAGGTTTGTTTAATCGAATAATTTCCTTGACACAGGATGATAGTTAGCAAGTTTGGACACGGTTATTCAGAAGGTGATGGCAAGGCAACTTTCAAGCCAGCGAGAGTCCATACACTTAATCTCTCTGTCTGGTTTAGTATGCTGAGCTGGTGCATTAGTTTATGATCTCATAGCAACAGGACTGGTTGGCATCAGACCTTTCAGCTCATTCGTCTTATTGACAGCTGTTGATATGAGTGCTAACAATGTCTTGTTGAGCCTGATGGCTGTGGACAAGATTGCTTGAGTGAGTCTGTTGACATTGAGAGAGATCAGAGAGCATGATGTTTGGCAGTCAGAGCCCTTCAAAATACCATCCTCTAAAGGTTTACGGTTTAGTGAGCGTAATAACCAGGAATCCACATGCCAAAAACTCACTCTGTGCTGGGACTATGAAGTGTAAAGTGCATGTTACTGACTTGAGGGCTCATGTGCAAGCAATACGGCTGTGACATTCTTGTGGATTATCAAATTATCTAGGGGATAAACATCTCAATCTTGTAGTCAAAAGGGTTGTTAGGTGATCTGTGTGATCGTACCCCATTTCCCAATGGACATGTGCACATTTGAGTATGAGTCAGTGTCCAGAGAGGCGCACTCAGGAAGAGGGTAAAAGATGGAACTATCCTCTCCTACCTTCAGAAAGCTCCTGTAGGTCAGGGTTGAGACGCACTGGCAGATCAGTGTGTGAGACGCTTTTGCTCTATGTCCATTCTGTATCTCTGCTTTGGGTAAATACAGGACTTCAGTCACCAGCACCTGTCACGAGTTCTAAATACACTTACAGAAAGGTAATTGGAAAACCTTAGAGTTTGTGCACTTATACCCACTCATTTAATTGCCACTTTGTTGCCATTGTCAAGGGTAGTACTGATGTTACAGACTGTTTCCGCAGAAGAAAACGTGGTGCTTTGCTGCGGTCATGATCACACTGTATGTATTTTTGGAAATTTCAGCTGTGTGGGAAGGTTAGATCTGAAAGGCACAATAGTACTGTCTGCTGGGTTGAAGGAGTCTCAGACAGGGCCCTGATTACAGCCCTCATTGTTCCAAAAGGTATTCATTTTGTTAATATGGCAGCAGATTGCTTGGCTATTGAGGATTCAGGTACTTATATTTACTATGGAAACGGGGCTCTTCAGCCTTCGGCTCTGTGAAACTCAGGGATTCATGTGACTGTTAAAAACCTAGCACCTAGGTTTCTTTAGCATCTTTTGGCACAGTAATGAATGAGGAAATGCGCCATCAATTTCTACATTTGTGTGTCTGTCCTTTTACTGCAGAGCTCACCAGCACTAGAGGAACGGTGAGCTTGGAAGGAAAGCCAAATTCTTCTAGAATTATTGAAAACTATATTTGAAATTTCTGATATATTTTGGCACTGAGAGACAGGGAAGAATTGCTCTGTCAAACTTCACTAGTGCTTGTGAATGACACTAAGTTTTAAAACGACTCCATCTACATGGGGATGCCCAAAATTAAAGCCACATAATTCTTACTGTCTTGGGACCACTCCTCATCTCCCTCAAAAATTAACTTGATTGCAACACCCAAAAGTGTACTAGGCACTCTACAGATGATAAAGAAAACATGTGGTCTTTGCCCCCAAAGTATTTACAATCTGTTGACAGATATTTTATTGTGGGGAATAAATCTTAATTTATAATAAGGATAGTTGGAAGAAACAGTGACAATGCTCGGTTTCAGAGTACCAGCCGTGTTAGTCTGTATTCGCAAAAAGAAAAGGAGTACTTGTGGCACCTTAGAGACTAACCAATTTATTTGAGCATGAGCTTTTGTGAGCTACAGCTCATGCTCAAATAAATTGGTTAGTCTCTAAGGTGCCACAAGTACTCCTTTTCTTTTAGTGACAATGCTGGTAGTGTAAAACATATAGTTTTGTACCCTGTTTATCCATGTAGTTTACATTTCTCCCCAAAATGAAAATGCAACACGAAGCACTTGGCTTGCATTTTAATTTGGTTAAATGTTCTTCATTAATAGATTGACATATGAGATCATGTGTCAAATATTGAGTACTTCCAGAAACAGCTCTGTGGAATACTTTCACAATGATAGGCAGCTTTGCTTTCCTAGCATGGGCTAGATGCCTTACACAATCTCTCAGCCAGTCTGCTTGGGGGTCTTTATTTTAGTTTTGCTTCTCAATTGTGGGCATTTTTCTGTAGACTCAGATTGTTTTTTTTTTTTCCCTAGCGTAGCATTAGGACTTCATCTAATTTATTGGGAACTTGCGGTGTGTATGTTCTGTGAAACCTTAGCCTCTAATTCCTAATTAATTTTTATCTTTTTATAGATTCTTCAGAAGCCAACCCCAGAACTGAAGCATCCGTTGGCTGCCTTGTCAAAGCGGGTTGCTGGTGCTGTGACAGAGCTTATCCAGACAGCAGAAGCAATGAAAGGTAGGTCTGACAACCCACTTAGTTAATACACAGAGTTGTTCACGTTCCAGAAATGACAAGGGACATTAAATATTTACCTGGATGTTATTTTCATAGTTAGTTTTTGATATTTAAAAACTTCATGATTCCCTTGCCCACCTCCACTTGCTCTGGTACAACTTAATTGCACAAAAATGTTGTTATTGGCTGCTCTCCCCCAGCAATGGATTTGAGATGGGTCACCAGCCTCATTCTCCACAGCAAGAGAACCTGCACAATAGTTTTTAAGTATAGTTTGCACTAGGGCTGTTGATTAATCACAGTTAACTCACGCGATTAACTCAAAAAAAGAATCGATTAAAAAAATTAATCGCGATGAATTGCACTGTTAAACAATAGAATACCAATTGAAATGTATTAAATATTTTGGAAGTTTTTCTACATTTTCAAATATATTGATTTCTATTACAATACAGAATACAAAGTGTACAGTGCCCATTTTATATTATTTTTATTATTAATATTTGCACTGTAAAAATGATAAACAAAAGAAATAGTATCTTTCAATTCACCTCATACAAGTACTGTAGTGCAATCTCTTTATCGCGAAAGTGTAACTTACAAATGCAGATTTGGGGGGGGGGAGTACATAACTGCATTCAAAAAGAAATCAGTGTAAAACTTTAGAGCCTACAGGTCCACTCAGTCCTACTTCTTGTTCAGCCAATCGCTAAGACAAAAAAGTTTGTTTACATTTACGGGAGATACTACTGCCTGCTTCTTATTTACAATGTTACCTGAAAGTGAGAACAGCATTCACTGTGAGACTCTATTCCTGTAACCAAGCTCAGGCTGCTGGGATTAACAAAGGTGTAGAACGCCCAGAATAGTTCCACGGTGCGTGACCCCACCAGTACAGCTCTACAGGTGAAATCTTTGTTTCTCTATGACAGGTAGTCTTCTCCTTTGAGGGTACTAGTGCATAATGGTCAGCCAATCCCATCATGTGGTGTGGCCCTTTAAGGTTTTTAAAATCCAGTGTATATATTGATGTGTACACAAAAAGCCTAGGAGATATTGATAGAAAGGATCTGCTCCCACCCAACCAGTTGGGGATGAGCTGAAAGACAGGGACCAGAATAAATGCTGCCTCCTTCCTTATAGTTGGGCACACACTAGCAGGAGATCACTGAACCCTCTGAGCCTGAGGACTAATTGGGGTGTAGGAAAGGGCCAGTGGAGGCAGAAGCTGGCTAAGGTCCTACAGCTGGCTAAAGTACACCTTGCTCCAGGAGAGCTCGGGACTCCTGGCTGAAGGAGGGAGGTAACAGCTACCTGAATTACCCAACTTCAGGGGGAGGGCTGGACACCTGCCTCATGACGAGATGGTGACTGATGTATATGCTGCTGCAGAAGGAGGGCTGGGGACTTCTGGCTGAAGGAGGAGGTAATAACCGTCTGACTTGCCCAGCTCCAGGGAAGCAGTTCTGGGACCAGTGTTCCACAAGAGGAACAGGAAACTGAAGAGGAGCCCAGGGAGGGGCGAAAGACCTCTTGTTTACCTTAACTTGGGACTGTTGTGGAAGGTGGTCGTTGTTTTGAGACTTTGAGTACCCCAGAAGGGGATCAGATTTTCAAGTGACCTGACCATGAGGCTAAGCCAGAGAACATCCAGATGGAGGCGATTAACAGGAGGAGGCAAACAAGGGGATGGCCCAGCAGCCACACACACAGCCATACAGGCTGGTGAAGTGATTCTGTGGATGTGGGTTTGACTTGGGGCTGGGCCCCATGATACTCCCATACAGCTACAGCATATGGTCTTCAAAAATCTGTCACAATTTTGTTGTGTCTGATATGTCTTCCACGACACTCTAGCCTCCTCTTTCATATACTTTGTCACAGTCATCTGTAAACCATTGAGAATGAAGCCATCACACAGGTGCATTCAGGAGCCCTAAGAGCAGAGGACAAAATGTAATTGAAGTCCCACAAAATTATCAGTAGAATGGCAACTGGATGAACAGTGCTTTTCCTCCTGCCGGCCTGGAGGCCTGTGGTTCTGCTAGTCCTCAAGGGCAGACAAATAGGTCCGTTGCCCTTCTGGGGTCATTGTGTCCCAACTTCAAATCAAGTCAGCTCATTACAAAGTTACATCCAACCTCCAGTGCTGATGCAAACACCTCAGCCCAGACTCCAGAGTGCATCCAACCTAAAGTGTACAGGATGTTCTGGAAGCGTTGTTCAGTGAGCACATTTACATGACCAGCAAATAGACACATAAATACTTTAATATTACAGGCAATGTAACATGAAAATCATTTCAGTGCTACTTATTCTTATTTTAGAAAAAGGATATCTAGTAAAACTACATTTGTTTGCTTTTCCTGTCATAAGTTTGGCATATAATTGTCCTGATTTGAGCTGTAATGTAATATCAGTCTCACCAGAGGGTTAAAAATAATTCTCTTCTATGTGAGTTTTCTACACCGTTCCCGGTAAGTTGCAGAACTTTGAAGTGAGCTGCCTCTGAGCATTTGTTTTGTGAGGTCTCCAAAAGTGTAAGATCTTTCCTCTCCAAAAAAATGTTCAGCCTTGTATTTGTAGGAGAAACTTGCTTATTGGCCTTATTGGCACTGGGATTAAAACAGCACTGTTCACTCTCGTGTTTTCTGTGGATGGGCGCTAACCGTGTCTCCCTAGCCGCTGTAGATGGGGACTTTACTGAGAACTGTTCTCAGATCAGACCATGATCTCCTGGGTAGTCTAATGCATCCTCTGTGCTCTTTTTGTCACAGTTCTCAAACAGTGCATCTGTCTGCCTTGGTCAAGGAAAGCACACTAGAATCTTTCTGAGTAACAACTATGATTAAAGCTGGTTGGATGATAAATTGTTCAGCACCCAGTGTAGACATGGCCTTTCAAGGAGCAATTCAGAGTTACTTTTCTTACAAGCCACTTCCATAATAGAACGTAATGGCTAAGTGCTCTTTCCATTCTGACTTGTGTTTTGCAGTCACTGGCTTAAATTATAGTATTTTATGCCATTAATGGTATTAAAGTGAGGTCTCCATATACACACACTGTATATTTTGCACATAGTTTTGAGGTGTGACAGGGCATCAGCTTGGTCAAAAGGCACTAACAATGCTATTGAAGTTATTGTCTTCCCCTCTATTAATTTCAGGCACGGAGTGGGTGGATCCAGAGGACCCAACAGTCATTGCTGAGACAGAGCTACTGGGGGCTGCAGCTTCAATTGAGGCTGCAGCAAAGAAGTTAGAGCAGTTGAAACCACGAGCCAAGCCAAAGGTGAGTGTCCATCTTCCATGTTCTTTTTAAAGTTAATGCCGCAGAAATGCAAATAACTGGTATTGTGAGGAGCTGAGTGCTATAGATCAAGGTGATGGTTGGAATAATCAATCCCTACATTGTCCTCAGCTGGTGCCAGTAGAAGCTACACTTTTCAGACAAGCTAGGTGTGACTTACCACAAAGGCACAAGATATTTGGTGGCTCTTTCAAGTGGTGGGCATGCGAGTAATAGATTTGGATATGGAGGGGAAGGAAAGGAAATTCTTAGGAAAAGCTTTTTCAAGTTACAAGATAGTTATTGTTTGTTCATTCACTTTTCTCTGTCCAAAAAATCTTTTCTGATGTGAAAGATCATTCTTGTTCCTCAGTTTCAGAGACTTTTGGGTCCCGCTCACTCAATCTTCTGTGTGTGTGCATTTACTATGGTAGGTTGTGGCCAAAAGATCTTATCAGATCAACACACAGTATTTGACTTGTAGCAAACAGGTGTCTCCTTTTAAACTCTTTGTTTAAAATATAAACTGATTCTTCTGTGCTTATTTTCTCTTAATTCTATAAAGGGAAATGTATAAATGAAGGTGCCATATGAATGCTTATGTAGTCTCATATTTTTGTGTGTTTCAGATATGTCCATGAGAATATTTTTAAGTAAAATGGAATTAACTGCTTGCACATGGGTCAGAGGAATTATGGGGCAATTATTATAACCTGAAGTAGTTAGTGTACCTGCACAGTTCAGGGAGTGGGGGCATGACACAGAATCACTTCACTCCACAGTGTAGAGCCCCTGACAAGTTTTGAAATAAATCTCCATGAGACACAGGACTGGGCCTCTTTTAATAAAAATAAGGCCTGCCATTAACTTCAGAAAGCAATGCCATGGTCATGTCCTTTTCTCAGCAGCTTCAGAGTTACCCGACTTTGTTCTAAGAAGATGAGGGAGGAGTCTTTCCAAGCAAGCAGGTTCTAAAGGTCATTCAGTGTCAGACCGTTGTTGTCAGGAGATTGTGGTATTTTCTGTCATTCAGGAGCATAAGATTAAGACGGTTTTTAATAGCCTCACAAGATGGGCTGTGGTGATGCCCACTGCTTGAGGAATTTTTCTTTCAGTGGGGAGAATGAAGTCCACGAAAGAGCAATGCTTTTTTTTGTTCTATGGGTTTTGTAATTGGTACATTCATTTTTTGTGAAGAAAGAAAGTTGCTTGTAATGAGATTATATAAAGCAGAGGATTGAGACTGGAAAAGTCCTTTAACACCTTTTCTACACAACCACTACACAACAGAATATCTGAGTTGCCCAGTAACCTTAAAACCATTCTCCTGCTAACATCTAAACCATTCCAGTGGCCACTGTCATTTAAAAATGAATACAAATCCTACACCTGCTCCTCATTTAACATGTTAATTTGAGCATTCAGTCTGCCGGTGCTTTATTGGGCTCTTTCTTTGTCATTTTGTGGAAAACACGTTCATATCTCTGGATTTATATTTCATTTTGCAATAAAACTTTCTTTCCATTGCTCGTAATTCAATTTATCTTTCACAAACATTTACTGTAATGCAAGTGAAAGGTACTGGAATGACCCCACTTTATATTTCAAGCCCTCTGTTTATCCACAGAGCAGAGAACAGCATCAAAGTGTGCTTCCTATCTCTGGCCCATCAATGTGTTTCAATACAGATCAGGAGATACTGCCTGTAGGGGGAAGAATGTTTTCGGTAGCTCACTCTTAGATGTTTCAATCTTAAACTTCTGTATCAACAAGGCATCTCTGTCACTCAAATCTAAATTTGTAATTAGTAATCTCAAATCTAAATTAGTAATTAGACAACAACTGTTCTCTTATACACAGTCCACCAAATACAGAAACATAAAAACTGCTATATTGGATCAGACCAATGGTCCATCTAGCCCAGTATCCTGCGTCTGGCGGTAGCCATTAGCTTCAGAAAAAAGTTGCTGGAGAGCCTGTAATAGGCCCCAGTCTGCAGGGAAAGTTTCTTCCTCACCCCTCTTAATTAGAGGTGGATTTACACTCTGAAGTCTGAGGGTCTGGATCCCTTCCAAAATTCTTGGGGTTTTGTGGGGTTTTTTGCTTGTTTGTTTTAATCCTTACTATTTGATCTCTGTCTATGTTCCAGTTTATTAATATAATAGAAATGAAACAATCAAGCTAACACTTGTTCTAATTTTGTAATTGAGCTGCACTAGTTTTGTTCCATCTCTGTATTTTATTCCATTTCCCTTATCTTTTTGTTGTGCCCCCACCCCATTGCATCTCTGCACCACATACCTCCCATTGCTGTCTTAATAAAATTAAGACGTCTAGGGTGGGGCAGCAACTTTCCACTGCAGGAGGATCATTCCTTTCTCAAAAAGAAAAGGAGGACTTGTGGCACCTTAGAGACTAACAAATTCTGTTAAGGAACTCCTGTCCATGTTTTATTGCATAATGTACGTTCTTTCTGAATTAAACACAACAGCCTGGCTGCAGAGCAGATACAGTCTCTCACCGTTCAAAAGCTTAAATGCTCTGACTACTAGTACTACGTCCAGTTGATGTTTTAGTACTTGTCTTGTTTCTGAGATTGTGTATCTAAAGGTATTTTGAGGAAGACCTTCCTTATCTGTTCCTCCTTCAGGTGTAATGCAAACTGTCTTGGATTTTAATTGTGGTGTTCAACGGGGAAAATGGTCTGCTGAGCTGTACAAACTTTTCTGTTCGTTTTATAAAACAGGTTATAGTAGGTGGTATGTCCTTTACAACACAGTTATGGATTTACACTGATTGTGGTGTCTTTTTTGGTGGGTTGAATATCTTCTGCTTTGGGGCCTTATATTGCCTGTTCTAATATAATATGGTCCTTGATCTGTAAAGATACCACCTGGTACAAAATAACTACCCAAAAGAGCAAGTTAAAAAAAGGAAAAGAAAAAGTGGTCTCTGTACTTATTTTATGGAATTAAAAATGACATGTTTCATTAACTCTTACAATGGAAGAAATAGTTATAGGAAAACAATGTTGTGGCTTAGGTACATCACCAGAGACCATTGCTGTATGTGCATTATGTTCCTGTTGGTGCACTCTTCATGCCTCCATGCAGGCTTATGCCTTCAAACACAAGGCAAGGGGTTGCGTCTTTAGCAGTCGATAACAGTTCCCTGCTGTTAGCCTTCAGCAGTGTGTCTTTCCCCCGCCCCCCAAGATGAATCAAACCTGGATGCCTTTTCTGCAGGGCTCTGTGTGATATGTTTGATATATTAGGTTGTTATTTAATCCAACTATATATCAAACATATTCCTATAGTGTCCTGCCCTGTCTCCGGGGGTTTATAAAGTAGTATAAGGCAATATGAAGGAATACTTTAAATCACAAGCAGATTTAGAAGACTTTCCTGCAGACTCTCATTCTAATCTGATTTTTTTAAAAACATATACTATGAAGTGCTCTTTTTAATAGGGTTGTTCTTGGGGAGATGTGTAAGTTGCATAGGTTCATTTATAATGGGCAGCAGCCATGCAAGTACTGAATCTCATAGAAGTTGTCTCTTGTGTTTACCTGGCTGTGTGCAGGAACTTACCCTTGTTGCTGTCTCTTTATTAAATTGAAGCTGAGAGGCACTTCAGAAGAAACGTGGTTTGTCTTTCATGACTGTTGGCAACAAGTTAATGGTGGTTCACTCATTTTTCTACTGATCCTGAACCTATTCATGCTGTCCATTACATTGGAAGGACGTGTAGGAAACTGGTTAAAAGTAAGGAAATACAAAAATATCTGTATCTAACTCTTTAAAAAATAACAGCATGGTATTTTTGTCACCGTTTTGTGACAATGTTTTATCCTAAACCATTTTGTAGTCGGCCCAGTAATTTGTATGTATTTTTTGTGATCTCATGTGGCAGACTCTCTCTCCCTTCACCTACCTGCAGATCACAGAATCATCAAAGCATAGGATGACTCTTATTAGCCTAAGTTTGTGCAAATAGATGTTGACTTCGATTTTTTTAAAACATTATTAAGTCTCGTGAGCTTGGTTTTTAAAGTGACCCAAATTGCCATCTCAAGGGACTAAAGATATAAACAGTGGAATTTTGTGTCACATATGTCAGGAAGTCTGGTTTCATGTTCATGCATTCTGAGAACTGCATAATTTGAGAGCAGTATTGATGAAAATGAACAAAAACAATTTGTGACACAAAAAGATTAGCCAAATGACATTGGACAGTGACTCCTCCTGTAGGACTTGTTGCGCTGCTCAGTCTTGGATTGTATATGTAGTGAAAAGTTTGGACCTCTCATTTTGAGGTATACCCTTCAAACCACACTGCTAAGGTGTAGGTGAAAACAAGTATGGACCTTTTGTTGTGCCCAGCAGGATGTGCAAGCTAGTTGTGCTCCAAGACCAGCATGAGGGGTGGGTAAGCATGCCCACAAGCATGACTAAGCAGTAGTTGTCCTCTGCACTGAGCGGTGTCTCAAGCCCTCTGTGTGTCCACTTTTTACTTGTGTGTCCAGGACAAAAATAATGGGAAGGAATGGACAGAGTGGACCTGTTGAAGAAAATAGCAGAGTAAGATCAGTTCCTCCTCTGGTTATGTGGAGGTGCTGCATAGGACTGGTCAAAAGTTTCCATTGAGAGTGGTTTTCGAAAAACCAAATTTACCCTGGCAAGCATCTGCTTTCCACAGAAAATGTTTGACTTCTAGCTGGAAAACAGAAAACTGGCAAGTATTCAGATAACTGAAAAATTTGCGGTTTCGTTTTTTGAAAAAGTCAAGATTTTCTGCTGAAAACGTGAGTAAAAACCAGAAAATTTGTTTTCGTAGAAACTTTCTGCAGAGGGAAAAACCTGTTTTCCAGGCAGCTCTAGTGCTTAGCTATCCATTCCCATGATAGGTCTTATGCCTGCCCCTAGTATCAGCACCTTAGTAGCTGCGCCATAGCTTTCTCAGTGATGCGAGATGTGATTTCCCTGCAATTCTTTTTAAAATAGTCATTTTTACATTGTGTTTATATGCACAACACTGAGCACATCATGCTATGCTGAATGAATCCCATGCGGGTACTTTTCTTCCCCATCTGGGGTTGGTTCTCTGGAAACTTGTAGAATATTTTGAGAAGGTGTTTCATGTTGTAGAGGTATTTCTAATTCAGTAGTTAAGGGCTAATTGAAAAGCTTTCTAGCCCTGATCTAGATATCCATATAGTAAAGCTATGGCAGTGAACATTTTATTAGGCTGTGTGAATAAATAAAATCCATCATAAAAATAGTTGCTGAATTGTTTGCTGATTCAGTAGATAAATTAGAGTTAACTTCCTTTCAGCACGGCCATTTAAAGAATAGTGCAGATACTACTATTGATATAAAGAAGTAAAATAGCTCTCAGCTCATGGACGCTTCCACAGGTTTGGATACAGGCTCCATAATTCCAGCTCAAGACAGTATTTTTCTTAAAAATCAGTGAATGAAAACTGTACTGTGACACATCAGAGAGGCTAAAGCAAAAGGTAGATGGAGCTGTGTACTAACCTTCCTTTACTTGGTACTTGAATTCGGATTTCAGCTGTAATCAAGATGGAATTGCTGGTCTTTACTTTCTCTACAGTGGACTTTGGCCCTTGTCCCCAAACCAGGAGATATTTGGGTGAAGTTGGCACTGCATTCTCTGTAGAGGCCCAGAACTGGAAAGAGCAGCGTTGCAGCGCAGTGGCAGAAATATGTGCTGCAACTTGTCCACTGTCCGCTCCCATGAAGCTTGGGTGGTTTTTTTGTGTGCTACTAGATTTTCACTTCAAGAGAGCCAAATTTACCTAAGTGTGTTTTCAAAAAATGATACCAACTGAGCTAAATATAGTCCCTCTGGGCTACAAATTGTGCCCTTGTGTTAGTGGTCAAAGTAAGAGATTAACATTTGAGGCCTGTTGCATAAATCATAGGCCACATTAGTGTTTAGATACTATAGTTGTGGTGGTGTTGCATTACAAACACAGCCAAAAATCCGTCTGCTGAGATGACTTGTTTCATTAACATGGTAATTCCTTATCATAACCCTTTTGTACAGATATACACGTGTGCTGTTCCTAATTAGCAGAGGCAAATATTCTGCATTTAGTAGGCAGCTCTTGTTCTTTTATCTCGTCCTTTAAGGTGCCCTCCAACATTATCATTACACGACAAAAGTTGATGCTAAATAGTTTTTATTTAGGATGCCATATTTCTTCACCGGTGCCTTGACTTCCATGGATGCTGGACTTTGTGACTTTCTGTTTTATTCACATGGTAGAAGTTATATGAAATGTTGTAGAATCAAGCACCCTATGGCTTGTTTTTTAAACTGTGAGACATGAATTAATGCCCATGAAAGTAACAGGAGAATACAATTGGCTTTTGATTGAGTATTGAACGGGCAGGGGATGTGCATGCTTCTGTATACCAGCTTCCCAAGATATTTCTTATTGTATGTGCAGTGCTCCCGTTACTTCACTTCTGAGCCCCGTGTGGCTCCTAATTCCCCCGGAATATGTCTGGTGGTTTTGTAGTGTCCCACAGAGAACTAGAATGAGAGCACCTCACAAAAGTGACTTTTGTTTGTGATTTTTACCAGTACATCAAATTAGGTCTTTACAGATGAGCTAGAGCATGAAAATCACTGCACTTTGTAGCCCCTTGATTTAGAAACATTTATAGAAACAAGGGGCTGATATTAAAAATACCTTTTCCTTCTGTAAAGGCAAATTGGGAGAAATGCAGGAATGGCCATATTTTCAGAAAGACTCTGCCCTCATTTAGACCCTTCAGTGAAGTGCTCAGTATTTCAAATGGATGCAGCACCCAGGAGCTGGTGGCTGCTGTGCCCATTTGAAAATCTGCCCCCAATTTTGGATGCTGAACACTTTTGAAAATTTGAATAAACTCTCCACATCATGGCTTTCAGCTCTGTGCAGCTTTCAAGTGGGATTTGGCACACGGTAATTAAAATGGTCAACAAATTTTAAAGGTTTAGGCACTGCAATTTAGGAGTATTTTGGGTTTTTTCATATTCACATATGAATATGTGCTACTTTCTTTGAAGGAAAGATCTCCAGATTAATCCTGAAAGTGCTGTATGTCTGATATCCTCCACCCAAAAACAAACCACCTGAAGGCCACCAAGTATTAAGCTGTTCTGAATGGTGGAGTAAAATGTGATAATAAGGGTAGTGTTCAGTCTTTGGTACCAGAGCTGTACGTGATGCTTTTCAAACACTTAGGAAGACAGGGTCCCTACAACAAATATTTTTAAATCTCAATTCAATACAACATAAGAGAGGTTCAGCCACAAGAGTGGAGTTGGTACCACCAGAAATAAGATTCACTGGGGAAGATGTTAACCTTTTGACCGGAGATGTCATTTCTTGTCATTAAAACCAGTGCTAGCGACAGATGCCTTTAGCTGTTATGGCCATTGATCTAATCATACATTACAGACCAAGCTCATGTGGAAAGTTCTGTTTCGTCAGATGTTAACTCACTTTGTTATTTGAATAGTCAAGTCGCATCAGTGTATGTAAAGGACAAGTAATAAACATGTCCATTGTTTCGGTTACTTTCCCACACCCTACTAAGGTACCAAAAATATGAGAAGAATCTGAACATTATGCATTTTATCTCAAAACACTGCTTAGTCTCAGTTAGAAGAGTTTGTGGTTGTGGTATGAGAAAGCTGTACTTGCGTGAATTGTGGGAAAAGACCCATCTCTCTTAAGGAGTCCTGTTAGGGAATGCATCATGCCCTAATGCCCTCGCTGATCTTTCTGCTTTTGGTGCCATTTAATATATCATTTGTTCATGGTCACAGTCAAAGTAAAAATCAAAGCAAACCAACAAATAACACACGCACACTTATAACCATGCTTGTAATTGTTCTGAAAGTAATAAACATACCTAAGCTAGGAGTAGATGGGGGAGGTTGACACATGGGCAAAGCAGCTTCTCCATATTAACCTGCCCAGGCTATTGCAGCCACATTACGTGCAACAGACACACTCCATCCTTGCTGGCAGCATAGACACAACACAGGAGGAGATAGATATAACATTCCTGTGCAGATTTAAATGACTTAAAGCTTTTTGTTTGTTTTACTTTATTCATGTTAAGCCCAGGTTTAGGAAACTGACATTTGCAGATCAATAGTTTCTTTCATCTCATGAAAAATACTATTAGGAGCCGTTAATCTTCCTGTTCAGTACATGCTTGTTATAATGTTGGTTTAGGTGTTGGAATGGTTTCAAACAGACCCTCAACATGTTGTAACTCCAAGAGGACTGGACTGGACTGCTTTGCAGTACTTGCTTTCAGTGAAGTGATGCAGCTTACAAAAAGCAATTTAATTAATGGGCTTACTTGATAATTATGTTGTGCTTTTCATTGCAGATGAACAAAGAAACATAATGATAACATTAGAGTTGTAGTTTATTTTAATGCTTTTATGCATTCTCTTTATTATATTTACTAAGTAACTATGTGCTTTGTTTAACAAACTCTAATAATCTCAGCAAACAAACCACGTTAGAATACTACGAAGATAATATTGCGTGGGAAAGCAAGAATTCCATTTCAGACTACTACTTTACCTGTATTTTTTTAAAAGAGTTTTTAATGATTCTGGTGGAAACCAAAAACTCAGTGGCATGCACTGAAATATCTTGTGTGTGGTATTTAAATAAAATCTGTCACTTTAAATTTTGCACAAGGTTGGCCACAAGGGGAACATTACTTTCAAGTTAATATTTATGTTTGTATCCAATAGTTAATACTGTTGTCTCTTAATTTAGGCCCCAGGCAAGTGCTTTGTAGAATGCAAATAAGCCACTGTAGATTCTTTTGTCTCTGTGTAGAGCTGGATTACAGAATCCAAAGAAAATGTGTCCTGGAAACTGAAGAGAAACCATTCTGTTCTGAATTGTGTGTGACAGTGTTCTGTTTTGGTTATAGCAAGCCGATGAGACTCTGGATTTTGAAGAACAGATCCTGGAAGCAGCTAAATCCATTGCAGCTGCTACCAGTGCCCTAGTCAAGTCAGCGTCGGCAGCCCAGAGAGAGCTGGTGGCACAGGGAAAGGTGGGTGAACAGGACATTCAACACAGCGGAATTATTTTAAATTATAAAGCATGTCGCTTCTTAATTTTTCTATGTATGGAAGGCACTCTGGATTGACTAATAAAAATGTAAATCTATCGGATTGCATGCCCTGGCTGGGGTTGGTTGAAAAGTCTGTTTAAACGTAGCAAATGTAATTAGATATTTGGCTTTCAAATGTCTCAGCTGTTTCTTGTTCATGAAGGACAAAGATCCATGCTCATGATGTATGGTCCCATAGTACGTTTTGGGATTTAAAAAGAAACGGAGTAGTAAACAATAACATTCTGGTCCAGATTAGCAGAGGCATCACTAATTGTGCCTTCAGTGTGTTGAATGATTCAGTTAGGGCCCCTGTATGAACACAAATTAGGCAAGTGCAAATGGATGCACTTACAGCTATTGCTAGGACAACTAAAGTGCTTACAAAATGGCTCTACGTCCATTTGCCTTGTTAGCATTGAGTGCTTTTTATTCCATTTCACTTCCATTTCTTCTTCTTCTGTCTTATTCAGCTGGGCTTCCTAGGGAACTTGTGTTTGGTTCCACCGTGATCACAAAGCAGTTGTTCTGGAACTGTCATGTTGTAACTGTTCGAAAAGATCTCCTATAGAACTTATTTAAAATGCTTATTATTATTGAAAACTGGCAGCAAGAATAGTCAAGCAAATGAGAATTTAGACCCCTTTGCCATATTGCTCCACTTACCCCTGGTCTACACTGGGGTGGGGGGGAGGGGGAGATCAACCTAGGATACGCAACTTCAGCTACGAGAATAGCGTAGCTGAAGTCGACATATCTTAGGTCAATTTACCTCGCGTCCTCACGGCTCCGGGTCAACTGCTGCCGCTCCCCCATCGACTCCACTTCCGCCTCTCACAGCAGTAGAGTACAGGAGTCAACGGTAGAGCAATTGGGGATCGATTTATTGTGTCTACACTAGACGCGATAAATCGATCCCCGATAGATCAATCACTACCACTGATCAGGCGGATAGTGTAGACGTACCCTTAGATTATTGCATTGTTTGCCTTTGTGACAGAACTTGTTCAAATTTAGTTACATTACGATGTAGAGCATCCTTTGCTTTACCCACCACCCCGGAAGAGAAAGAGAATAAATATATCCTGGTATAAGTCCTAAATATCTGTCAATTTAGACTTCTTGTCAGAGGGAACAGTTACATCTTTCTCCTCATGTCTTTTTGAGATGGAAGCAAGCAGCACTTGTGCCTTGTTCTAGCAAAGCTCAGAGAAATTGCTAAAAACACTTTCATTCCTTCACTCCAGGAAAACCATAGCTTGTCATTCTGATGTGAGCACATTAGTCAAATGTAGTGCCATATTAGCAAACCTGTTCTTCCAGCTTTGATGGAAGACTTCTTAGTCCCGGCTCTCCCATGCTAACACACTAATTCTTTAAGACTAAGAATTTTCAGTCAGTGCCTTTTATCAACAGTGGGTTGCCTGCTGGCATGAGCACTGCCTTCTCCAGCTCAACTAATCCAGCAAGTAGTGCGGTGCCACTTAAGGGCAGAGCCGAACCTAAACTCTCGCTCTGAACACCCACATACTTTGGAAGAGCTTCAGGAAGGATCCAAACTTTGCTGCTCAGGCTCAACTGGAGCCAACTTGGAGTGGTTTAAAACAGATCCTTTCATTAGGCAGAGAACCATTCACAAGTAAATGAACAATAATAAAGATTCCTCTGAGATAATGAATTCAAGACACACACCTGGTACCTGTTTCCTAATTATCAATCTTCAGTTAATTGGTACCGTGGGTGTCTTCCAATTCCTGTCTACAGCAGACACTTGCTAGCCAGATTTACAGCATAATGGCCTTTGAAATGAGCAGACAGAATGCTTCCCATATCTCCCCTGTCTGCACATAGAGGATGCAGTCTGATATCATTTCCTTAAGCAGTACAGCATACTTTCCACCCTTTTTACACGTGTCAGAAGAGATGGCTTATGCCTGGTGAGGGGGCCATGGTTCAATCTACTACCCGCCTATCACCTCAATGACAAGCAGCAAATAGCTCCCTTGGTAACAGCTAACAGGCCATTCCCCTCACTGGCCGTGTGGGGGAAGAGAAGAAGGTAACAGGGAGTTCCTACCCCTTCATTCAACCATGTGGACCAGACACAATATTGTCCTATATAAATTCCCAGCAGCAGTCAGTCAAGGCTGTAAAAATGTTTGGCAGGAAAAGTCAATGAAATGTTTCAGCAAAAAGGTTTGTTAAACTTCCTTCTTTCCAGTTTGTTCTGCCTTCTCATATGAAATTGTTGTAGTGGCATTAGTTTGACATTAAGCAGCTATTTCAGGTTTTGGAATAAAGGTAATGTTTTATGAAGTCAGATCTGATCTACTTTACTTTTTCTTGTTCCCCAGGCACTAGTGTCCAGACTGGTAGATCTCTGCTGAACTTTAGATGCTTTTGCTAGGGAAGGTGATGCAAGAAAACTTTGAAACCTGAAAAACCCATAGGTCTCAAGCATTTTATTGTAAAACTGAATTTTTCTCTTACAGCAACATTATTAATGTTTTGCTATTACCCTAAAAAACCCCACTTGGGATGTTCCAGCTGTATCAAAAGTCTTGCAAATTTTTGTGTTTTTCTTTAACCCCCACCTCGGAAGTCAGGCAATTATATGAGAATTTTGGCTTTCATTTTTTAAAGAAATTCAACAATTTTGCAACCTTCATGGTTGAGGAGAAAAGCTGGAAAATGTAAACCCTAACAGCTCAAAAACCAGAATACAATTGAAAAGACACCAAACTTTTTTTTTCTTTAATCTCACAATTTTGGGGGGCCCTGACTCATTATTTCTGAATACATGGGGTTGGGAATACTGGGATCAGAAGACAATAGTACTAAGTGCTGTATGAACACATAGAAAAAGGTATTTGCTATCTTGACTTGGTAATCAAACATCAGGCAGGAGTGTGGGAATTCGAAGGAACTTTGTTTTTCTATGCAGTGGCAGCTTGAACATACTGAAGAAATATAGCATAACTCTACTGTTCAGTAGCCTTGAACAATGGCGTGAATGTCAGGAATGAGCGTTATAGACAGGAACAAATCCTTTCAACTTACTAGAATTTCCCAGCCTCTTCTGGCAAGCCTTGACCAGGCAAATCCTCAGCTGTACCCTTTATTGGTTTCTCTAAACTTACAGCAAGACTGGAGCAGCTCAAGTAACAATGTAGGTTAAAGTGTCCCTGAATGAACAAGAGACAGGTAATGGCAGGGATCAACAGCCATAAAAGGCACATTTTTATGGTGGGAGCAGGAGCGCCTAGAGTCCTAGTCAGAAAACCTTGGCTAGTACAGAGATACATGCCAGAGTCTGGGAACCACTGACTTATATTAGCATAGGAATGTAAGTCAGAAATTTTCTTCTGTCATCATTAGACAGTGTGCACTGAGATGAATTGGGGGAAAGGGGGAGGTGTACATAAAGTTTCCTTTTCAGATGGTTATGATCTTTGAATGCAAATCAAGGCAATTGCATTTTATATTTCACTCTAAGCAAGTGTCTGAACGGTTCTTCCAGGTTGGAGCTATCCTTGCAAATGCAGTGGATGATGGACAGTGGTCTCAGGGACTTATTTCCGCTGTGAGTAATTTCAATTTTTTCTTTCTCTTGAAAGTCTCTGAGAAACAAGAATGCTGAGTAACTTTAGTTATTGACTCCTAGGCCCGAATGGTGGCAGCTGCAACCAGCAATCTGTGTGAGGCAGCTAATGCCTCGGTACAAGGTCATGCTAGCGAGGAGAAACTCATCTCATCTGCCAAACAAGTTGCGGCTTCTACAGCACAGTTACTTGTGGCTTGCAAAGTGAAGGCTGATCAAGACTCTGAGGCCATGAGAAGATTACAGGTAACAGCGTTCATAAACAATGTAAAAATCCATCTCCGAGCTATGTAACAGTCACCGTCATGCCTTTTCAACAAATCCAGAATTCAGCCAATAGCTTCAGGAAATTGCCTGAACCAAATCATGGCTGGGTTTTATCTTCTCCGGTAGTGAAATACGTTGTGTTAAGTTCAAGGCTGCCATGCTGCATGTTGCCATTGTTAATCAGCATCTGGAGTTCATTCTGGGATCATTGTAGCCATTACCTTCGAGATGGTTGAACTTTTAGAAAGATAGAAATGTGAAGTAATCTGTACCTCGCACCAGCTGAGGGAGAATATAGTGATCAGAGGGAACTCTACTAATGCTAACGGTCTCAGAATCAAAAACAGAGTGAGTGCCACCCTGCCTGTTAGTAATGCATCCAAAATGAAACTGCTGTTAGAAAACATTGTACTTGTTGAGGTCAGAAGTAACACTTCAGTTTACTATAACTGAAAGATATTGGGGGAAATGATCTTTTCAGTGTGTTTACTGGGTGTTTCTTGACATCGCTTTGTGTCTAGTTGGCTTTTCTGTTTTCAGTGTATGTTCAGTTGCAAACACTCATGCACGTGCTTACCAGATTTCTGAGAGACTACTCGTGTTTAAACTAAGTACATCACTAAGGCCATAGCTACACTACAAACTTTGGTTGACACACATTACGTCGGCATCAAGCCACTGCAATGAGTATTTCACTTGTCCATGTGTATACTTGGCTCTTTGCACCAGTTCTGGGCATACTCACCAGGAGTGCTTGTGCCAATGCACAGCACCAAGCACCTTGGGTAGGAATTCCACTGTATAACCTGGCACCACCCAGCACACTGTCTTTTGGGAGGTTTTGACGATACTTGGTGGCACAGAATCAAGTCGTACAGGGTTACTGGGAGCAAGGGGTCAACTTCCAAGCATGCAACTGTCTCATTCCATAACGTCATCTATATCCTATAATTTTCACACCTCTTAAATGTCCCACAAGCCTGCGCAGCTCTCCTGGCCGTCTGCCATCTCTGATCGAAGCATGGAGCCTGCGCAGCTCTTCACTGTTGCAGTAAGTGTTGCAAGCTCAGGACACGTGATCCTCTGGTATTTGCAAAGCCGTAAGAACCACCAAATCAGCATGGAACGTGACAGGTTCTTGGAGGACAGATTGTTGTGGGATGTAGTGAGACCCCATTTCAGGGTGGTTGGTGGTGGTCATGGAACTGCTGCAGAAGGGGGAGCGCCACTGCGGGGCCCTAGAAACGATTAGCGACTGGTGGGATCGCATCATAATGCAGGCTTGGGATGACGAGCAGTGGCTGCAAAGCTTCCAGATGCAGAAGGCCATGTTCCTGGGTCTGTGTGCCGAGCACGCCCCAGCCCTCCAGTGCACTGATACCAGAATAAGAGCTTCACTGACAGTGGAGAAGCGAGTGGTGATCACACGATGGAAACTTGAAATGCCAGATTGCTGCTGGTCAGTGGGAAATCATTTTGAAGTTGGAAAATCCACTGTGAGGGGCATTGTCATGCAAGTGTTCAGGGTCATTAATTGTCATGAATACTGCCATGTGGATCTAACAGACAGCAACAGAGGAGAGAACATTTTAAAATAAGAACATTGTTGTAAGACCACAAACATTGACAGAGAAACAACAGATTCTGGATTAGGAGCAGAACTGGCCATTCATTTTTTGTAAAAACTGGTTCGAGTTCATGTAGAGTGTCTCTTCTGGAGCAGAGTTTATCTGAAAGGTGGCTGTGTTAATACCGCACTCTGGGTATTAAGCTCGTTGTCTCAAGGATTTACAATTGCAATGTGCTTAGTTTAGAAATGACTGCAGCTTTTACTGTATGCAGTGGTGTGGTAACTGTGTCAGTCCCAGCATATTAGAAAGACAAGGCAGGGAGGTAATGTCTTTTATTGGACCAACTTCTGTTGGTGAGAGAGAGAGAAGCTTTTGAGCTTACACAGAGCTCTTCTTCCAATCTGGGAAACTTATTCAGAGTCGCAGCTAAATACAAGGTGGAACAGATTGTTTAGCACAAGTAGTTAACACCCATTTCAAGGGACTGTTCAGTATGAACTTGGATTTTACTGCAGCTTTTACTGACTTCTAGCCATGTAGTCTCAGTCTGTGTTCTAACAGCTGGGTTCTGGTTCTAAGTTTTGTGGGAATAAAAACCAATACACTTATTTGTTACTAAAATCAGCAATTATGACTGAGTACAGATATCTGAGCAAGAGGAGTCTATTTTCAGTCATTTTTCAAAATAGAACTGTGATTTTAATTATGGTCAAACCTTGAGGCAAATTTAGGGTTCTGTGGTGGTTTAAATAGAAAACAATGGTTTTGTAATATTATCCCTGGCAGGAGGCAGGTAAAACAGAGGTAGTTTTGGCAGTTGATGAGGGACTCCTGTTGGATGGGTTTGTCACACTAGTGGTCATATGTTAGTAACTGGAGAACCGTTCTCTTTCTAATGTGTCCACACATTAGTATCTGAGTGCCAAGATGGGGCTGGAGGAACTCTAAATGCAGAATAATGGCGAAAAAAGGGGACCGAACGCTAGTATTATGTTCTTCCTGCCCATCCAGGAAGATCAGGACATTGGGTTACCCTAAGCAAATTTTATTAAATGGACATAGAATACAGTTAAGTGCGAGGCTCAAGGAGGCAGGCCCAAGAGCTATGGAAAGGTGTTTCTTTTTAAGTATTCAGACACAGGCTTTGAATAGTTTCTCCACCAAGCTGTGGAGGAGGTTTGAAGGTGGGAACAGCACTTTCCACTTGGAAGTAATGCCCTTTACTGTAGCAGAACTGTTGGGTTTGTGCACATCACATATTTTGTGTTGGTGCGTTTGGCAAGCACCTGGGTTCCTCTGCTGGCTCTGCCAATAGCATCCATGTTTCCATGGAGCCTTCATCAATAGGGTGGATATGGGAGTTGGAATGTCCTGGTTTCCTCTTTGACACTCACACAGACAGACAAGCTTGTGGAGAAGTTGTTTAACCTACCTTCCATGTGAACGCTGTTTTGGAAGGAGCTGTAGTTGGAGTCTGGGGAAATGAAAATGCATGTGAATCATCTAATTCTTCTTTGAATGATTGTACACATGAATTCCTCTCTTGATGCACATGTGCCCCGTGCATGCTAGATTGGATTATTTTTGGCTAGCAGTGTCTGTTGGAGCCACGCGTGCACCCAAGATGAGGGCATACCGTCTGAAGCAGGTCCAACAGTCCCTCCATTCCTTCTTATCACCCTGGGCAGCAAGATGGAACCCCTGCAGTGACTGTCTGATTCTCTGCACGCTGTGCTAGCATTAGTGTGCATTAGTTATTGGTATTATTAATTAGTAGCTAGTGTCTTTATGCCAGTTGGCACAAACAAAAAAACCTGCTTTAGTCAGATATTTAGTGTACAGCCAGACCCTCAACCATGTACAGGGGCTCTACCAATATGGCAAAATTGAAATCCCCAGGGTTCAAAACCTGCCCCTCATGGGAGGCTTCAGTGCCACTTAACAATAGGTACTCCAGGTGCAACTCTTGTTTCGGAGAGGGAAATATTCCTGAGTAGTGATCCATATGTTGCTCCTTGCCTAAGCTGACTCAGAAAGCTAGAGAGGCCCTTGGCCCCCCTAAAATTGTTCCCATGGGGCACTCAATGCAAGCCTCCGTGAACGCTGAAAGGAAGGCTGTGGCTAGACCTCCATCTTCTGGTCACTCCCTCTCCGTGAGCTCCCCAGCAAGTTGAGATTCCACCCCGAGCTCTCTCGCTACCTTGACCAAGAGGCCCCAGTCATCTGCCTCCATCCTGCCATCGATGTTCTCAGAGGGTTAGGAAGAAGTACCACTCCAGAGACAAGATGAGCCATAGGCCACCATCTCCAGTGCCTGCCAAGTCAAGTCATTAGGCACCAGGTGTTTGACTTGTCTGGGGCTCAGCATTGCGGTCTGGGTGGCACTTGACACCAGCCGTTGTAGCAAATGGTTGACTCCACATCCATGGAGGCATTTAGTGATGCAACATTTTCATAAAATCAACTGCAATTCATAAGTTGTACATAGAGCCCCAAATTGGGTCAGAGACCTACAGAATTATCCAAGTTCATGTTCACCTTATAAGCACTGATGGTAAAAGCACGTTTGGTGAGGAAAACAAGTGTCCTGCCTCTGGAGTTCAGTGGAGCACACTCTCCTGCCCAGAAGGAGCCCACATTACATATACAGTGTGCGGTCATGTTTTTTGCTGCTAAATTCCTTTTATCTCCTCTCTAGGCTGCGGGGAATGCTGTTAAACGAGCATCTGACAATCTTGTCAGGGCAGCCCAGAAAGCAGCATTTAGGAAAGCGGATGACGACGATGTGGTGGTCAAAACCAAGTTTGTGGGCGGCATCGCTCAGGTTGGTGTGAACATCCAGAGCAACAGTAGGAAAAATTTGTGTCCCAAAAATATTGCCTTATGTAACACAGTAATAGATTCATGCAGTACTGTGTGAAACTTCATTGTAAATAACTTGCCTCAGTATATTTCTGTTATGGACAAATAGACAAATAATGCATACAGAGAATAGGCAATACTCTGTGTTTGTCTTACACAGTGTGTTAGATAGTTGTCATGGTAGTTGTTGCCACTGTATAATATCTTTATGTATCCCTCCCTGTTGTTGTTAAAGTGAAGATTTCCTGCTACTTATATTAATGGTTCTTTCCCGATGCTCCTAGACCTGCTTTAAATCTTCTGAAATCTCAATTACATGACCGTTTGTGTGCAGATAATCTTGTAATAAGGCTGTGGTGGGGAGAATTACTTTTACTTCATTATTATGGCTTTAACAAATACACAGGACTAAAATAACTTTAAAAACCTATTTCAATCAATTTCTAGAATTGCCACTTATTAAAAAATAATGAAAAGCTGCTTCTACAGTGGCTGCTATTAAAAGTATGGGAACTTGCCATTCCTGAGTATTTTACAGCACAGTAATATCTCCTGTGTTACTCCTAGGTATAGGAAACTCTTGCAGGTACGTGGGACTGTGATTGTTCAGTTATTAATGTTGCTCAGTTTATTACATTATGAAGTGTTTGCAGGATAAGTTCAAGGTCAGTGTCCCCTTTGTTACTGTGGATCCAACAGACACCAAAAGAGGAGAAAAGATTTTAAAATAGGGAAAGGTACAATATGTTAGTAAATAGTAAAGTTAGTTAGTTAGTAAAATAGAAACAGCCCAGATTGATTTCTCCAACTCGCCTCATCCTGTTTCCACCTACCACTGTTTTATAGCTAGTTTATTCTGAGATGCGTCTGATTGGTGGGCCTGTATAGTGGTCCAATAGATGGTGGAATATGCTGACAGCCTCTTTTCCTGCACTCTGGGATCACTGAGGAGGAGGGATGGGAGCTAACAATGCATTTTAGTGGCTTGATCCTGCAAGGGACTGGGCATGCTGGCCTGGACTAGCAAAGCACTTAAGAACATAAGAACAACCATACTGGGTCAGGATACTGGGTAGATGGAACTTTGGACTTTCTTCCAACAGTGGTCAATGCCATGTGCTTCAGAGGGAATGAACAGGACAGGTAATCATCAAATGATCCATCCCCGTCACCCATTCCCAGCTTCTGACAAACAGAGGCTAGGGGCACCATCCCTGCCCATCCTGGCTAATAGTCATTGATGGACCTATCCTCCATGAATTTATCCAGTTCTTTTTTGAATGCTGTTATACTTTTGGCCATCACAACATCCTCTGGCAAAGAAGTCCACAGGTTGACTGTGTGTTATGTGAAGAAATACTTCCTTTTGTTTTTTTTTAACCTGCTGCCTATTAATTTAATGTAGTGCCCTTTAGTTCTTGTGTTATGAGAAGGAGTAAATAACACTTCCTTATTTACTTTCTCCACACCTGTCATGATTTTATAGCACTCTTATCATATCCCCCTCCTTAGTTGTCTCTTTTCCAAGCTAAAAAGTCTTATTAATCTCTCTCCGCATATAGAAGCTGTTCCATACCCTTAATCATTTTTGTTGCCCTTTTCTGTACCTTTTGCAATTCCAATATATTTTTTTTAGATGGAGTGACCACATCTGCACGCAGTATTCAAGATGTGGGTGTACCATGGATTTATATAGAGGCAATAGGATATTTTCTGTCTTATTATCTATCCCTTTCCTAATGATACCCAACATTCTGTTTGCTTTTTTGACTGCCGCTGCACACTGAGTGGATGTTTTCAGAGAACTATCCACACTGACTCCAAGATCTCTTTCATGAGTGGTAACAGCTAATTTAGACCCCATCATTTTATATGTGCTTTACTTTGTGTCTGTCAGCATTGAATTTCATCTGCCATTTTGTTGCCCAGTCACCCAGTTTTGTGAGATCCCTTTGTAACTCTTCGCAGTCTGCTTTGGACTTAACTATCTTGAGTAGTTTTGTATCATCTGCAAACTTTGCCACTTCACTGTTTACCCCTTTTTCTAAATCATTTATGAATATGTTGAAAAGCACTGGTCCCAGTACAGACCTCTGGGGACACCACTATTTACTTCTCTCCATTCTGAAAACTAACCATTTATTCCTACCCTTTGTTTTCTATCTTTTAACCAATTACTGATCCATGAGAGGACCGTCCCTCTTATCCCATGACAGCTTACTTTGCTTAAGCACTTCAGCTCACAAGTCCTGTTGAAATCAATGGGATTCTTCACACGCTTAAATGCTTTCCTGGATTGGGGACAGTGTGTTCAGCGCTCTGCAGGAATACACCTTAGAACTGTTGTGCACTGATCACGAATCCCCTTGTGAAAGGGACAAAGATCCTCGCCTTTTTTTTTTTTTTTCTCCCTCTTTAATCTTCTTCTCCATTATCACAGTCCTTTCTCTTTTTCTTTAGATCATTGCGGCCCAGGAGGAAATGCTGAAGAAGGAAAGAGAGCTGGAAGAGGCAAGGAAAAAACTGGCTCAGATCCGCCAGCAGCAGTATAAATTTCTCCCCACAGAACTGAGAGAAGATGAGGGCTAAACTGCTGAGACGTTTTTTTTTAATGAAATGAGCTCAAGGGGGACAGTGCAGAGAGAACTAACCTGACAGCATTCTGATATGCAAGCACTTACCTAAACAAATTGCCTGTAATAGCTTTAGGTGAGCAGAGGGCAATAAACATTTGTTCTTTCTCATCTGTTCAGCTAAGGTGCGTGCTCATCAAACAGATGGTACAGTGTTAAGTCCACCATTCCTGTTCCTTCCTTCCTTCCCTGACTCACTGTATCTCAGGAGAGAATGCCTCACTTTTTCCAGAAGGTTATAAAATCAGTATTATGTCATTACCTTAAGCTTGATCTATTTATTGTTCCTTGACCTGTTGTAAGACTTTGTTAATATTAATAGGAAAACCGTTTATCATAGCTATCTATCACTATGGAACCAGTGGATTTTTTTTCCTCCAACAAGAAGACCAAGATTGAGGTGAATATTTATTTGAGAGGAAAAGACACCTGAGCGTGGGTTCTAGAGATTTTGTCCTCTTTCAGTGAAGCTGGTTCACCCCAGGATTGGAGGGATCTTCTTTGTACCTGTTTGCACTAGTTTTATTAGTTCCTGTACCAGCTTCTGCTTGTACAGTATTTAGATTCACAGTTCCCGGGCCTGCAAAACATGGTAGTATCCATTCTTTTCATTGTTCAAATAAACCAAGAAATGGAAATCTTGTCACCGTCTTAGTACCAGGTTATGAAGGAAAATGTTTTTCAATTATATACCTCTCAATATGCGACTACTTTTACAATAGGAAACATCCACAAAATTTCAATTAACATTGGACTGAATAGTTCCTTTCGAAGTATCTTACCTGGCTCAAACTGTGGGATTTCTGCTAGAATGTATGCTAGCTGAAGTAGAGACATTCTTAGTACTTCAAAAGACTACCAGAACTCTTGCTATTCTCATGAGGATTTTATTTCTAATTGTTTTGTTTTGAAATCTAGATGGGTTGTTTTTTGGTTGTTTTTTGTGTGTGTTTGGTTTTTTTGAAGAAACTTATAGCTGTTTTAGAAAGGGCCCTTTTCCGAAATATAAAAGAACATCGGCAAGTCTGAAGTATGGACGCTTGGAAGTTGATATTTTCCTAATTTGCATTGATCAAAATACCCTCTCTAAGGAACTACATTGCGGAGAAAGGATAGAAGAAATTGTACTTATGTCTTGAGTTTCAAAAGGTACTGTAATTTTCTCAATCTCTGATGTGGCATAAACCCACAGTGTGGACTACAGATATAACATGACACGTTTCCAAGATGGGTAGAGTCAATGGTGCATTTTATAATGTCTGATTAAAAACAATGCAGAAACCAGAACTAGCAAAAGCCACCTATTAGACCAGCTACAGAAACAAGGTCTTTCTTAACCGTGGTTCTCCAGCATATGCCCATCCCTGCACACGCCCTCTGAGCAAATAATGTCAAGTCCATTTGGGTCAAAGAATGTTGTTGCTCCACTTCTTCTGAAAGCCATGCTGCCATTTTAGATACCTACCACTACTTCCAACTGAGCCAGTTGTGTTAGATACCTACCCACTTAATTGCCCTTGTTGCAGAAGTACTTGTCACATAGACTCAGAAGTAACCCTCTTGTGTTAGGTTACCAATTTAGATATTGATAACTTCTCATTTAAGTTACTTGCATGTATTATACCTATCGGAAATTTTGTCACACTAGTATAAATATATCACAAAAATCCATAGAAAATAAATATTAAAATGTACAAATTTTTTTAGTGTCTCTTCTCTGATGCTGAAGTATTTCAGACTCAGCGGAATTGTGGATTCTCAGTAAATGATGAGAGAGCAGTTGGCAAGCCCTGAGCAGAATCCTTTTGATAGGAGCAAATATGGATTTGCATAAGTGTGTCCAAAATGAGCCTCTGCCCTGACTGCGTAGACCAGGTAAAATGAGACTGAAAGCAGTATGTAGCCTCTCTGTACGCAACTGCCACCAGAGAGAGATTCCAGTCTAGGCTTTATAACCCCAGCAGTAGCTGTATTGGTTAGATTCTCACCATGAGTTTGTGCAGTGAGTCCAGTGAGCAGTGGCACAAAACATCTCTATAAAAAATTATTTAGAAAAAACAAATCCTTCATTTAAGATTTTTAAGTAATCTGGAAGGCTGAAACACAGCTTGTTTTTGTAGGATCTAAATACACATGGTCTTAAATGAGCTTTCTGCTGCTTTTGCTTATTCAGTATATCAGGCTTTCAGTTTGTAGCATTTTCTTTTGCTTACCTGGATAGTATCAACATTCCTGTCACTTCTTTAAAGATTTTGGGGCGGGGCGGGGGGTTGGGTCAATGTCTTGCAGATTTTTTCTGATACTACATATTGCTTTTATTTCACGTACTGTAATTTAAAGTACTCCAAGTAACGTGACGTTTTCACTAATGTACCAGTGCTTCATTGTGATCACTGTAGTACAATAACACAGCATTTTAATTATGCATACAGTGCGAATGGTATTTCCCTGTTTTAGGAAAAGAATAAGCCAAAACCCCAGTAAAATTAAATTGTATACAGAAATTGTACTGCTAGGATTTTTTCAAGCTAATAGTAATTTTTATGTTCAAATCATCCTCTTGTCAAAGTTGTGAGGGAAGTTAATTTCAGTACTTATACTTGACGGATGTTGCTTCCTCAGGCAATTGCCCTGCTTGCAAGCCCTGGCTTTTATATGCAGAAAACCAGCTGTTGTGGCACAGATGGGCCATGGAGTTTTTATAGCATGTTTGGGGGCGGCTCAAAGAAAAAGGTTGAGAACCCCGACCTACACAGAAGGTTACTGGGCAGCAAGCCAAGGTGTGAACCTAGAGCACAATAGCTTGCGGCACAGTAACATCGCCTTTGGATACTGCTAGAGTGCACTCTGGGACAGTCAAACATTATTGTACTGCAAGCTAGTGCACTGTAGATGCACGCTGGCTTGCCATTCAGTAACTTTCCATATTGACAAACTTGGGATATCCAGCAGACTAGCTGCAGTGTTTTTCAGCTTGATTTTTGGATTTCTATCTGGGAGACCGCTAGATTCCACAAACTCATTTGAAGTCCATTTCACTTTCTTCTTATCTGTGGGACTTGTAGTAACACTGAAATCAAAGTTAGAACATCTGTGGTGTTTGTAATTAATTCAGTGCAGTTATTTGGCATGGAGAGTTGCAACAGAAAATCTCAGGCAGGAATGAGGACTGGGTAGTAATTAGACCTATTTTCTTCCTTACCTATTCTTCTGGATTTTAAGTTTTGAAATAACAAACAAGTTATGTAGTATCTTGCCCATCTTCGTGATGTGGAACTGGCTTTAAGAAATGTCTGGAAATTAAAAGCAAAATGTCTCAAAGTTCTGAATGTACAAATATTCTAGGGAGGCTTTACACGAAGGTCCAGAAGATAAGTTGGAATTGGAGGGAACACTTTTATAGTTTGTCTAAACTTTTCTTTTTTATAGGCCAGCAACCGCAAAGTGAGGGATGGGGAAGAGTTTTTTAAAACCAAAAGTTGAAGACTGAGCTCTTGCTTTCTTTTGTCCAGTTGCCTTTGATCTCCTGCATCTTCAGACTAGTTTCTATGACAGAATCTATCAGAATTACAGCATAAATGGTCTTTTAAATTTACCTAGGAAATAGAGGTTTTTCTAGCCTCACATTACTAAAAAACACTCAGACCAGGCCCCAGAACATGCTGATGACAAGGCCATCAAGGAATACATCTTATGTTTTGTGCCATGGCTAATCCATTCTTCTTTTGATCATTACTCCTGGAGCTTTTTGTGCCTTATTATGTATATTAAAAGCTCCTGCCCTATCTTATACTTAAAGTTGGGGAAAGTTAAACTTTATGTACTGTTGGTTTCTTTGAGCTTGTATAGAAATTTGGAAGATTTCAGTGGACTCGGCTCATCATCCCGAGTCGATATTAATCCTGGAACTCGCTTTTCTGTATTTGCAGTAATATAAAGAGAAATACACTGCTCAAAAGGGTGTGTGTTTGTTAGTGCCTGTTACCAGCAATTTTACGACATTGCTGGTAACACGACACAATTCCGATTGTCAACACTCCCATAGAACTTACATAGTATCTACAAAGTTAATACCTTTTTTTTTTTAGGTAATATATGTTACCAGTCTGCTACTGATTACTGTAAGGTAACCATTTATGCTGGACTTACCATATTAACTAATGCTGCAGTGAAATCCAACTGGTTAGGTGCTAACGTTGTTGATACAATATTCTACATTAAGCAAAATCTCAAAAGAGATGAAGCTAATAGACTGCTGAACTTCACTATACCTAGCAGAGATGTGGAATGGTAGCACGGTGGCTAGAGTAGATTTTTCTCTACCGTCCATCTTTAATACTAACCAGAGCAAGAATACAACTGGTAATAAATGGGGAAAAGCAGCATAGGAAAGCTTTGCTACAATTTTTCTGAAACAGAAATTTAAGTGGATCTCTGTCTTTAAACAACAACAAAATCATTCTAAACTGGGCATGAGCCAACAGGATAACATGTCCTATCTGCCTATAGCAGAGAGCTGACAAACTTTACCATGCATGTCTTAAAAGCCTAATACCTCCATGGCATAGTTCTGTTCTAACTTGCCTTGTAAGGCAACCAAGTATCTTTTAGTATAAAAATGACAAGGATGTAAACATGATACTTTTTCATGTCCTTTATTTCATTTTCATGTGGCAACATGGTATATGAAAGATAATTACTTTGCCTAGAGAGAATTCCTGTCCATCAATAGAGTAATATATTGAGTTGTAAGTAATTAGGGCTGTCTTTGTTGCTTTAAAAAATCAAACCACTATGGATTTTTTTCTTACTGAAATTTACTTACTTTATTAATATGATTGCAGCTGAAGAACCTTCTGAGTGAGACAGTTTTATAGTGGTATGTTTGCAAGTCGTGCTGGAGTTTGGGGTGTGAGCTCATGTTCTGTAGCTCAACTTTCTCCTAGAGCTTTAACCACACAGAAAAGCATGAAGGGGGTTAGCCATGCTGTTACACTGTATGTATGCTGTTTATCTGGCCACAAAAAGTATTTTTTTGTATTCACCAAAAATAAACTTTTGAAGGAATGACCACCTTTCTTTTGCATGCTTGCGTGTTTGTGTAGCTTGACCTATTTCACATCCCTTCCCACGGATTTGGCATGGAAAGGTTCATATTGCCCTGAATCCAAGCTACGTGACATCCTTATCGGTTTGTGAAAGATGTGGGGGAAGGGAAGTAGCTTATTTAAAGCTATGCTGGATCCACTCAGACACTAATGAGCCTTCAGCACCCTTTTGAAGGAAGCAAGTGTTATCTGTGTACAGCTGTGGTACACAACAGAATCATCTGCCAATAGTCGGAGCATGTTTGGGGGTCTTAATTTTTTGGTTCTTATCGATAATGCTGCTTCCATTTCACCCGGACTTTTCTAGGTCAAATTTTATATGGAAATGGTACCACCACATCCTGGATGCAACTCTGCATGCAAAGTGTGTAGCTGTAAACAGTGGAACTGTTTCTAGTAACGACTCTTCCTACGCTAAATGCAAGCTTGCTGTTTTCCTTGGCTGTGACCATCTTTACACTGGTGTCCTTGACATCAGTACTGAAGTTGTCATGGCTGCAGATACTAGCAGTAAGCTCTGGTTATCATGATGGTCTGTCACCACATGTACCCATGGTACCAGTGCTAGTAGGTAATCTCTCTTCCTTCCCTGTTTGCTCCACTGAGGGAGACGGGTTTAGGAAATGCATCTTTTAGCGGTTGGTCAGATCAGTGTTACATAGAGGGGTGGGAAGCACGGGCCATGCTGTAGGCAAACTTACTTTTAACATGTGTTTTAAAAAAATGACTCAAAAGTATCTTGGTGTTCACTGTCTCTTCCTGATATCCCCGTTAAAACGGCTTTGATTTAAATGTAAAAAAAAAGCACATTTCCAAATGCCAACCCTGCTAACTCAGCCTGGTCTTAGAGTCAAGAAAGGCTCATTCCTTAAGCTTCATCACCTGTAACTAAAGGTTCCGAAGGCTAAACTGTGTCCTTAGTCATGCTTCTACTACTCTGTTGACTTAAATTTGTTTCATTACTTTTGTTTGCTTGCTTTTTCCTCCTCTTACTTCTTCACAGCTATGGGAGAGGGACAGAAGCAGCACCAGCCTCTTCTCAGCAGGGATGCTGAGGTGGGTTAGACAGATAAGTGGGGGGAGGGGCTACACTATACATCTTATAGGCACACATACTTATTTATTTTTTTCAACAATACGCACTTAAATGCTTACTTCTCCACTGCTGCTGGCAGCAACGCTGCCTTCAGAGCTGGAGAGAACTGCAGAAGTAAGGTGGCAATGCCAGACCGTTCCACCCTTACTTTCATGCTGCAGCTGGTGGCAGGGCTGTCTTTGAAGCTGGGTGCCTGGCCAGCAGCCACCACTCTGTGGCTGCCCAGCTCTGAAAGCAGCACCCCACCAGCAGCAGCGGAGAAGTAAGGGTGGCGATACCATACCGTGCCATCCTTACTTCTGCATAACATTTGACCTTTGCTCTGGGAGGGGTGGCTACGAGCGGGCTAAGGCAAATTTTGGAGTGGCTATAGCCCCTACAAGCCTTCCCTGCCCCCCAGCGCCATCCCTGGAGAGGGAGCTGGATTCTGTTCATCCTTAGGCATCCTCAGCTAAATTGTTCACTAAATCTTAAACTTGTGCAAGCCCTTTCAAAACACTGGGTTATTTTAAAATTTGTCACTTTTGGCTTAGTGACTGCTGAGCATGCTACTCATCCACATGTATGAAAACTGAAGTTCATCCCAATAAAAAAGGGATTATTTTAGGACTTTACCCATCCCTTATGTTGCTTCTGAGTCAGAATCCCTTGATTTAAAACACTGTATGCAACATGCAGCCAAGCCCAGCACCTGGAAGAGATGAAGATTCTTTCGTGTTCGCTCACCACAGTACAGTGTGTTATCTTAACTTTAGTAGTAATATGATTCGGCATTTCAAAGCACGAGAAAAACCATTAATATTGCTTTAGTACAGTGAGAAAGCTCTTCCGTATTGTTAGGTTAATTGTTAATTCTTGATCCCCAACCCAAGTGCTGGCTTTGATGATGTTGGCTGAAAGTTACATTTCCAGCTCAGATGCAACATCCAGTGGTCCTAAAGCATTAATATAATCCTTTTATTTTAAAATGATTACCAGGATTTACTTCACTTTCTAGAAACATGGATTAGCAGGGTCCTGAAGTCCTTATGCCCACTGTTGGTATTCAGTAAGGTGTCACTGACTAATTAAAATATGAATCAGCTAAAGGTATATTCCATCTTTAAATTTCATTATTAATGATATTTCGCTTGTAATTGCCTTGGAGATGTATGTTGCACTTTATTGGTCTAAATATTTATTTGTGTAAATTGAAATATTAATGACCCAATTTAAGCCATGAAGAGAGTGCCCAGGTTCCATGGTGGTGGACATATGAATGCATGCAGTAATATATTCATATTTGATGATCTTGTATTTTACATTAAACTTGCTAACAATTGAGTGACAGTTAATACCATTACTAGCACTACTTATGAAATATAAAATGTTTTTAGGCCCCGATTCAGCAAAGAACTTCTGCGCATGCTTAAGTCTATTAACTTCAGTAGGATTTAACCACATGCTTAAAGGTTAGCACATGCTTAAGTGATTTGTCAAACAGGCTAATAGGAGAGGAACAGAGTGCTGGCATTTATGAATGTTGTGCACCCCAATTTCTGTTAATTGGGTGTGTCAGGTATTCAAGGAATGTAAAGTCAGGCCCAGAGCATTCTTTTTTTTTCATGCTTGTCAAGGTAACCTTTTCCATTGAATAAATGTCCTCTAGACCACCTTAGTATGCTCAAGTATTAAAAATGATACCTGGCTCTTACATAGCACGTTTCAGCCACTGATGTCAAAGGACTTTACAAGGGAGATATAAGTACAATATCAGTATTCCCATTTTACAGGTGGAGAAGGCAGAAAGAGAGAGAGAGAAAGTGACTTGTCCAAGGTCACTGAGCAGGGGTTCTTAGAAGTCAATGTTTATTGTTGCTCCTACACTGTGGGAACGAAATAGATTGCCAATGGTAATGGAATATCCAGTGGATACTTAATATCTATAATACTATTTAGTTCACTCACTGGTCTGCTTTACTCAATGTTACATAATGTTTCCGTCCTCTATGTCAGATACACAGAAATCAAATGCACTCTTTCCCTGTAACTTATATAGCAAAGGACTTAAACAGTGATTGAGATCAGTGCCAAGAATAACTCCATCTTTCACTGCAAACTTTAAACAAACATCCTGTCTTCCAGAATTGATTTTAATCTGCAAGAATCTGTCTCTTGCTCGCTGTCTTGGTTTTGCCTTTTTCATGCGAAGTCCTGCTAAGTCACTGGATTCAGGCCTCACTTTCAGCTTTCACAATAGATACCAACTATGCATTTTTCATAGACTCCAAGTCTGCTGCAAGGGAAGTGGCTGCTTTAATCCTTTTTGAGAAAGCTCTTGCAGCTTATTTTGATCAGCCTCCGACTTTACCAAGGCAGTATTCAAAACTTAATTTCAAGAATTCTGAGGCACTGAGCCCTTTGGCACGACAATTTTAACCACAATACCAGTTTTAAAGTTTATCCACAAATGCCTTTAATCTTCAGTAGCTATGTGAGATTTAAACATTTACTGCCAACCTAGAGACTCTTGCTGTCTGCCTGCTCTGATTCATTTTTTCCTTGCGGCTATATAAGAATGCGCATTTTGCCTGGTTTCAGTGTTTCTCTTTACAGTTTTTAGAAAGTAACGGAGTTGCCATGATATAAGTTTTGAAAAAGATGCAGGGACAGTTTCTTTGTGGCTAATCAAAGGGTTTGTTTTTTCATTCTCTGCATAGGTTGTGAGTTGTATGAAATAGGTGGCATTTAGTCATCTCATCCCAACTCTGACCTGTCGGTATAATGCTTGAGTGGATACTAAATGTTTAACCTTCAGCCAAACCCTTCAGCCCTTATTGCAGAAACGTAGTATCTAAATAACAACTGAGGACTGCAGGATTTGGCACTCAGTGTGTCCAGGAAATCCAGTCTTTGTGGGAACATTCAAGGTATGACCTAAGGCAGAGAAGCATTGGAAACAAGCTGGGCTTAAAAAAAAGAAATCACTTCAAGCCCAAGGGTGAACATTTGCCTTGTGTGGGTTTTGGAAGTTCAGCTCAGTGTTTAGTATCATTTATTTATGTTTTTGGTGGAACCTCCATTTCTCTGGGTTTATCTGCCTTTGGTCAGCTTTCTTCCTTTGAAAGTGGGTATGTGTTTGGATGGCTTTCGAGCTACTGATAGACGTTCAGGTGCAGGGATCCAAAAATGTCCGTGTGTCTGTGGGAGAGAGGAGAAGCAGCAGATTTTATGTTTACATTTTATCCACAAATGCAGGAACTGCATCTGTTACAAATTGCAGTCAAATCCTGATCACTGCACTGGAAATCAATGAACTCAGTGGAAGCAGGGTCAGCCCCATGTCCTGCTCACTTTACTCATGCTATCTTCCCATTGGGAGCATAATTTGGCCCTCCTGTGTGTATGGTAAGTAAATAGAACTATTGCTGTCACTGAATAGTTACATTAGTCTCTAAGGTGCCACAAGTACTCCTTTTCTTTTTGCGAATACAGACTAACACGGCTGTTCCTCTGAAACATATCTTAAACCTTTTCCTCATTAACATACTCAGTATATTGAGGTCTGCTTAAACTAATCTCAGCAACCTGTGAAATAGGTCTCAAACACATGAATTAGAAGAGCCTTTGCTTTTAATCACAGCACAAATGTTTTCCCAAAACTTCTTTGAATCTGTGTTTCTTTTTGTCTTGGAGGAGATTTAGTTAAATTAAAAAAGTTTCTGTGCCCATTTTGACCAGCTGGAGCAGTGACATATCTCATTGCCTCTTGTATTGCAGAGGATATATTTTTGTATAGGAAAAACATGGACAAAAATCTTCATAATGCCAAGATAGGAAGGAATTTTTATTCTCATATGTCACAGGAGATCACTCTTCATTTGGTTTGGCTAAATCATCACCACCTGAAAAGAAGGTGGTACAGGCTAGATGCAAAGAGGAGCTCTTAAGTTTTACCTTAGTAGAAATAGCCAGTGCAGGACACCATTTTTATTCTGCTTCTAGGTCTGAAAACATCTATTTCTGCCATAGCAAGGTACAACAAGTGCTGTATCACTGGAAACACACTCAGATGCCAGTAGACTGATTCCAGAAGGGATTGGAGCCCATTCAGCTTGCTACTTATGTGTTATACCCTGTCCTCCAATCTGTGTCTGCCTTGTTTGTTTAGATTGTAAATAGATTGAACCCAGTGCTGTGGCTTGGATTCCCATATAGCCAGCAAATTCTAGAACAAGCCACAATCCAAAGGAATTTCAGGCTACTTATTAACTGCCTAAAAATTTCTTAACATATAAAGAAGATTAAATAGTGCCAGCTAGCTAAACATGCAAAGTTACAGATGCATTTCAGGACTTTACTTCCAAGAAAGAACTGGGCAGTGGTCTATCAGAATCAAACAGTGAGTATGTACAATGTAAACATTTGCAACTGAGCAGAATGCTTGAGTAACATAGGAGCCTCATGGTCTGGTCTTGTATCATAAGTCCATGGGTGTTGCAGTGGGAACTTGGGGCTAAAATGACACAAAAGTGGTATTGAAGGAGGAGTTAGGTTGCTGAATTATAGAGAAAGGGGTTATGTTTCAAATGAGATAAGCTCTCATTGCACAAGGCCTTTGATCTTACAGACAAGTGGGTAAAGGTTGTGGAGACTTTCTCATTTTTCATATACACAAGGCCACCTTTAGAGAGCAAAGAGAAACACGTGGTAACCAAAGTGTGTTGAAAGCCATGACTTCATTTCTTAGAACTTTCACAGCTGAATAACTCAGGAGAAATAACTCATTCCTGGCTGGTCTCTGCAATAACAGACATCCAAAAAATGTCTGGTATTTGTTTGGTTCACTACATGGGAGCAAATTTCTTAAATGTTTCCTCTGGTTTTAGAATCTGCTATTCTTAAAGTTTCAGCAATGACAGAGGGACGGGAATTTTCATCCAATGTAAGCACAGTTAACGTGAATTCACTTGAGAGGATTGTAAATCAACATGACTGTAAATCAGCTGTTGCGGAGGTAGATGTGAACACATGGTGATTCTGTCCCTGAAGTAGTCTGCTTTAGACTACTGAGTTTCAAAAAACACATTTAATCACAAACCCAGTTATTCAGCATCCTCAGCCAACCCTTATTCCTAAGGCTCGTGCTAAAAAGCAATGAGATTCTAGTACTGCTGTACTACACAGCCGCAGGATTGTCAGGCAGCATGCACTGCTTTTGCCCCAATGTCTAAAGTGAAGAGGAGGAGAGGAACAAGAGCTGTGTAACAAATGGAAACTAAAGGTATGTCTACACGGCAAGCAGAAACCCGTAGCAGAGAGTCCCAGAACCCAGGTCCACAGACTCAGGCTTGCAGGGCTCATGATTGCACTAAAAATAGCTGCATCGACATTTGGGCTCAGGGTATGAAGCCCACCTCCTCCCTGGGCTTCCGAGCTGGCATGAGTATAAATAGCAGTATTGCCAAAGTTGCACAGGTAGAAGCAGCAGAGCACAGCCGTGCCACATACATACCCACTCTCTTCAGGCAGGTCTGTGCTCAGCACAGCCAAACTGTGCATCCATTGCTCCTACCCATGATACCGCAGCCACGCAGCTATCTAGCCTCTCACAAGCTCCCATCGAGCTGTGTACGTAAGCAGGGAGAAATCACATCCTTCGCTCGTAGGGTATGCCTATACTGCAAACGGAGGTGTGGTTATGGGTAGGCACGCTCCCGTTAGCTTTAATCTACCTGGTATGGGTAACGATAGTAATGCAGACACAGTAACATGGGCTTCAGCCTGAGCGATCTGCCGCATTACGACCTGCAAGCAGCACGTGATTGAGAGGGAGTGGTGGTTCTCTAATGCTGAATCGCCCCAATGCTTCTAATTCCTTGTGGTTCTTCCAGCTAGAGAAGTATGAGCTGCTGCGGAGCACTCCCTCAAACAGCAGTTCCAAAGATCGCTCGTCCTTAGGTGTAAGGAAAGTTCCACAAAGAGCGAGAATTTAAAGGGGTCATTCTGGTTTTGAAATTTTAGTCTTCATCGATAAACTAAATGCTGACTCCAGGTTTTATCAGTTCAGATGAAGCTCTGCTCAACTCCCTGTACTTCCTGCAGGTGAATCAGCTGTTGCATCGTCTTTACACACAAACATCCTTCATCCAATGACTACTTTTATAAACTCTTCAGTGAAGTGCTTCCCAAGGGCATAGGCCAACGCCTAGGCTTATATTCAGTTTAGTCTGGAAAATGAAGCCACAGGCTGAGAGTTCTTCAAGATGTTCAGAAGATCTGTTGTTTGAATGAGTTAGCAGCAGACCCCTCCATGGATGTCAGTGGAAGAGTTCCGTGTGGAGAGACTCGTTGAAGAGAAGAAGCTGAGACGCAGTAGACCCTTGCTATAACGCCCTTCGCAATAGCAAACCTTGTGCTATAGTGAATGTGGTCCCTGGATCCCACCTCTATACCCACCCACTGTGGTGGGGGGCTGAGAGCCTCTCCAGCCTCAGGGCTGCACAGGGGGGTTGAAAACTCTTCCGGCACCAGGGCTGCATGGGAGGGGGCCAGGGCTGAGAGCTCCTCTAGCTCCGGGATTGCCACTGGGGCAGAGTGCTCCTCTGGCCCCGGGGCTGGAGGAGTGCACTGTAAGCTCCTGCCGCGGGGCTGGGGCCGGGGGAGCTCTCTCTCCCTGCTGCTGCCCTGGAGCCAGAGGATCACTTTCTGCTGCCAGTGGTGGTCCCAGGGCTGGAGGAGCTGTCCCCTTGTCTCTCTCACTGTAACGAACCCCTAGCCATTCCGAACAAATAGCTTGGATCCCCAGGGGTTCATTATAGCAAGGGTGTAATGTAGTCACTAGGTGACCACTTGGTTGTCGCTGAACATCTCTTAGCTGACAAGGTCATGCTAAGATGTAAAGCAGCTGTTGGCAGGACTTCACTGTGGATTCTCAAGTCCCATCTTGTTCCCCTGGAACATTTCAGGCAAACTGTGTAACCTGGTCACACAGGGAACCCCTTTAAAGTGTAGGCTGGGCTTCTGTAACACTTGTGTGAACTAGAGAGCCACATTCAGCTTCCCACTTCCGATACCCCAGCTGATCCTTCTCTTGCTGTAGGGTGACTGCCATTTAACTCTTTGCAAACAATCCACCCTACCACACTATGATTCTTGTGCAGTAACTTTCATTGGGCAAAATGTAAAACTGGAAATACTTGCCTGGTGACTGCAGTACTATATAGAAACCTGGTACCATAGAGACAGAGAGAATTCATTTACATGATTCTGAAAATGCTTATGAAATAATTTCTGTTTAAAATGTCCATTGTTCTGATGGGTTGCATATGAGAACAAAAGACCTGAGGGTGCACGGGTTTAAAAATGTAGCTTAATATAAAATAATATATTGCATATTGGGGATTTTTGTTGTTGTTTTGTTTTTTTTACAAGTGTTGCTTAAAGAAATCTAAACTTCTAAATAAATCATGGAAAGTGGGAAGAATTCAGCAAATGCTGGGAAATAAAACTACAAAGACCTGAGTAGAATTTATGGCCCTGACTTAGTATGCCAAAAAACCTTATATTCATTGTCACTTGTGCTAAGCAGAAAGTGTCCCTGCGCTTGCATCCTACAAAATTTCAAGTAAGAATGGAAGCCTTCACTTAGGGCTTGTCTACAGGGGGAAGCTACTGCAAAATAAGCTAGGGTGTGAATTTAAAGCACAATTATTGTGTACTAGCTCCCCAGTGAACGCGCCTTCTTGGCACTAAAAGTGCCTTTATGTGGTTTAGCTACAGTGTGACAGCTAAATAGTCAATTTCACTGCCTGGTTCTTCGAAAGTGGATTAAGCTAAACCACATAAAGGCACTACCAAGAAGGAGCGTTCACTGGGGAGCTGTCGACACTGGAAGAAAAGACCTGTGGCATGGCTCTGGAACTCTGCCCCCTCCAGGGTACAAGAACCCAGCACAAGCCCAGACCTCTACACTGCAGTTACACAGCCCCATGGCTCAAGCCCCACAAGCTCAAGTCAGTTGATATGGGCAGCTGTGGGTGTTTAACTGCAATGTAGCTATACCTTCTGAGTACTTTTGCCAGACCTGAAGAAGAGCTCGGAAGCTTGTCTCTGTCACCAACAGAAGTTGGTCCAATAAAAGACGTGACCTCACCCACCTTGCCTCTCTAAAACTGAGTACAAACAAAAGCAAAGCTGACCAATGTGCTTTTCATAGTTGAAGCAAGGTGAAGCACAGAATTAAACAGCATTAATGGTAAAAAGTAAACAAAATTGTAATCTTTCTGTCAGCTTTATTAGTCCAAGGAGTTGGCTGTAACCACAGCCAAGGGAATTTCTCTTTTTAATATATTTTAATTTTAACATGTCCTTTAACTAGTTGCTCACAGAGTAATTTACCTACACAGGTAATCAACAATGAACAAGCATTGTGTGTGTTAGAAGGAGCATCATCTAGTGGTTAAAGAACAGGATTAGGAGTCAGGATTCCTGGAATCTGTCACAGGCTCACACGTAGTCTTGCTATGTGACTGAAATCTACTCCTCGCTCCATCATTTTCCCAGGGAAGTGAGTGTCTCTGAGGATGAGTTAACTTATCTTTAGCACCTAGAAGACAGGGGCGGCAGGTTTGTATAATTTTGGTGATGCACAGAACAGGTCCAAGTCTTGACCCTCCCCCTCCAGACCCCCCCACCTTGTAAGCCAATATAGATTTTTTTTTAAATAATGTTAAAATGTGAGGGCTCTGGGGTGGGGCTGGTGATGAGGGGTTTGGGGTGTGGGAGGGACTCAGGCAGAGGGTTGGGGTGCAGGGGTGAGGGCTGTGGGGTGTGCCTGGTGATGGGGGGTTCACAATGCAGGAGGGGGCTCAGGGCTAGGGCAGAGGGTTGGGGTGCAGGGGGGTGCGGGCTCTGAGGTGAGGCAGGGCTGGGGATGAGGAGTTTGGGGTGCTGGCAGGCTGCCCAGGGACTGCGGCCAGAGAGGACTCCTCCCCCAGCCCTCCCCCAGCTGGCAGCAGCAAGCTCCGGGGGAGGGGCCCCCCGCTCCCTACAGCAGCACACTCACCTCGCACCACTGCCACTGCACGTGCTCTAGGGTCCCTCTCAGGTCCAGGAAGCCCCCTCGTCTCCCCTATGGTGGGTGCTGGGGGCAGGGCTGTGCGCCTCCTGTTCACATGTGCGCCTCCTCCCCTGCTGCTGCCCCTCACTGGGGGTGAGGTTTGGGCTGCCCCTTGCCCAGCGGTGACTGCAGGCGGGGGGGGGCCCTGTGCTGGTGGAGGGTCCCGCTGGAAAAGGGAAGGGTCTGAGGTGGAAGGGCAGGGGCAGTGTCAGCCTGCCCTGGCACTAGTGGATGGGGGGGTAGTAGGACCCTGCGGCGGCAGTTGATGCCAGGAGCCAGCAGGGCAAAGCTGCAGGCAGGGATGCTCTGGGGCCCGGGGGAGGTGTGCGGGGGCAGCAGATGGGGCTGGGGGACACTCGGGAGTAGCAGGGGGACTGAGGGAGAGACCCGGCCCCAAACATTGGTGGAGCCAGGCCACCAGGCCCTGAATATTGCTGGAGCCCGGGAACTACGGGCCCATATAACTCACCGCCCCTGCTAGAAGACAGAATGCTCAGGGGACAAATCTGCTTGAGATAATGGTCATAGATATCCTAGTGCCATTAGTTTACTTGAGCTCTACTTACAAGACCATTGCAGAACAGTTAATTAAAGATGAGCCTTCACCAAAACCCTAGTGTCACCAATGAAATTGAGGCTTGAGCCTATTTCTAGTGCTGTTTCTCTGTTAAAACGTTGCCATTTGCTGAGGCCAGGTCTTCTGTGGTGTAATTACATTGGTTAGTGGTGTGATCTTACTATTATTAACAACTTTTCTACTCTGGCAGTAGCCCTAGAGTAGATTGTTATGCTGGCAACAACAAAAAAAGTGCTTTTGCCAGCATAACAACATAACATTTTGCCAGTGTATCTCACTCCATTCAGGGAAAACTGGTTTAAGCTCTATCAGCAAAAGCACACTTACGCCAGTAAAAGCTGTTTCTTTCCAAGGAGGATTTGCAGCTATTGCTATCCCAGCGAGCTTTTCCAGTGCAGGCTAGCCCTTAGTCTAGGCGTGCTACTTCCTAATGCTGCACTTTGTTATAAGTTCAGAGAGTCCATTCTTCACACATGACACACTAAGCTCATAGAGGATTAGAAGACCAGGATGTAACACACTTGGAATCTGTGCAGAGAAAGCAGTTAAACCTAAATTTTCACTTGAACCACACTGGGGAGCTTCAGAAATCAGTTTGCTCCCTCAATCCAGTTTATTCTCTAGAAATGGGAAAAGATAAGGGCTGTGTAATTTTTAGGAGAAAAACATACCACTTTCAGATCCAGAGAGAAATCTGCCACTATTTTTTTGTTGCTGAACATTAGACAGTGCTGTGTGGGATCAGACCAGTGGTCTATACAGTCCAATATCTTATCTCCAGCAGTAGCCATTAACAGATGCTTGGAGAGGAAAGTGCAAGAAGTTCTGTAATGGACAAATGAGGAAGAATTTCCGCTATGCAAAGGATTTTCCAAACCCTCATCAGTTAGCGGTTGGCTTCTGAGCTGAGGCCTGAGGGTTTATATCCCTTGTGATTTGTTCACCTCCTATGGAATGTCACTTTGAATGTTTTCTTTATCCACACACAAGTTAAACCTCTTCCTTTTGCTAAGCTATTGGCCTCTCTGTCGTTTACTAAAACAGGTAAATTATACATGCTGTAAAGCATTTCCTTTTATCATATGTACTAGCCATTCCACTTTCTTGAATGTTTCCTTGTTCTTTGACCTGAGAGATGGCAACAAGTATTTGATTTAACTCCTCTACACCATTCCTATTTCTGTATTTTTTCGTGTCTCCCCTTGGCTACCTCCTCTCCCACCAGTCTCAGTTGTTGGTCTCCCTTCATACAGAAGTTTCACCATGCTTGTAGACATTCTTGTTGCCCTTCTCTGAACTCCCTCTTTCTGCTCTACCTCATGGCTTAACCTAGGTAGATTGACATTTTTCATTCCCCTTTTACTTTTTGCATTTGTGTGTAGGTATGGTACATGTGCGTAGTGTTGCTTTTCAGAGACATCCAAGATCATCTGTCTTGCCTGTTGCTACTTGGCAAGAGCTGTAATACTGCAATTCTAAAGCAGTATTTCTTATGCTTGGTCTCCTGAGCAAACAAGATCCTGCATATTCCATCTGGCTTCGCTTATCCTGTTTTCTCAGAGGCTTCCCTCTTTCAGCACTTTCCAGATCCCTCTGTGGTTGACCAGCCGAGACACCCTTGCACTGGTTGAGAAGTGGCTGTTGCTGCAGTCATAGATACAGAATAGGTTAACAGAAGGGTCACAGATCCAAACTCCTAGGTACCGTGAACCACGCTTTATACATTTCTATTTGGCTAACGGGTATTTTACCTTTTTTTTCAGAAATAACCTTTCCTGAGTTCTTTTCATTGTCCATCACCATGATGAAGGTCAGTAAATACACGTTAGGCCTAAGATGGTAAATTTTTTGTGCCAGTTTTGCAAGTCTGAGAAATGAAATTCATTTTTGATATTTTTTTTTACCCTTGTATAGGTTAGTCATGTAGACTGAGTTCACAATCAATAATCTCCTCTATTCTCTTCTTCACTTTTTATACCATAGTTTTTCCTTAAGTAGAACACCTTCTCCAACACGTCCAAAGACTCAGATGGGTAACCTTTCACGGTGCTTTCTGACATAGGACTTTCTACAGCCATCTGATCATCGGTCTGACACCTTTTAAGTCATTCTGAGCCACTTCAGTACAAATAGAGCCCACTTACTAATTTTGTATTGAAAATTCAGAGTGATCAGCTGGATGTAAAAGATTCTCTATTGTAATCTGCATAGCGAGCACAATGCTGAAAACTTGCATTACGCTGGCAGCATATATCATCCAAGACACTCTGGTTCCCTAAGCAGTACCTTATTAGGTTATTTCTCTTCATAGTCTCTGTCTGGTTGCAGAGGAGGTATTTGCATCATGGTAACATTCCAGAGCTGCTGCTAAATTTACATTAGGGAGCTCTGTTTTCAGTCTTCAGAGATGTCAGACAGCTTTAAAGAGATGAGGACTGTTTGAAAAGGAAACAGAAAAAGGCCTTCAGAAGAACATATATGAGTTCTGTGAAATTCACACCCACTCATGTAATAAGTGTGTTCCCTTGATATTTAGCTTAAAACTTGTTGTTTCACATTTGCTGGCAACTAATGTAACTCTTTTTAAAGCTTGCTGCAAACAATGGCACGTTTTCATCTCTGAATGATCAGAGGCCCTGGATTGCTTTGCAGTTTTTGTAGTGAAAGTTGTCATCATTCATCCTCTCATTAACCCTGGTGTCCAGAGTCCCTTCATCAGTAAATCTCCACATTGTGAAATCTTGTGTGTTAAGAAAGGAGAGTTCCTCCAAGAGGAGCAATCTGCCTGATCGAACGGTATACACTCTTGTATGCAGTGTTGTCGTATCCATGTTGGTCCCAGGATATTAGAGAGAGAGAGGGTGGGTGAGGTAATATCTTTTATTGGACCAGCTTCTGTTGGTGAGAGAGACTAGCTTTCAAGCCACGTGGAGTTATTCTGGTACCTTTCCAAGCCCTGAAGAAGAGCTCTGTATAGCTTGAAAGCTTCTCTCTCTCACCAGCAGAAATTGGTCCAATAAAAGATATTCCCTCTCCACCTTGTCTCTCAAAAGGCATACAGTAATATATCATTCCAAATGGCTCCTAGAAGGTGCTTTTGGCAGTTCAAGGGTTCAGAGGGTTTCTGAGGAAATTAAAGATGATAAATGTTGGAAAACTGAAAGTGTGAGTACAAGAGCTACATGATGGGGGAGGCAGTTCACAATGTTTTTTCAAAAACTTTCCTTTTTTGGAATATGGAACTATGATATTTGAAAACTTTTGGTCAGTTCTGACATTTAAAAAAATAAAAGGAGTACTTGTGGCACCTTAGAGACTAACCAATTTATTTGAGCATGAGCTTTCGTGAGCCACAGCTCACTTCATCAGATGTTTACCGTGGAAACTGCAGCAGACTTTATATACACACAGAAATCATGAAACAATACCTCCTCCCACCCCACTGTCCTGCTGGTAATAGCTTATCTAAAGTGATCAACAGGTGGGCCATTTCCAGCACAAATCCAGGTTTTCTCACCCTCCACCCCCCCCCCCACAAATTCACTCTCCTGCTGGTGCTAGCCCATCCAAAGTGACAACTCTTTACATAATCAAGTCGGGCTATTTCCTGCATAGATCAAGGTTTTCTCACATCCCCCCCACCCCCATACACACACAAACTCACTCTCCTGCTGGTAATAGCTCATCTAAACTGACCACTCTCCAAGTTTAAATCCAAGTTAAACCAGAACATCTGGGGGGGGGGGGAGGAAAAAACAAGAGGAAACAGGCTACCTTGCATAATGACTTAGCCACTCCCAGTCTCTATTTAAGCCTAAATTAATAGTATCCAATTTGCAAATGAATTCCAATTCAGCAGTTTCTCGCTGGAGTCTGGATTTGAAGTTTTTTTGTTTTAAGATAGCGACCTTCATGTCTGTGATTGCGTGACCAGAGAGATTGAAGTGTTCTCCGACTGGTTTATGAATGTTATAATTCTTGACATCTGATTTGTGTCCATTTATTCTTTTACGTAGAGACTGTCCAGTTTGACCAATGTACATGGCAGAGGGGCATTGCTGGCACATGATGGCATATATCACATTGGTGGATGTGCAGGTGAATGAGCCTCTGATAGTGTGGCTGATGTTATTAGGCCCTGTGATAGTGTCCCCTGAATAGATATGTGGGCACAATTGGCAACGGGCTTTGTTGCAAGGATAAGTTCCTGGGTTAGTGGTTCTGTTGTGTGGTATGTGGTTGTTGGTGAGTATTTGCTTCAGGTTGCGGGGCTGTCTGTAGGCAAGGACTGGCCTGTCTCCCAAGACTTGTGAGAGTGTTGGGTCATCCTTTAGGATAGGTTGTAGATCCTTAATAATGCGTTGGAGGGGTTTTAGTTGGGGGCTGAAGGTGACCGCTAGTGGCGTTCTGTTATTTTCTTTGTTAGGCCTGTCCTGTAGTAGGTAACTTCTGGGAACTCTTCTGGCTCTATCAATCTGTTTCTTTACTTCTGCAGGTGGGTATTGTAGTTGTAAGAAAGCTTGACAGAGATCTTGTAGGTGTTTGTCTCTGTCTGAGGGGTTGGAGCAAATGCGGTTGTATCGCAGAGCTTGGCTGTAGACGATGGATCGTGTGGTGTGGTCAGGGTGAAAGCTGGAGGCATGCAGGTAGGAATAGCGGTCAGTAGGTTTCCGGTATAGGGTGGTGTTTATGTGGCCATTGTTTATTAGCACTGTAGTGTCCAGGAAGTGGATCTCTTGTGTGGACTGGACCAGGCTGAGGTTGGTGGTGGGATGGAAATTGTTGAAATCATGGTGGAATTCCTCAAGGGCTTCTTTTCCAAGGGGTCCTTTTCCATGGGTCCATGGGTCCTATTAAATTGGATACTATTAATTTAGGCTTAAATAGAGACTGGGAGTGGCTAAGTCATTATGCAAGGTAGCCTGTTTCCTCTTGTTTTTTCCTCCCCCCCCCCACCCCCCCCAGATGTTCTGGTTTAACTTGGATTTAAACCTGGAGAGTGGTCAGTTTAGATGAGCTATTACCAGCAGGAGAGTGAGTTTATGTGTGTATGGGGGTGGGGGGGATGTGAGAAAACCTTGATCTATGCAGGAAATAGCCCGACTTGATTATGTAAAGAGTTGTCACTTTGGATGGGCTAGCACCAGCAGGAGAGTGAATTTGTGGGGGGGGGGTGGAGGGTGAGAAAACCTGGATTTGTGCTGGAAATGGCCCACCTGTTGATCACTTTAGATAAGCTATTACCAGCAGGACAGTGGGGTGGGAGGAGGTATTGTTTCATGATTTCTGTGTGTATATAAAGTCTGCTGCAGTTTCCACGGTAAACATCTGATGAAGTGAGCTGTGGCTCACGAAAGCTCATGCTCAAATAAATTGGTTAGTCTCTAAGGTGCCACAAGTACTCCTTTTCTTTTTGCGAATACAGACTAACACGGCTGTTCCTCCGAAACCATTTAAAAAAATGTGAAGCCCGCTGGTGGTAACATACATGAAAAAATTGCCATATTTTGTCTGACTTCCTACTGATTTTTGAGATTTTGTTGAAATTTGAAAAAGTTTGACCAGCTCCACTGGGTAGGAATGGAAGGTAAAATGAAATCAGACTGGATATGCTTTCTTACTATCCAGCTATTGCAATTACAAATTAGACATACACATGGTAATATGCACAGCACACAACTTGCTGTTACTTTATAATCTAATGTGGTGAGCTCACTCGTGCACATGTTTCTTTATATAATTTTTTCTGTGGTTCTTTAAGGCATGCTGGAGTGAGTGTTTTATACAAAGAAGACGTATAGATGACTGCTGGAGAGGGTGCAGGGAAAAGCAGATCCCAAATATATCTGCTGGGTCTGCTCCGTAACAAACTCTTTGGGGGAAAAATAAGGTGGGAGGCACAGAAAAGCTCCCAGAGTCTTGGCTCCTAACTGATCCCTTAGTTATTTCATTGTGTTTCTGTAAAAGGGATGCTTAGTTTAAAAATAAATGGATATTTGGTTTACTAATAGCAGCCAGATGTTCTGTAGCTGTTTATTGTTTACTACTTATATGATGGCAGTTCCCCACGGATCCCTATTAGCATTACAGAGAATATCCCTTCTCTGTATTATTGGTGTGAACAAGTATTGGTATGAAGATTTTTGATCAGGGAGGTCCATGATTGTTCTCCCACCAGAGCAGGGGGAAGGGCTATGAGGCCCCCACATGAGGTTCTCACTGGGAAACTCATACTCAATGCGCCTGTGAGGATGAGGTTCATGGGGAGCATGTCCTAACTTTACTGGAGGTTTGTTCCCAATCCCACAGGTTCTGAGGCCCCCACCCTAGCAATGCATCTGGGAGACATACTGCTATTGGTTGCCTCCTAAGATGTGAATGCCAGGCTGGATCAGATCCAAGGCCCATCCCTGACTCTCACAGTGGCCAGGTCCTTCGGAAGAAGGAGGAAGAAACCCCTCAGTGGGTTTCCTCCATGGACTGAGTGGCATTAGGTGAGTATTCTTTGGCTCCATTCCCTCCTTACACTGCTCTTGGGACTGTTCAACCACATTTCAGCACTTCAGGATGAAAGGGTGTGGGAAACTAATGTAGTTTCCTTCCTTGGGGGCAGTACTATCTCTGAGTGAGCAGAGGGTTTCTGTAACCTCCGTGTCAGAGTGTGGTTCTTTGTCCCTCTCTAACAGCCAGTCAGCGTAAGAGGTTAATGAGTTTCCTTGCCCTTTCTGTTCTGCAGGAAGCAGGTGTTTCCTGCCCCTCAGAACACGCTGACCAAACTGGGGAGGCACTCACCACAGATCCCCCTCCCGGCTAGCCAATGGTGGGGAGTGGCCAGCTGGGTCTCCATGGAGATTCTGGGCCCCAGAACACAGCTGGAGAGGAGCTTTCAGGCTGTTGGAGCTTCCTCCGTAAGATAAAGATGGTTTCTCCAGACCCTGGGGAAGACGTAGGCGTGGGAGTGGAAGGTGCCTGAGGAGAAGTCAAGCATCCCAGATGAAGGTCTGGGTTGGCACACTGAAAACTCTTACAATTGGACCCAATGGTACCCAGTTTGTGTCATCTCCAGGAACCAAATTCTCCTGGGTCCATTTAGCTCCACTAATGAATCACCAACAAGGCTCATCCATATTGCTTTACCTGAGTTCAGCACAGCAGTGACCACTGGAATGTATTAATACCTCTTCCTATACCGAGTTACCTGACAGTCCCCCATCACCCAGAAGGGATCCACGGATTACCTGCCTACAGTTTTTTTAACCTGTCAACTGGGACATACACTTACATGCAGTGGGGAGTCTGATGGGCATTTGCTGTAATGCTTTGTGCTGTGATTTTTTTAAGGCCTCTGACTGGTTCAGCCTTGATGCAAATCTGACGGGGAACAAAAAGAGTGATGGGAAATTCCTAGTGCCAGCCTTGCACCAGCACAGAAATCTCAGATACCATCCAGGCAGCTCCCAAGCCAAGTGCAATGCACAGCCACCTGGATGATAAACAGCAATAAACAGTCTGGGATAGCAGTCTCCCCAGAACATGCTGCCTCACTCCGTGCAGCAGCTGTACAGCTCAGCATGGTCACGTGCAGGGCTTTCACACACATGTGGAGGGCATATGCAGTGGTGGATGTGCTTGATAGCTGAAGGGGCAGGAATGCTATCTCTGGAGAAGATGCTACTATCTCTGGAGAAGAAAGGAGGATGCCTCTGCCTGTGTCACTTCAGTCAGACCATGCAAATTACAATAGCAGGGTCCCATCCACAGGAAAACACTTATTCCCACCCAAGTCTCCTTTCCGGCTTGCAAATGCAATGCTTAGCTGGCAGCTACTGGCAAGAGAGGGAGAGGCAAAAGCAACAGGCAGTAAATAATAGTTACAGCATGAATTCAGAAGTGTATCACCCCAGTGATTCAGCAGGTGGCACTGCTCAAGGTACAGTGATTTCCAGCCGTGGCCATGCTGCATAGATGCTCTCCAAAGAGAAGGCAGAAGGTCATGTCCCAAAAAGCTCGCTAAGGGGGAAAATGGTGCCATCACAGTGTTGGAGGTGTTCACTCTTTGGATGACGCATAAAATTGAGATCCTGCCCACTTGTAGTAACTACAGCAATCATGGTACTCTCTTTTGCAAGGATGGGTGTCGGCCTCAGTCTGGTAGCCAAACTCCACTCTGAGTAATTACATTATAAATTCCCACAGCCATTTCAACTGGAGGTGGCAGTCTTCACTTCCTTTCCTAAACTACTGGGTAGTGTTGCTTCTTCACCCATTTTTGACACACAGCCACTTGAAGTAGTTCTTCTCTCTCATAAACACTGGTTTGTGAAGCATGTTAGCATGAATGGAAGGCACTGATGAAGCATAAATTATTGTTTTATTAATCGGGATTGTATAATGTGTTCTCTGTCAAGAATGTTCACCCCAAGTGGTTTCAAGGCCCCCTGGTTGGAAGAGAAAGATTGCATTCTTTAGATCTTCCCAGCCTGGAGAGCCTGTTCTGAATAACATCCTATCGAAGTACTGTACATGACCTCAATACAGCAATAAATCCTCCCATGCAATTCCTGTCATTCTTTCACTGTGTGCGTGTGTGTGTGCATGCATGCATTTGGCATGGTGCCGGAGAATATTTAGAATCACCAAAACAAAAAAATATATCCACTTTCTAGCACTGATTTCTGGGAACACTGAAGACTTTTCTTGCCTTCTCTCAGAGACTTGTGGTGTTGCAGTTGAAGTCAGTGTCAAAATTCTCACCGTTTTGAATGGTGATAGAATTGGGGTCCTTATAGCAAGGATGGGTCAATGGTTAGGATGCGCACTTGGGATTTGGGAGACCCAGGTTCAATTCCCTGCTCTGCCACAGACTTCCTGTGTGACCTTGGGCAAATCGCTAAGTCTCATGCCTCAGTTCCCCTCTGTAAAATGGAATGTAGTGCTTCCCTACCTCACGGAGCAGTTTGGGATAAACACATGAAAGATTGTAAGGCACTCAGATAATCCAGCAATGGGACCCATCCATGCCCCTTAGACTGATAGCTTTGCAGAGGTGCTGTACAAATCAAATCTGTTATTACTCCATATGTAATGTTCCACAGTGGAGGAACCTGAGTGAAACATGGCCCCTGAAGGGTGGTAGCATGTCCTTCTGTTTAACAAGTTGACCCTTGCTTTCTGAAGGACCTCAGCTCAGCCTCCAGTTTGGTGCCTATGTTTTTACACCCAGAGGTAACGGCAAGTACATATTAGGAGCATTTGAATAATGCTTTGGTGTGTAACCACCTGATGTGAGGGCACAATCAGGGGCATAGTACTTGAATGACTATTAAATGGACCAAACATCATTCAGGAGCGCCATTATTTGCACACACAAAAACAGACACAAAATTTGAAGTTTGGGTCCATTATATTCCAGATAAGGTTATTGAGCTCTTCCTTACAAAGACCATCCTAGCTGTTGTAGTGGGAAGATACACTAGCAGGATGATGATAAAAATAACAAGGTATTTAAACCTAATCTCTTGCTAAGCTCTCTAGAGCCCTTATGCAACTTGGGCTGAAGGTTAAAAAGTTAATTGGACGGAGAATGCAATGGGGTAAGTTGAGGCAGCTGTTGTTGTTGGAGGCACGATGACCATCCAGAGATCAGCAACACGCTTTGTCTGGCATTAGCTGGTGTCAAATACTTCTTGTTTGTTACTGTGGAGGCCAGCCACCTGATCCACTTGGTGTAAATATAGCGGACAATTGTTTGGTTGTATTCATGCTTCCTCTTTGAATACAGCATGTGCAGTACTCCCCAGCTTTGGGGATTTGGATAACAGAGGACCAGCTTCCAGGCCAAACCACTCCTCCTCTCCAGCTCTGGAAAATCTATTCTGGACCATTACGCTGAAGAAAAAATATGGAGGAGAATGGGTTAGGTTCTTCCGTGTGTGCGTGCTGGGGATGGTAAGTTCTGGGGCATAGCCTGTGTGGACACTTGGTTGGGGTTTTCATACCAATGCCAATAATTTGTGGAGAATATAACTTTCCAAATCAGACCAATGGCCTTTGTGTTAAAGGGATTTGGGCATCTCCCCAGCTGGTATAAATGCATGCAGCTCCATTGAAGGCAAATTGACTTGAATGGAGTTATGCCAGTTTACATCAGTTGAAGATCTGGCCCACTGTATTGATCCTTGGGTCTCGTCAGCAATTGGTTTGGAAACGTAAAGGGGAATTTTAAGTGGGGAAATAAAAACTGCTCGAGGTCCTAGGTCAATAACAAGGTTCACATGAAGACTTCAGTGCTACAGGCCAAATTCTGGTCCTTGGATGTGCACAGATAATTTCTGTTTGCCTCAGATGGAGATGCATGTGTCTACATACATGCAGAATGTGGCTCTACAAATGCACTGGGTAGCACTGCATCTGAAGAACAGTCCCTCCCTTGCTTACTTAAAGTCTGAATCTCTTCTCCCCTGCAAGAGCTGAATGCTCTGGAAGTGCTTAGGAGGGAAGTTCTTTGCCAGGCACCCAGTGTGCTATGACCAGCGCTTATTACAAAAGTCACTGTTGCCTTGTGCTCCCCCTGTCTGCCTGTGTCGTGTCCTATACCTAGATTGTAAGTTCTTACAGTGCCGAGCACAATGGGGCCGTGTCACGGAGTCCCTGGGCGATGCTCTGGAACTGCTTCCTACGAAGCCAGGCAGGACTCTGGTGAAGTCTTCTCTCTGTGAGCAGATTGTCTTCAGGGCAAGAAGCTCACATGGCTTCCACCTTCCTGGGTCTAACCTTGGAGCATTCAGCATCCCCTGCCCCACTGTGCACTTCCCACAGTGAGTCCACCCAGGTGGGGTCCTGGGGAAGCCAGAGGGTCCTGCACCCCAACTCCGCAGTCAGACATGACTCTTAGCCAGACAGTAAAACAGAGGTTTATTAGATGACAGGAACACAGTCTAAAACAGAGCTTGTAGGTATAGAGAACAGGACCCCTCAGCTGGCTCCATTTTGGGGGGCAGTGAGCCAGACAACCACGTCTGCACTTCACTCCTCGTCCCCAGCCAGCCCCCAACTGACTCCCCCTCCAGCCCCTCCTCCTCTGGGCTTTGTCCCTTTCCCGGGCCAGGAGGTCACCTGATTCCTTTGTTCTCCAACCCTTTAGCTATCACCTTGCAGAGGGAAGGACCCAGGCCATCAGTTGCCAGGAGACAGAGTGTCGCCATTTATGTACACTGGCCCTTTGCTCTGCAACAATTACACCCCCTTATCCACCACCTAGAGACTTAAGAAATGCCGAGGAGAAACTGAGGCACCCCTACAGTATTCAGAGGAAACATTAAGAACAGTCCCACTTCATCACAGGCCGAATTTCTGATTGGAGAATCTAGGGCAGGGGTGGGCAAACTTTTTGGCCTAAGGGCCACATCTGGGAATAGAAATTGTATGGTGGGCCATGAATGGTCATGAAATTGGGGTTGGGGTGCAGTAGGGAGTGAGGACTCTGGTTGGAAGTGTGGGCTCTGAGGTGGGGCCAGAAATGAGGAGTTCAAGGTGTGGGAGGAGGCTCTGGGCTGTGGTGGAGGAGTGGGGGGGTTGAGGGCTCTGGGGTGGGGCTGGGGATGAGGAGTTTGGGGTGTAGGAGGGTGCTCCCGGCTGGGACCAAGGGATTCGGAGGGCGAGAGGGTGATCGGCTGGGGCAGGGGATTAGGGCGCGGGGAGAGACTCAAGGGTGTAGGCTCTGCGTGGCACTTACCTCAAGCGGCTCCCAGAAGCAGCAGCCATATCTCCCCTCCAGCTCCTACACTGAGCCGCGGCCTTGCGCACTGCCCTGTCTGCAAGCGCCACCCCTGCAGCTCCCATTGGCCACAGTTCTTGTCCAGTGGGAGCTGTGGGGGTGGTGCTTGGGTTGGGGCAGCGTGCAAGTGCAAGTGGAGCCCCCTGGCTGCCCCTCTGCGTAGGAGCTGGAGCAGGGCCATGTCACTGCTTCCAGTAGCTGCATGGAGCAGCCCATGACCCTGCTCCCTGGCTGGAGCACCTGAGCTCAAGGGCTGGATTAAAACGGCAGGCAGGCCAGATGTGGCCCGTGGGCCATAGTTTGCCCACCCCTGATCTAGGAGCTACAACAAGATCAGTGTTCAATAGGCATTTGGGATGTCAGCTTGGGAGTAAATAACAGAAGAATTAACTTTCAAATAACCTGCTAAAATGGAATTGTGTTTGGTTGAAGTCTACGCATGTCTGGGCACAGTCTGAGCTGCTGAATGTAGAGCTTGTGTCCAGTCTGACTGTGCACTGCCCTGGGATATGGTTAGAGTTCAGACAACATGTGCTGGCTTTGACTGGTCGTTACTCGCAGGCTTGAACGGACGTGCATTGAAGTCAATTACAGAAAGTCCATCCATCAGTAATGATCGGTTTGGGCCAATACTGGGTTACTGATTTGGGAGTGTAAATATACTTAACATTTCTCAGCTCACCTTTAACAGGAGAGTCTCTAAGATTTTTAGGTTAAAAAATGTGGCCTGCATATCTTAAAATTGTGTTTTTGATTACTAGATTCTTCAATGTTCTAGGATATGTTGGTGTTTTACACTTCACTTAACCTTGATTGATAAGTTAAATAAGAAATACACAGAGAGGAATTATTTTTAGTACTTCTGCACCCAGAACTTTGTGTGCTCTCTCCACTAGCTTTGCAGTAGAAGTTATCCAGTGATCATTCTCTATGTAATTTTGCAGGCCCCCTTACTGCAGGTAGGTAGTGTGTGTTGAAATGATAAGGCATAAAGCAGTGGTTCTCAACCAGTGGTATGCAGACCCCTGGGGGTACGCAGAAGTCTTCCAGGGGGTACGTCAACTCATCTCGATACTTGCCTAGCTTCACAACAGGCTACGTAAAAAGCCCTAGCAGAAGCAGACTAACTAAACTAAAATGTCATACAGACAATGACTTGTTTATACTGCTCTATATACTATACACTGAAATGTAAGTACAATATATTCCAATTGATTTATTTTATAATTATACGTAAAATGAGAAAGTAAGCAATTTTTCAGTAATAGTGTGCTGTGACCCTTTTGTGTCTGGTTTTGTAGGTACATAGTTTTTAAGTGAGGTGAAACTGGGGATACGTGATACAAATCAGACTCCTGAAAAGGGGTACAGTAGTCTGGAAAGGTTGAGGCACACTGGCATAGGGTATAGGGCTGTTGCCTGGTGAGCTGCTGAGTCAAACCTGATGCAACTTTACAATAACCCCAGACTAATGGCTTCTGTTTAATCACTAACTCCAAGGTGCACTGAGAAGTACTCAAAGAAATGTGCCAACTCACTGTCAGCCAGATCCTGTTTCCTGTTGCCACTTATCCTCCTGACTGGCCAAACCTCAATTCTCTTGGGCAGTAGGCTGTGGCGACCCCAAAGACTGCGTGGACAGCTGGAAAAATATTTGAAAGTAAAGTTACTTGCATCTCCTTGGATCTCTTGTCCCTGGGCTCAAAAATTCAGGCAGCTCAAGGGATTGGCAACATTTATATTGGTTTCAGAATAGCAGCAGTATTAGTCTGTATTCGCAAAAAGAAAAGGAGTACTTGTGGCACCTTAGAGACTAACCAATTTATTTGAGCATAAGCTTTATATTATATGTGATAAAGTGGAAACAGTTAAACTAAAACCACAGCTTCAACTTCATCTACATCTAAAACACAGTGGCGATAGGAGGCAGGAAAAGGAGGGGTTGCCAGTTGGCTCTATTGGGTAAAACCTATAGATGGGGAAAGTTCATTCCAAGCTTTTAAGAGTCTATTACAACTAATACAGAGGGGAAAAGTGCTTCTCAACCCAAAGGCAATTGAAAAGCCAGTTATCTTGGATCTTTAGATATGAGTGTTCCAGGGAATTATGATTTATTACACTAACGGTGGGTTTCTCTCTCTATCTGGAGTAGAGTCTTTTGTGTCCAGTTGGTCTGAGTAAAGGCTCATGCCAGCAGCCAACACTCACCACTGAATGTTGCGCTTGCTACTGCGAACAATCCCCCTGAGATTCGCTACTCGTAGTCAGCATGATGCCTGGTAGTGAATGTTGGCAGGATTGAGGCTTTAGCAGTGTGGAGCAGGTACCCAGCCATGTATATAATACAGCATGTTGTGCACCCTCACTTGTGGGTCTGTGTAAATAACCAGAAATGGTTGACTGTCTCACAGTCCTGATCCAGATCCAAACATTCACAAAGCTCAGGCAGTTTTTGGATCTGAGATTGTAGTTGCTGTATTATAGAGAGTTGGGCCATCCCCATAGACCAGTATTTCCCCCCCAAAAAACTTCTAGGCACATTCATGTCTGGTGTTCTGGTTCAGACGTGTCTGAAAATAATAAATATTCACCTGTAGGCTGTCTTGGGTGGGTGGCAGAGCCTCTGCATTTAATATCACTGTGTTCTTTCACGGTGGGTCCCTCTATGGTAGCCCTCTTGTAATGGAAAAATCTCTCCTAGTACAGTACTTAAAATGCTGTGGCTGTTTTTTGTTGGTTTTTTGTTATGAAATTTAATTGAGGTGGTGATTCCACAGGCTCATAAATGCTGAGTATGTCATGAAGCTTTGGCAGGGGCAGATTATATGACTCTGGCACAGAGAGGTGTGCGTCTATAAAAGGCAAGCTCTAGCCTTTGTTTATTCCTTAGTAAATCTGTGCACTGTGTCATGGTATTTTAACCTCAACTTATCATATTTTATTTTCCCTGCTAATCTACAGGTCAATGAAAAACAGAGGCTGACCGAGGAGTATTACTGAGTCAGAGGCTGTTCATAAAAAAGGTCTGGTAAGGAAATAGTGTAGCTCAGCTATCGAGATGCTGGTCAGTACAGCACACTCAGGGCATGGTTATTGCAAACGTCAGGTGGTGCCATCAAGCAAGAAGTCATGGCTCAAGTGACTTAAAAACACCCAAGCAGGCAATAAATGTGAAATGGCTTTTGTGCACAAAGGAGAAGTCTGTGCACAAAAGTTGATATGGCTGCAATAGCATTGCCATCTAACAGCTATGAGTGTTCCTCTACAACTTCACAACAGAAGAATAGCACTGAAACGTCGTACTCATCAATATATTTTGCATCTACCACATTTTCGGTGTGTTGGGTCAGATCCCCAGCTGGAGTAAATCATTGTACTTCCACTGAAGACAAACGAGCTGTGCCAATTGACACCAATGGAGAATGTGGCCCAAAGTGGCATTGTTACCGCAGCTTTATTGTTGTGGGTAAGGGGAAGTGAGGCCAACTAAATATACTGCAGCCGTACTCTTTTTGTTGAAGGTACATTGTCAGACTACACAGATAAACTAATTTTAGCAAAGATATCTAAGATTCTTTGACTGAAAGAAATTGTATCAAGTGGGACTTTTTTGGCAGTCAGGTTGACTCTTCTCCATAACTGCTTTCACTTTTTGTTTCTCATGTGCTAGCACAGTGATGCAGTGTTGTGGGGAGCAAGTAAGAAGATGGAGGAAGCTTGAAGTGCATTAGGTTGGGAGACATGGATCTAAAGATGAGAAGAAGAGTTCATAGTGCCTTTCATTCAGGACAAGCATGGCTCAGTACTGCAAGGGTTAATAAAAATGTCAAATGTTGTGTGGAAATGTTCCTGTAAATAGTACCAAGAAGCGTGGTGTTTGCTCCAGGAGGTGGCAATATCTGATGGCTCCACATCCAAGGAAAGAAACAGTGCCCTCTCGCCTTCTAGGGAGAATCCCATTGCTCGTGTGCTCCATCATCTATCCACTATCCCCATCTCCCATTGTCTGTGGCAAAGAGTAGGGAGAGAGCTATAGGGCCACATAGAGGGAGATGATGGTGGGATGCTTCAACCCCTGTGCAGCCATCTTCCCCCATCCCCTTCTGCAAAATAAAAGCTGTGCAGCAAAAGTTGGCAGAGGCCAGGATGGATGCGAGGAGCTACCCCAGGTAGCCTGCTTCCCAAACCCACAACTGCAGCCAATCCCACAGGAAATGCCTGCAGAAGTTAAAGATGCCAAGGTCAGCATTAACTCCAGTGTGTTTTCTACAACTTCCTTCAGTAGCCCTAGAGTCTGGTCAGGTGCTGGCACCCAATGGCACCCTGGCTATTGGGCCTGCCGTAATGGCAGAGGAAGTGGTGCAAACAGCCTGGGAGGAGAGTTTTCCATTCTACTGGCTAGGATCTCTGGGATTCTTCATATCATGCCCTGCCACATGTCCATTCTGCACCCCTGCTGATCCCATGCTTTGCATGCTCTGAATGTATGGTGCCCTGAGAGCCTGGAGGGAAGCATACGGGCTCTGTGTATGTACCATCAAGTGCTTTGGAGGATAGGATTAAAATTCAAAATGATCTGGACAAACTGGAGAAATGGTCTGAAGTAAATAGGATGAAACTCAATAAGGACAAATGCAAAGTATTCCACTTAGGAAGGAACAATCAGTTGCACACACACAAAATGGGAAATGACTGCCGAGGAAGGAGTACTGCGGAAAGGAATCTGGGGGTCATAGAGATCACAAGCTAAATATGAGTCAACAGTGTAACACTATTGCAAAAAATGAAAACATCATTCTGGGATGCATTAGCAGGAGTATTGTAAGACCCGAGAAGTAATTCTGCTCTACTCTGCACTGATTAGGCCTCAACTGGAGTATTGTGTCCAGTTCTGGGTGCCACGTTTCAGGAAAGATGTGAACAGATTGGAGAAAGTCCAGAGAAGAGCAACAAAAATGATTAAAGGTCTAGAAAACGTGACCTATGAGGGAAGATTGAAAAAATTGGGTTTGTTTAGTCTGGAGAAGAGAAGACTGAGAAGGGACATAACAGTTTTCAAGTACATAAAAGGTTGTTATAAGGATGAGGGAGAAAATTTGTTGTTCTTAACTTCTGAGGATAGGACAAGAAGCAATGGGCTTAAATTGCAGCAAGGGCGGTTTAGGTTGGACATTAGGAAAAACTTCCTAGTTGTCAGAGTGGTTAAATGCTGGAATAAATTGCTTAGGGAGGTTATGAAATCTCCATCATTGGGGATTTTTAAGAGCAGGTTGGACAAACACCTGTCAGGGATGGTCTAGATAATACTGAATCCTGCCTTGAGTGTAGGGGAGTGGACTAGATGACCTCTTGAGGTCCCTTCCAGTTCTATGATTCTATGGTTATACTAGCTATCAAAGATGTTAAATAGCCACAAGTGTTTAGTATCCCACATGCCAAGGAAGATGAATGAGTTCTTTGACTCTGAGTCATTGACTCTCCTCCTCCATGTTAATAAGATCAAGAATCTGAAGGCTTAGAAATGTGCTCGTGAAGTTCTGATCTGTTTCTCATTAGATTAATTGAAAATCATGTCTTTGTACAGCAGTTAGGGAAGACATGGCTGGTTATGTTGTAGTTCTAGATCTCAAACTGTAGTCAAATTAGCTTTTTCCAGTATAAACCCTGACATAGAAATAATTTTCGTCTTGAATGACACCAGTTTAAATAACAAACAAAGTTGAAAATGACAACTGTGATAGTTGGGGGAGTCAGGGAAGAGTTTCCATGGTATTGCTGGATGCAAAGAGCTGGGTGGCTTTCTTGGGGGGAAGCTAGTATTTCAAAACAAAATTACAGGAGAAAGACAAATTCGACAAAAGGCTTGTGGGCTCTACAAACTAGAGGCCAAGCCAATGGCTGGGAGAATGCCTGATGCTTCAAAGCTTTCCAGCAAAGTTTCATGGCAACCAGATGTGAAGTTTTTTGGGGGGAGGCTGTAGGGGTGAGAGTCTTTGAATGGAGCAATTATTTCAAGGAGGCCTCAGTGAGACCTGCGTAGCATCCGCTCCAATACTGAGGAGTCAGACATGCCCATTCAGCCCATGTTACAGTGCAGGAGTGTGCCTCTGGGCTTGCAGTCTACAGCCAAACTGTCTTAGCTTCTGTTGTTGTGAAGCAGTCCCAATAACATTCTACCCAGATCCTATCTAGTTAGAGGCCAACTTTGATCATCTCTAATGCCCCACATGGATTTGCTGTTTTTTTAGCTGCCAGCTCTTCTTAAAGCAAATCTCTGTTGGTGGCTTAGAGTTTGCATCTTGTAGCTAAACGTTTTTTCTTTGAGCTTGAATTGAGACTTCCTTCTTTCTCTAACCAATTTCATTCTGACTTGGAGTGTCTCTCATTTTGTCACTCATCTGTACGTCATCATCTGTGTGGCATTCACTTGTGGAACCTATCTGAAATAATACAGTCCATCAGGGCTCAGAAACGCTGCTATTCCACTGGTTGCTTGGACCTGTTCAAGTGTAATGTCCTGTTTGGCCATCAAAGAAATACCAGGCCCAGAAATGAGAAATTCAAAGGGGGCTTTCAGCCTAGAAATGTGTGCTCAAACTCTTTTGTTTGCTCTCCACCTTTAAGTGAACATCACCTTTCACCATGTCTTGAAAGCCTATGCAATGTTGGAATAAACTCAGTGGCCCGAATAGAAGTGAACATAATGCTTCTCTGAGCATTGTGTGCCTGCTAAATGGATGAATCACTTCAGTGGAAATTCATGCCAAGGTTAAACTCTATTAAAAGAATATCTGATAAAGGAAATGAATCTTCAACCAGAATAAACGAATTGTAAGTTAAGGACTATGTTTCAAAGATACTCAGGGATTGTGGTACCAGAAATAGGCAACTTAAAATTTTTCTGCAGTATCTGGTTACATTGAGAATGTTTTGTATCCTTTAAAAGGGAAGTTAACATGAAAAGGAAATGTGGGCATATTTTAACTTGCGATATTTATTTATTTTATTTTTTAAATCAAGAGAATACAGAATGTGTGCTCAGAGGTTTCCCAAAACAGCGCCCGTAATGGTGACTGCTTAACATCGGATGTAACCTGTTCAACTAACTTTTGTAACTAGCTACAGCACTTAAAAAAAAATTGTTAATCAGAAACAACTTGAGATATTTTATAGTCACCTCTTTTAGGCCGGGAAGAAAATATGACTTTTAATTTAAATTTCAAGTAGATTTGAGTTCAAGATGCAAATATAAGATCTAGATCTTCATTGCCTTCCTATCCCCCAACTCTTCCCAAGCACACTCCAGAGTTTTTCTCCACAGTTTTGGTTTGACCCACCTGAGTCCGGGATGATATTTCAAATGCTCCCGATGTGAGAAGGGCAGTGCGAGACAACCATTTTCCTATTCTCCATAAGGGGAAGTGAGGACCTCAGTCAAATGAGAAATCCCAAGTATGGCAGTGAAATTTATAATGCCGTGGCTTCTCTTTAGAAGCCGCCTGCCAAGTCCTATCACTACTTCTAAAAGCTAGCCAGGGGGTTTTGTGACTCTTGGCTGTTTCATTAAGAGTGAATTCCATCAAAAAATGCTGTTGTCCTTTGGGTGCCTGTTTGCTGTTTGCTCCCTTTGATTACTGTATAATTTGTCTTTTGTGGTAGCCATTTCATTTCTGCTAAAATAAACCCTGTGTTATGTATACAGCTTTCAGTGTAGGCATGCAGCTTTTAACGTTCAAAGGGCAGAGAATGCATGGGTAGAATGAACCACAGCTGCTTGCAGTCTCTTTTCCTCCACCATAGCAATTATTTCTAAGTGGGCAAGGTCCCAAGGGATGCTCTGGCTTCTACACATGCCAGTGCTGATTATAAGAAACATGTATCATTCAGAGGACTGGAGAAGCGTGAAGTTGTAGACAACCTGGGCCTGATTCGAATGTCATTCACCTCAGTATAAATTACAAGTAACTCTGCTGAAGTCTGTGTAGTGACCCTGGTGTAAAATGGCTTGTGAGATCAGAATCGAGCCTCCCCAGTTGTCATTAAGGTATTAATAAGTGGCGTCTTATCTGATCAGTAGGGCAATGAAAGAAAAATGAGGACAAAACTCTGCTTGTATCAAACTTCCTGATAGATTTTGGTTTTCTCTGCCACAGGCGTAGGCAAGTATATATCAGGTGCACTGTCATACACATTTCTGGGCACAACATTTCTTGCAACTGGCAGAGATTTTTTTTTTTTAATCCTTCATTAGGTCTTTCCTTAACGTGCTGTTAGATCCATCTAACCTCTGTGTTAGTGATCATAAAATGTGCAATAGCACATCTGTCTTGGGTGGGAGGAGAGGTATAGTGCAAATATAGGGCAACCTATTGTGTTTCAGATTCCAAACGGCTAGCTAGACAACTAGTCTCTACTACACATTCTGGTGACTCCATCAGTTCATTGCAGGCAGAGAGCCAAATTCTGGCAGGCATGGGATGTAAGATCCCACTCGAAAATGTGTGGCCTGAAGATCTTTACCCTGTTCCGCCTCTCGATAAGTGTATCTTCCATTAAGTGAACCCTGTAGTGGGTATTTTCGAATGGCTTCTAAAGATCCAGGACCATCATCTGCAAGTTTGTGCTCCCTCTGACTAGATAATGGCCCCCACCTACAGCTGGAGGAAACTGCATTTAGTTAGCATATAGATACGTACTGTCCCTATTCTTGCAAACGTGTGTCTACACACATTTTGTGTATCGCGCTCCCTACATGTGCTGGAATTTGAACCTCAGAGGATTTTTTGCTGTATTGCAGCAACTCTCCTGTGACCTTAGATGCCACTTTCCTGGGACTGAAACGTAGTTCCTCAGCAGTGACTAGCAAACTCATCATAAAGCAGTCCTATATGGTAATGGTGCAGCCAGCTGCACTGTGCAGGATGGTTGCTTTGGCATCCCAGCAGAAATATTTATTATAAAACTGAGACAATTAGAGCTTAATCCTTTTAATAATATAAGGGAGAGGTGGGGGGAAGAGGGTAACTTGGTTTAATTCCCTTCCAAATGCCCTCTGATGGTAGCTCACGGTGGCGTTATTGTGTGAGAAATTACTAAGATTGGGGTAGGAGGTAGGGTGAACAGTCTGTCTTGTAAGCACTTCCCCACCTAGATCCTGTGAGGGAAAATTGACTACGGGTGGCCTAAATCCTGTGCTAAGATACATACATCCTAAGATTACATGGATCAGCTAAAAATGTGGGGCCTGCCATCTATTTGTGTGGTCTGGGCTGCTCCTACTGGCCTGCAGCCCTCTTGGAAGCAGACTCTGCTGTTGGAGGTTGCCTGCCTGGTTCACCCTGAGCCCACCTTGTCTCCTCTGCCCCACCCCATTTCCACTGCATTATAACACCTGGTTGCCAGTACCTCTTAGCTGTCCCACTCCTGGCTTGCCGCAGTGCTGTCCACCTCAGCCTCCACTTTCCTCTGCTTCCTACTGACCTGTCCACTTCTACCCTCCATTGCCTTCTAATCTGTCTGTCTCTATGCCCATCCCATTGGTCTAGATCCCACAGCACACACTTCTGGCTTCACCTGGCCCTTCCCTATGGTCCTATAGCATTCTCCATCCAACCCCTCCTCATATGCCACCTGTCTCTCCAGCCTGACTCCCCAAGACACATTCTTCACTTGACTCTCCTCAGCTCATGCTTGCTGCCCCAGGACTCCATCCTTGAGCCCCAGTGCTCCCCACCATTTCCAGGCTGTTTGTGCAGACCCCCGCCCCCTTTCCTGGCTTTTGCTTTACCTCTCCTCAGCTAGCCTCTTCTCATACACCAACTACCTCCCTCACTCCAAAGTGAAACGAGATGGAAATTTAGTGAAGAGTGGAGAGCTCATGGGGATAGAAGCAGCCACTGCCAAACCAGGTGTTAAATCAGGGTGGGGGGGTCTCCATTCCAGTCTTCCAATACAGAAGTTGCCAAATAAAATTCCTGTTAGAACTGCAATAGCTCCTAAGGGCCCCAGTAGGAATTGGGGCCTTATTGTTCTAGGTGCTATACAAACACATAGTGAGAGACTGGTCTGCCCTGAAGACCTCAGTCGAAATAGACAAGACAGACAAAGGGTGGGAGGGGGAATGGAGAGTGCGACATGACCTGCCCAGTCACACAGCATGTCCATGGTAGTGCCAGGAATAGAAGCTAGATCTGCTGACTCCCAGTCCAGTGCCTGATCTGCTAGACCAGATTTAATTTTAGACGTTAGTCTCAGTGCAGTGTTTTATTCATTTTAATTGTCTTCAATGTCTCTTTCCTTAATCAGGACAGCTGCTTAATTAGGATGAGAAGCCTAGGGTGTCCCAACTGCAGTCATGCAAGTAAACTGACATAATTAAGACGTTCACCATTTGCGCATGAAATTTGTGGAAATAAGCAATGAACTGTTGTTGTAGGCTGACATCACAATGAGCTTAAAGGCAAAGCTGCTCCATACACAGAGAACTTAGCTCTCTTGTTTTCTTAGTGAGGAATAGAACAGTAGAAAACTGTCAGCTTTATAATTGTCTTATTTTTGTAGGTTTAAAAAAATTCTCTGAAAGGGCGTAGTGTGTTTAACACAATTTCAACACTTCTCAGGACAAAAAAATCAATCTGTCGTGTTGCTTGTATGCTAAGCTTGCAATAGACACCATTGAAAATATTTGAGTTATTCATTCTCTGCATAATTAGATTTATAGTGGAAATTGCATCTGACCCTTCTAAACAGCTTCAGGAACAAGCCACACTCAGTGTGAAGGCACTCACAGAGACAGTGGAAGCTACAGAAGTGCTGTTTAATTTCTCTCTGTAACTTACTCAACCTCTGTGGATTCAATACCCTGGACTTTTGCCCAGCCCTGAGAATTAAATTTGAAGTCTTACAAGGAGAGCTCTGGAAAATGTTTTCAGCATTTACAGACTCCTTTCTTACCTATCCATATTAGAACAAAGAAACCCAAGCAAGAAGCATAATTCAAGCATGCTAAAGACTCCAGTGTGTAAGAAATACTGGATCTGTGCAACTCAGTTATGGTGCAAAAGGAAAATGGTAGTTCCCTAGAATCTAGATTTTAATCACTAGAAAGAAGTTTCTGTGAGCAAATTGAGAGGCTAACTCCAGTAATTTGGGAATGACAGGACTCACTCCATAGGTAAAGTTGCAACTGAGTTTCCTTTGGAAGCCTAAATTTAGGACTTCCTCTAAAATCCACTGATGATGTATCCTCCTCAAAGGTGGCATTTCAGATCTGGGGCTGAAGGAGAATTTTTCAGTAAACTTAAAGAGAATTGAACAAGCTACCCTTGATTTTCCCTCCCAAAGGAAGAATTGTTCACCTAAGTTAAATAAAAGGAGGACTTGTGGCACCTTAGAGACTAACCAATTTATTTGAGCATAAGCTTTCGTGAGCTACAGCTCACTTCATCGGATGCATTCATGAAGTGGGCTGTAGCTCACGAAAGCTTATGCTCAAATAAATTGGTTAGTCTCTAAGGTGCCACAAGTACTCCTTTTCTTTTTGCAGATACAGACTAACACAGCTGCTACTCTGAAACCTAAGTTAAATAGTTTTCCAACTTTATTCACCTATTTGTAGCAAAGAGCAGAAAGTGCAGGGGAGAGAGACAACTTGATTTCCCGAACTCCTCTACTTGGGCTCTAGAGTACAGCACCTATTTTTGATTGACTGGAGACCTCAATTTTCAAGTCTCCAGCCCTTTTCTTTATTCTCTGAGCCCTGTCTCCACAACCTGACTGCTGGGGACAGGGCTCATCAAAGGCAAGAAAATAATTTCTCCATCACAAAGCTTGAGTCTGGAGGTCGTCTCTTGGCCTGCTCTGGTGACTCTGCTCTTCTGTAGACAGGAAGGGTAGATTTCCTTTTCCCCCACTCCCGTCATCTCCACCAAGCCTATTGGTCACGCATTGCCCTCCTCCTCATACTTTAGGGACCCCTGGCTTACAACAGCAGGACTTTGCTTTAATGAACCAAGGGAGATATGCCAGGTGGAGAAGGTAAGGAAGCATCAGCATTCATCGGGGAGCCTCTGATCCAGGCAGCCTGTATGTCTCCAGCTCGATGCCCACCCCTGTGTTCTCACCCTCCCTCCCCCAGCCTCTTTCTGCTATTTCCCTTCACAGAACTGCTCTGCCCATACCCTCCGAACAGGATGTGATTGTTTGGGGGGCACGCACGAGCTGCTCAGGGGCACAGGAGGACACGGTGGGCGGTGGAACCCTAGCATTTCTCTCATTGCTGCACCAGCAAGCCACCTGTCGGAGGGGAATTCCACCGGTGTGAATTGCAAGAGGTTCAGCTGTAGCAGAAGGCAGGGAGGGACTGGTTTCCCCCCAGTCATCTCCTGTAGCTTTGCACTGCTTAAGCTGCCCGCCAGCCTTCTCTGCTCTTTGCAACCCCTTCTCCAACCAATGTCCCCTATAACTGCATTCCCCTAAGTAATCACCCAAGTTCCTAGGACTTGCAGAGGACCCACAAGCCTGAGGCAGGGGAGAGGGATTGGGGGCACCAATAAGCTTCCTAAATCTTGTAGGGATTGTGGGGTCCCTGACAAGCCTCACAAGACTCACCAGCAGTCTGATGCATTTACCCATGTGGAGCCCTACTCCTGTACACCCCATAAGGTCCACAGGAAACTGGCTCCTCTCCTAAGGATAGGAGAGCTACAATTAGCTGAGGAAACTGCCTCACAAAAAAACCTTCCTTAAGGTCACAGGCTCAGATCGGGGTCTGAGTGTCTTTTAAGAACGTTCATTTTAATAAAAAAACAAACATCAGTCAGTCAGGCAGTGCAGAGTTAAAGTTGCACCTTTCAAACAAAGCCTCAGACCTCACCTCTGAAAAATTCGTCACTGACCTTCATTGTGGGCCTGATCTCGTGACACACACACTGTGTTAATTGTGGCACATAAGAAGCACTTAGCAAAGCACAACAAAAAATGGTACTGGGCCTACAAAGTCCAGGACCAATCCTGCATAGTCTTGAGAGTCATCTGCTGTCACTTTATCTATTAACTTTTCAGGTGTATGCAGATATTTCTATAGAGCACTCTCGGAACAGGGATATTCAACATCTCACAAAATTGGACCCCGTGGTTCTGTATGGCATCCAGTTGTCCAAGTACCGTTAGAAACAGAGCTAGTATGCCTCCATATGCATACCTCATATATAGAGCCCTGCAAATCTGCAGATATCTGTTTTATATCCACAGACCGTGTTTGCAGATTGTGGATGGGCATGGATACAAATTTTGTACCTGCACAGGGCTCCTATTGCTATATCTTAGTTCAGGCTGTTGGAGTTCTGACACAAAAAGGTCGTGTGATGCCAAAGCCTTATGCTGTAGTACTGGAGTCATGTCTTTATGGAGCAGATTATTAAACTGCTGTTCTTTCAGTACTCCGCTGGTAAAATAGAGAAAAGGTAGGCTGGCATTTCTAGGGGGGGGGAGTTACGATAATTTGTACGCCTTTCTTGAGCTCTAGAGAAATACACCATTAACACTTCATTACCTGGGTTTCTAATGTCTGAATTTGTTACTCTAACATTTTTTAAAGATTTTATGTACACTCACATTACTAATATGGGCCTGCACCCTTAACAAAGGGGGTGGGGGTGGGGGGAGTTCACTCTGGTTTCATCAAATTGTTCATAAAACATCATATACAAAGGAAAAATACTATATGCAGGTGCTGAAACTTTATGCTTAACCTGCGTTTGCAGGAGAATATCTGTTGTGTAATTGCATAGCTGCAAGAGAGAGATTTTCTTCTGCAGAGGTTGTGGGGACGGGGGTTAAACTTTTTTCTTTGTTTGTCCAGACCCAAGGCAAAACTCTGCTCCAATCTGTGCTGTGGGCAAAGAAGGAGAACTTTGCCCTCTGTTTCCATGGTAGTTCCATTATACAAACCTATACAGTGCAGGGCTTTTTGGGCTCGCACACTAGCTTAATACCAAGCTTGATGCATCTGTTTAAACAAACTAATGTGCATAAGGGAGGGGTTCCTCCATAAGAGTGCTTCTAGACAGATTAACATGGGCACACCTAGAGCTATTATGGATAATCGTTGTTTTTTGTAGTTAAAAAGCATACAATTATTACAATTGTGCTCTGGACTAGAGTATTCGTTTACCCTCCCCAGGTAATTTATGGACCTATCTGTGGCCTGCAAAATATACTCTGTCATGGGGCCATTGCAGCAACCCAGCAAGGTACCTTTGGCCATGTTATATAACATGTCTGGGTCTGACCTAATTACATTATAACCAGGCTTACCTTTCTGGGCATCTCAGAATTGTTGCTCAAGTCTTATCCAGAAAGTTTATAACAACTCACTTGTCTAATTGATTTTATTGTATAGCCAAGCCCTGCAGCATGGTTCTCAGAAGTCCACTCTGGTCAGGGAAACCATATGAAATCTATGATAGCAACAAACCCGTTCAGTATGAGCTAGCCTGGCCATACCTAATATCCTATAACAGCACCATGCAATGCTAATACATTCGCCATGATCTCCCAGGGAACAAAGAATTTAAATTATGTGTGTTCTAAGTATAGGGCAAGTTTCACAATCTCTCTGCCTCAGTTCTCCTAGCTGTACGCTGGGGATAATTCTGTGTCCTGTCGACTTAAATTGGAAAGTTTTGTAGCCACGACAGTCTTGCCCAGTGGAGCCCTGAGCTGCACTGAGACGTTTAGGCACCTTTCTCTCCAGATATTTGATGACTCCCATCACCCTGGCATTTGAGCACCTCAAATATCTTAATGAATTGATCCTCTTAGTAGCCTCCATTACGCGCTAAGATTGTACGGTCTTTGCAGCTGCGAGGGACAGGGAGAGTTTGTGTGCGCGTGCGTGAAGACGAGCTCTGTGTAAGCGCGAAAGCACGTCTCTCTCACCAACAGAAGTTGGGCCAATAAAAGATATTACCTCCCCCACCTTGTCTCACTGTTGATGCTGGGAGTGAGCTGTGGTGGCAGCGTTGCATTTCTTGTCTCATTTATATCTGTAATCAGGTGTATCTGACACCTCTCTTTCCCCTGCTTTTTGTGACCTGTGCTGCCTGTGTTTCCCTATGGTACCTCACGCTCCCGGTGGCTTTTTAAGCAGGGCTTGGTTTAGTCAAGTGTGTTTTCCCTAATCAAAAAAAGAAAGTCGAGAGAGAGGTGGTGCTAACTTGCTTTGTCCCACCAGAGGGTGCTGTTCTGTACAGTAATCCATATGTGTGCTCTGTAGATGAGACCGAAATTTACATTAGAGAGAAAACCAGCAGGATCCTGATAACCAGATGTGAGAATGCTAAGCCTGGCTCACCCCTGGATGTCTAGCTGAGGCTGGCACCTCACTTCCATTCCACTGTTTTTGTCTCTTTAAAGTAGTTAAATATATATATAGCCTTTTGGAGAGAAGCTGGGCTGGCAGCCCTGGAAGATCTTCTATATTTTCATTAGCAAAAAAGGTGACAGTGCAGACTTCCCCCATGCTACCCCACCAATGCAGCTAACCCTTCTCTGGAGTCAGTTCCTTTGTGGTTGAGCAGATAGTTCAGTCTTCCTGCTCCTTCACTCCTGATGTGTTGTTATCTGGGTGGCTGTTCATTAGGAAACGGAGAGATGCCAATTCATTTCAATTATCCCCTGAATGGATATCAAATGGTCAATGCCATCCTGGGGTGGATTGGAACCAGTGACCTAGGAGAGAAATATGGGATGGTCCATTACAAGGCCCTAACCCCCTGAGCCACCCAGACCCCACATAAGTTGGTGATCAGTAAATTATTGCTCCAGGTTTTTCTATGTGGCAACAGCAGCTTTCAAAATGTTTAAAGACTCTCCCCAAACTGGTCTGTATTGCTTCGAAATCTCCTAACAGATCTCCTTGTACGCTTGTATTTCTCTTGAGGAAGCCCAGCCCTGCTCTGGGAAGCCTTCCCTGCAGGGCCTCCTGGTACAGAGTGAATTTGAGGTTACCAAAAAATTGTCCTCTAAACAAATGTAGTAATTTACATTTGTAACTTGATGTAACTTGTCAGGAGAAAAGTGTGGAGAAACAATTAGTCCCACAGTGCATGGCTCTGGGACGTCACACAGAATGCTGCAGTTGTGATCCAGCTGAGCTGAAAGCTGATGCCCGCCCTGCACTCTGATGTTTAAATACAACAGCGGGTGCCAGGCCTGTTATCGAGATGAAGTGTGTGGCCCTTATTAGTAAGCATGCTGGGAGCCAATTGGTGAGAGAATGTAGGGAGTTGGGAAAGGGAGCAGAGTCCGAATGCAGCTCCTCCCTTCTCAGATTTCACAGCTGTTCTCCTCTGCTCTGTTAACAATGCAAGGGTGACGACATGGGATGGGTTTTTATGAAACTATCTTACCCCACATGCCATCCCCAGTGCACAGCCTGAGCAGCTAAACAGTGTCCTTGGGATTGCTGTGGGGGATCCTTCCCCACCCCCCACAGGCTGCCTTGCGGTTGGAGTCATTTCTGCGTTAGTTGCACCCCACGCATGTACATCTGGCTGGTAGATTGCATTGTAGCAGATACCCCGGCCTACTTCCAGTACAAACTCCCAATGCACCGTGGCATCCCAGGAGCTGCTGTGGAAATGCATGACCACTGTATGGATGCCCCAGATCTTCCCCACTCCTTGTGCAATAAAACCTCCCTTGGTTTCACTTCAAGCAAGGCGCTCTTCAACTGAGGAGACAGAGTAGGATTTGTCCTATATGCAGAGCTTCTCACATGCTATTCCTTCATGGCATTCCCCGATGCAAATATATTATGTTGTAACAGGGCAACAGTGTCTACTTGAGATATTACACCCTGTTAACAGGTGTTGATCTTGCTGAGGAAGGGTTAAGTGTATTTTGTTGACTCACTGAGGCTAGATGGTTCATTAGTCATGTATAAGGGAGATGGGAGTGGCTCTCCAGAAGTAGATGATCTAGGGTGTGGGCTGAGTAGTCCTAAAGGAGGAGACCTAGGAGCAACGGAGCCTGGGAGAACATCTGAGCTAACTTTTGTTCTCTTCTTATTGTTTTCCTTTGTTACTAAAGCCAAATTCCTGGGAGGAGGGTAAGTTTGGACTTTGCACAATGTGCAGACTTATGTTTACAGAGCAGGTTGGGGAAAGTGGTTGCTCACACATATTACAAACTGTAGGTATCCATTGTGTGCTGCATGTGAAACACGTGTTCTTTCCCTTCTGCAATAAGAGACCTAAATTTGGATCTGTGCTCATCTAATGCTTCTCTCCAATAAGGAAATCAGGGAATTAAAATATGAGACAACTTACCAAATGTCATACATATGATAAAACAAAGCTGAGTGTGTGTGAGAGAGAGAGAAACCAACCTCAGCAGGGACATCATGCCAAGCCAATGAATGGGTCTGATTTGGATTCTGAGCGACTGCATGCTCTTGGCAGATTAGTCAGGTGGGAGTCCCCATTCTGACTATCTAAATATCGCAGCTGAACTATACTTAGTCATCTTAATGTTTCACTTCACTGTAATTTTATCAAAAGTGTTACCCTCAGTTTGATTCTTCAAGGTACATTTCTTGCAACAGAACAGCACTGAAACGAGAGCTTCATCTAAATTAAGCCCAGGTCCAAATACCATCCCTCATTCCCTCGGAATTCCAGTTGGCAATGGAGATGTTCTTCTGGAGCCATATTTTGCAGCTTCCTTACCTCTCTCATGACCCAATCAAAAACTTGAAATCCAAAACACCTTCCAAACATTGAGGGTTCAAGGGCTGTATCTGAACTTTGCAGCTCAATGTCCTCTCCTGTTATAATACAGGAATTTATAATACTAGGTGCATTGGGAAGTTTCAGAATATTGGAGAGAAATGTATCCACGTGGGTTACATTCCCGATGGGCCTAATCCAAAACCAATTTAAATCACTGGAAACACTGCTATTGACTTCAGCTGGGCATTGGATCGGTCCCTATAAGCGTACAGTATAGAATTAATATATAGGGGGATTAATTTAGCTCTGTGGCCAAATTTCAACTTGGGTAATTTATATTCTCCCTACAAAAACTCCTCCACAATTTCAGCTAGATACAGTATTATTCTTTACTTCCCTGTTTCCTCTGATTTTATGCAATGTTATAGAATGCCTATTAGTATATCAGTTTCCACAGTGCTTTGGGATGATGGTGACGATGCAGATAAATGAGTGTGTTGTACAGACAGCATGTGGTGATCATTATGCACAGAGTATGTTGCTAGATCTATCTCTTACATTTATTCTTTATCAACTGATATAACTTGAGCTATGCTCAGGCCCTTCCAGTTTTGCACTGTATGATGCAGTACCTTCTTGCTTAGTGTGTCTCAGCTTATCTTTGAAATGTAACGGAGAGGAAGAACTATTTCGGAGTCAGCACTAAGTGCCTTTCTAAACTGGGTCTCAGCTCCTTACCCAGGATTTATTTTGGGAGGGCCTTGAAGCTCGATAGGATTTGATTTCTTCAGCTACAGGATTTTGCCAGTATGAATGGCCAGAGGCCTCCAACGAAATATGAACCATAGTCCTAAAACCCTGTAACTAGAGATGGACCTGAGCAAAAACCCTGGATCTCAAATGTTGGGAAACTTAGGCCCTGTCCACACTGGCAAGTTTCCATGCAGTAAAGCAGCTTTCTGTACTATAACTCCTGAGATGTACACACTGCCAAGCCACTTAGTGGGCAGAAACTATGCAGATGCAGTGCTGTAAAAAAAAAAAACACCCTGACGAGAGGCATACAGCTTTCTGTGTTGGGGCTACAGTGCCACTGTGCCAGTGTAGACACCGTGGCAATTACAGCGCTACGGTTGGCCTCTGGGAGGTGTCCCACAATGCCTGTTCTCGCCTCTCTAGTCATCGGTTTGAACTCTACTGCCCTGCCCTCATGTGACCAACCATCAGCCCCAGCCTGTACATGCCTTTGCAAATTTGAAAGTACCCTTCCGAAAGTCCCCTCGGTGATGCGTGCAGTGGTCTCAGCACATCTTTCCAGGTGGCCAGGCCTGCTCCATGCACCAGGCAATTCCCCACTTGGAGCAATGCCGAGCTGCTGGCCTTCGTCAGCGTTTGGGGAGAGGAGGCTGTCCTGTCCTAGCTGCGCTCCATCTGTAGAAATTATGATACCTACAGACAGATTTCATGATGCATGACAGAAAGGGGCCATGACCAGGACACACTGCAGTGCAGGGTCAAAGTGAAGGAGCTGCGGAATGCCTATCACAAGGCACAGGAGGCAAACCGCTGCTCCGGTGCAGCTCCCACAAGCTGCCGGTTCTACAAAGAGCTGGACGTGATACTTGGTGGCGACCCCACCTCCACTGCGAAGTTCCCTGTGGATATTTCGTTGGTTTAGTTGCCAGTCGAGAGTGCACCAAGCCAGGAGGAGGAAATCTTCGACAGGGATGGGGGGTGGACCCAGAGGCAGAGGATGACTCAGAGCCCAGAGATGCATGCAGCCAGGAGCTCTTTTCTACCCCAGAGGAGCCTAGCCAGTGTGACATTCCCCTCTGGTGTTGTCTGGACCAGTGATCTGCTAGGCCACTCCAATCCTTGACTCTGGGAGCCAGCCTTACCCTGCTCTGCTGTGAGAACCCCCACTCCTGGGCTGTTCACACACAGCCTCTGGCATGCAAGCTGCTCCCAGCTACTTGCAAGCGAATGATTCTAGCCAATATCTCTGGTCCCAGAAACAACCCTGGGAACCTCCATCCTGGAGTGTCCAGTTATGCCCACTGGACGCTGCAAGCTTGTATAAATTTCTCAGTTTAACAAAGAAATTGATATGTACCAGGCTTGTTCTCCCAAGGGGAGTCTCTGACACTGCAAACCAAATGCACTGCTTCAGGTAGAATAAACAAACAGATTTATTAACTATAAAGGTAGATTTAAGTGATTATAAGTCAAAGCGTAACAAGTCAGATTTGGTCAAATGAAATAAAAGCAAAACGCATTCTAAGCTGATCTTAACACTTTCAATGTCCTTACAAAAAGAGCTGACGCTAGCTACTCTGGGGCCCTACGCAGCCCCCCCACACGGGGGGCTCCAGGCCTCCGTGGGGGGGGGGGCAGGGCTGGCTTGTGGAACAGGGGGAACCACCCCACAGCACCACCTGTGGAACCACCCCACAGCACTCACTGGCGGCACAGCTGGGGCTGGGCCGCTGCACTTCCCGCCACCAGTGAATGCAGGCCCGGCCCTGCTCCACTCCTCAGGAGAGTGGGGGCAGGGCGGGGCTGGGGCAGAGCAGGGCCAGGAAGAGGCAGGGAAGGGGTTGGGTGAGGGTGGAGCAGAAAGGGGCAGAGCAGGGGCGGGGGCTTTGGGGAAGGGGTGGGAAGAGGTGGGGTTGGGGCAGAGCAGGGGCGGGAAGAGGCGGAGCAGGGGCCGGAACAGCACGCAGCTGCGCAGGTGCCCCAAATTTCCTGGTGCCCTATGCAGCTGCGTACTTTGCATATGGATAAGGACAGCCCTGCTTACAAACTTAGATGATTCTTACCACAGGCTGGCTGCTCTTCAGCCAGGCTCTCCCCTTTGATCAGCGCTTCAGTCGCTTGGTGGTGGTGGTGTCTGCAGATGTAGAAGGAAGAGAGAGAGCATGGCGAAATGTCTCTCCCTTTTATCATGTCCTTTCTTTCCTCTTTACTTTATCTCCAGAGTCAGGTGAGCATTACCTCATCCCAGTTTCAAACTAACCAAAGGAAGGGGGTAACTGCCTCAAGAGTCTAACAAATTCTTTTGTTGCTGCATGAGCCAGTGTCCATTGTTCCTGTGAGGCTGGGCTGCATTTGTCCCATTCATGCCCTGACAACGTGTAAACTGCCTCTCTGTTCTCTCTGTAATGTCACTATAACAATCATGCTCAGTGCATTATGACCCTTCCGAAGACACCCAACTTGACAAACTTTGCATTGGATACCACACAATCATTTTATAAAGATGAACATGGGGGTGTAGGGTGTTTCCTCGAGGTACAGAGCGTCACTAGTCACAGCAGTCGGATCTTGATGAAGTGCAAAGAGGAGAGGAGGCCCCTAGTAAGTGTATCTGATTTTAGGAATTGCTGAAGTGAGGAGCTGGGGGAAGGAGGGTTGCAGAAAACAGGCTTGTCTCCCCCCGCATGCCTAGTCTGAGCGGCGGATCAGGCTGTTGATAGACTCCCTCACTTCACGGGAATGTCCCTCAGAGATCTCCAGGAAACTCTTGTGGAGATACTGTGTAATCCGCTGCCGCAGGTTCCTCGGCAGAGCTGCTTTGTTTCTTGCCCCATTAATGTTAACTTTCCCATGCCACTGTGCTGTCACGTGGGGGGCGGGGGACCATTGCTGCACATAGGCGAGCTGCATAGGGGCCAGGGTGGAAGCCGCAGGCTTGGAGAAGACCCTCCCTTGATTCCCTGCTCATCCTCAGCAGCGAGATATCTTCCACAATGATCACTGCCTATGGAAAGTGTGGGGACAGGAATGATTATCAGTCCCCCTCTCCCCCCTCCAGTGCTAGCTCTCCCCAGGAGCCATGTGCCCAGTGTACAGCAGGGTCCGTGAAGAGTGATTTTCCCATGCCCCTGTGGTCACTCACCATTTTGGGGGTCTTGTGGCTCATGTGTGATTGCCTGGGTCAGCCAGTTAGTGACAGGTGTGTGAGTACTTGCTGTGTTTTAAAGCACTTAATCGGTGTTGACTGTGTTGAAAACAATACTGCTTCTGTAAAAATGTTGCATTTAAACTTCACAGAGATGACCTTGGGAGCACAGCCTCCCTCTTTGTTATCGTCGGCAGAACGGCTGCGCAGAATTAGAAAGTGGCCAAGAAGTACTAAGGAGAACTTTCTCTGTGAGGTTATGATGCACTCTGCCGCCGAGAAACAGGAATTGAAGGAGTGGCGGGACAGCGAGAAGAGGGACCAAAAGGAGAATGTGGCACACCAGAAAGACGTCATGGAGCAGCTGTTAAACATTATGGCATGCCAAGTGGACACGCTCCAGGTGATACTAATTCTTCAAACCAAGCAGCTCCGCACCCACCCTCCCCTGCAGTCGCTGTCACAAAACTCTTTCCCATGTGCCCCTCCACACACACACACACACACACACACACGCACTGCCAACACACTCTTATCAACCTCCTGGCTCAACTCTCTACCCGCAGCATTCCACTCCTCCCTCCTCACAGTCCAGCAGTGTGGACTCCCACTACCCACTGCACTCAACACGCATCCCTCTGCAGTTTGGCCCTGCTGAAATACAGCACCTGCTGCACTGAACTCCAAAGGAGAAGTTGGGGATGATCCCTGGACATACACAAATCTGTAGCTATTCCGGGACCCCTCTTCCTCTTGAGACCCTCCCATCCCCATTCCTGCTGATGAATTTTTTCCTTTGACTCTCTCCTCCAGTTGTTGCTTTTTAATAAAAGAATTGTGTTGGTCTGAAAGCAATCTTTATTCTATTAAGTGAAATCAAAAAGAGCGCTGCAAAGCAACATACAATTATGTTAAGCCCCTTTCTTGCATCATGTGCACCAATCACCTCCTAGCATTACAAGCACTGCAATCCCGAGCATAGCAAAAAATATTAGTGGCTTTCAGCTTCAAATTGCTGACTCAAGGCATCCCTGAATCTTATGGCCTCACGCTGTGCCCCTCTAATAACTCTGGTCTCAGGCTGTTCAAACTCAGCCTCTAGGCACTGAGCCTCTGCAGTCCAGCCCTGAGTGAAGTGTTCATCCTTCCGTTCACAAATATTATGGAGCGTACAGCACGCGGCTATAAGCATAGGAATATTGTCTTCGGCCATGTCCAGTTTCCCATACAGGCATCACCAGTGGGCTTTTAAACGGCCAAATGCACACTCAACAGTCATTCTGCACTTGCTCAACCTGTTGTTGAACTGCTCCTTGCTGCTATCAAGTTGCCCCATGTATGGCTTCATAAGCCACAGCATTAAGGGGTAGGCAGGGTCTTCCAGAATCACAATGGGCATTTTGACCTCCCTTACGGTGATTTTCTGGTCCAGGAAGAAAGTCCCTGGTTGCAGCTTCTTGAACAGGCCAGTGTTCTGAAAGACGCGTGCGTTATGCACCTTTCCAGACCAGCCTGTGTTAATGTTTGTGAAACGCCCACGATGATCCACAAGTGCCTGGAGAGCCATTGAGAAATACCCCTTGCAATTAATGTACTTCGTGTCTAGGTGGTCTGGTGCCAGAATTGGAATGTGCGTGCCATATGTTGCCCCTCTGCAGTTAGGGAAGCCCATTTGTGCAAAGCCATCCACAATGTCACACACATTGCCCAGAGTCACGGTCTTTTGGAGCAGGATACAATTAATGGCCCTCAACACTTGCATCAACACGACTCCAGCTGTCGACTTTCCCACTCCGAATTGGTTAGCGACCGATCGGTAGCAGTCTGGAGTAGCCAGCTTCCACAGTGCAATCGCCACGCACTTCTCCAGTGACAGGGCAGCTCTCGTTCTTGTGTCCTTGTGCCACAGGACTGGGGTGAGCTCATCACACAGTCCCATTGATGTGACTTTCCTCATCCAAAAGTTCTGCAGCCACTGCTCCTCATACCAGACGTGCATCACGATGTGATCCCACCACTCAGTGCTTGTTTCCCGAGCCCCAGAGCGGTGTTCCATTGTGATCAGCACCTCCATGAATGCCACAAGCGATCTTGTGTCATGGCTACTACGTGTGGCGAGTGTGAATAACTCCACTGCCACTCGCGACGTGTTGGTCAGAGCAAGAAGCATACTGGTCAGCCATTCGGGATCCATTCCTGCAGCCCGAAAGAGGCAGAGTGCGCAGTACACAAACCGTTGAAAGATGGCGCCAAATGTGGAATGAAGCACAGGGATTGCTGGGATGTGAAGCAATGGGTCATTGGGACCCTCCGCCTTCCCACAAGTCTTAGTGGCAAAAGAGCAAGAGCTGCTCGCTGGGATAGCTGCCCGGAGTGCAGCACTCTGAATAGCGCTGCAAGTGTGAACACGCTATTGCACAGGCAGCTGTCGGTGTGAACACACAACAGCGGTTTCCCTTCAGCGCTCTCTGAGCGGCGCAGTAACTGCTGGCGCTGTTATTTTGCCAGTGTAGACGTGCCCTTAGATCTGAATATGAACCGTCTCCCTTTGACCCACCTTTGGCTTGAACAGCCTTTCTAGATCAAATTACCTGCATGGGGGTAAAATTTTCCAGGGTAAAACCAGTTGAAGCACTTTCTCCTCCCCCAAAGCAACTAAAAGCTTTAAGGAACACCGTATCTTAAACAATGTGTCCAGCCTGCATAGACTTTTTGGTAAGGTGGCCTCAGGCTTGCCAAGCTGTATACATTTTTCTTTGTTGCAATTGCTGCATGATGCTGAAAAGCAGGGAATAGCTTTTGTGAAGCTGAAAAGGAGATTTTTCAATTTGCAGGAATGAGCGTGTGAGGAAGGGGAAAAAAGGGTGCAGGGGGGCAGTAGGTGAATGGTTTTGTAATGAGGTATAAACCTTCTTCCCCTGACTCACTTTGCTTTAAGAAATTCTGACTGCTGATTGCACATACTCATCCTTTGGCAGAGATGTGCAGGGCAATACGTCCCTTGTTCTGGAAGTTGAACACTTTACACTGAGCTAACCGCCCTTCCCTCCTACTCCCTCCTTCCTTGTTCATAAAGGAGCTTTTCATTTGGTAATCAAAGACTAAGTTTTCATAGCTGTAGTCTGTTCGAGGATGGACAACTATGTTATGGCTACAAAGCACTATCTTCAGTAGATCAGGTATTTAGTTTTAAGTAGGGTTTATCTCTGATGTACTCTGAAAGTAAAGCTGGAACTGTTCTAACTGTGCACAAGATTATTTGAACATTTCAAAGTCTGGAAGCTCATTTTTTAGCTACAAAAGCTACCTGTGATCTACAAAGTTTTGTTTTGGGGCCAAAATTATGCTGTCAGAGTCTCTGATGAGTAAACATTACATTTTGTGCACAGATAGAAGTTTCCCAACTTCATGTTCATCGTACATCGGAGGTGAAATTTCTTAAAACTTAGTATCAGTCTCTTGACGATCAGGCATTTTAGCAGAAGTGATTGTGCAGTTGGTTTCCTAGTGAAATTCCCCTAATGAGTAGCGTCATTTATCTCACTGTTGCTCTGAGTTTCAATGTGCAGGAAGTCCTCATGCTCCATAAACCCCTTGAGAAGAAACCTATTTCCTGGTGTCATGGCATGAATGCTTTGAGATCCAATTTGCCTCTCTTTTAATACATGAAGAACTTAGGCTGTGAAACATCATTCTAATTTCTGCACAAACCCTTGAATAAACTCTCAGACCACTTTGTCTTCGTATTTCAAACTACACTTTATTTTTCATTTTAAAAACAAAAATGCTGAGAAAAAAATAGCTGGTAGACTAAATTCCCCCTTCGTTGTCATGCATGCGGTAACAGAACAGACTGTAGTATCACCTTCAAAACCCAGCATTTCTTACACAGCCTCTGGCTTCTTCCCACTATCACTTAAAGTACCACTGGCTAGAGCTGGGAAGGTGCAATGCTTCACTGCATTCTTCATGAACTGTAAAATACCATAGCAGGCAGCATAACGGTTTGAGGTCAGCTTACTGAAGACAAGCTGGGGATTTGATACTGTGTGAGGGTGTGCAGACAGAGAGTGTGTGTGGGACATGTCTGATTTTACAAATTACCAAATTAAAAGAACAAGGGTCCTGTGGCCTGAATGAACAGCCATCCCCCTACTTCACTCCGACCTCCCACTACTTGACATCTATTGATACTTCTACTGTGTTCAGAGGATCTAGACCTGTTTTATTTTTTTCCTCTTTAAAAACTGCATAGAGTTGTTTTATGTAACTCGCCCAAGCTGTGACTGTACACTTCATACCATTGCTCTTTGGTCATTTTCATTCACTTGTGCAACAATTCTTTACGTACCCCCGTGATGAAAGAGGAAAAATCAGCTGACAACTAAGTCCCTATTCTCTCTAGCGTATGACGGTGTCACAGCCCATGGTGCGATGCACTGGGAACGCTGGAGGCATTCTGTCACTGAATAGATGCAACAACTTCATTGTTAATATGTTGCATGCACTGTTGTATTCAATATCACTGTTAGGGTGGGAGTCTTTTTCCGAGGAAGAGCTTTATGGTGCCAGCACCATAGCCAATTTACTTCTAGGGATGTCCCTATTTTCTTTAAATGAGGAGACTTGGTGTGTACTACGTTTCTGTAAAGTGACCAAAGTCCCATTTTTTTCAACGGGTGGTTGTGGGAATTTGGAGCTACAGATGAGACCCTTGTTTTACTTTCGGTGGCTCCTTTCAGTAACCCACAGCAGGGGCTATTGCTGCAGGCCCTGAGAAGCAATTCTCTCTAGGTAGAGCAGCAACACTGTGATACAGTGGTTGGGGACAGTGCCAAGGGGCCACATCACTGTAGCCCTGTGGGTAGCATCATGGAGCCAGCCTAAGGAAGGCCTTAGTATCAGAGAGGAACCACGCAGGCTGGCAGGCGCGGGACCCAGCCAGCAACGGCACTAACCCAGGGGGCAAGGAAAGAGGAGTAATAATAGGGAACAGGCTATCCACTGGATGGGGAATGACAGATGTCCTGTTTCCTTAGTGTGATCATCATTACAGTGCCATCTCCAGGGCTCTAAACTCAAGACTAGTCTTATTTAATGCCAAAGTGGGAAACTTAGACTTCCCCTGCAACTGTCTAATATGTCCAAAAAGTGAGACAAAGTTAGATGCATCTGCATTCAAACTTTCCAAAATTACCCTGCTTGTAACTGCTGCATTTGGACTGGCTCCCGGTTGAGTCAGGGCCTGAGCCAATTTATAGGCCAAATACAAGTTATAAGTAACTTGCAAAAAGGGTACGAGGGAGGAAAAGAAGCATGCATCCCTTATCACAATAGTGCCTTTAATTTCTAACAGGCATAGGCTTGTGTTTTCTCTGTCCATACCACAACTAGCTCAGTTAGACCAAGTACAGCTCAAAATACAAAGGAAATAGTTGGACAAATCAAAAGAGCAGTTACTCTGCTTAAAATTACAAGATGCTGTTAAAATATAATAAGCAAAATATGCTCCACATCAAAGAGAACTTTAAAATACAATCTAAAAGGCTACAACCTAAACTCAAACCATGTCAATACTGCATTGCAGAGCTCATTGAGGACAAATGAAAAACCCAAACTGTGCCAAACAACTCCAAATGCTGACATGGTTACAGATGATACGGTCTGTGTGTTCAGGTCCAGTGGCACATGAAATGAATTTCAACTGTCAAGTGTTGGGGTGAAATCCCATAAAGCAGAATATGGCTCCATTCCACAGGACCCAAATACCACATTTCCTTAAACCACTTCCAAAGTGGACTAAACTAAAACAGAAAAAAATCTTATTCTGGAATTAGCGTGTCCACATGGGGAATTATTGCAGACAAGCCCTAACTTCCATACTCCTGGAAAGCCTCCCATTGAGAGATCATCTGCTGTGAAGGACCATTTCTTCCTGGACCCTGAGGATGTTGCAAGAGTCATTTGTAGCCATCTTGACTTGTAAAAGTAAAAGGAACAAGTTGATAGAGAATCCTGGCTTTTTTGTTTATTTTTTTGTATAATCATGTTATGAATCCACCTGGGGACCATAAAACTAGGACTAAAACAGCTGGAAATCCTAGTTGCGTCATAGTTAATGAGTGATTCCCAGCAAGAGCAGGCTTTTCTTAAGGTGTGCCACTATTAACTTACTTGTTTCTGCATGCAGGTAGCCCATAACGTATATCTATTAGCATAACCTTTAATCCTCTATGACGTAGCCTCATTCTAAGCCTATCACCAAGTGAATAACACGTATATCTTCTTTTGATGAGGAAGTATGCAATTATTCATAGTATGACAAGAGTCTGGCAAATTAAACCTGAAGTTGCAGAGGCAAGTCTGTTCTCTTTGTTTAGTAGGGCCCTGAGTTGTTGCTAAAGCCATTAACTTTGGGGGTTCTTTTTTTTTTGTTTGTTTGTTTGAGAGTTTGTTTGTTTGATTATTTGTATTGGGGCCATGGACTCGGACCTCATTATCTTAGATCAGTGGTCCCCAAATTGTGGGGCATGGGATATGGAGGAAAGTTTGAGGGGCGCAGCAGGGCCCAGGCCAGTCCCCAGGCAGGGAGGGTAGTGGGAGAGTACTACTCAGTCCCACTCCATCCCCAGCTCCACCCCCAGCTTTGACTCCCAGCTCCAATCACAGCATAGCCCCTGGCTGTGGCTCTGGCCTCAGCTGCAGCTCCAGTCAGAGCTCTGGCCCCCTGCTCCCGGCCCCGAGGGCACAGACTGATTACATGAGGAGGGGGCCATGACGTAAAATGTTTGGGGACCCCTGCCCTAGATGCTGTATAAACAGAACAAAAAGACAGCCCCTGCCCCAAAGAGCTTACAATCAAAGTATGAGACAAGAAACAACAACAGGAAAGAGACAGACAGCTGGGGAAGCACAAGGACACAACGAGGCACTATTACTTTAACAATTTTACTTTGTTCATCATGCCCAAGAGCATATACCATTAGCCGGTGGGATAGAGCATATGCCATTAGCCGGTGGGATAGAGCATATGCCATTAGCCGGTGGGATAGGGCTGGGAAGGGAAGCTGCAGTGTGATATTGTACATGATAGGGGATGTGCAACAGGAGATTGTGTAATTTACAGTGGAATTAAAAGTCCCTGGAAGGGTGTTGGTTCTGCTGCTTTTGAGGCCCATGTGCTAGTGTAATGCTGGATGGGGTAATGTGGTACAGAGGTGGCCATTTTACGGTTAAAGCGTTATGTGTATCTTGTCGTATAATCACATCTGAATCATGAAGTCTAATACACCAGCAACAAGATATCCTTTTGTATGGCACAATTCCTCCAAGATGGAGCCAACCAGTCTCTCCCCTGAGTCTCTTTTCAATTTGCTATGCTTTCCATTTCCAGATTAGCAGCTTTGAAAGAATCTGCTCCCAGCTCTTGCAGCTGCTGAAATCACAGATAGCTACTTCTCATTTGGGGAAGAGGCAGGCAAAATACCCCTGAAGGAAGGGCTGGGCTGGGCTGGGCACACCACAGAGGTATTCCAGCCACCATGGGCAGCATGTGAACTGCCGGCTGGAGGAGGCTAGCTCCCAGCCCCGCCCCCTCCGTGCTGCCCCCCACTGGAGCCCAGAGCCTCCCCGCACCGCAGCTGCCAGTCCCCACCACAAGCTAGCACCCCCAGCACCGGGAGGGCGGGCAGTGGAGCCACGGCCCCAGAGCGCTGGAAAGGTGGGTGGCACAGCCCCAGCCACGGAGCGCCAGGAGGGCAGGCAGCTCGGCCACAGCCCCGGAGTGCCAGGTGGGCATCGTGATCCCAGCGCCAGCCCCAGCCGGGGCCATGACACAGGGACAGGGGAACTGGCAGGACAGGGCCTGTGAGTAGAGTGTGAGTGGGCTATGCCTGACTGTTTGGGGAAGCACAGCCTCCCCCAGCCTATGATACCTGCTGCCCATTCCTGTCACCACAACATCTAGCCATTTTGATTTGTTCTGCCTTGCCAAGTGTTGCTGAGAGTGGTTCTCGGATGCTTGAGTCTGCTTCTAAATGGGGGACAAAGTCAGAGAGAGCACTTGTCCCGCTATGCCAAACCTTAGTTGATTTGCAGCGCTTCTCTCAAACAAAAGCACTAGTATCCGTAACCTTTATATCTCTCTCAGATTTTGCTCTCAGTAGAAAATGTTCTCTTATGAAACTATGATCTCCCCGCTTGCCTTTCAGATAGCTCGGCCTTTTACAGATTAAAAGTAATTACCCTGACATTTTATTTCCTGAGAAGACTCATTCATTTCCTTTCAGTACCTTTTTAGGCTTTGGTTATTCAATTTTTTGGGGTTAAACAACCCAATGTGATCTGGGTTGAATAATCAGTAAATTGGAGCATGGTGTAGGGTGGTGGTCCTCTCAAAGATTCTGCGTTACTGTTTAAATTATTAGAGCAACTGGGATTTTTTTCAGTGCTGTGTCACAGAACAAACTAATTCTTTCATTCCAGTTGTAATTAAACATTGCTTTTTCCCGTCTTCGCTTGTTCCCTCAGGCGACTTTGATTTCTTACAAATGCATTATTTAATGTAAGATGTTAATTAAGTAGATGGAGTGTTGTCTAGTGGTTATAACAAAGGATTTGGAATCAGGTCTCTGAGTTTTCTTCCCAACTCTGGTAGCGACTTCCTTTGGAACTTCGGGCAATCCACTTAAATGCCCTAGAAGTACCAGTCTATAATATGCATAATTGCATAGATCATACCAGACTTGATTATTCAACATTTCTAAAGTGCTCTTTGACCTTCATGTGAGAAATGCAAAGTATGATTGTTATAATTCACACAGACTAAATCAATCCTTGCTGCTTTTTCATGGAACGTCACTGATCTCTCATAGACACTTCCTGCCCTGGAAAATCCTTCACTATGGAAAAGGTTTGTAGATTAGCTTTCAGGTGTTTCCTAACTTTATGTGGATTATTTCTTTTCTTTTCAAAGCTTCGTCTTGACCCACAAGAAATTCCTTCTAAAAACAAAAAAGCCTGCATTAAGTGCAATGCTGGTGTCAGAACACTCATTTTGCTTGAGTCTCTGTATAGGAAATGTTTCCAGATATGTGTTCAGTGAAGATACAGTACCAAGTCTTTTGTTTCTCTTCACAACAAATTAGATTTTCCCTTGGGGATGCTGTCTCCAAGTAGCTGAGCTAAGGCATGCTACATTTCTATAATGCATTGTGTCCCATTTCCAGAACTAAGGAAAGATTGTGCCTTTGTGTTGTTGTTAATCATGTCAATTTTGTTTCCTTACTTTTTTCTTAAAGCTTGGCTGTGTTTAGGGGATTCAAATTTATACAACTTCAGACCCATTCTTACAGATATCTATCCTTCTCCGGTCAATGCAATTTTTGCCATTGGCTTTCTCTGATCAGGAGAAGGCCCACAAAACTACTTTCTCCTGTCTTGTTTAAATACCTTTAGGGGAGTAGTTATTTCATTCTCTGCTACATTTAAGGCTTGGGTTTAGGGTCCCTAATTTGATACTTGGACATTGATTTATAAAAAGTTGAGCCAGCCCCTTAGCGTTTTCTCTTCTGGATTTTTTTTTTTAAACAGTTTCTAATTTTCTGCAAAAATCACGTATGTAGTCTTCAGCCAATCAGAAATTAAGCCATGTTTGTCATTCACCAGTTGCTGGAAATGGGCCAAAACTAGATGGTTTTTATCTGAGCCCCTCCCCCCCACTTCGGTGCTCCAGGTAAAACAGAACCTAGATCAGAAACTAGGCTGATTTAGAATTTTGTATAACCGTGCATTCAATTCCTTCAGTCCATCTCAACTGGCTATGTCTTACAAAGGGATCTTCCATCTTTTCCTTCCATGTGTTCTGTCTGTTACTAAGCTACTTGCTTTTGCTATTTTAAAGAAAAAGGTAAAGTGCTGACTGGGTGCTGTTTAAGCTTCCCTCACATTATTTCCATTCCACAGTATTCCTGCCTGGTAAACACCTTTACTTTTCCCATTCTCGATCTCCAGCAGGCAGGGCTTGCTGCTTGTATTTTGGGGTGGGAGTGGTTCTGTGATATGATGAAGACTATTAGGGGCTAAATTGAGATCATCATGATCATTTCATTGCACCTGATCTGGATTTGAGCCTAGGCCTTTACAGATGACAGCCTCTATATGCCTTATATATGATCTCTATACAATACTGTGACAAGGTTTATAAAAGGTGTTTTGGCATGTGAAGGGTTACCTGTGCCTGCCTATCACATCTAGGCAGGGTGAGAAAAGGAAAGGGAGAGCTGACACAAAGAGAGCTAGCAAAGGAAGCCAGTGTCCCTAGCTGGCTGTCACTCAGTAGCTTGAGTTGATTTGGTCTGGTTTGAATTTTGTGTTTGGAAATAAAGCAAGCCCCGAGGAAAGGACTAGGAAGTGACTTGTAGTTCGGACTTTCCTTTTTCCTTCCCCAGCGGGTGAGTCTGCACACTGGCTTACACTCAGTTATAACTCCTCTGGATTGTTCCTTTTGTTAGTTAACAAGATTGGATGTGGAAGAAAAGGATGTTTCCTTGGGTTTCCTCCCTGAGTTTGCAGCTAAAAATACATTCTGCTTGCAAATAAAGCTCAGGTAACTGTGAGTCCTTGAGAGACAGGAACCTTGGAGCCTCACAATTAGAGCTTATTTGATTCGTGGCCAAGCTCAAAAACTTGAAACAAAAATTCATTTCAGGTTGACCCGAACAGAAAAGTTGAAAAAAAAAAAAGTTTTGGGTCAAATTTAATATTCTGTTCAACCTGGAACAGAAAGTTTCATTTGGTTTTCAAGTTTTTAATCTTTTTAAAAAAATAAAATAGAAGTAAAATTTGAAACAAGAAGGTGTTTCCAATTGAAAAAATCAAAATAGTACATTTTGAAAATATCCAAGTGAAATGTTCTGAGGGTTTTTTCAGAACTTTTTTTTGGGGGGGGGGAGGCAGCATTTTTTGGACTGAAATATTTAATCAGATTAAATGAATTCGCAAAATGTTTCGGTCACCTGAGTCTGCAATTTTGGGGGGCGGGGGTTAATTTGAAAATTTTTGCCCAGCTCTATTCTCAATCCCATTTCCACAGTCACTTTGGAGAGTAGAAATACTCTTCTGGGTTTTAGAACTAAATCTGCAGCCAGATGAACCTCACCTGCTATCGTTTTATGTTACAGAAGAGTCACATTGTTCTGCTCTGTCTCCCCCCTGTAATGGGAGTTTGTGGGATAGCTCAAAGGTTTAGGATGTCAGGTAAACAAAGAGATATTGTAAAGGGCTCTCTGGATAAATCTCAGTTTTGGCCATCCCTCTTTGCAATGATCTCTCTCTGTATTGCAACAAAATATCACTTCTGACCCCTTGGCCCGTTACAGCATAGATCATCAGAAAGAACAATGTATAGCTTACTTATCAGCACAAAGAGCATCAAGACACTGCCCTCTATAATAGATAGACTGAAAACAATGATGGGAAAGGAAATGCAGGGAAGCAGCATGGGATATTTAAATAAGAGATAATGTTCTATAAAAGGAAAAGGAGTACTTGTGGCACCTTAGAGACTAACCAATTTATTTGAGCATGAGCTTTCGTGAGCCACAGCTCACTTCATCAGATGTTTACCGTGGAAACTGCAGCAGACTTTATATACACACAGAAATCATGATTTCTGTGTGTATATAAAGTCTGCTGCAGTTTCCACGGTAAACATCTGATGAAGTGAGCTGTGGCTCACGAAAGCTCATGCTCAAATAAATTGGTTAGTCTCTAAGGTGCCACAAGTACTCCTTTTCTTTTTGCGAATACAGACTAACACGGCTGTTCCTCTGAAACCTGTCAATGTTCTATAAGGTTTCCTGGAGCTTCCTAGTGGCTCAAGTGAAATATGATTGAAAATGTCCATTTTACAATTTTGGGTGTACCTTTAAAACTCTGGGTTTGGAAATGTTTAACGTGGCCTCACAGAATTCTTTAAATGCCTCCGCCCCTGCTCATGGCTCCTTCTTTCAGTTGCTTGGTGCCCATGCTACCATCATTTTCCACATTTCCAAGTTCAGTTCTAATTGGTCTGCCCAGGGCTAGGAAGAGCAGAAAGCTTTAAAAGCTCTTAGGGAACTCATTGTTTCAAGGTTTGCTGTGACAAACACAAATCAGGATCAGATCAATGGGGATGTATTTTGCTTGACAACCTTTCCACAGATATCCAGGATGCTGTAAAATCTAAATTACAAAGTCATGTAATTACTTGCCAGCCAGCTGGGGTGATTTCCTACAATCCAAGTTCTGGGATAGAAATTTGACATGTTAAGACTGTCTCTAAGGCTATCTTTTGAACATATAGGTAGTCATGCTGATTTCTCTGTCTGTAAGATTTATTGCCGTACTGTCAGAACAATGCACAGTGTAGGAGATAATCTGGTTTTGTCCTGGGAGCAATCAATAAATTTCTGTTTTATTTTTGCTCAAGATTTTACTTTTTAAAAGCTGGTAGTTATGTGCTTCCCAATGTACTATGCAGGCAATGCAATCTGACATCTTCACTTATTAAAAGAAAAGATTAAAATAGAGTTATCTTTTGGGGGACAGATTTCTGAGAGGCAACTATGGAACATGCATGATTAGTTTATTTTTACTGATGCTAAGAGTTATAAAATCAGAAGAGAGAAACGCAAAAAAAAAAAAAAGAATGGAAAAACAATCCTGAGATTCTTCTGAATAAATGTGGCTGTACTGAGACCTTTGGTTTAGGTTTGCTTGAAGGACATAGGAAACATAATAAATATTAGCTATTTATCTTCTGTTCCTAGAAACTGTATCCACTGGTAGGTCTGTCTGCACCCTGCCTGGAGAAATAGTTGTATCATGGGAAGTTCAGAAAGTTAAACAATAATATATACCATGCATTTATTCTGCAGATGGTTAATTCGTTACTTTTTGTGATGATACTATGCACATCAAACTAAAACATCACTTTTTATTCTAAGCAATTTGTTGCTACATACAGCACATTAGCATTATTGTTGAATATTTTGGATGCAATGTTTATTTGCAAAAGCTCTTGAGGTATTTAGTACTAAGAAGTAGGGTTTGCACAAAGTGCTATAAAAACTTCTACAAACACTCTCGGGTCTCTCAGAACCTTTTAGCAAGTTGGGCCAAATTCATCCCTGGTCAAAGTACAGTGGTGTTAGAACACGGATGACTTTGGCCCACTGAGGTTATTGTGAGAACGGGGAATGAGGCCAATGTACAACTTCATATGGTCATTTGGTGAAGACTAATTTTTAAGGTTGCCTTATGTTCCCCCCACCCCACTCTCCCTCTTCCTCTCCCTCTCCAAAAAAGGCAACCCCATAATGCAGCAGATCTACTCTTCCAGGAATTAGGATGTCTGAAGGATGCAGGGTGTGAGAGAAGGAAAGAGTACTTTTGGCTGAAGTAAGTGACTTTAGGCAGAGAAGCAGTGCATGCTAGAGGCCTAAGGTGGGAATCTACTCCTCCAGGGGCCCTGAGGTTGGAGTTTCTTGTACATGCTGAGTGGAAGTGCCCCTTCAGCTCTCCCTCTCATCCTCAGGATGGGAGTTCATTAGCTACTTCACCACAGAAGCTGGTCTCAGTATGACTGAAGACTGGGCCAGGGTTTGTTTATTTGTACGTTTTTGTTTTGGCACTTGTTAGCTGAGGTGAAACTTAATTTAGCAGAAGAGCTAAACCAACTAATAAACAGGGGAAACTGAAGCAGAGTTCCAAGACAGGAAGCAACCCAGTATCATCCCAAAGCAGCATCTCTGCCAGGAGAGTGACTAGGAGCCATGTTCAAATTGCTTTGGCAAGAAATCACTGTTTGTGTCACTCACATTTTTTGCCTATTCAGGAGCTTCAGGTGAGAACCTGTGCTACCCTCATAACTAGCTGCCATCGAACAACTGGTGGACAGACATCAGTAGGACCCACAGGAGTCTCAAAAAAGCCAAACTGAAGCAGACACTTCATGCAATCCCACCTGCAGTTTTGTGCTCTCTCACAATGCCTTGTAGGAGAACTCCTGCTGTTTTCTAGAGAAGATTGTGAACCCAGGAGAGGTGTCCAATAAGGAAATGTGAACAAGCTCAGTCTGTGGTACTGGAGACTAGCAGTAGCATTCCCTGTCAGGGTTGGTGAGGAAATCTACACTGAGACTCTGGTGGAGTGGATGGGAGTCTACAGAAACCTATAGGAAGGAGACAGTTTGTCAGTGTTCAAGACTGGAGCACAGTAACATCTGAAGACTGGAGGGAAAAATTAAAGCATCTTAAGAGAATCTGGGAGCCTGGTAAGCATGGATGGGTGAACTGGTTTGGATTCCTTCCAGAGGTGGAAACTTACTGTTCTCCAAAGAATACCCAGTGGTCGTAGAGCTGGAATAGCTGGCCCTATGTCCATCCCCTCCAGACTTTTTGAGCCTGGGGGATTATAGGGTGAAGAGGTGGGAAGGGAAGGGGATGTGGCTAAAGCTCACTGCAGTCTGTTATTCCCAGTTGACTGATGCTCTTTGGGAGCCACTGCCAGCTGAGGCAGTTTAAATTCTCTTGGGGCTGGTGTCAAACTGGCCCCAGGATCAGGGAAATGTCATTGGCTCCCTGATTCCATCACCATCACCTTCCACCTCAGTACACCAGGCTGAGACTGGGCACAGCAGAAGATGCAGGCCTGACAGATTAGCAACAGCCACACTAAACTGGATTTCCATTTCTTGGACTTCTGAAGTTGAAATGGTTAAACTGAATGTCCCTTGCAATACGTGTGAGCAGTATGACTACCTCAGGCAGCACTGTCTGTCTTCTTCATTTACCTTGACCTTACCATATGCTTCTCCAAATCCTTCCTTCAGACTCATTTCTGCTGCAACACTTGTTGATAGCTAGGTAGAAGGAAAGCCATTGTCTAGTGCATGCTAGTCTATTCAAAAATATACACCTATTACCATTACCTCATCCATCCACCCCTTCACCCACACCTGTTTTTGTTTCTTCCACTTGTTGCACCTTTTGATTAACCAAGACAGGAAGCTCTTTGGGGCAGGAACTGTCTCTGCTACACTCTGGTACAGTGCCTAGCGCAGAGCTGGGCAAACTACGGCTCGCAGGCCACATCTGGCCCGTGGGTCTGTCCTGCCCAGCCTCTGAGCTCCCGGCCGGGGAGGCTAGCCCCCAGCCCCCTCCCCCGCTGTCCCTCCTCCTCTGTAGTTATGCTGCCGTGCGGGTAGCAAGGCGCCCGCCCGCCCTCCAGGCTTTCCAATGAGCCGGTCCTGCCGCTCTGAGTGACATGGTAAGGGGCAGGAGATCCCAGGGGCAGTCAGGGGACGGGGGGTGGTTGGATGGGGTGGAGGTTCAGGGGGCGGTCAGGAGACAGGACCGGGGGGGTTGGATACGGGGTGGGTCCTGGGGGAGCAGTTAGGGATGGGGGTCCTGTGAGGGGGCGGTCTGGGAACAAGGAGTGGGGGGGTTGGAGGTCCCTGGGGGCCTGGCAGGGTGTGGATGGGGGCGGGGCAGTCAGGGGACAAGGAATGGGGGGGGTTGGATGGGGGAGGTCCTGGGGGGCCAGTTAGGGGTGGGGGTCCCAGGAGGGGGTGGTGAGGGGACAAGGAGCAGGGGTGGGGTTGGATGGGTAGGAGTTCTGAGGGGGGCAGTCAGGCGGCGGGAAGTGGGAGGGGGCGGATAGGGGGTGGGGGCCAAGCTGTAACCCTTCCCTACCTGGCCCTCCATACCGTTCCACAGCCCCATGTGGCCCTCGGGCCAAAAAGTTTGCCTACCTCGGGCCTAGTGCAATGGAGCCTGGATCCCTGGTGGGAACATCTAAGCAATGCTATAATGCTAAGAATGAGGAACACTCTGAAATATGAACCTTTGCCCAAAACCTCAAACCCTTTGTGAGAGTCAGAAACATTCTGTTAACTTCCTCTTCCAGTGGTTTTCACTTTCATGCACTTCCAGGTTCTGAGTGGAAGCACATGAGCCACAATTCTTGGGGTTTCTGGTCTGAAGGGAAACAGGAAATAGAGGAAATCTGAGAAAGGCGCTTGAGCTCTCAAGGCTGCCATCTCAGAATTACAGTGCCTGAACCTGTACACCAAGCCTTTGGGGTTTGCGTGTGAGTGATTGTACAACCAGCATTTAAAGAAGAAAGCAAAAATTGAACACGTGGAGCGTAGACTTTTCTTTTTCTTCTGGGATAAGTGCATTGGGAAAATCAAAGCAAAGGGAGTATTTGTTTTGTGGTTTATATCACTGGTGAAATGGCACTCAAAAGAGGAGACAGTCAGAAACCTCCATAGTTATCAAAGCATGACCAGGATTTTCCTTTCTGTCAGCTCACTGAGATTTGAGCCAGTGATGTAAGAGCTCTGGGAATCCAGACAGAATTGTTGATCTTACCTCACTGTAAGAAGCAGCTTCTCCTTACAAGACATTGTCCTGCCTTTCTTACACGAAGGATTCCTGTTCAACTTAGTCAGATGAGGGATTCACATTTCACTTGGGCTAATTATGCTGCCTCCCTCTCTTCCCATTGGCTGTCATAAATTAATATCACCATGCATGGGTCTATCCATTCTGGAAATAGCTATTGCTATGGCTATTTATATCTGCTTAGTGTATATGTAAAACAGGCAGATGTACCCACAAGGAACTTTCCAACTTTTCATAGGTCCTGCAGCAGTTAAGTCAAAGAGGGGTGAACTGCCAAGTCTGTATAGTCATTGCTTGCTGTATTCTGAAATGTTCTCCACTTCAACACTTTTGTCTGTGGAAAATGATGCAGAAACTGAAAATGTTGGTGGATTTCTGTGCACTACAATGGCACCCAGATTTCTGCCAGAATGTGCACTTGATAGTTTGCATCTTTATGTATGTAAACTTACTTGTAAGAGGAATTTGTCAAGCCACCCTCCATTTAACACATTGTCAGTGTTCAGCAACTAATAGCTTCATATCTGAGTATGCATTCAGGAAAGTAGTTAATTCTGGCCTAATAACTTCCTCTACCCAAAAGTGATACATTCTGGAGCAAATGTTCCTGAGTAGTTGTTGCAATAGCATCCATCTAGGGACCTTGATCAAGGATCAACTAAGAAGGCAATCCATGCTCCAAGAGAGCTCACAATCTGGGTGGCAGGCAGGGCACAACACATGGAAAAAGCAGAGGATGGAGTGGTTAACAGACAAACATGGTGTTGGTAAGGAAGGAAACAAAACTAACAGTATTGAGTAGAGAAGCAGCACCATGTTCCTCCTCCTGGTAGCATGGAGTTCAGCTGGTGCTTTCAGTTTTTGTATGTTTGTAGCCATATATTTTTAGAGGCTTTTCCCAACACAGCAGCTGTCAATGGGACAGTCCATCCAGTTATGGTGTTCCCCACAGTGCTTTAGGATCTAGTAATGTGTTGTTTTAAAAACGTATTTATTTTGTAACTTAGTCTGCACATGCTGTATTCTTGGCATAGGATCTTTAAACATATCTCAGGAATATTTGAAGTGTTTCAGTTGACTACCCCACATTTGTGCTATAAGTCTCCGTAGCTGAGGTGATATTTTATGTACAGTACGCAGGTACCATTTTTGGTAATGGCTGCCTTACATGTTAATTATCTAAGTTGTACTTCAGAGATTTTAGAGCTTGGCAAATCATTGTATCTTGCTCAAGTGCATGGAAACCCCCAAATTCAGTATACAGTCTTTCAAATGCCAATACAAAGGCAGAGAAATATAACATAAACCCAGGTCAGAGGTGTTGAGCACTCACAGTTCCCGGGTGCTTCTGTATGGGTTTGGGAAGCTTTATAGAGCTCTGCAACGGATGGAAGTTCTGTTTTGTGAAGGATTTTGAAATTTGGCTTTGTTCTAAATGGGAATGAAAACCAAAAATTTCAAAATTCTCCACAAAGGAAAACTCCCCCCAAAATTCTGATGGAAAATGGTTCTGCCAGAGCTGCTTCATCTAGCTCTAGCACTCGGCACGTCCACAGACCAACCCTTTGCTGAATCATATGAATGCAGCCAATCTGTGTTTTGACCAATCTATGTAAACTGAGCCCAGGGCTGATGAGGCAGGAGAGAGACTGAGGGCGTCGCCCAGGCTCCCACCAGAGTTGGAGCAGAGATGGCAGCAGCCGCTCTCATGGACTCATACACTCTGCCCAGCTCCCTTGGGATAAGGGATAGAGTGGCAGGAGCAGAAGACCACAGAGGCATTCACCTTTGCAACCCTTATTAACCTAACGTCCTGTGAATTTCTGTTTGCTTGTTTTTTGAACTCTAGGAACACATGTTAATTATGGGTTGGGACAAAGAGGGATTGACATGGATTGGAAGGCAAAGAAACAGTTGGCTCTTGGTTATTCTGTGACTCTTGGAGAAATGGTGCAATTCTGGGCTGCTGCAGCCTCAGTAATCATGGGAAATGGGCCGCTTCTCAGTGTGGTGGAGGATGATGATGGAGCTGTTGGTTATGAAATAGAATAGTTGCAGGTTTCAACAATTAAAGACGAACACAACTATGAAGTAATTCAAGCCGGGTTTTGTGGTGGGTGCAAACAGCTTGCTGACCATCTAAAGATATTGGTGAGTAGGGTTCTGAGCTGCCCGACTATAATTAGAAGCAAACACTAATAGCATGGAAGGGTCTCATGAAAGCACAGGCAAAGGAATGTGGGGTTAGATGTGGGTTAGATTCCAGACAGAAAACAAGGGTCAAGTATAGGGTAGGCGTAGGGTCAGATTTGATAATGGCAAAATCTCAGGAGTTGTTTGAGTGGCTTCCACCCAAAATATGAAATCAGCTGCTGTGAAAATGAAATATGAAAATTGTGAAATTTCTGCCATTTCCCTGTGAGAGGCAGTTCTCGTGAGATTTTTGGCTTCAGAGAAAGCAAAACCAAAGAAAAGTGCTTTTCATTCTGGAACCAAAACCACAGAGGATCCAGGGATTGTGTGGATGTGAACCTCCCACTCTCAGTCCCCGGGGGGAAAAAGTGCGGGAGGGGTTTGAAGTCTAGTTTCTGATTTCACCCCAGTGTGATAGGAGGAAATGTCTATGCTGCTTATGCAATATTTGGTATTTCCATATTGCGTTCTATGTTTAAACAGCAACAACAAAACTAATCAACCCCCCACCCCCCAAAAAACCCCATCAGCTCTATACAGGAAGTTAAGAATGTCAAAATATTTGTTAGGACAGATGCTCCCCATTTACAGTATGTGTGAAATGAAAATCTGTCTGGTCTCACTTCTGAAATACTGACAGTTTCTGTAAACTATCTGTCATGCAGTGGGTGAAACCCTGCTGAGAATAAGGAACCCCAATAAATATTCACCTCCAAATGCTCCCTTAGCATTTAGAAGGGAAACCGTTAATTTAGAATCAAGTTAGAGCTACTAATATTGTCAAAGGCTCTGTGAAGCAGCAAAGTTGTGTGATGACTTGAACACACCTGAGTTATAAAAGCTAATGATGCGTTGTGAGAAACTTCAATTGAATCTGTTCTGAAATTATTCTGCTGCCTTTCTCAGTTCTCCATCCTGACAGGTACACAGGGGACTGGGGTGTGGGGGGAGCCTGGCTCTTCCCTTCAACCCCCGCTTTCTCAGGAGAATTGGGCGTGAAGGTTGTGCAGTACCTCCTCTTCCCATTGTGTTCTCCACTGCGATCTGGATTGTCTCAGTACAACTGCACAAGGCAGTCCTTGTGTAACCCGCTGGTGAGCGTATGTAACACCTCATCCACTATCCACAGCAGCAGTCGGATATGATGTGTTCCAGCCCCCAGCTGGGGAGGGCTGGCTTTTTTTAGCTCAAGCTGTAGCAGCTCCTGCTTTTAGCTCTGGAGCTTCCTGTGTCAATCCTTGGTGTATGTGCCCAGTTGGTTGCTGTCACCCTTCCACTGTCCTTCAGGGGAGAGGATAAGAGAGAACAAACTACATATGACAGTTGTTAGTCTTGTCGCTCAGTGTGGTCCTGGAAGGGGCTTAGAACCCCTTCAGTTGTTTAAGTCCCCGTATCAGACCCTATATAGAATAGATGAGCACTCCCTTGTGCAGCTGCTTTAGACTGACAGTTTGGCTCTATATTATGATTGCATTCTTATATTAAAAATCTTCCTTGGTTAGGGGTTGTCAGGGTTGCTTCCCCACTCTGAACTCTAGGGTACAGATGTGGGGCCCTGCATGAAAGACCCCTTAAGCTTATTCTTACCAGCTTAGGTTAAAAACTTCCTCAAGGTACAAACTTTGCCTTGTCCCTGAACCCTATGCTACCACCCACCAAGCGTGTTAAACAAAGAACAGGGAAAGAGCCCACATGCAGACGTCTTCCCCCCAAGCCCTACACCCCCTTTCCTGGGGAAGGCTTGATAAAAATCCTCACCAATTTGTACAGGTGAACACAGACCCAAACCTTTGGATCTTAAGAACAATGAAAAAACAATCAGGTTCTTAAAAGAAGAATTTTAATTAAAGAAAAGGTAAAAGAATCACCTCTGTAAAATCAGGATGGTAAATACCTTACAGGGTAATCAGATTCAAAACATAGAGAATCCCTCTAGGCAAAACCTTAAGTTACAAAAAGACACAAAAACAGGAATACAGATTCCATTCAGCACAGCTATTTTACCAGCCATTAAACAAAAGAAATCTAATGCATTTCTAGTAGATTACTTACTAACTTTTTACAGGAGTTGTGAGCTGCATTCCTGATCTGTTCCCAGCAAAAGCATCATACAGACTGACAGACCCTTTGTTTCCCCCACCCCCCCTCCAGCTTTGAAAGTATCTTAGAATATCAGGGTTGGAAGGGAACTCAGGAGATCATCTAGTCCAACCCCCTGCTCAAAGCAGGACCAATCTCCAATTTTTGCAGCAGATTTCTAAATGGCTCCCTCAAGGATTGAACTCACAACCCTGGGTTTAGCAGGCCAATGCTCAAACCACTGAGCTATATCTTGTCTCCTCATTGGTCATTTTGGTCAGGTGCCAGTGAGGTTATCTTAGCTTCTTAACCCTTTACAGGTGAAAGGGTTTTGCCTCTGGCCAGGAGGGATTTTATAGCACTGTGGACAGAAAGGTGGTTACCCTTCTCTTTATATTTATGACAGGGGTGTGTGTAGACCAATTTATTAATTAATTTGATGGGGTGTGTTAGTTGCTCTAAACAGCAGGGTCAGTTCTTGCTGCTGCTATTTTTATTATTATTTATTATAATTACCTTAGGGCCCTGTCCTGGAATGTGCTGAGCATCCCCATCCCTTGTTAAGTTGAGTGGGAGTTGGAGGGGCTCAGTACCTTGTAGGTGGCACTCAGCCCCTCATAAGATCAGCCCCTAAGTACTTGAGGTGCTGCTTAGTGTGACCAAGAGTGGCAAAATATCCCCCCTTAGGGCAGAATCTAGCCCGACGTAGTGGTGGTGGGGGGGAGAGCCCCTGATTCCCCTACAGCTCATCTATTCCGAGTCCCTCTAGTATCAGATTTGAGACACCCATTCAGGAAGCTCTTCCTCTAAATTCTATTGAGAAGGTTGTGTTTGGTGGTGACTTGTGTATTTATTTGTCTTCCAGCAGAGGCCCTGTCAGAGGGGGCATCGCCACAGTGCTATTTATGCCGATATGTAGTCAGTGAGTCTCTACCCTGCAGAGCTCACAGTCTGAAAGGGGGAAAACCACAGAACTTACCGTGGCAGCTTCTGCAGCTGAATGACGGCGATGATTAGTGCGTCCCAGCTTTTTATTAATAATGGCCAAATGGGATGTGTAGCTCTGTGATATGCTCCGAGGCCATAACTATTTCAAATAGCAGAAATTAAAAGTGACTCAGCCACTCGAATGAAAGTTGAACGTTTGTTGCTTCAAAGGCTGTAGTTATGAAAATAGCAGACAGTGGCTGACCTGAGCAATTAGTTAACCCTGACCAACTCCACAGCTAATAGTGCAAAGCATGTGGAAAATGTACTTCCAATGCATATAGCAGCCTGGGGGGGCATTGTTTGGAAATGCAGGTAAACCCACATTGCACATGACATCAGGTTAATGTAAGGGTCTATGGATCTGTTGGGTAAACTAGACCTTAGCGCAAATTTGGGGGTGTTTATATTGCTGTGGATGGGGGTTGGTGCTTATGAAAGTGAGAGACTCATGACAGAGTCAAACATCAAACTGAGGTGGGGAGGTGCAAGCTTCATGTACCTCTTTCCACAGCTGCGTCAAGGCCTGCCGCTCCCAAACAGAAATTGTTAATCGTGCCAAACTGTGTGCTGGCCTCTGGATAAAATTGAAACCACCACATTTATTTTCATATGTGATCTGAGATAAGAGCTTAGTCCACAAATGCACTGTCCCAGCTACCACAAAATACTGCCCCCCCAGCCCTTTTTTAGAGCCCAGCTACACTGTTTATCTCTTTTACAGGGATTTACACGGGTGAGCATATGCTGCATGAAGGATTATGGTTCTTATTATTTAAAAGAAACTTGAATAAGAACTGAAAATAATAATGGAACACATACACATATAGGTCTATCCAAGATAGGTCTATTCTGGTATTTCACTTGGAATGTTAATGAACAAGTGGCTTTTCTTACTAACTCATGTTTGAAGAGAGCAATAAGAACAGCAATTCATAGTCCTATGGCTGAAGCATCTTTCCATTACTCCTTAGGATCTGGCCCAGTTTAGTATCCATCATGCCTACAAAGCCAAAAAGAGGAGAATTTACAGTGATGCAAACTTCCCAGACAATGCAGGAAATGAGTGAGGCCCTGAGCAGAGAACTCCCATGGTGCAAACGTATCAGAGGACCCCTTTGTGGAAATCTGTGATCTATTTGCTTTTGGAGATGCTGATTTATGCCTCTAGATTCCATTTCCTAATCGGTGGAAACAATAATATGGCCCACCTATTTTTGTACATTGCTATGAATCTCTCAGTAAGTGTATTGCTGCAACTGATCGGACACAAGCACAGCTGACAAACAGACTATTTTCCCAGACTGTATCTTTGCAGTGTTGCCACCTCTCACAATTTCATCTTGGGTACTTGGTGATACTTGGTGGTTTTCATAAAGCCCCAGTTTCTGGAGTTGTGTGCACATGTAAGACTCTCGTATTTTGTTAAAAAACAAGTTTCTAACACTCATGTTGTGGAACAAAGATTAAGCATGTGACCTAAGTGTACCCCCAAAGCTTCAAAAATCAGGAGACAAAACCCCACCCCACCCAAATGTACTGCTTTACCAAATCTCATGGATTTTGAGGCCACTCTCATTTTGGATGGCCTGACTCCTGATTTTTTGATGCCTGGGGTTGTCAATGCTGCCTTTGCCAGCTACCTTATGTGTTTAAGTGTGCGAGTTATACACTCTCTCTTCACTTCTATAGCGACCGTAGCGCATATGTGCTTGGCTGAATCACTTCAAATAGTTCCAAATGGGAGGAGAGGGAGAAATAGGCCAACACGCTTTTTTAAAAGTAAGCTAGTCTGCTGCTTTCTCTGCAATTACCAGCTCATGATAACAATCAGCCCTTGGGGTTTTCTCTCAGAAGCTTTCTCAGGCCTTGGTTAGGGAAGTTATTATTAACAGAGACTAGGGACCCATTTTGTTCGGGGCTGCACAAACACATAGACAGTACCTGAGCTGAAAAGCTTGCCCTGTAAATCAGGAAAACAGACAAAGGGAGGGAGAGGAAATGGGCACAACACATAGGAAGCAACTTGCCCAAGATCACAAGCTGGCCATGGGCCAAGCTGGGAATAGAGACCAGGTCTTCAGAGACCCAGTCCAATGTCCTGTACAATAGACCAGGCATTCTACATTATTGTTCTTCATTGTTTGTGGGTGTTTTGAACACACTGGCAAATCCTAACTAACTTTATCACAAATACATATTTGTGCAAAAATATGTCCCCGAGTACATTGATGTTCTCCGTTTGTTGGTTTCTGTGTGACACACTTTTTAAACCTATCCGGGAGCAAACAAATACCATGTCACTGAGGTGAAAATTACACACTGCCAACAATATATGAACAACACGTGGGCATAAATGGAAAACCTTTTGTAAAGGGACCGCTCAGTGCACAAGAACCACACTCTACTTACAGTGGACTGGGAACATGCTGCTTTATTCAAATACATAAACAAAGTAGTTAACTAAACAGGGAGTAAGGGAGGAATGGAGCATGGCTCCAACCCATGATACTCTGAGTAACCCAGTTAACCCCTTGACGATCATTTTACTACAGAACCATTTGGGAATAACAAATGTATTAGCAGAAAACAGGATCAAATTATCAAATCAAATTATGGGCACAGAAAAGGAGCTACATTTTCATTTATTTTTTTGCAATGAATAATTCCGCCATGTGCAGCGAGTAACAAAATCACTAGGGATAAAATCTCTGCAGCAAACTGAGTGACTTAGGAGCCTAAATCCTACTGTCTTTCAGTGGGGTTTAGAAGCCTATGTCACTTAAGCTTTTTTGAAAATTTTACCTTACCTTAGACCATTCCACTGTAGAAATAACTTATTGTACCTTAAAACTGTGATTTCAGATGCTTAGCTAAGCCAGGTAGTATGTTGTTGTTTCCATCCATAGCCTTTCTAAGGAACACAGGATATTCCTGGCATGTTGCAACCTAGCTATCAAGCGTGGATTATCTGTGGGTGGAGAGAATGACAGCCCTAGCAGAAAGATGATTGACAGACACTGAAGAACACTGTGCTTCCAATAAAAGGTTTCAGAGTAGCAGCTGTGTTAGTCTGCATCCATAAAAAGAAAAGGAGGACTTGTGGCACCTTAGAGACTAACAAATTTATTAGAGCATACGCTTTCGTGAGCTATAGCTCACTTCATCGGATGTTCTTTCTTCCAATAAAAATGAGTTAAAAAAATTTGACTTGGCAAGTGAAATGATTCCCTTACAATTTCTGTGAGCACAACTGCATGTATGCATGATGTATGTATTTTAATTCTGGCATTTTTGTGTGTCAGTTCGGCCTTGACTTTAACTCTCTGCAGCCTGCACTCTCCACGTCAGTTGGGTTACTGTGGGATCCTCCTTGATTTTAAGAGCCACATTCTTTCCAGCTGGGTTATGTATTTAGTTATGATGAAAGCAAGTAGCTCACTGCATTGGTATGAGCCAGGTGTAATGTAAACAGGAACTATGTGAACTTCCCCAAACTGCCAAGTCAAATTACTTCTGACTAATCCCAGGCCTCCTTTAATCACAGACTGACAATCATGGGGAATGCATTTCTCTACAAGCTGCTCCTGCATCCATGGCCGTGGCATCTGGAGACTTGCCAGCAACATGTATCAGTTATCCCAATGGGTGACCCATTAAAATCACTGCCCCTCTACTTACACAGAAACCTTGATGGTAAACAGTTAATCAACACATGATTAAAAACTAAAAAAATGTTGCCTTGTGCTGAGAAGCTCACTCAATGTGAAGTCTGGAAAACGAGAGAGCAGCTTCCAAATGGCGGGTGCCCTTTGACCAGTCCTGGAGTTGTCAGATGGTTTGGGAGGTGCACTAGTGGGAACTAAAATGGCACCAGCCAATTAATTTGTGACCAAGGGAGGATTGGAACTGAGCTAGCCTGTTAAGTCCATGTACCATCTAGCTGTGAGCACGTTCCAAACATGTTGGGATAGATACAGGGAAGTGCTTGTGTGAATAAATGACACCCCCCAGCAGAGAGACATGCTTTAGCTTTAGCTTCTGCCTCCTTTCCTTCTGACCACAACACTAACCTATCCCATTCCTAGTGCCAGGATTTGTAGAATCCCTTAAGTCTGTAGTAAAAGAAGACATAGCGTGCTGTAAGGGGAGGATTACTTATATTTGCAAAGGGACATACTTATATTTGTATTCTGTAGACTGAACATCCATTGTACTGATAAATATATTTACTTAGGGTCACTAATCTCAAACATTTAATTAGCACTGCCTCAACAACTCAAAGCTTTAAGGCACAGTCAGACATTCCCCAGCACTGAAACAGAATCATCATTCCTAAAACTCCTAACGGATAAAAATTTAGTTCTAAACATATATCTCAAGGTGCTTATTAAAATAAGCACTTGTAGCAGGGGAACAGCTGTAAATGCAAATTCTATCTTTTAGTTAAATGGTAATATCAAATACCATTATCCTTTGTGCTATGTAATTTTAGGTGTTCGTTGTTTCTCTGTTTTTTTACAGTGAATCTTCATTACGCAATTCTATTTCCTTAAATTCTCACTCTAGATATAGATAATTACATATACATGTGTATCTCTAGCATGCTTACTTTAAAAGCAATGCATTTCTAATGCAACTATCAGTGTAGGATCCAGAAATATTTAGCTAAACCAGCCCTTGTTCTCATTTACTAAACTACAGTTCCTCATCGTTGAATGCTGTTGGAATTTCCTGGAAGCAGAGCAATATTGTACCCTAGAGCAAACCTTCCACATGTTCTATATTAGGTGGCCCTGTTAAATACCAAATTTCCACCTGTTGCCTAGGAAAAAACACTCCCACTTGGCATGGGAAAACAGAGACTGGGCCCCCAGTTTATATTTCTTATAAAAATAGAATTTACATACTGCGTGCAATCCATTTTTCTGAATTCCTATGTTTGTTGATTTCTTATGAGTTTCACATTGTAACTGCTGGCACTCACTGTTTGAGTGATGAAAGACTGAGAAGTATATAAAGGTGTGATAGAGACAGGCGGTGAAAGCCTACCAAAGTCACTGGCAACCTGCAGCTCATGCTGTTAAAAAACCAATAGTCTTATTTTGCTACTTGCTACAGTATTTCTGTTACAACTGCCCCACGCACATAAGGCCCAAACCTGTTCCCAGGGTCTCATCCTGCTCTCACTCTTACCGTTAGAGTCTGTAGAATCCTTATCAGAACGTGAGGGGCAGTGACATATAACTGTAAAAACTGGTAATCAGCACATATAGCAAGATGTTCAGGCAGCCTACAGATTGGTATTAATTCTCCTATATAGATAATACTATCAAACACTGCTGTTATACTTCTTACCACCACCGTTTGTGGCAACAGGATTGAGCTCTTAAGAGCACAAGGAATGTGGTTAGACTCTGCTCAAAAACGTGTGGAGAGACCGTTTTACAGCCCTGTGGAGATGTAGTCTCAGAAGAGAATATCATTCTACTGTTAAAAGTGGACCCATCATGACAGTGCTTATTTGAAGAGAAACAACAAAGCGAGAAATAAAATGGATTGCCTTAAAAATTCATTGACTTGCCAAGAAATCATTGTTTTCTTCCTCAAGCCTGTACACATGCAAACAAATGTGGGCACACCATTGTTACCAGATTGGGCCATGTATCGCTATTCTATTTAATCTAACTATATTATCAGTTTAACAAGTGACTTGATTCCATCTCAGTAAATACAGAGGTGGGGCCCGGATGAGTTCTTTTTTGTTTTTTGTTTATGGAAATTCAAAATCCCTCTTGGACTTTTTTGTAATAATTGTTTTAGATTTTTATTTTTTTTGTAAACCTGGAGAGCGAACATCTAATAGAATACTGTACATATCATTTCACACAAGTGTTCCGGCACAAATCGTCTAAGAAGCATGTGTAAAGTGTGTGTGGGCAGGGGAGAGGAGCTGGAGGGCGGGGAGGGGGGTAATGAAATGGTACCAGAGGAGGAACAGTTCATTCTATCCTTAATGGGAAATATGCTATAGAAATTTATCATCGCTGATAAAGTTTGTCGATGACACAAATATCATTACTGATCAAATTTGCGGATAACCCAAAAATTGGGGGACTGGTAAACAATGAAGAGATCAGGTGACTGATTCAGAGCTTGGCAAATGCAAGCAAACAATATGCCTTTTAATATGGCTAAGTGTAGATGTGTACATCTAGGAACAAAGAATGTAGGCTGTACTTACAGGATGGGCACTCTATCCTGGGAAGCAATGATGCTGAAAAAGATTTGTGGTGGCTAATCAGCTGAACGTGAGTGCCTGTTGTAACCAAAATAGCTAATGCAATCCTGGGAATCATAGACAGGGGACTCTTGAGTAGGAGTAGAGAAGTTATTTTATCTCTGTATTTTGCACTGGTGTGACCACTGCTGGAATCATGTGCCCAGTTCCGAGACCCACAATTCAAGAAGGATGTTGATAGATTGGAGAGGGTTCAGAGAAGAGCCATGAGAATGATTAGAAAACATGTCTTATAGTGATAGACTGAAAGAGCTCAACCTTTTTAGCTTAACAAGGAGAAGGTTCGGGGTGACTTGATTACAGGTCTGTAAGTATCTACATGGGAAACAAATATTTAATAATGGGCTCTTCAAGCTAGTAGAGGAAGGTGTAACATGCTCCAATGGCTGTAAATTGAAACTAGACACATTCAGACTGTAAGTAAGGTGTAAATTTTTTACAGTGACAGTAATTATCCATTGGAATAATGCACTGAGGGTTGTGGTGGATTTTCCATCATTGAGCATTTTTAAATAAAGATTAGACTTTGTTTTCCTAAAAGATATCCTCGAGGAATTATTTTGGAGAAGTTCTAAGGCCTGTGTTATTCAGGGGGTCAGATTAGATGGCCACAATGGTTCCTTCTGACCTTGGAATCTATGAATCTATTAATCTTAATAAGGAAGATATCAAAGTCCTTTTCCTGAATTTGTGTGGGCCTTCATGGGTAGATCAGACTGCAGGATCAGGACTCAGTAGCATGCTGTAGACATTACTCTAAAATCCATAGAATATAGTGGTGTGATAACCTTTCTATAGTTTTTTTTGTAATTATTCTATAGAATTTTGTAGCATTAAATTCTATAAAAATCTATGATGTTCTGCTATATTCTATAAGACTTTCCATAAGGATAAGACATTACACAATGCAAAAGAATAATATTCTGACACTGGAGACTTTGGTCAGGAAACTGAGAGACGTGGGTCTCATTTTGTTCTATTTCCCAGCAATAAGGTTGGTGCTATTGTTTGTTATTATTGCATTTAAACTTTCTTTGGGGAATACGGCTGAAGTAGTAAATGAGTCTGTTAATATTGGCATGTCCCATGTCCCCCGCCCCCACAGCGAAAGGCAGGGTCGGAGGGAAGCAGGTCAGCCTTGAATGGTTGCTTCAGATGCAGTAGCACTGAGCCTAGGAATCTTTGCCTTTTGCCTCATTAGCAGAGAACTATTTCCTCTTGATTTTCTTCAAGTAGCTCAGAGCATTCTGAAATTGCAGTAACATGGATGACTGTTCAGATTCGTTTTTAAACCAGCTTCTGGATGCAGTCAGTCCCCTTTGTTCTCTTCAGGTTCTCACACCAAGTTCATCATGCAGCTTCTAGGGGTGAAAGAAATAGGCCCTGACTCAGAAAAGCACTTAAGTACATTGTTTAACTCTGAGCAAACAAAAAGGGGTGTGAGCATGATTGAATAACAGAGCAAGAGAATTTGTGAAAATGTCTCCAAATTTCTCATGCTCTTTGCCTAGTTGTATATATGATATTATTATGGAAGAAGCAGGGTGGATGGGTAGGTGGTAGCTAAGCAAAGAGAGCAGGGGATGGAATTGCCTTCACTGGCTTTGTCTCCCAATCTATTTAGAAGTTGCCCTCCCAATTTTCTAGCCTCTCTCTCTGGTCACACATCCACTGCTTTTCTCTTGTCTTCCCCTCTGTCTCCTCCCTGAAACACTCCATGACTTGAGTGTGAAGTTGGAGGTTGTTCTTTTACTGTGTAGTGGCCCAGCCTGTCTGAAATCCTCTCCCTCTAGCCAATGACTTCATCCCTTTACATTAGAAACCTTCCTTTTTCTCTTTAGCCTGAACTGTCTCTCTGTGATGCATTTTAAGAGACTTAATTAAGCACATGGAATAAAAATGTAAAAGTACTGATACTGCCATAATGGCTGTTCACATCAGTGCCTTTTATTTTTTAAATCAGAAGGTTTCCTTGGTGTAGTTCTAGCATAGGTACAAAGACCTCCCTTTCGTCTGTAACAGCCAATACCATCTCTCTCTCTCTCTTTTCCTTTTCCTGTTCTGTTCTATTTTACAATGTTGGCACATTACAGTCTGGCTCTTTAAGTTCTTTAATTATGTATGCCACTGGTTACATTCCTCTGTGACAGTCGTGGGCAACCTTTGGCCCATCAGGGTAATCCGCTGGCAGGCCATGAGATAGTTTGTTTACATTGATTGCGGGCCACAGGGACGTGCTGGCCACCGCTTCCCACAGCTCCCATTGGCCAGGAACAGCAAACCGTGGCCACTGGGAGCTGTGGGCAGCTGTGCCTGGGGACAGGCAATGTAAACAAATTGTCTCACTGCCTGCCAATGGATTACCCTGAAGGGCTGCGTGCGGCCCATGGGACACAGGTTGCCCACCACTGTTCTGTGACCTTTGACATAAAGGTGCAAAGACATTTCCTCCTTTCAGGTCAACAGGGTGTCAGTATATGAAGGCAAGTAACGCTTGTACAATGGATGCGAGAGTGGCTTATGCTAAAGTATTCGCTGTGACTGAACAGGAATACAAAAGGGCCTTTTCTTGAGAATTACAGCTCATACTTAGCATTTTTCCTGCAATATAATTATGATTGGATTAACTTTATTACCAGTTGCATCAAGCTTTTCTCTGCACTTCACATCTTCCAGTCCTCTTATTGTGTACAAAATACTTACTGTGGTCTCTAAATTTTTCCTTATATAATGATCCAGCAGAGTTGTCTACTTTTGGTTTTCTGTAAGCTGTGGATCACATGAGGACCGGATGCAGTAAATCAGAAAAAGCTGCTTTGTCAATCTACCTGACTTCCAGTTTCTCACATAGTTTTACTGTTCTCATTTTTAAAGAGATGGTGTCCATACTGCAAAGGCAAGGATGGATTGCATGTATCTATCTGACATTTCCTTTCCACTTCCCTTTCCACTATTGTTCAGGGAATTTAAAGAAGTCTACTAAACAATAACATTGTAGAACTAACAGACACTGTTGGAGAGGAAGAAACCTTTTACACACATGGTCTTGCCCTGTTCATGTATGCATCCGATGAAGTGAGCTGTAGCTCACGAAAGCTCATGCTCAAATAAATTGGTTAGTCTCTAAAGTGCCACAAGTACTCCTTTTCTTTTTGCAAATACAGACTAACACGGCTGTTCCTCTGAAATCTGTGGTCATAGGATCACAGGGCACATAAGTTATCAACAGGATATCTGAGCAAATATGCGCCTTCCTACCTCAACATTGTTCTTTACAATACCTATCTTTCATATAATCTCCATCAGGTTATGATTCTTCTTTTAGGCAAATATATGCTTCTAGATTGATAATGCTAGTGGGCCAAAGGCAAAATAAGCATGAGTCAGCAATATATATACATATTAATTAGTCACTAGGGCATTGTTTTTATTGCTAGAGTCTAATAATTTCCTGCAGCTGTAAATTATTTATTTAGCGCACAAATTGTTATGTGATCAGTATGTCCATTCTGTGGCTCATAATCATGTTGACAGAATTTTCAGTGGCAGTTATGGCCAAACATATAAGATGGTATATAGCTAAGCTCAGCGCACTTGCATATAAACAGTGGCTCTATGATTCTAAGTATGATTGTTTCACATGCCTGCCTTCTTTCTCCACCTGTTGTGTGTCCTATTAAATCAATATATTGTAAGCCTTATGGGGAATGGGCTATGTCACAATTACAGAGTTAGCCTCACCTTTGACCCCTCTTCTGTCTCCTGAGCGCACCAGTTCAAGGGACAGGCCCTGTGCCTTCGTTCCTTTCAGGATGGAACTCTATAATTCTCCCATTCACAGACCAGGACTCCAGGCTACAGCACCCCTGTTTACTAGCCATGTTTCCTCAGCAGGTGCAACTGGGTTTGCACCTTCAAAAGACTTCCCTTCAGGAGCTGTGAACAGTGGGTAAATCCATTGATTCAGAGCAACTTCTTCAAAACCAAGTATTCCTGATTTTTCCATAGGAACATAGTAATCCGAGAGAAAAGGGTTAACACAAGAAAAGGCCTACACATATATTAGTCTTACCTAACACTTACCAATTCTCTCACAGTTTAGGTAGGCCCAACCAGCCCCAGGTACTGGGTTTTAGTCTGCATCCTTCAGCCACTGTTTCTCCCCCTCTAATCTTTAAAAGCTGTACTTTTAATAGTTCCAGTATTCTTTGTTCTGAGTTTTCACACCTGAAGGCCCCCTCCCTGTCCCAAGCTGGGAGGGGTGACCTGTTTGGACAGAGAAAACTTCAAAGGCCTTGACCCCCCCCCCTGTATTGTAAGTACCAGTGATTGAGTTATCTAAAGCCACTGTCTGCCTCCTTGGGACATGCACTGAGCTCCAAGAGGAATTAAACCTTTGAACCCAGCTAGCAAACAAAATAATCAAATAAACAGATTGTGACCCGGGTCTTAGTGGGGAGCTAGCTGTGGTCACTCAATTAGGGTGAACTGCAAAGAATGGGGCAGACAATCCTCATAAAGCTGATGGATATTCCAATGCTTAGATTTACCAAGCCAGCATAAAACAGCCTCTTTATTACCTTTATTACCGGTTACTCAGAAGTCCAAACAACACAGTTCCCTTAAACTGATACAGCCTCAGGCCTCCATCCAGGTACCCATGTCAAATATGATGAAAATTTCTGTAAATCTTATTTCATCATATAAAAGAAAAGGTTCTACCAATCCCAAAGGATCGGACACATTACCTCCCAGGTTAGTGAATGTTTCGGATCTTACCCAAATACACGCTACAGCCAATTCTTATTAACTAAATTAAAATTTATTAAAAAACAAAAGAGAGAGAGTATGGTTAAAAGATCAATACACATACAGATATGAGTTCGATTCATTGAGATGCAGATTCCTAGCAGAGATGGTGAGCTTTGTAGTTGCAATGAGTTCCTTTAGGATTCAGTTCATAGGTCATTGTCCAATGTCCAAATCTCATATTCAGAGCAAACCAGCATAACGGGGACCTCAGTCTTGCGACTCAAACTTCCACTGATGAAGTCTAAGCAAATCTGAAATGACAGAATCAGGACCCAAGGATCTTTTATACAATTTCATATCCTCTTTGACAAGTTGGGATTTCCTTGGGGGACAAAAGGTAACTAGGATGACTTTGAAGGAGGTCCCTCACCGGGACTTAGCTATATCAATTAATATAAGGCCATTTGCTTGCTCCTGCACCATTCACAGTACATTTCAAAGAGAGATGAATATCAAGATATTCCATGTTTACAATTCATTTAAATGATAGGATCTTCTTTTGACCTCTGAATTATCAGAATACGGCATAGACAGGGACCATTGATTACATTGTTGACACTACTCATACATGTGTAAATACACAAAAACACAAACATTATCTCCCCATGTGTCTTTTGAGGGTTATTTATTTTGCAGGATGTTTAACCCTTTCTAGCTATGTGTCACAAAGGTGCACATAATATTCATAAAAATAATGCAGATATCTCCCATGCACTTCAAATTGTCTTCATCACATGCATGTCAAGTGCCTAGTATAATGGGGCTCTGAACCATAATTGGGGTTTCTGGGTGCTAACAAAATACAGATAATTAAAGATCATTTTAAAATTGTTCTGAGACCATTTTAGAACCCTGTCTCTGCAGTGGACTATAGCAAATATTCTGCTAGCCCATTTAAAGAAATATCCCCTTCCACACTGGACAGTAAAACCATTTTAAACTGGCTGGCCACACACATATTCTAAAAAGATTATCAAGCAGAGCCATATGACAGAATAATGTCAGCCTTGTTCTTGCAGAGTTTCTGCTTTGACAATTGGCTATCTTAAAATACAACTCAAGCTAGCATGGTGGTTATCCTAGTGTGGCCAGGATCCTAGTTTTTTAGGTCTTTCAGTGCTGATGATATGCTTGCATGCTTTTTCCAGGCCAGAGACACTTACAGAACTGGATTCAAAAAAAGTCAGGCAGGCTAAATATTCTACCTAATCTTTAGTTACAGGATGTGTTTGTGAAATGTTTCAAGCCTGTTCTTTTACTTTCTTTTTTGTTTTTGTTTGTTTGTTGTTGGGGTTTTTTTGAAGCAACAACTGTACAAAGCAAAGAAGATGACGCCCCTCTAGTCCAAGGGTGGGCAAACTATGGCCTGCTGGCCACATCCGGCCAGCCAGCCAGCCGATTTAATCCAGCCCTCGAGCTACCGCTGGGGAGCAGGGTCTGGGGCTTTTTCCGCTCCCGCGCTCCATCCAAGGAGTGAGGGCGGGGGCCACTCTGCACACTGCAGCTCCTGGAAGCAGTGGCATGTCCCCCCTCCAGCTCCTATGTTTAGGGGCAGCCAGGGGGCTCTGCGCACTGCCCCATCTGCAGGCACCATCCCTGCAGCTTCCATTGGCTGCAGTTCCCAGCCAATGGGAGCTGCAGGGGCAGTGCCTGCGGACAGGGCAGTGTGCAGAGCTGCCTGGCTGTGTCGGAGCCAGAGGGGGGACATGCCGCTGCTTCCAGTAAGCGCTGCCCAGAGCCTGCACCCCTGACCCCCTCCCATGCCCCAACCCCTTGTCCCAGCCCTGATCCCTCTCCGGTCCTTCGAACCCCTCAGTCCCAGCCCAGAGTACCCTCCTGCAGCCCAAACCCCTCATCCCCAGACCCACCCCAGAACCTGTACTCCCAGCTGGAGCCCTCACCACCACCCCCACACACGCCAACCCTCTGCCCCCTCCCAAAGCCCCCTCCTGCACCTTGAACTCCTCTTTTCTGGCCCCACCCCAGAGGTCTCACCCGCTCCTGAACCCCAACCCCAATTTCATGAGCATTCATGGCCCGCCATACAATTTCCATACCCAGATGTGGCCCTCAGGCCAAAAGTTTGCCCACCTCTGCTCTAGTCCACTACAATCTCGGTGCCGAACTAACAAATTATAGAAATATGGGAACTCTTTCTCCAGAATGGCAGGGGGTGCGGGAAGACAAGAGATGGCTCTTATTTCTGAAAGACCAAAGACCTGGGTTAAGCCTCAGCTGATATTGCATAAGTGATGCAGGTTTGAAAGTAAACAAGTTTGTCATCCCAAGTCTTTTTACAGAAGGTCACAGGAGGGATCAGAACACCCCATACACACACACCCTGCAGTTCAATGATCAGATGCCAAGGTGGGGCTTCAGAAATCAGGAAACCAATTATTCACTGTCCTGAGAAGTGCAGTGCCTCAGCAAGCCCTGCATTTCTAGGAGTCTAAGGTTTTTTGAGTAGAAAATGAGGCAAATTTGCATAAACAAACCCCACATGGTTTACAATGGTTCTCATCTTCCCGTATAGTCTATTGCTCTTAGAGTTACAGCCCTGTGAAGAGTATTGCAGGTGTCACTTCATGGGTCATATCCACGAATGTGCTTTCTGGAGCAGAGGCTGTAATATGTTAAATGCTGCCTGAAGCAATCCATTGCATGTCCCTGTGACAAGAGACCACTGAAATCTGCCAACCGTTTCTTCCACTGCACTCTCAGCTAAGTTTTTAATGAAAGACTAAGGGCATTTCTATGCTTAGTACCCTATTGCAGCACAACTGGGCTGCTGCAGCTGCATCACCGTGGCACTTCAGTGTAGACATGATTTATATCGATGGGCGGGATTCTCCCACCAGTGTCATTAGTCCATCTCCCCAAGAAGCAGCAGTTAGGTCAATGGAAGAATTCTTCTGCTGACGTTGCGCTGTCTACACAGGTACTTTGGTCAGCTTAACGACAGCACTCGGGTGTAGATTTTTCACACCCCTCAGCAACATAGTTATGCTGACCCCGGCCCCCTCATTCCAGCACCCCAGCTTGGGAGTGAAATAAACTATACTGATAATAGCACTGGTATAGGCTGTGTCCACGCTAGTAGTGTTTTGCTAGTCTAGTGTCCCACTATTCATAGACCAAAGAAGTGTTTCTACTGTAGACATGGCCTATCACTGCCAAGTGTTAAAAACTAGGAACAGGGCCTTTGAGAAGGCAGTTTAATGAGCTCTCTCCCTCCCCACCACAAGGGGAGTTTCGCTGCTTGGAATTCAAAGCACAAAACACCCAAACCAGCCAGTACGGAAAGTGCAGGTGGGTTTAACCGGCCATATGTCAAGCAGGTTTTGTGAAAAGTTTAATCTAATGACAAATCTTAGAGCAAGGGATGTTAAGCCAAGATCTTGGGATCTATTCTGGGCCAGATATAGCCCGGAAACCAAAGGCCCAATTCTCCTCTCATTCGCACAAGTGCAGCTGCTATTGCATCAGTGGGAGTTGCACCCGTGTAACAGAAGCAAGAAGTGGGTTCCCAGAGGGACAGGTTTTGAGGGAGGAAAATGCATGGAATCCAAGTATATTCTGGACAGCTCAGTATTTTGGTGGCCATAACCCAGCACTCTTTACAATATACAAATCAGTTCTATTCTTTTTTCTACTATGGACAAGCCCTTCCCCTCTGGCAGAGAAAAGTGGGGGGAAGAATATAAAAAAACAGATTTCCTGTACATATTATTCCAAGTTGTGGTGTCAGGCCACTGTGGTGTCTGTATGATATCTTGAGGCAAGCAACAAAGCAGTGAGGTTAAGCATGTACTTCTTCACTGATTACAGCATTCATAATACTGCAGACAGCCCCACCAAAGGCCAAAACCCAGCATATTTTTCACAAGGGAGTAGACTTTTGAAAGCTGCAGTCCAATTCTTAGGAACAGAAGAATTTCCACCCCAGAATATACCTAAGGTCCAGCTAGTCGGCTTTTTTGTCTCCAACAGTAGCCATTACTGCATGTTATAGAGGAAGGCAAAAAACACAAACAAATTTTTAAAACCCCCACAAATGCATCCAATTATGCATTATTATCCTGAGCAGGGATGGGATTTCTTCTTTGTAAATGTGACACAGCCCTTGAAAATGCTGGAGAACAGCAGCACCGTGCAGATGTCTCTTTAACCAGCTGTGTATGCTTTCAATGAAAGAAATCAAAGAACCCATGACTCCCCATAGCAAACCACAGGTCCTACTTATCAGGAGTTACTGGTTGTTCCGTAACCTCCCATGCAGCTCCAGTTTCAGTCTGGCAGCTCCCACTGAAATTACCTCAGCTGTATTACCCTCACAGACACCTACTCGCATTCGAAACTGTCCGAATGGATATGGATTTTATTGAAACAAAATGCATGAAAATCCCAGAATCCGCAACTCCTGCAACAGCCAGGACAAAATGCAGGCAGAATACTTTGTACTTGTTCTATGTGGCTCTTTCTAGGTGCTTTACAAAGTCCTTTAGTTAAGATTGTTTAAGTTGGAATTCATTTGGCACTAGTGACAATAAAATTTGTCTCTGGTGTAGCTCCCTTACCTTCAATAGAGTTGCACCAGGGATTAATTTGATCCATTGTTTCCCCAGTATTTTGGGACAGACGTTTGAATTGCTGCCCAGAATAAAAAGGGAAGGGTGTCATCTTGCGCCCCCACCCCCATTGCCAGGGCTTGCTTTGAGTTAAATTTACCCTGCCCCATGATCTGAAGTACTTTCCTATAAGGTGCAAGACTGTGGTTGAAAATTACCAAAAACTCATAACATTTTTAATGGACCTTTTTATCTTCAGAGGCATTAAATATAACTCTCCGGATAACTGATGGGAAGGGAGCAATTGTTTGATAAAGAGCTGTGTGTTATATAATAAACTGACACCAGCATTTGTGCAGTGCAAGATGGATTCGTTTGAAGGAAACAAATTTCACTTTTCAGTCTTTCCTTTTCTCGTAGTAGAGAGATTTATGTATCTATCTGCTGCTATAGCTGCAAAGGGAAAAGCAGATCAGAGTGAGCTATCACATCGCAGAAAATTAGTGTTCTGGATACAATTACTCCAGCAAGCAGGCAGCACCTTGGGAAGTAGTCAAGCCAAGCTTTGCTTCTCACCCAGATGGGATATGTGCCTGTTGAAGTAACACGTGTCTATGCCAGTCTGCAACACACAGTCTTGGCTATTAATCCTCAGGATTTGACTTCCACACATTAAACAAATGCCATCCATGACTATAAAATATATTTAGGAATGTTTTGCTGTCAGGAACATTTTGGGGATATCATGCAATCTGCTGGGTTTTATGATAATCAAGTCTGATAACAATGGGTGCTATCTATTACTGGACTTCAGTCTCAGGTCAGGTGAATCCTGGACACCTGTCCTGTAATGATTGGTGGAAGGAATTGCTTTGTTCTCATGTGGGTTTGCGCTCATCTCCTGAAATGTTGTTAATTTCTTTTTGGAAAAGGCTACACATGCAGCTTGATATTCTTGCTAGCCATTTGGTTTAAATAAATATTTGTATTGATTTACAGGGCTGCTGGGCCTCACTCCAATTGTTCCTTCATGCTGCCATTAAGAGTTCAAAAGGATTCCTGACACAATGTGCCCTTGACTTAGCCAGTATCTTGTCTGCTGCATTCTAACTCGCTCTGTTACATTCTGCATGTGAAAGCCACCAATGAGGGTAAGTCTGTTTGGTGTGAAAGCTGAAAGTGGGTAGTCAGCCTGCTCATGGCGTGGTTCTTTTCAGCCTGAACCCACATGTTTCCCAATCCCTCTGTGATTTCCAGCATATTCTCCTAAAGTATTCTAAGCATGATTCCATCCCTGCTATTTATTTTTTAAAAGAAAGCCCTTAGAAAACGCCCTACTGTGAAATGTCTCTCACAGGAGACTAGAATAAAGCAAAAAGAAAAGGAGTACTTGTGAGCTCACGAAAGCTTATGCTCAAATAAATTTGTTAGTCTCTAAGGTGCCACAAGTACTCCTTTTCTTTTTGCAAATACAGACTAACATGGCAGCTACTCTGAAACCTAGAATAAAGCAGAAAATCTCATACGGCTAAGTTAAGGGCCAGAGGTGACAGCTTCCCTCAGCCAGCATCTCTAACAAGAGCTGAAACCTCCCACCAAGAAGTCTGAGCCTTCCTCATGCCATGACCCCCAAACTTAGCCTCCAACAGCTACAAGGTACCACACAATTTTTCGTATTGGTGTAGAGTGTGCTGCCAGGGAGGCCCCAGGTCCTGCAGTGCTTCAAACATGACATCACAGGAGCTGGCTAAGTTATTTATGGGGCATCCCAGCATGTAAGACATTATTTTTATTCATCAAACAAGCTAAAGAAACACTGTCATTGAAAATAGATTGAAAATATTCTGGGTCACTTCTCATCGCAGCCAAAGAGTTACGCAAGCTTTTCACCTCTGTCCATTGCAGTAAGTAAGTTGAGATCTGGAGCTTGAAGAGCCTTACTCACTTTTACCACCATCTGGAGAATAGGGTGCATCATGTGAAGGGCAAAGATGAACTTGAATGAATTTAGTTCATAGATAAGGCCCCTGGCTTTTATTTTAGCATCAGTTGTTTCGTGAGTTGTTTCGATAATCTCTTGTAAATCTTGTAAAATCATGGAGTAGTTTTATTTTACAGCAGACACTGCTTCTGCTCTGCGTGCCCATCTTGTGTTTGATAGTGACTTCAAAGTCTTCAACTGGGATCCTACTTCTTGTGAAATCTTCTCCATTACTGCATGTCGCACAGGACTCCCCTCCATGAAGACATAAAGAGTCTGAATAACACCAAAAAAACAAAGACAGTTTTGTTTTGTTTTCTTGCAGTGCATGCATCTACTAGGACAAGGTTCAAACAATGCGCATAGCAGTGTACATAGAGTATTTCACTGTTTCTTTCTTTACATTTCGTTTGAACTTCCGCAGTACATCCAGACACAGTAGATGTGCCATCAAAACAGACCGACATCACCGATGACCAGTCAATTTTAAGAATGCCAAGGATGTCATTTAACTGGTGAAAAATAGCCTGAGCATCAACTGTTAATAGTCTCTGAACAGACACAAAATGTTCAACTGGACTATGTTTTTCATTGTCAAAATACCGCACCACAATGGACATCTGTTCATGGTGTCCACAGTCAGTAGTGTCGTCGGCAATTATGGAGACCATTTTTCCATTTAGTGAAGACACAATCTTTTGTTGCACAACGTTGTACAAGGCCACAATTAAATCATTTTGGATGTGATTACTCAGATAGGTAGCATTTCGAGGAGATTGTTGCACATGCTTTGCCATTACGGGATCATATTTTTGGAGCATATTGACAAGATTTAGAAATAAACCTTTCTCAAAACTGTCAGCTTTTTCATTGTGACCCCTGAATGGTCTCCCACCTTTCGCCAAACACAGAACAATGTCAATCGGTCACTCCATTACACTTCGGTTATGGCACCATTCTTCTTCTCGTTTAGACAGATAAGCCTGCCCTCATCCAACAATACATCAATAGGTTTCCCTTCATTAAAACTTGACCATGAAGAACAGCTCAACACATGAGATTTTGGCAGTTGGTGGCTTTTAAAACATTCATTAGCCCTATGCCAGTTTCTGAATCCCTTATCAATAAATGCTGGATCAGTGTGACCTTTGTTTGCTGCATCTAGAGGACAAGAAATGGCAGTAAAAGCAAAATGCTGCGTCCTTTGATGGGCTATATTCTAACCACCTATACTTTTCATACCAATCGGACTGAAAACTTCTTTGTTTATTCCCTATTTTACTTTTAGGAAACATGCTCAATCTAGGCTGGTAAGGACCTCTAGATAATCGAGACCGGCATTCTAATCTATTTTTTGGAATATCACAGACCAGGTCATCAGATGGAATGTTTGATAGCTTTGAAGAGGAACTACACTGACCTGAACTAAGAGACAAAGTCTGTTTCTGTTGGTCATTACTCAGTTTATTGCACGCACTGGAACTGGTGGTGGCATTATCTTCATGTAAGTTCTTAACCGAGGAGTCCAAGGTATTTGCACTACCATCAGCACATTCATTATAATTCAGTTTGTCTGGTCCTTTTCTTATCTTAATAACGAACCGATCCATATTTTAAAATTAAAAGGGGTATCATCCAATTGAATTAAAATGTAAAGCCACAGCCTTGTTATGCTATTTCAGTAGAGTACACGCAACAAAGATTACAAACACTGTAGACACTGCGCTGGGCACGCCTGACACGGCTGCTTATATAGGTCAAAGAATTTTCTAGCATAGTAGTCGGAGGCGGAGGGGAGGACCAATGGTAATGCGGCGCTGCAGTAATGGGGATGCATGCTGCGAGCGAACGCAGGCTTTCTATACATTTCTACAACATCTATATTATGCAAGTTGGCTCTTATTGCATAATACAACAATCCATACTTTAAAACTAAAAGAGCATATCATGCGATTAAATTAAAACGCAAAGCCACGTTTTTTTTTGAGACATTAGGGCAGGGGTCTCAAACTCAAATGACCACGAGGGCCACATGAGAACTAGTGCATTGGCCCGAGGGCTGCATCACTGACACCCCCGCCTCGCTGCCCCCAACCCCACCCACACTCCACCCCTTCCATGAGATCCCTTCCCTGCCCCCTATTCCAACCTCTTCCCCGAAATCCCCACCCCAACTCTGCTCCCTCCCTGCCCTTAGGGGCTACAGGAGGGGGGTGGGGTGTAGTGGGGGCTCAGGGCAGGGAGTTGAGGTGCAGGAGGTGTGCAGGGTGTGGCAGGGGGTTTGTTACTATTATCTTGCTGTGGTTGAGATTGGAGAGAAATTTAATCAATGGGTAATTAATCAAGCAGTTTACTTTGCAGTCTTCCTAAGAGAAGGGTTGAACTTTTTAGCTTCAAGAAATCAGAATTAAGCTGGGACTTAAACTAGAGAAATTTTAATTAGATTCATAGAACTGTCCGAATCCCTCCTCCCACTTGGAATATTATGTTTAACTTAGGCAGGAAGAGGAAAGCATGGATGTTCTGAGTGTGAAACAATCTTCTGCCCTTTGTGTTCTAGATAATCTGTCAGGGCAACAAAAATGATTAGGGGACTGGAACACATGACTTATGAGGAGAAGCTGAGGGAACTGGGATTGTTTAGTCTGCGGAAGAGAAAAATGAGGGGGGATTTGATAGCTGCTTTCAACTACCTGAAAGGGGGTTCCAAAGAGGATGGCTCTAGACTGTTGTCAGTGGTACCAGATGACAGAACAAGGAGTAATGGTCTCAAGTTGCAGTGGGGGAGGTTTAGGTTGGATATTAGGAAAAACTTTTTCACTATGAGGGTGGTGAAACACTGGAATGCGTTACCTAGGGAGGTGGTGGAATCTCCTTCCTTAGATATTTTTAAGGTCAGGCTTGACAGAGCCCTGGCTGGGATGATTTAGTTGGGGATTGGTCCTGCTTTGAGCAGGGGGTTGGACTAGATGACCTCCTAAGGTCCCTTCCAACCCGGATATTCTATGATTCTATGATTTCAAAGATTTAAAAATAAAAACAAGCCCAAAGAGGTAGGTGGCAATACCTCTTATCGGACTACCTGGAAAGGGATGAACATGTAAGTGCGAGAGTTTATAACTTGTTAGACATGTTTTATTTTTTTATTGACTGAATGAATGTTATTTCTGCTTCAACACCCTCTGTAAAATTCCCAAACTGTAACAATGTTAGAAAGAGTTGGGAGTTTTGGAGTTTTTTTGGTCAATGGAAATTATTTGTCAAATAGGGAAGGAAGTGTTGTCTGCTGATAAAAGCCACTTAATAGGATTGCAAACCCATTGGGTTCTCTTCATTACTCTGCCACTGAACAACTGCGTCCATGTTTCATCAGCCAATCCAAGCAGTTCTGAAACATGGGAGGGCCAAGTGTCCAACTCAGGATCTCAATTTGCAGATGCACCTCTGGTGATTGGGATTCCTCTCTCTTCCCCATAGGCCTTACCTTGATGTGCTGGGTAGATGCTGTGGGGTACATAGCACTTCCCTTGTTTCGTGCTTTTTTGATCACATCTTTTCAATGTGCTCTGTTAGCAGGGGGTGGAGCCGTAGGAAAATAATGGCTGGGGTTCTCTGTTAAACAGGAGGTTGCCACCTCTACCAGAGCCTAGCTAAAGGGGAGATTCCTTTGAGGCCTCAAGCTCAAGGGATAATATCACCCAGATAATATCACATGAGCCCACTCCTCTGTGTGGGGTTGATATGAGGGGTCAGCCTGCCTGTACTGCACTGTGGAGACTCCAGAAAGGTGCGAGGAGGAAGCCAGCCAAGCAAAGGAGAAAGGGAGAAGATTCACATCATGAATATGACACATTAATCTTCCTGCCTGACTTCATGTCCTGTATGTTCATGGCAATATCTGCATATGGATAATGTTGTATCTCATTAAAAATAATCATGCAATCTGGAAATGTTCCAGGAAGTGGCCAAGCCGCAAGAAGTTCAGCAGCCCCCCCTCTCTCTTCAAAAGTTAATTATTTGAGATTTGTCCTGGGAACTAGGGATCGGATCAAGCCACAGAATTTTGGTCCATGTCCGTATTCTGAATACCACAAATTCTAGTGGTGATTCAGGCCGCTGTTAAGACAGGAGACATTGACAAGCGTCAGATCTGGGTTCAGAGTATGAACACCTGCAAATGTTCGGGGGATTGGATCTATGTGTTCCTTTTCTCAGGCCCCATTCTGTTCAGAGCCACCATTTTTTATCTAAATTGCTTGGGCCGAATTCCCTCAAATAAGGGTTCAAAAATGGTTTTCAAAGGTCCTGAGCCCTCCCCATTCCCTTTGTCTTAAATGGGATTTCTCAGCCCTTCTAGAAATCAGGCCACTTTGATTTATTATAATTATTTATTTGTGTTTTTGTTGTAGGGTGCAGGAGGCCCAGGTATGGACCAAGACCCCATGATGCTAGATCCTGTACAAAGGCAGAATATAGCTGCCTAAATATGGATTTAGAAGCCTAACATTTTAAATTCCTTGGTTTGAAAAAATTGGCCTTTATCCATTGATTGTGTAAATTAAGCTGCCTTCTTTTTTGCATGCATGTCTAACGTTAAATAACAGATCTCATGAGAAAATTGACCAATGGTCTCTGTGTACCTGTGGTAAACATATCTGAAGTGGCTTTGTTGTTTATCAGGTATAAGATGTATCCCTTAGGAGAGCAACGGCACATAGGAAGTTGATCGACACTTCTGACGCTTGACTGGGCATTACTGGAACAAGCTGAGGTCACTCTAGAGTGTGTGTTTTGATCCTGTCTTCCCTGAGGTCCGCGCTGAGTGAAGGGGATTAAGGGATTGTCTTTAGCACTGTGTAAGAGGTTCATTGCCGGGTATAGCCATGAAAAGAATGTCTGACATTCCTATTGCCTGGTGTGGAAAATTCATAGGCTCTCTGCATCAACGGCTTTGATTTCCAGATAGTCATAAAGTCAGAAGGAGCCTCAGAGGAAATGTATCTTCCCCATCTGGCTGTGGCATCTCCCTGAGAGCTGCTGCTTTACAGCATTGACTGCAGATATGTAATTCACAGAGATGTGAATGCAAGTTTAAGATTTATTTTCTTTTTTTTTTCCTACCACTTACTTTTTAGATAATATGAATTTTATTTGTTAAGTGTTTTGCCCCAGAGGTCCTTTCTCTGCATTCTTCCTGCCTACGTGAAAACTCACACAAGGCCTTCTAGACCAGTGGTTTCCAAAGTGGGGTGCGCCAGAGGATCCCAGGGGGTGCGCAGCAGGAGGAGCACCACTGGACAGCACTCCGCCATTTTTTTTCTTCAGCGGCAGCTCTGCGCGCCTGCAGCAGGTCTTCCCCTCCGGTGGCACGCCTGCAACAGGTCTTCCCTCCTTCTTTCTTCAGCGGCACACCTGCAGCAAGTCTTCCCGCCATCTTTCTTCGGCAGCACGCCTGCGGTAAGTCTTCCCCTCTCCTTTCTTCAGCGGCACCGTGGGGGTGCATGATCCAAAAACTTTGGAGACCACTGATCTAGACAACAGTATTTGGAGAAAGAGGAAGGCTGCCTGCAAAGCAGCAAAAACTGGAATAATCATTCAGAGCGAATACTAACCTGGCACAAGTCCTCCAGCACGTGTTGTATTTTACCTGGGGGAAGAAATTGCTCAAGAAAGAGTGAGAGTGAGAAAGCCACTCCTTTGGAGAGGTAGGTTAGGGCCTGGTCTAAGACATAGCAGACCTAGATTCAAATCCCTGCTTTGCTACACACTTCCTGGGTAACCTTTAGCCTCTCTTAGTGGATGACAGTTTCTAATAGTTCCTCATCTGTAAAATGGGTACAATAGCAAGTCCCTACCTTGCAGGAGTGTTGTGAGGAAAAATACGTTAAAGATTGCTCAGATGCTATGGTAATAGGGGGCATATAAGTACCTAAAATAGATAGATTTGTCTTTATGTAGTCTTTTTTGCAGGAAGAGGTTTGGAAATACAGCCTTCCCTGTACGCTTTATCTTCAGTGTAAATGTTTAGTACCTGTTTCCAGCGAGTACTGAGAGACCCTTTGATTTGGTGGGCTATATTGCTTTTGAGACTTGATTACAGTGCCCAGCAGTCCTGTTGTATTAATTTAGGTGGACTAAATGGGCTAAAGTTGTTACCATAACTCACTCACTGTCTAACATTAGGCAGTGTTAGCCAAGGTCCAGTGTTTGGTATATGGAGACCATAACTTGCTTAGTACCATGGCAAACACACATTTAAAATACTTTTAACCTTTTATTGAAAATAAAGAAAAAGAAGGAAAAACAGTTAAAGCATTTGAAATGTAAAATATTAAGTGAGGCTTTCATTTTAACAACATCCCTTTACCTGGAGAGAGTTTTTAGAAGGAACCCCACTCTCCCCACCCTTGGCTGACAGTCTCTTAGGTGGCATAGAAATGGTAATAACTGTCCTTCTGGGGAAAAGAAGAAGTTAGTTGAGATGGGCTGTAACTGTTGCTGCTGCTGCTGTTAAAGTCAAATCCTGTTTCATCCCAGGTGGCATTTGGGATCAAGCTAGAGGTGGCAATATCGTCTGGATCCCAATCTCTGGCCCGGTCTGGTTAGGACATCTCTCAGGATCAGGATGATGAAGGCCTGGAGTCCCAGGAGATGGTGGGGGTGGCCGTCATGTTGGTGAAGCTTTATCCAGTATTCAAATTTTCTCCCCAAAGCCTCTTTCTTTAAGGACCCACAAAGGGAGTGGTGGGCAAAATAGCCCATCCCCTCATAATTTTGTTCATCAGTTAGGCCTAGTTTCGGATTCATTTTTTCCTAGTTTTTGATTTACTGATTTTTGGTTCCACTTTTTTTGTTGACCAGGCATGATCTTAAAACAGGCCTTGAATTATATTAATAGGCCTTTTTGTTTGGACTAATATAGTCTTTCTATCTCCATTTCATACCTTTTCTTACTAACGTTTGTTGTTGCAGGTTATTGTGACATTTTAAAAACCTTCATTTACTTTTTACAGTTGAGTTCACAATGTAAATTTGTAGGCCCAATTATGACAACAGATACAAATGTTCATTGCCTGTTTCCTGCATATTCTGAGAGACCCTCTATTTGGGGGAGCTATATCGATACTCAGACTTGATTACAGTGCCAGCAGGCCTAATAACTTCGTATACTGAGTTTTGATTAGTATTATTTTAATAAAATAAAAGATCCTTCTGTTGCCAAGTCCTTCAAGAAGAACTGTTTAAACTTTTCCCAGTGAGAATATTAAGTAAACATTAACCATAACTACCTGAACAGAAGTCATTTTACTTAATCTGCTCAAAACCAGCTTTTAAAAAATAAGATCAACCTTTTGTTTATTTTCTCAGTAACTCAACAAGAAGAAGGAAATTCTCGGTGTGACTACCTCTGAGTACAGGCTCTTGTTGTATTCCTTCAATATTGCCTGTGGGTACGCTTCTAGCAACTCACCTCTCTCTCTCTCTCTCTTATATTATCAACTGGTTTGATTCCAAGGCTATGTCTACACTTCACTTTTGTCATTAAAACTTTTGTCAGTCAAGTGTGTGTGGGGGAAAAACCAAACCAACAAAAGTTTTAATGACAAAAAGCACTGGTGTGGACAGTGTAGCCTCTCCTGCCAATAAAGCTACTGCCCCTCATTGGGGAGTGGTTTTGGGGACTGGCAAAGAGTGGCTATGTTGTGCTGCTGTAAGGTATGCAGTGTAGATATAGCCTAAGTGTCACTCTAAGTCCCTATGGCTCAAACCATATGTATTTTGATAGTTGGGTTCTAACTTTTAATGCAGTTCCCATGGCTGCTATTTTAAACAACAATATCTTATATTTTATGCAGGGACTTTTATCCCTGAGGATCTCAAAGTGCTTTCAGACTCCAGGCAAAATCTTTCTGATCCATAGTGCACTACATTGCAGATCTCCACTGTGTTTTCCTTCTATCTATCTTAACTATTACCTGCTCCAGCAGCATGTCACGTCATGGACAGTGTAGACTTTGAAAGTGGGGACTGTCTTTACTTACAATATGGTATATCTATGGGTCTCTGTACAACAATATTGAATATTCCAAACTCATTTTCTTGCTGAAAGTTTGCTACATTCAGTGATTATGGCAGCACGTGGATACAACAGTGATCCACCCTAGAAATATCTGAGAGAGAGATAGGCAACCAAGAGCAGAATCTTGCCCTACAAAAGCCTTGAAAATGGTGATGAAATGAATGTTCTTGTTAGCCCTTTCGCACATTGTGGCATCACAATTCCACTTCTCATATTGTCCATGGTGTTGATTACTAGAGATTATTTGTTTGGCAACAAATCCCACTAATGTTTGAAGAATCTAATTATATCACTTGGTTCCATCCCTACTGCAGCTAAAAGGAAACATCTGTAAATTGGAAAGAGAAATTCAACTGCACCATCCCAGCTCCCAGATGCTGGTAATCCTTCCCCTCCTTCCATTGTTAGTCATTTTACAGAACTGGTTTGTCACAGTAGGAACTCATCATGGGATAACCTGATTGTGGATAATCTCATCTGCAAGACTTGTCTTTCTCTGGGGATAATCTTATTAAAGTCTCAAAAAATTATCACCTTGAATTTCTTCTATAACTGGCTCCTAGTTCTGTTACTATCTTTCCTATAATTGCTGATTGTATCAGTTTGTTGTTTGAACACCTCAAGTCATCATCCATCTGTGCAGCCTTCCCAGGAGAGAAAACAGTGTGAAGATCTATAAGTGAACTGTAGCTCACGAAAGCTTATGCTCAAATAAATTTGTTAGTCTCTAAAGTGCCACAAATATTCCTTTTCTTTTTGCGGATACAGACTAACACAGCTGCTACTCTGAAACCTGTCATTATTTATTCTGATTCTTTCTAGAATGTCCTGAATAAGAGTGTGACAGGAACAGTGGCTCGAAGGAGTTATATAAAAGGGATACAAGTTGCTATTTTAAAATAAACCTATAGATCTGTATTAGAGTTTTATGCTGCTGCCTGTCATCATAGTATCTGAGCACCCTGCAGGTAACATAGATTAGCCACAGCAAAGCTTCCAGCAGACTTCATGGAGTCTCTCTGGCTCCTCCCCCTGTTCACAATACAGTTCTTAATTGTTCTGTTTAGGTAATCAGAAACAGGCAAATATTTACTATTGAAAGTCATTGTTCAATGAAGAAAGTAAATCAATGACACTTGAAGGGACTATTATCCAGAGGTGGTGAGTCTGTATTGATTTTTTGTTTGTTTGTTTTAACTTTTCATGGGAAATGTTCTGGATACAGATGGATCATTTTCTGCTCTCAGTCAATACATGATGTAATCAGGGCCAGTTCCAGGCACCAGCGAAGGAAGTAGGTGCCTGGGGCGGCCAATAGAAAGGAGCAGCACTCTGTCTGTCATCGGGACTTCGGCGGCAGTTCGGCAGCGGGCCCTGCAGTCCCTCTCTTCCTCTTCAGTGGCACTTCAGCAGCAGCTCAACCAGGCTTTCCCCCTCCCTTGCTGCTTGGGGCAGCAAAAAAGCTGGAGCCGGCCCTGGATGTAATGATAGGCTCAGCTTAACTTCTGTAGTTGAACAATTAATGTATGGAGCCCTTGTTTAAAAGCCAGCGTACAGCATCTCAAAAAAATGGACATCAAACAGGAATACGCCTCCATAATACAAGAATATGTCTTCCACTAAGCTGCCGCTTTGTAATTTCTAATGCACAAGTGGCAGAGTACAGCAATCCTTACTACTGTGAGTTGTTCCATGGACTCTCACTTTGCAGGAGTTAAGAGCTACTTGCATGTGGTATTTTAGCTAGGATCAGGCCCTAGAACAATGTGGATCAGTAGAGGCCCTTCCATCTCATGGGAACTAAGGGCAATACTCCACAGAGTGACCTTTCTCCCCCCCTCCTTCTTTTATTATTGTAACAGTGGCAACAGTGTAATCTACTGTTAAGTATCTATTGACTGATCGGAACTGGCAAATGCTGGTGGCAGAGAAATGAGCCAGGCATGACAGGGCAGGGGACTTCTGGAAATATCTCACAGTCTGATCTTGCTGGGGGAGATAGGGAACTACATTAACATATGTACATACATACGTGTATGTGGCTTTTTAAAGGAAACCACAGCTCACAAATATACTGTAGGAGCAGATGGCACCATAATTGGACTCCAAAGGAAAAAATTTAAAGACGCCAGTAAAAATACCCTTTTAAAAAGTAATAACTTGGAAACCAAGGAGGTTGATTTTTCCCCTTATTAATAAAGTTGCTTTTACGCCTACCTAAGAGAAGAGATTTTTTTCAGTGAGAGTCTTTCGCCTCCTACACGTGCCTTTACAACATTATTAAAAGGTTTCAGCAGGAGTGTCCTGACCAAAACAGCCCCCATCCCCCTTTGTAGATCAATGCAATATAACCCTCTTCCACATACCAGCAATTGCATTTCTAGTTCACTTACAGCACCACTGTAAGCTAGTTTGTTTCTTAGGCCTTGCACACACCAAGCTTTACAGCTAAAAATAATTCTCACAATCGCTCCCATCCATTCTACTCTCAGTGGTGCCAATGGTGGGAGCGCTTGTGTAGCTTGGACTGACTTGGCTGCTAGCGTTTTTACCATTGTATTGTCTAACCTACTCAGAGCAGAGGCATTGTCCACTCTAGCACTCCTACCATAGCTACCAGTGGTAAAGGACAATCAGTAATAGCAGTAGGTGGGAAATGGAATGGAGATGACAAGGAGCTGAAATGGAGGAGCTGATATTGGGGGAGGGAAGTAGAAATTCTTGGCCAAAAATCAAACAATATACCCTAAAGTCACAATGACTTAGCTTACCCATTGATCAACACCTAGTTGGAGTGGTCCAGGTTCCAAGTACCTGGGACTTGGCTACAAAGGGAGCTGTAACTGATCTAACATGGTGTGATTTGTAGGCCAGGCGTACACTAAAAAGATTGGTCAACCCAGCTATCTCACTCAGGGGTGCGAAAAATCCACACCCCAAAGTGACGTAGTTAGGCCAACCTAACTCCCAGTGTAGACAGCAGTAGATCAATGGAAGAATTCTTCCATCAGTCTAGCTACTACTTGTGTATACAAGGCCCTAAACTGCCTGGAATCCAGATGCTGCAGGAAATGGTGATGGTGATTCAATGAGTGACATTCTTCCCTCTGTTAACACAGAACAAAATGCCTTAGTTTGTTGTTATGGGGGCACTGTGATGTTACTGGGGCTCTTGGATATGTCATAAAACTGACAAAAGGTGAGAGGAGGAACAGATGTACAGGGAGGTGAAATGACTTACCTAAGGTCACCAGCAGGCCCCTCGTACAGCCAGGAGAATCCTGGTCTCCTGTTCCCAGTCCAGTGCCATATCTACTGGAACATGAAGAGTCTATCGAGCAGGTCACCTGGGTGGGAAATGGTTTCTCTGTCCCACAAATAGTTTTGAGAGTTTCAATTTTTTCTCCATCTCAAATTGGGATGAAAAAGTTGAAATCTTGAAAACATTCACAACTTGGAAAATGAAAATGTTTTTCCTTTGGGCCAACTGAAACATTTTGTTTCAATTTCAACCTTATTTTCCCCCTTTTGTTTACCTTTTTTTAGTCTGATTAGCTTAAATTTTAAAACAGGTCATTTTGAACAAGAACACTGGACTCTTTTGTTTTGACAACATTAAAACGAAACATGTCAACAACTTTGAAACTTTTTTTCTTGCCATTTTTTTTTAACTGAGGAAATTCCTTGAATCCAACCCCGTTTCAGGAACAGTTTTGATTTTGAGGAATTGGCAATTTTTGATGAAAAAATGATCCCCAAACAGTTCTGTAAAGTGCATCATTTCTGTTCACAACACAGGCTTGTTTCCAACCCTCTGTTAAGACTGAGATTTTAAAAGCTGTTTAAGGGAGTTGGTGCCCAAGTCCCATGAATTTTAATAGAAATTGGTGTCCAAATTCCATAGATGGCTTTGTAAACCCCTCCCTAAGTGTTTTGTCCAATCCTCTCAAACACCTTTTCTAGCAGGAGACCACTGCACTGTATTAAAACTATTAACATGGTAAGGTAAACCTACTATTCTGATTTTTTCACATTTTTCTATATTACGGGCCTATTCCTGCAGCTGTCCCATGGGTAAGGGAGTAGTGAAAGCAAGAAGAGGAATGACAGAGCAGTGATCAAGAGGAAGGATGGTCCAGTGATTGAGGCATGTGTAGAGGACTTGAGAGACCTGGGTTCGACTCCACCTTAGTCTTACTGCATGACCTTGAGCAAGTCACCTAGCCTTCCTCTGCCTCAGTATCTTATCTGTAAAATGGGGCTGTTAGCACTGTCCTACTGCACCCGGATGTTGTGAGACTAAATACATCAAGGCTGTGAGATGCTCTTAAACTATGGTAATGGGGGCTGTTTTAGTACCCAAGATAGAAGTGCACTAGCAATGCCAAGCTTTTAAAGCCAGCCACCTGCCCGTTTTCACTCTTCCTTTATTTTCAATTAAACTGGCTGCCAACATTGCTCCTTCACTCCCCTTTCACTCTTGCAGTGGGGGAGCGTGTTGGGATGGTGACCACTTCCCTGGAACACTGGGCTCATGCAGTGCTTGATCTAAACACAGAAGTAGCAACAGTTTAACCAAGGGTGTGATGTTAAACCGATTTAGCTATCTTGTGTGTGGACATTCATTCGTCGGTTTAAACCTGATTTACAACAATTAAGTTTGCCCTGCTAGGTCACAGAAATCGCAGCCTACATCTGTCTGTAAAAGTCCCCAAAACCCTCAACCGTTAAAGTTCCACAAACCTGGATTTATTTACAACAGATTTTAAACACGTTGAAACATACCTTGATCAGTGCTCCAAACCAGGGCTTTTCTTCTAGAAAAGAGTGTCACAGGCTTCTCTTTCTCACAGTTCTTCTGTTCCCATGGAAGGAAGGAAGCCTCTGGGGACTGTAAATGTTACCATTTTTATTGCTAAACACAAGGGGTATTTTTTTAAGCCAATTCCATTGGTTTGTGAGCACGCTTCCGAAAAGATCCTGGAGTCCTTCAGTACCATACTGCACTAAATAATGGCCAGCGTAAGGGACATTCCTGAATCTGGCTCAAGTCCTGCTCACCTCACCCATGCAAGTGGTGCCAGCTCCCTGGCCCAGAATCTCACTGTTACCAAGCCTCTCAGAACAGGAGAGTGGGGTTGAGGAGTTCCGGGAGCGAGTTATGACTCTCTGATTCTCATTGGACATTTGCACTGGCCCAGCGCACTGACATCAGGTAAAGCCGCTTAGAAGCTTCTCTAAGTTATGCCAACAGGCTATAGTCTGCATGGGACCACTTGCGAGTTGGGAATTGGTGTACTACAGGTGCATCCCCCTGATTCCTGTCCCTTATCACTGTGTGTACAGAGATATTTGGTGTCGGACCAGGCTATGCCACTTTACTCCTTCTCTAAGAACTCCCCTACGCTAGGAAGGTGAATTCTCAGTTGGCCAATTAGGGCAAGAACAGGAGGAGAGAATCTGGGACAGTAGGGTTACCTGGGATAATAAGGCAAACGTGATTCATCCCCTAGTCCCTGTTGATCCAGGGGGGTAGTTTCCTTTCATAGGACTGCAGACGGAGTTAGTTGAATTATTTTGGCGGTAGTTTTTTAATGTGCTTCCCCCACAAAAAATGTTGAGCATTTTCATGTGTTCATGCAGCAGGGGAGGGATGCCAGCCTGAGATTCAAGCAGGAAGGGAACAGTTCACAAAGTTCAAGGCTGACACAACCAAGTATCTTGCTACTGGAAGCAGTTTCTTTCTCTTTCTCTTAAAAAAAGAATTGATTAAATCTTCCATATAAAACCCCCAAACATTTAAGTCAATACACTTTGGGGTGGAGTGGAGAAGGAAGAGGGGAACTCCAGTTCCTAAAGGCTGCTTTCAAGTATCAGATGAATTTTGAGACAATATATGAACATTCAGCACTTGTGGTCAGTTTCCCCCGCCCAGAAAGCCAGTGGTTTCTGCAGACATTCCATAAACACAGGAAGCTTTGACTGTGTCTGTAACAGATAGGAAATTTGCAAAGCAAAATACCCACATGTGAAGGCAAATGCTAAATACAGGAAATGCCATACCAGCTGAGAGCACTGATTTGTCTAGTCCAGGATTCTGGCTCTGATGGCCAGTTCCAGCAGTTTCATTGGAAGGCGTAGGAAAATCTGTATCGTGCAATTCTGGAATAACTTGCCTTCCATGCACCTGAAGAAGTGGGATTTTTACCCATGAAAGCTTATGCTCAAATAAATCTGTTAGTCTTTAGGGTGCCACCGGACTCCTTGTTATTTTTGTGGATACAGACTAACATGGCTACCCCTCTGATACTTGCCCGCAGGTTAGGTTTCTTCCTGGTGCCTGACTTATACCTTGAGGCATGAGAGTTTGTATCCTGCCTTTTAAAAAAAGTGTCCTATCTAATGCTGCAGTGGATGTTCTCATTATTTGCATAAATATTCAATCCTAATTAGAAACCTACTAATGCCTTGGCCTGAATGATACCTGGTGGCAATCAGTTCTGCAGGTTATTTGTGTTGTGTAAAAGCATTTCTTTTGATCAGTTTTAAATTTGCTACCTTGCATTTCACTGTGATGTCTCATTTTCCTTGTCATATGAGAGAGGGTAATTAGAAACGCCCAATTTACCTTATCTACACTGTTCATTATATACCTTAACTGTATCCCCTCTTACTAGTCTCCTTTCTAATATAAACAGTTCCAATCTGCTCACTCTCTCTCCAGTCATATGGCCATCTTTCCATTCCTCTAATTGTTTCCATCCCCCATCTCTGAACCTCCTCTAATTCTGCTCTTTGCTATAGGCTGACCAGAGCTGAACGCACAGGTTCCGGTGAGGACATACCTTTGGTTTTATAATGGCACTATAATATTTTCAGTATTTGCTCTCCCATCCAAACATTTACTCTTTTGCCTAGTATGTCACATTGAGCAGACGTTTTAATTGAGCTGCCCCCAATGAACCCAGGTCATTTTCCTGAATGGTTACAGTTAGTTTTTTAGAACTTTTTAAACGTTTCATAAAAATAATGTTGCACCATTTCGTTTTGTTTCAATAATGTCAAAACTTGTCATTTCAATGGCTATATTAAATTAAACAGAAGTGTATTAAAATGAATATTTCAATGTAACAGCCAAAATGAAATGACACAGCATTTTATTTTATCAAAACAAAACATTTCAACTTGTTTCCATCAAAATTTTCATAACAATTGAACCTGTTCTCACAAAACATTGAGGTTTTAAATAAACTGCATTTTCCTACAGCAAATTCTACTGTCAAAAAATTTGGGACCAGCTCTAAACATTACTTTTTGAACCAACTCCTGTATATTACTTAGACAAGTCAGAAGTAGACTGTAGTATTTTGTGCTCTAAAATTAACCGCAATAAGATATTTAAGGTGTCAAGGGGTTCTCAAACTTCGTTGCACCGTGACCCCCTTCTGACAACAAAAATTACTACATGACCCCACAATGGGGGACCAAAGCCTGAGCCTGCCCAGATTGGGGGGAAGGGGGCAAAGCCAAAGCCCAAGGTCTTCAGCCCCAGGTGGGGGGCCTGTAACCTGAGCCCTGCCACCCAAGGCTGAAGCCTTTGGGCAGTGGGGCTCAGGCTTCAGCTTTGGCCCTGGGCACCAGTAAGTCTAACGCCAGCCCTGGCAACCCCATTAAAATGGAGTGTCAACCCACAGTTTGAGAACGGCTGCTCTAAACCTTGCTTCATTGTGACATTTGACTAGAATATGCAGCTAGAATAAATCACCTATTATTACTGTTTTTTTAGACTAACTTGCATCTTTGATCTCATCTGTACCAGGCACTCAATGGAAGTGTAAAACAAATAAAGGAGTATCTTGTTTTACCATACAGTAGATTTACACAGGAACACAGTGGTTAAATTACACATCAGTGCTGCAGATTGTGGATTTCCAAAATAGCCCCAAGCAATGTGTACCAAATCCTAATGCAAAACCACTTGGAAATGGCAACTCTTTAAAACAAAACAAAACAAAAAAACCCTGTAAGTCTGTAAAACTTCCACAGCTGCCCATATGTCATCCGTTCCTACCAGCTAACATTTGGTTTTAACACTGTAAAATTGCAACATCCCCAAATCTTTTAATGTGTAACTGTTGTTGCTAGCAATATATTTCAACCATGCGCAATGTTTGCCTTGATGAGAATTGTAGCCAACATTTCCAAATATGGAAGCCTAAAGTAAGTCCTAAATGGGAGATTTTCAAAGGCATAAATAGTAGTAAGGTACCTACTACCTCCCATAGGTTGTGTCTACACTGGAGCTAGGGATGTCATTTCCAGCTTAGGTAGCCATACCCCCACTAGCTCTAACTGAGCTAGTGTGCTAAAAATAGAAGTGTAGCTGCAATGGGCAGCACAAGTGGCTATGCTGCCCCGAGTATGATCCTGTTGAAACCCTAGATACATTGTCAATGGAAGTGAGGTGCTCAGCTGACTTTTGTGCCCGTGAAATCTCCCCCTAGATCAGTGATACTCAGACTGAGACTCGCAAGCTGCAAGTGACTCTTTAATAGATCTCCTGCGGTTCTGTGCAGCACATGGTATTAAAGCACTGTGTGATTTAATAATTAACCAATCTTAATCAATCAGGATGCTTTTACTATGTTATTAACCGATTGTAGTTGATAAAATAATACTTGGTCAGTCATTTTGCTATAAATAGTAAATGAAACAATGAATTCACACTACTGTGGCTCTTCTGGGTAGTGTTGATCACTAATTTGGCTCTGAACCACTGACGTCTGAGTATCCCTGCCCTAATTTTAGAGGTTCTGAGCATCTGCAAGTTCGTAAGAGCTGTGGCCACTCAGTACCTCAAAGTAGCTCACTTATTTAGATACTTAAGTATGAATTTGGCGCATAGGCACCCACAAGAGAAAGTTTTGGCCTGTGTTGTTCTATATTACAATGACTGCCTTTGGTGCTACAGACCAGAAGTGATGTTTGAAGCCTCATGCAAGACTAAATGAATGTGTTGGGTGGCTTGTTTGTTTTTTAATTTCAGCATGGTAGTTAGGTTAATGTGATTAAGTCACGGACTTCAGAAAACTTGTGTGTGTGAGTATGTGTGTGTGAGAATTTCAGCTATCCACATTTCTATTCTGGTTTTAGGGAGGCGGTTAATAACTCAGCCACAAAAAATTTTTGGGCTGAAACTTGGCATAAAAAAGACAGCTCAGGAATGAATTTTGTTTGCCAGTTTGAATTTAATCTATTTGGCCATTTTAAGTGGGAGAAAACAATGTGTCTCTAAAGGGTCTGATGTGTGGGGAGCTATTCAGGATAGGATTATCAAAAGCACCCGACTGACTGAAAAGCACACATCCCCTTTGACTTTCAGTTGCATTTGCACTCTTACATCACTTGGGGTGCTTTTGAAAATCCCTCCTTTACTGAATATTCCATTTCAGCAATGACTGTTCTCTCTCTGCCTATGTCGAATCCAAATGAAATCATCCTGATAGAGGCCTGAAAGTTCCCTACCTCCCTTAGTCATCCTTGATCTCCTGTAGCTGGCATATTGTAGTGCTCTTTTCCTCACTTTCTGAAGGGTGAGTGGCCTTCTATAAAGCCAGTGCCATCTTGAATCAACCAGCAGGAGATGATTCTTGTCACCCTCCTCTTGCTGTCTGGACCCTAACCCTAGCTATGTCAATGTGTCAGTGCCCTCCTAGGCTGGGGAGGAAAAACTTAGCTACCAAGCATCTGATTCAAGACAGTCAGAGAACTTTAATAGAGAGAATGAGTTTTGCTCCTGTTTCTCAATAAAGTAAATACTGAATTGCAGGAAAAGGGTATTCAGGAAATGCATCACCCTGAGGTTACTTTGTCTAAAATCCCACAGGAAGTCCATGGCAGAGCTGAGAATTGAAACTAGACCTCCTGCATCCCAGTCTAGTGTCTTAACCATAGGACGAACTTTCCAGTCTAATACCTTCATTAACTTTGTTCATGCAGCACTCCCTGCGGCCAGAACCCACGTGTGGGACTGATCAAGAGCCTTGAGGTCATCCACAGACTTGGATCCCCTTGTTGGTGGCACAGAGTCCTGCTACCGAGGCCAGCCTCAAGCTGGTTTATATTCATTTTCTCAAGCAAGTCTCTGCTCGTTATCAGTCCATGACCAGGCTGAGTTGCTTTGTCCTCTGACAACTGCAGGATTTCATCCTTTCTGAATATCAGAAGGGCAGGTATGATGCTAATAACCAGACACTCTGAAGCCATTCCACAATTTTTACACTGTCGGGTTGGCTTTGCCATCGCAGATTTAAGGGATGTCCACATAGCAATCCCAGGGGGCGACTGCAGCTCCTGTAGCTTTAGTTTGCCTCGCTCAGGTACCAGTAGCAGTGAAGCCGCTTCAGCACGGGAACACTTTTTATAGTGGGGGTGCTGTGACCCTCCTTCCACCTCTCTGCATCTCCCTTGCCCCCAAGAGCTGGGCCAGGAGCAGGGATGTGGCTCCAGGAGGGGGGATGTGGACGGGGGTAAGGGGGCTGAGGCTGGGGCCACAGCTGGGAGCGGATGTGAAGCCCCAGGAGCGGGCCGGCAGTCAGGAGCCAAGCCCCAGGTGCCAAGAGTGGAGCTCAGGCACGTGGCTGGCAGCTGGAGTCCCCAGATGCGGGTCCTGGAACAGATCCCTGGGTAAAATCTGGGGGTGCGGCAGCACCCCCACACCCCTTCTTCCCGTGCCTCTGGTTATACAAGTACACCTGAGACCCTGGGTAATTATGTGGGTGGCTAGCCCATGCTGCTGTGACTTTACTGGTACCCGAGCTGGCGACATTAAAGTTTGCTCAGGTATTTCTACAAGAGCTGCAATCACCGCCTCTGATTGCAGTATAGACACACCCTCTGCCTCTGCAGGTCAGATAGCTGGGCATGTTCTCCTCCTGAAGCTCCTCACGATATGGTTGGGGAAATGCCAATAGTAACAACGTGATGCAATCTTCTAATCAATAAGATGGATCCTTGTGCTATAGAATACCAGAACCCAATAAAAGTATATTTTATTTCTATTTTTAAAAGGTTGGTTTAAAGCCCCAATGAGCTTAATCAGGAAACAGAACTGTTTCTTTGATTGATTGGTGATATGATGCCCCTATGCCCAGGACACATGCTGTGTCGGCAAATTATATTTACAGATGGGTTACAAAGCCCCATGTGTTACAAATACAGTAGAAACACTAATAGAGAAAACCTAGGTAACAAATGGCATTTGTTCAGCCTTGCCTGTGGGTAGACAAATAGGGCTAACTTTTTTAAACCGCAAAAAGAAAAGGAGTACTTGTGGCACCTTAGAGACGAATAAATTTATTTGAGCATAAGCTTTCGTGAGCTACAGCTCACTTCATCGGATGCATTCAGTGGCTTTTAGTCTCTAAGGTGCCACAAGTACTCCTTTTCTTTTTGCGAATACAGACTAACACGGCTGCTACTCTGAAACCTTTTTAAAACCGGTAAATCCTAATGTGTAGTCATGTTTGTGTAACCTCAGACCAGTGATTCTGTATTGCTGGGGACTTCTAGGAGCATGGTGAGTGCCAGAGCTACTTAGGCCACTGATGTCACAGCAGTGAAATTGAACACTGGCTAGGTCAAAGGAGGAATATGAAATGGGTCCTATCCAGGCAGGCTTCAAAGAAGACAATTCTTGATTGAGATACTAGAGTTTAATATTGCTCTAAGAGTGGTAGAACTTGAGCATTGCTTCCTTTCAAGGAGGAGAAGGGATATTATTTAAGAGGATATATTTGCTGTCAATTTTTTTGCCAAAAAGTATAAAGAACTGAGGGGGAAATGTAAGGCTTTTTCATTTCCTCTTGTGGGCAGGTATGTGCACAGTACAAAGCATGTGTGGAGCCCAATGAATTAAACTCTTTTCAGTGCTCCTTGTACAGAATATGTGCCGTCCAAGTTGGATCTATGAGAATAACCACCGACTGACTAAGTATATTTTTACTAACTGAATTATTAGCTTCATAAGAAATGAGCTGTCATTAGGGATTTTTTTTTCCATCCTTAAAGTGGTGCAACATTCTTTTTCTGTTTAAAAACAGCTTTATGGAAGTGGGTATATTTAACTCATTGCACTGCTCATGGTCAGAGGGCATTGGCTGTACAATTCCCCATGGGATTATAGAGACAATTACTTAGGTTACTTAATAACACTTCAGTTTCTAAAGACTTTTTAAAAACGTGACTTCCTTTCCTCATGTCAATAGTTTGCTGACCTTTAGTATTTTTCTCTTCCGGGATAATAATGCTCCTGGAGTTTGGCCAGCTTTGCTCTGTGGGTGCATATGGATTTCTCCTTCTGGTTTTCATGGACCAGCACATTGTTGTTCTTCTTTGTTTTTAATAGTGCACACTACATGCGAGGAACTTTCCACACACTCAGTAAGGATGGTGCCTGCTCTGAGTTGTTTGCAACTGAGGGTCAGAGCAGTAAACAGAGTCAGGGAAGGGAAACAACAACAGGCAAGTTATATGTGCATCCAGATGGTTCACTGAAAGCCTGGCGGTCTTTAAAAGGGACTTAATGTTACATAGGTTCTGTTCAAGATTCTGAAGAGAGTTGCTTAAATTCCTTCAGAATGTTTTCTCACTAGATTATTTTCATTTACACAGAAACTCGTTGTCTTAAAAACAAAGAGGCTACTAAATTGTGGGTCTAAACTAAATTGACAGTGTCCTTTAAATCAAGGATACCACTCTCCACATAATGATCAACAATAATGTTTATGAAAAATCTCATTTTTAGTAGATTCAGTATAGGACATTTTTTGAACCAAGTTATGAGTTTTTAATGCACCATCTACACTGTAGCTATAACTGGGGGATGAGCTTAGAATGTTCTTAAGATTTCTTTTCACGTTGTTCAACTTTTTTTTTTACCCAAATAGACTTGTAGCATCGGTTTGCATCAGCATTTTCTGTTGCTGTTCTTGACACTTCACCCAATGGGATGCTCTTAATGTCAAGAGGGGAAAAAACTGCTGTCTTCCTGGAAACAAGGAATGAAGCAACTGAAAAACAACAGTTCCATATCTTGCCAACAGCTGGACTATCTAACAACAAACTTCAACAATGTAAGCAAAGGAGAGCATAACACATGAAGAACTGTGCTTAGATATTATTGACAGATAATTGAATGGACTTCACTTAAGATAAACTTGAGTTAATTCCCCATACACATGCCTCTCTCCGCCAACCCCTGGCAATTAGACTAGCCTCAAAATAATGTGTCTTCCTATAAACCAACTCTTGTTGGTTTGGTTATTGATTTAATTTCTTATGAAAAGTCACATTTTCCAGATCAAGTTCCAATTCCCTGCTTAGCTCTCTAACGATTTTCAGTACTTTTCCTCCTTCTCTGCAACTTCCCAAACGAATAGATTTCACTTGGCAAAACATTATATTAACTTAACATGGGCACAGGGTCAAAAAGATTTGTTAGGCATTGTCCTGGTGAGTCCATCTGAAGCAGTTTTGCACTTAAACTCTGCTTTCTCTCCTCTCCTCTAGCCCTTAAGCCTAGAGTTAGTTTTAACATATGATTCTGGGGACATTTGGTTGCAATTAAAAGGACAATATTTAGAATTCCTATAAAGTCTTAAGTTAAATCATGTGCTTACAGTTAGCTGAAGTGCTGTCCTGAATCACTTGCTGGAGGATTCTCTGCTCCTTGAGGTCTTCAAACTACAATTTGGGGACTTCAATAGCACAGATATAGATGTGAGGTCTTTTTTAGGAGTGGTGGGTGAAATTCTGTGGCCTGCATTGTGCAGGAGGTCAGACTAGATGATCATAATGGTCCCTTCTGGCCTAAATATCTATGAATCTATGAATCACAGACCTAGAATTTTAGGTACCATCATACTCTAACATCCTGAGTAAATATGGAACCGATAAAGTAACTGATCAAGTTATTTCATGTTGACTCCTATTTCCAATGTTTTTTAGTAATGTTTTATGTTGACATTTGGAAATTAAATTTTCCCCAGTTATTAATCTTAAAAGACATTGCACAGACTGCTAGAAATTATTTTCATATATTCAAGTTGACACTTGTAATAGATTACTGTGCTAATGTTTAGTACATGTTACATATATAGTTCATTGCACCTGCAAACACAAATTTTACTATACCTCTGTAATTGCCCCAAGATATAGATATCGAAACTGACGCAGAGAGGTGAAGTGACTTGTCAAAGATACCACAGTCAGTGGCCAAGCCTGGGTTAGAACATAGGTGTTCCTTGTTCCCCATCCTAGGTCAGAGCCATAGATTGTGCTGCCTCTCTAATGGTTATAACATCATCCACCAACTATTTAAAATTCATTTCTACTTGTCTCTGCAACATGTTTGATGACATTTTATTTTTAATACAGGAAGTGGTATTAATTATTTAATCCCAAGTCAGCAAAACACTTAAACTTGTCCTTAACTTAAAACCAACATTTAACATTAAGCACAGCATTAAGTGCTTTGATGGATCAAGACTTCATTATATATGAATAAATTACTTTACATTTTTTAAATTGCTGTTTTTTTCCAACCATTTTCTCAGATTCCCTGAGAATCTAAAATGGTTTTAGTTCTTGCATTCACTTTTTCCAACACCACAGGTGTTAGGCAAAGAAATTGTACAGGGAAATCAAATTTAAAATAAGTCACACAGAGTTCAGAAGGAAAGTGAAACTGCTATAAAGAGCTGATTCTCACCTTGGGACACCTACATTAACATATACTATGAATTATTCAGGCTCAGACAAAGGATGAAAAGACCCTGTGGCTTTGAATTCTAAATGTAGGCCTTTTAATTGCAACAAAATGTGCCCAACATCATGTCTGAGACCAGATTTTCCTTTTATTATTTGTTAAGATATGTTTTGAGGCAGGAATTGTCATCCTGAAAGTCCAGTTAGTGTCTAGCACACTGAGTGCTATCAGAAACATACAATGATTAAACAGAAATGGTTTACCTATTACAGGTCGGATTTGGGAATGCCAGACTGATTTCTGCATAACAAGTGTGAGTTAGATTTTTTTGCCAATACATGAATGCTGAGGCCAAATTTTGCTAAATAGTAATATAGAACCTTAAGGCATCAGTGTTGTGGGGGATTGGTCAAAAGTTCTGTTTTGCCTGCACTTTTCCTATATACTTTAAATGGATAAATAAAGAATCCATTGAGTGAATTCAGTAATGAGTGAACTGAACAGGGCTAAAATTTACAAAAGCAATTAAATCCCATTGACTTTCAATCGAATAATTCTGATAGATTAGAACAGCAGTACTTGTGGCACTTTAGAGATTAACAAATTTATCTGAGCATAAGCTTTCATGGGCTACAGCCCACTTCATCGGATGCATAGAATGGAACATATAGTAAGAAGATATATATATATACACATACAGAGAACATCAAAAAGTGGAGTAAGAGGCTAATTAATTAAGATGAGCTATTATCAGCAGGAGAAAAAAACTTTTGTAGTGATAATCAAGATGGCCCGTTTAGACAGTTGACAAGAAGTTGTGAGGATACTTAACTTCAGGAAATAGATTCAATATGTGTAATGACCCAGCCACTCCCAGGCTCTATTCAAACCCAGGTTTATGGTATCTAGTTTGCATATTAATTCAAGCTCAGCAGTTTCTCGCTGGAGTCTGTTTTTGAAGCTTTTCTATTGCAAAATTGCCACCTTTAAGTCTGTTACTGAGTGGCCAGAGAGGTTGAAGTGTTCTCCTACCGGTTTTTTGAATGTTATGATTCCTGATGTCAGAGTTGCGTCCATTTATTCTTTTGCATAGAGACTGTCCGGTTTGGCCAATGTATCTGGCAGAGGGGCATTGCTGGCACATGATGGCATATATCACATTGGTAGATGTGCAGGTGAACAAGCCCCTGATGGCGTGACTAACGTGATTAGGTCCTATGATGGTGTCACTTGAATAAATATGTGGACAGAGTTGGCATCGGGCTTTGTTGCAAGGATAGGTTCCTGGGTTATTGTTTTTGTTGTGTGGTGTGTGGTTACTGGAGAGTATTTGCTTCAGGTTGGGGGGCTGTCTGTAAGCAAGGACTGGTCTGTCTCCCAAGATCTGTGAGAGTGAGGGTTCATTTTTCAGGATAGGTTGTAGATCTTTGATGATGCACTGGAGAGGTTTTAGTTGGGGGCTGAAGGTGACAGCTAGTGGTGTTCTGTTATTTAGTTTGTTGGGCCTGTCCTGTAGTAGGTGACTTCTGGGTACTCTTCTGGCTCTGTCAATCTGTTTTTTCACTTCAGTATTGTAGTTTTAAGAATGCTTGATAGAGATCTTGTAGGTGTTTGTCTCTGTCTGAGGGATTGGAGCAAATGCGGTTGTATCTTAGAGCTTGGCTGTAGACAATGGATCATTTGGTTTGTCCTGGATGGAAGCTAGAGGCATGTAGGTAAGTTTAGCGGTCAGTAGGTTTCTGGTATAGAGTGGTGTTTATGTGACCATCACTTATTAGCACTGTAGTGTCCAGGAAATGGACCACTTGTGTGGATTGGTCTAGGCTGAGGTTGACGGTGGGAGGGAAATTGTTGAAATCACGGTGGAATTCTTCAAGGGCTTCTTTTCCATGGGTCCAGATGATGAAGATGTCATCAATGTAGCTCAAGTAGAGTAGGGGTGTTAGGGGATGAGAGCTAAGGAAGCACTGTTCTAAGTCATCCATAAAAATGTTGGCATACTGTGGGGCCATGGGGGTATCCATAGCAGTGCCGCTGACTTGAAGGTATATATTGTCCCCAAATGTGAAATAGTTGTGGGTGAGGACAAAGTCACAAAGGTCAGCCACCAGGTTTGCTGTGACATTATCGGGGATACTGTTCCTGACAGCTTGTAGTCCATCTTTGTGTGGAATGTTGGTGTAGAGGGCTTCTACATCCATAGTGGCCAGGATGGTGTTTTCTGGAAGATCACCGATGGATTGTAGTTTCCTCAGGAAGTCAGTGGTGTCTCGAAGATAGCTGGGAGTGCTGGTAGCGTAGAGCCTGAGAGAGAGTCCACATAGCCAGACAATCCTGCTGTTGGGGTGCCAATGCCTGAGATGATGGGGCATCCAGGATTTCCAGGTTTATGGATCTTGAGTAGCAGATAGCATACCCCTGGTCGGGGTTCTAGGCATGTGTCTGCACAGATCTGTTCCTGTGCTTTTTCATGGAGTTTCTGGAGCAGATGGTGTAGTTTCTTTTGGTAATCCTCAGAGGGATCAGAGGGTAATGGCTTGTAGAATGTGGAGTTAGAGAGCTGCCTAGCAGCCTCTCGTTCATATTCCAACTTATTCATGATGACGACAGCACCTCCTTTGTCAGCCTTTTTGATTATGATGTCAGAGTTGTTCCTGAGGCTGTGGATGGCATTGTGTTCAGCATGACCGAGGTTATGGGGAAAGTGATGCTGCTTTTCCACAATTTCAGCCCGTGCACGTCGACGGAAGCAATCTATGTGGAAGTTCAGTCTGTTTTTTTGACCTTCAGGAGGAGTCCACGCAGAATCCTTCTTTTTGTAGTGTTGGTAGGAAGGATTCTGTGGGTTAGTATGTTGTTCCGAGGTGTTTTGGAAATATTCTTTGGCTTGTGCTCAAATAAATTTGTTAGTCTCTAAGGTGCCACAAGTACTCCTGTTCTTTTTGCAGATACAGACTAACATGATTGCTACTCTGAAATCTGATTGATTAGGGTTTTTTGAAAAGTTTGCTCCAGCTTAAAGATGAAGCCAGCTGTGGACAGCACTGTCGAACTTGGAGATTCACTGGGCAGTTGAATAGGTGACCATATGTCCCGTTTTGGCTGGGACAGTCCCTTTTTTAAACCCTGTCCCAGCTGTCCTGACTTTTTTGGCAAGAGTGGGCATTTGTCATAAAAGTGGGGTGCAGAAGAACGTGCGGGGGGGGGGGAACAAACGGAGATGCCAGCCCCATGTGTGTGGGGGGTGGGGGGGTAGGGCTCCAGTGAGCAGCAATGCCAGTCCCAGCCTTTGGGAAATATGATCACCCTATGTAGTATGCGCATCACTGCTCACCCGAGCCCTGCCTGCCACCATCTGGAGAGGAGGGCTTGGGTGAGTGGCTGAGGCCAGCGCCACGTGGGGGTGCTCAGGCAAGCCCTGCATGGTGTCCTGTTTTCCCTTTGGGGAATATGGTCACCCTACAGTTGAACCACACATTGTTGTGTCATCATAAGTGGAATTAGAAGCCTTGCAACCTACATTAGAAACTATCCTTCTTTCTCATAAATGGCTTAAGAGCAATTGTGCTCAACAGAAAAAAACTTCCCCAAAGAGGCCATTGGGGCACTTAGTCCCTTGTTAACCTCACTGCTAGTTCCACAGGAGAAATGTTCAGTTGTTTCTTTGTAAAATGTTAATCTTAGTGATGAACTTTCAAGAGTCACTCTGACAGAGGGCTATAGCAAAAGTCCAATTGTTTACTAAGCTTACTGTCCCTATGGACCAATGAATGTTAAAATAGCCTCTAACGAAACCTTAGCTTCTGGCTGGCTCCTGGCCTGTTATCCAGCTGTAACAGCTATGCCACTTCAGCGCCAGTTTTCAATTCTACTTGATTAACAATTCACACAGACCATGGGATGGTTGGGATGGATATTAAACATGCTGACACACTGAGGATTAGCTCTGCCTTCATTGTTGGCACCTGGAAGCTGCTATTTTGATACCCATTGTTACTACATCAGTGATCAGATGAGAGACGCGTGGCATGCGACACTAGAAGCGTCTAAAACAACGATCCGCTACGCAGAGTATCAGAGTAAAAGCCGTGTTAGTCTGTATTCGCAAAAAGAAAAGGAGTACTTGTGGCACCTTAGAGACTAACCAATTTATTTGAGCATGAGCTTTCATGAGCTACAGCTCACTTCATCGGATGCATACCATGGAAACTGCAGCAGACTTTATATACACACAGAGAATATGAAACAATACCTCCTCCCACCCCACTGTCCTGCTGGTAATAGCTTATCTAAAGTGATCATCAGGTTGGGCCATTTCCAGCACAAATCCAGGTTTTCTCACCCTCCACCCCCCCACACAAATTCACTCTCCTGCTGGTGATAGTCCATCCAAAGTGACAACTCTTTACACAATGTGCATGATAATCAAGTTGGGCCATTTCCTGCACAAATCCAGGTTCTCTCACCCCCCTCCCAAAAACCACACACACAAACTCACTATCCTGCTGGTAATAGCTCATCCAAAGTGACCACTCTCCCTACAATGTGCATGATAATCAAGGTGGTCCATTTCCAGCACAAATCCAGGTTTTCTCACACACCCCCCACCCCCATACACACACAAACTCACTCTCCTGCTGGTAATAGCTCATCCAAACTGACCACTCTCCAAGTTTAAATCCAAGTTAAACCAGAACATCTGGGGGGGGGGTAGGAAAAAACCAGGGGAAATAGGCTACCTTGCATAATGACTTAGCCACTCCCAGTCTCTATTTAAGCCTAAATTAATAGTATCCAATTTGCAAATGAATTCCAATTCAGCAGTTTCTTGCTGGAGTCTGGATTTGAAGTTTTTTTGTTTTAAGATAGCGACCTTCATGTCTGTGATTGCGTGACCAGAGAGATTGAAGTGTTCTCCGACTGGTTTATGAATGTTATAATTCTTGACATCTGATTTGTGTCCATTTATTCTTTTACGTAGAGACTGTCCAGTTTGACCAATGTACATGGCAGAGGGGCATTGCTGGCACATGATGGCATATATCACATTGGTGGATGTGCAGGTGAACGAGCCTCTGATAGTGTGGCTGATGTTATTAGGCCCTGTGATGGTGTCCCCTGAATAGATATGTGGGCACAATTGGCAACGGGCCTGGATTTGTGCTGGAAATGGCCCAACCTGATGATCACTTTAGATAAGCTATTACCAGCAGGACAGTGGGGTGGGAGGAGGTATTGTTTCATATTCTCTGTGTGTATATAAAGTCTGCTGCAGTTTCCACGGTATGCATCCGATGAAGTGAGCTGTAGCTCACGAAAGCTCATGCTCAAATAAATTGGTTAGTCTCTAAGGTGCCCCAAGTACTCCTTTTCTCTTTACGCAGAGTATGTCTCTGCTGCAGTAGCAGTGTGAGACTGAAGCTTGTAAACAGAGCCAAGCTGGCTTTAATCTAGCTCGCTCAGACCCCAGAACAGTGAAGCTGTGGCAGTCCATGCTTCAAGCACAAGCTCACCCAGAGCCCTGGGAAATTATGGGACTAGGCAGTGCCGAAGCTTGTGCTGCTGCAGCTTCCCAGCTCTGGGACTCGCGAGATAGTTAAAGATAGCTCAGGTGTGTCTGCACCAGCTCCACCCACAGCCTGGGATTTCAGTTTAGCCATACCCTCAGAAATATTGATATGGACACTTGAAGTATACAGACCACTTCCTGTTTAGAATGAAAAACAAAAATATCTTAAGAACTCTGTTTTGCTATAAACTATAAATACCCTGGAGCTGTCTCAGCCTCTTGAAACTAAGACAGTTTGAAACGGCAAAACACACATTAAAATACATCAAACTTAATATAAAAATGTCTTCATGAAAAGCCTGCAAGGGTCGCAGACACTGGTCTAACCCAGGAGCTGGAGTAGCAGGTGCAGGATGGCTGTCCTGCCCTGTGCTCACAGGTTGGGGTAGATTCCATCTCTCTAACCTGCCCTATGTAATTTCTCCAAACAAAGCCTTTCATTCTGGCATCAGGCATAGATGGCTGGGATGAATTTAACCCACAGAGAAGTATTTTTTTAACCCAAAGAACAATTTCACACTAAAGGGAAGTTTCCAATAATTGGTGTTAAAATCCGCATGTTGGATGTAATGACTTAGATCTGTCTTATGCTGGTGTAAATCAGAAGTAACTCCATTGAAGTCTATGAAGCTAGCCCTTGTGTAAAACCAGGTTAAATTAGAGGAGAATCAGGCCAGGGAGACAACTTGGGTCTTTCTTTTAATTCATTCTAAGCAGGTCCCACTCTAGTGCAGGAACAGAATTAGGTGTTGTAGATTTAAACTTTCACAAAGCTATTCAGAGCCTGTTTATCCTTATGGCTCTTCTATGGCAAAAAATGGCTTTAGTCCAATGGGAACAAGAAGTAAGCTCTGTAACTAGAAAACTATTAACAGCTAAGAAATTAGTAAAAGGATTCAGAGATACAAAGAAAAAACTATCAAAGAAGAAATGCAGGGACAATTTAAAATGGTTGTTTTTCCAGTGGACTGAAGTTATTACATTGGCTAATGCTGAATCTCATTTGTCATTCTTAAATAATTAGTCAAGTAACCAGCTCAAAGATCTCGATAACGTAGGTTGTATGTCTGAAATCAAGGAGAGAAGGAGAAAGCAAGTTAAGCTTATTGAATACGTAGAGAGAGATGTTGGAATGGTAGAGTTACAATTATTGTGCTGTACCTAGTTTACGTGCTATTTCCTGACCTGAGACTAAACACTTTCACAGTTTCTTTGCTTCAGTAGCAGTTTTCATGCTGTGCAAATATAAGGCTTCTATTGCCGTGGATAAAGTAGTATCAGTTCAGCTACATGGACCAGAGGACAAACTGACATTTGAAAAAGAGGATTGTTTATTTTAAAGCTTAATGTCTCTTTCTTTACTTTATTTCCTTACTGGCCAAAATTCAGAAAAGATCATGACACATCCTGCTGTTGGTTATAACACAGACCTTTCCATTGTTTTCATTGGAAAACTTGATGTACAGATTTCAGAGTGAGGCTCCTGGCCTATAGAGTAAGAACACAAATGTGCAGGGGAACTGGATATGGAGCCTTTTCCCCACTAGGTTGCTGCATCAAACTCAGGGGTTGTACCGTGTGATTGGAGAATTGCTAACATAGTTCCTATTTTTAAGATAGGGAAAAAAAGTGATCCGGGTAACTATAGGCCTGTTAGTTTGACATCTGTAGTATGCAAGGTCTTGGAAAAAATTTTGAAGGAGAAGGTAGTTAAGGACATTAAAGTCAATGGTAAATGGGACAAAATACAACATGGTTTTACAAAAGGTAGATCCTGCCAAACCAACCTGATCTCCTTCTTTGAGAAAGTAACAGATTTTTTACACAAAAGAAACGCAGTGGCTCTAATTTACCTAGATTTCAGTAGGGCGTTTGATACCGTGCCACATGGGGAATTATTAGTTAAATTGGAAAAGATGGGGATCAATATGAAAATTGAAAGGTGGATAAGGAATTGGTTAAAGGGGAGGCTACAACGGGTCCTACTGAAAGGTGAACTGTCAGGCTGGAGGGAGGTTACCAGTGGAGTTCCTCAAGGATCGGTTTTGGGACCAATCTTATTTAATCCTTTTATTACTGACCTCGGCACAAAAAGTGGGAGTGCGCTAATAAAGTTTGCGGATGATACAAAGCTGGGAGGTATTGCCAATTTAGAGAAGGACAGGGATATCATACAGGAGGATCTGGATGACCTTGTAACCTGGAGTAATAGTAATAGGATGAAATTTAATAGTGAGAAGTGTAAGGTCATGCATTTAGGGATTAATAACAAGAATTTTAGTTATAAGCTGGGGACGCATCAATTAGAAGTAATGGAAGAGGAGGAAAACCTTGGAGTATTGGTTGATCATAGGATGACTATGAGCTGCCAATGTGATGTGGCCGCGAAAAAAGCTAATGTGGTCTTGGGATGAATGAGGAGAGGTATTTCCAGTAGGGATAAGGAGGTTTTAGTACTGTTATACAAGGCACTGGTGAGACCTCACCTGGAATACTGTGTGCAGTTCTGGTCTCCCATGTTTAAGAAGGATGAATTCAAACTGGAACAGGTACAGAGAAGGGCTACTAGGATGATCCGAGGAATGGAAAACTTGTCTTATGAAAGGAGACTCAAGGAGCTTGGCTTGTTTAGCCTAACTAAAAGAAGGTTGAGGGGAGATATGATTGCTCTCTATAAATATATCAGAGGGATAGGAATTATTTAAGCTCAGTACCAATGTGGACATAAGAACAAATGGATATAAACTGGCCACCAGGAAGTTTAGACTTGAAATTAGACAAAGGTTTCTAACCATCAGAGGAGTGAAATTTTGGACTAGCATTCCAAGGGAAGCAGTGGGGGCAAAAGATCTATCTGGCTTTAAGATTAAACTCGATAAGTTTATGGAGGAGATGGTATGATGGGATAACATGGTTTTGGTAATTAAATATTCATGGTAAATAGGCCTGATGGGATGTTAGACGGGGTGGGATCTGAATTACCCAGGAAAGAATTTTCTGTAGTATCTGGCTGGTGAATCTTGCCCATATGCTCAGGGTTTAGCTGATCGCCATATTTGGGGTCGGGAAGGAATTTTCCTCTAGGGCAGATTGGAAGAGGCCCTGGAGGTTTTTCGCCTTCCTCTGTAGCATGGGGCACGGGTCACTTGCTGGAGGATTCTCTGCTCCTTGAAGTCTTTAAACCACGATTTGAGGACTTCAATAGCTCAGACATAGGTGAGAGGTTTTTCGCAGGAGTGGGTGGGTGAAATTCTGTGGCCTGCGTTGTGCAGGAGGTCAGACTAGATGATCATAATGGTCCCTTCTGACCTTAGAATCTATGAATCAAATTTGGTCCCAAGCTTGTATTGACAGAAATTTGTTCTTGAAATAAGGTGACAGTTGCAGCCAAGTTCTAAATGGACAGGTGTCTGCATCACACCTTTGGCACTCACCAGCACTGCGGAGTCTCAACAGAAAGACCAAACTGAATAAGCACTGAAACTGAACACACTCCACCTTGAAGTCTATCCCTTTGGCTCAGAACTGAGGTGAGCTGGAGAAGCTGCCAGTGCTATTTATACAGTTCCCAAAGCACATTAGGAAATTTACAGAATAAAGAGATGTGATCCATGCAGTGTATCTTTACAATCTAATTTAGATATCACAACAACCAGCAGAATGGGGGTGGTGCAAGGGGGCATGAACAGCACCTAGGCTGTGCTCACGCACATTTTGGTTTGTGCATAAATAAGAGTTGGGTTTGAAGGCTTGACAATCCAGCACATTTTGGTCACCCCTATCCCCAACCACAAAAATATTGTATTATTTAAAATGTCTGTTTAGAGTAAGTTGAATGCTCAATAAAGGTGCTAGATTGACAGCCCTGCAGATCAAAGTCCTCGGCTTATTAATAGACTAGGTAAAAAAACATAGAAGAGTGGCAGTTTCCCCTCACGGCTCTGCCAATGTACCTCAATAGACAGCAATGACCTCAAGGAACCTTCTCCATAGTTGAGACGGCAGCTCATATATTCAAAGCCCATTTGATTGGTGACCCCTCTGCCCCAGCTGCCAATAGAGGGGTCAAATGTAATGGTGGTTCTTGCGATGCCTGTGTTTGGTCATTCATGTGCAATTCATGTTACATAGACAACAGAACAGCTGTTAGATGGCATCCACATTAAGGCCTCAATCCTGCAACTTTACGATTGTGACAGAGTGCTGTCCCTGCATAGAGCCTACTGAAGTCAATGGGGCTCCATGCCTGGATAGCAGAATGTCGGTATGTAAGTTTCAGGATCAAGGCTTAAGTCACTAATAGCGTTAACTAGATTCAATTGCTTAGAACTGTCTGTCTGTGTACCTGTAATCAATACCATAGGTCATCCAGCTACCATTAAAAATGTCTCACCAGTGTTTGGGTGGAATGAGCATGTGAGTGAGTTTGGTGGTTCTGGGTACTGTTTGCTTTTATATTGCTCATTGGAACTCTTCATTTCCATATGCATCTTTGGGATCTTTATATTAAGCATGTGCTTAAGTGCTTTACTGAATCAGAGCCTAAATACCTAACTCTGTTTCTAGTAATAAAGTAATGAGTCACACCCTCAAAATAAGACACAATTTCTACCTATATTCAGAACCCAAAGTACATTTCATCTTGAAATCTCTTGGGTATTACTGCTAATGCTTAAAATAATGGGTTTAGATACAGAATGTTTTCAGAATTTTTTTTTTTAAATGGGGACTTTGACAGGTGGAAGTCTAGAATTGTAAGAACTCCATAACTGGGAATTCCTTTCGGTTTGACTGACAGGGCTATGCATGTGACCAAGCACTCATCATCCCACAGTCATCTGACATAAAAAGTTTTGTCCCAGAAGTTTCATCAGTCACAATGTTGGGGTGACTGACTACTAACTTAGAATGAACAATTTTATTTGACTAAGTAGCAGGAAAATACTATGTAAACATGGAACTGACAAGACAGAGTAGTGATTATTGAACACTGTCTGTTAGCTTAGCTCCCTGACTCTTCCAAGAGAAAAAGTACATATTTAAATCAATTCATATTCAAAGGGTGAGCTCCAGAGCAAAGTTGGCTGTCTTCCAGAAGCATTTGCTTCATCCCTGAAACGCAATATGACCATATAATTTTAAAATAACAGTGTAATTACTGTCCCATTTTTGAGATGTCTACCATCAGTGGTTTTTGAAGCTTAAATATATCTGAAGATCAACCATTCGGGTAGCCTCAGATATGAATGGCAAAGCAGAACATTTACTTCTTGTATCCAAAATTTCTTCCTATGTCTTTGTACGGTGCCTGTCACAATGAGGCCCAATCCAGACTAGGACATCTGAGCACTACCTCAATACAAAAAGTAATTCCTGCAAAGAAATGACCATTCCCATGCAGTTACTGATGCTGTTCTTTTATTCCACTTTCTGCACTGCTTCTGCTGCTCTAGAAATTGCTGTTATTACATAAAGAAAAGAAGGAATAGTGGCACCTGAAAGACTAACCAATTAATTTGAGCATAAGCTTTCATGAGCTACAGCTCACTTCATCCGATGCTTCCGATGAAGTGAGCTGTAGCTCACGAAAGCTTATGCTCTAATAAATTGGTTAGTCTCTAAGGTGCCACTAGTCCTCCTTTTCTTTTTGCAAATACAGACTAACACGGCTGCTACTCTGAAACCAGTTATTACATAGTCACAGTCACAGGTTCTGCCACAGGATCTCAAGACATTCCTAATCAGGTTTCCCCTCAGAAGGAAGGGAGAAGAAGAGGTAAACCAAGTACACCAAGAAGAGGTAAACAGCTTGCTGCCACAATCCATTTCTACATCCTCCTCCACTGAGCTGGAGTGCTAAAGGGTGAGTGTCAAAAATGCCATCAAATTTTTTGGCTGCTGTTCTTATCATAATTGTATCTCAATTACTTGTTGTTATATGTCCTCATATCAATACGGACAGCAATGTAAAACAGTTCAGTGGTTTCATAAATGGATATGTTTATTGTTCTGCCAAAAAATTGCAAACCTATACTTTAGCAGAGCTTGTAATTATCTAGATGTGCTGGTGGACATTATAATCATAGCGTGTGTGTGTGTATATATATCTCAGTGCATTGGCAAAAGAACTGCTTAATAGAAATGGAGTACTGTCTTCTGAATGTAGGGTCTTTATTATTGTCCAGTTTGTCCCACTCCAATCTGCTAACCAGGCCTACATGGTGGGCATTTTTACCACTCTTTTCCTGTCCTCACACACAAAAGAGCTGAGTCTGATTAGCAATTGCACTGATGTAGATCAGGAGCAACTTCAGTTAAGTTAATAAATGCCAGTTTCACACCAATGTGAGATGACAGTCAGCCCCCAGTCCAAAAGTTCTTCTTTTTTGATCTCTGATGTAGTTAAAGCACAATCCGTTTCAGCTTAGTGTTTGTGTGGACAGGCTTTATGTCATACTTTTACCTCCATAACACATTATGAAAACTTTACGTTGAGTTTTACTTATCATCTTCGGCATTCTTCCCTTCTATGTCACAGTACCATGCTCACTACTTTCAAGAGCAAACAGACTGTAATCAAAATGAATGGAAGAGATGGAACATTTTCACTGACTGTTCCTCCAGGCCTTTCAATAGCCTTCCTGCAAAAACAATCCCAAGCGTATTCTTTAAATGAAAGCAGGCAGACACGCACTTCATGGTTAGGTACATGTTGTTTATTGTGTGGGGTATCCACACACAAACCTGACAATGTGGTTTCACCCTAAAAGTGACGTTGTAAAGACAGCATTTGGGGGTCCCATATTCACTGGGCCTCATTGACTTCCATATTAAATAGACTCAGCTAGCAAGTGACAAGTTTTTTGTTTTCCTACCTGACATTTCCATATTTATTGGGTTTAGGTGCAAGGAGCGGAGAAGGAGAACAAACTTGTGTCAGGGGTGAACGTAGCCTCCCAGTTCAATGGTTGCACTATACTAAACTGCTGAGGGGGCACTGACCACCCACAGCAACACCCTTCACCACAGCACCACAACTCTAATCCCAGCATGCAAAGGGAAGGCTCTGAGGGAGGGGGCCAGCCCTGCACTCCCCCCACAGCAGTGCCTCCTGTCCCGTGGGGCTATGCCCAGCTCTCTGCTCCTTATGTTGCAACCTGGCACACAGGATCACAGTGTCACTCTGGATTGGCTCAGCCACCCTTCCAGCATGACGGAGGGGTAGCTGGGCCTACCCTGAACAGCGCTGCAACCCTGTACACCAGGTGGCAACGCCTGGAGCAGAGAGCCAGCCTAGCCCTTTGGGACAAGAGCCACCACTGCAGGGAGGGCTTGCTCTTCAACTCCCACTACCCCACGGCCTCTGCTTCGCAAGAGGCTGGAAGAAGTGTATGTTCACCTGTTTTTACACCCTTGCTTTCATGATTTCTCTGGTTGCAACTGAAACCATGAATCCCCGTAAAAGACCTCCCCCCCACCGCTCCCCACCTTGTGTAATATTACAGGCTTTGATATTGAAGAGTAAGAGGGGATGACCAGAACACACGGAATCAGGCTTTTCCATACTTATCCCTTTCAAGAAAATAGGACAGAGGCAGCAACTAAATCCCCTGGAAAGCAGTAACTCTGACAAGAATTTAGGGGTCATAATGGACCAACAGCTTACCAAGAGCTCCCTGCACAATGCTGTTATAAAACGGGCTAATGCCCATAATGGAGATGTAAACAGGAGTAACGACGTGGTTTTATCTTTGTATACAGCATTGGTGAGAATAATTCTGGAACGTTACGTTCAGTTTGGATGTCTACATTTTCATAAGGATATTGAAAAAATTGTAGAGGGTGCTGGAATAAATACCTTACAGCGAGAGACGTAAAGAACTTGATCTGTTTTATCTTATCAAAAAGAAGATTACAGAGTGATTTGATTACAATGTATAACTACCTTCACAGGGAGAAAATACCGGGTACTAAAGGACTTAATCTGGTAGAGAAAGTGTAACAAGAACCAATGGCTGGAAACTGAAGCCAGACAAATTCGTATGAGAAATAAGGCACATGTTTTTAACAGCAGGGATGATTAACCACTGAAACAAACTGTTAAGGCAAGTGTTGGATTTTCCATCTCTTGATTATTATTATTTGTATTATCGTAGAGCCTTGGAGTCCAAGTAATGGGCAAGGATCCCCTTGTGCTGTACCTGCCCAAGTGTCATCCATTAAGAATAATGGATGCTTTAGCCAAATACAAGTAAGTGAGCTCAATACAGGAGTAACTGGGTGAAGTTTAATAGTCTGCAATGTGCAGGAGGTCAGACACGATGATCTAATAGTCCCTTCTGGCCTTAAACTCTCTGAATCTATGAAAGGCAGGATGTGGGAAAATATTCCAATTCTGGTCTTTTTCTGCCTCTTCACTGCTCAGCTCTTGTTGTTTTTTCAGAGAATGAAAATAGCATTTCATACTTACCTGCTCCCTGAACCCAAGGGCCTCTTGATTTAAAAAAGGAAAAAATGGGGACATGTAATATTGCATAGTTTAGTAGTATTAATAATAGTAGAGTGACTAGGATTAAGTGAGTCTTACAAGAAAAGACCTCCTTGGAGATATTTTAAGACATTAGCTCATGTTTTCTAACCAACAGCATTTGGTGTGGCATCTGAACAGACCCTTGCGTTATAGATCAGGGCAGGTGCAGAAGACTGTACTATAAATACTTTCACCTTTAAGGAAACTAGCAGACTGTTGGGAACTGCCTTCTTGGATAACAAAAGTTCAGATGGGAACAGAGTATTTTCTAAAGCAAAAACTGTAAAATAATTTTAGAAAATGCCAGTGGTTTATTACCCACTTTGTTATTTCCCAATCTTAAATTAACATCTGCACTGCTCATCTTAGAAACATGACTGAAAACATTCACAGTGGTGACACCGAGAGCTTTTAGTGCATGTAGCTGTAATATTCACAGACATTTTTGCATGTGCGTATTATCCAGTGCATTGAGCAGGGAACTGGGAGTCAAGACTCCAGTGTTACATTTCAAGTTCTACCATTAACTTAAGCCTTGCAACACTGAAGTCAGTGGGAGGTTTTGCCATTGATTTCAGTAAGCCCAAGCTCAAGACTGAATTGTGGAACTGTGGGCAGGTAATTTATCCTCTCAGTTGCTTCCGTTCTATTTTCTCACTTTATGCTCTGTATAATATACCTATCTCGCCATAACATTATGTGGTTTAGCTAATTTATTGTAAAGCTCTTTGAGATCCTTAGACGAAAAGATCAATACAAACTGTTGGCAAAGCCTGCCTAATTGATCAGTAGTTATGATTTTTAGTGTTGTATTTGTTGTATATTTTATTTTAATATATAAAAATTTAGTGATGTTTTTTTCTGACCCCCAAAATTCATGTCGTTCTCTCCATCCCAAATTCATTTTTATGGACCCTAATTATAAAAATGTTTCAGATCTCTGTGAGACCTTTGTTCAAATCAGGTTTTGCCTGTACTGAAATAAATTAGTGTTGCTAACTCTCTCCCTGCATGAAACAGACCTATGAGCTCATACAGCTGACCTATTTGAGTGCTTAATCACCTTTATCTGTTTGCCAAGAACTGGCAAAACCAGTCCTCATCAGTAGCTAGGTGTCATGTCTTAACAGCTCAGACAACAGCCATCTAGAGAGAGAAGAACAATTTTTTAAAGTGTAAGTGTGTGTGTGTGTGTGTGTGTGTGTAACCTGACAAATTCAAAAACCCTGTTTGAAATGCATCTGTGATGGTGTAAAGTTTTATTTCTAAAAAACAGCCTTATCAGGAAGGGATGTGTTTCAAGGCAATATGCATATGAATACTACATCCACTTGCTCCTTTGTGTGTTTTCAGACTTAACCTGAGCTCTGAACAAAGAGAGACATCCCTCTCAAGTTACATTCCACTGCTGTACTTGGTCTAAGAAAAGGCAGCTTCCAGTCATGTTCTGAGAGGTAACACCATCTGGCAATTAAACTTACTAGATAACAGAATCTTTGTTGCAGGGAAAACTAAAAGTATTGTTTAAACATAGGTTTCGGAGTAACTACCCTGTTAGTCTGTATTCGCAAAAAGAAAAGGAGTACTTGTGGCACCTTAGAGACTAACCAATTTATTTGAGCATAAGCTTTCATGAACTACAGCTCACTTCATCAGATGCAGCATCCGATGAAGTGAGCTGTAGCTCACGAAAGCTTATGCTCAGATAAACTGTTTCGTCTCTAAGGTGCCACAAGTACTCCTTTTCTTTTTGTTTAAACATACTCTTTCTGTATCTTTCTTCTCTGTATTGTCCAACTTTTAAAAAGCCTAATTTATTTAACAAAACACAATATAACTGCAATAGGTATTATCTTTTAGCAATGTCCATTATCTTTTGTCATCTTGCCAGAGACAGGTAAAACTGTTGTTAAGGAGCCAGTGTGCTGGTTGTGAATTAAGAGGGATTACAACCTCAGCTCAGCCGAAGTGCTATGGCAGAGATCTCTGGCTGAAAGTGGTGAAAGAGTAACTGTAGCTACCAGTAACGTATGAGTATTATCATTATCTTGGAAAATCAGTGTTTGTGCTGCATCTTTTTTCAATATTAATAAGTAACTTCAAAACATACTTTCCTCAAGTATCACTTTTTAAAGCAGAGAGAGAGAAATTAATCGTGTATATCTCTTAAATGCAAGGCCTACCTTTTCTAGCCAGATGGAGCAGAAATACCCAAGCAACTTGAAATGTTCAGGTTTCAGAGTAACAGCTGTGTTAGTCTGTATTCGCAAAAAGAAAAGGAGTACTTGTGGCACCTTAGAGACTTACCAATTTATTTGAGCATAAGCTTTCGTGAGCTACGATGAAGTGAGCTGTAGCTCACAAAAGCTTATGCTCAAATAAATTGGTTAGTCTCTAAGGTGCCACAAGTACTCCTTTTCTTTTCGAAATGTTCAGTGAAAAGTAAGATGACTATGTTTGTACATGTTTGTGCTTCTCTTCGTCTCTATCAGAAAAACAATTTAAATCACCTTTAAAATTCAGATCCATGGGGGACCTTGGAGTCATGATATAAACAAACTGCACTAATCAGAGATTTTAGTTTGAGAAGAACCTCCAGATTTCCTTTTTCCTGGGGAGGCGGCAACTTCCTCTAGGTATCTTCCAGAGATCCAAGGATTGCCTCCCCCTTTTCCCCCCCTACCCCTCCCAATATACACGTTACTTTCCAACTTCCCCATCCCACCCTTGAGGCTCCCGGTCAGGGCCAACATCCTTTCAGCTAAAAGGAACTGGATGTGAGTCTTGTCCATGCCTATGAGTCCCACTCCTTAATTGCTATTCAGAATGTTATTTTAATTTGGCAAGACATTAATTCTACCCAGAGGCGACAGAGCTACCGCATGGTATTCCCAATCCCACAGCATTTTACACTTTTAAAGTCATTTTTGGTTTTGGAACCCTAGCATCTGCATGAAACATATTGCTGCATTTCAAAATAAAATCGGTTTGCCATGCAAAATGTAATTTTTTTTTAAATCCATACTAACCCAGATAAGAGCCCGATCCTGCTCCCACTGAAGCTGATGGAAGTTAGAGTTGGTCACAAATAAATGACTAAGCAGACAAATTAATTTACAAAGGATTTTTAAAAACAGACTCTTTGTTCCTATCTAGGTATACTTAAAATATCTTTCCCAAAATGTTGTCTTATGACACCTCATCCAGATGGAATTAACCACTGACACCCGGGCTCAGTTGAAATCCATTTAAAAGGAAGACAGAGGGAAGAATTTCATCCTCTAGAGATATCCCTATTACTAATTTTTACTCTTGTAGGACAATCAGATACCATTGCAATGAGCACTACAATTAACCTTTATGCTAGGGATAACAATACAGAAAGCATATCCTTCGCTGGGGAAATTGTACATTCTGTAGTAGAGATTGGTCCAAACACCTTTCACTTTACACCATTTGATATGTGAACTCAGATCCTGCAAATAGTCACTGCCTTTATAATGGGCTGAAACCAGCCCACAGACCCAAACTCTGGTGGGTTGAAATTTAGGGTTGGTTGTTTTTTTAGTTTGTTCCCCCTTCCCCCCTTTGATGCTCTGACCATTGAAATTCAAAGGGAGATGGGTACTTACCTCCCTTGGCTCCTTTGATTCACACCTCTAATTGCCCCAGCTAGGGTGACCAGAAAGCAAGTGTGAAAATTTGGGACACTTTTTTTTTTTCCAGGGAGGCAGGTATAGTTATCTATACAAGACAAAGCCCGTAATATCGGGACAGTCCCAATAATATTGGGATGTCTGATCACCCTAGCAGAAGGTAAGCATGCTAGAAGCTGTTGGAGTGTGGCATCTGCTATGGCTAACATTGATTCAGTTGAACCAATCATAGCCTCATTGAGGAATTTTCTGCTCAGATTCCTTAATCTGGACAAAAGCCACATGAGGTTGGTTCATTGCCACCTTTGTGCAATCAAATCCTGCAGATCATGCACTTCCCCATACAGCACAATTTACTTTCTTAAATTGTGAGAAGGTACACCTGTGTTGTGTTTGTCAGGGTCAGAGAGATCCTGTTGTATCTTGCTCCTTTTGCTAATGAGACATAACACCTTATTTCACTATGGAAAAACCACAATAGGGAAAATAAATCTCCATTTAATTATACACCATTTTCTTAATTGTTTTCAGGGTTGCTTGAGTCTCTCATTTTTAACTTAAATGATCTAAACATTTCCTTCATACATTTCAGGTTTTGTGTAAATCTTTTAATTTCGTATGAGAAGAGCCCAGGAGTAGCAGCCATCTATCATTTCACACGCATCTACTTGTCTTCGTTCTTTACAGCACAAACTGTACAAAGATTTACAAGATCTGCCCAACCCCCCATACCCAACCAGTTGCCTCAACATTTTCTGTAGTTTAACTGCCCAGTGAGCCCAAAATAAATTGCTAGAAAGTTAACACTTTTATGTGTAACAGGAGTTTCCCACCCACCCCCTCCCTCCTGGTTGAGCATGTGATGAAATACTGGAGAGGAATATGATTGACCTCAGAAGTGCTTACAAGTTGTTTGGTCAACCTTATCAACTCAGCTATTTTCAGAGGGCCAAGTCCATATCTCTGGGGGAACTGAACAGACTCCTCCTCCTTGTCACAACTACTTTACAGACACTCAGAGAAATCCTTCTGGCTGCAACATTCTTTTGTCTGGGGGTTGGTTGCAGTGATGCTTGCTCACTGAGAAAACAAATCGGAAAACTGTTGTAAAAAAATAAAATAAAATAAAATAAATCGGTCTATTAGAAGGGGATGTGGGAAGTAGAGATGCCTGTTTATAAATCAATCCCTATTTACAATACTGCATGTTTTACTTAAATTATTATTGATATTACAGTGTCCTAATTGAGTTTTTGTAATTGTAATTGATATTACAGAGGTCCTAGTCAGGATTGTGCTAGGCACTGTACAAACACAGAACATGTGACAGCCCCTATCTCTAAGAGCTCACAGTCTGCCTCCATTCTATTAGGAATATAATTTCCCTCTCCAATCAGATAAACTGATGATTTTTACAAATTTGTCCCCATGTGTGTGCCAGGAGATGAAATATTTTAAATGAATCCCTTTTCTTAAATGCAGAAAGTTAACCTCTAGCAGGCCCTCTTGCCTTCTTCCCCCTACTGTATTCCCAAATCTGGTAGTTCCAGTAGAAATGTAGTAACAAGCCAGAAGATGATCGGTTCCAGTTGTGGTTGCAAAAATATGACTTCCTCCCTGCGCAAAGGGCAAAAGCGAAGAAAATTTCACCAGCCCTGTACATCATTGAGCCTCAAGGCTCTTTAAGGTTTCCTTAAAGCTGTGTGTGAAAACTGTGAATGGATTTGTGAGCCAGAGAGCCCTCCAGCCTTCACCACACCCCAGGGAATGACCCGACGGAGTTAATGCCTATACCTTGTGGTCTGTTAGAAAGAAGCCTGTATATTACAGGAAGGGAGGAAAGCTCGGTGGGCTCCCGGTGACGTTGGGGCTGGGATTTATTGGAGGGTCCGGGATGGGACGCGCCAGCCCCGCTACGGAGCAGAACAATCACCCAAGCGCTCGGCTCACGCCAGTACTTTGCAAGACGGGCAGCTCAGGCATAACTTCGCTCCCTGCAGACAGTCCGCCCTGGCTCACAGCATCACCCGCGCAACCCGCTCTGGCCTGCCCCCGGCAGCGGCCAACGTCCCGTCCCCCGTGTTCAGGGTAGACACAGGCACAAAACTCTGCCCCTGCCTGCCTGCCTTCATCGGATCCCATATATAGTCATATCCACGGTCAAATGGTAGGCGGCAGCGAATGGGAGAGCAAAGGCCGGAGGTGGAAAAAAAGCTGGGAGTGATGAGAGCCAGGGGGGTAGGGACGAGGCCAGGGGGCGGGGGGGAGAAAAGCCCTCTCCAAAAAAGTATTGGATGGCTGGCTTGAGGAATGCAGGCAGCCCCCGTGGAACGTACATATCTGCGCGGCGCTGCCCGGCCGGCGCTCCCACTGCAGCCCGGCGCTCAGCCCCAGCACAGACCCGCCTCCCGCAGCCCGCCCGCCCCGTCCCTTCCTCCGTGTGTGGACTCCTAGCCCGCCGCCACCATGGATGCCATCAAGAAGAAGATGCAGATGCTGAAGCTCGACAAGGAGAACGCCCTGGACCGAGCCGAGCAAGCCGAAGCGGACAAGAAGGCGGCGGAGGACAGGAGCAAGCAGGTCTGCATTTCGCCGCGTGCCAGCCCGCGAGTCGGTAGCCACCAGCAGCACCCCCTCGGGGTCCTCATGCGGCTCGCAGGCTGGAGCAGCAGTCTGTCCCAGCTCTCCGCCGTGTGGGCTCTTACCGGCTGCCTGGACTTTGCTTCATGGGATTCCCCTCCCCGCCCAAAGAGACTGAGTAACTCGAAAGAGCGGAATTTACACCAGTGGAGTAGATTTGAATAACTACCCGAGGGATTTGGGGAGGGGAAAAGGGGGCCAGACAGACTTAAAATGTCCCTTAGAGCCGGAATAAAGTGTAAAAATTAGTAGCTGGCTGGTGATGGACAGCTCTGCTTTGATTTAGCTAAGTGCAAGTTAGCCCATGTGTTCCCCAGCCTCCTCTCCCCCATTTTATGCTAAGCATCGGAAAGCAGAAGTGTTCCCTTGCAAATGCAGCGCCGCTTTCCAGATGTGTTCCACTCCTTTCCTGGGATGGAGTTGGATTTTTTTTTAAATTGCATTTACGGGGAGGTTGGGGAAGGGAAGAGGGGGAAACACCCAGAAAAAATGTATCTGTGCATTGTATTTCCTCTGTGTGCGCCTAGTTTGAGGAGGACATTGTGCAATTGGAAAAGCAATTGCATGTGACGGAGGATACGAGGGACCAAGTGCTGGAGGAGCTGCACAAGGCTGAGGAAAGCCTCTTCTCAGCAGAAGAGAAGGCCACCAAGGTAGCGTGCCTCTGCCAAGAGCAAAAGGGAATCTAACTCTTTCTCTCCTTTTCTCTCTCTGTCCGTCTGTCCTTTTCTGTCCCTCTGCACCCACACTTCTCCTTTGCGCGATCACATTGCCTGCTGCACCCTTCCCCCCCCCCTTCTTCCTACCCCACCACTTTCCACCCGTCTCGCAGCTGGAGGACGAGTTGGTGGCTCTGCAAAAGAAGCTGAAGGGCACTGAGGATGAGCTGGACAAATACTCCGAGTCCCTGAAAGATGCCCAGGAAAAGCTGGAAGTGGCTGAGAAAAAGGCCGCAGACGTAAGTTAGTGCCCCCCTTCCCCCAGTGGACACACACAACACCCTCTCTACCCTCCCAAACCCTACTGCCCTCTGCACAGGACACATGCCTGTGCTTCGGTCCAGCTGCATCCCAGGGACATGCTTGCTGTAGGGGCCAGGTGTTTCCTGGTCAGAGGTGAAACCACGCTGCCTTCTTGCATGAGGTGCACACACCATCAAAGGCACAGACATGGATTTCTGCTCACTCAGCACATGTGCATTTCAGATGTACTCACCTCTCTAGACAGAGCTTGTAAGTAAGGGGTGGGTGGGATGTTTGTTTAGACGATTAAAAGGGGGGGGGGAGAGGAAAAAATTACCATTTCTCCTGTCTGAGAAAAGTATTTGCAGTCATTTAAAGATGTTTTTATTTGTGAGTTATTTGCATCTGTTTTTCCCTAGGCCAAGAACAGTAAGGATTGCTGTTTTACTCTTAGTACAGGGTCTTTTAACATATACACAGCTACCTGCTGGGGTACAAAAGAGGCCTAACATCAGCTAGGCCTTCACTGAAGCATTACAGCTTAGGTTACCCTAACTCCGTGGTTCTTAAATTGAAGGCCATCTCCTAGATTTTAATGTCTGGAGATATTTGAGGTTAATAATTCACCTGTTAAAGGATAAGACAGCCCCCCAGAAGATGATACTTGCTAGGTCTGCAGTCAGTGGGATAGAGATCCAGAGAGCAAGCTGGGGGTTATATATAGCTCAGTGCTTTATATGGTATAGTGTGAAAGCTTGCACCCCACCCGAACCCTCATCCCACCCATCTGTTTGCCCCTTGACAAGCATTAGTTTCATGCATGTAGTACGTACAAATTTAGCATTTCTACAGCTTTACATCCAGATCCCTCTGGCCACCATTGTAGGATTCAATTCCCTATGAGTGAATTTCACCTCTGAATTATAGAATTAGGTGATGCACAACTCTTCCAAATTGATGATGTATTTCCCCCCTTAACTCAGCTTTTAAAATGAATCTCTAAAAATAATACAGTTGGGAAGGAGTTTTAGAGATGATGATGAAGCAAAGTATTTTAGGTGCAGGGAAAATACTTTAGAGGATGAAATGTAAACAAGAAAGATCTAATTGTGTGTGAAAGAAGACAATACATTTCTGTTTACTTTTTTTTTTAAAAAAGTGTTTCAGTCCCAGTATAGACTGTACAACTTGATTCTTAATTTTCAGATGGAGCTCAGGATCTTAAAAAAAGTGTGTGTGAGAGAGAGACTCTGTATAATATGGATCAGATGTCTTTCTTTCTCTGTATAAGGCTAAATGGATGAGAGGCAGCTCTCCCGCAGGACGTTTATTTAACTTGTTCAAAGGAGCCGCATATAGATCCAGGGAGATCTTCCTTATAAGGAAAAGTATGCAAACTATTTGGGAATAGCTTGCCTGAAGAAGAAGGCAGGAGAGGGGAGAGACATGTTACTAGATTGCTTTCATGAAAAGAGAGACGTCTCCAATGCAGTCATGGTGCCATTTCCCTTTACTTGGAAGAAAAACACCATTTTGGAATTGGTGTGGAGAAAGCAGTTTTATTTGCAGTAACCGCTCAAGCAGAGGGTAGCTAGGATGCCTGGCTTGTTTTCGAGACAAAGGCAGAGATTTAAAAGCTGCTCTGCAATACTGTGTTTCCTGGTGTATGCAGTGTCTCCTGTTGTGATAAGGGGTTGTGGTGAAGCAGATATGTAGAGTATCTTTGGGAGCACAAATCGTTTATTCAGAGTATTCCTCCTCCTACTGCACATCGGTCCAAGCTTTGAGAGAGAGATCTGTCCCAGGGAGGGAGGGGAAGAGCTCCTTGGGGTGAGCTCACATGAGGGACTGAGGAAAGTCAAATGCAAAATTCAGTCACTCCTTAAAGCACTTCCTGAGCCTGACAGCCACCAACCCACCTCCCCTGGGGGCTAACAACCCCCTGAGCATTGCTCGGAGATGTTAAAACCGCTCCACAGCCTCCCTGGCAGGCTCCAGCCTCTGTGCCTTAAACCCCACCACGTGGCATATGCGGTAAAGCGTCCCGAGCGACCCAGTCAGCTAATCGGGCCCTTGTCCCTATTCAGTGTTCCTCTGCGATGTAGGGGGAGGGTGGGGAACTTCTGGCCTGCCACCCGCTTTGACTGGTGACTTTTCACACACCGCCACCGTCCGTCCCCTCTCACGCCTTGGGGAACAGCCCGTGGACAGAGGGTACGATGGGTCTCAATGTGGGCGGCAGGTGGCGCTGCCGCCCCTCGCTGCCACGCTAGATGCTCACTTCCCTCCGCAACGCCCATGCATGCATGGAGGCACCAGGACCGTGCCCACCGGCCCTGCCTCACACCGGCCGGGCTAGCGTCTCCCCGTCCTCCCAGCCTGTTTAGAGTCCAGTGCCTTCCCCCACCCACTGCACGGGCTACTCTGGGATCTTCTCGATCTCCACCCCCCATTGCACATGCCATGCTGAATCCACCGGTGCCGACCCCAGACTGGGTCCGTGTGTCCTCCATCCGCCCGCGCCCATTGCAGAGCCCAGCCTGGGTCCATGTCTCTCTCCCCCTCCATTGCAGAGCCCAGCCTGGGTCCATGTCTGTCTGTCTGTCTGTCTCTCCCCCTCCCCCATTGCAGAGCCCAGCCTGGGTCCATATCTCTCGCGCTCTCTCTCCCTGCCCCCCGTCATTGCAGAGTCCAAGGGTGCTGGTGTCCTCCCTCCACCCCACCGCCCATTACAGGGTCCAGCCTGGGTCCTACCTCCTCCCCCCGCTCATTGCAGCGCCTAGCCTGGGTCCCTGGGGCCTTTCCACCACGCCCCATTGCAAAGCCCAGCCGGGTCCCTGAGTCCTTCCTCCTCCCCTAACCCCCATTGTAGAGCGGAGTCTGTATCCGCCCCTCCCCCCATTTGCAGAGCCCAGCCTGGGGCTCCCTCTGCCTGCCCCCGCACGCTCCCTGTGGCACCGGCCGGTTTGGGGCTCCGTGCGCAGCCCCGTTGCCCAGCCCGCGGGGCAGCCCCGGGCGCTGTGCGGGCAGCGCAGGGGGAGGCGGGGGAACTTCCGGGGCCGAGGCGGGGCGAGGGGTAGCCGCAGCGCAGGGAGCGGCGGTGGCGGCGGTGCGGAGCCGGGGCCATGGCCATGGCGGGGCTGAGCTCGCTGGAGGCGGTGCGGAGGAAGATCCGGAGCCTGCAACAGCAGGCGGACAGCGCCGAGGAGCAGGCGGGCAGCCTGCAGCGGGCCCTGGACCAGGAGCGGGCTCTGCGAGAGCAGGTACCGGACCCCGGGCAGCGCCTCCCAGGGCTGCTGCTGCCTTCTCCGTGGGGTCGGCACCCGGCCCTTCCCGCTCCTCCCCAGGGCTCTCTGCGCGCCCTATCCCCTCTGCCCCCAGCCTTTGCCCTGCGCCCTGCTGGCGGACACACCCAGCGACATCCCTGTCTGCCCCTCCTGGGGCTGGGGGCAGGGCAGAGCTGATTGCAGAGCAGGTTTCTTCTCGCTCCCTGCATGTGGCCTCTGCAGGGGCTGGGGTGGGAGCGTGTGAGTGTAGGGGAAGGGAAGGGCTGTGCTTAGATTCGTAGCAGAACAACAGTATCCTGGAGACAAATCTCAGAGGTGGTGGGAGAGACTAAATTATACCCGGAGGCTGTCCCCTGTTCCCCTTTCCCCCACCCTTTCATTCAGTTCTGTGCAGCTTTTAGGGGCTAGGCAAGGGCACAAACACTCTTTCCCTTTAAATTAGTTTTTACACTGGGAAGCCTGTAGCTGGCCCTTTGCTGTGGGCTGTGTTCTGCTCAGTGGCCTAATGAAGCTTCATAATCTCAATTCCATTGTGAAACTCAGTGCTAGTGTTTGTGATCCTCCTAATTCCTGGGAGGATAGCCTGTTTTTCAGATTTGTGATCACTGATGTACAGCAGTCTGTATCTGATCGGTTGCAAATTTCAGAAGTATTTATTGTTGCATTCCTTTTCCTGGACAACCTAGACTTAGAGACTTCATTGACAGTTTTTTCTAACACAATGGTTATTTTAAATGCCAGTTAAATGGGTTCTGTTTTTTTCTGAAGAATGTAACATCAGGCTTCAGACAGACACCTCAAGACAAATATCATTTTTAGCAAGTATGGTTTGGATTTCAGATAAGTACTAGATAATTGTGGCTATTAGTCTAAAATGTTAAGTTTAAAAATAAAAGATTCTGAAGATATTTTAGGTAGACTAGGTTGTCTAGCATAAACGTTGGTGCTAAAGAACCGTGAACAAAACGTTCAAAGTTGGGTGCATACAGTGGGGTTCTAAGTTTATATTTAGGCATCTAAATAAGTGGCCTGATTTTTTGAAGTGCTGGGTACCTACAGTTCCCACTGAGGTAAGTACTCAGCTCTTCTGAAAATCAGGTTACTTTTACTTAGGTGACTATGAACTGAGGAAGCCAATTCTGAGCATTTGGCAACAATGTCTCTAAATGCTATACAAATCTGTGTGTCTAAGGTGCTTAGATGGCCCACATTACCCTAGTATCTAAGTGTCTCACAGTCTTAATATATTTATCCTCACAGCACCCCTGTGACGTAGAGAAGTGCTATTATCCCCATTCTACAGATGGGTAACCGAAGCACAGAGAAACTAAGTGACTTTCCCAAGGTCACACAGAAAGTCTGTAAGAACAGTAGGGAAGTGAACCTGGATCTACTGAGGGCCAGGGTAGTGCCTTAACCATCCTTACTCTCTCTAAAGTGAACAAACTCTTTTTTTCAGGCTAGCAAATGATTTAAAGGTCAGTTAATGGCTTAGGTATAAAAAGTAGGAACCAAGATACTCCTTACAGAAATATTTGTTTTGCTCAGGTTTTTAGACAGAATACATTACAAAAAACAAGGAGCATCACCCAGTATGTGTCTAGGGATGTGGTTTTGTCTAGTGGTTACTGCAAGGGACTGGGAGTTCTATTCTTTGCTTTGCCACTGTCCTTTGGTACTGCTTTTAGTATCTCTATACCTAAATAATGACAGGTTTCAGAGTAGCAGCCGTGTTAGTCTGTATTCGCAAAAAGAAAAGGAGTACTTGTGGCACCTTAGAGACTAACAAATTTATTTGAGCATAAGCTTTTGTGAGCTACAGCTCACTTCAGAAAGCTTATGCTCAAATAAATTTGTTAGTCTCTAAGGTGCCACAAGTACTCCTTTTCTCTGTACCTAAAGTTTCCCATATGTAAAAAGGTAAAAATTTACCTCACAGAGGTGTTTTCTGTCTTCAGTGTTTATAGAAAACTTTGTTCTTTGATGTCACTTATCAGCATTCATTTATTTCATTATAATAGAAAAACTGGTTGTAGGGTCTCTAGTGGCCTTTCCCTATAATCTGGAATTTTGTACGTGTTCTAATCTAGGCAGTAAATGCACAAGCGTGTTATCTGAGGTCCATCAGCAAGTGGAATGCTTCCTGATTGGTTGCAGATGGCCTTCTCAGAGACAACAGTGATGGCTCATTCGAATTCTGTAACAGTACTTTACATTCTCACCAGTCACTTCACATACCATTTTCACAGTTAGAGGCAGATCATGTCATACTTTTGCTAATTTAATAGTTCCCATATTAAACATCCTTAAACATAGATTCCTCTTCTAAGACCTTGAGAACAATAATAAGATCCCTGGAGTAAAGGACCCTGATTTCCCCAGTTGAGGTAATAGCTTGATTACGGTGGAATCTTTTAAGTATATAACGAGTTTTGCTACTAAATTATTAGGGCCTGGTCTTACACTATTGAAAACAGTGGCAGTTTTGCCACTGACTTCACTGGAAGCAGGATCAAATCCATACGAGCGGTCTTAAGTATTTTATCAAGTGTTGTCGTTAGAGGAAGTTAGAGGTTTTCTTCCTTTCCTGGAATATTTTATTTAGATTGTGGAAATTCTCCAGAATTTATTTGCATGATATTTTAAGTTCCTTTGAATGAGGTCAGCACTGATGTGAATAAATGGAGAAAACAGAACTGATGGGCACATCTAAATATGTGGCTCTGCTATATGAAATAAGCATCCATGCTGAAGCTGCACTCTGATTCCATTTTTCTTCCCAGAGAATGAACTGCAGCAAGCAGTCTACATGATCCTTTCCATAGTGTATTGCTTGACTTGTATGGCATGTGACCAGCTAGATATTTTTTCTTTTGTGCAAGGTACAGAAATGCAAACAATAAAAAAGCTAAAGCTCTAGCCAAACGATATCATAGCTTACCACTTTTGAACACTAAACCAGACTGTCTTTTCTTGCACCATTGGCTGTCATTTTCTTAAAATATAATAAGTGAATGATGCTCCATTCTACCTTCCCCTCTCTGCGCGGCCCCCTCTCCCCCCACCCCCCCATTTTATACATTGCTAGTGACCACATTTGATGATACATTTTGCACTCCACCCCAATCTGTTATATGACTTCTCACCGTAAAAGTATGCAGTATATAGTGAATGCTGTGGCATCAGTGCGAAGGGTTGTGTTTATCTATTAGCCATGGGAGTGCCCCTCCATGTCATCAGTAATTTTTTCCTTTCCTTACCATATAAGGACAGAAGTCCTGCTCTGCAGCAGAATAACATAGGCCTTATAAGGCCAGTTGGTAAACCCTTGCTGAGTTACTGCTTGTAGAACAGGAAGTAAGACTTGAACTTTAATCATCCTGTGTTTCCTAAGTATGTTGTGTGCTCTTATCACATTAAGAATAGTTTTAACATAATTGTTAACTTGTAATATTACCACTTTCCCAAGGTGTTTTTAGACTAACATTTGAAAACCCCTTCCCCCATAAAAAGTTGTACTTTTCAAGTTAAAATATCCAAGTGCTTTTCATAAAACCTCTGGCCTTTAATAAGAGTTCTGAGCTGTAGTTTGTGGTTGGGAAAAGAATAAAATTGGAGGGAATACTGACACTTAGGGATTTTTTTATTTTATTTTATTTTGGCCCTAGTCCTGGAGTCCTACTGTCAATGCTCCCATTGACTTCAAATAGATTACCAATTTGTGCCCTTGTTGTGTGTGCATAATTTCATTCATTCTAGTGGCGGCTGTGCATCAAAGGATAGATGCTATCCAGTACGTAAGCGATCCTCATTTACACCTTGCACAATGGGATCCTGGTCCATGACAAGCATTCCTAGATACTACTGTGATACAAATATTATTGTTATTATGGCTGTAAATGATGGATTCTAAAAAACTTTAATTGCAAAAAGGCACTGACTTGTACCTTTGCCATGAAAGAAATGTGTAGTTTCAATTAGATGTGATTTTTTAAAAATTTTTTTTTTTTTTTTTTTTATTTTCACCTATTTTATTCTACACAAAAACATGACCAGAGAATTCTACTGAGGAGGCTGACCACATCCATGACCGAATCCACCTCTAAACTGGAATTCAGTGATGGCAGGCACCATAATCACACTTCCTTGTTAGAGCAAAGTTAATAAATGTTGAAATAGTTTTCAGCGCATTAAAAGTCATTTGTATTCCTGGATGTAATTTTCCTTTTAAAATAGTGACCCTTTATTCTAAACACTACTGCCCTTCATATCCTTTGGAAAGAAACAGAGAGGCTTAATAAGGGAGTTGTTTACAAAATGCTGTCACAGTACTTACTCTGTGACTAGAACAAATGTAGCTTGGAAAATGTCAGAAGTGAAAGCTTGTAAAGATAAGAGGCGCATAGTCTTGGTGTAAATGTTACACAGAAGATTAAGCAAATCTCTAATGCAAGTAAAGCAAAGCTGAGGGTAATATGCAGATAGTATTATTAAAATATGTAACCAAATGTGTTGTGAGAGTTGGTGAGGCCAGGATTCCTGTGTTAAAGTAACATAGGCTAGACTCTTGTTTTTCAGCCTTGTGTCCCCTCCTGTGAACAAAACTCATTAGTATCCAGTACTGCATGTTTTATTTTGGGGGTTTTTTTTTAGTGTTCTGTTCACCCTTTATGAGCTGGATATTTGCAAATACCTTCACCCATGTATTGTAATTTTGGGTGTTTCCTCTATGCCTTGTCATAGAGATGCTGCTTCCTACCTTTCTTAAGCTCAAGGAAATGTTCATACAACTTCTGTTGTTAAAAGAAGGGCAAGTTCCCACATACAGATTTAAGATATAGGATTTTAAACCCTTTATATTCCTATAATATGTTCTGGGTAAAGTGGGCAAAACATAATTTTGACATTGTTTAATGTTTACGTAAAGATTCTGTAATCTGAGGATATGTGCAAGCTGAATACATAGTAACCAAAAAATAAACATATACTCACTGAACACTTGAGTTTCTTAGGGCATGTTGTACAGTATTTAGGTATTTCATATCAGGTGAAAAATCGATCAGTTGTCCTCCATTATGAGATAACTACACAATTCAGTGAAGGAGTAGGAGAGAGAGAGCGCGCAAGTGAGTGTGTGCTCGCAGATCTGTAGAGATACATAAAAAATATCTGTTGGCCACTTAACCAGTTAGACTAGTGTTCTCTCTTACTACATTCTCCCAACTGTTGTTCTAAAACCATCTAAATGGTCCTTTACAAAAGAAGACTCTTAGGTTGTATTATGGATTCATTTTCTTTTCTGCTTCTAATTAGGCTGAGAGCGATGTAGCTTCTCTGAACAGACGTATCCAGCTGGTTGAGGAAGAGTTGGATCGTGCTCAGGAGCGTTTGGCAACTGCTCTGCAGAAGCTGGAGGAGGCTGAGAAGGCAGCAGATGAGAGTGAAAGGTGGGTATGGCCTGATTCATGTTCTCATTTGAGCAGCAAGCTATCTTTATGACAAGCCAAGTATTGTCCAGATGTGGGTTGGATAAAAATAAATTAACCACCTTTCTATATCTTGTGATTGCATGTAATCTACTGTGCCTTTACATGCGTTGACTTCAATCAGTTAAAATTTGGAGGAACATGTTGAATGTGCAGACTTTAGTCCTTGTTTATATGTCAGGTTTTGAGATAACTTTACAGATATCCTGTGACCATTAAGCTTGGTGCTTTGGCTTTTGATGTGTTGTGCTAGCTTTTGAGAGACCCAGGTTAATCCAACCCCAAGACTTTTGTATCTTGGGCCAGGAGTTCTGTGGTGGTGGTGCACACTCAGTCTCCTGATGGGAGACTGTAGAGTCCATCTCTCCGGAGCATCCAACTGAGAAGCCCACCCAGAGACTGGCAAGCCTTTGAAAAGACTGCTGCTCTGCCTGTTTGTATGGTTTGTGCATTAATGCAGTTTTGTGCTTTCGTGGCCAAGGAAGGGGAGAGAAACAGTCAGTCCAGACTGGGATTTGAGGTAGGGTTTTCAAAAGTACTTATGTGAGTTAGGAGCCCAGGGTCTAAGTGCTTTTGAAAATCCCACCTGTAGACTTGTAAAATTATATTTAATACCCATAATAGTGCCTTTCGTCTGGAAAGGTCGCTAAACGTTTTCCAGACTCACTCTACACCATTATTCATCATGCAGCCACCTTTTGAGGTGGGAAGCGTTTGACAGACACACAGCACATGGCACAACAGTTGGGGAAGGGAATTTTAGTTTAGCAAAGTGGGCAAATCCTGGCTCTTGAAAAAATGCTAAATGTTTTGTTTGTACGGATCAGAAAGGACTTTAGGTTCTAAGGTCCAGATACAGTAGCTCACAAAGAACTTTATTTATCTACCTCAGAAAAATACCCAGCAGGGAGTTGAACGTGCAGTGCCAGAGAGTTGAGGCTTAAGCTACATACTTTCACTGAATGCATCCGATGAAGTGAGCTGTAGCTCACGAAAGCTCATGCTCAAATAAATTGGTTAGTCTCTAAGGTGCCACAAGTCCTCCTTTTCATATTGTCCTTAATCACTTTCTTAGGATATCAAAAGCAGTTCCCTTTTGTCATTCACCTTTGGGTGAGGGAGCACTTTAACTGAATTGAAGAAAAATGTGGTCAGGCTGCTGATTGCAAACTTTCATGTAATGCTGAGTTGTGCAAGCAGCATAATGAACCACTCTTGTTTAATTCAGATGCCATTAGTTTCTTATCAACCTCCTATGAAAGCACGCAGGGAGCCAGGACTAGACCTGAGAAGTTTTGCCTCACAGTTTGTAAAATAAAATGACACCTCTGACATGCTGCATCCATCTCAGTCTGTCTTAGAAAGATGCACTCCAAACGGTGTCAGGATTGGAGATAAACTAGGAAGCACTAAGCCTCATATTTCCTGTTTTTCCTGACTTTCAGAGGAATGAAGGTCATAGAGAACAGAGCCCAGAAGGATGAGGAGAAAATGGAAATCCAGGAGATCCAGCTTAAAGAGGCCAAGCACATTGCTGAGGAGGCTGACCGCAAGTATGAAGAGGTCAGTTCCTGAGTGCAAATCGAAGAGCTGAGGCCTTACAGGCTTTGACTACAGCTTTTCTCTTTTGTTTGCCTTAAAGTACAAAAGGTCACAAGCATCCCTGTCAATAAGAGAGCAGCACTGTTCCCACAAAGGTTTGATATGAGAAATAGGCTCCTGAGTGCCTCGAGAGACAAGACTGCGGCTTGTCTGCTAGAGATCTGATCCATACTCGGATTCCACTGCACAAGTATGAGTGGAGATCTGTGCTCATTCCTTCACAGAGAGTAGCCCACTGCACAGAACCATATTTGATAAAAAGGCAGACAAAAATGGACAATAATAGCACAGACAGGATTAAGCACATGTTGGCCTGTCCATCATCCTGTTATGTGATATCATGACATCGCATACCAAGATGCTGGTGCGTCAGCTATGATTGCTCCAAAATGGCTGAGAGAAGGATCACTGCTGTCTTCAGAGAAGCTATAAAAAGAAAATTTTATTTTAAAACTGTCATGTTGGTGAATGGGAATAGGGGACATGAAAATCTTGGTCAGGCGATGCAGACAGGCCTATATAAGTAGCAAGGGTCTAGTGCAGCCAGGAACCCATTAGATTTCCTTGAATCAGTAATTCCACGAGAAGTGTATTGTCCCTGTACGTAGAACATTATAGTGAGAGATATTATCCAAGGCTTTGGCTGCACTAGCATATAGTGTGCAATAATGTGTGATTTTGTTTGTTTGTTTTATTTGCCTTACTCTAGGTGGCTCGTAAGCTGGTGATCATTGAGAGCGATCTGGAGCGTGCTGAGGAACGTGCTGAACTCTCAGAAGGGTAAGTGCTGTGACTTCCCGGAGAGGTGTGTGAGATGCTGCGAGACAGTACTATACTTGCACGAGATGTTGGCAGTACACTTCTTTGTGTTCAACTCAAAGCTATGTTTTGTTCATTTACTGTAACGATTGAGATAAATGTTAAACACCAAAGTAAACGGGTGTAGGTGTATGTGTGTGCGTGTGTGTTTTTTTTGGTTTTTTTTTTGTCACTGCATGCCCTACCTGCACACTGATTTTGTGAATGGCTTTTGTGCATTTCATGTGTTCACTAACAGCCAAGTCCGACAGCTGGAAGAACAATTAAGAATAATGGATCAAACCTTGAAAGCATTAATGGCTGCAGAGGATAAGGTACTGATACTAATATACAGTTTTCAGGTTTAACTGCAACCCAAGTCTTTGATGAGCTTTCATAGCTGTTAGTTCACTCAGTAATGATGAATGAACCTTCACTGCACTCTTTACTCTCTTTGCATCTTGCTTTGGTGGCTTTCTTTTGTCTTTTTTATTTTATTTTATTTATTTAACCTTTACAACTGATCTTTTGGCAGCCAAAAAGAAGCTGAATTATCTCATATTTAAAGGGTCTGTCAGTACTTTCAAGTAAGCCTGGTGCTGTAGGTAACTTGTTTGTAATGGGGTTTGTTTTTGTTTTTTAAAGAGAATTCTGGCATTGTAATGAATTGCTTTCAATTTGTGATGGATTCAGCTGCTTTTTAGGCCGTTCTTTTGCTCTGTAATTCAGTTTTCATTTTTCTCAATCTTTCTCCCCCCTTTTTTTCTATTTCTTTTGCTTGACTGATCTCCCACCTGTCCCCTTTCCTGCCTCTGTTCCAAAATAATAGCAAATGTGCTGAGCTTGAAGAGGAGTTGAAAACTGTGACCAACAACCTGAAGTCGCTGGAGGCTCAGGCAGAGAAGGTAGGCTAGGGCCTTATAACCCCAGTGGCCTGAATTTTTATGCATTGTCCTTAAATGTTTACACCATATTTCAATAAGGCTTTTGGTAAATGGAAATATCTGACATTAATACAAGTATATAATCAATTATATTTAAATATGCATAACATTAATTATCAGTCAGTGTTACTTAAAACTTTATAGCTTTCAAATGCAATTTGTGTGCTAAGATATTAAATTTTTTCCAACTTGTCCTCCTACATTAAAATTATAGTACCAAATGCTGCCCTGAGTTACCACTCGGCAACTTGGGCAAAATGTGGCCCTTTTAATAAATGACAGCAAGACCACTATGTCTTGAAAGATAAATTAAAGTACATCCATACCTAGAACTAGTATATGGTTATCATTACAATGTAAGATTGTCATACATATAGAGAATATTTGGTCTGACATCTCATGCTCTTTCTAATTACAGTACTCACAAAAGGAAGACAAATATGAAGAGGAGATTAAGATCCTGACTGACAAACTGAAGGAGGTAAAATTAGAACAATCCTCTATTAATGGATTTTACGATACTGCTCTGATTAATGTGAAATTTAACTTGTCAGTGTGGAAAATAGCATAATGTTAGGTGCCAGCATCAAAGCTATACCGCATTAGACAATATTGGAGGATGATTGTGATTTTACACCTATTTCCTATTATTCTGTCATTGAACATACTTTTTTTTTCTCATACTCATTGTTACCTTTGTATTTGTAAATATCATGAAAGTTTCCTAATGTCATTTGTATAGTTTTTGACCTTGTATGTCTTTTTAACTCCAGGCTGAGACCCGTGCTGAATTTGCTGAGAGGTCAGTAACCAAGCTGGAGAAGAGCATCGACGACTTAGAAGGTATGATTGTGCTTTATTTTTCACGCTTCCTGCAGAATAGAAAGCTGATATTCACCCATGGGCTTCGTCTAGTGCCCAGTCCTACAAATCTTTATTCCATGTGACTAGTCCCAAGCAAATAAGTAGGACTACTCACATAATTAAAATGGGCAGGATAAGATCCTAAATGAATGATGTGTTTTTCAATCCAAATTTATTACTCCCATAATTAAACATTTTAGCTGGACAGTGTTTTGCTCTTGCCTGTTTCTTGTTCTTTGATATTCTAAGACTATTTTTTGCTTTAAACTCTTCTACTTGGATATTCAGATAAGGAAAATGATCAGATGGTAAATGTTATTAATATGCTAGTTTAATTACTTTAAAATATCAGCAATGAGTAGTATGTTTGTTATAATTAGGAATATTGAGTTAATTTAATTTATGACTGAGATAAGTGCAGGTCAGGGCAACTATTTCATGGCATAGAACAGCTGCTATTTTCAGTGAAGTTAATGGTTTGTATACACATTCAGGGGCACAGCCTATTTAACGCCACACAGTTTGCATTTAGGGCTCTGATAAATCTATCAGAATTGCAGTAAAGGGAATAGAATTCTCTTTTATCTCAAGAATAGAATTCAATAGTGCTTTGTAATTAAAGGTTAAGCTATATGAGATTTACTCCTAAAATTGTGTTGACTTTAAGTTCAGTATTGTAAGAACCTTAAGTGCTGATCTAGAAAGCTGACTTGTGCAAGAGGTCTTTAAAGGTTATAAAAGAGCCAGCCAGCTGCAGAGAATTTACAGTCACTTTCTCAGTTAAAAAGAAAAATAAGATGCTTGGGAAGAACTAACCCTCTGGAAAAGCTTGAGGGTATGACATCATTCAAAACCCAAAACATTTTTAAGGCGGAAGTGGGATACCTGGTTCTCCCTAAGCACCATTTTCAAGACTCTTCCCTCTCCTGCTGGCTTGTAGCTCATTGCATGTGCCTTGATAACTTTTATAATGCAAGTTAAATACAGTTTAGGGAAATGGGAATTATTTTTTCGTCGCACGCTTTATTTTTTTCGGCTTTATCTATATCTCAGCTTGGCTCGCTGATGATGCAGTAATTTTAATTGACTTTTCACATAAAGCTGTTCACCATTTGTATTCCTTCCTAATTTACATATTGTTTGTTTTTGTTCTCTGCCTGCCATGCCACTTCCTTCTATGCACTGTTCCCCTTTTTTGATGCTGTTTCTGGATGGTGTCCCATCCCACCACCTTCACATTCAATCACCTGATCATTCTCCATTTCCTTTCACTTCTGCCTTCCCTGGTGAATGTTAGATGAGTTATATTCTCAGAAACTGAAGTACAAAGCAATCAGCGAGGAGCTGGACCACGCTCTCAATGATATGACTTCCATGTAAATGTCCTCTCAACCTGTGCCTGCACCTGCTTCTCTACCCTCATGATTGTTCATTTGCAGCCTTGCAAAATTATACTTGCTCACTCTTTAGGGGGAGGAATACGTTGAATGGGTGTGATTCAGTGTTAAAGCATCATTAGTATTTTCTTCATCATGCTAAAGGGTGGACAAGTATTGTGCCTGGCCTGGTAAATTTCCTGACAGTTTTGCAAGGGTGGCTTAATCAACTCACTTTTACCCATTTGTTTTGTATCCATAAACCCTCTTTCCCTTGCAGTTATCTGGCTCGTTTCCCTTTTGGTTGTTCTTTTACTTTCCACTTCTGAGTTCACTTCTGTTCAAGAATTTCTACAATGCTCATCATTTTGAAGTTGCCAAAAGATAAGAGTCTCCTTACATGCCATACAGAGAATGTTTTTCATTTTATCATAATGATTACCTCTTTAAGACCATTTTTAAAAATAGAAGTGACAGCTGTTGAGATGTGGGTTGTTTCTGTGAAGAGCATTTGAATAATAAACCTTCACACATTTGTTAGTGGTGAAATAAAGTAGTTTGAGAGAAAAAGTGGTGAAAGTATAGAGTATTGGCTTGAGTAAAAAAGCAGAAATTTTTACTTTGAGTAGAAAAAATGAAAAAGAGATAAAATTGAAAGATATGTAGGGTCTGACCAACCAATGTCTTGTTTGGTTGGTAGAGTGTTGTTTCAAGCAAACTGAATTTTCTTGTGTGCTTTGAAGACATTGAACAGAAGTCAGCTATGCTGAAACCTTTACGTTCTCTCCCCCTCCCCATACTGATAACTCTCATGTGCACTAATTTTTTAAAACTGAGATCGGAAAACCCTGAACACTTGTGGCTCTGTCTAAAGCACACCTACCTGTAGATGTTACTTTCAATTTCTACACTTCACTTTCAGCGTTCAACACATTTTAGCCTTTGGTTAGAGCCACCAGTGTTTTTTGCATGTATTGAAGGTTTTACATTTTTTCACCCTGCTTAATTTTTTTTTTACATCCTTAAATATACAAACTCATTTTTTTATTTTTTTTCCTAACTTCCAAGTGTTGGAACTTCTTGGTTATGGCCTAATATTATCTGTTTTGTATGTTTTGATTCTAAGCTCAGAAATACAGTTCCACACAGTGATTTATCACACTAATGTCCTTATAAACAGTTTGTAGGACTGTAACAGCTTTATCTCCATTTACAGAGAATAACGTGCAGTGCCTTGCATGCAAAATCTTCTCGCTAACAATTGTAGCATAATTTAAATTTGGGAAATTTCCAATTTGAAAGTAGGCTTAAAATCTGAGACAACACCATAAACGTTGAAGGTTTAGTAACTATAACTGCATTTCTGTAATTATCTTTGAATTATAGGTACCTTTTTTTCGTAAATGGAGTTTAACAAATGGAACGATAATCAGGAATTGACTCTCAACTGTAAATACATTTCTCCATGGTTATGTAAATGGAGGCATTGCTATAGCGTTCCAAAAGGAGTGTGGTGTGATATTTCACTAGGAATCATCTTGGCATGTTTGCTTCCACTATGCTATTGCTGCTGCTTTCTGAGTTCTTTCCATTATGCCACTTTTATTTCCCACCTTTTATCTTCATGCAGATAAATTTCTTTGCTTCACCTCTCCAAAGATATCTTCATCAAGCTGGATAAACCACCTTTCCAAGCTCTTGGATGTTTCATGGGTTCATTGTCCTGTCCTCCAGCTTATTTTTTCCTTTTAGGCTCAGGACATTGCTCTCTTTGTGCCTTCTATTGTACAGAAACTCTACTTCTTTCAATGTAAAATAAACATCCCACTGTGTAAGATGTATCCCTTTTGCTATTCCTTTGCCTTTTATTTATTTACATGATCATTTCAACTATTAATCATATTAAAAATCTGCCTTTTTTGCCAATAAGGAATTATTTTTGATTTTTTCTTTGTTTTTCTGCTGTCCTTTCCTCCCCCTTCTGACTGACTCCAGCAAACATCTTGCCAAAATATCAACAATGCAGAATTTCAAAATGAAAAATACCAGTCTATGGCATGATAATGCTACTCTTGGCTATCTTAAATTGGTCGCTTTTGGAACGCGATCCTCTTTTTCTCTCAAATTAAAATTCAGATGATATGACTTTTTCCTTAGAGTGTAGTGGTTTTTTAGAGTCTTATTGTTGGGCCAAAATCTGCAAGGACACAGCTCCCTCTGGGGTCATTCGGTCGTGGGAACATAGCTGAGAGTCCAGTTTGGCCTTTAAGCGTTTGACAGTTGTGTTTTTCTACAGTCCAAAATTTCCTACTAGCTTGAAGTCTTGATGTGGAAGACTTCCTGCATTATATAAGTTTGTTGTTTAACTTCTAGTAAAAGAACTTTTAAAGGGGTAGCATGTGGTGAAAAATCCTATGTTTTTTTTTTCTTTTCAAAATAAGATAACCAAATGTCCCTATCTGTGTTCATTAACAACATGGGTTATAGAATTTTAAAAATTGATTGATCTATCACCATAGATAGGTACTGTTAGTTTGCTTTTTACATTTCACTGGGGAGATGAAACACAATAGTTTCACTTTCATTCTTAGTCAGTTTCACAGACTGTGCTAGGACAAAGCTGCAAGTTCAAGTTGCAGAGACTTCAGGGGAATGTTTTTAAATCCGAACAAAAAAAAATTGTATCATTGTCATGTATAATTAAAATCTTTTCATTGATCTCAGGTTTTGTAAAATTTTGTCTGACAAAACCAAAATGATGGGTTCAGATTGACCTGACAGTGTTCCTTTTAAATACAAACCACTAAATACTGAGGTTTCTTGCTCTCCTACTGTAATGTACAACTAAGCCTTAATGCTGCTTCAGGAGGACTTATGTTCATTGTAACTATTTTAACTTCATTTCCTTCACAATGGAAAAAGTCCTTTTTTTAATAGCTTTACATTAAAGTGAATATTAATTGAAACTGAACTGACTACTAATTATTGCTTTCATTTGATTTTGTTGCTAAAGTTCTAATGCTCAAAACGTTTATAAGCTCTGGCCAATGTACTTGAGCTTGAATTTGAGGGTGGTCCATTTTAAAGTTGTAGAACAGTAACTTTTTAATTTGGCTATGTCTCATTCCAGTTTGAAAGATACCATCAAGTAATCTGATGTAGAGCTTTTCCATTTATATTTTTAAAACCTGCCATTAGTTGCAATTCTCTATGAGGCTTGAAAATACTTCCTTCATCCCTCCCTGCTGTTTCTTCTCATTTAGTAATTGTTCTTTACTCCCTTCATTTTTTGAATACAGTTGGAAATTACCTCTTCCCCTTTTCTTTAATAACTTCAGCTCATGTCATCTTGTCAGCTCAGTATATCTGTTTGTTCACCCATGTTACTGCTTATTAGAAAAAGTTCTGGAACCAGCTGTGGAGGGAACACAATGGGTTTATTTATTTATTTATTTATTGTAACTTCAGTAGAGTCTAACCAGATAGTTGCTATGATTGTGAAGACTGTCCAGATTATAAACACATTTATTTTTAAATTTGACTATGGCCTTGCCAATGGTTTTTCTTTCTTTTCTTTTTCTAATTTAAATCCACTAGTTATTAAGGTTAAAAGCCCCTAGTTGGCTTTTTCCCCTTTTATGTATACATTTAAAAGTTAGTGAATTAAGCACAAGATCAACATTTCCAAGTGTGGCTAATTATTTTAAGACTAGTCTCAATTTGGGCACACAGAAAGATTGGGAATCCTTACTTCAATGATTTATATAATTTTAGTTTTGACTGACACAGGTAAACATTCAGATTTTAATTCAAATTGTAACACAGTATTGTTTCTATAACCACTAAATGCATTTTGGCATTTAAAATGGAAGCTTAGCTACATCTAGGTTTGGATACAGTTTCCAAGTGTATGTCAATATAAAACATTGATGTGGGAAAAGAGAAGGTAAAAAAGAGAAACTGAGGCAGTCTGGTAGTGGTGTTCTGGTATATCCTCTGATCTTACTCTCCTGGTCAGTGGAGCCTGGGTTCTCAGGAGTAGCAGTTGGTGTTTGCCTCTCATTACACAAGTGCGTCCTACAAACTAATTCATGGCAAGGGCTTGCCATCTTTGTGAGGTGCTAGACACCTATCTTCCAGGGGAAAGCACTGCAGTTGCAGCTATCAAGAAGGGTAAAAGAAGCAAAATGGATGGTTCCCCACAATTGAATAAGTTGTGGAGTAAGGATGTTCAGAAATCTGTGTAGACCTGTCTCAGAATTCACAGCCAGGCTATCAAGAAAAATACACTAAAAAATGAAAGGGAAACTGAATGCAACTTCATGGAATAGTCCTTTCCAGATTTAGTGTCTAAATACTGTAGAGTTTTGTCCAGTCTTGAAAATGAACTCTGTTGACGGTCCTTTAGTAGTGTACAAGAAACACATTCAGCTGTGAATTTGCATGCTATCATTTCATCTATAACATGAAAGGTGTCTTTTGTGAAAGCTGTCAAAGGGGCACTTGAGAGTTTTTTTTATTCCAGTTTAAAGACCTCAAAATCTCCCTATTTCAGTAGCTGAGAAATACACGTTCTCTTCCTAAAGTACCATTTCAACTACCAAATTGCACAATAAAGAGAACATGCAGTGAAGCATGTGGATCTTGAGCAAATTCCTGTTGAACTCAATGGTGTAAAACTCCAAATGGGAGACTCAGTGGAAAAGCTCCAGTGATTTCAGTATGACTTGGATTGAGTCAAGAAATAGTGTGCTGTTGACTAAGGCATTTCTGCTGCAGTGAAGGCTGATTATACTATTGCTTTTAGTTAGCTAGTATTGAATACAATTCTGCCACCCCTTCTACATCTGCAAGGAGTCCTGGCATTCATAAAACAAGTAAACCCTATGTACATTGCTCATGTATGTGAATTCAAGCAAGGAAGTTTGTTTCACGAGGCTTCACTGAGAATACTGTAGCAATTGTCCCATTTTTCTTCTTGTTTTCCTGACTCACAAGCCTACTCCACAAAAGGGGTCTTAGAGAAATCCTATATAGATTGTAAACTGTTTCTTGAGCTTTGGAGTAGGTATTTAGTCATCAGAGAGCTAGAATATAAAGGGATCCCTAAGGTAAAGATTTTCTCTCAGTGTGTAACTAGTTGCTGAACTGTCTGTGGTGTGACTAGTTTCTTTATTAACTCTTGCTCTCCTGTTTCTCTTCTAATCTTTGTTCATTCTGCCTCTCTTTTTCTTCTAACCTGCTTGCTGACTGTACAGACCAACTCTACCAGCAACTTGAGCAAAACAGTCGCCTAACTAATGAACTAAAGCTGGCATTGAATGAGGATTAAACTTTAGTGTGAATAAACTTAGTTGTGTCTAAACATACTTACTCTGAAGTTCCTCAAGAATGAATGAGTGAAGGTAGAAATATGCAAGAAACCTATAAATTGATTTCCAACATATTATAACTGCTGTAAATTAATGGATGAAATTCTCAGTTCACTCTTGGGGAAAGAAGTGCAAGTGGAAGAAGTAACGCTTCTGATAAGGCTCCCGTAGTATCTTGGAGCAGCCACAAATTCTCTCTTTGCCTATGTAATAGTGTCTTTCCACTTCAGTACCAGTTACAGTAGGTAGCTGATGGTATTTTAAAAACAAGCCCCCCTCTTTGTAGAGAGGTCATAATCCTTTTTAGCTGATGTCACAAATTGGAGTTTTACTGGTAAATAGAGGAAGAAAAATATTAGCCAAGATTCAGGTTTCAAAACCAAAATAAAATATATTCCCAGCTGCTTTGTATCTGGAAATTTAATGCACTCTTTTGAATTACAATAAAATTGGCTTGTATTTGAATAAAAGCAGTCCTGAAATAGAAACCCCTTTTGGAAATACCTGGTCAGTTTAGAGGTATGCTTGCATCAGAATAAAGTCGGTTTTACTGGATTCTGGTAGCATGTAGCTCCAGAACATTGTGCTCACATACTATGTCACGTAAGAGTGTTAAATGACTGTTCTATTAAAAAAAAAAAGTGTGCATGCAACATAAAACTACTAACTGCCAATAAAACTGTTGTTGTTTTATTTAGCAGCTAATATAACTTGTTAATTTCAGTTTTTGGTTCTTTTGTTCTCATTCTCTGCAAGTTATGAATTATAATGCGACTTCAAAAGTGTGGCACTGCCTAGAATACAGATTAGCAAAGTCTGTCATTTATTAGCCTGTTCATTAAAAAAAAATTAAACCTCCCCATTTCCACAGCACATGGCTTCTGGAATTTACAAAAATCTAGTCCATTTTTGGCAATGTGTTGTTTTTAACATACATAGCTGCAGAACAGTTCAAAACTTGCATCACTTGCAGTTCATTTTGTTAGTTGGACCGTTCCCTTGCTGTCTTGGCTGGGAACATTGGTATTTATGAGCATGTACATTTCTTATCATAATAAACCCCTCCATTATAAGTGATGATTGCATGCCTTCATGTAAAGAAAATTGATGTGTCCAAAGAGCTGCTATTCACATTTTGATTTTCTAATCCCATAACAGAGAAAGTGGCGCATGCCAAAGAAGAAAACCTTAGTATGCATCAGATGCTGGATCAAACTTTACTGGAGTTAAACAACATGTGAAAACCTCCTTAGCTGCAACCACATATATATTTCTTTGTTTTTACACCTGCTTGCCATGAAACCCCTTAAACATGTTTTTATTTTAGTTTCACCACAGTCACAGGAACATCTGCTAAATACTAGGCAGGGGTCAGGAAAACACCAAAATGGGCAAGCCATATGCAGGTTGAACTATTATGGTTTCAATGTGCCATTTCCCAATATAATGTTGCCTACACTTTGTAGAGAGTTCAGCAACACCAGTATGCTTAGTCTGTCCAGGCATCTTTGATGTGTCAGAAAGAATATCACCTCAAGTGCCAGCTATATAACAAGACAGTTAATGTTGGAGAGACAAATCAGGTGTGGACTGGTGCTACTTTGAACAAAAGGTACAGCTGTGGTCTTTTGTTTGATATTGTACAAATCAGAAGTTAGTCCAGCATGGTAATTTATTTTATCTGAGTTTTATTGAGCTGTGCTAATTCAATAAAACCAAGGATTTGTAAACCACATACAATATTTAAGACTTTTTGGTTTTTAACTTGTATACCTGCAGCTCATTACAAATGTGTAGGTCAGCATTTCAACTTGAGTATCCATTCCATTGTATTTTTCATGTTGAAATGAAAGATTAAGTAAATTCTGGAGAAAACATAAATTTGGGAGATTGTTTTAAAATGTATTTTATTTGTGTGGAATTGGGGGGAATTTATAAATTGGTATTTGCCTCACTTTATTTTACACACATACTGAGCAATTTTCAAAGTATACCTGTATGTAAACGTTGTATAATGATATGAAATAAAACGCACATTTTAGGACATTTTTTAAAATTTTGCTGTCCTGTGATTTATATTTTTAATCTTTTCAGCTTTTTGTCTATGCATGGATGTGGCTCATCGGGATAAAATATATTGAAAAGCTGGCTTTCCATCTTCTCTAAAAGTAAAGTGAAAACTATGCCAAAATGAATAACATATTACATTTTGTTTGCCCTATTACTAGAGGGTCACAGTAGTTAACAAATTTTTCAAAAACTATATGTGCTATAATAACATGCTCTTAATTTTTAATTATTGTTCTGCGTGTATATTCTTAGAGATTGGTCCAAACCAAACCTCCCAATCCAAACACACTCAGGACTTGTCTTCACCGCAGAGTTAAATCAAATCATAACTCAAGTATTGCCCCTAACTTGAGTCTGTCCAAACCCTTATTTTGAGTATGGTAGTGCTTTTAACTCGAATTGTCTGGCTCCTTGGGATATAGGCTACAATTCTAGTTAGCATGTCTTGCCAGCTGCTAATATACCATTCTGTGTAGCTTGAACATTATTTCACAGTCAAGTAGTTAACTGGGCAGTAAAGACATGTATCCTCACACTCTGAACCAGTTTTACAGTTCAGACCCATCTCTCTTTACTGGTGGATAGGATTTTCAAAAGGCCTTGGCCTTGGCCTAACTTGGTTCTCAGTGAAGTCAGTGACAAAACTCCCAACAATGAGCGCATCTGAAAATCCCACATGGCATATTTGTATATCTTAGATATTAATGTACTTGATATAGTAACTCTTTGAAAGTTCTGTGGTCAAGCCCACTCTGAATGAGCTATTCTTTTCCTCCCCCCTCACAGTTTCAGCAGCTGGATTCTAAACATGTATTTGTCTTTATTTTAATTGCCTGCTCTGGAAAACTTGAAAAAATGGGGAGTGGGTGGATTGGTGACTATTATGCCTCATCCCCTTTTTTTTCTATGCACACAACCTGGTTGCTGGGAAAGGGGGTACGCTACCCATCCTTCTTCCTTTCTCCCAGCAGCCAGGATAGTGGAATGGGAGCAAGTTAAAAAGATGCTTCTAGATCATCCAAAGGTTTGTACTACTGGATCCTGGGCAACTGATGGAAACTAAGGAACTCACAATGTCTTGTGCTCTGTAAGAAATAGTGGAAGGATAAGGAAGCATGAAATGTTTTCAGGTAGTAACTGAGGAGGAGGGAAGATATACTGGAGCTGCTTCTCCATTGCCCCTGGCCACTGTAGAAAGGGGATGGAAATAACATGGCAGGAATATTTCCAGTGTCACAGGCCTCCCTCAATGGTGCAGAGCTACTGTCATAGCACTATATCTGCCCCCCACCAAGTCCCGAGTGTAAGGGTGGGCTAGAACATTGCCAGAGCAATTCCCTGCTTCAGCTATTGTCTGTTTCCCATGACCCATGGCTATAGGCCATGGCTATAGGAAACAAGCAGAATATGTTAGAGGAGCTCTAGGTCTGATCTAACTTGGATGGGGCTATCCCTCAGAATATGTGAAAATACCAGAGGTGCAAAATAGATTAATAATAATAACCCTTCCTTAGTGCAAGACTGGAATGCCAGATAATGGGGCTGTAAGAGTCCAATCCTGTGTTGCTCACTGTTGTGAAGTTGATGGGACTGCTCACAGTAGTAAATCCTATGCTAGGTATTATTGTTTTGTAGGACTGGGCCCTAGGCCACGCAGTGAGTCATTGGGTGGGCTGGGATGTGAATGGAGGCATTCTTGGCTCTCAGCCCTTAGTTAAATGTTGTAGAGTATACTGCCTCTCCCAATGGCTGTTTTAATGGTCCTATAGACTGTCCTTGTGTGCTTAGTTTTAAACTACTATACGCTTGAGTAAGAACAAACCTTTTATGCATGCACATTAAAATCTCTCGCCTTCAAGGAAGCAATGAATAATGCTTCCCCCTTCTTGTGTGGTTGTTACGTTTTCAATATCTCTGAATGAGATGATCTTAAAATGGCAGATGTCTGCCAACAGAGATGTGAATTCAGCTGAAAGTCACATTCTTTCTCTCAGCTCCTGTAGTAACTTTCCTCAAGTGAAGTGCTGTGGTGGTTATTATGAACCTTCACAATAGGCAAATAAATGCCTGCCTTCTCCTTGGAGAACTGAAGGTAAATGTGAGCTCTAGAGAATGAGCCAGCCGCACGTGGCTTTTATTTGCTGACTCTAGCCACAGGCAGTGCACACAAACGTACACTTGTATTGGCACAATAAAATCTGTTTGGATCATGCTAATCATGTATTTCATACCCCTGAGCCACTTGCCATTGTGGGCCCACTCCTATAGTTATTTAGCAGGCAAGACACATGGATGTTTGCATGCAGGATCAGTTGTTCCACTTTTTAGACCCAAATCTAACTCCTAACAAACATGGGTTTCTCTCCCTACTGCTGTTGCCCATTCCTTACAGCAGAAATGCTAACTCAGGAAACTGAGTTAATAGAAAATTGATTTTGTTAAATCACTGAATCCCATGTCATTTTGAGTTTTCTGCAGCGTACGTTCTCGTGTGACAGTCCAATTCATTTCTTCCATGAATGCCAGAACACATTTGGCAGATTGAAATCTACCATTATGTATTACTTGTCTAGCACTTTAAACATGCTGTAGTGCTTTGCAAATATAATGTCTATTAGGTACTTTTTCCAGTCACCTGTGATCTGTCCTTTCTCACTAAAATATTGTCAGTCCCCATCAATGGGACATGACCCTTTAGAGAATTAGCTCTAAGAGGAATTTAACGGGCCAATTTCTGCTCTCATTTCCACTAGTGGAAAACTGGATTAAGATCACTAACTTCAGTGGAATTACTCTCAATTCTTACAGGTGGAAGTAAGAGCAGAAGTTGGCCCAAAATAATTAGCAAGCAAAAAAATACAAAGAATCAAAAGAGGAGGAGATTAAAAAATATCAGCCAGTCCACTGTGAAGTGGGATATCTTTCCTCAGACTTTTTTTTTGGACAAAGATTTGTATTTTGAGGGGATTTTTTATTTAATAAAATAGGAACATCAATGAAAGAATGTTTGGGAATTAAGGCAAAAAGGTTAATGAAAGGTTAATATTATAGAGAAAATAAGTGGAGATTTTCCATCCTAATATGTTCTCTTGGAAAACACACACAGGAATACTCTTTTTTTTTTTTTTTTAAATGGAGGAAGGCTGTGTGATTTTCCTTCTTCAGTGTGTTTTGTGTTCTTTCCAAGAGTTACGCTATGGAAAATCAGTATAAACGTGAATAGGATTCTTGGCTGCAACTGAAAACCTATCTCATTGTCTCTAAGCCAGAGCTCTGCCAATTTGTAAACTATTCCTGAGTATTGCATAAACATAGCGTACCCCTAAAAATGAATGGTGCTTAGTAAGCAATGTGGATGTGGGTCAGTTGATTTATATAGGGGAGAGCATTGACGAATTCACAAAAAACCTTTTCTGTGCAGAGAATTGAAATGCTATTTCTGTTAATAGTTAGTAAAGTGTTGACCTTGGCTGCTCCATTTCCCACAGCCTCATAAACTGATTTCTGTAACCCACTGAAATTCTACATCCTTGTAACCTAGGAAGCTATTGCGTTCAAATACCGCATGTCCTACAAAGGCCAAATTCCCATTGATTTAAGTGGAAGATTTGGCTGTATAAGGACACCCTTATTGGGTCCCATTTTGTCACTTCTTCACTCATAGGTCATCTAATGCCAGGAGTCGTTAGTGTAGCATTAATATATATTGGTCTCTTCTTCCTACTTTGCAATTTTTTTTAAATAGCAGCTCCTCCTGAACATTGTTAGTCCACTGCAACTGACAAGTATAAGATGAGATGCACATTTCATACAGCAGCTTGCAAAATCATATGAAAATCAGTTTCATCTGTATACAGCATTGAACAGCAAATATGAGATACAAGTATCGGGAACAAAAAACTAACTGTGGCCCCAGTCCTGCAAAGTGTGGGCCCTTATTCATATGCAGAGCCCTGCTTAGAAACTGCATTTGCAGATCTCTTTGAGGATCAGCACCTTTAACAGTGTTCTCCAGTTTCCATACTAAAATGCTACCAGAAATAATTTAATTGCAAGCTCCTTTTGGCAGCAAAGACTTGGCCATTTTTCACTTGCAAAGTGTTGTGTATACTATGGGCTTGATGAAAAGTCCCCTGAAGTCAATTAGTCTTTCAACTTCAGTGTTTTTTTGGATGAGGGCCTAAGGCCAAGTGAGAGCTCTGATACAGTCCTGTAATATTTCTGAAAAGAAATTTGTGGGAGAATGACCATAATGGGGCACTCTACCTCAAACAGCCCCTTACAATATGTGCTAACTACTTATGCTAAACAATCTGTTCCAGTTTGCATTTAGCTGTGCTGCTTGAAGTACCTTTCCCAGCCCTGAAGAAGTGGTCTGTATGACTTGAAAGCTTGTTTCTCTCACCAACAGAAACTGATCTAGTAAAAGATATTACCTCATCCATCTTGTCTCTCTAATAGTCTGGGACCTACACAGCTACAACTACACTGCATACAAGCTTAACTACAGTAACTCCTTGCTGAACGTGTAGTTATGTTCCTGAAAAAATGCTACTTTAAGCGAAACAATGTTAAGCGAATCCAATTTCCCCATAAGTATTAATGTAAATAGGGGGTTAGGTTCCAGGGAAATTTTTTTCACCAGACAAAAGCCTATATTTTATATATAGATATCTACACACAGTTTAAATTTTAAGCAATTTAATACTGTACACAACGATGATTGTGAAGCTTGGTTGAGGTGATGGAGTCAGGGGGTGGAAGAGGGTGGGATATTTCCCGGGGAAAGCCTTGCTGCTAAATAATGAACTAGCACTCGACTGAGCCCTCAAAGGTTAACATGTTAATGTAGCCTCACACTCTACACGGCAGCACAAATGGAGAGAGGAGACACAGCATGGCAGAAAGACAGACACACCGTGTGTGTGTGTGTGTGAGAGAGAGAGACGCACATTGCCTCTTTAAGTATGCTGACCCCACTCTGAGTACACTGCCTTTTTAAGTAGATCAGCAAGTTGAGACAGCAGCTGCTGCCAGCAAGCTCCCTCTCCCTCAGTCTTGAGCTCTGTCCTGTCCTTCCCCCTCTCCCCTCACCCGTGCTTTGTGGAGATGGGGTACAGGAGCAGGGAGAGTGGGACACCCTGATATTAGCAACCCTCTGTCATAAATATAAAGGGAAGGGTAACCACCTTTCTGTATACAGAACTATAAAATCCCTCCTGGCCAAATGCAAAACCCTTTCACCTGTAAAGGGTTAAGAAGCTAGGATAACCTCGCTGGCACCTGACCAAAATGACCAATAAGAAGACAAGTTACTTTCAAAGCTGAAGGGGGGGGCGGGAACAAAGGGTCTGTCTGTCTGTCTGATGCTTTTGCCGGGACCAGGTCAGGAATGCTCTTCAGAACTCCTGTAAAAAGTTAGTAAGCAATCTAGCTAGAAATGCGTTAGATTTTCTTTTGTTTAAATGGCTGGTAAATAAGCTGTGCTGAATGGAATATATATTCCTGTTTTTGTGTCTTTTTGTAACTTAAGGTTTTGCCTAGAGGGATTCTCTGTGTTTTGAATCTGATTACCCTGTAAGGTTTTTACCATCCTGATTTTACAGAGGTGATTCTTTTACTTTTTCTTTAATTAAAATTCTTCTTTTAAGATCCTGATTGCTTTTTCATTGTTCTTAAGATCCAAGGGTTTGGGTCTGTGTTCACCTATGCAAATTGGTGAGGATTTTTATCAAGCCTTCCCCAGGAAAGGGGGTGTAGGGCTTGGGGGGATATTTTGGGGGGAAGATGTCTCCAAGTGGGCTCTTTCCCTGTTCTTTGTTTAACACGCTTGGTGGTGGCAGCATAGGGTTCAAGAACAAGGCAAAGTTTTACAAGCCATGTTTTTTGTTTTTATTAACTCTCGGGTGTAAAGTTAGTTAAAAACAGAGAGGCTAAGATGACAGAATCCAAGGTGGAAAAAGCCAAAGAGGCTGCCCACAGGAGAGCTATGGAGGTAAAGGAAAAAGAATGGAAGCATGCTGAGGAGGAAATGGAGGCTGCCCACAGGAGAGAACTGGAGGCAGTGAAAGGCAGAAAAAACCCAAGAGGCTGCCCACAGGAAAGCTATGGAGGCAAGGGAAAAAGAAATGGAGGCAAGGGAAAAAGAACGGGAGGAAAAGGAAAAAGAGAGGAAGCATGCACTGGAGATGGAGAAGGCAAAGGCTCAGCAGAATATACCAACAAACCCTAGCAATCCTTCTCCAAGTACCGCTTCACATCCCAGGAAGTTCCCCACCTACAGGGCAGGCAATGATACCGAGGCCTTCTTAGAAAACTTCAAAAGGGCCTGCCTTGGATACAGCATCTCTACAGACCAATACATGGTTGAGCTGAGGCCGCAGCTCAGTGGACCCTTAGCCGAGGTGGCGGCTGAAATGCCTAAGGAACACATGAACAAGTATGAACTGTTTAAAACCAAGGCGAGAGTCAGAATGGGGCTAACACCCAAGCATTTCTGTCAGCGGTTCAGAGCCCTAAGGTGGAAACCAGACGTGTCATTTACCTGACATACCTACCACATTGTGAAACATTGGGATGCCTGGATATCAGGAGCAAGTGTTAAATCTCCAGAAGAGCTGCCCTTCCTAATGCAAATGGAGCAGTTCTTAGAGGGTGTTCCTGAGGAAATAGAAAGATACATCCTAGATGGGAAGCCCACAACTGTAACTGAGGCGGGGGAGATTGGAGCCAAATGGGTGGAGGTGGCAGAAAAGAAAAAAACTAGTAGCAGTTGGGGTGAATATCAGAAGGGGCAAACTGGAACAAAACGGGTGGAGGGAGGAGAGAGGAACAATCCTAATTGCAGTTGGAGTGGAGACCAGAAGGGACAACCTCTGACCTCACCCTACTAGCGGGGACAGCCCAAGGCCCTAACCAAGGAACACTCCAGACACCTTATCGTCTTGCCATACCGTTCTCCAGCAACCCACCTCACCCCAGTGACCCGTCAGCTGGATGATGTTTTAAATGTAATGAGCTGGGGCATGTAAAGGCCAACTGTCCCAAGAACCCCAACAGATTACAGTTCATTGCCCCAGAATCACACCAGAGGTCCTCAAGCCCAGATGCCTCCCAGATACCCTCGGAGTGGAGGGAAACTGTGAGTGTGGGCGGGAAGAAGGTCACCACGTAGAGGGACACCGGAGCACAAGTGTTGGCTATCTATGCTTCCTTAGTGGACCCCAATTTAATTGACCCAGAGATCTAAGTAACAATTCAACCCTTCAAGTCCAACTCTTTTAATTTGCCTACAGCTAAGTTGCCTGTCCAGTACAAGGGCTGGTCAGGAATGTGGACTTTTGCAGTTTATGATGTTTATCCCATCCCCATGCTGTTGGGGGAAGACTTGGCCAATCATGTGAAGCTACCCAAGAGGGTGGGAATGGTCACCCGCAGCCAGGCTAAGCAAGCTGTCACGCCTAGCTCTGTTCTGGAAACTTCTACCAGGACCCGGTCAGAGGTAATGGAACCGGACCTCATGCCAACATCTGCAACAGCAATAGTGGAACCAGTCACAGAGACCCAGAGAGAGCCAGTCTCAGAACCGGAACCGGCGGAACAACCAGCACCAGAACCAGTGCCCGCACTGCAACCCCAATGCCATAGGGCCCACTGAACCTGCACCAGCAGAAGCAGATAACCCTATACAAGAGGCTCAGCCAGAGCCTGAACCCCAACATAGTGCACCAGCAGAGAGCGGTTCGCAGTCAACAGAAACAGCCCTATCGACAGAAAGCAGGAGTCTCCCAGGAACAGCTCCAAGGCAGAGGGCAGGAGCAGCACAGGGCAGCACGGGGAGGGACAGCTGAGCTGCCCGGCAATTGATAGTCTGATGGGCGGCTGCTGCACAGGGAACTTAGGGGAGCTGATACGGGGGCTGCCGGCCCACCCTGGTTCCGAGCCCCCCACCAGCTAGCTCCAGCAGGCTGCTCTTCCTGCAAGCAGTGGCCGAAGCGGGCGGCTGCCAAACAATGTTATAAGGGAGCATTGCGCAACTTTTAACGAGCATGTTCTCTAATTGATCAGCAACGTAACAATGAAACAACATTAATCCTGGACCACATTAAGTGAGGAGTTACTGTATAGCTATGTCTACACTTCCACTTATGTCACTCAGGGGTGTGAATAAGCCACACACACGCACCCCCGAGTGACATAAGTGATACTGACCTAAGTGCTGGTGTGGACAGCACTATGTTAGCTACCAGCTCTCATTGGATTAATGAAGTTAACTGGAGAGCTCTTGTCGGCTTAGGGTGGCAACTACACTGCTACCCTGACTACACTGTAAGATGTCTAATGCAGCCATAGCCTGAGTCTATCTAAGCTGTTTATGAACTCCTGTTCGTGTCAGAATTTACGGAGACTCAGCAAATACATTTCTATTTTAAAACACAGTATTCCCTTATTGCTAAGAAACTAGTTTGTGTGGTTAAAATTAGCATTAAAATGTTCTACCTTCTTTTGAGAGAAAAAAGTACTATTACAGTGTTACAGGAAACCTGCACAGATTTTTCCCTCCTCACCCTTAGTGCTACTCTACCTGTTTACATGCTAAAGAGTATTATGCACATTCCAGAGTGTGAAGCAGACAGGAGAGCAGGATGATTTTATTTGTGCAGATAGTTTTGCTGTCCAGAAAAAATCAAAACCAGGAAGAGAAATGAACTACAGAAAACGCAGCTAAACAAGGGAAACCATAGGGCAGAGCTCTGCACAGGAGGCTAAGAGCCAACCAGAAATGCTGTCAGGGATGCTATAAAGGGGAGCTGTAGGAACCTCAGGGGGTAGGGGGGAATCCTCCTCTTAGGCCTCCTGCCATGTATTGCTACTGCTTTGGGTCTGCAGTATCACCCATCCTCCCAGCCAGTGCACTCCTCTTCCATGGGTGAAAATGGCTGGTAAAATACAGGTAGCAGCAGATCCACTGACTGCCCTCCCTTGACTTTTAAAGCTCCTGCAGCAGGCTGGAGCTAAAAGTCCCTGCAGAACAAAGCCCTGTGATGCATCCAGTATGTGGACTCCTGCTTGAGTTCTTCAGATTCTCCCCCCTGCAATCTTCATGCAGCAGAACAGTGTGGGCTCCTGGGACAAGGCTCCAGAGACTATGGCCCAATTTGGCCTTTGGTGATTTAGCTACTGCACCATTGAAAAACGGTTTTGTTTGTCCAAGTCTCTGTAGCAACAGAGTTGCCCCATTTCCCCAACGAGCAGGCACACATTCCTTACTGCTATTTCTATACCCCCAAGAGTAAACTAACCTGGCTTCACTAATGGTGTTGGCGGGTACATGCAGTGGATTGTAAGGTATTGCTGACTGCTGGAGCCAGTATTGTTTCTCTTTGAATGGCCTCAAGTTTCAGAAGCTTGTGGGGTTTTGGTTGGTTGGTTTGGAGGGGGAGAAGAGAGTTTGAATTAAGTTAGCCCAAGTGCTGTAAATAAGTCTTCAGAGTTCCCAAGCCACAAAGGACCTTGCGTTAGGCCCCAATTACCCCTGTTGTCTTTGGCTGTCTAGATGAGATCAAACCATGTCCCAGAAAGAGTTACAGCCTGAATTCCAGCACACATCAGCAACAACTGCCATAACACAGTTGGGTACAGGCACTTGCTGTGTTACAACACAGTCCTTAGACTGAGTGCTCCTCAGAGCAGGACTGTACTGAAGCGCTTGGAAAGCACCCACAACATAAGTCAAGGCTACTGCAAATTAATAAGAATAATTCTCAGGGTTGTTCTGGCTGCCTCAGTGGAACCTCACTGGGCTAGGACTTCAAAACCCAGGAAGTTTCTTGACTGTTTAAAAAAGGCCAAAGACCCCACCATTTTCCCCCATTGCTTTTTTTTTTTCCAGCTGTCAACAACCTGGTACCAAATGAGTGAGTGAGCGTATTTTGTATGTATGTACGACCCCGGTACAGGGCATTTCTTGGGGATTAACAACCAGCTGCAAGGGATTGTGGGTGCAAGGTGCAGTGCAAGGGGCCCCAGCTGGTCATTAATCCCCAGGAAATGCTCTGTTTGGAAGTTGTTATTGCTGTAAGGTGAAAATGAGCTCCACACAGGCATATGGAGCTCTTGTTCCTCAAGGGTGATGCAGTTTTGGTGGGTATGAGAGCTCTGTCCATTAACCAATGAAATTCTTGAATCCTCTCCCCGTCCACGAGTTCTGGCCACAGAGAAGCGGCGCATTCCATGGTGCACAAGAAACCACACAGACCGTCGGATCCGTCAGTACCGCTGACTGAACCTCACAGTCCTTCCAGGCTGACACTGCCAAGGTCCAGGGAATCTTCGGTTCCATGGCAGTTCTCCACTCCGGCTCCCATACCAGGGCCGGTTGCAGCTGAGGAGCATGTACCTCTGACACTGGAGAGACTTGGGCCAGCCCCTGAGCCTCATGAACTGTTTGCCTTAGCTGAGGAGAGGTTGCCTCATCTGCATGTGCCATCGCCTCCTCATAGAGTGTGCTCCCCCCACTGAACTTTCCTCCTTCAGGCCATGTGCCCACTTGCTCCCCGGAGGCTCCTGCACTTCTGTCAGTTCCGACAGCGCCACCATTTCAACCAGTCTCAACCAGAAGTGATTCCTGCAGACTGCAACATAGGCTACATCATGGATGTGTGGGGCTCAAAGCTAAATGCCTCCACCCAACCTCTGGAGACATTTCTGATTTTACAAGAGGCTTTTTCCTTTTTCTTAGTGCTGTTGCCTTGGTGAGTCACTTGTGCCTGATGGTTCATAAACAACACTAAAAAACAAGGAGTTCTCATGGCACCTTAGAGACTAACAAATGTATTTGGGCATAAGCTTTTGTGGGCTAAAACCCACTTCATCAGATGCATACAATTGTTGGTGATTCAGGTTTCAAGGCTCAAGCACAGTACTTTAAAAGCAAGTAAAATGACAAGGGCCTGATCCAAAGATTATTGAAATCAGTGTAAATCTTTCAGTTGACTTAATAGGGCACCACCTTAGATGGAGAAGTAGAGCTGGATTTCAGGCACAAAATGTGGCTCTGGATTGGAACACCTTAAAGTGTGAGAGTGTTTAACTCTGGGGTTTTGGTTCAGGTCCAGCTCTAAGAATGCAACAGATAAGACAACATATTATCGTGGGAAGAGGATGAGTGAGTGGAGTATGAGCACTGAGAGTGGAGCCAAAAGTACAGGAGCCCAAATATACTCAGACCATATTGCTGGGGGAAGAGTCGATTCATTTCTATATCTACATGTGTATTTTGTATGAACTAGAGAGAATACTACAAAGAGATGCTAGAGCTTCAAAAGCAACCAGAGATTTGGAAAACTTGGTCACTTCCCAACCAAGACAACCTATTTTGTGTCCTGACTGTAGAACAGAGGTGGGAAAACTACGGCCCACAGGCCACATCCGGCCTGCATGCTGCCCGGCCCCTGAGCTCCTGGCCTGTGAGGCTCGACCCCAGCCCCTCCCCTGCTGTTCACCCTCCCCCGCGGCCATGCAGGCAGTGGGGCTGCAAGCTCCTGCCTCTCTGAGTGGCATGGTAAGGGGGCGGTGGCGGCACGCATGCAGCAGTGTGGGGGTTGGGTAAGGGGTCCTGGGGGGCAGTCAGGGGACAGGGAGCAGGGGGTGGTTGGATGGGGCAGAGGTTCTGGGGTGGTCAGGAAACAGGGGGAGTTGGATAGAGGGCGGGGTCCCGGGGGGCCTGTCAGGGGGCAGGGGTGTGGATAGGTCGAGGCAGTCAGGGGACAGGGAGTGGGAGGGTTGGATAGGGGGTGGGATCCCAGGGGGGACAGTTTGGGGCGGGGGGTGCATCCCAGGAGGGGGCAGTCAGGGGACAAGGAGTAGGGGGGGTTGGATGGGTCAGGGATTTCCTAGGGGGACAGTCAGGGGGCAGGAAGTGGGAGGGGGCAGGGGCCAGGCTGTTTGGGGGCACAGCCTTCCCTGCCTGGCCTTTCATACAGTTTCGCACCCCGATATGGCCCTCAGGCTAAAAAGTTTGCCCACCCCACTGTAGAAGAAGAATGAAGGTAAACATTAATATGTGCTATACATTTCTCAGACAAGCACCTGTGCAAGGATTTCCATACACACCCAACAGAGAGCTTGGAAATATGTTTTTGACACCACTAGATATTATCTGTATTAGATCTGTTGTGCCTTATATTTTACTTTCATCCATCTGAACATCTGCTGTGGACATGGTACTCCAGCATGTCGCTTCTGAATGGCTGGATGCCATTGGCAGGCATGCTCAGCTGCTGGATAAGCGATGCTGTGGCAGGGAGCCAGAGTAGCTGTCACCGTGTTTCTGGCTTACGGTAATTAAATGGATTGTTTTTCAGGGGAAAGGGGTTTAATCACTGTGCTGCTAGAAGCCAGTCTATCTCCTACAGGTTCCCCTGTGCAGCATTCTGGAGTCAGAGGGCTTTTCAGGGGGCATTTTGAGCTTGCTTACTATATAAATTGCATCTTTGGGGTTTAAGCTTGAGAATGACACTTTCTGCCTAATTGTTTATGGAATTTATTAGCCAAATGGGGAAGGGAGATAAACACACAGAATTCTCTCTCTTACTTTGAAACTTTTAGGCCTTTATACATGAAGTTTAAAACTCAAGTGCTTTGGTTCCAAGGCTATTCTAGGAAAGCCATAGTCAGGGCCAGATTAATGCAGGGGCTTTAGGGACTGCAGCCCAGGGCCTCGGGCTAAGGGCGGCCCTGCAAAAATAAATCAATAATTATATACAATTCAGTGGTCACCAACCCGTTGTTCATGATAGACTGGTCAATCCTTGAGTCTCTGCCAGTCGATCGCGATCTCTGGGCCGCTAAAAGTCCAGTGGCGCAGCAGCGCTCAGGCTGGCTGCCTGTGTGCCGTAGTCCCATGCCACTCCCGGAAGTAGCCAACTGCTGGCACGTCTCTGCATCCCCTAGCGGGGCAGGGGAGGAAGCAGCTCCACACGCTGCCGCTGCTGGGCCAGTGCTTGTGGGGGCAGACAGCGCACAGAGACACGTTCCCCTCCCCCCACGGGGTGTGCAAAGACGTGCCAGCAGCCAGCTGCTTCCTGGAGTGGCATGGAGCTATGGCAGCCTGCCTGAGCCCTGCTGTGCCACCAGTTGGAATCCGCCTGTGGTACGTGCCTCCCAGCCATAGCCTGCACCTCGCACCCCCTCCTGCACCCCAGCCTCCTGCCCCAGGTCAGAATCCCCCCGTGCACCCAAACTCCCTCTCAGAAAGAAACGAATATAACGGCTTTTCTAAGGTAAGAAGTAGGCTATTTTGAATTAACTTAACTATATTCTACATACTTTAAGACTGAAATGTAACCACAGAACGGCTTTATGTTAATTAAAAGGCAAGTTTAGTATAGCACTAATAGCCTCATGCCATAATTGTGATCATTTTGTTTTAAATTAGGAAAATCTAATAGCCCTGGGCCCACAGGAGAGTTAAGCTGGCCCTGGCCATGGTGTAGAGGAAGCTTACAGTGTGAGCTGCCCATGCTATATACCTTTGTGTATACGCAAATGTGTGCGCGCACACAACTGCAGTTTCCAGGGTGATCAGTGCAGCTCTTTTGATGAAAACTAAAATAGAGGCGTTGAATGAGGAGAAAAGTTGGAGACTAGCAAAGAGGTCAAAACAGATAATTAACTGGCTTTACTTCTAGTTATAAATCCACTTTTAAGGATCAAATTCTGGACTTCTCACAGAGCCCAAAAACACCTGCAGACTACAAAAGGGGGGTTTGTCTGAAGAGAAATTCAGGAAAATCAGGAGGTAAACCTGATTGTTATTTTTATATTTTTAACCCCATTAAAAGATGTCTTTCCCAAAAGTTTCTCCCACCACTTATTTTTAATTAGTAAAAAAAAAAAAAAAAAAATCTTTTTAAATCCCAGGAGAATTAAAATGATCTCAGTACAAAGTATGTAAAATCCTCCACATGAGAAAATGGAGTTTCTAAATAATTTTCTTTTTTTATGAAGACATTACACATCTGTGCCCCTCTGATTTGCCTGCAACCAGACCATGGTCTCATCAGGATTATTTTCCCAGGCATCAGGAGTAGTAATAATAACTTTCCAGTGCCCATTCATTGTTCCCAGGAAGGGTGTCAGTCTGATATAGCAATTAAGTAGCACTGTGGTGCTGCAAAACATCCTCATTTTCTATATTATTTAAAGTCAACAGTCTTCAGCGACTAACATCCCATGCACATACAGGAAAGGGGAGTAAATCAAGATTTAATCACATCACTTTTGTGATATGTATAAAGAAACAATAAACAGCCTATGGTTGTACAATACCCAGGGGCTGCACAGAGGAAGCCATTTCGAGTGCATAACCGGTTCCTACAGTACCTAGGAGCTGTGCTACATAATTGTGAGTACCACCTACTGCAAGGATGGGCAAACTTTTTGGCCCAAGGGCCACATCTGGTTGGGGAAATTGCATGCAGGGCCATAAATGTAGGGGTGGGGCAGGGGGTTGGGGTACAGGAGGGAGGGAGTGCAGGATTTGGGAGGGGGTGTAGTGTGCAGGAAGGGACTCAGGGCTAGGGGTTGGGGCACAGGAGGGATGCGGGGTGTACGAGGGGGCTCAGGGCAAGGGGTTGGGGGGCAGGAGGGGTGCAGAGTGTGGGAAGGGGCTCAGGGCAGGGAGTTGGGGTGCAGTGAGGGGTGTGGAGTGCAGGAAGGGGCTTGGGGTGCAGTAGGGGGTGTGGTGTGTGGGAGGGGGCTCAGGACAGAGAGTTGAGGTGCAGAGAGGGGTGTGGAGTGTGGGAGGGGGCTCAGGGCAGGGGGTTGGGGTGCAGAGTGCAGGAGGGGGCTCAAGGCCGGGGGTTAGGGGGATCAGGGCAGGGGGTTGTGGTGCAGGGTTCAGGGTGTGGGCTCTGACCTGGTGCCACTTACCTGGAGCGGCTCTGGGGTGGCAGCGGTGCACAGTGGGGCTAAGTCAGGCTCCCTGCCTGCCTGACCTGGCCCCACGACCCACCGCACCACTCCTGGAAGTGGCCAGCACCACATCCCTGCAGCCCCTGGGGAAGAGGAGGGGCAGAGGGCTCTGTGCACTGCCCTCACCTGTGGGTACCTCCCCCGCAGCTCCCATTGGCCAGGAACAGGGAACCACGGCCAATGGAAGATTTGGGGGAGGTACCCACAGGTGAGGGCAGGATGCAGAGCCTTCTGCCTCCCCCCGCATCCCCCAGGGGCTGCAGGAATGTGGTGCCGGCCGCTTCCAGCAGCAGCGCGGGGCCTGCGGCATCACAGGGGTGGCAATCCTATGGGCCGGATCCGAAGCCCTGATCCGAGTTTGTTCACCCCAGCCCGCAGGCCATAGTTTGTTCACCCCGACCTACTGCCACCTTATCTATTAACTACTTACAGATATAGAGCATTCCTATAACACCGGTCCTGCCACAGTTATATCAGTGGTCTTGTCTAGGCTAGGAAAAGGTCATGCTTAACTAGACTAGGCAGGATGTAACACCTTTAAATTGTGTTGGCTGGCTGTGGTCCAGCTACAGTTAATCATGACCATCTAATTCATTTTTAACGTTGTTAGATATTGTCTGTTAGTGTTTACAGAATTCTTAGTTAAAAACGACTTGGCTACCATGTTTTTCAATGCTACTATTTTGCTAGTCTAGGTGTGGACAATGGGCATTTTACAACTTACTTCAATGGGAGTAGGATTGAGTCCATAGTATCTTATTCCCAGAATCTTGAAATTAAATAAGCATTGGTGAGAAACAGTTGGCTAGTCTATCCTGCATTTGATATGGGGAAGGACAGAGGAATGTGTCGCCAAACATACCTATAAACTCTGTACCTCTAAAAAGCAACGGGTCTGCTTTCTAGAGGGACAGAATGAAAACAGATAGATCTTTTGCTTAAAAAAAGCCAGTTGATGATGCATATTAGAGCTGGTCAAATAGTTATAAAGCAAACAAACCCTGATTTGTAAATATTTTTATGAGTCAAAGCCGTGAGTTCAATTTCTTGGGTCATGTTATTCATTATTGGTAAGGCTGCGGGTTTGTCACGGAGGTCACGGAAGTCACAGCTCAGGCAGTCCCTGCACCAGTTATTAGCCAAGTGGGGTTGCTGTTGCTGGGGCAGTCTCGGGCCACTGCACCCCTCCCCCCCACAGCAGCAATAGAGTTTGGGTATGGGAGGGGACGGGGGGTTGGGGCATGGAACCGGGTGAGGCAGGCTTTGGGCAGCACTTACCGGGGGGGGGGCCCTCCCCGGAAGCAGTGACATCTCCCTCACTCAGCTGCTAGGTGGAGGCATGGCCAGACAGCTCTGCGGAACCCTGGCCAATGGGAGCTGTGGAGGCGGTGCCTGCCGGCAGAGGTGTCCATACCTCCACCTAGCAGCTGAGTGAGGGCGATGTCGCTAATTCCAGGGAGCCCCATCAGGTAAGTGTCTCCCAGAACCCGCCTCTCCCCATCCCATGCCCCAACTCCCTGCTCTCTCCCACACCCAAACTCTGCTGCTGGGGGTGGGAGGAGGTGCGGAGCCAGGTAGGGAGCCTGCTGGCCCCACTAAACACCGCCCCACCCCAGCACCAGCAGAGGTCCTGGGCTGTGTGCTGCCATTCCCTCCTTCCCCCAGTATCCAGGCCGCCCTTCCCCAGTCCCTCCTCCCTCCCAAGTTTTAGTCAGGGGTATATAGTAAAAGTCATGGACACGTCACAGGCCAGGAATTTTTGTTTACTGCCCATGACCTGTCCCTGACTTTTACTAAAAATACCCATGACTAAAATGTAGCCTTAATTATTGGTAATCATTCAGACAACCTCTGTGAATTGCTGAAAAGGTTTGCAAATCCTGCAAGCTTCAGAAATGTTTACACACCTGTAAATTCATGCTGGAAGGGCACAATGCCTTATTTTCCTATTTTAAAAGATTCGGTCAGCCAACCAAGAAACAGAAACAAGACCATGTGACTCAGGATTTGTCTACACAGGGAGTTATTCCTAATTAACAACGTGTCTGGACACTCTTATTCTGGAAAATGTATCTCCCCACAGAGGACTTAATCAGGAACAATAGGTAGACAAATCCACACAGGAGTGAACAGTTGGGAAACAACACACAGCTTCAGAATTATTTGGGAAAATTATTTGGCAAATTATTCTTACACAAATGTTCAAAGAAAATCAGGATCCGTTTGCAAATGATTCACAAATGGGGGAAAGGAGGTGAAATATGTAATGCATATAATTCACAACAGATGGTTTACATCCACATAATGAGTGGTGCAAGGCAGGTTTTTCCTCTCAAAGCAAAAGCTGTAACTATATAGTCACTTACATACTTTTGGTGAAGGAATGTCTGGATTTCAGCCATGTCTCAGCATCCTAGCACAGAATTCTGTTGTTCCTCATTGGTGAGGACAGCACTACTTCTGTAATATCACACACCCAGCAATAATACTTAGCTTGGAGATTCAAAAAGCTGAAAATTGTAGTTGTTGCCCATAGCAAAAAAATAATAATGTGTTTGGTTGGTCAGTCTGTTTTAGAGCCAGTTTAGCCAGTGTGTAAGCTAGTATAGCATCCCACTGTAATGCAGCTATTTCTTTTTCTGTTACCGGTTGATTAAACCAATAAGGTTTCTTACTGCCACCTACTGAATGAATATTCCAAGTCAAAGGGAATTTAAAGTTCCATCCCTTGGTTCTCCAAAAAAACAAAAAGTCTTTCTGAAGAAAAGATGAAGGAAAGTAAAGATTGATTTCTAGCTACATTTAACATCTTCTTCTTTACTTCCTTTCATCTTTTATTCAAAAAGAGTTTTTGTCTTGTTTTGCAATGTCCCTTTCATAGTCTGAGTGCAAAAGCATTAGATGTGGTCAAGTAAATCACCAACCACATGCTGGCTGAATCTTCCACTAACATGTCTGTCTTCCCACAGAAAATAACCATGTACTGATCTGCTGAAAATGCCTTAATCTCTCCTAGTTCCTGAACTTTTTTATTGCACAATAAATCTTTAAATTGCAACCTCCCCACACCCTTATTTTCCTTCTGGCATTTTCTCTCTCACAAATAATAAATTAGATTCCTAGTACTGTAATAATTTTCTCTTTGCATATATTTATAGGGACCTTTCCACTTGATTTAACTTGCTGAAACATAGAAGGGAAAAGTTGAGGACCTAATTTTAATTTATTTGTTTTAAAAACGTTTTACAACTGTTACAGACCCTCATATTAATGAAAAAATAGAATGTGTCAGTCACAAAATTCCTCTCACATCAGTGGCTCCTAAATGCTTTAAATTTGAACCCCCTCTTCAGGAAAATTAAATCAATTGTGCTCCAACTGCAGATTCATTGTCTGGTGTTAAAGTCAAAATGAGTGGACACACTGTATGATATATGGGGCACTTCTCAATATGATATTTCTTCTTTCTGAGGCCTGGTCTACACTACAAAACCACCTTGTGTCGACTTAGCTGTGCATATGTTCATGCTTAAATTTGTCTCCCACAGATGAAAGCATCCCATTATGGCAACAGACTAACACCACTTATCCAAGGAGCATTGCTCTTTGGTGAGGTACTGAGGTCAATGTAATGTGAGTGTAGACATGGTTCTGTTGCAAATGATTCACAAATGGGGGAAAGGAGGTGAAATATTGTTGACCCTAACAGTTCTCCAGCAGCTGTCCTACAATGCCTAGCAGTGACCGCTCTGGTCACAGTGGTGAACTTCACTGCCCAGAGGCCATGGGTACCGGACTCCCCCTTTAAAATTGTTGTTAATTTTTGGAATGCCTTTTCCTGATTGCCCAGCTTGGTGAGCACCTCCAGCAACCTCCCTTGGTGTGTGCTACTGCCCAGTCACCCATGTCAGCTTAGGGTGACGAGACATCCCGATATTATTGGGACTGTTCTGATATTAGGGGCTTTGTCATATATTGGAAACTATTCCCCTCTCCCACTCCCTGACAAAAATGTGTCCTGATTTTTCACACTTGCTCTCTGGTCACCCTATGTCAGCTACATGCTCCAGCCGTACTCCTTCCTGGAGTAGGCAGGAGGTATTGGATCTCCTGGGCCTGTGGGGAAAGCTGCAGGCACAGCTATGCAGATGTCATAGAAACATCGACATTTATGAGCAGATTGCACAGGGGATGCAGGCAAAGGGTACGACAGGAATCAGCAGCCCAAACTCCTTCGACACTGCTGTTTCCATGGGCAGGGGGAGGAGATCCGCCAGCTCAGCACTGTGCTGTCTTGTGGCCACAGCAGGAGTAGAACAACCAGCTGGGAGGCAAAATGTTACTGAATATGCTGGGAGCAGGGTGGGGCTTCACCCTCCCACCCCCACTTGCGGCATCCCTGCTGGGAGGTCCAGCCATGCTGCAAGCCAGGACATGTTTGAGACTCCACCACAGTCCTGGCAGTTGAGCCTGGGCAAGCCCGATGCAGGGAAAAGAACCTCGGATAAGTATGTGATGCATGTCCAGTTACAACATTTCAATGTACCGATGGCACCCAACTGCAACGTAGCAGGACACAGCTATCAGCTTTTCATTAATTTACTCATACTAGACAAGATTGCAGTACAATGAAAAGAGGCAGAGAGAGTTATAATCAGCTTTTCATGCCCCTGTAGAGTTCAGCAGGAGTGGGACATGCAGAACAATTTGCTTACGTGCACAGGGATGTCCCTTCAGTCTTCCTGAAAGATCTTGATAAAACATACATGGAGGTACTCTGCAATTCTCTCCCAAAGGTTTCATAGAATCATAGAATATCAGGGTTGGAAGGGACCTCAGGAGGTCATCTAGTCCAACCCCCTGCTCAAAGCAGGACCAATCCCCAATCTTTTGTCCCGATCCCTAAATGGCCCCCTCAAGGATTGAACTCACAACCCTGGGTTTAGTAGGCCAATGCTCAAACCACTGAGCTATCCCTCCCCCCTTTCTAGGGAAAGCACATGCTGCATGCTCCTTGTTATTGTACAGGGTACCAGAACTCATGGGATGAGTGGCAAACACAGTATACTAATTATAAAGATACAGCAAGCACTGCAAAATGACTAGGTTCATTAACAAACAGTGTTATCATAAATATACACCAAGCACCATGCAGTCCTTAATAGCCTGGTGATAGGGTGTATTCCCTACACTGGCCCTGAGATGGTAAATTAGGCCAGGCAGGCCTAATTAACCAATTGAGCAGCAAGTAGGTGAGAGACACAGGCTACAAGGAGGTTACTACTTAGAAGCAGGCTCAGCTGGGCAGGAACAGGAGGAGACTGTATAAAGCCCAGGAGCTATGAGCACCAAAGGTGGGCTGTAGGGAAGGAGTCCACAGCTCCTCTCTGAGAGGAGGGAGCGAGCCCTGGCAAACCCAGAACCAGAGCCAATGTAGGAAGAAGCCATGGGAAACTGTAGCAAGGACTCGGACAGTCCAGGCCTTGGCTGCATGTTGTAGGTCCCTTGGCTGGAACCCAGTGAAGAGTGTGGGCCTGGGTTCCCCTAGGAGCCACTGGGCTGTGGAACAGGGCATTAGAAACATCATCTAGGACAGCTGGTCTGGAAGGACTGTGATTTCCCCAGAAGGGAAAGAACTTAGTGACCTGGCTGGAGGGCCGAGCCATGAACTGGAGTCAGAGAGGCTGCGGACTGAGAGAAGAAGACAGGTAGAGAGACCACTGAGGTGGGTGCAACACCTGGCAGAGCTAATCCCCAAGACAAGCAGGAGGAGGTGACATGAGTGGTATGGGGACCCCATCACAAGTCCCCCAGATGTAAGGGCCAGGTGGAGCACAGTCCACCACACTGCTTTCCTGTGGCTGATGGTGAAAGTGCTCTTTCAAGGCTTCCCTCAGTCACAGAGCTCCATGCTGAGCTCTTCTAATACCCCTTGTGTCAGCCTGTTCAAACTTGGAAGCCAGCCACTCCCTCTCTACCTTCTTGGCAACCTTTGCCTCACAGATATTATGCAGGAAACAATGGGCAGCTATAATTATTGGGTTTTTTTTTTTTTTCCACTGAGATCCAATCTTATGAATAAACAATGCCAGCGTCCCTTCAATCTACATTCAGCTGTCAGTCTGCATCTGCTGAGCTAGTAGTTGAATCTTTCCTGGGTGCTGTCGACGTGGCTGACATACAGCTTCATGAGCCTGGGGAGCAAGGGCTGGGTCTTTCAGGATGGATTGCTGTCATTTCATCATCACCAACATTGTAATCCACAATCTTGCAAAGAAAGTACCTGCTTGCAGCTTTCTGAACAGTCCTGTATTCTTAAAGATGTGTGTGTCTGGCACCTTCCCTGACCAGCCAACACTGATGTTGGTGAAGTGTCCTCGGTGATCCACCAGTGTTTGCATAACTATAGAAAGTAGCCCTTTCTGTTGATGTGTGGGCTGGTGCCAAAATAGGGATATGCATGTCATCTGTTGCTCCACTGCAGTTCAGGAACCTCATTGCTGCAAATCCAATGTGTCCTGCCCGTTGCCAAGAGTCACTGTCCTGTATAGCAGGAAACAATTAATGGCCCTGCACACTTGGAAGACAATGGCCGCCCCACTGTGGATTTGCAAACTGTCCAACTCATCCAAAATGATTTCCCACTGACAGGTAGCAAGCTGGCATTGAAAGCTTCCATAGTATAGTCACCAGTCACTTCTCCACTGTCAACTCTCATTCGGGTGTCCCTGCACTGGATGGGTGGAACAAGCTCAGCACACAGATCCAAGAATGTGGCCTTCCACATCCAAAAGTTCTGCGACCACTGCTCATTGTCCAAACCTGCATTGCGATGCGATCCCACCAGTCAGCGCTTGTTTCTCAGGCCCAGAAGGGGAGCTTCATCATCTACAGCCACTCTATGAACACCGCCAACAACCTTGAATTGGTTTTCGCTAAGTTGCACAGCAATCTGTCCTCCATGAAATTGTCATGTTCCCTACTACTGTGATTCTTCTTGCAGCCCTGCAAATACCAGAGGATTATGCGTCCTGTGTTTGCACTGCTCATGACAATGGTGCAGAGCTGTGCAGGCTCCATGATTCCATCAGCGATGGCAGTCCAGTGTCAAGTCCTGCATCGGTAAATGAAAAGCAAAAAGTGAACACATAACTTCAGTAGTGAAAACTAAACTCAGTTAATAAAGTCCTGCTTTAACAATCCAAGGTATTGTCAGTAACACATATAAGGAAATAATTGCAATTACATAAACAGTATAAGGACAAATTCTTTACTGTCTTCCATCCTGTGCCATCCATGGACATAAGTGGGGATGAATGGGATATAAATCAGGGCAGAATTGGGCATGTGATTTTTTTTTACCTAACATTGTTACTTTATTCGCAGACTATTATCTACAGATGACTTCTTCTTTTTTTTTTGTTTTACAACGCTACCAAAACAAAACATTACACTGCACACACACAGTTGTAGGGGAGAGAATGAACCATATGTGACAGATATTTGTCATGTTGCTTAGTGCACTACTATAAAGCAGTTGGATACTATGGGGATGAGGGTGGTACAAGAATTAATAGAGACTAACAGAATGACTTCAGTTCCAACACAAAAATTTCCCTTAGGATCCATTAAGGTTGTATCAGAAATGGAGGAATGTCACTAGAAATCATGGAAATGTTTCTGAGACTGCCTTTCATAGTACCGTATCTGGAAAAAGACTGAAATAACTTCTACTGAAACCTGGCTCTTTGTTATCCTTTCTAGACCATGCCGTCTGTAAATTTGAATTAGCACATGAAGAAATTAGCATATCACTCTAATTTGAGGGGGGGCAACTGTTTTACGTGCACAAGTGCAGTACAAAGTAACAGCTGCTGCTTGGGCAAGTTATCCATTCCCCAGCTCACATGCAAACAATATTATGAATGGGCAAATTAACACAATAGTCTTCAAATACCAGAGCAGGATAATTGGGTGGATGCATGAGCACTTTGTTTCAAAGACTCATCTTGTTGAATCTTTTGTGTTTGCCTCACTCAAAGGCGCTGAGGCCTAAACGGATTCTCCATGGTGAGGTGGTAGACAGGGGCTGAAATTAGCCTGTGTTGAAATGTTAGCACAGCAATGTAAGTGAACAAGGACATGGTTTGTGTTGCTGCTTGTCCTGCAAATGTGGAAGAAATGTTTAAAGACAGAGTTTTATGACACTTCCTAACTATCTTAACTAAGGCCCTCTTTCCATGCAGGCTTTTTCAAGCTTGGTGAGTCATACAGCATGGGGGGGGGGGGGTGAGAAGGGGAGCAGAATGGTGTAAGATCCAGCTATGCTGGGTTTAAACCATCTGGTGTCTCCCCTATGCTAGAAGGCGCACCAGCTGGGGCTTTCTAGCTGCTTTCCAGCCCCTTGAGTGGCACAAAGAAGCTAGATCGTAGCTGAAAATCTGGCCCTGTATTTCTGGGTACCATGTGAAGCCAGAAGAGGCATAATACACTATTGAACAAAACTGACTCTTTTCTTTTATTCTTTTATTTTCTTTTAAAATTTAAAAGTGAATAAGTGTCCAATCCTGCATAGTGCTGAGTGCCCTCAACTCCTATGGAAGTCAATGGGAGCAGAGGGCATTCAGTAATTTACAGGATTGAAACCTACAACTCTAAAGCACACAACACAAATAATTCAATTAAAATGGCAGTTTTGAGGAGTCCCCTGTTTACCATAGAACTATGGGCCATATTATTGCACTGGTTTTTCTGCAGAGCTCCCCACTGAAGTGAATTAGAAAACTATGGCAAGATCTAGTCCGGGAAGATTACTGTTTACAAGAATGATGCTAAAGAGTCACCCTGCTGAACAGGTTAATTTAAGAACGCAGCAAATCCTCTCACTGCAAACCATTTCATTAGTAAGTAACATGATGAAATTAAATGCTGTGCTGCAAGAAAAGGGGTTCAGCCCTTGTGTATGTTAGGTATGACTCTGCAGTGTGATAAACGACCAAGCTTTATTGAGAAAATAGTAAGAAAAAAAATGAAATGTGTATCATCTGTTCCGCATTTGACTTTACACATGAAAGCTATTTGGTCTGGTTTACTGCCAAATCCTCTAGTTTGAAAGATCATCAGATGTGGGGAAGGATGTCAAAATTCCTTAGGCTAGATTCCTAGAATTTTCTCCTAGTTTATTTTATGATGAGTTCTAACAGCTCAACCCACTCCCTGCAGACAGACAGACACCCACCCACCCTCGTGGCTCCATTTTGTTGCAGTTTTTAAGCTGTCCTGTTTCCAGTCAATTGTAATAAGATTTATGGAGTGGACATTGTTAACACTCAACAGCTGTTGTGCTGGATTACTTAAACTTGCATATATTTTTTTAAAAGTCTAGGGGCCACCAAATGAAATTAATGGGCAGCAGGTTTAAAACAAATAAAAGGAAGTTCTTCTTCACTCAGCGCACAGTCAACCTGTGGAACTCCTTGCCTGAGGAGGTTGTGAAGGCTAGGACTATAATAGGGTTTAAAAGAGAACTAGATAAATTCATGGAGGTTAAGTCCATTAATGGCTATTAGCCAGGTGGGTAAGGAATGGTGTCCCTAGCCTCTGTTTGTCAGAGGGTGGAGATGGATGGCTGGAGAGAGATACTTGATCATTACCTGTTAGGTTCACTCCCTCTGGGGCACCTGGCATTGGCCACTGTCAGCAGACAGGATACTGGGCTGGGTGGACCTTTGGTCTGACCCATTATGGTCATTCTTACGTTCTTATGTAAAGTCACTATTTAAATGTCCTGAAAGTCAAAAAAGGAAGTGCAAAACCCCAGACAATCCATTTAATATGGCACTGTAGGTGTTATGTATAATGAAATGTCATTGCAACAATTTGGAGTGAAGCTTCCAGCATTCCTGTCTGTGCTTTGTCTGTTCTATGGATCATTAGAGGAGTTCAGGCTCCAGTGTGCTGCCATTAAAATAACTAAATTAAAAAGGTTAATAATAAAAGTCACTGTGATAATTTCTCAACCTTACCAAGTACTTTATTCTTTCACCCCTTAGTTGTAGGTCATCAGAAAAAACCTTTGGCCTCGTCTTTCCCTATGTTACACCATCAAAGAGAGATTGATGTGCAGAGTTGAAAGTCCAGTGATTTGTGTATGTCTTTGTCTCTTGGTTAGCTGATAAGATCCCCGTCTTGCTAACTTGGCCACTTAACTACTTACTGTTTCGCTATCCAGGACCGGCTCTAGGCACCAGCAAAGCAAGCACATGCCTGGGGCGGCACATTTCCAGCGGCGACATTCCGTCCATCCTTTTTTTTCCCCTGGCTCTGCTCAGTCAACCAATGAGCCCCTGCGTGGGGTGGGATGGCGGGCTCGGCACGGGGGTCCCAGCCCGGGGTCAGTCCCTGCCCTGGCTCCCCATAGCCGGGGGACTGGGGCGATGTGGCTCCTCCCCGCCCCACCCACCTCTGCCACATGTATCACAAGCTGCGGAGGAGCCGGAGCCGAGCAGAGCGGAGCCCGGGATTGGGGCAGGAGCTGCGGCCAGTAAGGGATCCGCTGCCCTAGGCGGCTCAGCACTGGGCAGGCTCCCCTGGTCCGCCCCCCCTCCCCGTGGCTGACCTGCCTCCCAACCACTCTGTCAGTTACTGTCCCCTCTGCTGGGGTGGGGCCGGGTCTGAGATCGGGCTGAGGGCCCACAGGCGGGATGTACAGCCCCGAGCACTTCACTCCAAACACTGCGATAGCATTATACGTTCTTTTAACAGTACCAGTATCTTTGGCTTCTGGTGAGCGCAGTTTCTCAAAACTGAAATTACTAAAGAATTATTTGAGGTCCACCAGTCTCAAAATCGTTTGTCAGGACTCACATTAATTTCAATTGAAAGTAGATTTCACTGAATTATTAAAAGACTATGCAAGTATAAAAAACAGAAAAATTCAGTTCATATACATTCTTTTAATTTATGAGAAACTGGGCGCACCGGAAGATACTAACGTTTTTCATCACAGTGTATAGTTGAACCCAAATTGTTTGTAATTGTGATTTTGTTAAAATTAAATGAGTACACTAATAAGAAATTGTTTTATTTCACTAACTACAAATTTTCTGTTTTCATTTTTTAGAAATTTTAAACAGTCAAAACAAAACAAAAAAACATTGCAAAGTGCAAACGTGTAAAAGCCAAAAAAAAAAGGGGAGGTGGCCAAAATTTTTTTTGCTTGGGGTGGCAAAAAACCTCGAGCTGGCCCTGTCACTATCAATCAGTATCTGGGAGTAGATCATCCTGTCCATGGAAAAACACAGGTAAGGGGCCCAGAGGGAGGAAAATTCAAAAGCCCTAGTTGAGTAGTTCCCAGATTATTCTGAGAGGACATGGTTAATCCAGCTCTCCTCTCAGTCGAAATAAGTGAAGATTTAGCACTGCCAAATTTGCAGATCTCCCAAGATCTACTAGAAGTTAGGGCCATTTGTGTAGAGGCCCTGTGCATTTACACTGGTTCTGCAGCCTCTCAGGACCTTTCTGGGCCAGGAACAGAGCCATAGCCAGCCCAGCAGCCACGGCAGGGGAGGGCCAGGAGCTGGGGATGCAGCTGCGGCCGTGACCGGAGCAGAGTTGGGGGTGGGGAGAGGCTGGGTGGTGCTCCCTCTGAACCCCCCTGTGGGGGTTGACCTGGGGCCCGCTGCACCTCCCTAGAAGATTCCTCCAAATCTGGGGACCTCTGCCTTAGCAGATCCTGGGGAGATGGTGTTCTTCCACCCCTAAATCATTTGACAGAGCCACTATAGGAACAGCAACTTGTCCTTTTGATTAGCTCACTAATGTACTAATGAGGGAGTAGTATAGGCTCAAATGTTAGGTTTTGTACAAATCCTAATAAATGTTTTCATAGTTTGATAATGCCAACACCGGTGTTTTTTAGCATGTCTCCTCCACTATGTGCACCCCAAACACTGCAGCAATGTGTTAATACATGAAAACCAGGACATGCCGCGCTGTGTGTGGAATTCTCATGTTCTTATGTAACGTCACTATTTAAATGTCCTGAAATTCATCTGTAATGGGAAACTGTTTACTTTTCTGAATTTCACTCAGTGGGGACAATGAAGAGGTCAAACAGTATCAATGCTGAAAAGATAATGAGATTTTTACCATGATTTGGGACTGGTTCTGCTCTCACTTCTTCATATTAATAATTTTATAGTACAAAAATGATAGGCTCATGAGAGTGGAGGACAGAAAAGGGTTAAAGTTAAACATTAAGGGATGGGATTGCTCAGCAAAGGGTCCAATAATAAATACAGCTCTTTGTCAACTCACTTAGGGCATGGCTACGCTTGCAGATGTAGAGCGCTTCGAGTTAAACCCGCCTTCGGAGAGCGTAGTAGGGAAAGTGCTGCAGTCTGTCCACACTGACAGCTGCAAGCGCACTGGCATGGCCACATTTGCAGCACTCGCAGTGGCACTGGGAGCGGTGCATTATGGGCAGCTATCCCACAGAGCATCTCTTCCCATTCTGGCACTGTGGCTTGTGGGAAGGGGGTGAGGGGGCAGGATAGTCTGGGTCCTGGCCTAACGCCCCATGATGCATCGGTTCGCAACCCAGCAATCCCTGTGCTTCCGTCCACATTTGGCACCATCTTTCAACGTTTTTTTGTACTACACGCTCAAGTTCCCTTTCGGTCTGTGGGAATGGAGCCCGAACTGCTGAGGAGTATGCTGATGAGTCTCGCTAGCACGTCACGTTTGGCAGTCGAGTTATTCCTTATGATCCAAAATGACAGTGAGGGCTCCGACGATGATATCGACTTGAGTAACGCATATAACACGAGTTTGCTTGTGACATTCACGGACATGCTTACCACTGTGGAACACTGCTTTTGGGCTCTAACAAGCACTTTGTGGTGGGATCACATTGTCATGCAAGTCTGGGATGGTGAGCAGTGGCTGCAGAACGTTCGGATGAGAAAAGCCACTTTCAAGGGACTGTGTGAGGAGCTTGCCCCCACCCTGCGGCGCAAGGACATGAGACTGAGAGCTGCCCTGACCGTGGAGAAGCAGGTGGCTATTGCAATCTGGAAGTTGGCAACTCCAGACAGCTACGGATCGGTCGCAAACCAGTTTGGAGTGGGGAAGTCGACTGTTGGAATCGTGTTGATGCAAGTTTGCAGGGCCATTAATCACATTCTGCTCAGAAAAACCATGACTCTGGGTAACGTGCACGACATTGTGGATGGCTTTGCACAAATGGGTTTCCCTAACTGCGGAGGGGCGATAGATGGTACACATATTCCATTTCTAGCACCAGCCCACCTAGCCTCCGAATATGTTAATCGGAAGGGATATTTCTCAATAGTTCTCCAGAAGCTTGTGGCTCACCGTGGGCATTTCACTGACATTAACGCAGGCTAGCCCAGAAAGGTGCATGACTCACCCATCTTTCGGAACACTGGCCTGTTCAGGAAGCTGCAAGCCGGGACTTTTTTCCCAGACCAGAAGATCACCATAGGGGAAGTCAAAATGCCCATTGTGATCCTTGGAGACCCCGCTTACCCTTTAATGCCATGGCTCATGAAACCCTACACAGGGAGCCTTGACAGCAGCAAGGAGCAGTTCAACAACAGGCTGAGCAGGTGCAGAATGACTGTGGAGTGTGCTTTTAGCCGTTTAAAGGGCCGCTGGTGCTCTCTGTATGGGAAGCTGACCCTGGCCGATGACAGCATTCCCGCGGTTATATCTGCGTGCTGTACCCTCCACAACATTTGTGAAGGGAAGGGTGAACGATTCACTCAGGCATGGAACTCGGAGGTTCAACACCTGGAGGCTGAATTTGAACAGCCAGAGAGCAGGGCTATTAGAGGGGCCCAGCATGGGGCTGCAAGGATTAGGGATGCCTTGAGGGAGCAATTTGAAGCTGAAGGCCACCAGTAATATCTGGTGCCCTGCAGGGGAGTAAAGTGCAGTGGTTCCAATGTTAGTAGGAATCTGTGTTTGCTACGCTGACTTGCAGTGCCTGTTTCTTTCCTGGGCTAAGGTATCTTTTACTTTATGCAATAATAAAGAATGTTTTCAAAGCCAAAAAATCCATTTATTGAAAAGAAAATTCATTTATTGAAAAGAAACACAACTGCTTGGGAAACAGAAAGGGCAAAGGGGTGGGGTGGGGAATGTTACAATCACAGATTTGTGTATGTCCTGTTACCATACTCAGCCTTCCTGTCTGGAGTGCTGTGCAATGAGTGCTGCACTTCAGAGTGGCTATACTGCATGGTGATGGGGGTTGAGTGCAGTGGGTAAGGGTTGTAGTTTTCAGGGCGGGGTGGTGAAGCTACAGGTGTTGGAGGCAGACCTTTGAAGAGATCACTGAGGCTGATTACTGCGATGTGAAAGAGCACATCAACACCCTATTCCGCATCTAGGCATGCATGCAGCCCTAACCCTCCTCGCCCCAAGAGCCCACACTGAATAACTTCCTTCCCAAAATAAAAGCCATTTACCGGGAACCTCCTCTGATGTTTGTCCTTCCCCAAGCACCCGCCACTGTGACTGGCTACCTTCCTCCTGGCTTGAAAACAACTCCTGGCTGCATACAGCTAGGGATTCCGGGGTGTCTTCCTCCACCTCAGCACCCTCCCTCCTGCTTTGCTCCTCTCCTTCTGCCGTGTTGAACTGGGCTCTGAAGCATAGGCGCTGACTCCATGGGTGCTCCGCTGCTGGAGCACTCAGGGGGAAAAATTGGTGGGTGCTCTGCACCCACCGGCAGCTCCCAAACTCCCCCCCCAAGCTCACCTCTGCCTTCACTCCACTCCGCCTTTTTCCCTGAGCACACTGCTGGGTCCTGCTTCTCCCCCCTCCCTCCCAGTGCTTGCACCGCAAAACAGCTGTTTCATGCAGCAAGCCTGGGAGGGAGAGAGGGAGGGAGGAGGAGGGGGAATGTGGTGCGCTTGGGGGAGGAGGCGGGACCGGGGTGGGGATTTGGGGAGGGATTCAATAGGGGCAGGGAGGGGTGGAGTTGGGGCAGGGTGGGGGCAGGGCGGCGGCAGGGGCATGAGCACCCACCGGCGCCGACAAAAATTGGTGCCTGTGCTCTGAAGTGTCCATGGTGGTACTCGGAGTGGAGGTGGAGTCGTCCCCCAAGTATCACGTCCAGCTCTTTGTAGAAATGGCAGGTTGCATGGGCAGAACCAGAGCAGCTGTTTGCCTCATGGGCTTTGCCCTAGGCATTCCGCAGCTCCTTCACTTTAACCCTGCACTGCAGTGTGTCCTGGTCATGGCCCCTTTCCATCGTCTCCCTTGATATCTGCCTGAAGGTATTGTAATTCCTATGGCTGGAGCGCAGCTGGGACTGGACAACTTCCTCCCCCCAAACACTGATGAGGTCCAGCACCTCACCATTGCTTCATACTGGGGATCACCTGGCATGGAGGCATGGTCACCTGGAAAGATTCGCTGAGAGCACTCCATGCCTGGCTGAGCAAACAGGAAGGGGATTTTCAAAATTCCCAGTGAATTTAAAGGGAGGGTCTGATGGTTGGTCACCTGAGGATAGGGCAGTAGAGTTCAAAGTGATGACCAGAGTGATTAGAACAGGCATTGTGGGACACTTCTGGAGGCCGATCAGAGCGCACTAACAGACCAGGGTGTCCACACTGGCGCTGCGGCACTCCAGTGGGGGCGCATAAAATGTTATTCCACTCGCGGAGTTGGAGTACCAGGAGCGCTCTAGCTGCGGAGTCAGAGTGCTCTACGTGCCTTGCCAGTGTGGATGGGTAGTGAGCTAGTGAGCCCGGGGCTCCTTTAATGCACTCTAACTCGCAAGTGTAGCCAAGCCCTGAAACTGGTGTAAATTGGGAGTAATTTCACTGATGTCCAGGGGGTAACTCTGGATTTGCCCTGGTGTAACTGATGTCAGAAGCAAACTCTTTAATGTTAATAATCTAAGGTCTCTTTAACTGTCAGCCAGGCTACTTCCAAAAATTGTCAGGTTGCCAGAATTTCAGATTTAGCTGCTTGGGTAGCTCAGTGGAATCCTGACTGTTGGACCCAGACTCTTGGCTAACTGCCTGGCTCTTGGACTTGGACCTGGTTGACACATAACTCACCAGTTGTCAGGCTGAATCTGCTGATGAAATGAAAATCACTTTTCTCTCTGCCTTCTTGATTTTTGTTCACTTTAGTCTCTGTATTTTTCATTCCCCTTTTTAATCAATATTCAAACTAAGTAGCAAAGTAAGCTATTAAAGGGTACTTGGAAAACAATTATATGGAAAGGCTAGTGAAAACCCCAATGTGAGATGCTTTAAAAGTGTCATTGCTAGGAAACCTAAGTTTCCTAGTCTCAGCCCATAAGAAAGAGAATAACTATAGGAAAGACTGTTTTTAAAGGGAAATGCCTGCTTTGCCATTAAAATGCTCTGGTCTGAAAATTGACTCTAAAAATGGCATTAAGGGGTATTATGTTTGTAATCTATCTCAGTGATTCCAGATCAAATGTGTTCAGGTTACAGATAAAATGTTTTATCTTACTGCCAGCCTACTTTGGGCTCTGAGAGTCAAAAGGGTTATTTCTGGCTCACACATCCCCAGTGATGAAGATTTTTCACCTGGAATTTAGATCTGAAATGAATCCTGCAAACACTTGCTACCCAGTGCAGAGTTTACCATCAAGAGTGATCCCATAGTCATGCTGGTAAGCACTTGGGTTACAATTGGTCCCTTTATTATACCGCTGATGTGTGGGGACAGAATAGAATCAAGTTCATTCTCCAAATGCTGTATTGGTGCAGCAGTGCTAATGGGGTAAATAGTAGTATCAATTTATGTCAGTTGGTGCAAGCAGCAGATAAGATTAATACACACTGGGAGCAGAATGGTTGAGTTAAGGCGATATCACTTTTACAGGCACTTTTCTGAATAGAAATTCATTTAAAATCAAATCAAATCAAAACAAACAAACAGGCAGGAAGAGAATTTATGATGATTTGACTAATCTGGAGGGGCTGCAAATCACTCATGACTGTAGATGGGAGTATGGACTTTTTTAAAAAGGATAAGTAAGCAAAAGTGCTATTAAAAAGATAAAATTGTTGCTTATCAACTTTATCAGCTATAGTGAAAATTCCTTTGGAATATAATCCTTGCTATCAAGGGTTATAATCAATGGTCACATACTTCTTCAAGAGAGAGCTGTAGCCACTCATTAGGAGCACTGGCTCTTTGAAACTAATTCCCAGCCAGCCTCCAAAAGCAATAAAGCCTGCAGGGCAGGGGCACAGGTCAAGACTATTAACTAGCAGCTCTAGGGCTGGTTAGATCAATCTATTTTTCCCCCAGAATTAATTTAATCTTTGTAAGTGTGGATTGAATTGTTCCTCTGGCTGACTTAAACTTGCATTTATTCAGTAATTGTCTACAGTTAACTCAGTATTTTTATGGGTCTGATTGGGGCTGGAGGATAATAGGGGGCTTAAAAAGCAGCCTTTCATGTATGGAAAGCAGAGCTTCTTGGGATTTAGGCCGTGTCTATACTACCAGGGTAAGTTGACCTAAGTTATGCCACTCCAGCTACCTGAATAACATAGCTGGAGTCAACGTAGCTTAGGTAGACTTACTGCGATGTCTACACCATGCTACTTCCACAGGAGACACTCTCCCATCGACTTACTGTACTCCTCTCATTCTGGTGGAGTACTAGAGAGCGCTCTGCAGTCAATTTAGAAGACTCACTAAATAGACCCCCCCCGCTGCATCGATCACAGCAGAGTTGATCCCTGGTAAGTGTAGACGGGGCCTTAGACATCAGTGCTGTGACTAGGGTGAAGTGATAAATGGACCAAAATAGGGCATGTGCTGCTCGGCTGCCCACCAATAACTGGGCAGCCACTTCTGTTCTGTGCTTTCCCCCTTTAGGGTCTTCTACAGCAGTGGTTCTCAACCAGGGGTACGTGTACCCCTGGAGGTACGCAGAGATCTCCCAGGGGGTAGTCAACTCCTGTAGATCAGTGTTTCTCAACCTGGAGGTTGTGACCCCCCAGGGGGGTCATGGGACAGGTTTAGGAGGGGGTTGCAAGTGCAGGACCGGCACTAGGGGGTAGCAAGCAGAGCAACTGCCTGGGACCGCATGCCACAAAGCACCACAAAATAAAGTTCCATGCTTCAGCCCCAGTAGTGTTGCCAACTTTCTAATAGCACAAAATGGACCACCCTTGCCCAGCCCCAAGGCCTCGCCCCTTCTACTAGGCCCCGCGCCTTCTCATTCCCTCCCCTTGCTCTCCCCTACCCTCACTCGCTTTCACTGGAGAGGGGCAGGGGGTTGGGGTGCAGGAGGAGGTACGGGCTGTGAGGTAGGGCCAGAAATGAGGAGTTCAGGGTGCAGTAGGGAACTCTGGGTTGGGGTACAGGAGGGGGTGAGGGCTCCGGCTGGGGGTGTGGGCTTTGGGTTGGGGCTGGGAATGAGGAGTTTGGGGTCCAGAAGGGGGCTCAGGGCTTGGGGTGTGGGAGGTGGTGTGGGGTGTAGCTCCAACTGCTTACCTCAGGCAGCTCCTGGAAGTGGCCAGCATGTCCGGCTCTAGGCGGAGGGGCCAGGAAGGTGTGTGCACTGCCCGCACCCATAGGGGCCACCCCTGCGGCTCCCATTGGCCATGGTTCCTGGCCAATAGGAGCTGCGGAGCTGTTGCTCAGGGTGGGGGCAGTGCGTGGAGCCCGTGGCCTTCCTGCACCTAGGAGATGGACATGCCGGCCGCTTCTGGGAGCCGCACGGCGCCAGGGCAGGCAGGGAGCCTGCCTTAGCCCTGCTGCACCGGCAGCCGGACTTTTAGTGGCCTGGTCATTGGTGCTGACTGGAGCCCCAGAGTCCCTTTTCAACCCGGTGTTCTGGTCAAAAACTGGAGACCTGGCAACCCTCGCCCTGCTGGCGGGGCTGGGGCTTCAGACAAGGCTCAGGTATCACACTGAAATGTTACTACGCTATAGTCCAGCCTATTTGTTTTATAGGTCTATGGTAAAGCTGAGCAGGTGAGCGATCTTTCGGTACTAGTGGGCTGGGACACTTCTGTATCTGTTCCGTGGATTTTGTAAGCAAGTCGTTTTTAGGTGAGGTGAAACTTGAGACACGCAAGACAAACCGGACTCTGGAAGGGCGAAGGGGGCAGCCGTGTGGAAAGCTTGAGAGCCCGAGCCCATCCCCGCGGCCCCGGCCCCGGCCCCAGGCTGTGGCCGGTGAGAACGCACAGGCGGGAGGGGGAGGGCTGTCGGGAGAGGGAAGGAAGGGGGCCAGGGAAGCGCGGGGGGATGGGCAGAAGGGGAAGAAGAGGTTAGGAGCCAACTGTCTCCACCCTCACTCGATGTGCTCGGGGCTTGGCCGGCCGAGCTCTCGGGAGCAGCTGCTCCTGCCTGGCGGTGGCCGGGCTGAAGCCATGCACTGCTTGGCGCGGGCTCTGCGCCGAGTCTCGGGCCCCGCCTGGGGCTGGGGGCAGCGGCGGCTGCAGCGCCTGGGGAGCGGCCCGTGCCCACCGCGGGGAGGCGGCGCCTGGGGCTGGGGGGTCGGTCTGGGCCTCGCCCTGGGGGTGAAGGTGGCGGCCGGCTGCGAGCAGGAGGGGGCCCCGCGGCAGGAGGCGGCGGGAGAGGTGAAGCCGCCGCCTCACGGGGGCCTCGCCCGGGCCATCGAGAGCAGCAGGGACCTGCTGCAGAGGATTAAGGTGGCGCGGCTAGGGTCTCTCTGTGGGGGAGGGGCGGGCCCGGCGTCCTTGGCCGGGGGAGGGGAAGGAGAGGAGGAACCCTTGGCGTCGTGTTTCCCAGGCCACAGCTGTACGTGCTTGTCTTAAAATCGCTTCTTGCTGCTTTCCTTCCGCCCCCACCCCCGCAGCCTGCTGGCACTGCCGCACGACCCCAGCGAGCCTTGCTGTGACCGTAGGGTGCGAGGAGAAGGAGCCCCTGGCCCAGTGCTAGGCGCTGCGCAAAAAGAAATCATAAACCTGCTGCTCCTGCAGGGCTTTGGTGCGCAGACAGAGCGAGACTGGCGCCGGGTAACGTTACTCATCTGGTGGGAATTCAGGTGTCACTTGCAGGGGGAAGACCTTTGAGACAAATGTGGTTATGAAGTTGAAGTGTTTGTTAAACTACTTCACTGAGTGTTGTGTGTGTGTGTCTGAGCACTTTCAGAAACTTCCTCTGTGAAACCTAATCATTAGTGTTTAGGTTACTGGGGAGGAGAGCGGAACAACCCCAGACAGGCAGCGCACTCTTAGGAGTCTGGTCCCTGACTAATGCAATATCTCCCCAGCCCAGGGAATGTATCTGTACTTTTCTTCTGTACGCCTTGTCGTGTTATTTGGTCTATTCACATCAGGATTTCACAGTAAATCACTGGATATCATCATTGCTTGTATGTAAGAACTGTCAGAAGGGTCTGAAAGTACGTTTCAGTTACTGAATTCGTTTACTTCAAGAAGGGCTGCCCTTAAAGGGGCTAATTAAACCAGTGCAGGCCTGACATACATAGTGGTAGAAGTCACTTCAGTAGTGAATACATGTGAACTCAGGGGACTATTTGAAGGACTGGAGGAGAACATAGAGGCATGTGAACTATCTAAATAGAATGTCATGATTCTTCTGAAAATTTGGAACTGAAGCTTCAGGGATAGTTTAAATCAGAACATCCCAGACTCACTAAAATGATCTGTGTTGACTGTCATGTGATATCACTCACATATTGCATCTCAGTTTGAAAAATGTTATGTTCCCTATCTGCAGTTGGTGTAGTTAGTATTAAATTAGTCTTTAAACTCATTGGACTCTCATTGTAGCTGTCCAGCAGCACGACATATATGCAGCTTTTCAAAGAGGATTTGTACAAACTCAGCCCAATTGGTATTTAAACAAAGTAATTTCAATAATCACGTACTTTCTGCTCATCCTAAATCCCATAAAAGCAGAATGTATGTTTGAATTCTGAAGCAGCAGAGCCCTTTAATGACTGTAGTATTTTTGTGACAGGATGAAGTGGGAGCCCCAGGCATAGTAATTGGAGTTTCTGTAGATGGAAAGGAAGTATGGTCAGAAGGTTGGTATACAGGAACTCAGTTCTGCATGTTCTTTAAAATTAATTTTTCATTTGGGTCACAAATGTTAAGTAATTATTGTTCTTCAGTTTGTGCCAGGTGCTGTCCATTAACTTCACAATCATAAAAGTACAGGCAGTCCTTGACTTTTTGACATTCGAGTTACAACAGAACTGCACTTACGACGTTTGTAAATTGACGTCCCATTCCAACTTTGATGTTGGTTTTGACTTTTCGACGCTCGATCCCACAGCATTCCTATGGGATTCGAGTTAAGACGTTTTCGACTTATGACGTGATTCTCAGGAACCAATTGTGTTGTAAGTCTGAGGACTGCCTGTATTATAAACTCTGCCCTAAAAACTACAGACAACAAGAAATAATAATAGTTCCTGTGGCCTTAAAATCTATAAAATGGGAGAGGGGTCCAAGTAAAGGGAAGAATAAAGTATCTCTGGAGAAGTTAGTAGTGGTTGTAATTGAAAAACCCTTTTGGGGGATTGTTTATAAAGCATGTTGACAAGTGTGGAGGAAAAAGCCTATACTACTACTGGGAGGGGAACAAGTTTCACACTCTGAAGGCATTACAGTATGTGCACAGTTGAATAGTGATCTAAAATGGGATAGGGTAATTCCTAAAAAGTGAGTGGTGTCAAAAGAAATGCTTTAATATGAGGCTTAAGAAGGTGGTCTTGACTATAAACTGGCTCAAAATGCCTGACTTTAATGATACTTACCAAAGGGAGGTAATGTACTTTAATCGTGCTTACATAGGTATATCTTGCATTGTAACTAATTTTGAGGAAATTTGCTGTTGTCAGTCATAAGTGATTTTAGCTGTAATAAGTGATAACTAGCAATCCAAACTTATCTTGGTACTCGCTCTGTTGAGTTAGGCTGAACGTGGCTTAAATTAAGTTTGCTTAATAAAGTCTTTCCCAAACTCTTTCTGCAAATGTTTTACAGAAGAGCTTTTCCCTCCAGTAGGCAGTATGGGAGACTCATGAAAGAGGGTGGATATTCTAATTAAAAAAAGAGAATATTTCCTTGGACTCTCTCCTGATCTACGTCTAAGTGAATACCTGCTGTGCACAATCATTCTGCCATACATTTCCCCCCCCCCCCCCCCCCGCCCCAGTGTTCTCCTTCACTCTGCTAGGTACTCTTTTGGACAGAACTACATCATATTTATGCAGCTGCTGGTGGAAATAAAATAGTTGATATCTACAGATATCAAATTGATTGTTTTTGCTTGAGAAACAACTGTTATTTTACAATTATATACTAGACATAATCTTTCTTTGAGAATCTACATAATGGTCAGAATAAATTTGAGTGGTTCCAATTCAGTGATATTTCATATACTAGTGGAGTGGTGATTAGTCTTCCTTTGGGAACATGTTGAGATTTGACAGCTGTAATCCTTTCAATAGTCATAAATTATTTTGCAGGTTATGTAGATCTCCCTGAAAAGACATTTCTAGATACGTCTGAACAGAACTCCAATGAAGACTTATTTATTGATCTTTATTGACCCTACTTACTTATCTTTCCAAAAACATTTTGATGTTTGTTTCAGGCAACTAAAATAACAGAAACAAACAGTAATGCGTTTTGCTAAAGTTCAATTATAGAGTCCCTGAAAGGCTCATTAGCAAGATTGTAATAGACTTGCCACTGTAAGCCAGTTTGTGGCAGAATCTTCAGGTATTCCTTCAAAAAGCTGATTTCCATTTTTCATGTGCCTTTTGCTGCCACAGGAGTGTGTTTTTGGTGGGTTTTTTTAAATGTGGCATGTGAAAATTCTGCCACAAAACAAAATTTCCTCAGATTATGCTTTTGAATTCAGAAGGTTTTGCAGCAGTGTTGTTAAGAGAAACTGTCAGTGCCACCAGCTGACCCAAGAAGGAGGAGTTGATGCTTCTCTGCTGCTTCAGCAGAATCTTCCTTCTGGAGACATGGAAAGATATTAGGTAGTGGTAGAACTCTCAGTGCCTACCACAGTTGAGTCCTGCTCCATGATTGGTGTTCCTAGGCACTGTGGTAATACAAATAATAAACAATATCATAAAGGGGTGCAGGTTGTGGTAGATTCTTCCCACACCTTCATCCACAGGGCAGAGGTGAGCACCGTTATCTTAAAATGAAGTCATGAGGTTGAAGGGGAAAAACATGGAAAATAACAAAACTTGTGTCTTCTGTAAAAATTCTGCCCAATTTACTTTCTTGCCAATCTGATCATAGTGATTTTAGACTTGGATGTGCTACTTTTGCAGACAGTTGAATGGGGAGGGGTGCAGCAGCTGCTCTCAGTACACAACATAAACATCTGGGTTTCAGCTTTCTTTAGAGGAGAGGACTTGGACAATATAGACTAGTCAATCTGATTTCTCCCTTTCCTTGTGTTTTGGCAAGTTTTACTGCTTTATGAGAATCTCATCACTAGACTGCAGCGTGTTAGGGGACTGTGTTCCACTTACGTACATAGACACATACGGATAATAAAACTGGTCTTTGCAAGTGTGCTGTGTCTAGATCAGAAATAAACCAATAGTGCACTGCAACATTCCATATACAACTTAACCAGTGTAGTGCAGATTAAAATATAACACTCTGGTGAGTCCACTACTGAGCTTATCTCTGTGGAATTGCACACTACTATGCAGTAGTTCTAAGATATAGGACCAATATACTGGATGGAGACTACTGAATTTTCTTCATTTCTGATGTAAGCCCTCTTTAAGTCTATATCTGAAGAGGTTAAAAATAATTTATTAAACCACTATGTAGTTAAGCTTTATTAATTGAGTTAAATGCTGTACGGTTGTATGTAAATTTCCTGTTTTTAACTGATCTTATTTTCTCTGTATAGAAGTTACATTGTATTTTGAAAGGAGTAATTCACAGTAGCTCTTTTAAAGAATTAAGATATGGATTTATGAATGTGGGGCGCTTAACTTGATTGACAGTCGAGGTTATGGTTTCTGAGGGTTTTTTCCACTGAATGTTTGCCCTTAAGGATGTATGCAGTATAGTTTTAACAGTATGGATCCCAGAATATTAGAGACCAGGTGGGTGAGGTAATATCTATTATGGGACCAACTTCTGTTGGTGAGAGGGACAAGCTTGTCTGCCCTTAAGATATAATTTTAATTTTTCACCAAGCTACATTAGTCTTAAGTTTCATGTTGTCACAAGTCAGAGTGATTCAAAGGGGTAATGTAGGATGTATTTTCAAAAACACTCTTCAATGGCCTGACTCTGTTCCCATTGAAATCACTGTTGTTGATGTCAATGGGAGCAGAGTTAGGCCAACACTGAGCACTTTTGAAAATAGCACCTTTCATGCCTTTGTTTTACTTAGATGCAGAGTGTTCTGAAGAATTCTGGTAAACTTCTTAAGTTTGTGAACATTGTAAAATCTCAAAGAATTTTCTCTATATATGTAAACCCACTAACAGTGACCTTTTACTCTTCCTAAAGGTCTGGGTTATGCTGATGTAGAGAACCGTGTAATCTGTAAACCAGAGACAATTATGCGAATTGCGAGTATTAGCAAGTGTCTTACAATGATGGCTGTTGCTAAACTGTGGGAAGAAGGAAAACTCGATTTAGATGCTCCAGTGCAGAAATATGTTCCTGAGTTTCCAGAAAAAGAATATGAAGGTGAAAAGGTAATGGGACAATTTGTTCTGTAACCATTGTTGGTTGTCTGAGTTTCATGTCTGTCCCATACCTTCACTATCCACCTACATGCTTCAAGTGCACACAGCTTTATGCATGTTGTGCACCACACATAAGTTAAAAGAAGTAGGGGCAGGAAGCAATACATGCTACTGGAAAAAAAGGAATGTTGGAAATTTTGTATCTTCAGACTAATATTTAAATATTTTTTTCTCACTGGCTTTACAATAGAAGAATGGCGAGGAATTCTTATGTCTTCTTTTTTTCTTAACATACCAAATATATAAATTGCGGAAATAAAAGTTCACCTTGTATAGTATCTTTCGTTAAGCAAGCATGCACTTAATATTCTTCTTTTAAACTAGGTCACCATTACTACGAGATTGTTAGTGTCACATTTAAGTGGAATTCGTCACTATGAGAAAGATATTACAAAAGTAAAGGAACAGAAGGAAAAGGCCAATAAAGCCCTTAAACTAATGCAAGATGTAAAAAAATCTAACCAGGAGAAGGAACTGAAAGAAAAAGAAGATAAAGACACTGAAAAAAATGACTTTGCTGAAGCTAAGTCAGAACAGGATGGTGAAGCTAAAGGCCAAAATTTAAAACCTGTCAAGAGAACAAAGGAATTTGAACATGAAGAGTATTATTTGAAAGAAAAATTTGAAAATGTGATTGAGTCATTGAAAATATTTAAAAATGATCCTTTATTCTTTAAACCAGGTGAGTTTCTATTCTGTTTGATCAAAAGTTAATATTTTTTCTTTAAGTTCTAGATTTTTAGTATACATCAGATTGTAGTTTGTCTGATACATTATGTGGGATTGAGACTTTACTGAGACTAAACCAGAAGATTCATTTTCCTGTTATCCAATGAGAGCCTCAAAAGGGAGTGTTCAAACCATGTTCTAACTACCTGGTCACTTTAAATATGCCCTGCAAAGGATTTAAAAAAAAATAAAATTGGGAAACTTACTGAATATAGTTACATTGGTGCAACCCCCGGTATGTATGCAGTTATATCGCTCTAAAGGTGCTTATCTCAGTATAGCTTATTTTTCATAGTTTCAGAAATAAACTGTACTGATTATAAGCACACCTTCTACTAGTATAAGTACATTCACACTAGGAGTTGCACAGACTTAACTATCAGTTTGTAGACTGATAAAGAGGTAGAAAAATTGTGTAGACAAGCCCTTAGATGGAATATAAAGAGTCCTGGAGAGTGGGTAGAAATAGATTCAAGTGAGTTCTTTCAGAATAGTTCCATATGCTGCAAAATTTGCCTATTGAATTACAAAGGTTAAGGTAGATTGTAAATTTGTTAGCTGACTCACTGTAACACACACATGACCTTTGATTGAATTTCAACATGGAGACCTTGTAAGATCAGTCAAATCAATCTTTTCCCAAAAGTCTTTTTTCTTAATTGAAGTTTTTCTTTGGCTCTCTTGCCTCTTCTTCATTCAACAACATGAGTTTTTTTTAGGGTAGGTAAGCAACCAAACAAGTTGTTTAATCAGTGGATCAAGAACTGGTTAAGAAACAGAAAACAAGGAAAATTAAATACTAAATTTTCAAATCGCCAAAGGCTAATTACAGAGCGATTCACAAATTCTTACTAGATTTTGAGGTGTTTTTTATAATTATTTAAATTATATGGAAATGGAGATTGAGTAGTGAGGTAGCAAAATTTGAAGATAACAAAGTTAGGGTAGTCAAGGCCAGAGAGAACAGTGAGGAACTTCAGAGTCTTAAACAGGCTAGGTGAACAAGCAACATAATGGCAAATGAAATTCAGTGCTGATAAACGCACAGTAATGCCGATTGAAGTGAGAGAATTAAACTACTCATACAGTTAGTTTAGAACCCTATAAGTTGTATCAATTTAAGACAAGGACTTGGGCATCATTGTAGATGGCACTGTGAAAACTTTTGCTCAACGTGTTGCTGCAGTCAAAAAGGTAAACAAAATGTTAGGTTGCATAAGGAGAAAGCGTTGTTGAAATATTATAATTCCTCTATATAAATCAATGGTGTGGCCTTATCTAGAATACTGTGTGTAGTGGTGGTCACCACATTTCTAAAAGGATATTGCAGAACTGGAGGGATTCAGAAAAAAGCACTAAGAATGATAAAGGGTGTGGAAAAACTCTCATATTAAACAAGATAGAAAAGATTGGGATTGTTTATTTTAGAAAGAAGATGAATAAGAGGGGACAAAAGTATAAACAATAACAAACAATATAGGGAGGGTAGATCGGGAACTTCTCTGCCCATTTCATAACACAAGAAAAAGGGTACACTGAATAAAATTTCAAGAGTGGGAAATTCAAAACCAATAGAAGGAAATACTTTTTCACACAATGTGTAACTAAACGGTGGAATTCATTGCCACAGTCCTTGAGGCCAAGAACTTATCCAATTATTTTTTTAATTTTTCTGTTTATATGGATAATAAGACTATCCAGAATTAACCTTTCCACAAGATTAATGACATTAAACCTCATGCTTTCAGGGCTTTGCCAGTCTCTAACAGAGATTAGGAGGAGACCTAACATGGGGGTCAGATTGCTCTACATCTGCCTACTCTGGGTTTCTTACACATACCTGTGAGGCATGTGGTGTTGGAGACAGGATAGTGGAGTAACTAGACCTTTGTCTATATCCACTATATCAATTCCTATGGTTATGTTCTGGGTCTTTATTTATTTTTTAAATTTTAACATAGATTAAATAAGACTTCCTTGGTTGACTATTCAGTGCCATGCATGGCTTTTAATCGAATTTACCTTATTTTTACCCTTAAAGTTTTATCTGTCACTGTTACATACTTACATCTTATTTATTAGTTTGTCTTCTGGTGAGTATGGGTATTTGAATAGTAGCTATTAAAAAGAACAAAATAAATGCAGGTCTTCCTAATCACATGAGTAGAATTTGGCTGATGCTATATTTCTGTGTAGAGTTAACATAGAAAAGAGAATAATAATTTTTAATTCTGTATGTTTCTGATTACACTGTGGAGAAGCTAATATTGATACAGTGTGATGGTATAAGATGTATTGGGAATAAGTGTGTTCTGACAAAGTTACATACAGATCCCTGTGTAAAAACTTTTTGTTGAATAGGAAACTTCATAGAAGATCGCAGATGGAAACATTAAACTTTTCATTCAAGTGGTATGTAAATAACCTGTCTCATTCTCTCCTTCCATTCCTCCCCTCCCTCCCCCCCGAAGGAAGCCAGTTTTTGTATTCAACTTATGGCTTTACCCTTCTGAGTGCTGTGGTGGAGAGAGCTTCAGGATGTAAATTTACAGACTACATGCTGAAAATGTTTCGTGACTTGGATTTGCTGGCAACTGTCTTGGATGACAATGAATCAATGATATACAATAGAGCAAGGTAAATGAGAATGAAATTGCAGCCTTATTCCTATGCTGGCAACTGCTTGCTCAAGTTCTTCACTGTTAATTAATGTGTGTTTTTAAAAGCTAATTCAAAGATGAAATGATTTGTTTAAAATTCTTAATCGTATGGCTAGAAAAATGGCATTATGTAGGGCAATTTAGAAAAATTAATTGTGATTAATCGCGCTGTTAATAGAATTCCATTTATATAAATATTTTTGGATGTTTTCCACTATTTCAAATATATTGATTTCAATTACAACACAGAATACAAAGTGTACAGTGCTCACTTTATATTTATTTTTTATTATAAATATTTTCAGTGTAAAAAATAGTATTTTTCAATTCACTTCATACAAGTACTGTAGTGCAATCTTTTTATCATGAAAGTTGAACTTACAAATGTAGAGTTGTGTGTAAAAACAAACAAACAAAAAACAAAAACCCAAACAAGCAAAAACAAACAAACAAAAAACAAAAACCCAAACAAGCAAAAACAAACAAACAAAAAACAAAAACCCAAACAAGCAAAAACAAACAAACAAAAAACAAAAACCCAAACAAACAAATCATGTAAAACTTTAGAGCCTACAAGTCCACTCAGTCCTACTTCTTTTTCAGCCAGTCGCTCAGACAAACAAGTTTGTTTACATTTGCAGGAGATAATGCTGCCTGCTTCTTGTTTACAATATCCCCTTAAAGTGAGAACAGGCTTTCGCATGGCACAGTTTTAGCCGGCGTTGCAAGATATTTATGTGCCAGATGCACTAAAGATTAATCTCTTCCTGCATGCTTCAACCACCATTCCAGAGGACATGCATTCATGCTGATGATGGGTTCTGCTCGATAACGATCCAAAGCAGAGCAGACCAATGCATGTTCATTTTCATCTTCTGACTCAGATGTCACCAGCAGAAAGTTGATTTTCTTTTTTGGTAGTTTGGGTTCTGTAGTTCTCGTATCGTATCGTTAAGACATCTGAAAGCATGCCCCACACCACATCACTCTCAGATTTTGGAAGGCACTTCAGAGTCTTAAACCGTGGGTCGAGTGCTGTAGCTATCGTTAGAAATCTCACATTGGTACCTTCTTTGCGTTTTGTCAAATCTGCTGTGAAAGTGTTCTTAAAACAAACAGCATGTGCTGGGTCATCATCCGAGACTGCTATAACATGGAATATATGGCAGAATGCGGGTACAACACTGAGCAGGAGACATACAATTTTCCCCCAAGGAGTTCAGTCACAAATTTAATTAACACTTTTTTTTTTTTAAATGAGTGTCATCAATATGGAAGCATGTCCTCTGGAATGGTGGCCAAAGCATGAAAGGGCACACAAATGTTTAGCTTATCTGGCACATAAATACCTTGCAATGCCAGCTACAAAAGTGTCATGCGAATATCTGGTCTCACTTTCAGGTGACATTGTAAATAAGAAGCATTATCTCCCATAAATGTAAACAAACTTGTTTCTCTTAACGATTGGCTGCACAGGACGTAGGACTGAGTGGACTTGTAGGCTCTCAAGTTTTACATTGTTTTAGTGCAGTTATGTAACAAAGTCTACATTTGTAAGTTGCGCTTTCACGGTGGAGATTGCACTACGGTCCTTGTATGAGGTGAATTGAAAAATACTGTTTTATCATTTTTTACAGTGCAAATATTTGATAAAAATAATATAAAGTGAGCACTGTACACTTTGTATTCTGTGTTGTAATTGAAATCAATATATTTGAAAATGTAGAAAAACATCAAAAATATTGAATAAATTTCAGTTGGTATTCTATCGTTTAACAGTGCGATTAAAACTGCAATTAATTTTTATTGCAGTTAATTTTTTTGAGTTAATCACGTGAGTTAACTGTGATTAATTGCTGCCCTAGTATTACGATATTGATTCCATAAGTTCAAATTTATTTTCAAGTCCTAATGTTTAAGGATTGATCACACTTGTTTCCTATTGTGAGAGTATATATTTTAAGAAGGGAGAGGTAGGAATTCTGAAATTCACATTTGTTTAGTTCAGTTGGGTGAGGAAGTGAAGGGAAAATAAGGATATAATAACCCCCAAAATACTGCTACAATTATTTCTATAATAAGAGTAGAAACAATAAAATCTTGTTATAGTGGAGATAGTTGCATCTATTTCTTTAATCGTTCATTTTAATTGCTCTCCAAAAATGTACGTTAGGAGATTTCTTGAATCTCATCTTCTTTCATTTATTTGAAATCTTCTTTAATCTGCCTATGTCACTTGAACCTACACATCATAAAGAATGATTTCAAGTTCTTTATCAGGCTTCAGTTATATGCACTGAGGGGAGAGTATGTTCATAGAACTTGAACAACAGTTATAAAGAAAATAAATTTCTTTTTAGACTCAAAATCCATTATAGTTGAGAAAATACTTATGGAATTAAGTTTACAAAATCTTTGATTACAGTATTGCTTAAACCGAAAAAAAAAAAAATTGAGGGGTTTAATTTTAAAGTATGCAGACACCACAATGTGCTACTGTTCCAAAATGTTTCATAGAACAGTAATAGTATAATCTTCCTATACTATTCCAGAGTTATTTATAAATTAGACTCTTTAAATGCCAATGAGAGCACCAGAACACTTATAAATATCCATATCTAAAAGAACCTTTTAATAGTTTGCCATTTTGGTAGCTTTCAAGAACGTTAAGGAGGAATTTGTATGAGTTCGTATTTAATGGGTTAGCGTCGTTCTTGCTGCTTCCCTCACCAATCTTATTTTACTGAGTTACCTAGTTACAAAAATCACCCACAAGCACTGAACTTGAGGTTTGTTGACTCAGCTGTTAAATTTTGGCACGGGACGAGGTTTCTAACTGAGTATCATGAGCAGATTATAGAAAAACCTCATGGGTATCTGCGTTTGATATCCAGCTTTCAGATTTCCTGTGTTGGAAAAAATACTTTGTGTTCTTAATGGAGAATGGTTATCCAAGTTAACTTTTTTTTTGTTAACTCTAAAGCAGTGGAAATAGTACTCCTATGAAAAGATAAGTAATTCAAGTTCAAGATTTATAAAAGTTCGTTACATCCTTCATTTAAATGTGTATACATGGACTAGTGTATTGGTATTACTGCTTCAGACATTAGTTGTTTGTTTTTTTAATTTACAATATTGTGATCTGAATTTTGCAGCCCCTTTACAAATGCACATTAGAACAAATTGCAGACAGTGATAAAATAATATAGATAATAACCATAATCACATCACCAGCTGGTGGTTGTATGTGTATGTGGCAACGCTCCTATTGCTCAGTTTATGAAAATTACATTATTTTTCCTAATGTATTTCATTGCTTTGGAGGAGGAGGAGAAAATAATGTGCTAAGGAAATTGGTCACACTGCATGGCCAATTTATCTGTTCTTGGGAAACTCACTTATTTCACTTGCTTAAGTAACTTCCATCGGTTCTCAAGGTGTAGTAAAATATAAAGCAAGTTCTTTCCTAAAAGATGTGCTTGGCTAAGCTTCAGTATAGTAGTGGCAAATTAACTGTAACTCAGTGAGCCGCTGCGATCATGAATGTAGTTATAATGGGCTGATCTTGCCAGTTGCTGAGCATGCTGCAACTCCAGCTGAGCACTTTGAGGGCAGCAGGTTGGTTAGCAACTGGCGAGATCAGGCCCTTCGTTTTAGTGCATTTTTGGGGGGCGCTAGTGATGAGACTTTAGTTTTTGAGTTGACAAAACATAAGGTAACTGTGCATATCTAGTCTTGTGGGGAAGGGTGGGTGAGTGCAAGCCTTAGCCAACCATTTTTTCTTTTCAACCCCAGGTAATTTTACATGTAGATAAGTTTTTGCATCTGATCAATAGTACTATGGCTGTCTTCTAAAGTTAAACCAGGATTTTTCCAATCTCTTTATTCTGCTGATCTCTTTATAAGAGAGCTTCCCTCTCTTTAGTAGTTTGGCACCCTTCTCAGTACCCCAAGGCCCTATTATTATTGACTTTCAAAATATTTCATTCTGCAGACCACTAGACAGGGCCTTGCAGGGTAAAGTATAAGAACTAGTAAGGCTAGTCAACTAACAAGCCTCTGTTTTTACTTAGAGGGTGGGGGTTTTATGCCAAAATGTGGGCTCCGTTTTTCCACTTAAACTGTGAAAGAATTTATTTGATTCTTCTCCTTAGATTTGTTCCTTCTTGGCCCCTGTATTCCCAGCTTTGCTGGAAACTACTTCATCTACACAACTATTTTCGCTTCCAAGTCCACGTTCAACTATTCAAAGTGAAAGTTAGTTAATTTGAAATGTCTTCCTAAGCTCTCTCTTCTCTTCCTTTCCTTCCCTTCCACTTTTTCTTGTCCCTTTTTTATTTCATTTTAGTAACTTTATTATTTTATCATTGTGTCATTTTCTATTGCCTGTGTTTTCATAATCTTTTTCCTGGCTGGCTGGTTACTTAAGTCTTTTTTCCAAAAGCGTGAAAAATACTGTTTTGCAAGTGATCTCACCAGTCGTGAGTCAACTTGGTGAGCAGGCAAGATCAGCTCTGCCCTGACTTTGTTTGTTTGTTTAGAAACCAAGACAATTTCACTGAGTACTGAAACAGAAAGCAGAGGTAATTCATGTAAAACGCTGAGCCGCCATAGTAATTAAATCCCCTTTGCATGTCCACATTGTAGTCCTTGTGTCGGCAGTGTCTGTCCTCACTTGCATCGATGCAGGCAGCAGTGCACCCTGGATAGGTATTCAGCTGTGCAATTCACCACTATCTAGCTCAGGGTGTTTTGGGAAGGGTTTGTAATGCCTCAGGGGGCAAACAAGTCACACAGGCGTGACTGGGAACATGGTTTCAACATCCCATGATGCAGTTTTCTCCATCCCATAATTTTATCTGCATCCCGTAACATTTTATGCTTTTTTCAAAAGCCGTGCAAATCCATGTGTCTGCCGTCTCTGTGAGAAGCATGGATCCTGCACAGCTCTGCACTGTTGTAATGAGGATTGCGAACACAACGCACCTGATTCTGCAGTATCTATGCAGGGCCGTGGGGAAGATGACGATTCCATGCAGGCTGGCTTGCTGTGCGCCATGGAAAGAAGCAATTCAAGGTGGTGGTTGGCCAGATGGTGCAGCAGCAGTCTGGGCCCGAGAAACGAGCGCTAACGGATGGGATCGCATAGTTGCAGGTATAGGATGACGCGCAGTGATTGCAGTATTTTCGGATGCATAAGGCCACATTCCTGAAACTGTGTGTGGAGCTCGTTCAAGCCCTCTGGTTCAGCGACTCCAAAATGAGAGCTGCGCTCACAGTGAAGAAGCGAGTGGCAATCACTGAGTGGAAGCTTGCAACGCCAGATGGCTACCGATCAATTGGGAATCAATTTTGAGTTGGGAAATCCACTGTGGGGGTCACTGTGATGCAAGGGTGCAGGGCCTTTAATCACATCCTACTATGAAAGACTGTGATTCTGGGCAATGTGCAGGACATAGTGGATGGTTTTGCAGCAATGGAGTTCCTCAACTGCAGTAGGGGGACAGACGGCATGCATATCCCTATTGCGGCAGCAGACCACCTTGCCACAGAGTACATCAATAGAAAGGGCTACTTTTATTTGGTTTTGGAAGTGCTGGTGGATCATTGGGGGCATTTTACCACCATCAATGCGGGATGGTAAGGGAAGGTGCATGACGCACGCATCTTTAAGAACACATGCCTATTCAGAAAGCTGAAAGTAGGGATTTTCTTTCCAAACCAGAGGATTACCATTGGGGATGTTGAAATGTCAATAGTGATCCTGGGAGACCCAGTGTTCTCCATAGTCCTGTGGCTTATGAAGTCGTACATTGGACACCTCGACAGCAGCAAAAAATACAAGGCACAGAGGTCCTATTGTGAAAGTATTCACTACCCTTGATCTATACAGGTTACAAGCGCTACATTATCACTTCTGCTTGGGATTCATAGAGCATGGCAGCAGTCCTAGCCATGGTGAGTACAGCCCGGGGAAGAAAGGGGTAAATGTGGATAGGGCAATTGAACTGAATACTGGCATCGTTTTCCATAGACAGTGGTGGTTTTAGCTGATCCCTCACTCTTGAGGGTAATGGAGGCTGAAAGGGAACTACTCCTGCATGCATCTGGCTGCAGACCACGTCAATATATGCTGCTTGCCAGTGTGTTGCAGTGGTGCCTGCTGAAGGAATTGCTGAATGGTATGGGAAAGTGTCCTACCGTGGTGGAAGAAATAAGGCGGCTATCCCTAGAAACTTTCAGCGGAAGATTGCAAACTACCTTCAGGAACGTTTCCTCAAAATCTTTCTGGAGGGTTCACAGGACATCCCGGTGCACACAAATCATTCTTCAGGCACCCCTCTGTATGGAGGAATGAGAAGCAGATAGAGGTGGAGTTGCTATCGGTTATTTCACTGCCTCTTCTTGCCTGATTAAAAAAAGAGTAAATGAACAGATGTGTCCCTGCAAGATCAAAGCAAAGTACATACTTAACCAGAGGTTCCTTCCCCTTCATCAGGCTTGCCTGTGCTGGACTCTAGGGACTGGCTTGACTGCTCTGGAGTCAAACACATCCTCAGGGTTCACTCTGGTGGCCCGTGACTGAGTCCTCCAAAGTATCCACAGGGCCCTTGGGGGGGACAGGGAGGGGGCGGGGGTGTTGCTTCAGAGGATGGCATGCAGCTCCTTGTAAAAGTGGCATGTCTGCAGCTGTGCACCCGAGCAACTGTTAGCCTCCCCTGCCTTCTGGTATGCCTGCTGCAGCTCTTTGACTTTCACGCAGCACCACTGTGTGTGCCTGTTGTAGCCTGTCTCCTCTATGTCCTGAACGATCTGCTAGTAGATATTGACGTTTCTGCATCTGGATCAGAGCTGTCCCTGCACAGCTGCTTCTTCTTACAGACCCGGGAGATACACCACTTCCTGTGTAATCCTGGCAAGACGTGGAGCAGGCATGGTCAACTGAGTAGTTGCTCTGTGAGCTCTCCATGGCTGAGCAAACAGGAAATGGAAGTTCAAAAATTCATGGGGCTTTAAAAGGGGAGGAGCATGTACCTACATATCTGGCCACAGGGCAGTGGAGATCAAAACAGTGACAAGATCGGTCACATGGGTCATTGTGGGACACCACCTGGAAGCCACTAAAGTCTAACTAACGCAGTGTCTGCACTGATACTGTCGCCCTAACTATGTAAACCTAAGAGCTACGCCTCTTGCAGGGGTGGAGTTAAGTTGGCATAGTGGGCAAAATACATCGGCAGGAGCGACGTTTTAGTGTAGACGCTTACAGAGTTAGGTCAGTGGAAGCTTTCTTGCGTTGACCTAACTCTGTAGTGTAGACCAGGCCTGAGTGTCCTTCACAGACCTGAAGAACAGCTCTGTGTCAAAAATAGTTTGGTGTATTTTCTTGTTTAACTCGTGTACCCTCAGCTAGCTGAATAGTTCTGCAGCTAGAAAGTCTAAATCTGGGGAGGGCCCACATGAATTCTGGGGAACTGTTTAAAAAAAAAATCATTAAACCCAAGATTTAATTTTTAGATTCTGGAGAAAAATTCCCACTCTAACTTTTTTTTTTTTTTAAGGTGCAGTATCCTGAATTGTAATAAATGATCTCTACTACATTATTCATAGTTTAGAATGTTTAAAAGAAAATATATTTTCAAAATGGGTCTGTCTAAAACGCATCTTAAACTTCATAGTTTTGTTTGAATTGATTTTGCTCAGTCCAAGATTCTGTATAAGCAGAATGATCATGATACAATTCCAACATAGTCATGAGTCATGTTTTGTTATGCAGTTATGTCACTGCTTACAGTGAGTGCTACAGGCAACAAATGATATTTCTAAGAGCTAATGGGTTATTGTTATCATTCAGGTGTATTAGGTTGGATAAAAAACCAAAATAAGAAAGTTCAGAGCTGTTATAATATTGTGAACTTCAAGTGTTCAAAAAACATGAGTCAGGCCCCTCTCCCCCCAAACTCATGAGATTTAAAAAAAAAAAAAAATGGGGGTACTTTACTTGCCTTCTGGATTTTTGAGGTTTTTAGGGTTTGTGTATTCAAGCTTTTCTCTGCAGTCATGAGGGCTAGAAACTACCTTTGCTTTTAAATGAAAGCTGTCTTGTGTCATCATGATTCAAGGCCCTGGGGCTTTAAGAGGAGCACCAAATATCATAAAACCAGGAACAAAATCAGCCAAACCAGCAAACAATATCATAAGACCAGCAACAAAATCATGAATTGGTAACATCATTGTCTGTAACGTTAATGAAGGACAAGTGCTCCAACATGTATAACTGCATAAAGGAGATAAATGAGACATTTCAGTTCTCTAAGGAGAGGGGTGTGTGTGGTTTTGCAAAAGAGAAGGCTGGAGAGTTCTCTGAGTTTTTATGGAGTAGAGTTGTTATGCTGTTATGGAATTAGCAACTAATGATTTTGTAAACTGTATCACGAGTGCCCAGTTTTAGGGTCCTTTTTTAACCTTTCATAAGCTGAAATAAATATTGTTGGGGGAGAGGAGAAATGTAATTGGGGGTATTCGGTTTGTCCCAGGGACTATTTAATGCTAGACAAAATTCAGGGCCCCTTGTTGAAATTATCCTTGGAAGCTAAACTATAAAGCGTAGTGATAGATCTCAAACTATAAAACACTGCCACCCTGTGGCTTATTTCATGATGTTTATGATCTAATTCAATAGCACTGAAGTAAACTGGAAAACCTCTGAGAGGTATTATCACCACTGTAGATAAGGAAAGTTAGAGCCGTTAAATGCCATAAGAAGTCTATGGCAATGCTTAAATCAGTTCTTAGTTCATTTCTTAGTTACCCTACACCTCTCATATATTATGTAAAATAATCCAATTAAATATTTGAGTTATTGAGACACAATTCAACAGTGGCTCTTTTCCATTCTTGCTGATAGATCATCCCCGTTTGCAGTTCGCAGTGGTGATTTCCAAAGTCGTCGTCTTGTGCAAGATCGTTGCATGTCTTAAGAAACGGTTCTGGAATACCTCCTGTTTACAGATGGCCTACAGTGGAATGAACAAAGTCCCATTACCTTGATAGGGTGGCACTCGGAGAAACAGGATCAAATGGAGAAAGGAGAAACTTGGGTTGAATGGTAAACATTCAGACAGTTACACTAATAAGTAAACCGATTTATTCATGTCTGAATATCAGTGACATCGTAGCAGGATTTCCTTAAGCTAGGGGTAGTCAATTTATTTTTTGTCAAGGTCCAAATTTCTTGATCAAGGTATAGTCAAGGTCCAGGCTTCAGAGAAAATAATAAAAACAACAACAATAATGATGGCAAGTAGATAAAAAGATTTCAGGATCTGTTCAAAAGTGGCAGGCAGTTAGGGTTGCCAATTTTGGTTGGGTATATTCCTAGAGATTTCATCACATGACAGTCTTTAAAGATTAATCTTTAATTCCTGGAGACTTCAGGCCGTTCCTGGAGGACTGGCAACCCTATTGGTGATCCACCTATTGACTAGCCCTGCCTTAAACCTTCATGGTCCAGCACTAATTTTGAGCACTCAGTAGCTGACCTTCCCATAATCAGCCACAGACCATCCACCATTTCCTCACTGGTTGTCCCATGCTATGATGATCCTCCACCATTCCTCCCTTAATTTTTTCTCAAGGTTATTTCCATCTCTATGCTTAATAAGACCAAAATCCATAAGATTGCATGTTAATTTCCAACATCAGGGTCTGTTTTTCTCCAGTAATACTTCTAACACCTGCATTCATCTTTTTTTCCCATCCAGGAGATATACAAGAGTCTTTCCCAGCACCACATTTTCAAAGCTTTTATTTTCTTCCTATCAGCAATATTAACTTTCCATGATTCACACCCATAAATCGCTATGGAATAAATTAAGGTTTTTCACTAGTCACACTTTTGTACATTTCAAGATGCCACAGTTTTTCAATACTTTCTTAAGGGAGGCCATAGCTGAGCAAGTGATCCCTGGTTGTCTTCTGATTTCTTTGGAACAGCCTCGTTGGCTGGATATATATGATCTCAGTTAATTATATTAATCTGCTGCCGCTACAGCTTTGTGTTAATCAAGATGTCTTCTTCCATCCTGTTTTTCTTAGTCATCATGTCAATGTACATAATTTTGTTTTTGTTGCATTCAGGAATAGTCTGTATTCCTTACTAATTCTTTTTACATTTGTTTCATTGCATTGGTGATTGTAGCAAAGAGTATCATACCATCAGCATATCTGAGGTTGGTTAAGAGGTGTCTTTTGTAGTTTTAATTTTGTTTGAGGCTAATAGCTGATAATCTGACCCACAGCCCACACTCAGTGTTGCTGTATCATTAAACAGCTGATTTAGTTCTTTGTCTTACCATCAGGTGACTTCCATGTGTACAAACATCTAGGATGCTGGGTGAGGATAGTTTTTGTAATGACCAGATGATTAGAGCAGTGGTTCTCAGCCAGGATGTCTTCTGGGTTACATTAGTTCATCTAGATATTTGCCTAGTTTTACAACAGGCTACATAAAAAGCATTCGCGAAGTCCGTACAAACTAAAATTTCATAGACAATTATTTGTTTATACTGCTCTGTATAATATATACTGAAATGTAAGTACAATATTTATATTCCAGTTGATTTATTTTATAATTATATGGTAAAAATGAGAAAATAAGCAATTTTTCAGTTATTGTGTGCTGTGACTTCTGTATTTTTATGTCAGAGTTTGTATGTTTTTAAGTGAGGAGTAACTTGGGGGTACACAAGACAAATCAGACTCCTGAAAGGGGTACAGTAGTTTGGACAGGTTGCGAACCACTAGATTAGAGCAGCAGAATTCAGCTAAATGTCATCCTTTCTCACTTGTGAACCCAGACCATTGTTTCCCAGTACTTCTTTGAGAGCCTACAGCTCCATTGCTCACATTCAAGTCCCTAGTTACAAGGGTGATATCTTTACTCGATGTTTTTAGTGAGTGTTGAGTCCTTGATGGAATTCATTAATCACATTGTCTTCAACTTGTGTAGGGGTGTAAACCTGTTTGATGGAAAGACTGACTGGCTTTGCTCAAAGACAAATTTTAATGATTCTTTCACTGAGTGGATTATATTCAAGCGCACACTTGGATGTTTCCTTCGATGAGATTAATGTGACCCCATTTTCTCTCACTGGATCCTGAGTAATCCACTGCGTATCGGATATCCATCAGCATGAAATGATTCTTACCTTTCCAACATAGCATTGAGATTCCACGTATTCCATCTTACATCTTTCCAATTCTTTGATCACAATGGAGAGGTTCCCTTCATACACACTGTCACATTCTGTGTTCCTTCTCTGATTCATTTATGAAAGTTCAGGTCATTCATTTTCTTTGGTGCAGACATCGGGCACAGTATTTCCCAAAGAACTTGATGCAGCACTATCATAACTACAGCCTGTACTCTTAGTGGTTGGAGCCTCCCCCCAGTATTATTTGTTGTGCCTTCTGGCCTGCGGTGGGAGGTGTCTCACCTGACCAGCATTGCATGTGGATCGCTTTGGCTTTGTTCTGAAGTAATACTTCTTGTCAGAAAAAGTACAGAAGGTTTCCTGTTGCTTTCCTCTGGTTTGTGGCTGCTCTTGGTTAAACCAGCTAAGACAATTATATTAGGCTATAGAACAGTCTCCCAAAGGAACTGGTGGGAGCCCTATCACCTGAAACACTTAAAGCTAGGCAAAATGCTAGTGAACATAGTCTGAGGAGCAGTCCTGCACTGGCAAGGGAGATGCATTGGAATTCATTAATCACAATGTCTTCAATGTGAATAACCTAATGATTCTGTCACATCCCTTATTTCTCTAAGGGAAGTCTACACTACAAGCATTACAGTGACACAGCTGCAGCACTGCCATTGCACCGTTCTAGAGCTGTAGAGTAGACACTTGATACAGCAGTGGAAGGGTTTTTTCCATCGCTGTAGTAGATCCACCCCCTCACGAAGTGGTAGCTTGGTCAATGGAAGAATTCTTCCATCAACCTAGCAGTGTCTACACCGGGGCATAGGTCAGTTTAACTGTGTCTCTCAGGGGTGTGAATTGTTTACATCCCTGATGGACATAACTCAGTCGACCTAAGTTTTAGGTGTAGGTCACCTAATTCTTTTATCTTAGCAGTATACTCTGAATAGCCCTATAATGAGACTGAAAAAGAGCAGCAGATAGAACTAATTAATTTTTTTTTTTTTTTTTTTGGTTCTCTGCCTCCTGAATTTGTGTAACAGTGCCCTTTCCCATTGTTCTTTAGTTTTGCAATACATCATCTTTTTATATGTAATTAATTTATTTTTCTTCTGCTGTAAAAGTAACTTGTCAGAACCATATCACACAGCTTAAAAAAGTATGTACCTGATCCCCTCTGCTGGTTCTGTGGTAGTATTAACATGACAAGAATTGTATGCTGTGTTGTAGCTGTATCAGTCCCAGGAAAAAAGACATTACCTCACCCACTCTATCTCAAGAATTGAGTATGCTGGGGTGTAGTATCAGCCAGAGCTGGCCCAGTACTATGGGGAGGAATCTCATGGACCTTAAAAAGAGAAGAAACCAGAATGGAGCGTTCAGATGGGAGGTGTGGGGCATTTCAAACCATTCAACAACTGATCAGTGGGGGCAATCTGTACAAACTGCTAAAAAATTAGGAGTTCAGTTCAGTCCATTTGCACATAACCTGTAAAACTCTCTGTGGATACTTGTATTGCCCGAGGTGGCCACTGGACATTTTGGTCTATGCATTCTCATGGGTGAGTTCAGACTCTAGTCTCAATCCTTGGGGGTGTGAATGTGAAGGGGGTCACATTCAGATCTGCTCCACATGCTCATTTTGGGGGATGTTTAGTCATGAGGTTGTCTGGTCTGTAGTCTTTGGGCAGGAAAATCTTGTGACACCCTCAAAAACAGCCTTTCTAGCTCTGTTTTGCTTTTCCCAGCAGGCTAGAAAATGCCTACATGTCTGATAGGTTAATTTCCTTTTCTGATAAGAGGTTGTGTAAGAAAAAAAGCTAAAATGTTGCCCCAAATTTGGGGGGGGTGTACCCCAGATTTTGATCAAGCTAATTTGCAACCTTATTGTGTGCATTCAGCCACCATGAATTAATAAAATACAACACCACATAGTTGAGGATTAATTTGAACAAGTAGGGCTTCTGGAGGCAAGGTCAAAACTAGCTGCAGGCTTGCAGTTTCTGCTAATCGGAATGGGAGGAGGGGAGAAGAAAAGAGTCAACAAATTGACAAAAAGAAAATAAGTGAAAATAAGTGAAAGAAAATAAGTGGATGGAGATCTTGAGTTTGGGCACCTTTGATATAAAAGCTTATTATGACTAACATTGTTAGGAATGTTTGTGGATGAGTAATTTATTGAAGTTAGAAGAGGTCACTATGGGTTATGTGTTTTATAAAAGTTAGTTATAAAAAGATTAGATAATAGTGTACTTTGGAGCAGTTCTCCGAAGCTATCCTGAAAGACTTTTTCCTGATACCATGCTCCTTGGCGGGGAAGCTACTAGCCATTGCAGACCACTATTTAATTACTCAGTACCATCTCAGATTCTAGGTAATTATTTGGGATGTTCTAAACCTATTACGTATGTCTCTGTGTGATTTAATCTAATAAATTATAGTTTTAGATAAGAGCATCCTTAATTGTATTAGTCTTTCATCAGCCGGAAGCACTGTGTTCCCATTGATTTATTTCTGATGCCGCCTGTAGTGAAACAGTTAAGTTACCACTGCTTTGGGTTCTGAAAACCCTAAGTAACAGAGTAACATTTACTCACAGGGCTATTTCCAAATCCCCTTGTTGCTTCTATGTCTTGGCTTTTACAGTAGGCTTTAAGCTCTGTTTAAAGTTCTAGGTTTAAATTCTTATTATTTATTTGTATTACAATAGAACTTAGAGGCTAACTGAGAACAGTTTGTGCTAGGCACTCACTGCACATACCTAGAGAGATGGTTCCTCTTAGCGAGCTTACAACCTAAATAGACAAGACTGAAGAAGTATTAGGGAAAGGGATATAAAGTACAAATGAACAGGGATGGTTTGAAAACATCTTATTAGTGCTATGATTTTTTGAGGGGGAGAGCGGTGAAGGGATTGGGTTTCTTTAAATGTTTTGTTGGGGATTTGTTAGGAGATCAGTTAAATGGAAATGCAAAGGAAGGGAGGAGAAAATTGCTGGGAAGGATAAAAGCAACATGGAAGGCAGGTGGAGGGAGGCATGGGTGCGGAGGGTTGGAGCAAACAATCAGCCCCGGAAAGAGGATGTCTAGAGTACAAACTGCTGCAAGGAGTCTGATGGTCTTCCACTGTGGCTGAATACCTGCTGCAACTGCTTCTGTTTGCAGCTGGCTAACTCTCTGGCTAGTGCTATTCAGGAATTGCTTTTAATCTATAACTTTATAACTCTCTGTGCCCTGGTCTACACTAGGACTTTAGGTCGAATTTAGCAGCGTTAAATCGATGTAAACCTGCACCCGTCCACACAATGAAGCCCTTTATTTCGACTTAAAGGGCTCATAAAATCGATTTCCTTACTCCACCCCTGACAAGTGGATTAGCGCTTAAATCGACGTTGCCGGCTTGAATTTGGGGTACTGTGGACACAATTCGATGGTATTGGCCTCCGGGACCTATCCCAGAGTGCTCCATTGTGACCGCTCTGGACAGCACTCTCAACTCAGATGCACTGGCCAGGTAGACAGGAAAAGAACCGCGAACTTTTGAATCTCATTTCCTGTTTGGCCAGCGTGGCAAGCTGCAGGTGACCATGCAGAGCTCATCAGCACAGGTGACCATGATGGAGTCCCAGAATCGCAAAAGAGCTTCAGCATGGACCGAATGGGAGGTACGGGATCTGATCGCTGTTTGGGGAGAGGAATCCGTGCTATCAGAACTCCGTTCCAGTTTTCGAAATGCCAAAACCTTTGTCAAAATCTCCCAGGGCATGAAGGACAGAGGCCATAACAGGGACCCGAAGCAGTGCCGCATGAAACTTAAGGAGCTGAGGCAAGCCTACCAGAAAACCAGAGAGGCGAACGGCCGCTCCGGGTCAGAGCCCCAAACATGCCGCTTCTATGATGAGCTGCATGCCATTTTAGGGGGTTCAGCCACCACTACCCCAGCCGTCTTGTTTGACTCCTTCAATGGAGATGGAGGCAATACGGAAGCAGGTTTTGGGGATGAAGAAGAAGATGATGATGAGGTTGTCGATAGCTCACAGCAAGCAAGCGGAGAAACCGTTTTTCCCGACAGCCAGGAACTGTTTCTCACCCTGGACCTGGAGCCAGTACCCCCCGAACCCACCCAAGGCTGCCTCCTGGACCCAGCAGGTGGAGAAGGGACCTCTGGTGAGTGTACCTTTTAAAATACTATACATGGTTTAAAAGCAAGCATGTGAAAGGATTACTTTGCCCAGGTATTCGTGGTTCTCCTAGATGTAGTCCTAAAGCCTTTGCAAAAGGTTTCTGGGGAGGGCAGCCTTATTGCATCCTTTATGGTAGGACACTTTACCACTCCAGGCCAGTAACACGTACTCGGGAATCATTGTAGAACAAAGCATTGCAGTGTATGTTTGCTGACATTCAAACAACATCCGTTCTTTATCTCTCTGTGTTATCCTCAGGAGAGTGAGATATAATTCATGGTCACCTGGTTGAAATAGAGTGCTTTTCTTCAGGGGACACTCAGAGGAGCCCATTCCTGCTGGGCTGTTTGCCTGTGGCTAAACAGAAATGTTCCCCGCTGTTAGCCACAGGGAGGGGGGAAGGTTGAGGGGGTAGTCATGCGGTGGGGGGAGGCAAAATGCGACCTTGTAACGAAAGCACATGTGCTATGTATGTAATGTTAACAGCAAGGTTTACCCTGAAAGAGTGTAGCCACTGTTTTATAAAATGTCTTTTTAAATACCGCTGTCCCTTTTTTTTTCTCCACCAGCTGCATGTGTTTCAATGATCACAGGATCTTCTCCTTCCCAGAGGCTAGTGAAGCTTAGAAAGAAAGAAAAAAACGCACTCACGATGAAATGTTCTCCGAGCTCATGCTGTCCTCCCACACTGACAGAGCACAGACGAATGCATGGAGGCAAATAATGTCAGAGTGCAGGAAAGCACAAAATGACCGGGAGGAGAGGTGGCGGGCTGAAGAGAGTAAGTGGCGGGCTGAAGACAGGGCTGAAGCTCAAATGTGGCGGCAGCGTGATGAGAGGAGGCAGGATTCAATGCTGAGGCTGCTGCAGGACCAAACCAGTATGCTCCAGCGTATGGTTGAGCTGCAGCAAAGGCAGCTGGAGCACAGACTGCCACTGCAGCCCCTCTGTAACCAACCGCCCTCCTCTCCAAGTTCCATAGCCTCCACACCCAGACGCCCAAGAACGCGGTGGGGGGGCCTCCGGCCAACCAGCCACTCCACCACAGAGGATTGCCCAAAAAAAAGAAGGCTGTCATTCAATAAATTTTAAAGTTGTAAACTTTTAAAGTGCTGTGTGGCATTTTCCTTCCCTCCTCCACCACCCCTCCTGGGCTACCTTGGTAGTCATCCCCCTATTTGTGTGATGAATGAATAAAGAATGCATGAATGTGAAGCAACAATGACTTTATTGCCTCTGCAAGCGGTGATTGAAGGGAGGAGGGGCGGGTGGTTAGCTTACAGGGAAGTAGAGTGAACCAAGGGGCGGGGGGTTTCATCAAGGAGAAACAAACAGAACTTTCACACCGTAGCCTGGCCAGTCATGAAACTGGTTTTCAAAGCTTCTCTGATGCGTACCACGCCCTCCTGTGCTCTTCTAACCGCCCTGGTGTCTGGCTGCGCGTAACCAGCAGCCAGGCGATTTGCCTCAACCTCCCACCCCGCCATAAACGTCTCCCCCTTACTCTCACAGATATTGTGGAGCACACAGCAAGCAGTAATAACAGTGGGAATATTGGTTTCGCTGAGGTCTAAGCGAGTCAGTAAACTGCGCCAGCACGCCTTTAAACGTCCAAATGCACATTCTACCACCATTCTGCACTTGCTCAGCCTGTAGTTGAACAGCTCCTGACTACTGTCCAGGCTGCCTGTGTACGGCTTCATGAGCCATGGCATTAAGGGGTAGGCTGGGTCCCCAAGGATACATATAGGCATTTCAACATCCCCAACAGTTATTTTCTGGTCTGGGAATAAAGTCCCTTCCTGCAGCTTTTGAAACAGACCAGAGTTCCTGAAGATGCGAGCATCATGCACCTTTCCCGGCCATCCCACGTTGATGTTGGTGAAACGTCCCTTGTGATCCACCAGAGCTTGCAGCACTATCGAAAAGTACCCCTTGCGGTTTATGTACTCGGCGGCTTGGTGCTCCGGTGCCAAGATAGGGATATGGGTTCCATCTATGGCCCCACCACAGTTAGGGAATCCCATTGCAGCAAAGCCATCCACTATGACCTGCACATTTCCCAGGGTCACTACCCTTGATATCAGCAGATCTTTGATGGCGTGGACTACTTGCATCACAGCAGCCCCCACAGTAGATTTGCCCACTCCAAATTGATTCCCAACTGACCAGTAGCTGTCTGGCGTTGCAAGCTTCCACAGGGCTATCGCCACTCGCTTCTCAACTGTGAGGGCTGCTCTCATCTTGGTATTCATGCGCTTCAGGGCAGGGGAAAGCAAGTCACAAGGTTCCATGAAAGTGCCCTTACGCATGCGAAAGTTTCGCAGCCACTGGGAATCGTCCCAGACCTGCAACACTATGAGGTCCCACCAGTCTGTGCTTGTTTCCCGAGCCCAGAATCGGCGTTCCACAGCATGAACCTGCCCCATTAGCACTATGATGCATGCATTGGCAGGGCCTATGCTTTCAGAGAAATCTGTGTCCATGTCCTGATCACTCACGTGACCGCGCTGACGTCACCTCCTCGCCCGGTATCGCTTTGCCAGGTTCCGGTGCTGCATATACTGCTGGATAATGCGTGTGGTGTTTAATGTGCTCCTAATTGCCAAAGTGAGCTGAGCGGCCTCCATGCTTGCCTTGGTATGGCGTCCGCACAGAAAAAAGGCGCAGAACGATTGTCTGCCGTTGCTCTGACTGAGGGAGGGGCGACTGACTACAAGGCTTACAGGGTTGGCTTCAGGGAGCTAAAATCAACAAAGGGGGTGTCTTTACATCAAGGAGTATTTCAGGCAGGACTTCACGGAGGGTTCCAATAAGAAATGGTGCACCTAAGTTATCGTTCTTATTGGAACAAGGAGGTTAGCCTGGCCTCTGATTGATACATGGCTAGATTTACCTCGCTGCACCTTCTCTGTGAGTGACTGCAGTGTGACCTAGAGGAATGATTCCCCTAGACAGGGGAGGAGGCAAATGAGTACAAAACAAATCTGGTCTATTTCTTGTTTTGATCCACTCCATCTATCTTTTACATCTTTGGCTGGCAGCAGACGGTGCAGAAGGACTGCATGCCATCCACATCTCATGGCTGCTCGGCAGAAGATGGTACAGTACGACTGCTAGCCATCCTCATCTTTTGCCTGCCTGGCAGAAGATGGTACAGTACGACTGCTAGCAATCCGTATCGCCTGCCTGCTCACCATCAGACGGTTCAATAGGACTGACTGCAGGACTAAAGAGAATGACCTGGTCAAGTCACTCCAAATTTAGTCCCTGCGCCCATGTCTGTCCAGGTGCTCCCAGCCGACGTGGCCAGGAGCACCTCGGACATGACGATGACGGCTACCAGTCGTACTGTACCGTCTGCTGCCACAAGGCAAGGGGTTGCTGCTACTGTGTAGCAATGCCGTACCGTGTCTGCCAGCACCCAGGAGTGATAGGGTGACGGTTACCTGAGCGGGCTCCATGCTTGCCGTGGTATGGCGTCTGCACAGGTAACTCAGGAAAAAAGGCGCGAAACGATTGTCTGCTCTTGCTTTCACGGAGGGAGGGAGGGAACGGGGGCCTGACGATATGTACCCAGAACCACCCGCGACAATGTTTTAGCCCCATCAGGCATTGGGATCTCAACCCAGAATTCCAATGGGCAGCGGAGACTGCAGGAACTGTGGGATAGCTACCCACAGTGCAACGCTCCGGAAGTCGACTCTAGCCTCGGTACTGTGGAAGCGCTCCGCCGAGTTAATGCACTTAGAGCATTTTCTGTGGGGACACACACACTCGAATATATAAAACCGATTTCTAAAAAACCGACTTCTATAAATTCGACCTTATTCCGTAGTGTAGACATACCCTGTGATAGGGTATATCAGGCATTTGCTGCCCACCGCCAGAGACCTCACTGCCTTGGTACAGCCTGTCCTAGGAAAAGAAGGGCAATGAGTTTGGACTTCCAGTTGTTTAGAAAGGCCTCCCACAGTCAGCTGCTGGCGGAACCAGAAAGTTGTAGTCCTCTAGCAGCTAGAAGGGCTGGGAGCAGGCAAAGGCCAATCAGGGATCAGCAGGTCAGATGATAAGGACTGGCTGCTATTAGATGGCAGTTCTGGGTGAAGCAGAAGAAAAGATCTTCACTCTGCCTTAGCCCACAAAGCCAGGCTTTGTCAGGGGCTAATTCTGAGCACTCTTCTTTTAGATCAGTGAGAGGCTTTTGATTTATTTTGTGGCATGTGAGGCCCAGACAGGCCATCGTGAGTCCAATATTAATTGGACTTCGAATTAGGCATGCTCACTTCACAGGACACCCCACCCCCCCCACCCCCGCTTCAGGCAGGTCCATGACACACTTCTATCAGTATTGCTAAGCTTAGGCATGGTAACATTTGGTGTGACTTACTTTTGTGGATTGCAGACTCTGAAGGTGATTGGAACTTAGGTTTTAGTCATTTTATATGCATCCCTAAAGTGAGTTTGCAGTGTATGGAGCACGCTGATGTTGAACAAAGTTTAGTACTCAATGTCCTTTTGTCTGTTATGAAACACATGCTTTTGGGGACAAATATCAGAGCAGGAGTCCTGAGATTCATTTTTAGCAGAATTTACCATCACTGTGGGTTTACTGCCTTTATGCACACAAATACGTATTTAGCCATCTATTGGCCATTGAACTACAAGCCACATACTTTATCCTTCCCCTAACCAATCTCCTGCATTGCCCTACGGACTCTTACTTCATTACTTCTCTGTCGTTTTCTTCCTGGGTGCAGAACTATGCTCTACTGCCTTAGGGTTTTCTGTGCTTGTGGAAGGTGAGCAAGCTTTGGTGTGTTTTTGTATCCTGAATTCTCAAGCTGTTTTTAATCTCTGGTAGCTGTAAACTCCATGGCACCAGAAATCTAGCATGCTGAACTGGTATCTAGTACGTGGCAATTACACCTCCCAGTATTAAAATTGGACTCAATTGCACAGTGTCTTGTGTGTGCCATCTCATTACTGTTTTGCTTTTATTATAATCTAGAAATTTAAAAGATTATTATTTCCATTATATTTAAGGGTGACCACTAAAACTTTCTTGTTTAATTCTAGGTGTTATGTTTGCAACAAAAAAGGACGGCTGGTAAATGCACCCTATGTGGACAACTCCTACAAGTGGGCTGGTGGCGGCTTTCTTTCTTCAGCAGGTGACCTCCTGAAATTTGGAAATGCCTTGCTGTACAGTTATCAAGTTGGACAGTTTAAAAACAGTACCAAGAAACTTCTTCCTGGCTACCTCAAACCAGATACGATTACAATGATGTGGACCCCAGTGCCAAACACTGAGGTGTCATGGGATAAGGATGGAAAATATGCAATGGGTTGGGTTGTTGTGGAGAGAAAGCAAGAATATGGTTTTTGCAGACAGCAGCGACACTACATCTCCCATACTGGTGGAGCAGTGGGTGCAAGCAGTGTCCTGCTTATTCTTCCTGAAGAGTTGGACTCTGAGGTTATAAACAGTGGGTTAGTGACCCCTCCCAGGGGAGTAATTGTTAACATTATTTGTAATATGCAGTCAGTTTCCCTCAACAGCACTGCCTTAAAGATTGCAAAAGAATTTGAAAAAGACAAATTGGCATGATACTTTGATTAAAATATAGTGTAGGTCTGAATAACTGTACTGTAGTATTGAAATAGGAACAAAGTTTTTAAAAACATAAGGGTACACGTGAGCGCCAAGATTGCTAGGAATACACATTTATCAGATTGTAAAGAAATTAACCTATATGACTGTTGTTAGTGGTGCTACATTTTTGTGTATTTGGAAGTCTTTGCTCAGGGAAGTAGCTCTGTAGTTGCTAACTTATGGAAAAGGGGTGAAAAAAGGCATTCTAAGAGAACACAGTTATTATGTAAATCAGCCATGCAAATCACCAATGCTGGAGCAATGTTTTTTCATATCAAGCCAAGGTACTGACCAGTCAAGATCGATAAATATTGTTGTTGGCCTTTACCAGAAAGAGGGTGATGTTTACTCTTTGTCTTCTAGACACTTTTGTATTAGCAAATAAATAATTTCCTTAAATGTAGTAAAATTAAGGAAAACTTGTATAGAATCAAATAATCACAACATGCAAGACTGACTTCGTTTATTGCCATGTTATATTTTTTCACATTCATGCTGGCGAAAGTTGTTCACCAGTATTTTTGAACAGTCACTTTAAAAATAGATATTTTGCTTTTTAAAAAACATTGACTAGAAAGTTTTGTATTTCTGTCCAAAAACAAACCCCACTGAAATGAAACTGAATTTGCTCCCAGGCTGAGGATGACTATACACTAGATTTCATCAGAAGCATGTTTTTTAACAGAGTTGCAACACTCAAGTTCTTGTTCAAAATTAGAAAAGGATGAAACTTAGCATGGTGAGTTAAGCTGGTCTTTCATCTTTTAGAGGACTGCTTTTCTATTCTGACTGGTACAAAACAAATGAGTGAAGCCAGCCTGCTGGCCTAGTGGTATTCCTTTACTCTTTTGTGTTGTATCAGAATTAAAATATTCTATATAATGAGCAAAATCATGAGAGATTATTCTTGAAGTCAGTATCAGAATTCCCACTGACTTCAAGAGGAGCAAGATCACACCCAGAGTATCTCTCACTTCCCAATTCAGAAGCTGTGCTGTGCGGACAACTCTGCTCAACAGTAATCGCCTCTGGATGAGCAAGAAGTGATGCTGAGAGCTTTCCAAAGGAAATCTCATCTGTGCTACAGAGGCACAAGGAATATTGAATCAGGGATCCAGCACCTAAGGGTGCTCCATAATGGCTGTGGAGGTTCTCTTCTCTCTCTCTCTCTTTCCAGAGGGACACTAAAGAAGATCAGCTAAATGATCTCTTAGTATTTAGTCATCCTTCACTTAAAAACAATCTACGTTCTTTCTTTCAGAGTCTCCTTTAGTTAATCTAGTTTTGCCTTGAATATCTTCAATATGGGCAATTATGTTCTCTCTTTTTGGCAGTTTACTCTATTGTTTAATTAAAACCTCTACAAAAGGCTTCCTGCTACTTTTTTTTCTTAATTTTAAACAATTTTGGTTATACTTCCTAACAGGAAAAACTTGTCTAAAATTCCCATAAAATCTTTTAGACAAGGACGTATTTTATATATCTCCTTACCACCTTTTTCTGTTGTTTTTACATGATGAATTTTTAATTCAATCTTTTTTTCACTGTAGATGTGCCAACTTCTTACTTGTTTTCCCCTACAAATTTAACACATTTAGCCCAGATTGAGTTTCTTGGAGTGCAAGAACTGCTTAAATAATCTATTAACTTTGTTCCTTTCATGTGCATCTTTTGGTTAAATTTGTCACCAGCAAAACAATTTTTGATACTGGCTTTGTTAGAGAGACCATGTCCTCCTTGTTCAGTGATGAGGCTGTTGTCTCCCCTATATTTAAAAAAAAAACAAAACAGGAATTTTACAAGAACTGTGAAATGTTTTATTATTTAATATATACGCTTACTGAAGTTTGAGCAGATGGAAAGGTAGTATAACATGCATATGATTTAAATGTGCATGTCTATATAGATAATGCAGAGTTGAGGCATTACCTATGTTCCTTTTGTTCTCATGTAATACTATTTATTCAGAGATGGCCAAGTGTTCACAGGCTCAAAAGCAATCTGCAGAAGATGATCATAAGAAGGACTTGCTATAATAGTAGCAGATCTTCTGTATTCTCATTTTATGAGTTCTGATTACAATGTAACGATCAATCTGGATTTTAAAATGTACAGACTGGAAAATGAAAGTTGTGAGGTTTTTTTTTAAACATTTACAGTATGGTCTTTATTCATTTATTTTAGCAAACATTTTGCTTAATTATAATGGATTTTGATAAAGCTGTACCTGTAATCCAGAATACTGTTTTAGTATTAATAGTGAGTTAAAGGAATTTTAAGTACATTTTTTTTCTTCCTGTATATCATGTGCACAGAGCATCAGGTTGGTGTACTAAAAAAAAAAATCACTGAACTCCCCCACACATGTAGGTAGGTACTCACAATGCTACTGCTGCTGTTGATATTGCAGAGCTTGGCTAGCATTCTTATAGCCCCTGTGCTTGCATACTTCACTGGTGATGTATTTCTTCATGAGGTTGCAGAGTGGGAAGAATGCTGAATATGTACATCTTTTCCCAAATTATATCTGGTTTCGCAGGAGCATGCCCCCACCCTTACTCAAAACCTTAAACACAAAAGTTGCTCCAAAATGAATCTCTAACACTGATGCAGGTGCCACAGCACTGCTTAGCAATTCTGCTTCTCTACCTGAAGGGGAAGGATACTACAGGCAGTAGCTGAAAGAACATTGGCTTGCCTGTCCCTAACTCTGCTACCACCCTTAGCATTTGTTTCACAAAGATTTGACTTCAACCATGTGGAGAAATACCATGTCAGTGCCGCATTCACATTTCTCCTGTTATAGTTTGAGATGTGACATACCAAGAAATTTATTTTTATTATAGATGATCTGTGATATTTAGCAGAATTGTCAGTGGTTTACTTTACACAGATTCCTAATTAAATGTAAATGCCTGTCTAGTGCTTTCATGATTATAGTTAGTTATTTTATGCCTTAAACAATAAAAACTCATTTTATTAAACTTTGTTTTGTGCTAAGTGAGTTTGCTTCTTGGCTGACCAAAACTATATTATCTAGTCAGTGTTCTAAAAATTATTTTTTTTTTAAAAATGGGAAAAAATGCTCATGGATGCTGAGGATTGGGCTTCTTCTAAAGTAGCCAGGAGCTAGTTTGACATTTTCGTATTGTCACAAAATCAGTTCATGTAATTTTTAACCTAAATCTTTAACACTGATGGAAAAATATATCCAGTATAAAAACAATGGAGATAAAGGTTGTAAACTTGTCACATTATAATTGGAACGCTCTTTCATAGTCTTGCACAACATTTATCAAGTCACTAGATACTCAACAGCAGAAATCTGTACTGTTTCATAAAACATGAGTTGTTTGCCCTGGATGGCTTAGTTCCTGCCGGGTTCATGAAAAGCTGACAGCCTATAAGCTATTAAATGCAAAAACACTAAAACGTAAAACTTCTACTGTAACATGTTGTTGCTGCTTTATTTTTTTTCTATATCATAAATACTCTGGAAATAGTGATCTTTGCTTAATGGTTCTTAAAAGTAAGGGTTTTATGGTTGTGGAGAGGGGGTTTATCAAAAACAAACTTACTGACCATTGCATTGGATCAGATAAAGATCTAATATAACATGCATATACCCAAGCATATTGCTCAGACTACCACAGCGCATACAGCACTAGTGATAGGAAACACCCCAATGTAAGTATTTGAAATGGGTATGAAAGCAAAATTCATGGCAAGAAATAAGTTTGAAAACACTTTTAGCAATCAAAGCTACTAGTGAGAACATTTTACCAGCGTACACATAGCAGTTGTAGACTTTCTATATCCAAAAAGAACATACTTACCTCACTGTGGAGGTAATTGCCTTTTTTTTTTAAATAAAAAGCAAACACATTCTTGCTTCTTGAAGGTAAATCAGAATCACTGGTTGATGTAATTTGCTGTATGGAAGCATTACAGGAGTTTACATCTCATTTAAGCTACTGCCAGCAGCCAGGATTAGACAGAACGACAAGATGGGTTATTCAGCTACTCTGGTTTGGCAATACTTAGTTATTCCAGGTTTTCTTAAAATCTCATGTGTGAAAAGGAATATCAATCACTAGTTTTAGCTTGTGCTTATATCTAGAAAGAATTGAGTGCCCTACTTGCCTCACTGGCATTTCTAACAGGCTGTGGGCAGTGTTTAGCCACCTAGAGCAATTTGAATGATACATCAAATCTGACTTGAGTTACTTTGCTCTTAAGTTTTCCTGTGTTTGTCATGAAATCTTAATATGGTTTAAAGTTGGTAGAATATTTAATAGTTATGTAGGGATCAACTAATTGACAGAAGCCACTCTGCACCTTTAAGAAAAACATACATACCAAGGATTTTTTTTAAATGAAGAGATGGACACTGAGAATTCATTTTCACTTTCTAAGAAGTGCAGTAAAACATCTCAAACTGATGCAAATACAGTATCAAGCATTATTTTTTATTGATTTGAAGCTGACATCATGCTCTTACCACAAAAGAATAGTTTAACTTGGGAAAGACAAAATTTCCAATGCCAGCCAAACGACGAGAAGATGTACTTTATGCAATTTTGAAAAAAAGTTCTGTTTACATATAAATCAAGACATTACTATAAAATTATTCTTCTTAAGATATAGATTTAAGAATGCAGTCTACATGGTTTACCATGTAAAGAAATAACTGAAATGTCAATTGTTAGTATTCCATGGTAAATTAGAAAGAGAAGCAGTCCTTTTAAAAACAAAAGCCAACCAATTTTTTTTCCTCGAGCTGGTTAATTGTTATGCATAATATCTTTTTAGAATTTACAATGCTAATTTATGGTCTTATAACAGAATAAAACCTATTTAATAGCAATTTACTAGCCTTAACAAGCATTATACCAACATACTTTATTTTCTAGATTAACCCTGTCACAGAATGGAACTAACTTTTTGAATTGAATTTTATTCATTTCCTTGTGACTTGATGCCATTCATAGCTCTCTAATAGTTTGCTGTCTAATAAGTATTTGTTCATATGCCATATCCCCCATGCAGAGAGAATGCTTTCTAGTTTTCCTATGGAAAAGTGTTTGCTTTATATATCCATCTACCAGTTTTAACCCCATGTATCACAACAGCAGCAAAAAAAAAAAAAGCATCGGGGGTAACCATGTTAGTTTGTATCCACAAAAGCAAGGAGGAGTCTGGTGGCATCTTAAAAACTAACAGATTGGGCACAAACTTTCATGGGGAAAAAACCCCACCATGCATCTGAAGAAGTGGGTTTTTTACCCACGGAAGCTTATGCCCAAATAAATCTGTTTTAAAAAAAAATTTTTCCCCCCTATATTTAAGCATTAAGGTATTCCTGCAGCAGTTTCCATTTGCCTTTCATTTCTATAGCTGATATAGCAGTGGTGATTAGTCAGTTTATAATTAACAAAACGGTGTGCAGCAAGTCTTAAGTTCCGATTCTTGTGAGGAATGGCATCACCCATTCAAATACAGTAATAAAAAGCTCTAAAAATAGAGCTGAATTACCCATAGACTTCCAGAAAAATTGTGCACATTAAGACATTTTATTGGGGGAGAGGGGGGAAAAAAACCCCACCAGATAATTGCTGGTGTTTCTTACAAAGTAGAATAATTAACTTGTTAGATTAACCGACGTTTTTGAACAGATAAGGCTTCCAGGAGCATATAACGTGAGTCATGTTGGCAAAGGGAGCATTCAATGTTGCTTTCTTCTAAATGAGCAGCCTGTAAACAAATCACATAAAAGGATTCAAAATGGGATAGTCCTTAAATTGTTATAGGAGACAACCCTGAGAACATCCTATTGCCCTGGCTATTTCTGTAGCTGAGTTTACATAAATAATGGGTTTAATTTACTTTTCCTCTACAAGACATTCAAGTGAAAAATTAGCATTTCAGATCAGGCCTAATCTGATTATTATAATGACATAGCTACATTTTTACATCTCAATGTGCAGTGAGAGGGGCTTTATGCCTATGCCATTGAAAGCTTAACTTTGCATCTTTTTAAAGGCAGATCTCCTACTCCCTCCTCCAGTGGCAAACACCCTAAATTGCAGTGATTTCTCTGGTAAAGGTGGGTTGTTCTGTAGTTTGGTCCGCCTGCAGCCTTATTCCAGGTACCCTGCGCTCCTGTAAACTCTTCTGTGAATGTACATATATGCAGCACTACTATTTTATGCCTATATAGCCATAGTTGTTGGCCTGTTTTACCACTGAAAAGTATAGCCCAGAAATCAACTTTAAATGCATACTTTTTTTCTGAAAAGAGATTAAATATAACCTCATGGGGTTTTTTATACCACCTTTCATATTTTAAGCATCTTGCTGCACTTAAATAGAAATGAGTTAAACACTGGTTCTACCCCAGTTATCTATGCAAACAGAGCAGCCATTATATACTCAACTATAGTTTGACAAAAACAAATTTTAATCACAGGGAATGTTAACCAAGGAATCTTGCTGATACTAGGGGGAGAGGGCAAGCAGAGACTGTTTTAATCTGACAGCAGTACGCCATAGCATGACAGTGAACATGTGACCCAGGGACTTAAACCTGATAACCTTCAGGTTCAGAAGTAAATGAACCATACTATAAACTTTGGCCATATGCTTACTGTTAATCTGAAAGGAATTACAATTCAGAGTATAGGGAATCATTAAAGCCTATTCAGGGTATTTAACTGATGAATACTGATTTAGTTACACCGCCCTTATATAATGCAAAAAAGACCAGCTGCAGATACAGTTGCAATCCAGCTCCCAATTTACCAGAAATCAACACTTCTCAAACACACACTCACTTCTGAGGGATCTGAAGAATGTTCATTTTCAGTCTTTGTTTTTTAAGCCACTGAGAAAATGAAACCTTTAGCACTTTGCAAGTATATTAATGCACAGCCTTCAAAGGAATAAAACTGGCTTAATTATTAAACATACTCCCTTACCTTCTGTAAGCCTGGCCTTTCCTCCAGTAGGCTGGCACAACACAGTTGAGCACCCAACGCACAGAACCACTGTCTGAGCATGGCTGAACACTGTGGTGATCTTGTAGCATCCTAAAAGGGAATACTGGTAAACTTAAAGTGGTTAAATATTTAAAGAGACATAGCAAAGTCTGCATCTATTTAGTTTACAACCTTCCTCCAACAAAAAGTTGGCAACTGCAAGATACTAGACAATTACATTTAAAAGTTCGTGATATTAGCAGTTGGACATTGCCTACAACAATACAAGTTACTCTAGGATGACACACAACTGTTCTACTGAATCAAGTCTCTGAAGCCTTGTCTACACTATCTAGTTAATCTCTCACTATTATGACTCCATGTGGGCAAAATTAGATATGACTGATTAAAATACCAAGAACTAGCTTACATTTGTACTCCCATTATTGATACCACTAGTGCATTTGGAATAATGAAAGATTTACAAAAGTACAGCTAAGAGCATCTATTGTGTGTCACCTGAACAACAGGCTTAGCTTTTCTTTGCCAAAACCCCATCCATTTCACTCAAATTTTTAATATACATTTGGGAGAAAAAATCTAAGAGCCTGAAGCATAAGAGAGCTCCTAAGTCAGTCCTCTGGCAAAAACAAAGTGAAACCCTGCTATTCTAATATAAAAAGCAAACAGAAGAGTTCTGAAAAAAAAATCAAACCCTCTTTATTGGAGCACAGAAAGTACACTCATTTTCCCTTTTATAGCAGATTTACGCAACAATTAGGAATGATATTTCATTGACCTTTCATTATCAGTCTTCACTGCACATAAGTTTCATTATTGTTATGCATAATGAAAGGGTAAAACTCTTAAATATTTACCTGGACACTTTACATCCATAAAGTAGGAATTTGGACTCTGCACCAGACGTTTCTTTTTGTGCTTTCTTTTCTCCTCCTCTAGAGATGGATGTGCTATGTCTCTATCCAACTAGATTTAATAGCAACAAAGGGTAAGTCATGGTATTGGATGGTAAATACTGCTCAATCCAGTTACATTAGTTGGGTGGGAGATTTCCTGTTGAGTTTATGCTGCTGTTTTGTTCTTAGTTAGTATATGTATATCAGTACACCAGTTCCAATGCTTTAAAACTAAAACCAACAGCATATGCAAGCATTTGTGTGTTAGAAACACCTGCAATACCACCACTACCTTTGGAGATGCTTCTTATTGTAATAGGTTTCAGAGTGGTAGCCGTGTTACTCTGTATCAGCAAAAAGAATGAGGTATATTTGTGGCACCTTAGAGACTAACAAATTTATTTGAGCATAAGCTTTTGGGGGCTAAAACCCACTTCATCAGATGCATGCAGTGGAAAATACAGTAGGAATATATATATATATATATATATACACACACACACACAACATGAAAAATGGGTGTTGCCTTACACACTATAATGAGAGTGATCAATTAAGGTGAGCTATTATCAGGAGAAAAAAACCTTTTGTAGTGATAATCAGGATGGCCCGTTTCCAACAGTTGACAAGAAGGTGAGAGTGACAGTAGGGGGGATAATAAACATGGGGAAATAGTTTTACTTCATGTAAAAAGAAAAGGAGTACTTGTTGCACCTTAGAGACTAACCAATTTATTTGAGCATAAGCTTTTGTGAGCTACAGCTCACTTCATCTGATGCATCAGACTAACATGGCTGCTACTCTGAAACCTTACTTTGTGTAACGACCCATCCACTCCCAGTCTTTATTCAAACCTAATTTAATGGTGTCCAGTTTGCAAATTAATCCCAATTTAGCAGTCTCTCATTGGAGTCTGTTTTTGAAGTCTTTTTTTTTTAAAGTCTTCAAAACCAGATTCCAAGGAGACTAGTCAATTGTTGGAAATGGGCCATCCTGATTATCACTACAAAAGGTTTTTTTCTCCTGCTGATAACTCACCTTAATAGATCACTCTCATTATAGTGTGTATGGCAACACCCATTTTTTTATGTCCTCTGTGTGTGTATCTATCATATCTATCGTCCTACTGTATTTTCCACTGTATGCATCCGATGAAGTGGGTTTTAGCCCATGAAAGCTTATGCTCAAATAAATTTATTAGTCTCTAAGGTGCCACAAGTACTCCTCATTCTTATAGTAATGTAATAGAACATGTACTATACTAGGACACACACTATTACATCGTTCTTTCCAATGCTATGTCTCTCACTATTGAACTAGCTGCATGAATCAATTCATCACTCTTGACTAAAAAAAATCAGATGTGAGTAGTGGAATAAAGAAAACTGGCAATGATTTCCGGATAGTTTGTTTCAGAGAGGGATTTCCAGTTCTACAATCTATCTTGGTTTCAAAAATCAGTGTGAAAGCATCAGGCTGCCATCACTGGAAAGGATAAGTGGGTTGCTGGACTAGGCATTTGTACACAAATAAAACAGGAATGCCTGGAAAAAACAAAGCTGCTAAAACCATCCATAATGGAACTGATGATTAAAGAAAACTCCTAAAACCTAGGCCACTGAGCTAACTCAAGGTAGCTGGAGTGCAGCCAATAGGCCAGCGCCAGTACCATGTGATTGATTGTTCCTTGAATGTTTTTCAAAAGACAACCCCACAGCTGCCACCTGCTAATCTGATGGTTCAGAACAGATTAAACCAATTAAGCACCCAACCCTCCCAAAGTGCAAACAAGTGTCCTCCGTGTTATCCACAGCAGAAATGAAACAGGGGCCAGCGTGGTCTAGAGGGGGCTCAATCCGCCTGTCTTTGACTTGAATGACTAAACTTTGTCTTCACTAGAGCAGGATGAGATATAACACCCCTACCCCCGAACTGGACTCCTTCCTGGCAGAGATAGTCCACACACAAGATAAAGGGAGAGGAAGAGGGCGGGAAAAGGGATTTAGGAAGGTCCCACAGTGGGGCCCCTAGCACTCTCAGCCCCACTACAGAGAAGCGGGGGGAGGGGGACGCGGCGGGCAGTCTCAGCAGCCAGGCCCCTGGCATCACAGACCCCAGGACGGGAGATTGGAGCACCTAGGCCCCAGGTGGCATCACAGACCCCAGTACAGGGCAGGACGGGAGATCGAAGCAGCCAGGCCCGTGGCGCTCTCATTCCCCTTTGGCGCAAGGCTGCTTTATTCTGAGAATCCAACGCGAGAAGCCAGTAACGGGCGTCCCGGCACGTGCGAAGGGCACGAGGCGCCCTCAGCCTCCCGTGAGCATGGGGCGCCCTGCTAACGTCGCCGCCCCCCATGTCCTGGGTGTCAGTTACTCCGTCCCCTAGGGCCGTTAGTGTCACGTGGCTGCGCCAACTCCCCAGTGTCCCTCCCGCCCAGCGCAGTGCCAGGATAATCCCCCCCGCGTCACATCTATCCCGGTCACGAGGGGAGGGTTGCCCGCGCTGCGGGCCCCTGGAGCTGGGTCCCATACACAGGGCTGGGGGAGGGCACATTCCCCCGGCCGCAGTCTGAGGCCCTTCACCCCACCCTTCAGGGGGCTGCTAAGGTGATTCACTCGCTGGGTCCCAACGCTGTAAACAAAACAACTCACAGGCATGTTGTCTCCCCAACCGGAAGTACCCTTCGAGTGAATGACAAGTGAACGGGGCGGGCCTGTCGGGCCACGGCAACGAATCTGCGCTCATAGGCCGACTGCCGCTTCCGGGAGGCGGCGCGCAAGAAGCGTGGTGGTCTTTTCTCTATGGTCCTCGTGGCGCTCTCATCTCTCCTATGGTGGGGCTTGGTGAGTCTCTGCCCTGGCGAGTTACGGGTATCCGAGCGCTTTTCAACTCGCTTCCCCCGCGTGAGTCCTTCAGACTCCCCGGCCTTGCGCTTCGATGGGGAGACCGTTAGCCAGCCTGGATCCCGGCGGCCGGCAAGAACCTTGCTTGCAGCTTCCCACACAGACAGGACGGAGGTGGGCACAATCCGGCCGCTCTGCGGGGAGACCCCAGGGCCAGCGGCCTGATACGCAGCCCTGATCCCTGCCGACCCACGCCAATGACGGGCTCCGAGGGTGGATGGCTAGCTACTGGGCACCCCTTCCTGACAGGGCCGCAAGGCCTGGCTGCCCCTGCGGAGACCACGGGGCCCTGCACCCAACGCTGAGGCTAGCGCTTCTGGGGTGACCAAGCGAGTCCCACAGAGACAGCAGGCGAGCCTCAGGCCTGGCTCTCTACAGTACAAAACATTGGCGATACAAAACATCTTTTCTACCAAGAAAACCTCCACCTTATTCTACAGGAAGTGTCCCAGGACCTTGTAGAGCAGTGGTTCTCAACCTTTCCAGACTGCTGTCTCCCTTTCAGGAGTCCGTTTTGTTTTGCTTACCCCAAGTTTCACCGCATTTAAAAATGACTTGCTTACAAAATCAGACATAAAAATACAGAAGTGTCACAGCACACTAGGACTAAAAAATTGCTTACTTTCTCATGTTTGCCATATAATTATAAAATAAATCAATTGGAATATAAATATTCTACTTACATTTCAGTGTGATATTTGAGCCTCTGTTTCACTTGTGAGCCTTGTCTGAAGCCCATGCCGTGCCACCCGAGACTGAAGCATGGAACTTAGCTTTATGGGCCCCCCTGTGCATGGGGCCCCAGGCAATTACCCTGCTTGCTACCCCCTAATGCTGGCCCTGCACTTGTGACCCCCTAAACCTGTCCTGTAATCCCTCTGATGGTCGCAACCCCCAGGATGAGAAACTGATCTAGAAGAATTGAGTATGCCCTGGAAGACCTCTGTGTACCCCCACGGGTATGCATACCCCTGGTTGAGAAACACTGCTGTAGTGTTTCAGGCCATTATATAGGCTTTCCACTTTTAATGGTTTCTTCTCTAGGGCACATAAATTGAGTTATGACAGAATAACAGTAAGCTGACAGTGTCTCTCGATGATCTGATGTGTTGATGGTAGGGGCATTTTAAAAATTATATTTTTGTATAATTTTTAGATTAAAAAGAAAAGGAGTACTTGGGGCACCTCAGAGACTAACAAATTTATTTGAGCATAAGCTTTCATGAGAAGTGAGCTGTAGCTCACGAAAGCTTATGCTCAAATAAATTTGTTAGTCTCTATAATGCCACATGTCCTCCTTTTCTTTTAGTGAATACAGACTAACATGACTACTACTCTGAAACCTTTTAGATTAAAGCATTTATAATACAAATTGCATTATAAATGCTTTAATCTGAAAAGACTCCGCTAACACTTGGCTCTGTTTACTGTCCTACTAGTTATCAGTACAGAGCAGCTGACTTGCTTTATAATACTTTCCTCTCCCTTCCAGTCTTTTGCCTTCAAATGTATCCTATTTACCTGTAGGTTGAAAATAAAAATGTAACAACCAGATGGTTGTTTCGGGAGGAGGATTATAAAATTCTTCGACCAAGACAATACCTTCATTATACATAACTCACCAAAGAAATGACAAAGCATCCTCCTCCTTTTCCCCTCCTACATTACCATTCCATTCTTTTAATTTTTCTCCTGCTAGAACACTCTAATGCCCTATGAAGATTTTTGAGTTAGAGTTTACATTAAAAATAGAGGTTTCTAGGGAAGGAGAGGCACAGAAGCATGATCCAAAAGCAGGATGTCAGCGCCACGGTTGAGTTCTGGCTCTCTATTTTGAGTTTATTTGGAGCTTCATTTTGTAGTGTTCGCTGCTTACTGTGTCAAAGTGTGAGTGCTTGCCACTGTCAGCTCAGTGCTCAGAATGTCTACATAGATCCCCCTATGCATCCCCTTAAAAGCAAATACTACAGCTGCAATTCAAATGTTAAAAAAATAAAATACAAGTTTATTTTGTTGCAGAATAAGAACAGGAAATTAAAGATGTTGAACATCAACTGTGTAAGGGGTAACTTGAAAGATTCCTGAAGATGGACTGGAAACATCAAGGCCCAGTTTAATAGTAGTTATGTTTAGAAAAAGGTGACTGAAAACTTTTTGTTGTCTAACAGCTGAAGTTGAGCTTCTCTAAATGCATGCATCATAGTGTCCTTTTGCTGAACTATCCCTTTTTGCATAGAATACTTCTCCATTGTGGTTGCAAGGCAGAACTTGAGTATCCTGCTTACCCCCTGTTTCACTCGGTTCTGCTCCATTCATTGCCTTTTGGAGATGGGATATTTTTCTGGGGTTTGCTCTGTGGTGTGGTCAGAGTATATGGTGGATTTTGATTAGAAATTATCTTCTTGATGTACACAGATTACAATATTATTTTTCCTGGACTTGGTCTACCCCAGTGATTCTCAACATTTTTTCATTTGTGGACCCTGGAAAAATTTCAAATGAAGGTGAGGACCCCTTTTGAAATCTATTGTCTGTATATATATAGTTGAATTCTGTTCAGTTAGTTTTCAGTCTAATACTTTCACGAATCCCTCAGACATAGTGTTGCATGGAGCACAGGTTGAGAACCACTGGTCTACACTACAGAGTTATGTGGACGTAAGGCTTACATTGACCTAATTATGTCAGTGTCTACACTAGAATGCTACTTATGCCGAAGTAAGTGGCCTGCTACACTGATATCATAACTCCACCTCCAAGAGGCATAGTGCTTATGTCAGCGTAGTAAGGGTGACGCAGTGTCCGTGTAGACCAGGATCTCAAACATGCTGCCCTGCCCCTGCACTGCTCTGGAAAGCGGCTGGGACTGGGTGGAGAGGGAGGCACAGGGGTCTATGTGTTGCCCTGGCCACTCCTCCAGGTACCTCCCCCGAAGCTCCCATTGGCCATGGTTCCCCGTTCCTGGCCAATGGGAGCTTTGGGGGAGGTACGTGGAGGAGCGGCCAGGGCAATACACAGACCCCTGTGCTCCCCCCGCTCTCAGGTCCCGGCTGCTTCCCGGAGCAGCGTGGTGGCAGGGCAGGCAGGCAGGCAGGGAGCCTGCCCTGACCCCGGTGTGCGGCGGGCCAGACCTGCTCCCCGAACCCCTTCTGCAGCAGAACCCCCTGCTGCACCCCACATCCCTCCTGCACCCTGACCCCCTTCCCTGAGCCCCCTGCTGCACCCCCACCCCTCTTGCACCCTGACCCCCTGCTGCACCCCACACTGTGACCCCCTTCCCTGAGCCTCCTGCCACACCCCACACACCTCCTGCACCCCAGCCCCCTGCCCAGAGCCACCTGCTGCACCCTGACCCCCTGCCCTACCCTGCACCCCAAGCCCCTGCCCTGAGCTCCCTGCCGCACCTGCACCCTTCTGCACCCCCGGGGGGCAGGGAGGCGGCGGAGTTGGGGTGGGGATTTCAGGAAAGGGGTTGGAATGGGGGCAGGGAAGGGGTGGGAAGAGGGGGGCAGGGGCGGGGCCTCATGGAAGGGGTGGAGTGGGGGCGGGGTCAGGGCAGCAGGGGGTGGTCAGTGTCCTGGGCTTACAGCTGGATCCCCCAGCCTGGAGTGACAGCTGAGCACAGGTTGAGCATGGGAGCCTTCCAGCTGTGAAATTGACATTCTTGTCAGTGTCAGGGCTCCAGCTGGGAGCCTCCCATACTGCTGACAAAAATGTCAATTTCAGCATTGGTTGGCTCTGTGCTGTTAAATTGACTGGGGGCTGGGCTCACAGCTGTCACCCTGGGATGGGGTGGGGGCTCTAGCTATGAGCTTTGTGCAGCTGTCAGTGCCACACAAGGCCCCACTTCAGTTGGTGTAAACTCTCCTGGTGAGAACATGCACCACCAGCAGAAGGAGAGTAGTGTAGACACCAGCAGCTGATTAAATTACTGCTGTAGCTGTAGCAGGTTGGCCTAAATTAAATCAACCTAATTTTGTACTGTAGACAAACCCCTAGAAAGAGATACTTATTGACTGATCATGACTTCACAATAATAATTTAATTTCTAATGGCTTGTTTAGAAGAGGGAAATTTATACAGGTGTAACTAGATTGATGTTACAGGCAGATTTCCACACTGTAGATCTAAGTTCAGTTAATACTTAAGTTCACTTAAATGGCATGTTTGATCTGGAGACTCTGTCGGCCTGGGGTCTTATCTGTATTACAAACTGAAGCAGTTTAAGAAAAATATATTTTTAGATTGGTTTTAAGTGGACTCTTAAATGAATTTTAACTTGTCATATTGATTTAGCTTCAATTGGCAAGGACATTTGAAGCAGTTTTAAAATTGAGTGTCCAGACAAAGTTAGCATTTATTTAACTGAATTGATTTAATAGCACACGAAAGTTAGCACTGGTTTAACTAAATTGATTTAGTAGCACACACACATGCAACTTGTAGCATGTATAAGATTCAAAGTAATGCTTTTTCTTCTTGGGGTATGGGCAGATTGAAACGTGTGCATATTTAATTAACTTTGCATTGCATTACTAAATGAGTCCATGTAACACCTTCCTAGATCGAGTTCTCTTAATATGCATATGAAAAGAGTTCACACTGCCCATCATTTGTGTAATGAAGAGCACATCTCTGCTTAAAGACTAAAAAATTAAGAATACAGAAAAATCCACTTGCAGGTAACAGCAGGGCTTACAGAAGGCACTGTCACAAGGCCTAGAATGAATCCAGAAGCACCTAGATGCAATGCAGGACCTGCTACTACAACTGAGAAAAAGATGGCAGATTATTTTGAAGTAATAGATGTAACAGTTTCAGGTGATGGATACCAACTGGTTTTAACTCACAATAGCATCTTCCCAAACCAGTCATTCTTAAGTGGAGAATACTATTATATTTAGTTAGCAGACTCCAAAAGCTGGAGAACAAAGCTCACAATGATGTGCAGTTAGATGGTGTAATGATGTGCAGTTAGATGGTGTTCATAGATGGTTGAAGCAGTTCTGGGACCGGTGGATTCCACAAGTGCTTAAAATAACAGCATCTAGAAGGGTCTAAGAGCTACCCGTGTATTTCAAACCATTCTGCTGGTGTTTGAAATCTTATAGTCTTACAACAACGCATTAAAATCTCCCAGAACTTCTGACCCCTTTAGCAAAAGATCTTAAGTTTCTGAGTTTTGCCACTACTGAACAAGTTCTGCATTCAGTGGGCCTATCGGTTTTGTATTCAGTCAGGCTTTCCTTTGAACAAGGAGGAAAGAGATATTTGAAAATTCAGAAGTGATGGTATTTGCCAGCCAAGACAATAGAAATGGGAATGGAAGTTGAATTAGATGCTTTACTCTCATACGAATTTCAGATCATTCAAGTATGTGCAGACCCATTACAAATAATTTGTATTTTTTCCTCTGTACATAAAATCGTTTATTTAGATTTTATATTTGTGACATTTTATATGATATTAGTGAGCATAAAAGGACTATTTTGCTGTGCACGTCTTTAATGCCTTTCATCCAAGGATCCCCACCGGAGTTCTTTACAAACCATCTGTTCTTCATTAAATCTTACCATAGTTCTTTGAGGAAGGTAAGGGCTACATATGTATTACTTCACCCCCGATGAGTTGTTGCCATCTCTTGGGTGGGACTTAGCAGTTGTTTAACAGTACACAATACAAAAAGATGTGGGTTAACTTAAAACTATTATAATCAGGTGATATGACCAGGGGAATTTAGTTTAAAGTTGAAATTGACTAGGGTTAGTATATGATTTGGGGTTTAAGAAAGGCTGCATTACCATTCCTTCAACATACAAATCAACACTACAACAATCTTTTCTATTTTGTTCCTATGGAAGTGTAACCCTTTAGATAGCCCATAATATTAACTTTCTTCTACCTCCCACCCTCTTTAAAAACAAAACAAAACAAAAAAAACCCTTAGTCCCTCATTAGTAGATAGAAATATATCTGTCAAACAGAAATAAAATTTTCTGTCATTGCTCACATTTGTCTAGCATGTGATGCACAACTTTTTTTTTTTAATGTAATGCTATAGCAAAGATTGGTTTGAAACAATGGAATTTTTATAGGGCAAACGTCACAGTAGTTGTTAAGGCCTAACAGCCTTGACACTGTCCTTTCAAACACAGTCAAAGAGCTTTGTGAGGTATACAGTTTGTACAGTAGCAGTTTTTACATACTAAACAAAGGCAGGAAAAAACGTAAATATCAGTGAGTTTTCATGTCTTGTTTTTAAGGTAATTTTTAAGTTGGTGGTTAAATAAACATCTGTCTTGCAAGTCTAGCAAACTGGCACTTTTCCCATTCAGAACTGAGTACAATATTGCAAAGCACCACTGTAATTAACGAGTGAAGTGATTTTCTTTATTTTTCTATAAAATTACTCCTGAATAGCAGATGGTGAACACAAACATGTTGCTCCAGAGACATATGAAAACCTATCTGTTCCATAAAAGCCTCTTCATTGCTGAACTAGGCTGATGTGGTAATCTTTAAAAAGGCCCGAATTAGGCTATGTAGCCACTCAGGCCTCAGAAAATAAAATAAATGGAAAATGTTTCAGTGATTAGTTTTTCATTAGTAGTTTCCCCTAATCTGATGGTTCATGCTGGTCTGAAATAATTAACCTATTCAGTTTTATTGCTTCAGTGCCAGATTAGGCTGTCATCATTTATAATCTTAAATCTTGTAATAAATAGCCCAACAGCCCATCTTAATAACACGCACACAGCCAACTACCATTGATGTAGAAAGAAAAAAACTAAGCAACCATATTCCAGAATTTCAGTTTGAACAATGCTGAGCATTACGAGTGTGAAAAAAATCTTGTATTGCTCCATTGTCTTTGCTCTGCCGACGATATCCTGATCTCCCTGAGGTGTTCGTTAGCGGAACAGACTGAGATTTCTGCTCCACTTGTTGACATGATATCCAGTTGTGGAGGTCATATAATGTTAAATCATAATATAGTAAACCAAAGGTTAGTTCCAAGTTCTTGTTGAAACAGACTTCCAACTTGTAGAGAATTTGAAACCAGATTTGTCATTGGATTTGTGTTCATAGTTTTTAACTGTACATCTTGCTCCCATGTCAGGAATCTCACAATGCTTAGACCTTTATTTAAAAGAAAGGTTTGGAATAATGTTGATTGCATTTGTTTCTTCAAGACTTCTTCTTAATGTATTTCATTGTTTGGGGCAGCTCCTGATTACATTTTGTCCAAATGCAGCAGTCCATATTCTTCTAGCTGGCCAATTAATAGAATGCTTTGGCCCTGTTTTAAGATCTCTAGGTTGGTTCCCCCATCAAATTATGGTTTAATTTCAAAGAGTGATTACGATGTTTGATGCACGTGATGTATGTTGGCTATCTATGTATGACTGAACCCCATGCATCTCAAGTTCTTTACTTAGTTCAAAGTCAGCAGGTAACATAGCTTGTCCTAACGTACATCTGTGAGAAAGGACATTTGGCAACTATGGGCCAGGTCCTAGCCCCGCAATCCTGGTGCAGTTGGGACACTTTTCACACAGATTGGCCCTAGACTACCTGTTAGGGAGAGTTAGCCCCATCCTCTCCCCCACATTTCTGGAACCCCCCTTTTCCCCGCAAAGGGCTTGAGAATCTGTATACGATGAGGGGTCATGGTTGCACATCATCTCCACAATACCAGTACTGCGGAAGGCCCACTCAAAGATTAGTACAGCTTAACTATTGAGCAGAATATCCTTTAAGAAAGGTACCAGGCACCACTGCTTTGTCAGCAGGGCCCCACTTGGAGCCATAGTTACAGGAAAGTGAGGGAGAGCTCATAGGGGATTGGAAACTGGGGAAGGGAAGGGAAACTGGGGTCTTTAAGGCCAGACTCTTCCCCTCCAGTTAAGGGGCAATCCTTAACTGAATAATTTGGAGCAAACCGTCCCAAGACCATTTCCTGTAGGTTTTCCTGTGGGAGAGAATAATCTGTCCCAATGATTTACAATTGTATAAAGAAGAGGAGTACTTGTGGCACCTTAGAGATTAACCAATTTATTTGAGCATAAGCTTTCGTGAGCTACAGCTCACAGGATGCATCCGATGAAGTGAGCTGTAGCTCACGAAAGCTTATGCTCAAATAAATTGGTTAATCTCTAAGGTGCCACAAGTACTCCTTTTCTTTTTGCGAATACAGACTAACAAGGCTGTTACTCTGAAACCTGTCATTACAGTTGTATAACTCCCTGTTTCTGTTTATAGGGCACACTTTGTTATAGCTTTTAAAACTAAATTAAAGCAGTAGTTCTTTCCTATAGCTGTCAATTGTTTTTATAGTTTTGTTTATTTTGATTCAACCCTGTGACATACTGTGAAGGATACTGTAGAAATGAATAATGATGCTGACTCACTCCAGAACATTACAGGTACCAAATGAAAGAAGAAAATACTGACATGTTAACAGTACTTAAAAGACTTTGGGGGAAAAACCTATAAGTTACAATCTTCTTATCTCACTTTACACAGATATATAACCATTTAAGGTGGCTAAGCGAAATATTTGCTGCCAAAATTAAATCAGCTTTCACCAGATCTCTTTTTGCACCTGCAAAATTTTATGTGCATATAACTGAAGTATTATGTCCTCATTTATTTGTGGGTATAGCTTCTATCACTTGAACATCTAAAATACCTGATTATCCCCACAAATTTAATTTAGATATTTAGTTTTCCAAGTAGCAGTAATTGTGGAGGCAAAATTGACCCCAGTACCTCACAGGATGAAGCCATATGATCACAGGTGGTAGACAATTATCCAAGTGTCATTAAACCCTGAGTTCATGTGTCTCCATGTACAAACCTCATATCCTGGGAAGTGTAATCAGAGCACTTACATAAAAAGAACAAAGGTTAGTATGTTGACAAGTCATCATGCTTACCAATAGTATCAGAGACATATCAGTATTGAAAGAACTGATAAACCCCATGTTTTTGGTGCGCATTTTTGATACTGCACATGTTGGCATCTCTATGGGATGCCTCAGCTCAGAAGTGAAACATCTACCCTGCATTTTCTGGGTTTCTATTTTTTTTTCTAAATTTTAATGTTTATGAAAGGTAATACACACCCAATACACTGACATGTGCCTGAAACCTTAGCATCACCTTAAAAACTTTTTTTGTGGAGGATTGTTATATACGGATAAAAAGAAATATCTAGTGCAGTACTTTTTAAAGTTTATATACAGGCAGTTGGTGAAACATTGCTATACACAAATATATCCACAGCTATTTAATAGAGTATTGTTATGCAGTGTAAGGTTTACAAGCAGCCAGTGTAATGTTTGTATTCATAGGAACTCTAGGTATATAGAGGATATTCAAGTGCTCAGGGATATTCTTTTTTCAGATACCAGAGTGTTATAAAAATAAAATTAGTTAATTGATGCAGAATTGTTAGGAGAGTCTGTGTGGGTGTAATTTTTCATGCACAAACCAAATACACTTTATAAAAGGAAGCTATGGATTCTATAAATAAGCGTAGGTATCTAAATGTATTTACCCAAACCACAAGGTTTGCAGTTGGCTCACTTCTGCCACTGGATGCAAAGAAAGCCTTTCATATGATGAAATGGACACATCTGTTTGCAGTGCTCCATCACACGGTATTCAAAGATCCATTAGTTAAAAATAAGCTTGGTAGTAACTGAAAGTCACTACCACCTCACAGATGTTTTGTGTCAATGTTAAATGTATTGCTGATCCTTGTCCTGGGTCTAGTGCTACGGGATTCATATCACTGGGAAAATCTTAGTAGGGAGATTAAGGCTTGAATGGTCATGGAGACTGAACTCTCCATTTTTAGGTGGTTCCACGGAGACATTTGCAGCACAGGGCCACAACCACAATTATGCTACTACACCTATTCTGAAAAGAGAGGGATAGCTTCTGTCTTCACAGTTACCAAAGCACGAACGTTCACCAAGGCTAATGCCACTGACAGATAAAACAAACATTTGATGTGTTGGAAACAGTACGCTCAAGGGAAGGGCAGATGCGGCTGGAGCAGGGCATGTTCACCATTTCCCCTGATGCCAGTAGAGCGGCCCGGCAGTGACAGACTCTGAAATGAATCCTTCCTGGGGGGGGGGGGGGTGGAAGAGGGAGAGAGTCCAGGTGTTTCAAGCTGATCCTTAGCCAGTGTCCTCTGGCAACTAGGTAACATTCATTAGAACTAATCAGTTAATGAGTTAGGCGATATTAAATTGCAGGACGCTTTCCTCACCCCAGAGCCGCTCAGCTCAGCACACCCAGGCTCCTTGCACCACCGGGGCCTTGCCCCAGCACTCCTAGCCGCAGGGCGCCTCATTGCAGCCCTGCCTATCCTCCTCCTCCTCCTCCCCATAAATTGAGTGAGTTTTCGCACTCCACGGCCCTTTCCACCCCCAAGCTACTGCCCGGGCAGCCGCAGGCCTCCTACTCCAGCACAAGAACCACTGGCCCGCGCTCCGGAAATGAATCTTTGCTCAAGAGACTACATACCCCGTCAGCCCGCTGCGCACTTCCGGCGCGTAGTGATGAGCCTCGGGGCGTTGCCGGCGGTGATTGGATGCCGGCTTTGGCGCGTCAGTGTTGTGGGTGGGGAGTGGTGGTGGTGGAGTTTCCCCCTCCCTCGCTCCCGGCAAGCCAGAGCCTTGGCTGTGCGAAGATGGCGAAGACCTACGACTATCTTTTCAAGCTGCTGTTGATCGGCGACTCGGGCGTGGGCAAGACCTGCCTGCTGTTCCGCTTCAGCGAGGACGCCTTCAACACCACCTTCATCTCCACCATCGGTGAGGGGCTAGGCGGGAAACGGAGCCGCGGGCTGCCTCGGACCCCCTGATCACTTCCCTTGAGGGGCCGGGCCGGGGGAACCGAGAGCGGAAAGGGGCACGGGCTGCCCAGGCATCCCTCGGTCACCTATCGCGAGGGGCTGGGCTGGGGAGAGGAGCCTTAGCGAGGAGAGCTGGGTCGGGGCTGCCTCCCCTCACCCAGCCGGGTTGGAGATGAGGCGCCTCCGTCCTCGTTGTCCTCTTCCTTCTGGTGAGGGGCTTCGCAGGGCGGCGGGGGAACCGGAGAGACCGGGGGAGGGGAGCTGGCTGCCCGAATGCCGCCTGCCCCCGGTACCGCTGTGGGGGCTGGGCAGAGAGAGTCTAGTGGGAAGGGAAGTGGCCTGGGCTTTCCCTCTTAGCGCTGGTTCCCTGCGGGGTCAGGCGGCTTCGTGGTGGCCCGGCTACACTGGTCGCCGTCGGGCTAGCTGTCATGGAGCGAGCGAGTGCCCGTGAGGTGGGTCTCCGCCTCGCTCGGAGCCAGTCAAGTGCGGGGGAAGCCGGGCCCTTCCGTGCTCAGGGGATCGGAGGAGAGATGCCAGCCTGGGGCACTTCCTCCTGCCCCGTGGAGCCTGCTGGTCGGGCCGCCCCTCTCCACGGCATCCCGCAAGCCCGCCTGGCTGCCCTCTGCCCGTCGGCGGGAGGTAAGAGGGAGTGAAACTTCTCCCCCTCCCCAGTCCCCTTTTCCTGGCTCCCAGCTGCTCAGCCGCCTCCTCGGAGCTGGCTCTAGGCTGCGGTTCGCACAATCTCTGGCGAAGTGCATTACCGCGCGCTGCCTTGTTCATCTCCGGCTGCGGTTTCGAGACCGCTGTGTGCATATCCCCCTTGTTTAGCAATTTGACAAGTCATTAGGGAGGTGCCCTTTGCTGAGCTCTCCGCCCAAACCTTGTAGCGGTGACTGGCAATCTGCTCAAAACATTGAACTTTGCCCGCTTTGTTGTTAAATCACTTTGTAAATAAGACCTAGGAGCCCCAGTCATTGATCAGGACTCTGTTGTGCTCGGTGCTGCACAAACACAGAACAAAAAGACCCCTTACCCCAAAGGAGTTAAATTCTGAGGACAAATTCTGGGCTCTCTAAGTGGAGTGGACAGTGGAGACCATAATGGATAAATATAAACTATCATATTTCAGTCTTGCAGGAAAACAAATAGCTACACCTTTTTTTTCCCCTCAAAGCAGTTTCTCTGACACTTACATACCTAGCTCGTTCTTCAATCAGATCATCCAGATTTGAATGTGAAATGTTTTCATGTGACTTGAGAAATGGCTAACTGTTGGCAGTTGTATAAACTCCCTGGACCATCTTGCTCTCCCAGTAATGGAAATCACTTTAATAGGATAGGATGTTTTAGAAATGCTCTTTAAAATATTGACCCAAGACTGAACTGAAAACAAAATCCAGAACATGACACTCTTGGTTTGGGGGGGGGGGCGGTTTTTCTAGGCTGTTCAGGAGCTGTCCTCCTAACTGTTTCCCTGTTGCTTGCGAAATTCTCTGTGATGTGCATATGCAAGTTATCAGGAAATGGAAGAAGACTCAAACTGCTTAAACTGGGTATTGCTCAAATTGTATTTTAAAAAAAACCTACTTGATTACAGGGAGTAAACAATTATTGTAATCTATAGGTTTCAGAGTAACAGCCGTGTTAGTCTGTATTCGCAAAAAGAAAAGGAGTACTTGTGGCACCTTAGAGACTAACCAATTTATTTGAGCATGAGCTTTCTTGAGCTACAGCATCCGATGAAGTGAGCTGTAGCTCACGAAAGCTCATGCTCAAATAAATTGGTTAGTCTCTAAGGTGCCACAAGTACTCCTTTTCTTTATAGTAATCTATAGTCACAGTTGAAGGCTAGTTGATTTTATTGATTATGGGTAATATTAATAATTGTCTTAGACTTTTTAGTTCCATAAGAGTGGAGTACATATGAATGTGTATATTGAGTGTCTGAGATTTCGAGTGGCTTTTCTTATGATTAAAGTTAGTATTTTTTATGTAATTTAAGAAAAATTCTCAAGGTAGTCTCTCTCTCTCTTTGCTTTTTTTAAAGCACAGATGCTTTTGCAACAGTAGTGTCCCAAAAATTACTGAGATATGCATGACTTAACTGTTTAACATAATAGTCTGTTGTATTAGATATTTTCACATTGACTGTCAGTTTTAAATTGAGCAAAGAGAATTTTTGTAAGACCTTTGCTGTATTAGATATAAATGTGTTGTTACTGAAATATTAGGCTTATGTCCCAATCCTCCAAACGCTTAAATTCATGCTTAACTTTATTTATGTAAATAGTCTGATGCTACTTGCATTATGAAAGCAAAGATATGCATAATATCTTTACAACTGAAGACTAAATCTTTATGCATGTAGCTAGTGCTTGGCACGATGAAATCCATGCTCATCTGAAAGAATAAAACTTTTTATTTTCTGGAAACGTAAGTAAAGGTGACCTGGCATGGAGAAACAACGTTTATGCTCCTTGTATTTTGTGAGTAAAGAAGACCTGAAATGTCTTCTCTCTAATGATTCATGTTTTGTTACCCTGGAGACTTGATGGACTGCTGGTGTTATGAGATACTGGCTACAGAGGAAGTGAATTCTGACTGAGATAGGAAGTGTCTAGTTTTAAGTAGCCTGAATGATATTTTTGTGTTAGGACTAATTAATTACCATTTGGGAGAAAAAATGTCTCTGTTAACTGAAAGGGTAGACTTAATCTTTTAAGGACTGAGAGCAGATAGTCCGCATCAGAGTTCCAAAAAGAAAAAGGAGTACTTGTGGCACTTTAGAGACTAACCAATTTATTTGAGCATAAGCTTTCGTGAGCTAGAGCTTATGCTCAGATAAATTGGTTAGTCTCTAAGGTGCCACAAGTATTCCTTTTTCTTTTTGGAACTCTGATGCGGACTAACACGGCTGTTACTCTGAAACCTATCAGAGTTCCAAGAATTCTCCAGGGAAGACGAGACTTGATGCTATGACAGGTCTAGGGGTTGTTTTTTTTAAAGGTGGGGGGAAGGGAATTAAAACAAAGCACAAAGGTTAGATTTGTTTTAATTCTTTATAAGGAAGGGAAAAAATTCCTTGTTTCTTCTGCAGCCATTTTCAGAATGTAATAAGAGTTTGATTAGTGGCTTTTCTAAAGGCTTTTTTCCACTGTGTATTCAGTTGAATAAGAAGTTTGGGTCATAGAAATGTTTCTAAAAAGCAGCATACTCAGCTCCAAAAAAACAGTGCACAGGTTAGATACTGAACCTATTCCTGTGTTTATAGTTACAGAAAGAACTGGATAAAGTAAATTGAGCAGCATTCATATTCTGTCTCTCACAAGCTTTCCTGGTTATACTTCATGGTCTTCTGCTTAGTTCCTTAAAGCTTAAGTGCAATTTCATTGGTCTGCTTTGGATTTTAAAGATACTTTTTGTATATATATGACACTACTTTTCTCTATCTTGCCTAGGTCAGCTTAATGTGTTCCTTTTTTTTCCTCACTCTTCCTTCTCTCCCTGTTTTTTATTTTGGGTTTTAAAAGGATGCTAACTTTAAGTCTCATCAATTTGACAAAGTTACTGGTAGTTTTAAGATCTGCCCCGTTGATTGGGCTTTTACAATTGCATTTTCCTATTTTTGTAATAGTGTTTCCTCCCCTGTTGGTTTATGGAAGACTTCACAGAGGGAAACTGAGTTACTATAGGGGAAACTGACTGTATGCGAAGTGCTGACAAATGCCCAAACAGAGACTGTACAAAATGGAGCATTCTCTAATCTCAGGTGTACGTCATTGTTCTAAGACCTGGGTGTGTATGTGGTTTTTGCTTGCTTACTTGTTTAGAACACTGGTGGGCAACCTGTGGGCCGCACAGTTAGGCTGCCAAACTGTTTGTTTACGATTGCACAGCCACCCATAGCTCCCAGTGGCCATGGTTTGCCGTTCCCAGCCAATGGGAGCTGCGGGAAGCAGCGTGGGCTGGCCGCCGCTTCCCACAGCTCCCATTGTCCGGGAACGGCGAACCACAGCTACTGAGAGCTGCGGGCAGCCATGAAAATGTAAACAAATGGTCTGGTGGCCCACCAGCAGCCTACCATGAGGGGTCGCAGGTTGCCCACCACTGGTTTAGAACAACGTCTAGACTTCTACTTAAAGGGATGGTATCCTCTTAAAAGCTTGCTGTCTGATCTAACTTGATCAGTTTTACAATGCTAAATAACACATCATACATGTAGTGCTGTCCATCCTGAAGGATCTTGATTGCTGTATATAATAAATTGAATTATTTCTCCCATGATTAAAATGCAGCTATCTCAAAGGTGGAAAAACACAATACAGTATCCAAATGGGAGTAAATCGGGGGGAAAAAAATCTAGCTACAGGAATTGAAGCTGTCAGAATACTGGCTTCATGTGACTTTCAGAAGAAGATATCTCCAACAACATGGTGATCCCCAGCATCATGTTGTGCATGGAATCTACCACAATTTGGAGCACCATCTAATACTACTTGGTGGCACCCTTAGGAGAAATGGGGTATGTCTACACTTTGAGCTGGGGGTGTGAGTCCCAGCTCAAGGAGACATACTTAAAGGGCTGTCCTTACCCATATACAAAGCATGCAGCTGCGTAGGGCACGTGGAAATTTGAGTGTAGACATACTCTTTCTTAGTCTCTGTTCAGGTACTGACAAGCTGGAGCTGGCTTAATTTTTGAGATCTGACCTGATATCCTTTCAATATGTGATGTCTTGCCTTTTTACTGTATGAATTAGCCTTATGCTAGGCCCCATTTGTGTGGGAGTGGGTGGAAGAGGGGTTAGTGAGGTGTTTGTGTGTGGGTTTTTGGTTTTGACTGCATTGTGGTGGTCTTTAAATTTTCCTTTTCAGCCTCAGATCCATTCCTAGCTATGGAATTCTGCCTTTTCTGTGTCATAGCAGCTTAGGCCCATCTTGTGCTGTTGCAAGACATTTCTCTGGTTGCTTCTACTGTTTCCCAATCACGACCTCCATTGTCACTTAGCAGTTTCAGTCACCACAGCATTAGAAGTTATTCTGTCTGATTTTTTTTTTAATAGCTGAGAAGAAGGTGGGGAATGTGGTAATCTGTCAATTTCATTTCTACCAATTGCAGAATTAAATCACCACTGAAGTTATATGCTTGTGTCCTTGCTGTCCTTGTGTGGGCCTTTCAAGACTGAAGGTGCTCTGTTGATGTTCCGAACCCTTGGTTTTATGGATTTCCCCTCCCCCCCTGCCCACACTGTGGGCGGTGGGGGAAAGGAGAATATACCTCATGCTGAATACAGGTGTTTGCCTGGATGCTTGCAACTAGTCCCCCTGATTTCTGCCCCCCCTTTTTTTTCCCTCCCTCCGACTACAACTGTGTTCATGCTGTCTCTTTACTTAACTACCTTTTTGTCTTTCTCCGTCTTAGAAAGAGGTCCCTTTTCCTCAGTTACTCTAATAGTTAGCAGGGCTCCACTTTTCTGTCTTTACATCTTTCTGCAGGGGAAACTCACTGCTAACTTGGACTTGACACTACTGCTTCCTTGAGTGGAAACTCTTGCTTTCACACACAACTAAAAGGGAAGTAAAATTCAATCAAATAAATGGAGCCAGCTTGCTTAGCCCAACAACTCCTATATAAAGCAACTTAAATTCCTGTGAAAGCTGATAAGATAAATTATCCAAAATATAGAATATGTGTTTTGCTGGTCCTATCAATTACTGATTCTAAAGTCTGGGTCCTAAAGTGTACACAGTGCTATTACAGAATTTACTGTGCATAGTGTTGAATGACAGTCTAATAGTCTGCAATTATCTAGCTTGCTGTTTGAGTAGTGCTGTCTAGCAGAACTGGATCCATTTTATTTCGGGTTAGAAGGCTTATTCTTTAGATTTCTCTGGGTTCCTTTCACTCTCTTTTGTATAACTGGATTTCTATGAGACTAGTAGGTTTTCTCTTGTTTAATAGTGATTACTGATTGCAAGATAAAGTTTTTTACATTTTTATCCAAGACGATATCAACATGTGGCAAAAAGTCATCTAGAGTGTACTGTACCTGATAGTTAGAACAAATTGCCTCACTTTTTAGAGGTAACTTTTTCCTTGGCTTCATTCTTGAAAAACAGGGCCATCCAAAAAAAGTTAAGCACATGTATACTGACTTTAGCTTGTCAAATTAGTTTAATCCAAAGTATACTAAATATCCACTTCTCCCTTGAATGAAACTTGAGCCGCAGTAATAGCCTTTAATAGAAACTACTTCAACACATTTTATTGTTAAATTATACCAGACTGAATATTCTGATACAAGTTAGTGAAGGAGAGTTATGTAAAGAGAGTGAATTGTCATAGGCCAAAAAGAGGGAGTGCTGAAGCTTTGATGAAGAGGAAAATTTCAGTTGGGCTATTCTTGATGTCAGGAGCTATAGATGGAAAGTTCATTGCTGATGAGATGGTGGTGGAAAGAAACAGCAGAGACAGTGATGGAAGAATAGGGAAAGAATATTCAGAAGTGGGTTGGTGGCAAGAACTTGTAGCTCCTCTTTAAAATTAGTTTTCTTAAATGAAGGCGCCAGTGGAACTGTCTGAAGGGGGTGACAAGGTGGTGCTGCTTTGCATTAGTGGGCTATGTGTGCAGGAGTCTTGAGGAGTGAGACTTGAAGACAGGACAAGGTGTGAGGAAGTGGAGGCTTGCTTGAGAGAAACAAACAATATTACAGGGGTGGTGATAGGCAAATGTGCAGCAAGAGGAAGATTCAGGATGAAGCTGCAGAGACAATTGTGAGGCCTGAGTCAGCAGGAAAGAGGGCATTGTGTTGTTTAGGAGACTTCTCTTGGTCAAGAGAAGCAATCTTCTGGGTGCATTATAGGTGAATAAACATATTGAGGTACCTAGCTTTGAATGTTCCACAGTGTACATTAATCAATACAGGGGACATCTTAGGTTGCAACCCTTTTTTATTATTATTAAAATGACACTACTTACACTTTCTGTGCTCTACAATAAAAGCAAATCAATGTTGAGTGAAATTGCTTGGTTTGTATTAAAAATGATATTGCTGCTTTGTCTTTGCGTGTTACCCTGAAATAACATGACAGATGTCTAACTCTTTCATCCCCACTTTTAACTGGCAGATGGAGCTGTCATGGTTGTGTTGCCTGATTATTTGACCAACAGAGGGGCAGACTGAAGCAGTGTTGGTAGCCTGCTCTGAATAAACAATTTTTGTTTAAGACTAGATTAACACTTAATAAATTTAGGAACAAATATGAAACTTGTAGTTCGTTAGCATATGCTATCAGGAATGTATTGTAAGGCATTTAAAAAAGTGATTACTATTATCTAGGCTCCTTAATAGTCTTGCTCCTGTTTTAATAGGAGTTGAAAATAACAGTTCTGCAGTTTGTCACTTTAAGCTGTCTTTTTAGTGGTGGTATTTGTCTTGACCTGGCTTTCTTTTTTAAAAGTTGGCTGAAGTTCATAGTACGATTCACATGGCGAAGAACACATGCTGTGTTCAAAGTGAGGTATTGCTTGATTTTAATCTTTGAGATTGCAGTACAAATTAACATTGTTGATGTAAACATCTAAAATTTCCTGTTGAAGCCTCTAAGGACAAACTGTCACTTTTATCTTCAAAACGTTTCAGTGTTCGATTAAATAACCCTGTTTGCAAAGATGAGTTCTCACTTGGGGCTAAATTGGGACTAACGCCATTATTTCTAAGAAGTTACATGAGTGTAAAGCTTCTGTGTGAATATAGAGTTGCGCATCATTCGTTGTAGTTTCTTGACTTTGAACTCAAAATCAAAAAACCGAAATCTTCACATTGGAAGAAGTTCTTTCTTGTCCTTGGAGGATGCAGTAAGGGACTTTGTGGTCCTGGTGTGTGTGTATGTGGTTTTGTTTTTTCCCTAGAGCTTTCCAACGGATAACCCCGTTGCATAATGGCCTGTAGGAAGTTTTCATGAACAGCTGTCAAAGTCTATACAATCAGATCTCAATTAAAAAACACAAAACTCATAGTTATAAAGAGAGCTCCTTTGGTTCTCCCAAGTTGCAACAGCAGAATATAAAATGACTGGTATTAGTTGCTCAATATGTATCAGCAAGCAAAAAAGCTAACAATGTTAGGACCCATTAGGAAAGGGATAAATAAGACAGAAAATATCATAATATATTGTATGCCCAATCTTTAATACTTCGTGCAGCTCTGGTCACCCTATCACCGAAAAGGTATATTAGAATTGGAAAAAGTACAGAGACTGGCAACAGAAATGGTTAGGGGTATGGAACAGCCATATGAGGAGAGATTTAAAAGACTGGGACTCTTTAGCTTAGAAAAGAGATCTATAAAATCGTGAATGTTATGGAGAAAATGAATAAGGAAGAGTTATTTACTCCTTCACATAACACAGCAACCAGGGGTCACCCAATGAAATTAGTAGGCAGCAGGCTTAAAACAAACGTAAGGAAGTACTCCTTCACACAGTGCAGTGTCAACGTGTCGAATTCATTGCCAGAGGATGTTGTGAAGGCTAAAAAGTATTTGGCTATTAGCCAAGAGGGTCAGGGATGCAGTCCCATGCTTTGGGTGTTCATAAATCTCTGACTGCTAAAAGATGGGACTGCATGACAGGGGACGGATGGATCTCTTGATAAATTCTCCTGTTCTGCTCATTCCTTCTGAAGCATCTGGCACTGGCCACTTCTCAGAAGATGGGGAAACTAGGCTAGATGGACCATTGCTCTGACTCAGTATGACCATTCTTATGTTCTTAACAACTGTTATTGGGAACCCATTGCTGTTGGCAACAGTGAAAATGATAAGGGTGAAGTCAATTTCCCTCTGTTGTGGCTTTGGCAAGTTCTGAGCAAGGTAAAGAGGCAGGATTCAATGTTCATTGGGGTTAGTTCCCAAAAATGGAGGCCATGGGGGAGTGGTAATGTAGCAGACATGCCTTGCACAAATCTCTTGCAAGAACTAAGTGTTTTGATTGGTGGTAGGGATTAGAAAATGTTGTCTTCCTTTTAGCTGCCAAAAGGGGTTGGAAAGCTGTAAAATTCTCTCACTGATTACCTGAAGGCTACAAAAGGTAAGTGGTGAAGCTCTGGCTGCATAACTTAACTTCCATTGACTTCAGTAAAGCAGAATTGTACCTGTAGTCTTCAAGGTCAATCCTGATGTAATTCCCAACAGCTAGGTTGTATGGCTTTGCTTTTTTACATGAATGGTGTATCTGTACACCCTAATAGGACACTCTGATGAGCATAGGGCTAAGTTTAGATTTCCAGTGAAATGTTCAGTTCTTGGAGATGCAGTGAAAAAATGGAGGTACTCATTTAAAAGGCTTTTAGAGCTAATTAAATAGTGTATTTAATTGTAACACATTTTCAAACAGGCTTTTTCCTTTAAACTTCAAGAGATTTGGTAACATGGATATCTTTCATGCTTGCTTACGTACTTGGTCCTTGGGTTACAGCTGTCAAGTAAACTTTTAAAGTCCTACTGATGGTCATTCACATTTTGTGAAGATGAACTAGAACAATACCTTGTTCAGTGTGATACTGAAACATAAAAGGGATGTTTCCTCTGAACATCTTCACATATTAGCTGGCTCCAGATTGTGCATGTCTCTTTTATCCTTGTAATTTCATATCTGCTCCCCCTTTTTTAAGTTTAATTCCTTCACATCTAGCGATTTTGTTGTGCCACCTGTGGTGTTCCAGGATCACTTTAATATCACAAGTCTAATTACAATATGTGATGAACCTTTGGCCTCTTTTCAGCATTTTGTCTTCTGAGGCTCCTAATTTTATTTGAGCCTGATTAAAAGCCCTCGTAAAGCTTTTAGTTATGTACTAATCATGGCTATGCACTGAACACTACGAGCCTCTAAATTCCTCTTGTCAGGAATCTACCAGTATGTTTTCATATATTTCTTAGACAAGAGGTTGACCTTTACAAATGTGGGATATAGAATAAGGGAAAAATTAAGATTTTCATGCCCTCAATTTGACATACTTTATAACATCAGCGAAGCCTATAGATAGTTTGGATGGTGGTTCTCTTTATATTGCCCTCATCTGCCTGCTTCAATGAGTTATTTAAAACTAAAACAAAAACCAAACCACCCAGAATCAGATATACCAGGATTGTTACCCTGAAACTAAAGTTTCCATGGAAATAGTCTCTAAACGTTCCCCTGCAGTGTTTGCAAACTCTGCAACTTAGTAGGAGAATGAGATCGAGAAGTGAAATTGTCTAGATAAAAATGAAACATTATGCTGTTTTCATCCTCCCAACTGAGTAAAAAATATAAATGTTGAAGAATTAATTTTAGATGGTAATAGTCAGAAACAGTGTGGGTAACATAGGCAAAGAAAACAGCTTTTCAAAATGTCTTTTAGCCTGTGGTTTTTAAATGTCACTTTACTGCTGGGGGAAAAAGCAGAAGGGGGAATAGGAAGAGTGGACTGGGCTTCCAAGCAGTTCTGTTATCAAAAGGTGCTTCAGGGGAATTCTACTTGAGTACTTGCCAAAAAAAATAAAGGCTGCTATCTCTGCAGTGATCCTGACTTCAGCTGGCTTAGAGCTGGTGACTTTCGGGTCCAATATATGCCATTCTGATGCAGGAGGCTAGTTCTTGTTGTCATGCCCACAAGGATGTGGTTAGATCCTTGATTCAGAAAGCTTTGAAGTTCCTCTAAAGCGAAAGTTACTTTCTGCAGAACTAAACTTCAAGGCCAGAGTCCTATGTTCAACACAGAAAATTTCATATGCTGCATGCCATCCTGCTTACGCAATGGGCTTTTCTCAGAGTGGAATCTTCATACATTTTAATGAGGAGGTCACTTGCATGCATGATTCTATTTGAACAATACATTAACTGTTTGAAGCAAGCTGGCTGACTTTGGAATGTCTTATGAAAATTGCATGTTGAGTTTGTAGGGACGACTACTCTAAATGATTAAGTTATCAATGCCATCTTAAAAGGATATTGAGCTAAAAACAATACATCCGAAACAAGCACTTATTTGTTGCTAATGCTTTCTTAAATTATTACAACATAAAAATGTCAGGCTAAGTTGACTTCACCGGTGACTGTTTGCTTACTGTGGTTTGCTCATGAAAATAGACAGCGAAAACAGACTAGCTGCTTTTCCTTTTATAATGCACTAGCATAATGTTGCAGTATCTTGGTTGCAGACAGTATGGGGAGTTGTTCAGAGGCCAGAAATCCTGTTTTTCATATGTTTGTTAAACCGCCCTTACCCTAAAACATGCTTTAAAAAGTGTTACTGAAGGGGGACAGTGAACGTTGACTCATGTCGAACGAAGTTACAACCAAATGAAAGTTCCTACTGCCATTGTGTCTTGTAATTTAAAAGTTGGACTCAGCTTGCTTTCAGTGTCTTAAATTATTTAGTGCAAAGGTCAATCCAAGGTATGGTGTGTGAGCTCTGCTTTCTGCAAAAAGACCTTTTGGGGAGGTATCCCTGGCTGTGCTCCTTGCTTGGAAACTGAATTTGGTTCTGGGTGGCCCTCTCCTGTACCTCATAGTAGAACACTTGGTACATGCATTCCTTTTGGCAGTGGTCCTGACAGGATCACTGAGGTAAATAAGCCGAACCATGAGACAGTCAACTGAACACTAGATGTGAGATCCTGGTATTCTGACCTGTTTATGCTGTAGGTCACTGATATGTAAAAGACTAACAGTTTCCAAGTATACTTTAGGGGAGAATCCTAATTCTGTGCTGATGGTTAAAGATTTAACACAGAAAGTATGTCACTTCCCTTCACTGAAGATAGATTCTTTCCTTTTTCAAACCATAGTAGGATAGCTTCTCTTAGCCAAGGAGACAGGTGCCAGAGGAACCTACAGCTAGCTTTACTCCATTGTGAGCGTTGGTCTGATCTGGTTAACAAGTCTCAAGTGCTTCGGAGTAGGAAATCTTTTCATATTCTACATACACATATTTGCATTCTTTGTCATCTTATCTAAATTGGCCTTAACTATATCTGTTTTATGTCTCCCCCTACTCCACCTTTAACCTTTTTCTCCATGAAGCTGAGGGTTTTATAGTATCTTGCAAGGTGAGATAAATGTGGCTGCATGGGAGGTAGGCTGTCCTCTGAAAAAATCTTCAACTGAGGGGATCAAGGCATTGAACCAGGGCAGTGATCAAGGCTCTTGAAATATCAGCTTCATTAGGCCTCTCTTGGGTTGGTTAGGTGGTAGCTGCTCCACGTACCATCACATGGGAAACCAGAGTTTTTGTCCTGACTTTCTTGCTGCCCAAGCTAGAAGTTAGATGAACAGGAGGGAGTGCCTAGAGTTGCTCTTGGCTGACTAGTGCTGATTGTCATTAAAAGAGCGTTTTGCTGAGACTTCCAGACTCTGGAAGTAACAACTGTTCTTTTAAAAGAAAACACAAGAGAAAACCCCACCAAAAACATGGGTCCTTAACTTTCAAAAGGCTGAATAACTGGTTGCATTTGTGTGTAAAATGTCTTGCAGATGTTTGGGAGTAAACCCAAATGTTAAAGTTCAAAATGATTAGACTTCGCTCTTTTGCATTCAGCACTGTATGACGCTAAGATGTTGCAAGTGCACTCTACCCTCACTGTTATAGTCTGACCCTGCCTCTCACGCTGTAACTTTCTTACATGCCACCTCATTACTCAAAACCCTGTTATGAGGACCTAATATAAATGCAATTTTTGTGAGGTGCTATTTTTTTTATTTTATAGGCTCAGTATATCTTGTGTCTGATAATGAGGCAGAGTAAGATGTTCCCTCAAACTTTCCTTTTAATACAACTTAGCTGATGTTTCTAGGAATTTATCAAAACTAGGGATAATATATATCTGCTTAAGAGAGTCTAAATTGGAGCAGGCACGTACTCTTTGCCTACAGATTTCTCCTTAAGGCAATGAAGCAGACATCCTGAACTCTTTAGAAATGGTGTGAGGAATGCATGTGGCAAGTAATGAGTTCTTGACTATCTTGTTGTCCAGAGAGCAACACAGCTGGCTGACTGGTGCTTGGAATCTGATTGGAAGGTATTAAAACTTTTCAGTTGTCTCCCAAAAGACTCATATGTGCATATAATCATATGCAGATACATCTGCACAGGATTAATACTCATGCACTTAGCGAGGCATGTAAATTAGAATCTGCTTAGGGTTCAGCATTGCTTACTTGCAACTCTTCAAGGTATAATTAAAAGCAAATGTCACTGGCAGCAATTTGTTGTGAGAGTCATGCATATACAAGTAATATCTTGGAGTGTGCTATAGGCTTGCAGTCTTGCAGAACTCAAACCTACCCACTTAAGAATCAGCAAAAACATATTCACTGTATTGTGAACATACTTTAACTTTCAGAAGAATCTAAACTATATCGCTAGTATTACTGCCGAATAGCACTGATTTATGTGCACATCTAACAATTGCTTGCTGTCACCAAAAGGCAGAACCTGTAATGAGCATATATCCTCAGTGTGTTTCCGTCAGGAATTCTACCGCAATATTCTGTTTCCAATCCATTGAGAGCTTAAAGGTGAGGGGTGGGAAGAGAGAACATAATTGATTATCTTTGAACAGCTGAGTTAGAAACCAGTTTGGATTTTGTCTTTAGTAGGCCTCTGCGGTTGATAGATCCTCAGTAGCCTTCTTCCCAGCTAATATTCATAGAGGTCTAGATTGGTAGATTTATGGTGTTCACATGCTACAGTATTGGGTGACCTTTTAAAAATAAATAAATAAAACCTAAATAAGTTAGGGTGGATATCTTTTTGCTTCTCCTTAAAGTAGGCCCAAAGCTTAGATCTGTCTTAAAAGTTGTTTAATTTTACATTGCCAGTATTGTACTACAAGTGGTGGAGTTCTTCAGCTGTAACTTGACACCATACAAAAGCTGGGTTTGAGTATGCATGAACTTTTTCTCATCCTGTGCTCTGGTTCTGAGCAGGCCCATACAACAAGCTAACGATCTTGGTCTCCTGAAGAGCTCTAAGACTTTTTTTTTGTAAATTTTACTCTGCTTACAAGAGCCAAAGGAACACAAGACAGCTATGCTAGCTGCAGCATGGTTTTTTTTCCCCCAGTAAAAATATGCTGACTTTTAAGTTTCAAATATTTGCACTTTAAGTGAAAATTTCCAATGTTGAATGGAAATGCAACTTACTAGAGCCCAAATTCTGTCTGAAGCCTTCATTTGTACCCTATACAAATAAAATGGAACTCCTTGGCATGGATCTAAGTGGTAAGGAAGCCTTGTATGTTCAGGAGATTGTACAGCTTCTTTAAAAAAAAAAAAAAAAAAAAATCACTCAAGGCTTGCTGCCTTCCAGTCAAATAGCAGTGGATATTTCTCTTCCTAATGGTTCTGATTTCCTGTTTCAGTAAGTCTTACAAACTTGCTAGTGTAGGTATCCCTTGTTTGCTGTTACTGCAGTTTCTCCGCCTGTCTGTGTTCCTCTGGGTGTCCCAAAAGTGACTGCTTGTCCTGTTTATTAAGAGGAGACAGCAAGCCTTATCTTCCTCTGCCACCTCAACCCTGTCCTAAAAAAACAAAAACAACAACAACAAAAAACACACTTGGGGGCAGGGCTATACAAAGACCAGAGTCACCTTAGAGGTGAAACTGTTAAGGTGGAGGCTGCTGTGTGGACTTGGATCATAGTCCCTAACACATCCCTTAAAGGGGAAGGCAGCTTTCTATTTTGAGACTCTGTTCCCCTCTTGTAATTTTCCTGTTTATTGCAGTCCATATTCTCTGGTAATAAGCACTAGAGTATTGCTGCCCTTCATACTGGGGAAACTCCCACTGAAAAATCTCGGTTTTTCTGGTCTGTAGTCTTTCCATTGACATTTTCAGAAAAATGAGAGAATGGGCTGAGACCATATAACAAGAATACTAATAGAATTGTCAGACTGCCTATTTAAAAGGCCATGGTTGCATTTATATGTAAATACCATAGACAAAGATCTAATGGATTTTACTTGGGGAAGCAAAAATATGAAGTCCTTAACCAACTTCTAATGTTATCTGTGCATGGGATGTAGAAAACTATTTAATTCAGCACTAAACCTACACATTGTAAATCTGTGGCAATCCCAAAGGGAAGTTCTTAACTGAGTTTTCTAGCCTACCCATGATGTCCATCCTAAATGTTCCATGATATACCTATTATGTAACAGCAATATATTCCACCTGACTGGAACTGCTGTTTGCTGCAGCTGGAGTTCACAGGAGCATCCCATAAAAGCTGTACTCAGGGGCACTAGCAGTTCATGGCAAACAGCTAATAACTGGACTTGGTAGATATTTCACCTAACTTCACTTCCCTTTCCTTTCCACAACAGTGGCTGTGTGTGTTTATGCAGTTGAGGTCCTCATCCAAAAACAAATAAAATGCCATCCTCACATATGCTGTAGTTCAGATATGCTATTGGGTGTTACTGTCCAAGGCTTTTATTTCTCTTAAATGAAGAATGCTTTGATAGTCCTTTCTGACCAGGCAGCTAGTAGCTACCACTCTGTAAATAGCTATGTCCTATTCAGCCATTTACAATTTTGCTGTATACTAGGATTCTGAGCAAGCACTGTGCAGTAGTTGAGTCTTGAGTATTTAATTGGTAAATCAAAAACTGGTTCCTCACTGCTTCCATGCAGATGGTTGGCAGTTACATGGACACTTGTTTCTGCAGCATCAACTTGCCAAGAAGTAAGTATTGGCTCTTTAAATTTCTTTAACACATTAGGTGCTAGGAGTTTACTGGGCGTGTATCCCACTGCTAGAAGTGGGAAGCATTGTGACTGTACACTGTGTAGATTAGGGGTGGGCAAACTTTTTGGCTCAAGGGCCACATCGGGGTGCAAAATGGTATGGAGGGCTGGGTAGGGAAAGCTATGCCTCTGCAAACAGCCTGGCCCCTACGCCCTGACTGCCCCCCTCAGAACCCCCGACCCATCCAACCCCCTTGCTCCTTGTCCCCTCACTTAATCCTCACTCTTCTCTGTTCCAAATCTGAAAGGCTTCTGCTTGTCCAGATGTGTTGGATTTTCTTCTAGTTAAGTTTTTGGCTGGCCTGTGAGGTAGGGAGCTTATTATTCCTGCAATAAATACCCTATTCTACAGGAAAAGTTGATATGCCTAGCTCTGATAGAGTTCTTCATCTGCCAGTCTCAAAGCTCTTTCCAAAGATCATTAACCCTATTTGACAGAAGGAGAAAAACAGGCCTGGAGGCGAAGACTTGCCCTAGATCACCCAACAGGCCAGTGGCATGTGTATATCCAAACATGGTTTTCCTTCAAGGCTGAGTAACATTACATACTGTATTTTAGAGCTGTGACAGTTATGTGCCCCTTTCAGTTGCAACAGTACTTTGTTTATCTCTGGTTACAGTTTAAAAAAGTGTAGGGAATCTTCCAGATTAGTGTTTTTTACTTCCAGTGAATGGAAACCTCTGCTTCTTAATGTGTGGTTAAGGAGTGTGGGGGGGCGGAAATCTGCTATGTTGCTGAAATTAAAATGGATTTTTACAAGTTGGTAGGTCAACCTATGAAATGTTAGTCTCAGCTATATGTTATGCCATAATCTGACTTCAGTAACCAAAGTGCTGCACATGCTTAGCCATGCAGTGTATACAGCAGGAAGTGGTAGCACATGTCACTAGATCTGTGCAAATGGGTGCAGCTCACCACTTCCTGTTACTGTAGTGAAGAACAAAGGAAATGTCCGTTTCTAATTCACTTAAGCCTCTCTGAATGCTGCAGTCACTTATTTGATTTTTTTTGTACTTTTCATTGTAACTGTGAGGCTCATGGTTTTTCTCACTACCTGTTCCTTGTTTTTAGATTCTTAAAATTTTTCACTTTCAGTGCAGATGCATTTAACATGGTCTTTTTTTGGATTCTGTAGAGCTGTTTTGTGCCAAGAAATCCTGAGTTTTAGAGTAGGTCAGATTATGGTTGTATAAATTTTTTTTCAGGGAAAATACTAACCAGAAGAGATTATCCAGTGTTCACCAGAGTGGATCGGGGCACACAATGTGCTTGGTTTGAGTGTGCAACATATACCCATACCTCAGGAAACCTGGCCCTTCTGGGGCTTTATTTGAAACATCTTAAACTGCAGCTCTTGTTGGTATGGTCTTCGTTTCTTGTGCATTGTGAACTAATGATTTTAAACCACGCTAGTTTCAGAACCTTTTTTTTTTCTTTGCTTGACACTTGTTATAATTATCATTAAAACTTCAGGCCTAGAGATGATGAATAAGGAACTCTTAAAACCGTCTGACTTAAATTGCTATTGTCCATAATATTCTTTTTTTAGAAGAGAAGTGAATATTGCATTAGTGTTTTCAGTTTTAGTAAAAACGTTTCAGAGTAACAGCCGTGTTAGTCTGTATTCGCAAAAAGAAAAGGAGTACTTGTGGCACCTTAGAGACTAACCAATTTATTTGAGCATGAGCTTTCGTGAGCTACAGCTCACTTCATCGGATGCATACCGTGGAAACTGCAGCAGACTTTATATATACACAGAGAATATGAAACAATACCTCCTCCCACCCCACTGTCCTGCTGGTAATAGCTTATCTAAAGTGATCAACAGGTGGGCCATTTCCAGCACAAATCCAGGTTTTCTCACCCTCCACCCCCCCACACAAATTCACTCTCCTGCTGGTTAACGTTAAATTTAAATTCCAACACTTGTAAAGTGCTTTGCGATGGCAGCCAAGCTTATTCAGAAAGTTTCCAAATGTAGAAACTTGGAAATTTTTTTAATCCATTCATATTTTTAACATGTTTTTTCCCCCTCCCCGATTGCTGTAAACACGCACCTCTTCAATAAACAAGAGAATCTGATCATAGAAACTAGCAGGGTGCTGGACGCACAGTGCTATTAAATGTTAAGTGAAAATATGTATTTTTTTTCTAATTTCAGTTATGGTAATCCTGGGCGTAACTTGAAAGGACATGAAAATCCGTAACAGAAGTGCCTCGCTAAATTGACATAAAAGTGAAGTTGATGAACTAATCTAATTTCTCAATAACTTTGAAACTTGTTAATGAATCATGAATAATTAAATTAAAATCTGGAGTTGACTATAGCTAGAGTCATTACATTAAGTTAGAACAGTGTTATCAGTAAAAGTTCATGCAGTATCAAAATATTAATGTGGTGTTTGTAGTGACAACATACATTCTTACAAACTAGTGTTGCTTTAAATTTCGTATCCTCACTTCATTGCACCTGATATTGAACAGCTGAAATTTGGTGGCATCTTCACAAAATCAAAATGTTTCCACCTCCTGAGTATGTAAGTCAAAGTTCAAGTGATTCACGCATTTGTATCTGATGTGTTACTGATGTGTCATCTTCAAACTCAATTGCAATATAAAAAATCCTGGAACTTCCTATTTTTAGCTGTATATAAGCCCTTGATGCTAGAAACAGAATTTTCTTCACTAAATGTAGCTGTCCATTAAATGGCTATTGTCAAATGTATATTAGAGGAAAATCCATATGGATCATAGACCGTGATTAAATGTTGGGTAATTTATTTAGGAAAAGAAATGGGGCCATGATTTTCAAACTGGATTGGTAATCTAGGGGCTGTAGCAGACTTAAAAGGGTTCTGACTTATAAATAATGGGTGCTTGGTGTCAATGTAAGAGAGCTTGATTTTTTTCAGATATCAAGTTAGACATCCAAAAACCAAGATGCCCAAATCACTAATCCATTTGGAAATCATAGTCTTAACTCCTAGATCCGTTGTTTTTATGATCACATTCTCAGATTCTAATAGGTGATATTGAAAATTCTACCCATAATATATAAAGTTACTGCCAGTTTTAACCATAGTGTATGCAACTTACTTTATTTTCATAACTACAGAACTAACGTAGCATTTCCTTACTACATTTGTGAGGTTATGACTTAATCTAGAAAACAAGACTTGGGGTAAAATTTTGAAAAGTGAACCTTGAGTGCTTTTATATACTCCAAAAAGAAAAGGAGTACTTGTGGCACCTTAGAGACTAACCAATTTATTTGAGCATGAGCTTTCGTGAGCCACAGCTCACTTCATCAGATGTGTACCGTGGAAACTGCAGCAGACTTTATATACACACAGAGAATATGAAACAATACCTCCTCCCACCCCACTGTCCTGCTGGTAATAGCTTATCTAAAGTGATCAACAGGTGGGCCATTTCCAGCACAAATCCAGGTTTTCTCACCCTCCACCCCCCCACACAAATTCACTCTCCTGCTGGTGCTAGCCCATCCAAAGTGACAACTCTTTACATAATCAAGTCGGGCTATTTCCTGCATAGATCCAGGTTTTCTCACTTCCCCCCCACCCCCATACACACATACATGGGCTAGCACCAGCAGGAGAGTGAATTTGTGGGGGGGGGTGGAGGGTGAGAAAACCTGGATTTGTGCTGGAAATGGCCCACCTGTTGATCACTTTAGATAAGCTATTACCAGCAGGACAGTGGGGTGGGAGGAGGTATTGTTTCATATTCTATGTGTGTATATAAAGTCTGCTGCAGTTTCCACGGTATACATCTGATGAAGTGAGCTGTGGCTCACGAAAGCTCATGCTCAAATAAATTGGTTAGTCTCTAAGGTGCCACAAGTACTCCTTTTCTTTTTGCGAATACAGACTAACACGGCTGTTCCTCTGAAACCTGTCTTTATATACTCCGTGTGTGTGTGTGTGTGTGTGTGTTATATATCTCCATGATCTATTGCAGTAGGCCTCATTTACGGACCAGCCTATACATCTGGTTTACAGATAGAATCATAGAATATCAGGGTTGGAAGGGGCCTCAGGAGGTCATCTAGTCCAACACCCTGCTCAAATCAGGACCAATCCCCAATTAAATCATCCCAGCCAGGGATTTGTCAAGCCTGACCTTAAAAACTTAAGGAAGGAGATTCTACCACCTCCCTAGGTAACACATTCCAGTGTTTCACCACCCTCCTAGTGAAAAAAAATTTCCTAATATCCAACCTAAACCTCCCCCATTGCAACTTGAGACCATTACTCCTTGTCCTGTCATCTTCTACCACTGAGAATAGTCTAGATCCATCCTCTCTGGAACCACCTCTCAGGTAGTTGAAAGCAGCTATCCAATCCCCCCTCATTCTTCTCTTCTGCAGACTAAACAATCCCAGTTCCCTCAGCCTCTCCTCATAAGTCATGTGTTCCAGACCCCTAATCATTTTTGTTGCCCTTCGCTGGACTCTCTCCAATTTTTCCACATCCTTCTTGTAGTGTGGGGCCCAAAACTGGACACACTACTCCAGATGAGGCCTCACCAATGTCGAATAGAGGGGAACGATCACGTCCCTCCATCTGCTGGCTATGCCCCTACTTATACATCCCAAAATGCCATTGGCCTTCTTGGCAACAAGGGCACGCTGTTGATTCATATCCAGCTTCTCTTCCACTGTCACCCCTAGGTCCTTTTCCGCAGAACTGCTGCCTAGCCGTTTGGTCCCTAGTCTGTAGCGGTGCATTGGATTCTTCTGTCCTAAGTGCAGGACCCTGCACTTACCCTTGTTGAACCTCATCAGATTTCTTTTGGCCCAATCCTCCAATTTGTCTAGGTCCCTCTGTATCCTATCCCTACCTGCCACCGTATCTACCACTCTTCCTAGTTTAGTATCATCCGCAAATTTGCTGAGAGTGCAATCCACACCATCCTCCAAATCATTTATGAAGATATTGAGCAAAACCGGCCCCAGGACCGACCCTTGGGGCACTCCACTTGATACCGGCTGCCATCTAGACATGGAGCCATTGATCACTGCCCGTTGAGCCCAACAATCTAGCCAACTTTCTACCCACCTTATAGTGCATTCATCCAGCCCATACTTCTTTAACTTGTTGACAAGAATACTGTGGGAGACCGTGTCAAAAGCTTTGCTAAAGTCAAGAAACAATACATCCACTGCTTTCCCTTCATCCACAGAACCAGTAATCTCATCATAGAAGGCGATTAGATTAGTCAGGCATGACCTTCCCTTGGTGAATCCATGCTGACTGTTCCTGATCACTTTCCTCTCATGTAAGTGCTTCAGGATTGATTCCTTGAGGACCTGCTCATGATTTTTCCAGGGACTGAGGTGAGGCTGACTGGCCTGTAGTTCCCAGGATCCTCCTCCTTCCCTTTTTTAAAGATGGGCACTACATTAGCCTTTTTCCAGTCATCCGGGACTTCCCCCAGTCGCCATGAGTTTTCAAAGATAATGGCCAATGGCTCTGCAATCACAGCCGCCAACTCCTTTAGGACTCTCGGATGCAATGCATCCAGCCCCATAGACTTGTGCACGTCCAGCTTTTCTACATAGTCCCTAACCGCTTCTTTCTCCACAGAGGGCTGGCCACCTACTCCGTATGCTGTGTTGCCCAGCGCAGCAGTCTGGGAGCTCACCTTGTTCGTGAAGACAGAGGCAAAAAAAGCATTGAGTACATTAGCTTTTTCCACATCCTCTGTCACTAGGTTGCCTCCCTCATTCAGTAAGGGGCCCACACTTTCCTTGGCTTTCTTCTTGTTGCCAACATACCTGAAGAAACCCTTCTTGTTACTCTTAACATCTCTCGCTAGCTGCAGCTCCAGGTGCGGTTTGGCCCTCCTGATTTCATTCCTACATGCCCGAGCAACATTTTTATACTCTTCCCTGGTCATTTGTCCAAGCTTCCACTTCTTGTAAGCTTCTTTTTTATGTTTAAGATCTGCAAGGATTTCACTGTTAAGCCGAGCTGGTCGCCTGCCATATTTACTATTCTTTCGACACATTGGGATGGTTTGTCCCTGTAACCTCAATAGGGATTCTTTGAAATACAGCCAGCTCTCCTGGACTCCTTTCTCCCTCATTATTCCCCCAGGGGATCCTACCCATCAGTTCCCTGAGGGAGTCGAAGTCTGCTTTCCTGAAGTCCAGGGTCCGTATTCTGCTGCTTACCTTTCTTCCCTGTGTCAGGATCCTGAACTCGACCAACTCATGGTCACTGCCTCCCAGATTCCCATCCACTTTTGCTTCCCCTACTAATTCTTCGCGGTTTGTGAGCAGCAGGTCAAGAAAAGCTCTCCCCCTAGTTGGCTCCTCCAGCACTTGCACCAGGAAATTGTCCCCTACGTTTTCCAAAAACTTCCTGGATTGTCTGTGCACCGCTGTAGTGCTCTCCCAGCAGATATCAGGATGTTTAAAGTCGCCCATGAGAACCAAGGCGTGCGATGTAGTAGCTTCTGCGAGTTGCCGGAAGAAAGCCTCATCCACCTCATCCCCCTGGTCCGGTGGTCTATAGCAGACTCCCGCCACTACATCACTCTTGTTGCTCACACTTCTAAACTTAATCCAGAGACACTCAGGTTTTTCTGCAGTTTCGTACCGGAGCTCTGAGCAGTCATACTGCTCCCTTACATACAGTGCTACTCCCCCACCTTTTCTGCCCTGCCTGTCCTTCCTGAACAGTTTATAACCATCCATGACAGTACTCCAGTCATGTGAGTTATCCCGCCAAGTCTGTTATTCCAATCACGTCATAATTCCTTGTCTTCACCAGGACCTCCAGTTCTCCTTGCTTGTTTCCAAGGCTTTGTGCATTTGTATATAGGCACTTGAGATAACCTGCTGATCGCCCCTCATTCTCAGTATGAGGTAGGAGCCCTCCCCTCACAGACGTTCCTGCCTGTGCTTCCTCCCGGTATCCTGCTTGCCCACTTACCTCAGGGCTTTGGTCTCCTTCCCCCGGTGAACCTAGTTTAAAGCCCTCCTCACTAGGTTAGCCAGCTTGCTCGCAAAGATGCTCTTCCATCTCTTCGTTAGGTGGAGCCCATCTCTGCCCAGCACTCCTCCTTCATGGAACACCATCCCATGGTCAAAGAATCCAAAACCTTCTCTCCGACGCCACCTGCGTAGCCATTCGTTGACTTCCACGATTCGACGGTCCCTACCCCGGCCTTTTCCTTCCACGGGGAGGATGGACGAGAACACCACTTGCGCCTCAAACTCCTTTATCCTTTTTCCCAGAGCCACGTAGTCCACAGTGATCCGCTCAAGGTCATTCTTGGCAGTATCATTGGTGCCCACGTGGAGAAGCAGGAAGGGGTAGCGATCCGAGGACTTGATGCATCTCCGCAGTCTCTCCGTCACATCGTGAATCTTAGCCCCTGGCTAGCAGCAGACTTCTCTGTTTTCCCAGTCAGGGCGGCAGATAGATGACTCAGTCCCCCTGAAGAGAGAGTCCCCGACCACCACCACCCGCCTCCTTCTCTTGTGAGTGGTGGTCGTGGAACCCACAACCTCAGGACATCGCATCTCATGCCTTCCAACCAGCGGAGTCTCCTTCTGCTTTCTCCCCCCAGACGTATCATCTGGTCCACTCTCCGCAAAGGTACCTGTGGCGAGAACATGAAAACAATTACTTACCTGTGTCTGCGTTGCTGTTACCCGGACATTGCCCCTTCTTCTGGAGGTCACATGTTGCCAAGCTTCTTCACTGGCCTCTTGGCTCCGCTGTGCAACCTGCTCTAAATCTTTAGAGCTTTGTGCCCTAAGAAGCATATCATGACTTTTGTCCAGGAAATCCTCAGATTCTCGTATGCAACACAGGGTCAATATCTGTTGCTCCAGACCTTCAATCTTCTCTTCCAATATGGATACTAGCTTGCACTTTGTACAGACAAAGTCGCTTCTGTCCTGTGGAAGAAAGACAAACGTGGCATATCCAGTGCAGGTCACAATAGCTGAACACCCCCCCCCCCATATGACCTTCCTACTATGAGCTTCCTCAGAGAAACTGGCAAGATGTAAGCCTCACTGGGCTCACCCCAGGCGAACTCCTAGGCAAACTCCTGCTGTGTGCTGCTCTGCTGTTCCCCGCTGCTCAGCTGGTTTGCTGAGCTCTGGCTATTTTTAAACAGCCAGGCTTCCCTGAAACAGACAGACACCCCCCAATACCCGCCCCCTGCAGGCTACCACCCAATCAGGCACTCGCTCAGGGCTTTCAAACTGCCCTCCCAGCAAACACACACTCAGATACTCGCCAATCCCAGGCAACTCCTGCTGTGTGCTGCTCAGCTGGTCCGCCGCCACTCAGCTAGTTCATGGAGCTCTGATAAGAGTAACGCTTTCCTTTGTTTGACTATAAAGTGCCTTACCCCTCTCCTGCAGCTTCTGATTTGAAAATTTGGGCTTATTTCATTCTAAAGTAGCCACTAATATAAGAAGGCCAGTTTAAGGTACTGTAAGGCTGAATTTTTCAGACATGTTGAGCACCCAGGACTCCCATGGACTTTGGTTAAACTTCAGGATAGTCAGAACTTTTGATAGTTGGGCCTTTCTCTCTAATTGGGCACCCAAAATTTGTGGCTACTTCTGAAAACTTTGGTCCTACAGTATAAATAAGTAGAGGGATGTTGGGGTGAGATCTTGAACTGGTATAAACTAGCATAGCGCCATTAACTTCAGTGTCTAGTTTTCTGTACAAATTCAGCAGAGTAATTTGAGAGTAACAACTTCAGAATCTTTACTGCTTTCCTACATGACCCTTACTTTTATTTCAGAGCAATGAATAGAAAATTGAATATTTATTTCCTTTTGTCATTAAACTTATATGTTTCTCTCTGCCAGGAATTGATTTTAAAATCAGAACAATAGAACTAGATGGAAAGAAAATTAAGCTACAAATATGGTAAGTATTACAAAGCAATGTAAATAAAATAAGTTTTCAGTCAGGCTCAATTACTCATGGGCAGTAGAGTGCAATAGCATAAACAGGGCAGACTTCGGCCTGGTCTACACTATGGGGGAGGATCGATCTAAGTTGCGCAACTTCAGCTACGTGAATAACATAACTGAAGTCGATATACTTAAATCTACTCACCGCGGTGTCTTCACTGTGGTGAGTCGACAGCTGACGTTCCCCCATTGACTCCACCTATGCCTCTCGCTCCGGTGGAGTACAGGAGTTGATGGCAGAGTGCTCAGCGGTCGATTTATTGCGTCTAGACTAGACGTGATAAATCAACCCCCGCTGGATCGATCGCTGCCCCTCGATCCTGCAGGTAATGTAGACAAGCCCTGAGTGATGGAGAAGCTGTAAAACTTGTGGTAAGCTCTTGTACAATAGCTATCTGCCACCTTGTTCTTAGAGAAAAGGTTCTCCTAACAGCACAATCCTAGACTAAGCAGTGAGAGCTGCTAGGTTTTTTTTGTTTTTTATTTTTGGGGTTTTTTTGTTTGTTTTAAATCTAATTTGTGTTGGATGGATGTTTAATGTATTGGTGCCTGGAGTCAGACTGCATAATGGGAAATGGGGATTGTCAAAAGTTCTTGGGTCATGGGGGAAGGAAGGACTGGTGTCCTATCATCACAGGGATTGTCAGATGGATGCAGGCAGACCACTAAATGCTACCACGGTTTTTCCACTTAAAATATCAGGTGCTTGCTGATATATTTTAAGGGGGGGCTGGAATGAGCCCTTTCTGACACTTGGTTTAATGCAGTGATACTCAGACTGAGGCTTGTGAGTCACAAGGGGCTTTTTAATGTGTTGCCTGTGGCTCTTTGCAGCACATGATATTAAAACACTGTGATTTTAATTATTAACCAATCAGGATGCTTTTATGATGTTAACCAATTACATTATCAACTTGTATTAAATTACCTTATTTTCTGTGAGAATAATATGTATAAAAATATATAGTACTATAGAAAATTAAACAGTGAATTCATACTACTGTGTGTCTCTTGGGTAATGATGATGGCGAATTTGGCTCCTGAAACACTGATGTCTGAGTATCACTGATTTAACATTTCCATGTAATGAAAAGTCACCATCACTAGCTAAATCTTCTTTTATCTGTTGGTGTCCAAATGTTATCCATATCCATACAGTGTTGAGAAATTAGCCAGCAGACATCTGGAATTTAGCTGCCTCTGGTGCAGTTGACATCATACACTTCCTGAGCTCACTGGTTAAAACTTGTCTTATCCTCACATGGCCAGTTTCCTTGAAGCAGCATCCAAGAAACTTTACTGACTGCTATCCTATGGTGGTTGGTCCTAATTCTTAATTATGCATGAAATTGTCCTATCCTGTATTTGTTTTTAATGACTTCTTGGGGCACACTTTTTTGTTTAATACAGGCTAAAATGTATAGAAACTGCCTCAGAAGAATTGCTTACACTTGTTCCTGTAAGCAGGGCCATGCAGTACTGAGTCTCAGTTGACTGATGCTGTGTCAGTTTCTTAACTGAAAATTCGATTTCTCTTTTTTACTATTTCCCAGGGTGGACTTGATTTTAAATCCAAATTGATTTAAATCACTACTCGTGAAGACTTGATTTAATCATGGATTTCTACATAAGTGCATTCTTGTTGGTTTTTATAACCTTAATACATATTCTTCACAACTCAGAGAGAGATGTAGGTTTCATTTTTAGAAGGTACACACTACACATTTTTAAAGTGATTTATTTTGAAAACATTTCAGATTAGTTTTACAGCTATATCAGAAAATGAATGATTGTTTGGTTATTGCGTTTACCAAAGGTATTTTAACAAAACAAGCATTTAAATTTGTTTTTAGTTAAAAACATTCAAGTTTTTTAAAATCAGGTTTGTTTTCGTTAAAATTGTTTAACTAAAAGAGTTTAAATGAAATATTAAAAAAAAAAAAACCCACAAAAATTAAATCGACTGTCAGCCAGGTCAACATGAGAAACTTAAAATATTGGCTTCTGCAGTTAACTCGGTCGTCTTCACCTTCATTTTCCTGTTACTTCATAATCTGGAAAAGAAAAACAAGCTTTCCTGCTTTTTCAGGTCCCAAAGGATTTCTCAATTTGGAATGAATTAGTCCAAAGGAAGAAAATATTCTTTCTACGCCAACGAAGAAACTACAGCGTTTAAAAGTGAGATTATCACTTCAACAGTTTCTGAATCCAAGTGCTTAAGTGACTTCCACCAGTTAACTGGTGTGACTTTCTTTAAAATATCATCAGCAAATATATATTTCTTGAATGGTTCACCCTTAGCTCTGAAGTTTGTTATAGTTGGCATTATGGAGGGATGATTGCTGGATGTCCATGTCATAGCCAACTCCTCTTCTTCAGCCATTATGGTTTGACCCTGGTACCGAGTATTGAGAATATCTGCAAGAAAATGAGCTGGAGATGGTGCTTGTCCCATTCGGTTTTTTATAATGCTTGTAATTTAACTTTGTCATTGCATATTTTTCTTTTTAAGATCGCACTCGATTCCTTACAAATTTCTACTATGTCAGCAATAAAACAGCTATTTCCCTGCATTTTGTTCAAGGCTACAGAAATAGGCTTCAGGGTACTCAGCATGTGTTCAACATTTCTCTTAAGCCCAATCTTGAGAACTTTGGCTGTGACAGTGCCATCCATTTTTTTCATGATTTTGTTCACAAACTGTCATTAGATTGGGCCCGTTCTTGATATAGTGCAGGAAACACTCCACTACCGAGTTCCATCGTACGTCATATAGGAGAGTTTGCTTGGTTCCTCCCATTTTTTTCAGAGCAGCTGCTGCAAAGTGGTTGTTATGGAAGTATTTTGCAATTTCAACGACATTCGGCTTTATTTCTGGAACACTGAAGTCTTTGGCTAGGAGGTGCATCAAATGAGCATGGCAACTGTATGTTATTAGCTTGGGACTCTTCACTGTCTTCTAAATTTCTTCTCATCTTGGATACATTTGCAGCATTGTCTGTGACCAAGCTGCATGCTAAACTTTTGAATTTTTTTTTTTTCAGTTTGTTATTGCTTTTACTGCTGCTACTTGTAAGTATTCTGGTGTGTGTGCATTTCCTGATGTATCAATTGTTTCTGTAAGGAAGACATTCCCTTCTTCTGTTGTCCCACAAGCACACACAACAGGATCGTTGTGGACATTGCTCCACCCATCAAGACTCAGGTTAACAATTTTACCCTCTGGAGCTTTTGCACACTGCTCAATTTCTCTTTCATACACTTTCTCCAGCAATTAGCCTGCATCATCTGCTCTGTTGGGTGGACTGTATCCTGGTCTTAATGACTGAACTGAACTAATGAAGTGTGGGGTCTCTCAGTCATATGGAAAGGAGAGTTTTTGTTGCATAAACAAACTGGGCAATTTTTTTCATCAATTACCTCTTTTTCTAATCTGCTGGTTCTTATCACAAACTTATCTATGGCTGTTTCTGGATGATGGAGATTTTTTTTTCTTTTTGCTACAGGTGATATACTGTGGCTATGTGACATACATGATGTGACTGAAACACTATCATTGGCAGATAACTCTGAAACTATAGAAAATGATGGTGATCTTGAAGGTGGATAGTCTTCAGAATCCTGTATGTTGAGGATGGATTCTCCTAAACAAAATAAATCAATGCAGTTATTTAATTATTATTGCCATACTTCTCATTTAGTATTACTCATTGCATTCCTTGACACTTAATACTATTTTAAAAGTGAAATTGTAAAAGGAAGATCAGCCTATTTCAGCTATTTTTTATCACAACTGCATCTAAAATGATAATACCATAGAGTAACAACTATATTTTTTGCTCAAACATGAGAATTCAAGAATAGACCAGAAGGAAAACAGGCAGTCCATAAGAAAGAAGTATGAAATAAAAGTTTACCAATCTGAAGATCCTGCAGGTTCAGACATGTTGCTTTCATCATCTTCAATGCAGCTTTCTCCTAAGAAGGAACACTTCTCATGATGTTTCATTCGGGCAGCCAGGTCTTGCATTTCATTGTTGCACTTTTTGCATTTTGCATGCATGGCTGTCTTGCCCGCAGGTAGAGGAACGTCATTAAAATATTCCCGAACTGGGTCTCTCTCACGGCCTGCTGCCATTATAGGTTTTCCTTTCTAGTGAGAGAATGGTATGGTATATCTCAAATCAATGAAGGCTACGCTCAGAAAGACATCAAGACTTCTGGAATGTGCTGCTCTAACAGTTTCACTTTTGTTTCTACTGCCTGTAGCTCCCTTCTCACATTATCTCCAGACTTCTTTTCCTTGTCCAGATCTATTCTGCCCCAACAATCTTCTATTCATCGAACTTTTTGAAACTTTGCACTTTTAGAGCGTGGTAAGAGACTGATTCTATGTACACAAATTTGTAGAGGGACAATAGGGTTGAAGTCTGTTATTTCTCACCTCTGTCTGTCTGTGTTTGTAAATAAATAAATAAACATTTTTGCTGTTAACAAGCATGTTTTCTCTGGAGACACAAATCCACAGTTTGAGAACTGCAAAACTAAGCATCTCCGATGGTATCTTCTAGACCAGGGATCGGCAACCTTTGGAACATGGCCCATTAGGGAAAGCTGCTGGCGGGCCGGGACGGTTTGTTTACCTGCAGTGTCCGCAGGTTTGGCCGATCGCCGCTCCCACTAGCGGCAGTTGGTCGTTCCAGGCAAATGGGGGCTGTGGGAAGTGGCAGCCAGCACATCCCTCGGCCCCCACGGTTTCCTGCAGCCCCCATTGGCCTGCAATGTGCTGGCTGCCACTTCCCTCAGCCCCCATTAGCCTGGAACAGCAAACCGCGGCCAGTGGGAGCTGCGATTGGCCAAACCTGCCGACACTGCAGGTAAACAAACCGGCCCGACCCGCTAGTGGATTTCTCTGACGGGCCCCATGCCAAAGGTTGCCGATCCCTGATCTAGACTGAGCACTGAATCTCATTGGGTTGTTAGAAAGATTAACCTAAATAATATATACAGAAGCCCCTGGACCTCCATAAAATTGAGTCCCTAATCCATGAACTATTGGAACTCATTTACAAAACTTTTCTTAAACATTACATTAATATATTGTCTCATACTATAGAATTAGAATTTATAATCCCTATTCCATGATGAGATACATTATAGCTCAGAGATATCTTAATTAAAACTATCTTTAGATAGGTTTTTTCCTCAAAAAGCATTTTATCAAAAAAATCCTATTTAAATTTTAAAAAATTCGATGATTTAAAATTTTTGTTTAAAAAAAGATTTTTATCCACCCTGCTATTTCCCCTCATAAATATCAATCTCAATATAATGGTTTGTTGCTCCTTTTTTGAGTGTAAAGGAGAAAGATATACTTATTTAACCCTTTTTAAAGGGTACTTTTCTTAATATCCAGGCGTATCAACACATTCATTACCTTTTTGGTTTTTTTGGATTCTGAAAGTAGTGAAAACAAGGTTTAAAAACAATAAACAAACAAGTGTCTGTTTTCACCAAATTCTAGGGATACGGCTGGTCAGGAGAGATTCCGCACAATCACAACAGCATACTACAGAGGAGCCATGGTGAGTGAGTGTTTGGAGTGTTATCTGTTCAGGTGTAACTAAAATCGTAATTAGTTTGCTTCCTTAGGTTTAAAGGGTTCAATCTGTCTTGATAGAGAGAAATAATAACTCAAAGGTAGGGGATAACAGATTATTTCAGGACCATTGCGGTTTTTGTGAAATCTTGTTCTCCAGTTTTCTGCCCCTCCATCTTGTATATAGTCACAATCTCTCTCTGGACACGAGGCTTAATTCACCAAGTTTTGTTTTTATGCAATCAACATTTTCCTTGTTTCAGGTGATAGCAGGATAGGTGATATGTCTGCTAATATTAAAAGTGAATTTGACTGAGTTGGTTTTCCTGCTGTGTGTCCCCTTCAGCAGCTCTAGAATGCTGCCGCTAGAATCAGACATGATCAAGTATATAAATTGTCTCTAGTGCAACTGCTACTGGTTCTAGTTAGTGAACTATTTGACTTTTAAATAGTTTCTTACATTTTGACACACCCTATGTGACAGAGCTATTCACAACATACCATGACTGAGACATCCTAGGTCAGGCATTAATGCAGTTACAGTCTGGCTTTTTTTACTTTTACGGCCACCATGTTACAGGGAGATGCACGTGCATACACACAGCTATGGAAGAGCAGATTTGCCTTGACAACGTTCAGTATCAGCCTTGCTATAAAACTCTACTAGTCTGTCAAGTAGAGCTACTTGCCCTGGGCAAGCAGCATCTTACAAAAGCTGTTCCTAGACCCTTTTGAGGGGTGGGGGTGTGGTGATGCATAGTGAACATTGAATACATGTTGTAAACATGGCTTTACTTAAGACAAACAGGATATCAGATCATGGTTAATTTATGGTAGTCACAATCTTTCTTTCTAGTAAGACCGACTGCTGGCTGCCTTTTTAGTTATAGAATTTACAAATTCTTTCTCACCATAGTTTAGCTAGTTTTAACTTAATATTTTAAGAGCATAATTATCCTATGTTTAAAAACAATAGGAGTCAATTAATGGATATTTATTGGGTCAAGACCATTCAAAATTTATTCAAAGAGAGATCATATAAAGTCTTCAGAAAGGGCTGTTAATTATAAAGGTATATGTGGCTTACTGACTTTTTAGGCGTTTTAACTGCAAACAAGCAATATGTACATCAAATCTAAACTAATATTAAGATTAGATTGTTTTGTTTTTCCTCCACAGGGAATTATGCTCGTATATGACATCACAAATGAGAAGTCTTTTGACAACATTAAAAACTGGATAAGGAACATAGAAGAGGTAGGTGATTGGGGAAATAAGCTGCATCTGTTGATATTCTGTAACTTCTCCAAAGCAATGACCAACATCCGAGCAATTTTATTTTCTTTCAGCGAAGGGGTGTATATGTGTAGCCAAGTTAGAATGGATGTAAACCAAAGCAGTCGTCCTTGAGCACAGGGTGGCTTTCTGGTTTACCATGGGCTGGAAGAGGAAAGTTAGAGACTGTCATTCAAAAATGATCATGTAGAGCAAGGATTTCAAAACGGCTTGCTTCCAGTGGATGCCTTTAGCTTAACCTTTGCTTTGAAGTATGGCTAAGAGACGAGAAGGAGAACTGTTTTCAGTATCTCTTGGTGAAGTTGAGAAATGCCTAACAGTATTCTGGTATTGTTTAAGTGTAGATTTACCTGCTTGTGTACATTCAATACCCTGTTGTCCAAATTTTGCCTTTGTTCTTATGTTAAACTTCAGTTGTGTGTTCGTTTTCCCTCACCTTGTAAACTATTTGAATAGCAAATACATTGACCATACTTGAATCTGAAGGCAGTGCTAAAGGAATTGGGAATAGGAAGGCTTGAGCATTAGATCCAAGCAAAATAAGGCTTAATCTGGTGGTGACAGAATTGTATTCTACTTGCTCTCAGAAAAAGAAACCTGCTACCATTCTCTGGTTCATTTGACTATTGGACCTCGCAAAGAAGGGACTATCCCAAGGAGACTTCTGATACATCACATCAGACTGGTCATTGGTGACAAGGGTTAGAAAAGCCTTTTACTCAAAATCAGTGTGCTTCCATTCTTGACTAATCAGGCAATTTGTGACCACTTTGCAAGTCAGTAAACATCAGTCTTATTTTAATAACTTCATTCTGAAGTCAAGCAGGACATCTACATGCTGATGCCCTAGATGTTCAAAATTAAGAAAAATACTTTATTAAGCCTTTCAAAAAGCTTTTCTTCTCTCTTTCACCACTGATGCCCTTATTAGGGTTTTATTAATGAGTTCTTATTGTCTAATGTGTGGATCTGTTTCTGATAGGTGAAGATTTATCTTTAACTCTATGCTGCTTTAACAAGAGCTTATTTTTCCCTTCAGCATGCCTCTTCAGATGTGGAAAGAATGATTTTGGGTAATAAATGTGATATGAATGAAAAGAGACAAGTCTCAAAAGAAAAAGGAGAGAAGGTACATTTTTGGACTCCTAAATTCTTTAATAAAGGCCTAATATTTTCTCTGATCTACTGTTCTTAATGATGCTTGTTACTCTACTTTTAGCAACACCAAACAAAATAATCAGTCTTTTTAATTCCTTTCTGCTTTTAGAACTGGGGCAGGCAAACTTTTTGGAGGGCCGGTTAGGGGAGGCTGTCTCCCCAAACAGCCAGGTGTGGCCTGGCCCCCACACCCTTTGACCCCCCCCGTCCAGCTTCTCGCCACCTGACGGCCCCCCTGGGACTCCTGTTCCCTGACCGACCCTGGACCCCTGCCCCTGACTGCCCCCTGCCACCCCATCCAACCCCTGCTCTCATTCCTGACTGTCCCCCCCAGGACCCTTGCCACCCCATCCAACCCCCCCATCTCCTTCCGGACTGCCCCAGCCCCTATCCACACCCGCACCCCCGAACACCATCCTGAACTCCCCTTCCCTCTAGTCAACCCCCACCCCCCGATCCCTGCTCCCTTACCGTGCTGCCTGAAGCACCGGTGGTTGGCAGCACTACAGCTGCACTGCCCGAGCACCAGGACAGGTAGCCATGCTGCCTGGCTGGAGCCAGCCACACCACCGCGCAGCACAGAGCACCGGGTCAGGCCACGGCTCTGCAGCTGTGCTGCCCAGCAAGAGCTCTCAGCCCCGCCACCCAGAGCATTGTGCCAGAGGTGCAGTGAGCTGAGGCTGTGGGGGAGGGGGAATGGCAGGGGAGAGGCCGGGGGCTAGCCTCCCGGGCCAGGAGCTCGGGGGCCGGGCAGGAGGGTCCCGTGGGCCGGATATGGCCCGCAGGCCATAGTTTGCCCACCTCTGCTTTAGAACCTTCTACACATCATAGGATGTCAATCTTTTTTTAAGATGGTACTTAATATATGGAATCCAATTGAGCTTCAATACTCCTCTCCAGTGAGATGTTCTAAATGTTGGCCTTCCCTATGATAACACAATTCTTCCCTTTTGAGGGAACCTAAAAGGGAGAATAATCAGGATGTCATTTGAGTGCATTGTGGTTGATCATTCTCTGAATCACTGTTTTTTGCAATGGCGAATTACGAATATGTTAAAATAGCCGTATTAAGGGTAAAGTTAGTGGTTTTAACATTCTGGGACACTTTCTAAGGATCCTGAAGTAGGGCTGCACACATGGGTTGTATATACTATAATTTCAAGTATTATGATACTGGCTAGCGGGTAACTGGTAGGATTATCTACACCTGCATATGAATGTCTTAGACTACTATTAAGACTTTTTTTCTTAATTAAACTTTTGGTATCCATAGGAAAAGTCCTATAGAACTTGAGTGATTTGCATACAATAATTTAAAAAAGCTACAGAATAGACAAGATTTACATCAGGATCTGCCTCTGGTAATATTCTGTGGTGGGGATACAATTCAGTGTAGCTACATCAGTTTACACCAGCAGAGGGTCTGGTCCACAGTTCAGAAAACCCTTAAGCTATTCTCTCAATTTCTGTAGGAACCATTCAAGCTTCTATAGCAATTGTTGATTTAGTCCTTCATTAAATGCTATACAACTCTTCAGTAAAAGCGTAATGTTAACATTTTTCCAGTGCAAAGAAAGTACATTTGGGATTATTATATCAACTTGGTTACACCCTTAGTGGAGCCACCGCTCCATTATTAGCTGACATAATGACTTGTCACTTTGCAAACTTAATTTATAAATACCAAAACTTTTAAAAACCTGTCTTCCAGTTAGCAATAGATTATGGAATCAAGTTTCTAGAGACAAGTGCAAAATCCAGCATAAATGTGGAAGAGGTAAGATTGGAATTACGTTTTTTGTTGTCTTAAAACTTAAATACTGTTACATAGTGTTGCTTGCAATGTGATTTCTAATTAACAACTTTTCGGACCTGATGCATAATGTGGTATTGACCACTTTGCTCTTATGTCTTCATGTGCTGTCAATTTTGCTTTATTTGAGTATGTCCTTGTAGCATCCAAAACACCAGATGTCTTCTGCTAATATTTCTACATTTGTAGATGGATGTTAATAGTGACTTTTTATTAATGTTGCAGATAGTATCGTGGTGCACTTACTAGTAACTAAAAGGTGTCTAGATACTTAAATTGTGCCTGCTTTTGGAACAGACTTCTATGTTTATCCAGTGCCTAGCACAGTAGGGTTCTGGACTCTAGGTGCTACCACAGTACACTAGTATTTTCTCTTTCTAGAGATAGATTTCATATTGCTACTGGATACACGCTGTATATATTCAGTTTCTCCCTGTCATTCGCCAAGAGGACCAAATATATCTTGGCTAGCAGATGGTCTGCTCACTAAGTTGAAAGAGTAGCTCAGAGTAAGTCAGGCTGTCTATATAGCTTCACTTGCTATAATTTTTTCCTGCTTTTAAATTATGATTGCCATCCTATTGGACAACTATATATTTTGCTGCAAATAGAGTTATGAGTTGAACTCACTGAGTGGACCACACCGTCACTGATTGCTCAGACCTTTACTGGAAGAGGATAAGGAAATGAAGCTTGAGACTGTCGATGCTGAATTGCCAGAGAATCCCACACAAACAGTGTTTATATATACCCACACAAAATAAGTTATCTTAAAATGACCTAAAAGAAGAAAATAGTAAGGACTCCAAGAGCAGTTACTTTGGTGCTTTCTTTAGGGAGGATTAAGCTATCAGTTCATTCAAGATGGCTTAAATGTACAGATCTTTTAATGACTAGACACCAGTCATGACCTATAGCAATCTTTCTTTTTTTTTAGAGTGTTCTTAAAAACTAATACTGGTTGAAGGTAAAAAAAATAGCATAAGAGGCAAGACAGCTGGTAAAGGCTTTCTTCTGGAGGCCGCTGCGTTCTAAAAGCTTTCCAAAGAATATATAAAAGGGAGGGTACACTCTCTTGTTTTTGAGGCTTCAATAAGCATTAAGTTCACAATTATGAACTTGAAATTGTGGAAATTAACATGTGCATTTTAAAAAATAGCTCAACTGATATACGATACCACTAAAGTAATTTTGTAAATTGAGAAGTGTGTGGCACATTATATAGTTCATAGCTAGAATGGATTTCTGTTTTCATTGTCCTGCATCAGGGATAGCATTTGACCTATTTAAGGTTATCTCTATACCAATGCTTTTCTGTTTGTAGTGGTCTTCAGAATTGTGAAAATGAATAATGTTAATATTAATAGTGGATAATAAGGAGTGGACTTTAGATAAAAGCATGTCCCTTATTCCAGGTGTTCACTCACTCTGGTATTTTTTGCTGATGAAATTGCAGGATGCTCCTGACACTTAAGCATTATTCCTACCCTTCATAATTAAATGCAGGGGATACATTGGCACCAAAAGCCAGAGCTCCAAGCTAGCTGCCTGGCTAACTTGTAGAATTTTCATGTTTTCCTCTCCTCTTTATTTTATAAAGACCTGTAATAGGCATGTCAGACTCAAATGTAATGTGTAAATCTTGAATCTTCTTTCCAGCCACTTAACTTCTAGAAGTTAACACTTAATTCTGTTAATAAGTGAATCATGTATGGAACTCAGTTTGTGCTGTTGTCATTTTTTCTCCTTTGTAAATGCATGCTTTCCCGTCCTCAGCCCCCTGACACATACTCACTCCCATTCTTTCCCTTGAGAACTTTGTCTCCAGTTCTAAGCCTTCATCTGAAATTCCACTTTCCTTTTGGTCCCTGAGAATTGAGGATTTTAGTTGCCTTAAAAAATAAACTCTGGCCATCACTCAACTTGTATCCCTATCTGATTAGCCCAACTGTCAAACAGAGCATGGCACAAACAAGCCAAAGTGTTTTTTGGCTGTGGGAGTAGGTGGGTTGGCTGGGAACCTATGTGCAAAGTATTGGCAGGGACAAAAGGAAATGGAGCTTTTGAATTTTCTGTTACAAGCTAACTCTTGAGCTTTTCCACCTTGAATGGTGCTCCTGAAAGGCTAGATTCTAACCACAGCACACAACTTGATACACGTGCTGCATGTTTGAATTCGGACTCTGGCCCTGAGTCTTTGAAAAGCAGTCTAATGTACAGCAGTGAACTGCCTCAGTAGAAGGGCTGCTCAACAGCAGAAGATGGGGTGAAGGATGCTGACCTAAACACCAGATTATAAAGCATGACTATTGCCATATGAGAAAGTATCCATTGCACACTTAGTGCCTTTGATGTAATTTTTAATATTGCATATTTTGTAGACCATGGTTACTAAACATGTAAGACCATTCAATTTGTCTCCATTTGTCCAGATTAGACCATTTGTCTCTAATGTTCCCTTCTCCTTGGTTTCAGGCATTCTTCACACTTGCACGGGATATAATGACAAAACTCAACAGAAAAATGGTTTGTACCTTTCGCTTCACAATACATGAACCTCTGTGCATGGTGCAGGCTGTTACAAGGACAGTGTTAAAACACTTCAGTTTTATACTTCTAGGAAAACCCACTGTTTTTACAGTAATCTAACCAGAAGCTTTGTGACTGGCAAAAGAATCACTCTGCATAGACTTGCGATTTACAAGTGAAGGCAGGCAATGCTGCTCTTACTGTTCAGCACTTGTGATTAAATTCTCTACAAAACTATGTAGAGAACATCAAAGCTGCACAGAAACTTTCTGTAAATGAGAAATACCAGAGTTAAGGTTCCACTCTGCCCCCTTGTGTGCATTCATTATAGCAGTCTCTATTTTACTTTACTTTTCACTCTTTCGCTCAGACTAGGGGACTGTGCAAAATATACTGCATGTGCACAAGTTTCTACTATGGCGCTATTCTTACAAATAGCATTTCCCCTCTCCCCCCTCCCCCTTTCAGGAAGTGTTAAATTTCCTTCTCATACTCAAAAGTAGCTGACCCTCTTTTGCTCACTTTCAAAAAAATAATAAACACCTTCAGGCAGATATCATGCCTGAAAACCTTTGTTAAAAGAAACTTTGCAAAGCTACATGCGTTTCACAATGAGGTATTTAACATGGAAAATGTTTAACCTTAAAGTTTCAGCTATGGTTTGCTTTAATGACTCTTGAACACGAGAGGCTTGGGAATTGACCCTAAATTTACATGATCAGTAAGATCCTCTTACTGTATGGGCCCTCTGTGCATGGGAGTGGCAGAATACATAGAACAATGATCAGTCATCATTACCTATTTCTAAAAAAGGACATTGGCACAAGCCTTCTAGGTAAACTACTTGATTTCAATTTTCAGTATTTTGTCACTTATCAGTGGACAATAATTTAGCTATGCCAGTGCTATTAATGTTATGCAAACCATTTTTGCAAACTTTGTTCCTCCAATATCTTTGCTTGTTAAACAACTTCAGAAGAACAAATAATGTTTTAGTGTGCTAAATTCCATGGATCCCTGAGCAGTCTACATCTTTTGTACAGATTATACATATGGGATCTCTTTCCCACCATTAAACAACCATTTCCTGCTAAGAGGTGCATAGTACTTGTTGAGTTTATATTTATAAATCTTAGAACACTAAGTGAACACTTAGATTTCAAAAGTCCTAAAACTGTACTGCAGGCTTCACATAAATCATAAAGATGGTCCTTGCCACACTAAACTGTCCTAGCAACTCAATTGGCTGTTCTTTCAGGCTGGGATTTTCATATGGGTGCATTATTAATGTGGTAATTTGAGTTTCCAAACTATCCAGTTCCCAAGAGATTAATTGTCAGTTACCCAATAAAACTGCCCCTCTGCTTACAAAAAACAGTTGATGCCAATATTTCACTTATGCTTTGGAGGCTGAGGAGTGAAGGAAAAGGGGGAGTGCTAAGGCTGCTTTTCTCCATTCATAACATAGTTTTGTTTTTGCAGAACGACAACAGTTCACCAGGGGCTGGTGGGCCGGTGAAAATAACTGAAAATCGATCGAAGAAGAGCAGCTTCTTTCGATGCACGCTACTTTGATGAACTTCTAATGATAGACTGCAGCACACTTAGAAAAACCTTTTCTGCTTCTTTGAAAGCACAGGGGTCACAAAGCCTCAGAAATAATACCACCAAGCTGCTGCTGAGAGCTTCAATGAACGTTGACTGCGTTAAACAAAATATCAAGTGGATTTTGCTCACTAAGCCCATTGACCTGTCAGGCTCCTTTTTCTCAAATGTGGAAGCAATGAAGTGGAGACACAAATGCAGGACTTAATTTTCTTCATTACTTTCTGTTTTAATGCCTGTTGCAAAAGCTGCTACATTTCTTTTAACTTTGCACATCCATATTAGCCTTTTATTGCCTGTTACTGCACAATCTAACACTTGTATTTGCACAGTTTATTGTCCTGTAAGTTCTTTAACAGATTTGTGCATTCTTTTACAAATTTATTTTACAAATTTATTTTAAAAAGCCAGAAAGAATAGATTAAATCACATCTCCAGTAATCTTTGCTCTACACATGTGAACATGTCTGCTATATGGATGTGTTTAAGGTAATGGGGCTTATTAAAACAAATTGGCATATAAGAACTTGTATAGGTTTTTAGTCAGTTTTTCTCACAAATGCACAAATCCGTTCATACAGAAGCTACTGCATCTTCTATTCTGAATGTAGGATATTTCTTTTCTATTGGTTTTTACCAAACTTAAGAGAATCTTTTTAGAGCAGAGTTGTCTTCTAAATAGACGTAGTTCTTATCTCATTTGTTGAGTGCACTCTTAACGCATGTGAATGACCCCCCAGTGGTCATTCATTTTTCACCTAGTTTTCTCCTGTTAGCCCAACTCATCTTTTTTATTTTTATTCTGGTTTCTGATGACACTTGAGTTGAAATCTTCAACATAGCACAGGTGGGCATCCTAGCTATCACTTAAGTGACTTGTGGTAGCTAAGCTGAATGAGGGTATTCAAAACTCCTGGATTCTGTTCTCCAATGTATGAAGAGTTAACTGCAGCTCCTACGGGTGACTTACAGCAAAGCTGAGGATATTCGTGTCACACCTCTAAACCTTGACCCTTGACGGCAAAGGCATGCACAGACTAGCTTCCTGTGTAGTCACTATAGTTGTTAAGCCCCCCCATAAAAGAAAATGGCACACCACGGCTTATAATGCAATATTATGCAGCTGATACTGAATGTGTAAAGCCTTCAGTCTGCACAGGCAATTATAGAAGTTAATCATCAGAAACTGGAACAGTGATTTAGACTGCTAGAAGCCAAGTTGAAACTTAATTGCCTTTCTAACTCCTCTGAACACCTGCAAGCTAGTTTATGTATTTTATCACTTGCTTGTTTTTCACAGATCTTTCTCCATGAATGATTAAAACTGGTGCTTTAGTTTGTTGTGCCAAACTTTGACGATTGTTAGCTTTAACTACAAACTTAACAGAGTCCACCACTTTGGTTATAAGGTGCAGATGGATTGGCTTGTTGACAAACTGCTAACTTTTCTGACATGTCTGCTTTGTTAACTTTGTGGTAACAACCAATCCGCTGTTTAATATGTTAATGTTTCACTCTGCTTCAGTTTGGGATGTCTGATATTGAATTTGTCATCTTGGGGGTCTGTCTCAAATATTTTGAAACTAATTCAGTGGACCATCAGCAGTGAATCCAAAAAGGACTTTGATTAGTGTCCTGAACAGACTTGAGAAACTTCATCTGGTTCCTCCAAAGTTTAAGTGGCTTTCTACACATTCTCCCCACACCGCTACTTAATTATAATTAAAGTGATCCTGGTAATTAGATTGTGAATCACAATCTCCTATTCTTACTGAACTAGAAGGCACAGCAAAAGTTTTGAGTTAGCAAAAATGTTCAAAACAAAAACAACCCTAGCTGCTCTGGCCTACACTTCAAATTTTTCTGGGACAGGCTAATGCAGTTAAGTTTTCTGTATGGTAACAACATGCTTTCTATACAGCAACTGTTATGACTTCAGTTATGAATGTTGTTAATTTTCAGTAATTTACCTCTGACTTATTTTGGTGTTGTAACACACAGATTTTTATCTCGGAGTTGTCTGCAAACCAAAACTGACATGTTCTGTGGTTGGTAACTTTTACGGAATGCTTTGCTTATGTTGCATTTCCTCTGTCTTCCTTCTGTTTGGTTCTGTGTACAAACAAGATTAGTCTCCATGAACTTCCTTTTGAAAGAGCCTGTAAGTGAGAGTCTATAAAGTGCTTCTTGACGCAGCAGCAAATTGGGGTATCTGCTCTGTTGTATTAAAAAGAAAAAATCCTTGCTATTTTCTTACATTTAGCTATGCTAAACTGTACATAAATTTGAGGTAAGACCATAGGAAATTCACTTTATGCATGATAAAATGATGCAGTAAATATTTCACTTTGCTTAATGTTCGTATAATGCTCATCTTTCTCTATTTGTAGAAGGAGTTAGTGACAGATAATTTTTTCTGTCCCCTGCTGAAACTGAAAAATTCCAGTTTCATGTGAAAACATTATGGTCTTATGGATAAGGTAAAACATTTTATTTTTTTTTTCAGCAGTATTAAGTGGTTGAGGGGCCGCACTTTATCAGTATATTAACTTTTGATAATGGTCAACATAGACCTCTTTACTCGTACAGTCTGTTGTCAGACATTGAAAAATGTGCTGTATTTGAGCATGTAAATCAGCTGATTATGTTTCACTGGGAACTTTTTCTAGCTATATTTTGCTTTAGGCAAGCAGACAAATAATAACTTATGTCTGAGCATCAGTTGCTGGATGCTTCAGGTTTTTCTAATACCAGTATGAATGTTTTGTGCAGTCTTTTTTTGTTATAATTTACTCAAGACTATAATCTTAATTTTTGAAAGACTCTGACTATACCTCAGCTAACTAACATTCTAATATCCATTAAAACAAAGGTGATCCAACTATTATTCATTATACAAAGCAGAAAATGTGCAGCCTGCCTGGCTCTAAAGACCTCCATTAGTCTTTAAGGAAACACAGGCATTTCTTTGGGTTTTATTAGGACTAGAACCTACTTGCTGTCAAGTGAGGGGTTTCCTCCCCACAACTCTTGCCTTCCCTCCCAGTTTGTGCAGTGTGTTCTGTTTTTTTCTAAATGGTGAGAAAATAAAACCTGAAAATATATGGTCTCAATGCTTCTTTTGCTATAGCTTTCAATCCTGTGATCAGCAAACCATGCACATAAAATGCTTAGTTCTTGTTGAGTAGACATAGAATACTTGATTTAGGTTTAGTTATTAAATCTCTTGAAGTTTGTTTAATGTTAAAACTTCGAAACCACATATTAAATGTAATGCAATTTTACCTTTATTGAATGTGGGGATTTCTACAGTACTAGTCAAGGTTTTTGAAAAGTGCAGTTTTATAAATGAGGTATTTCCTGTCACAAGTGCATTTCCTCTTTTAGTCTTTTGTTTGTCGAGTGAAATCAAGTCCATTATTTTCACAAGCCAAAAGTGGAGGGGGCGGGGTGTATTTTTGAAATACATTTTTTTTTTCTGTGAACTCTTGATGGGTAACAATTTGGAAGACATACCAATAGCATGTAAAGTGCATAAATGTGTTGCTAATTTGTGGAAATGCATCGGTCATCTGATTACATAATCAAGTTAAATTTGCCAGGTAAAAGTTTAAGGACAAGCTGTTTGCACATATTGGCTCCTTCCCTCTACTGCGCCCGAGCTGCTTGTGCCACATTACTCTACTCTTAATATACCTTGTACTTCAAAATGCCATGTAAAGGCAGGACTTCCCACTTTTTCTTTGTTACCAGTGAATTTAAACATGTTAGTGCATTCCTATGGCCTTATAAACATATATTTTGCAAATGACACTTTTCCTTGGGATTACAATTATTTTAATGCAATATACAGTTACTAAATTCAGACTAAAAAGCATGGCCCTAAAGAAAATGCTTAATTTTCAAATAGAATTGTTCTACCATATGTGTGTTTAAGCACATTTTATCTCTGCTCCAAAGGCGTAATGTGAAAATCCTGCAGATAAAGTGGACTTGTCATGTTAACTTGTAAACTTAATCATTAATTGTGTACTGATACGGTGTTAAAAAAGAATGGTTTTATTATTCCATGTGAACTTTTTTTACAACAATGTGCATCTCAAATAAAATTACATAATGAAAAATATTCAGTTTCTTCTATGAAGTAACTCCGTGTAATCAATCTTATGCAAGTTGTATTTCCACTCTATTCTAACACATGATTACGTTGGAGAGGGTCCAATTTAATTCATGCCTGAGGTTTTGTTTAGCCTGCTTGCTTCTGAAATTGACTCTTTTTTGGAGTAGCTTCTTCAAGAACTTCTATCCCTATTCTAATTCCTTCTGCATCAGAACAAGGGGAAGTTTTAAGGTGATTACTAGGAGGGAACACTTGAGTAACTTAAAGATATGTGTTAGGGAGTGGGAATACTCTCCCAAAGCATATGTTGAAAGCAAGACTAGACAAACACTAGTAAATGTAAAGTGGGGTGCAATCCTGCATTACCAGAGAGACAAGTGGGGTGGGGAAGAAGTGGACAGTATTGGGCCATCTAGTCAATCTCTAACATTTGTGATTAAATAAGCTTATGTGAGGGGGAGAAAAGTCTTTCATTCTTCAGCAGACTTTGGCAATCTGAGGCACATACAATTGACTGACCCAGCAAATACTAGGACTACCCAGGCTAATTCAAATGCTGAAAGAGTATTAAGGTGTCTGACAAAAGTAATTGCTAACAATTGTATTACTAGCAGTACTGAACTTGGCAATTAATACTGTTCACTTTGTCACACGTATCTAAGCAGTGCACTTGTAATTTTAAACAGGGACTAGTTGGGAAAAGATTGAACAAACAAAAGACATCTTATCTTAACACTTTTTTCTATAATATCAGTATCCTTTATTTTAAAAATATCTTCCCCAGAAGTCATCACCCTTACTTCTGGTCTCCAAACTTAAAACCTCTACTGAATTCAGATTCTGCCAATGGCATCATAACATACCTATTTATCTACCTTTTCTGCCTCCCAGTTGGATTCTCACTTGGACACAGTGCAAATACATATCACAACTACATCTTTACCATTGAATGCAACTAGTGCCTAACAGTTGCTTAAAATCTTCCTTCTACATGTCCTTTGACATAGCGTAACACAAGAAGATATCCAACTTCTTCATTCTGAGAACTACTTCGTAAGCGCTCCTGTCATGGACACCACCTTCCCATTGCTCATTCACGCTATTGCTTTCTGTGAATCACCTAAAGACCGGTTAGAGAACTGCACACTTAGGGCCAGGTTTTTAGATGTGCTGATAACTTGCAGCTCCTGATTTGAATTGGTTTTTGATGCTCAGCGCATCTGATAATTAAGCCTTTTGTCTCAAGTCTTGGAGATATAATAATAAATTCATTTTCCCCCTACAACAGCATCTTATTTTGTATATATTCAGTTATTCTAGTCTCTTCCCTCAGTTTCCAATAGAAACTTTATCCTTTTAAAGAAAATGGTGCTTTTATTAAAATTTGTGTAATTCTCATCTTTATTTGGGTAAAATTTAGTTTCACTTTAGTGCCTCATCTGTCCCAAAAAAGATGACTTCTTCAAGTAGTGTCCCTATGGATGCTCCACTGTAGGTGTCTGCATCCCCATGCTGCTGATCAGAGACCTTTGGTAGCAGTTTGTCCTGCCTGTGCAGGCGCTGCTCCCTGCCTGCCATGAGGCTAGCCAGTGTACACAGACAATCCCTCCTTAGTTCCTTCTGAACCGCCCCTGGCTAGAGACAGAGTTCTAGCTGTCTGTGGAGTGACTCTTTTTTTTTTTTTAGACTAGCTAATTTTAGCTTCCCTTGAAGCTTTTTCTTTGTTACTTCATTTGTATTTTTATTGGGCTGTGCCTGGGAAAAAGAAAGGGCTTGTCTTCCACCAACCCTGTTGTGGGTGACCCCCCACCCCGGACAAGGGTATGCTCTGCTTCAAAAAGTGTCTCAGTTGCAAGGAATCTATCCCATTGACTGATGGACACTCGCAGTGTGTTTGCTGCCTGGGAGAGTACATTCCATAAAAGTTGGGCTTGCATCAGCAACTGAAGCCTAGATCTAGGAAAGACAGAGCACTGGGACTCAAAATCCTACTCAGAGTCAGGCCTTCAACTGCCGGAGTCCCAGCAGGAACTCTCACCACAATCCTCTACTTCAAAGGGAGGAGAGCCAGAAAGACAAACCACTCACACAAGGCCTCTAATAAAAGATCTGTTAGTGCCTGTAGTGAGCCCTAATGGAGCCAAAATGTTGTCCGGCTCCATCAGTACCTACGGCACCTTTATTGAGCAAATGCCTGATTCTCACAAGGATCAATTCAAGGCCTTAGTCAACAAGGGACAACTGGTGGCTAAAACATCCCTTCAGTCCACACTAGATGCAGCTGACGTGGTGGCATGCTTGATTTCCATAGCCGCAGAGATGAGATGGGCTTCATTTATCCAGCTTCCCTAAAGAGGTCCAAATTACAGTGGAAGACCTTCCTTTTGAAGGGACGAAGTTATTTGCTGAGAAGACTGACACATCCTTTCACACGTTGAAGGGCTGTAGGGAAACTCTTCGATCCCTCAAAGTCTATACTCCTGCCTACAAAAGAAAGTACAGCCCTCAGCCACCGTTCAAGCCCCACTCATCACAATACACATCTCCCTTCTTGTCACAGAGATCTTTCGAGCCACAGAGGAAGAAGCCTAGGTTCCCCAGATGAAAGCAGTCAGGATCTCAGCCAACTTCCTCTCAGCCCTCCACCTCAAAATGTTTTGTTTTTTGATGGGTTGGTCAGGTGCCTGTAGAACATTCTTCTTGCCGTCTTGTGCTGGAAAACCCCACCCATCCCTTCAGAGACGGTCTTACCCCATTCCGCAGCACCTGGAAATGGATAACCTCTGACAAGTGGGTGCTGGAGATCATCCAGGATGGATACATCATCCATTTCTCTTCCCCTCCCTCCTCCCAAACACTCTTCCCTGTTCCTCTTCAGGGACCCTTCTTATGAAAGTCTGCTACGTCAGGAGGTAAACCATCTCCTCAGCGTAGGAGCCATAGAGCCTGTGCCCAGACATCTTAAGAGACAAAGGCTTCTACTCTCATTACTTTCTAATACCAAAGAAAAAAGGAGGTTGGAGACCCATACTGGACCTCGGAGTACTCAGCAGATATATCAAGGCACACAAGTTCAGGATGGTCACCCTATCAATGATTATTCCAGCATTAGAGAAAGGAGATTGGTTTTCGGCCCTCGACCTTCAAAACCTCCAAATTTCCATCATACTGGGTCTCAGACATTGCTTCAGATTCACGCTAGACCAAGACCACTATCAGTACAGAGTACTCCCTTTTTGGCCTCTCATCAGCCACCAGGGTTCTCTCAGTAGTGGCAGCCCCCTTATGCTCTGAGGCCATCATGATTTAGCCTTACCTGGACGACTGCCTTCTTGGGGCATGTTCTTTCACCAAAGGCCAGCAAGTCACCCAGGCTACACTGAATCTGGGTCAACAAATCAATGCACAAAATTGACTAACACTGGAACAAAGACTAGAATTAATAGGAGCCAACCTCCGCTCCATCCAGGCGAAGGTGCTGTTCCCACATCACAGGTTCCTCAGCCTCTCCACGCTGTTGGAGACAATACAATCAGCCCCCAAATTTTGGCCAGACACTTGCTCCAGCTCTTGCAGCATATGGCCCCGGGCACATCAGTCACAGCTCGTGCCAGACTACACATGAGATGCCTCCAAGCCTGGTTGTTTAGTTTGCAGGCCAAACAGAGACAGCATAAACACATTATATTGCAGTCAAGCAATCCTTGGACTGGTGGAAAGATCAGTGAATCCCATTTGTTCAGCCTCCCTCATTGTTACTCTTGCCACCAATGCATCCCTCATAGGATGGGGTGTGCATCTCAATGGTCTCCCAGTGAAGACAAATGTTTGCTATCCAAGACATGCCTTCACATCAACCTGCTCAAACTCAGAGCAGTCAAACGCATGTGTTCTTTTCCCACCCCACTGATCAGACATGCACACGAAAGTCATATCTGACAGTGTGGCCTGCACGTATTACATAAACCAGGGAGGCACCAGATCTCATTCCCTGTGCATGGAAGCACTAAAGTTATGGAACTGGTGCATTTCCCACACTACCTTAATATCAGCACCTACCTGCCAGGAGTATGCAACATGACAGTGGACAACCTCAACCCAAAGTTACCATTCGACCATGAATGGGATATAAATGTGATTTGTCCTACATGACATTCCAGCAATGGGGGACACTGACAGGAGACTTGGTTGCTACTTATCAGAACAAGAAATGTCCTTGGTACTGCTGCTCCAGACCAGGGATTGGACAACACTCCATGGGGGACACTCCTCCTCCTCTTCCTCCTCAATGGGACAGGGGTCGTCTTTACATTTCTTTCCCCCATTCCCTCTAATTCTTTAAGTCCTGTTGAAAGTGAAAAGAATGAAAAACAAACATCATCCTGATTTGCTCCTACCTGGCCCAGGCAGATGTGGTACCCTTACCTGTCACAGCTAACACTGTCCAGCGATAACTCTCCCAATCACTCAGTACCTGCTATCACAGAATGAGGGGTGCACTCTCCATTCCAACCTGCAAATTCTGCAACTCAAATATCTGGCTCCTTCATGTTTCCAACACACAAAGATATTATGCTTTGAAGTGGTACAGGAGGTGTTGTTACACAGTAGGAAAGGAGCTACTTGTACCTACCTACAAAAATGGAAGAGAGATCAAATCTGGTGTCAGCCCAAAGGCATCAACCTGAATGCAGCCACACTACCGATGCTCCTGAACTATCAGCTCAGTAAAGGTTCACTTAGCAGCACTTTCAACCTTCCACCAGCAGGTAGGATACTCAGCTATGTGGGTTGAAGCCTTTCAAGATCCATTGTCGGTTAAGTGCTTCTTGACTGGGCACTTAACTTGCAAATTCCTTTCTAAAGAAGCTGACTAAATGCCTTACTAAGGCATTTTTAAGGCACTTTTAAATTACTAAGGCTATTTAAAATCAAACATATATACAGCAATATTCATGACTTCGAATACAATAATGACACATGCATACAAATAGGATGAATAAATTCAGTAGATCATAACCTTTACAGAGATGTTACATGGCATATGTAGCATAAAACCTATTCCAGTTATGTCATTCATTCATTCATATATAAGCATATTTCCATAAAGCCTTAGGGGGTCCACCGTCACACTCACTTTTCCATAAAGACAGCATTCCTGATTGCCATTATCTCAGCAAGAAGGATACGGGAGATGATAGCTCTGAGGGCACATTCCCCTACTTCACTGTGCTCTTCTCCAACAAGAAAAGGAGGACTTGTGGCACCTTAGAGACTAACCAATTTATTTGAGCATAAGCTTTCGTGAGCTACAGCTCACTTCATCGGATGCATACTGTGGAAAGTGTAGAAGATCTTTTTATACACATAAAGCATGAAGAAATACCTCCTCCCACCCCTCTCTCCTGCTGGTAATAGCTTATCTAAAGTGATCACTCTCCTTACTTTAGATAAGCTATTACCAGCAGGAGAGTGGGGTGGGAGGAGGTATTTCTTCATGCTTTGTGTATAAAAAGATCTTCTACACTTTCCACAGTATGCATCCGATGAAGTGAGCTGTAGCTCACGAAAGCTTATGCTCAAATAAATTGGTTAGTCTCTAAGGTGCCACAAGTACTCCTTTTCTCTTTGCGAATACAGACTAACACAGCTGTTACTCTGAAACTTCTCCAACAAGATCGCTTTTTTAGACCACTTCTGAAGTTCACTTCCAAGGTGACTTCCGCTTTTCATATAAATCCACTTATTCAACTTCTGACCTTTTATCCTAAACCTCATCAGGATAACAGGGAAGCCATCCTCCATACACTCAGGGGGAGGAGAGCCTTGACCTTCTATTTGTACAGAACAAGAGCTTTCAGAAAATCTCACTCTCTTCCTCTCCATTGCAGATAAATCAAAAGGAATAGCAGTTTCAACTCAAAGGCTCTCCAAATGGGTATCAAACTGTATCAAGCTCTGTTGCCAGATGCATAATGTAGCACCCCCATCTTCAATACATATTCACTCTACGAGATTGGTCTTCTCTTCCATCACCTTCTCCAAGGGTATCCCTATATCTGAAATCTGCAGAGTGGCTACCTGGTCATCTGCCCATACCTTTCCAGACCGTTATGCCATCCTCAGGGACTTGGCTGCAGATGCAGATTCGGAGTTGGTGCGATCATCTATAACAGACTTGACTCTGAAGCCCCAGCCTCCAGTGGTGGGCACTGCTCAGGAGTCACCTACCGGGATGCACCCATAGGGACGCTATTAAAAGAAAAAGAAGTTACTCAGCTTGTGCAGTGACAATGGTTCTTTGAGATGTGTCCCTATAGGTGCTCCAGGACCCACCCTCCTCCCTTTACTTCAGAATTCTAGTAGTTGACTCTGGGGTAGAGAAGGAACTAAGGAGGGATTGCCTGTGGGTGCTGGCTAGCCTCATGACAGGCGGGAACAGTGCATGCACGGTCGGTACAGACTGTGACCAATCAGCAGTGCAGGGACACAGACACACCAACTGTGGAGCACCCATAGGGGGACACATCTCGAAGAAACGTCATTACTGCACAAGGTAACTGCTTATGTGAAAACTCTTCAGTTTTTATAATCAGAAACTTTTTGTAAAGCCCTTTTATTTAGTTTGCCACTGTGGTTTAAAAACTCTAAAATACTTCTTAGGGATCTTGTATACAGTGGTGACACTTATTCATTATGGTATAAATAGTGTTTAAAAAATTATCATCAAGACACGACAAAAATAAATGGAGCTCTTTTACAAGACCAGTTTGAATAAAGGTGTTTATCTACTAGCCGAGGTAAAGGTTGGTGAAGGAACATGGAATCGCAACCACTAAAAGTTACTGCTGTATACTCTACATAGCGTTTACTTTTCAACCGTCTACTATGATACACTACATATTAATTTTTTCTTTCTCAAAATTTTTTTTGCATATTCTCAATGGAGGGCATATCCGTGTTAAGTTGCCAGAGATGACTGTACCCATATAATGACAGGTTTCAGAGTAGCAGCCGTGTTAGTCTGTATTTGCAAAAAGAAGAGGAGTACTAGGGGCACTTTAGAGACTAACCAATTTATTCCATCATAAGCTTTCGTGAGCGACAGCTCACTTAATCAAGTGAGCTGTAGCTCACGAAAGCTTATGCTCAAATAAATTGGTTAGTCTCTAAAGTGCCCCTAGTACTCCTTTTCTTTGTACCCATATAGGACCTTCTCCAAGCATAATAAATGTAGAATTACAACAACATGCTTATGTAATAACTTAGTGAATCCCAGTTGCATTAAAATGTACCATTCTTTTCTAGAAAGAAGAAAAGGAGTACTTGTGGCACCTTAGAGACTAACCAATTTATTTGAGCATGAGCTTTCGTGAGCTACAGCTCCTTTTTGCGAATACAGACTAACACGGCTGTTACTCTGAAACCATTCTTTTCTAGCTTGCTCTTTATGAAACTAGTTCTATAGATTTGTTGAGCATATGGCTTTCAGTGGGATGTAATCCACTACTCTGGTCAGTTAAAATTTTCTCTTTTATTTATCTTTCTGCCAATAGAGGAAGGAGCTGACTTGTAAATTCTGCTCTTGAATCTACAGTATTATATTCTCTCCTGTAATTCTGCATGAAGATATCACCTTCCAGCTGAATGTAAAGGAGTTCTGTGAACACTCAGTAATGGCTGTTGACTTCCTCCATTTGATTTTTAAACTCTTTTCTTGTACTCTTTCTGAATCTGGCTATTCCGTGGCCTATCTGCAGAGGAGTGGAGTATGCACATTACAAAATGACCACTAGGATCCCTGAAGCCTTATACAGGGGAAATAATCCCTCAAATTCAAATAATGTTGAAGTTAGGTCAGCTGGAGCTCATCTGTGTAGGAAAACATGACCACTTTAGACAGGGTTTAAATTAAGTGGCCCCTCTAACTTAGTCTTGGCACTCTGTAGCAGTGTGGAAGGGCCTCTATTGCTGCCTATTCACTACCTCATCTTGGAATAAATAAGAAGGCACCTTTCATAAGTGCTACATTCATTAAACTCTTATAAATTTTCAGGGGCTTCTCTAAGAAGACTTCAGCTATGTGTTTGTCTCGACTGGAGTTTTTATGGTGACAAGTTCATCCATGTGACTAAATAGAGGGGAAAAATTACCTTCTGCTTCCCAAACTGAACTTCCAGTTTTTCTTATTTAATTCAGGATCTCCTTTTTTAAGCTGCATGACAGGTATATTTAGCATATTTCATTATAATCAAGAATGTTTCCAGTTCCTTAAGTTACTTATCTTTTTTTTTTTTCCAGGCAACATATGTCCAGCCCTTCCCTTCCTGTATAGCTGTGTTAGCATGAGTTCTTAGGTGAAGGCTAGGATTTTTGGACGAATGTAGGGGAGTTCTTTTCTTGAGCTAGTTGCTCACTATCACTTCATAACCTAGTGATCATCTTACCTAGTAAGCAAAAACACTGTCTGTCTTTAGGATGTAGTGCACTGGCCCTGTAGGCTTTATAGCCAGCAGCTTGATGGGGACCCAGGGGGTTGTGGTGGCTCCTACTGTCAAGGGACTATTGAAGGAGCTGGTGCTAAGCATACATCACCTCAAGCCAGCAGTAGTGAGGACTGTGCTGGAAAGGGCTAGCCCAGCCCTCCTCCAGCCTGACTCCTATGACACAGCTAGAGGGCAACAAAAATGATTAGGGGTCTGGAACACATGAGTGATGAGGAGAGGCTGAGGGAGCTGGGATTGTTTAGCCTGCAGAAGAGAAGAATGAGGGGGGATTTGATAGCTGCTTTCAACTACCTGAAAGGGGGTTCCAAAGAGGATGGCTCTAGACTGTTCTCAATGGTAGCAGATGACGGAATGAGGAGTAATGGTCTCAAGTTGCAGTGGGGGAGGTTTAGATTGGATATTAGGAAAAACTTTTTCACTAAGAGGGTGGTGAAACACTGGAATGCGTTACCTAGGGAGGTGGTAGAATCTCCTTCCTTAGAGGTTTTTAAGGTCAGGCTTGACAAAGCCCTGGCTGGGATGATTTAACTGGGAATTGGTCCTGCTTCGAGCAGGGGGTTGGACTAGATGACCTTCTGGGGTCCCTTCCAACCCTCATATTCTATGATTCTATGAAGTCCTCAGGCTCACCCTGAGCCCGCCCCACGTGCACGTCTCCCACCTCCCCCTGCCAGCCCTGGTCCCACCACGAGGGCTGTGGTCCTGTGGCCTTGCGGGGGGGGGGAGGGGAGAATGCGCTGCTCTGAGGAGCCACACCCCAGCCAGTGAGCCGGTTCCCTGCGTGGGCGCCAGGGCTCAGCTGTTCCCTCCGCCAGAGTGTGCGCGGGGGGGAGACGGGGTGGCGCCCGCGCGAGGCCGAAGCCCTGGGTCGGGCTCCAGCCCACCAAGGGGCAGCAGCAGCGGTGGCTTTGGCCTGGGGGCGTGTCCAGGCTCCTCAGCCATGACCGCGGCAGTGTTCATTGGGTGCAGCCTCATCGCCTTCGGGCCGGCGCTGGCTTTGTGCGTCTGCACCATCGCCGCCGAACCGCTGCGCCTTGTCTTCCTCATCGCTGGGTGAGCCGGGCCGGGCCGGGCCGGGCCTGGGGGGAGGGGAGCGACAGCTGCCTGGGGCCTCCTGAGGCCGCTCGGCAGTGACATAGCGCCTGGGCAGCGGCAGGTGGGGAGGCCCCTAGCTCTCCCCGCCCCCACGGGCGTCAGCCCCTTTCCCCGCCTTGACAGGAGGAACCCCTAGTCCTCCTGCCTCGGGCGTCAGCCCCTCTCTCTCCGCCACCCCGACAGGAGATACCCCGAGACTGTCCTCAGCCCGGGGGCTGCCCGCCCTCTGCTGTTGATGGTAGAAGCCCCCTGACCCCACCCTGTGGCACGAATCCCACCTCCCGGCGGGAGAAACCCCCAGACCTAGACTGTATTTGACGTTGTGACCTCAGATCGCACCTGAGTGTATCAGCCTCCTGATCCACTAAAGCCGGAGAGAGGTTGCGTCTCTGTAAAACAGCAGGACCTCTCCCCTCCCCCACAAAGGTCTGACACACACCCCAGTTAGGGGGAAGTTAGGGGTGTGGGGAACACCATCCTAGTACTAAGGTATGAGCCCCGCACTTCAGGAAGTTGGGTTTAGTGGCACATGTGGGGGACCCTAGCCCCCACTCCAGCCTTGGAGAGCACTAGAGGACTAACCCTTATTAAAGGATCACATTCTCCAGTGATAGCCCTTAGTGATGTTGATATGAAGCAGACAACAGGAGTAGGGGTATCACTGGAGAATAAGGATTGGAGGGGGGCCGTGTCCAGACAGTTGTGATTCTAAGTTGGGTGAATCACAACTGGGTGCTATAGACCACATAGCAATGATGACAACCCTATGCTACCAAGAATTTGCTCCCAAAGATCAGGGTTAAAACCATGTCTAGGAGCCATTCCCAAGTGCCTTGGCTCTGGTAGGAAATAGATGTTAGCAAAAATAGTTTTTTGCAGCAGTGCCCTTATTACTCCTATGGAAAATAACATAGCCCAGTCAAAACCTTTTCACTGTTGTCTCAGGCAGCATGATTGAGAGTGGTCAGTCCACTTCCTGCAACAGTTCAGTTTCCTTGTATAGTCAAGGCTCTCAAATGGTTTTCTGAAACCATTTTAATCACAGTATGCTCTGTCTACATTGGGGGTAAAACTGTTAGTCTAAGCTGTTTTTAAAATTAGTTTTTCAAATAATTTATTAGCATGGTAAATGGGGTCTGTGGGAGGGTATGTTTACTTTGTCACCCACTTCAAGACAGGTCTCCCTTGTCAATGCATCCGCTGCACTGAGGAGTCCCTTATTAGAGATTTAAATACACAAGCTATGGAATCTTTTTATTTATTTTTTTTGGTAATTGAATAGTATGAATGATGGATTGTCTCCTCTCTTCCCTGCTTCCCCTTCCTTTTTTTTAACTCTAGAGGTTTCTTCTGGCTGGTCTCGTTGCTGCTTTCTTCCCTTGTATGGTTCATTGCAGTGCAGATTGGTGGGAGCAATAGTGCATCAGTAAAGAGAAATTTGCTCATCTTTGGAGTGGTGTTCTCTGTCCTGCTCCAGGAAGTCTTCCGATTTGCCTATTACAAACTGTTAAAGTAAGTTAAATGTTTCTGGTGTCTCTTAGGCCTTGTCTACACTGCCACTTATAGTGCTGCGACTTTCTCGCTTAGGGGTGTGAAAAAACACCCCCCTGAGCGCTGCAAGTTTCAGTGCTGTAAAGTGGCAGTGTAGACAGTGCACCAGCGCTGGGAGCTGCTCCCCCGGTGGGGGTGGTTTTTTTACAGCTCTGGGAGAGCACTCTCCCAGCACTGGTGCCGCAACTACATAGCCATGTTAAAGTGCTGCCACAGCAGCGTTTTAACGTTGCTTGTGAAGACGTACCCTTCCTCTTTCGAGGATCGTACTGAATAGGTAGCCTGTAGTATGTCAGCACTCCTCTTACGGCCTCACCAGTTTCTGCATAGTTGGGGATTTAATAAGTTTGAAGTCCTTATGTTACAAAGAAAACTTTCTAAACGTGACTTGAAAATCAGATTTGAAAGTGTTGTACTATCTTCAGATTGAAGATTAATTTGTCTGTTGGGTTTGTTATTTTTATCAATGTATGAGTGTTATCTGTCCTATAATAAGACTATCCTTGGGTATAGAAAGAATTTAAAAATAAATAACTTGGGTCTCATCTGTCAATGATCTCCATAAAAAAATCTTGATTGTTAATTAAAACAAACTCCAGTGTTTCAGCCTTGTATCTTGACATTTTTGTGAATTATTGTCATCCCCCACTTGTGAGTTTTCCAGAATTTCTGATTCCTCACTGCTATATCAGTAATTTAGTTATTAAAAACTCAGATTAAATCTTTGATCCTATATCCCTTAGCAAAATGAAGTCTGAGAAATATAGCATCTAGGAAAAAGTTTTAAAATACAATGTTTTTATTTCTTTAAATTCCAGCTAAGCCTGAATACAAAATTAGGCTGGAAAACTGGGGGAACTGATTAATAGTGTCGTATGGTAGCATTTTAGATCATGATAATTTACATCCTGTGAATGCTGTAGAAACAGCAGTTGAGTGAACATGGCTGACTGCAAGAACAACAGCTTGTCTCACTGACCTCAATAAGAAATGCATGCACAACTCGTGATTATTACATGATGATATAAGTGGTGTCATTTCACGTGACACAAATGTTACTCTCCACTGCTACCATTTTTGCAAAAGAATCAGATATCAAATCCATCTTTTACAAGTGGCTTCACAATATTTAGTTGTTGGCTAAAAATATTTGCACAATAATCAAAGTATCTGCTTAGGCAGTTTTATTTCAAAGCCCAGTGAATGAGGGTAGGTAAACCAGAAGAAAATCTTTATTTTTGTTCTTGGCATCAGAATAATTAGTGTAAAACCTGTAACAAGTTCTAACAAATCTTTCCAGATTCTTATTAGTAAACTAAATTTTGCTTGGACAAAGATTCTTAAGGTACTTGGCATTAATTTGAGGTTTTAACATTTGAGTCCCTGAAAAGAGTACAGACATGGGCACTGATCCTGCAAAGAATTAAGCATATATTTAGCTTTATGCGCTGTGAACAATCCCATTTAAGTTATTTAACTTAAGCATATGAGTAAGTCTTTGCAGGATCAGGACCAAGATATACTAACTGTTAGAGCTGACCCCCTCCCCCCATTAGAAATTCCACTGAATAGGCCGAAAAGTTTGGCTTAGGTTTTCCTGGGTCTGTTTACGCAGAACTAAAATATTATAGGTGGGGCTGGTAGCACCATCTATTATGAAGGCTGCCCAACACGTCTTATTATAATATCCTGTTTTCAGTTGTGTATAACTTTGCCCATCTTCAACCACATGGTCTGAAATTGTCCATGCTGGATGTCGACCACAGGGTGAATTTTTTTGGAAAAAATTTCAGCCAAAATATTTCAACCATTTCTGAGAATGAGACTATGAGAAAATAAGTTGTTTTGCCCATGTTGAAAAATTCTGGTGACCTTTGCTTTGAAAAGCCTCCTCCCATCCTTTGCATATAATTATTTAAGTGGCTTTCGTGTTTCATTTAGATGTTTAAAAATAAGATCTGACTAGTTTGAAGTAGCAAAGTTGAAAAATAGAATGTATGGAGATTAAAATATTACTTTTAAAAATATTGTCTTTATTTCAGAAAAGCTAATAAGGGCTTAACGACTATAAGCCAGGAGGAAACCATACCCATCTCTGTCAGACAGTTGTCCTATGGTAAGCTGAAATGCAGTCAAAACTGTTTAACATGTACCCCAAAAAGTCATGTTAGGAAAAAAAAGATCATTTGTAAAATATTATAGTCACAGAAAATGTTAACTTTTGCAAGCAGACTGTGTGTTTATTTGCTACTCGTTTTTATTTGTTTCACAAAGTCTTGTAGACTCCAACAGGCATTTAAAAACATACTTTATAGATGTTCAGTTTACGTAAGGCAAAAGGTATCAAAATAATTTTATCATTAACATCAAAAGAAAGTTGTTAATGGAAAGCACTACAATTGCTAAGAATTATTTTCTCAAATTCACAGCCATTTTACAACCATTGGCTAATTAATTCTTACAGATGCCCCAGGAGTTAGGTAATTATTTTCATCCCTACTTCATAAATGGGAAAATTGACTTTTGTAAAAAAAAAAACTTGCCCAAGATCCTAGAGGCAGTTACTGTGAGAATGAGTATTAGAATTCAGGAATTCCATATTCCCAGTTCTCTGGTTAATCTACAAGACCACACTGTTTCTCAAGATCTTTTTTTTTTTTTTTTTTTTTTTTTGAGCTCAGGTCATTTGTGTGAAGATGACCAGGGTTGTGCTGAAATATGAGATGCAGTAAAACTATGATTCTACTTTGTCATGAAGCATTATGTTAATTCTGTATATATCTTTCGATGAAGTTCAGTCTCTATAGTTTTCAAAAAAGAAATATATTATCCTTTTTTAAAAAATCATGTGGATTTAGCACTTGTGAAAGATAACACGTTAACAGCTCTGAAAAATGAAGTTATCTCTCTGTAGAAGAGATGTTCTATAGTAGATGCAATGTCAGTGCCCACGTGAGGCAGCCAGCATATCTCAACCTTGACCTTGCAACCTACCTGTTACCTTTTGGGGTGAGATGGCGCTTCAGTCTCCAAGCCCATTTTGTCCTTGTCTCTTCTAATGAAACTGCCATCAATTGAGAGGAGACAATAATACCCAAGTTCTGATTCTAGCTCTGACATGGATTCGCTCTATGGTCTTTGAAAAATCACTTAACTGCTCTCTCCCACTTCCATCTTGAGGCAATGGGGATAATTATATTTGTTCACTTCACAGCAGAATTGTGAGTGTTGCTTGATGTTTGTAAAGCACTTTGAAGATGTAAAGTCCTATGTAAATTCTTTAGGAGGAGAAGAATACTTAGAACTAATTGGTTTCCAATAAAAATGGAATGTAGGAACGAAATGGAGAGATTCCTTAGAATTCTTTGGTCTTTGAATATGACTTCACTTATAAAATCTTGCCACCTGCAGGTAATGTGAGGATTTCTAAAGACTTGTAATTAGTCTCTTCTGTGTTTGTGTGTTTTCTTTGTATAGTGTCTGGCCTGGGTTTTGGGATCATGAGTGGAATATTTTCTCTTGTGAATATCCTGACTGACTCCTTGGGACCAGGCACAGTGGGTATTTATGGAGATTCTCCTCAGTACTTCGTGGCTTCTGGTAGGTAAATCTGTGCATGGGAGTGTGGCCTGATGATTGTTATGGGGGCTGAGGGGCAAGTGAAGACTGAATTTATTCAGTTATTTTTTTTCTGAAAAACGCCTAACATTTCCTTGTATAAGTGGCCCATGGAAAACTTTATTTAACCCATTATAAGGGCTTTAACTGTACTGTGAGATATTTGTGTATATCTTAGGATACATTTGAGAAAACGTAACTTTCTCTAAACAGTTATGTTAATATTTGGCTCATGAAGCACAGGATTAATTAAGAATTCAGCTTTTTAAGAAATATTTTACTAGTTTTGCCTCTAGAAATTCAGGGTCCCAACCACCAACTGGTTGGAAGTCAGTCAATCTCACATTGGTAAACATCCAATATTGTTATATAGGAGGTGTATTTTTTTTCTGGAACTTAAAGCCTGTTGTAAATATTTAAATTTTGGTGTACTTTATGGCTTTTTAAAAATATGCTACTTTCTTGACTTCAAAGAAAGTTTGTTTAATGAGACATTCAAGTGTAATACACTAGAGGTTGCAATGACATCAAATTATAAAGAATGTAAATCACTTGTATTTATTTATGTATACTGTGTAACTGTTGGCCTTTTCCTTAAACGGTATTCCTCCCACATATGAAAGTCTGAAACTACTATAACACAAATTAGGGCTTTGGCACTGTTCTTTCTTATTTTATATTTCTTTGAAGTCAGATATGTTTGTCATTCTGATCTTGATTATTGCAAAAAGAGTATCTCTTTAGGTAATGCAAAGCTAAGGTAAATACATTTTTCTGAATGAGGCTTGCTGGACACCTTGGGTGTTTATCTCATGGTTGATATAGAAGTCAGATCACCAGGATCTTGCATAAATAATACCCCTAGTAATATGAAAACACCAACTTTGAATTACTGCAGAAGAATAGAACAAGAGCAAGATATATTTCCAAAATGTCATGTTTTGGAAAGGGTATATGCTTTGATAAGTTATCCATGGTCTCTGGTGGTGTTTTCAAAAGAGACTGATTAGGGGATTCTTTCTTTAGTGGACGCGAGCAGTGTACATTCATTAAAACTTGCCTTCCTGTAAGGTAGACATTTCATCTGGAATTGAAATAAAATAAAAATGAAAGGACCATACTTTAGGCCAGACTGTTTAAACATATGCTCGCTGCTAGGCTCTGGTGGAGAAAAATAAACTCTCTCTGCTGGTGTAGTGGCTGGTAGAGAGAAATAGATTCTTTGTGCAAGTTCAACTGGATACATTAAAAATTGGTAGGAAAAATTGGGTCGTTTGACTGCAGCACTGACTGGGTTTGGCTAGGTCCTTGCCTCTGTTAGGGTCAAATATTGTTCTGTTTTGCAGAAATACTAACTCACTCATCTATTATTTTCCCAAATGGCTTTTGATCCCCCCACCATAAAGCCGAGTCTACAATGGTTGCCAGGAAAGGAATCACTCCTAGCCCTGTTACAGAAGTGTCAGTTGTCCATAGAGGCATGAATAGTGGAGAAGCAGAGCTTCTGTTGGATTATGATAAGGTTCTTCCTTGAGTTTTTTAAGGAATGTCCACTCATTTGTAAATAATTTTGGCAGTGGAGGACCTGAGAGGGTTAAAGGTACAATAGGTATTTATCAGATTTTACAAATTTTAAGTTGCCCTGTTTGTTAATTGCCTTACTTCCTAATTATTAACAATAATTTGAGTTGCCATGGACTTGGTTTTGCTTGTTGAACATCACAAAGCAAGAAATTGTTCTTTTTGTTTGTTAAACACGCAGAAAGCAAAGAACTAAGCAGAAAATGTTAATGAAAAAGTTAAAAACAAAGTCTTCATTTCAACACATTCCCTTATTCCCTCTCCCTCTCTTTGTATAGAGACTTAGAGTATGTCTACACTATGGAATAAGATCGAATTTATAGAAGTCGGTTTTTTAGAAATCGGTTTTATATATTCAAGTGTGTGTGTCCCCACAGAAAATTCTCTAAGTGCATTAACTTGGCGGAGTGCTTCCACAGTACCAAGGCTAGAGTCGACTTCAAGAGCGTTGCACTGTGGGTAGCTATCCCACAGTTCCTGCAGTCTCCGCTGCCAATTGGAATTCTGGGTTGAGATCCCAATGCCTGATGGGGCCAAAACATTGTCTCGGGTGGTTCTGGGTACATATCGTCAGGCCCCAGTTCCCTCTCTGCCTCCGTGAAAGCAAGGGCAGACAATCGTTTCACGCCTTTTTTCCTGAGTTACCTGTGCAGACGCCATACCACGGCAAGCATGGAACCCGCTCAGGTAACCAGCACCGTATGTCTCCTGGGTGCTGGCAGACTCGGTACGGCATTGCTACACAGTAGCAGCAACCCATTGCCTTCTGGCAGCAGACGGTGCAATACGACTGGTAGCTGTCATTGTCGTGTCCGAGGTGCTCCTGGCCACGTCGGCTGGGAGCGCCTGGGCAGACATGGGCGCAGGGACTAAATTTGGAGTGACTTGACCGGGTCATTCTCTTTAGTCCTGCAGTCAGTCCTATTGAACCGTCTTATGGTGAGCAGGCAGGCGATACGGATTATTAGCAGTCGTATTGTACCATCTTCTGCCGGGCAGGCAAGAGATGAGGATGGCTAGCAGTCGTACTGTACCATCTTCTGCCGAGCAGCCATGAGATGTGGATGGCATGCAGTCCTTCTGCACCGTCTGCTGCCAGCCAAAGATGTAAAAGATAGATGGAGAGGATCAAAACAAGAAATAGACCAGATTTGTTTTGTACTCATTTGCTGCCCCCCTCCCCTGTCTAGGGGACTCATTCCTCTAGGTCACACTATAGTCACTCACAGAGAAGGTGCAGCGAGGTAAATCTAGCCATGTATCAATCAGAGGCCAGACTAACCTCCTTTTTCCAATAAGAAAAATAACTTAGGTGCACCATTTCTTATTGGAACCCTCCGTGAAGTCCTGCCTGAAATACTCCTTGATGTAAAGCCACCCCCTTTGTTGATTTTAGCTCCCTGAAGCCAACCCTGTAAGCCGTGTCCTCAGTCGCCCCTCCCTGTGTCAGAGCAACGGCAAACAATCGTGCATCTGAGTTCAGAGTGCTGTCCAGAGCAGTCACAATGGAGCACTCTGATGGGGCTAAAACATTGTCACGGGTGGTTCTGGGTACATATTGTCAGGCCCCCGTTCCCTCCCTCCCTCCGTGAAAGCAAGGGCAGACAATTGTTTCGCGTCTTTTTTCCTGAGTTACCTGTGCAGACGCCATGGAGGCTGCTCAGGTAACCGTCACCGTATGTCTCCTGGGTGCTGGCAGACGCGGTACTGCATTGCTACACAGTAGCAGCAACCCCTTGCCTTCTGGCATCAGACGGTACAGTACGACTGGTAGCCGTCATCGTCATGTCCGAGGTGCTCCTGGTCACGTTGGCTGGGAGCGCCTGGGCAGACATGCGCGCAGGGACTAAATTTGGAGTGACTTGACCAGGTCATTCTCTTTAGTCCTGCAGTCAGTCCTATTGAACCGTCTTATGGTGAGCAGGCAGGCGATATGGATTGCTAGCAGTCCTATTGCACCATCTTCTGCCGAGCAGCCATGAGATGTGGATCGCATGCAGTCCTTCTGCACCGTCTGCTGCCAGCCAAAGATGTAAAAGATAGATGGAGTGGATCAAAACAAGAAATAGACCAGATTTGTTTTGTACTCATTTGCCTCCTCCCCCGTCTAGGGGACTCATTCCTGTAGGTCACACTGCAGTCACTCACAAGGAAGGTGCAGCGAGGTAAATCTAGGCATGTATCAATCAGAGGCCAGGCTAACCTCCTTGTTCCAATAAGAACGATAACTTAGGTGCACCATTTCTTATTGGAACCCTCCGTGAAGTCCTGCCTGAAATACTCCTTGATGTAAAGACACCCCCTTTGTTGATTTTAGCTCCCTGAAGCCAACCCTGTAAGCCATGTCGTCAGTCGCCCCTCCCTCAGTCAGAGCAACGGCAGACAATCGTTCCGCGCCTTTTTTCTATGCGGACGCCATACCAAGGCAAGCATGGAGGCCGCTCAGCTCACTTTGGCAATTAGGAGCACATTAAACACCACACGCATTATCCAGCAGTATGTGCAGCACCAGAACCTGGCAAAGCGATACCGGGCGAGGAGGCGATGTCAGCGCGGTCACGTGAGTGATCAGGACATGGACACAGATTTCTCTGAAAGCATGGGCCCTGCCAATGCATGCATCATGGTGCTAATGGGGCAGGTTCATGCTGTGGAACGCCAATTCTGGGCTCGGGAAACAAGCACAGACTGGTGGGACCGCATAGTGTTGCAGGTCTGGGACGATTCCCAGTGGCTGCGAAACTTTCGCATGTGTAAGGGCACTTTCATGGAACTTTGTGACTTGCTTTCCCCTGCCCTGAAGCGCATGAATACCAAGATGAGAGCAGCCCTCACAGTTGAGAAGCGAGTGGCGATAGCCCTGTGGAAGCTTGCAACGCCAGACAGCTACCGGTCAGTTGGGAATCAATTTGGAGTGGGCAAATCTACTGTGGGGGCTGCTGTGATGCAAGTAGCCCACGCAATCAAAGATCTGCTGATATCAAGGGTAGTGACCCTGGGAAATGTGCAGGTCATAGTGGATGGCTTTGCTGCAATGGGATTCCCTAACTGTGGTGGGGCCATAGACGGAACCCATATCCCTATCTTGGAACCGAAGCACCAAGCTGCCGAGTATATAAACCGCAAGGGGTACTTTTCAATAGTGCTGCAAGCTCTGGTGGATCACAAGAGACATTTCACCAACATCAAGGTGAGATGGCCGGGAAAGGTACATGACGCTCGCATCTTCAGGAACTCTGGTCTGTTTCAAAAGCTGCAGGAAGGGACTTTATTCCCAGACCAGAAAATAACTGTTGGGGATGTTGAAATGCCTATATGTATCCTTGGGGACCCAGCCTATCCCTTAATGCCATGGCTCATGAGGTCGTACACAGGCAGCCTGGTCAGTAGTCAGGAGCTGTTCAACTACAGGCTGAGCAAGTGCAGAATGGTGGTAGAATGTGCATTTGGACGTTTAAAGGCGCGCTGGCGCAGTTTACTGACTCGCTTAGACCTCAGCAAAACCAATATTCCCACTGTTATTACTGCTTGCTGTGTGCTCCACAATATCTGTGAGAGTAAGGGGGAGACGTTTATGGCGGGGTGGGAGGTTGAGGCAAATCGCCTGGCTGCTGGTTACGCGCAGCCAGACACCAGGGCGGTTAGAAGAGCACAGGAAGGCGCGGTACGCATCAGAGAAGCTTTGAAAACCAGTTTCATGACTGGCCAGGCTACGGTGTGAAAGTTCTGTTTGTTTCTCCTTGATGAAACCCCCCGCCCCTTGGTTCACTCTACTTCCCTGTAAGCTAACCACCCTCCCCTCCTCCTTTCGATCACCGCTTGCAGAGGCAATAAAGTCATTGTTGCTTCACATTCATGCATTCTTTATTCATTCATCACACAAATAGGGGGATGACTACCAAGGTAGCCCAGGAAGGGTGGTGGAGGGGGGAAGGAAAATGCCACACAGCACTTTAAAAGTTTACAATTTTAAAATTTATTGAATGCCAGCCTTCTTTTTTTTGGGCAATCCTCTGTGGCGGAGTGGCTGGTTGGCCGGTGGCCCCCCACCGCGTTCTTGGGCGTCTGGGTGTGGAGGCTATGGAACTTGGGGAGGAGGGCGGTTGGTTACACAGGGGCTGTAGTGGCAGTCTGTGCTCCAGCTGCCTTTGCTGCAGCTCAGCCATACACTGGAGCATACTGGTTTGGTCCTGCAGCAGCCTCAGCATTGAATCCTGTCTCCTCTCATCACGCTGCCGCCACATTTGAGCTTCAGCCCTGTCTTCAGCCCGCCACTTACTCTCTTCAGCCCGCCACCTCTCCTCCCGGTCATTTTGTGCTTTCCTGCACTCTGACATTATTTGCCTCCATGCATTCGTCTGTGCTCTGTCAGTGCGGGAGGACAGCATGAGCTCGCAGAACATTTCATCTCGAGTGCGTTTTTTTTTCTTTCTAATCTTCACTAGCCTCTGGAAAGGAGAATATCCTGTGATCATTGAAACACATGCAGCTGGTGGAGAAAAAAAAAGGGACAGCGGTATTTAAAAAGACACATTTTATAAAACAGTGGCTACACTCTTTCAGGGTAAACCTTGCTGTTAACATTACATACATAGCACATGTGCTTTCGTTACAAGGTCGCATTTTGTCTCCCCCCACTGCGTCGCTACCCCTCAACCCTCCCCCCTCCCCGTGGCTAACAGCGGGGAACATTTCTGTTTAGCCACAGGCAAACAGCCCAGCAGGAATGGGCTCCTCTGAGTGTCCCCTGAAGAAAAGCACTCTATTTCAACCAGGTGACCATGAATTATATCTCACTCTCCTGAGGATAACACAGAGAGATAAAGAACGGATGTTGTTTGAACGCCAGCAAACATACACTGCAATGCTTTGTTGTACAATGATTCCCGAGTACGTGTTACTGGCCTGGAGTGGTAAAGTGTCCTACCATGAAGGACACAATAAGGCTGCCCTCCCCAGAAACCTTTTGCAAAGGCTTTGAGAGTATATCCAGGAGAGCCGCGAATGCCAGGGCAAAGTAATCCTTTCACATGCTTGCTTTTAAACCATGTATAGTATTTTAAAAGGTACACTCACCGGAGGTCCCTTCTCCACCAGCCGGGTCCAGGAAGCGGCCTTGGGTAGGTTCAAGGGGTACTGGCTCCAGGTCCAGGGTGAGAAACAGTTCCTGGCTGTCGGGAAAACCGGTTTCTCCGCTTGCTTGCTGTGAGCTATCGACAACCTCATCATCATCTTCTTCTTCTTCTTCGTCCTCAAAACCTGCTTCCGTGTTGTCTCCATCTCCATTGAAGGAGTCAAACAACACGGCTGGGGTAGTGGTGGCTGAACCCCCTAAAATGGCATGCAGTTCATCATAGAAGCGGCATGTTTGGGGCTCTGACCCGGAGCAGCCGTTCGCCTCTCTGGTTTTCTGGTAGGCTTGCCTCAGCTCCTTCAGTTTCACGCGGCACTGCTTCGGGTCCCTGTTATGGCCTCTGTCCTTCATGCCCTGGGAGATTTTGACAAAGGTTTTGGCATTTCGAAAACTGGAACGGAGTTCTGATAGCACGGATTCCTCTCCCCAAACAGCGATCAGATCCCGTACCTCCCGTTCGGTCCATGCTGGAGCTCTTTTGATGTTCTGGGACTCCATCATGGTCACCTGTGCTGATGAGCTCTGCATGGTCACCTGCAGCTTGCCATGCTGGCCAAACAGGAAATGAGATTCAAAAGTTCGCGGTTCTTTTCCTGTCTACCTGGCCAGTGCATCTGAGTTGAGAGTGCTGTCCAGAGCGGTCACAATGGAGCACTCTGGGATAGCTCCCGGAGGCCAATACCGTCGAATGGTGTCCCCAGTACCCCAAATTCGAGCCGGCAAGGCCGATTTAAGCACTAATCCACTTGTCAGGGGTGGAGTAAGGAAATCGATTTTAAGAGCCCTTTAAGTCGAAATAAAGGGCTTCATCGTGTGGACGGGTGCAGGTTTACATCAATTTAATGCTGCTAAATTCGACCTAAAGTCCTAGTGTAGACCAGGGCTTACAGGGGGTAAAATGCTTACTTGAAATTCCCTTACACGTGGCATAGCATCTTGGTGAGAAATAAGTGGTTCAGTCACTTTATGTGACAGGTGTCTATTTCTGTTGTTCAGTCCTTTTTCTTAAACCAATAGAACACAGAGAGAAGAGAGGAGTACCAAAAAAAAAAAAAAAAAAGGCAGCTGGTTGTAGGTCCATTGCTGAAAGATCAAAGACAAAGTACACAACATATGACCCAATTTTATTGATTCTGAATACCCTATATCAGTGATAGAAGCCTGTGGAAGATCTTGGGAAGAACAGTAGAAATGTGAATCCATAAATGTATAAAGTCAGTCTAGATCAGTGGTGCCCAAACTGGGGTTCGCAAACCCTTGGGGGTTTGCAGAACGTTACAGGGGGTTCACCAGAAAAATTTCACGAGTGGCGGCCAGAGGACCCCGGGCATTGGAGGCAGCAAGTGGGACCTGGTTGCAGGGCAGACAGCCCGAGCCCCAGGGAGAGCGGGGCCGGGCAGTTGGGGCTGGCAGCCCGAGCCCTGCCCCCATGAGCGGGGGAGCCCAAACCCCAGTGCTCCGTTCGGGGCTGGCAGCCCGAGCCCCAGGGAGAGCGGGGCTGCGCAGTTGGGGCTGGCAGCCCGAGCCCTGCCCCCATCAGCGGGAGAGCCTGCCGCCCGAACCCCAGCGTTCCACGCGGGGCTGGCAGTCCGAGCCCTGCCCTCGGGAGCGGGGGAGCCGGCAGCCTGAGCCCCAGGGAGAGCAGGGACCTGCAGCCCGAGCTGAGTGGAGCTCAGTTGACCAGGGCAGTCAGTGGGGTCCAGCAGCAGGAGTCCCACGGAGTGCGGAGGACATTTAAACTTAAATGCCTGGACATATTCATTTTTAGGAGGGAGTTCACGAGATTTCACAATTTAGTGAAAGGGGTTCGCGGGCTGTTAAAGTTTGGGAACCACTGGTCTAGATCCTGACATATTTAAGAACACCATACGTGTGTTGTTGATTGTACAGAAAGATCCATCATTTTTAAACATTTACACTTGTGTTGAGGTAAGGTGTGTCCAAAATTATGCACAATTTTTTACAAAAATTGACAGTTGTGTAGCTAGCTTCCTTGGCTACAGTGTTACAATTAATCTCCTGATACCTCTTTAATTAACTATTGTTGCCTCTTTAAAAAGTGTAAGTGTGTGTGTGTGGGTGTGTAGAGAGTTTTTCTTCAAAACAACCATTAGACGCTTTGTATTGTTGTTAGTATATATTTATATGGTGTTTATTGCAACCCTACAGCACTTTAAGGAACTGTAAACTATAAATACACAACTAATGTTAAGTTTCCAGTTTTTTTGTTGCATAACAGGTGTGCCCAAACTTCCTGTTGTTTAAAACTTTAAATCGAACTGTTAAGTTGTACTATGAAGAAACTGAAACGTTCTTAACCAAGCTACCCAATTTAATTTAGCAATATTTAGTCCCTAGATGGTGCTGTCTCACATAACTGTGACTTCAAATGTTTGTGATTTCATGTAATTTCAATGTCTTTCTAATTTTTCTTTTAAGAGAAAAGATAAGAATTAAACTCTCCATTTCCTTTTTGGAAGTTCCACTTTTCTCAGATTACAAAATATAAATACTTTATTCAAAGAAGAACAGTGCCTTATTGAAATGTTATATTTGATTTCTTTGAGAGCACCTATTTTAATCGTACCAGATGCTGTTGACCTTAGCTTATACTTTTGAAATATGAGATCTTTTTGATTAAAAAATCCCCAGAGGAAGTTCCAAACCTAAAGTCCATACACAGTTTTTCTGAATAGCCCTATTTTAATATGAGCAATTTCCAACTGGCTGCTTAAGTGGTCAGAAAACTAAATATGAGTGTTTTTGTCAGACTGTTTTGTCACATTTTCTAAGCAGCTGTAAAACTCAGCATGGTAAATGGAATCTACCTTAGTGTTTACCTGAATGTTTGTTATTAGTAAGATGTGTTTCAAGTGACAAGTAGTAAAATACTATGGTGTTCAGCTGTTTGGTTAGCTAAAGACTAACAGGATGTGAGTCAGGAATAATGTCATCATTATACAATCACAGATGTAGAGTTGTGATATAACTTCTTTCATTTTTGCAGTCTAGCCAAGATGAAGTGAGTTAAGTGAGTATTAGGACCACTTGATATACGTCAGAAATTAAGATACAGAGAATAAATTACTTGACAAAGGCCGCACAGTAGGTCCGGGGCAGTGCTGGGTTAGAACTCAGGTAGTCCTTGTCCAGAAACAAGATGTCTGTAGGTGGATGTTCAGGGGTGAAAGTAACTTAAAGGACTTACCGGTACGCCGGAGTCCTGGGAGATGGGGCCTCAAATGGAAGAGGTGGGGCCTCTAAATCCCCGGGCCCTTTACATCAAGATTTAAATGGCCTGGGGCTCCGGCCACAGTAGCGGCGGCAGGGAGCCCCAGGCCATTTAAATTACTGCCGGACCCCCGGGGCTCCCGGCAGCTGGCTCTGGAGGCAATTTAAAGGGCCCAGGGCTCTGCTGCAGTAGTGGCAGCCGGAGCCCCGGGCCCTTTAATTTGCTGCCAGAACCCCACTGCTGGAGCCCTGGGGCTCTGGCGGTGATTTAAAGAGCCTGGGGCTCCCCACAGCAGCCAGAGCCCTGGGCCCTTTACATTGCCGCCAGAGCCCTGGGGCTCCCACCCACCACTGCTACCCCAGGGCTCTGGCAGCAGGTCTCTGGTGGCGATTTAAAGGGTCCGGGGCTCCAGCCACCACTACCGCAGGAGAGCCCCAGGCCATATAAATTGCCGGCCTGGGGAAGCTGTCCCCTGCCGGTACGGTTGGCTGTGTACCGGACCATACTGGCTTACTTTCACCTCTGTGGATGTTACAAATAATCAGTCGTCCTTGGGAGTGCGTGTGGTCTAATGGATAGGGTGTTGGCCTTGGAGTTAAGAGTTGTGGATGCCATTCCCAGCTCTTCCAGTGACCTTGGGCAAGCCACTTCCCCCCTCTGTGCCTCTGTATCCTCTCCCATCTTTTTCCTCATTTTGATTGTAATATTTTGAGGACAGAAATTCTCTCTTACTATTTGTCTGTTTGCTCTTTGGGGCTGGGACTTTCATTTATTGTATGTTTGTACTGCTCCTAACACAATGGTGTTCAACCTGATTGACAACTCTAGGTGATACTACAGTATAAACTTAAATAATAAAATAATAATGGGACCCTAATCCCAAATGGAACCCCTGGATGCTTCTTTACATCAAATAATAATGCTGCTGCCTCTTGTATAACTGCTCATTCTGCTGCTCATAATTTGGTTATTAAATTATGGCACTTTCAGCATGCCACTGGGAAGCTAGGTACATCCAACATGGGTCTCTAATTCTGAAAATCAGATGCCACATCAGTAAAAAAGCAAATTGAATACTTTATTCCAAAATTTAACAATTTTCCAATGCATTTTAGCACCCAGTATCTCCTGACTGCATAAGCAGAGCATAATATATGCTGTGTGCTACATAAATAGTGTCTAAATATTTCATGGTAGTATGCTGGATGAGTGAGTGTGTGTTTGTTTAAAGCAGATGTTTACAATCCAGTGTCAGTGATCACTAGATTTTAGTAATTTTAAAATGGATCAAACACCCTTTTTTGTTTACTCCTTCCTATAACTCTCGTATTTATGGTTTAGCACAGTGCTTCTCAAACTATTGTACTGGTGATTCCTTTCACAAAGCAAGCCTCTAAGTGTGACCCCCTCCCCCATAAATGAAAAATGCTTGTTTATATATTTTACACCATTATAAATGCTGGAGGCAAAGTGGGGTTTGGGGTGGAGGCTGACAGCTTGTGACACCCCATGTAATAACTTTGCAACCCCCTGAAGGGTCCCGACTCCCAGTTTGAGAACCCCTGGATTAGCATGTCCTAAAAGCAACCCAAACTACGCAACCTGGACTTTTTTTGTACCTTTCCATTTTAAGTAGTACATTCAAGAGGTAACATTTAAAAACAAAGATTTATTTTCACCTTTTTATACACAAATATGAGCAGAGTCTGTACAAATATACTAGAGGACTTCGAAAATTAACAAATATACATGACCCACAACAGGGCCGGTGCAAGGTTGTTTCACGCCCTAGGCGAAACTTCCACCATGCACCCGCCCGCCCCCCCCGACCCTGGAGCCCTGCTGCAGCTCCCTGGCCCCCCCCCAAGGCACCCCCACTGCAGCAGCACCCCGCCCCCCTGCCCTGAGGCGCCCCCCCCCAGCAGCTCCCCCCGGCCCCCTTCCTTCCTCCCCTCGGTGCCCCCCCTGCGGCAGCTCCCCTTGCCTCCCTCAGCCCTCTCCCCTGGGCGCCCGCCCCGCGGCAGCTCCCCTCGCCCCCCCCCCCAGCACCCCCCCTGCGGCAGGTCCCCTCAGCACCCTCCCTCCCTCGGCCTGGGGAGCTGCGTGCGGCAACTCCCCGCTGTGCGGCAACTCCCCGCCCCAGCTCACCTCTGCTCTGCCTCCTCCCGGAGCACGCCGCCGCCGCCACTTCTCCCGCCTCCCAGGCTTGCGGTGCCAATCAGCTGTTTGGCGCGCAAGCTGGGGAGGGAGAGAAGCAGAGCGGTGCGGCGTGCTCAGGGGAGGGGGAGGAGGCGGAGCAGAGATGAGCTGGGGCGGGGAGCGGTTCCCCTGCGCGCCGTCTCCCCCCCCCCCCCATTACTTGCTGCAGGCGGCCCTCCCCGCGCTCCCCTTCCCCAGCTCACCTCCGCTCCACCGCCTTCCCGGAGCACGCTTTTGGCCACTTGGCACCCTAGGTGACCGCCTAGTTCGCCTAGTGGTTGCACCGGCCCTGACCCACAAACCTAACACTAACTATTGTGGGTTCTCTCAAAAGATTTAACAATAAATCCTCTTGGTACCTGTCAGGGTTCCCTCCCCACTCTGCGCTCTGGGGTACAGATGTGGGGACCCACATGAAAGATCCCCAAAGCTTATTTCTACCAGCTTAGGTTAAAAACTTCCTCAAGGCACAAATCCTTCCCTGTCCTTGGATGAGTACTGCTGCCACCACCAAGTGAGTTAGACAAAGATTCAGGAAAAGGACCACTTGGAGTTCCTGTCTCTTCCCCCCAAGTCCCTTCACTGCCTTTCCTGGGGAGGCTTGAGAATAATCTACTAACCAGATAGGTAAACAAGGTGAGCACAGACTAGACCCTTGGGTTTTTAGGACACTTAAAAACCAGTCAAATTATTTTTCTTTATAATAAAGTTCTGTTTTTTAAGAAAGTAAAAGAAACACCTCTGTAAAATCAGGATGGAAGGTAATTTTACGGGGTAATAAGGTTTAAAACATAGGGGATTCCCCTCTAGGCAAAACTTCAAAGTTACAAAAAACAGGGATAAACCTCCCTCTTAGCACAGGGAAAATTCACAAGCTAAAACAAAAACTAATCAAACGCATTTCCTTCCTATTACTTACAATTTGTAATCTTAGATGCTTAGTTCAGATATGGGTTTAGGAGATGTATTTTCCCTGCCCTGGTTCCTCGCTGACCCGGAGAGAACACAAAGAAACACAAAACAAAAACCTTCCCCCATAGATTTGAAAGTATCTTCTCCCCTTATTGGTCCTTTTGGTCAGGTGCTAACCAGGTTATCTGAGCTTCTTAACCCTTTACAGGTAAAGGAGGGATTTTATGCTACCCTTAGCTGTATGTTTATGACAATACCTATATCAGTTTGCTTTCTTTGTGCATGCAGTAGCGTGGACCAAGTCAATGGACTCCTCTGGAGTAAGATCTTTCCCAGTTTTCCTCCTTTGGGCTGTAAAGGGAAGCTTTATTCTTCTCTGGTTCAAGTTCAAAACACAGCTAACTCTTTTTTTCTTCACTAGCTCATTCCCATTTGAGTTACCTTTCCTGAAAGGAAACTGTAAGCATAGTGTGCTCCTAAAGGAACATATGTGATGTTTCTAATCCTTTGGAAACCAGAACAGTCACTTCATCCAATTATGTAACTGCCTAGTTGGCATGTTTGATTCGCTGATGTTTTCAAGCCACCTCTTCACTACCTTATTGTTTATCAGGAAAAAATAGTATTCTCTGTATTTAACAAAACATTCATGTTAACAAAGTGAAATTTCAGTGTGGTGTGTTGTCTGGTACCTACTGCAAGACATCCTGCGCCTGCCTGCATTATTCCTGGCATTTGAACATTTTCATCTTAAAGTGGCATATGACTGTCCATCACATTACTGATATTTTTTTTGTGGGGCCTGGGGGAAAAACATGGGGAATTTTTGTGTGGTTTTTGTATTATTGTATTTATTTTTATTTGTGTTTTAGTTAAATCACAGGGTATCCAAAAATTGTCCTTGTATGTTTACTTGACTGAGTTGGGAACTAACACTGGTACCCAATGTCTTGTTTGATTTTCCTTTCCAGTACATAGCACCTGTATAAAGTCTTAAACTTGAGAATATTTAAAAATGGCTTCTTTTTAAAGGGATGTTGCCATGTGGATTATGCCTGAAGTTTACATTTTCTAAAAATGTAGAGAAATTTATACTATGTGGTTATTTTAAAAAAAAAAAAAACCCAAACCCTAAATACTATAAAGCAAAATAGTTATTTGCATTTAAATTATTCCTCTGCAGTTTGACCATACAAACCTTGCAGCATTTGCCCCTGTATAATTATGGCCCAAGCTACGTGAAATGCAGAAATAAACAGCAATAATTGTAAGAAGTAAATTTGATTTTTAAAAATAGTAATTGGACCAGAGAGTATGGAAGTGAGTGTAGAGCCCACTGGTTAGGGCACTCACGTGGAAACAGAGACCCAGGTTCCAGTCCCCCTGCTCCATTGAGTATTTAATTATTTTTATGCAGTGAAACAGCTTCAACAGGAGGGAGTGAGAGAGCTCTACCCCAGAATACTCCATACCCCAATGGTTAGGACACTCTCCTAAGAGGTGAGACACCCCAGTTCAAATCCCTTCTCCACATCAGGCAGAGGGAGGAATTGAACTTAGGTTGCCCATATCCTGGGTGAGTGCTCTAACCACTGAGATAAAAGTTATAAGTCAGGGGCACTTCCTCTTCTGCCCCCACTCCCTTTTGTGTGGGATTTGATGTGCTCTGAGCATGCCTACCATATCAGTCCCCTCTGACAAGATAAACGGCGGAAAGCCTATTTTGAGAATCCGCTGGGGCTGAGGTGCAAGATAGTTGCCCAAGTGCCTAGACTGAGGCAGTTGTGCTCACAGGCAGAAACTTAGGCACCCAGGATTCTTTCATGGTGAAAATTTAGGTGCCTTCTGACTTTAGGCACCTACAGAGCTAGGCAGCAGCTGAGCAGAAACTTGGGGGATCTCAGTAGCACATAAATGTTGGATTGAGGTGCCTACCTTGTCAGTTAGGTGCCTCAGTTCTTTTGTGGACCTAGCCTTTAGTCCCTTTGTCCTTTTTGCTGTACAATACTAATAAGCAGGATTGTCTTTCTTTCAACTAGTTTTGAAGTTTAAAACCCATTTATTTTTTTCTTTGTCTTTGCTTCAGGATATAAATGTGTTTCAGGTTATAAATGTAACTTTTACCCACTTCCCTACCTCTTCCAAAATATGGATTTGAAATCCTCCGCTGGAAGACAAGGAAAACAGTCCCTATTTCTTATGCATAGTGAAGGAGGAGCAGTAGATCCGATCAGTTGTGTGAACAGTTTTGCTATAATGCTGTATAAGTCCTGGGATAAGCACATCAGAACCAATTGTTTAGGTAAAAGTGTGTGTTTTTGGCTGCCTAGCTATATTACGTTTACAGCTGTTGCTAATGTGTGTGCAAAATACATGGAGTTTTTTGTTCTCTTGTGTAGACTGTTGTACAGGTATTAATGGATACTCATACTACAAGTTTGAACCAGAGGTTGTGTGGATGAATGAAAACACTGTGTGTGTGTACATTTAATGCCTTACCAGTAATGAGGACTCATGATATACTGTTTTTCAGCATTCATGACTTTGGCCATTGTTCTGCTGCACATTTTTTGGGGCATTGTATTTTTTGATGCTTGTGAAAAGAAGAAGTGGTGGGCACTGGCACTCGTCATCCTGAGCCATTTGCTGGTATCAGGTCTGGTGAGTTCACCTGTCATTATATATTCTTAAAGCCTGCTAGATTAATGTGAGGGGAGGGGAAGAATGGAATAAATTTCTGATTAGGGTTGATGATCATGGCTTTAACAATCAAACGAAAATGCTAATTATTTGTAGGGTGAAAGCCAAACAAGTATTTTCACTCAAGCAATTGTTTGTCTGATTCTTAATATGCAATAATTTTCTAGTCGGGATAAATTTGTCCTTTGCATTATTTGCCTACCCCATTGTTTTTAAGTAGTCTTTCGTAAGCATTTTCGGTACAAAATAGTCTGGGGCCACAAGATACGCAGTGGCTAACTGTTGAAATGCAGCAACATCTGCAATGAAGAGCTGCAGTTAGGGCGCTGCCAAATGCAGAATTTTGGCCAAGATACTTGGCAAACTCTCAACATATTAAAAATAGTCCCTCTAGCTTGTTAGTATCCATGCAGAGCAGGCAGCCTGGATTTCTAAGATCTCATCTGATTAAAAGAACTTTGGATTGTTAATTTAATTGTTGCTGTTCAACTGAACTATGATTTTTCTTTTCCTTTTGCAGACTTTCCTGAATCCGCAGTACGAAGGCAGCCTAGTGCCATCTTACATTATCATGATGCTTATGGGTACCTGGGCTTTCTTCACTGCTGGTGGCTCCCTTAGAAATCTGAAACTGTGTCTGATGTGCAGAGACAAGGACTTCCTTCTAGCCAACCAGCGCCCCAGATAACCTCTAAGCATCTGGATTTTACCCATCCATCTCTACATGTTTAGTGAAAGCACAACTGGTGCCTGCTTGACCTTCCTTGAATGCTAAGTTGAGATATTTATGTATTCCTGTGTAACTTGGCTTCTTTCAGCAGCTGTCCGAACTGCATATGTGAGTGAAATCTCCTTAAGAGTACCCAGAAATTAGACAATTTACATATTAGCTGCTGCTTTATGCACTAAGTTTGGGCTGAGTTAATAGAACAAATGAACAAATATAAAACATGGATAGACTAGATTTAAAACTAAAAGGCTGTCTGCTAACTTCAGTTGTGAACTACACATCCACTTTGCTATGGAATTAATAAAGATAACATTTTATTGTGCCACACTGAACTTCTAGATGCAATAATGAAAAAACACAGTTTTCCTATTGTGTTTTAGCCAAAGTTAAGATGTTTCCTTTTTTAAAAAGTTATAATATTTAATAGTTAGGATTTCTGAATTGTTAAAATATGTTTTAGAGCATAGTGCAATAATTTCTCTGTGTAAATATTAGAAATAAATATTCCTTCAGGACTACATTGTATGTATAGCAGAGATGAGACACAAAGGACCATAACTTTTTCTGACTCCTGAATTAATTTTGAAATGCACTCAGGGTATGTCTACACTACAAAATTAGGTCGATTTTATTTAAGTCAACACTGAGCCTCTGATTTAAGCAAGTTGATTCTGCATGCCGCACTATGCACATTGTATCAGCGGAGCGCATTCTCACTAGCAGGGCTTGTATCGACTCACGGAGCGCTGCATTGTGGGTAGCTATCCCACAGTGCATGGAGCCGAGTGGAATGTTGGGTTGGACTTGGGCAATGCTTCATGGGACCAAAACATTCACGCGGGTGGTTATGGGAACATGGTATTAGCCTCCCATGATGCACTTACCTCTCTCCCTCCCTGAAATCAACAGCAAACAAACCAAGCCTTTTTTTCCTAAACCTGGATTACCCACACAGACGCCATAGCATGGCAAGCATGGACCCCGCTCAGCTGTACACTGTTGTTGTGAGTATTACAAACACCTCACACCTTATCCTGCAGTATTTGCTAAGCAGGAGCTGCCATACAGAATAATGTGATGCCATGCAAGCAGCCCTGCTGGAAGCCATGGAGCAGAGCAATTGCAGATGCTGGCGACAGTTGTGTATCACCTTGACACAGTGGAGTGCTGCTTCTGGGCCCAGGAAACAAGCACTGACTGGTGGGACCACATAGTTATGCAGCTATGGGATGATGAGCAGTGGCTGCAGAACTTTTGAATGCGCAAGGCCACTTTCATGGAACTGTGCGAAAAGCTTTCATCAGCGCTGAAGTGCAGCGGTACTAAAATGAGAGCTGCTCTGACAGTTGAGAAGCGATTGGCGATAGCTCTGTGGAAGCTTGCAACATCAGACTGCTACCGGTCAGTGGAAAATCAATTTGGAGTGGGTAAATCTACCGTGGGGTCTGTTGTGATCCAAGTTGCCAGGGCAATCAATAGACTTCTGCTAAGAAGTGTAGTGACTCTGGGAAATGTGCAGGACATAGTGGATGGTTTTGCCACAATGGGGTTCCCTAACTGCGGTGGGGCAATAGACAGAATGCATTTCCCTATCTTGGCACCAGACCACCTTGCCAAAGAGTACATAAATCAAAAGGGGAACTTCTCAATGGTGTTGCAAGTGCTGGTGGATCACAGGGGCCATTTCACTGACATCAATGTGGGATGGTAGGGAAAGATGCATGACACGTGCATCTTTAGGAACTCCGGTCTGTTCAGAAAGCTGCAAGCAGGGACTTTCTTTCCAGACTGCAAAATAACCGTTGGTGATGTTAAAATGCCAGTCGTGATCCTGAGAGACCCAGCCTACCCCTTGCTCCCAAGGCTCATGAAGCCGTACACAGGCAGCCTGGACAGCAGTAAGGAGTGGTTCAACCATAGGCTGAGCAAGTGCAGAATGGTGGTAGAATGTGTCTTTGGACGTTTAAAAGCCCGCTGGCATAGGTTGCTTACTAGGTTAGACCTCAGTGAAAGCAATATCCCCATTGTTGTTGCTGTGTGCTCCGTAATATCTGTGAAACAAAGGGAGAAAAGTTTCCGGCGGAATGGCGGTGGTGGAGGCAGATTGCTTGGCAGCCAGTTTTGAGCAGCCAGACACCAGGACAATAAGAAGAGCACATCGAGGCACACTGCATCTCCAAGAGGCTTTGAAAACTAGTTTCATCGATGACCCACAGTAATGTGACACTTATGTGTGATGTTACTTACCTAGCTGTCCCATTCATTGCATGTACTCCCCTGTAAACTACAACCGTGCTAACCGCTGTGTGCTGAATGAGTAAAGAGCCTTTTCTCCTCAATCCATTGATTTTTATTATGCTCACAAACACTGAGAGACAGCAAAGAAAAGTAAGATAACCTGGGGCAAAAGGGCTGATAACACGGGGCTGGGGGGAAAAACAAGGACAGCTTGCTTACAATTGCACTGCAGTAACCATCAAAAGTGTGGGAATGGGCGCCTTCTGGTCCTTGTACCTTCCCCTGGAGTTGAGTGCAAGGGATACCGGACTTCCTTTCCCTCCGCCCCTCCCCTCCCCCACCCCGCATCCTAGGACGTCTGGAGAGGAGGATGTGGAACTTGGCGACGATGGCAGCAGGTTCACCAGAGGCTGCAGCAGGACTCTAGTGTCCAGCTGCCTTTCTTGAACCTCAGCCAGACGCCTCAAGGTTTCTGTTTGCTCCCTCATAATCGGCACCATCTCATCTTGCCTGTCACGCTCATCTTCCCTGCCTGCTCTTCTGTCCTTGTGGTCGTTGTGCAGGCTCTCCAACAGTGCAATCCTCCATGTGCTGAGCTCTGTCTTGTCACTCTCAGAGGCATTAACTCATTGAACATGTCCTCCCAAGTCTTCTTTTTCTGCCTTCTAATTTGGGAAAGTCTGTGTGTGGAGGATGCGCTTATGGACAAGGTTTCAGCTACAAAGAATACAAAGCACGAGGGTAGCACTGACAGTGCATACATTGTTTCTGGTGCAAGGTTAAATCTTTTTATAAAAGAAACACCCCCTCAATGCACTTCCCTGCAAGTCACAACTTAAGGAGAATCGCTGGTTACTGCAAGAGTCGGTTTGCTGCTACAGCCATGGTGAGTAAGGCCACAAGGCATGGGTGAGAGGTCTTGTGCTGCAGCTTTTGTTAAGACATACTTGGAATCAATGGTTGGAACCTCAGCACAGCGCCCTTTCCCATAGCAACCTGGATGGTGCTTGAGGACAGGCACGAGTGTAAAGACCCACAAATAGTTTGATTGTTACAAAAGCGGCACTGGGTTGGGGTGGAAGTGAGACAAACAGGAAGGGTCGCACTCCTCCCCTTTTTAAATGCTGGCTGTAATACACGGTGATCCCTTCCAAGCACACAACAGGGCACTCATGGGAAAGTGTGGTTGTGTGACCCAGAATTCACCAAATGGGGCAGATTACTTATCGAATTGCTTGCAGTTTAAGGGCTAGCATTTAAAACCTCCTAGGTGATCATAAGCGATATCCCTTTCCTGAGGGTAACAAAAGCGGAAAGGGAGCAGATGCTGCAAGCGCTGGGTACAGACCTGGTCCTTATGCTGCAATGCTGTGTGCCACAATGATGCCAGAAGAGTTAATACCTGAGTGACGCGGGAAAGTGTCCTACCGTGGTGGAGGTATCCACGGAGCGTTTTGGGGTAGTGGTGGGGTTGCCACCTAGAATCGCACGCAGCTCATCATCAAAGCCGCATGTCTATGGCTCAGAACCAGAGCGACTGTTCATCTCCCTTGTCTTCTGGTACGCTTGCCGAAGCTCCTTTATTTTCATGCGGCACTGCTGTGTGTCCCTGGTATAGCCCTTCTTCCCCATGCCTGTGCGATTTTTGGCATAGATGTTAGCATTTCTTCTGCTGGTTCGAAGCGCCGCCTGCACAGACTCTTCTCCCCAGACAGCAATAAGATCCACTGCCTCCTGTGTGCTCCATGCTGGAGCGCGTTTGTGGCCTCGAGCATCCATTGTCAGCTGTGCTGGCTAGCTCTCCATGCTGATCAAACAGGAAATGAAAATTCAAAAGTTCCCGGGACTTTACTAGTGGGGCGGTTGTTTCCTGTGTACTGGCTGAAGTGTGGTGGAGTTGAAAGTGCTCTCCAGAGCAGTCACAGCGGAGCACTGTGGGACACCACCTGGAGGCCACAGCACAGTGTCTGAACTATCCCCATGTCGACACGTGGATGTCGACTGAAGCGCTACGCCTCTCGCAGAGGTGGAGTACAGAAGTTGACTTTACAAGCCCTTTAGGTCAGCAGAAGGGACTCGGTAGTGTAGACACATACATTATTAACTCGACCTAATGCAGCATATGTCGACCTAGCTTTGTAGTGTAGATGGGCATTAGTCTTGAAAGGTATGTTGTGCCTTTATGCTGCTAGATTTCTGAAGACAAGGTAAAAAGTTTAACAAATCCAATACACATACTGTTTAATATAGCTGTCCTTTTGAGGCTTTTTGTTATAAGGCTACCAGTTGAAACTAAGTTACAGTACATTGCCTCTCATCTCTGTTATATAAACTCTGAGGGGATACCCTGGAATTAGTTCTCACTGAAGAAAACCACATAGCTGCTATTTTAATAAACTTCTTCCAGAGTGGTTAAAAGTTTTACGTAAACCATGAAGTAAAGCAGGAGTAAGGCACCTCAAATCGATACTCATTTTTTTTACATGAAATGAATGCTGCTGAGTCTGTTTCCCACATGTATATCTACTGTATCATTACAGTATAATATAAAATGGTTAACATAAATGGGAATGGGTTAGACTCTACATTCAGACCTGGGTCTAATAAGGTGTTTGCAGTAATGATTTTTTTAGCATAAGTATCGCAAAAGCAACATTTCAGTATATACTGGGTTCCTTTGGTTTACTTGGTTTAAAACAAACAAAATATGTAGTGAATTAAGATTTATCTGCAGTTTTGTGAGTTTAATTTATTTATCATTTATTCCTCTCTGAATTATATTTTGATAGTCTGAAATGTAAGCATGTTAAAGTGACAAACTAGTACATCCTTGTAGGGCACCAAGACACACAGTGGCAAGCAGCTTGAATAGCTGTAATAACTGGTGTGCTATGTCAGCACAATACATTTGTGATACTAGGGGCACTTTGACTCAGGATCCTATAGCACAGTAGATTAGTAATATGGTAAGATTTTATCACAGTAATGAAATATTTTTGTTTTATTTGAGGGTAGGTTTTATTTTTGCTATTATATTTATATATGTGTAAACATATATTAACTTTGGACTCGAGCAGTTAAAATGTCTCTTTGTTAACTGTAAAGTGTTGTGCCATTTAACAATACTGAACTACAAAGTCATGTTGATCTTAAAATGTAATACTGTGACAGCACTCTTATTTAAGCATCGGCATTTATCAAAGAGAAATAAAAAGGAGATTTGATTTGCCTTTGGTCCTATTTTATTTCCTCACTTGCAACCTTTAATTGGCAGAACAACTGTGAAACTGTTATGTGTTAATTGTTAATGTGTCAGTAGAGAGAATGAATGATCCAGAAGAGAAATGGGGGAATAATTGGTATAGGATTGGTGCTAGTTTTGTGGGCGTTTTTTTTTTGTTTTGTTTTTAATTAGTGTGTCAGATTTTTTACAGTACAACAAAATTATGATAAGTATAACGCATGAGAATTGGACGGCACTGGGATCAATACAAATATCGAAAGGAGGAGAGGAGATAACTTGATAAGTTTTGAGTGTCACACCTAAACTTGGTAAAAGTATCACACTCATTTTAGACTAAATTAAACTGGCTTTTTGGAAACCTAGTGGTGATTGTTTGGTTACTGAAAATTGTTAGCAATGGTGACTCATATTAAGGCTTTAGAAAACTTTATATATGTTAATGTAATGCTGCATTGTTACATATTTACATTTGGTCTGCACCTCAGGTTGAGTGTTGCATATATTTTAATTGTCTGTTTTCCATTTGGGTTTTGGAGGGCTCAGATGCATGAGCAGTACAATATATCCAGAGTTTCTCTGCTCATCTAAGACTATTATCTTTGCAGAAGAATCCAGGCAACTCCTAGGAAGGCTGCTACGTGCAAACTAGAAATATTGGGTGGGATCCACAAAGGTACTTACGTGCCTAAGTCTGGGATTTAGGCACCTAAATCCTGGTTTGGCTCCACTGCAATCCACAAAATTCCTGCCAAACTCTGTAGTCACCTAAACTTGGTGCCTAAGTTTTCAGGGTGAAAGTTTCCTAGATGCCTATGTTTCCTCCTCGGGCATCTGGATGCATAGAGGGAGGAGCACTGCATATGCCCTATCTCCCTGCCTGAGCTCCAAAGAGATTTACAAAGCAAGGGAAGATAGGCATTGAGCAGCCAAGGGCTAGTCTACACTGGCAACGTTAAAGTGCTGCTGTGGCAGCGCTTTAACATGGCTTGTGTGGTCCCGGCACAGCGCTGGGAGTGAGGTCTCCCAGCGCTCTAAAAAACCCACCTCCACGAGGGGCGTAGCTCCCAGCGCTGGTGCACTGTCTACACTGGCGCTTTACAGCGCTGAAACTTGCTGTGCTCAGGGGGGTGTTTTTTCACACCCCTGAGTGAGAAAGTTGCAGTGCTGTAAAGTGCCAGTGTAGACAAGCCCTTAGTCACATGCATGGCCCAATTCGGTAGGGTGTTCAGAGTTCCATTCAAAATCCAGTGATGGTGTCACTGCTGCATACCTTATGACTATTAGGTCAGTGGTTAGAGTACTTGCCTGGGTAGTGAGAGACCCAGGTTCAATTCCCCTTCTTATGCAGAGGGAGAAAGGATTTGAACTGGAGTATCCCACATCTCAGGAGAGGCGCTCTAAGCACTTAGTTATGGGATATTCTAATGTGGAACACTTCAGTCTTTTCTGTTGAAGTTGTTCCACTTTGTATAAATAATGAAAGAGTGATTGGAGCAGAGGGACTGGACCTGGGGTCCGTCACTTCCCAGGTGGGTGCCTTAACCTCAGGACTTCAGTCAGTCTCTCTCTCTCTGGCTCAATGACTGTTCCACTGTGGATAAAAACTTTAAAATGATTGGCTAGCTTAGGCAGCTCCCTACCTAGCGTACTGGTTTTTGTGGATTGCATTCTTTGGCGCCCGTCTCTTCCTGTTTTGTTTAGAAACTAATGTGGAAAACCTATATTCTGAGTTGACAGTCTTTAATTTAGCTTTTACATAACACTTTCCTTTCTGTAGATCTTAGTGGCCTACAAAGGAAGGTCATTATAATATCCCTTTTGAACAGATGGGCAAACTGCAGCGATCATCCCAGGATCACACAATGAGTTGGTGGTAGAGACAGGAATAGAATCCAGGTTTCAGTTTCTTAGTACAATACCCTGTTCGCTGGACACACTGCCTGTATCTTCCATCGAGCCTGTTTTCTCAAGAATAGGACAAACACCTGGTAGAGATTTTTAATTTAATTACTTAGACTCAGTTGTCAGCAGATATTTTTTCAGATCCACCCAAAACAATACAGCAGTGCTAATGCTTACATGATTTCATTAGCGTTCAAGACGCCAGAGAATATTTTAAACACTAGGTGGTTGCTCGTGGAGATTCTGGGATATTAGCCTATCTTACCAAGTGGTTGAAGTCATGTTTGTAGCTAAACTGTAATAATTAATTAGCAGCAGTCTCAGGGGGCCTTGTTTAGTAGCTCCTCATTCTAAATTCCCTAGCTATAGTTCTGTCTGGCTAGCGCTAGTGGGCTCACCCCATCATACGCGCAAATACTTAATTGCCGTCTCTGTTACGCTTTCAGGTAGAAAATTGTACTTTGGCTGCACAACCTGGTTTCTTGGTCCATTTAGGATTTTACCAGTGATTGTGGTGACTCAGCAAGGGTAAAGGAGGTGGTTAGCACAGTCTAAGTCTTGAGACAGATGGGAGTATGGGAAGGAAAGCTGTGAGGCAGGGTGTGAGCTTGGTGGACCACACAAGTTGTTTTGCTTAGGCTTTGGAAAACTTGGGGCCAAGGCTATAATTAAGCAGCACTGTCATTTGCTATCAAGGGCCATACATACTTCCGTAATTCAGGGAAGTGAAGGAGGCACTGGAATTTGAATTGTTTTGTGTTTTTGTTTTTAAATGTCAGCTGTAGAAAGTGAGTTGGAGAACTAAGAAACTTTTTCAAACAGTTTATAATTCATCCAGGATCAACTGCATGTAGATGACCTTCAATAGAATTTCTCAACCTGTGTTTGCACTAGAAATCATCCAGATTCTGTTTGTGTGGTTAATGAAGTTAATATTTGAAAATGAATGAATTAGTAGAAGTACCTACACCAGTAATGGACTTAATTTGGTACATTGTGTGGTTATTTGCTGCAGCACATCATATCACGTATTTAAATGTCACTTCCCTTATTTTGCTAGTATCAACATTTATGTAAGTAAGAAAACATTTATTTGTATAAATTAGTACAAATTCTGAGACTGATCAAGATTCCAAAGAGCTAAATAGGATTTAAATGTTTTATAAAAGGAGCTGGGGAGTGGGGGTTGAAGGGGAGTGATCTAAATGATATTTTCAACTTGTGTGGGCATCAAAGGATAAGTCTGTTGGCTAGAACTTGATTAGCTACGTGGCCTTCTTTGGAACTGTGTGCTCAAGAAAAGGAATTATAAAGTGTAAACAGGAGGAAATCTGTCTTCCACATACTAAATCAGTGTATTCACTGTAATTCAAGTAACATGCATGGGATGCCGCTGTAGAGCTCAAGAACAAACAGTTATGGATTCCCTCTTTATCATCGTGATAGTGGATGAATGCACTTAATGTCTCCAGATGATATTGCCATGGTAGAGTGTCTACATCACTTACTCACTATCTAATTCAGAAGCCATGTGCGAGAAGAAGTGCTATGGAGTAAGTTTCCTCCTGCTCCATTTTATACTTAAAATTACCGTCCACTTTCTGCTCATTCTTAAAAGGAAAAGTTTTATTCATAATTTTAATATTCATATGCATATCACCAAATATTTAATTACATGCAATACACGTGTTAATCTGGTTGTATATTGGCCACTATCCTTAAGGTTTCCATTCTATTTTAACCCTTACATTTGCTCCTTTTTAAGTGTCAGATAAAATGCAGCAACTCTCTGGTTTTAGATTTCTATCATAGTGCTCCATGAGAGAATTGATCATCATAACTAGGGTGAACAGATGTCCCATTTTTAAAGGGACCATCCCGTATTTAGGCCCTCCTGCACGTCTCGACTTTTTTTTAAAAATGGGCAAACTGACCCGTATTTTCTGTCTTCCCCGCCATGCCCCAGTACTGGCGGGTCCTGCTTCTAGCCGGATCCCTGCTTGCCAGCTGCCTGCCCACCAGCGGCGGGAGGAGGAGGGGTACAGTGGCTGCCAATGGGGGTGGGTGTGCAAGACTGGTGGTGGGGCGAAGATGCAGCGCATGGGGCCAGCCACTCCCCCTGCTGGTCTGTCAGTGCAGCCCACGTTGCATGCCTGCTCTTGGCCAGCAGGGCCCCAACCCTGTCCCATTTCCAGCTGGTACTGGCTGCGCACGGTGAGCTGTGGTGGCTGGTGAGTGTGGGCAGGCGCCAGGTAGTGGCCAGTTACATGTCGCCTGTGCTGCCCACCCATTGGCCTTTTATGTGTTCCCCCTCTCTGTCCTCTCCCTGCTTCGCCCCTGCAGCCCCGCTGCTCCTCCATATCCCTCCCCGGTGGGGCGTGTCCCACTCCCAGCTCTGTGCGGAGAACCACTGGGCTGCACGCTCAGCTCACCAGCAGCCTGGCCGGCAGGCTCCTTCCTTTCCCTACTGCCTCTGGCTGGGCCAGCATCCTGGGAAAGCCCAGGGCACTGGCCAGGAGGAGCCGAGTCCTGCAGGTGCCAAAGCATCACAAAGTGCTGGCACAGGGAAGCCTCCCCACCCCACAGCTAAGCTCTGGAGTAGTGGGGGCAGGGAAGCGATTTCCAGCCTGTTCATGCCCCGAATCTTCAGTTCCACAGCAGCCCTAGGGCAGGGGCTTAGCACCCTCTTCACCTGCCTCCATGGGCCCTGTCTCAGGGAGTGCGGGGCTGCTCCGTCCCCTAGGCACCCTCCCCTGCCGAGCCACCTCTCTGGCTGGGTTCGCTGAAGCCCCTGCTGTCAGGTTCCCTGGGCCCTGGAGCACAATGAATATCCAACTACGCAGGATTTCTTTTTAACGGGTTAGTCAACTTGATGTTAATTTGAATGTTTGTACTGCATAGTTCTGATTGTTTGCCGTTGAGCTCGCTTGAATATGAGTAATTTTACCAGGTGTCCCGTATTCAGCATAGGGAAATATGGTCACCCTAATCATATCATCTTATGAAATGCCCATGGACCAAATATTTACTTGTCTGGATTTGTTCCACACTCCTTTCATCCAGTTTTCCCGATGGTCTGTTACACAGTTGCTTGCGGCATCAGTTGCACTGGATTCAGTTTTAATGTTTGGTGATCATCATCTAGGATGCCAATGACTTGGTCACCGCTCAGTATAATTTAGGATTTTATTGTTAAAGTGAATTAGAAGCGTCTCTTCTCAGAGTTTGGATACAAAGTCTTTTGTCTATCAGTTAACCTTTGTGGAATACAAGCCTCGATGTCGTAAAAGTGTTTTAGGCTCTCTCCATACTGCAAAATTAACCGAATTTATGCAACATGTTCTTTTCACACATTTTTTGTTGACATCCTATTTACTTGAGAATATATTTGGATTGGTTTTAGGGCCGGTAGCTCTAGTGTCTATGCACGCTTTATATTGCCCTAAAATTTCTAATAAGTAATTTTTTTCTTCATACATTATCCATCGACTATATGCTTTCCTCATTTACAGTTTGGCTTTTTCCTTGTATTTTATCCATCTTCTAAATTTCTGTTATGCGGTCAATTCATCTGAACTGAAAACTTTGGGTTTAATCTTCATCACCAATTGCTTTGTAAGTGGAAGTATTGGACAAATAAACGTTTAGAGAGATAAATATTCATTTCAGTATTTAAAATCCTAAGCGCATATATATAGCTACTGAGGGAAACCTGTTGTTTATTTTTTAAAAACAACAGCTTCAGGAGGTGATTCATAGTAATTATTTTGCCTTTTATATTTGCTGATTTGTTAGAAGCCTGTAAATATTTTGACTCCAGAGAAATTAGATGATTAAACTTAATTGGAAAATGATGTGGTGTGGGTGAATGTTTATTGCTGAGCTGAGCCCTTCGGCATTAATTGGAGCTGAAGCTTTAGATGTAGTAACTCAAATGAGCTTCAGTTAGCTATTACTTGTTTTTACTCTCTAAGGCCATGTCTATATGTACAGCGCTGCAGCGAGGCAGCTGTACCAATACAGCGATGCCACTGCAGCGCATCTGGTGAAGACATTCTGTGCCGACGAGGGAGAGCTCTCCCATTAGCATAAAAACCCCACTTCCATGAATGGCAGAAGCTATGTTGGCAGGAGAAGCTCTCCTGCCGACGTAGCAGTGTGTATATGAGCGTCAATGCCAGCGTTTATTTACACCCTGAGCAATATAAATTATGCCAACATAAGCTGTAGTGTAGACATCGTCTAAGTCAGTGATACAGAGGCTTCAGTGGTTCACAAGCCAAATTAGCTATCAGCATTACCCAAAAGAGCCACAGTAGTGTGAATTCATTGTTTCATTTACTATAGTACTAGTCATTTTTAAATAGTATGGTGGGGAAATATTTATTGTGTGTGTGTGTATATAATATATATTCTCACAGCAAATAAGTTAATAACTTAGTGCAAGTTGATAACTTAATTGGTTAATAGCATAGTAAAAGTATCCTGATTGGTTGTTAATTAAATCACACAGTGTTTTAATATCATGTGCAGCAGAGAGACTCATTAATGAGCCACTTGTGGTTCGTGAGCCGCAGTCTGAGTATCACTGGTCTAAGTAGTTACTCCTGGGGGAATTCTGTGCCTGGCAGGGGGCGCAGAATTCATACCTTCCACAGATTTCTTGGCTCCCTTGCAGAAAAATGGGGGAGCAAAGAAATCTGTGGGAAACACATGCCCTTTTGCGGCAGCCCGGGCACATCTGCTGGGAGCAGGCAGCAGCAGAGAGCAGATCACCTGAGGGGGGGTGGGAGAGACTAGGCATGCATGGGTCCATGGAGAGACATTAAGGGGGTGAGGCTGGGTGCTTGCCTATTTGTGAATGAGTGAGAGAGAGAGATTCACTGTGTCCCTCTCCTCCCTGTTGCTGCATCCTGGGCTTGAGGCATAGGGCTGTGTAAAGCAGGCTCTGTCCCTGAGGCAGAGCAGAAATGTAACAACTAAGCAGGCAAGCTGCTAATGTTCGTTAATTGTTCCCATTCTTAGTCAGTTAAAGCTCCTTTACCTTGCCAGAGTGGTGTAAAGGAGCCTTACTGTAAATGACAGTAATATAATCCTCAACTAGGAAGGCCTATGTGCTTTCTCACTTTTTTTCCTGTGCCAGAGAGGCACAATGGGTTAGATTACAGCTCAGGATCTCTTTTACTTATCCATTTAAAAAAAATCCAGGACAATGATTAGCAAAATTATATGACTTTCTTGTCTGAAAGTCTGAGCAATTTAAAGCAATATTCTACTTTACAGAACACCAAACACCAAAATTAAAAGTAATGAAATTTAAATGCATCTGAAGAAGTGGTTTTTTACCCACGAAAGCTTATGCCCAAATAAATCTGTTAGTCTTTAAGGTGCCACCAGACTCCTTGCAATTTAAATGAAAATGCAGGATTATAACTGGAATGCAGGGTCTTGGTTACCAAGTACAGTATTTGTAACTTAACTTTCATGGAAAAACAACAAGGAGTCTTGGTGGCACTTTAGAGACTAACAAATTTATTTGGGCATAAGCTTTCGTGGGCTAAAACCCACTTCATCAGATGCATGGAGTGGAAAATATAGTAGCAGGTTTATATACACAGTCCATGAAAAGATGGGAGTTGCCTTACCAAGTGTGGGGGGGGGGTCAGTACTAACGAGATAATTCAATTAACAGTAGAATACCAAGGGAGGAAAAATCACTTTTAAAGTGGTAATGAGGGTGGCCCATTTCAAACAGTTGACAAGAAGGTGTGAGTAACAGTAGGGGGAAATGACAAAAACTAATTTCCCCATACCAGTTAATAGGGAAAAGGGGAAGGATGATGATGATACCAGTCAGACTATTAACTGCATAACTTATATCAGTGTGCTCAATTTATAAGTTCAAACATATCATATTCTTCGTAATTATGGTATTACTAACTGTCCTCCTTCCCAGTGCTAATTCTTCAGTTCTATATGCCAACAGTAGCGTACGCTTGAGCTACTCAGAAGGGAAATGGGTCCAAGCTCCAAAGTTCAGATCAGAACTTCCCCAGTGTTCATTGGCGTTCAGATCTGGGATTGTGTTTCAGACCCATCTCCACTATGACTGAGTTCCTGTCTGGCAAGTCATGCATGAGCATTTCAAATTGCTGAGATGTTACCCTAGTGTTACACCTGAAGTTTCAGCAATACAGGTTCCAGAGGGATTCCCTATATATGGAGATTGAGATTATTAGCTTGATTTTGTTCCCACTGAAGTCAATGATAAATCTCCCATTGTCTTCAATGGAAGCAGAGTTAGTCCATGTTGAACACTTTTGAAGATGGATAATGGAAATAATGCTGGAGCCAGTGAAAACTTTGTGTACTCATTTTATGAGATCTGAGATGATAATTCTAATTAAATTCATTTTCTCTTCTAATAATTAAATTGCTAAATTCAGACAGCTAATTCATCAGAGCCATCTACTATGCAATCTAATAATACACGCTGAGTATTAGTCAATACTCATTTCATACAATCAAAATAATCAGCTTCATGATTATAATGGAAAGCAGACTGATTAAAAGTAGTAATTGCATTATCTCCCCACTATTCAGGCATACATTTTAAATAAAATTAGCACAATAAAATGTGAGGAAGGGTTTAGATTATATCTGTGGAAATCACACAAGGGGAGTATCATTTTCATCACCCTTTAGCAATTGACACACGTAACAGGTAATGAGTCTTATATCGCACCTAGCTTAGGAGTCTTTAGCTCAAGTAGTAGAGAGACATATGTGTCTAGCACTGGAGGTTCTAGGTTCAAACACCACTGACTGCTCAAGAGGCTCTCGTTATAGCTATGCTAGCCTCTTCCCCCTAATATTTCCCACTGTTGCAGCTCCACCAATGGCTGTGCTAGCACGGAAGACTGTCCACTGCAATTAGCAACTATCGTCTCAACCATGTGGTTAAAATGCCACTGGCTGACCTACACTAGCAGGTCTAGGAGACACACTGGCACCTGGTCTACGCTAAAGCGCCCACTGTTGGAGAAGCACCTAGTTTGATTTTTTTTTAGCAGGGAAGTGGATATAGGCAATCCCATACAGTAGTGATAACCGATTAATGAATATCTTTAGACTTCAGTGTTTTGTGGGAAATGTGGCATGAATAGCCGATAAAGCTCAAGTTTATGATTGATTAATTAATATATTTAAAAGACCCAACATGCAGCCAACATGAATTTCTCAAGGTCCCTTCCTGCCCTGCATTTCTAAGGTTCTATGAACATAGTATAGTGAGATATTTGGCCCTCAAGTCTAGCCAGAATACTGGCTGATTACTGGCTCTTGTGCAAATAGACAAGCATTTGATTAGATTGCTTGTTCCAGGTAATTTAGGACAAACTTTAGCAGGTGTGAAGTTTTTGGTCCTTTCTTCAGGTCCGTGACATTTTGTAATATTTGACACAAAAACAAAAAAGTTCTCAGTGACTGCTTTTCATGCTTGAGAGAAAACTGGTTTGGTTCAGGTGGGCAAGGACTACCACAGAGTGTTTTGGCTGCTTTGTTTTAAAGGTGCATCCAACGCTTATAACTGGCTGGAGACAGGAAACATGTTGCCCAAGGCAAACTTCTCTCGATGCCATGAATGAAAAGAGAGTTCTGTGGCAGAGTAGGAATTCATACTTTAGAGGTGTTGTCATCCTCTTTGTCAATGGCTGGCTTGTAGATGACTCTTCTGTTGTCTTCTCGTTCCTTTTTGCAACTATAACAAAATAATTATATTAGCAAAGTGAAATTGTAAAAGCATCCATGACTATTTAAAACACGTTATTTTTCAGGGTATGGGGTAATTCTTTCAGTACTAGTGCACTTTGCACCACTCACTGGGGCCAGTACTTAAAAATATGTAGGGATAACAGTTTATGCATCGTACAAAGCTAGTGTTCATTACAAGGAAAAACTTTGAGTTGGCAAAGGGGAAATAAGCAACCTTGGTCTCTCCTCCAGAACTAACGCAGACTGATTGCTATAAAAACCAAGTGCTCTCAATATATATCATATAGGACTCCGTCCCTTAATTGACATAACCCTTCCTGTGGTAGGGATTTATTCTAAAACTCCACTCTCTTCTAGTCTGACTTCCTTTCCAACTGCATATGCACAGTAGCAGATTCAGAGAGCAGCTAAAAGCAGGTAAATTTTAAGCAACAGAAATGGGATCAGGGAAAGAACAAATAGAAGGAGGTGAGAGATGGGGGAGAGCACATCATCTAGCCAGCTGTCCACCCCAGAAAGGTAGGAGCTCATTCCCTAGCCTCTGCTCCCTGGAGCTATCCAGGACCGAAAGCATTTCAGTCCACTCTCCATAGATGCATGCTACAAGACTTTTCCTCATTTCTGAACTCCTTATCTTTGGGGCTGTCATAAATATAAAGGGAAGGGTAAACAACTTTTAAATCCCTCCTGGCCAGAGGAAAAACCCTTTCACCTGTAAAGGGTTAAGAAGCTAGGATAACCTTGCTGGCACCTGACAAAAATGACCAATGAGGAGACAAGATACTTTCAAAGCTGGGGGTTGGGGGGGGTGGAGAAGCAAAGGTTCTCTCTGTCTGTGTGATGCTTTTGCTGGGAACAGAAAAGGAATGGAGTCTTAGAACTTAGTAAGCAATCTAGCTAGATATGCGTTTAGATTCCGTTTTGTTTAAATGGCTGATAAAATAAGCTGTGCTGAATGGAATGTATATTCCTGTTTTTGTGTCTTTTTGTAACTTAAGGTTTTGCCTAGAGGGATTCTCTGTCTTGAATCTGATTACCCTGTAAGGTATTTACCATCCTGATTTTACAGAGGTGATTCTTTTACTTTTTCTTTACTTAAATTTCTCTTTTAAGAACCTGATTGCTTTTTCATTGTTCTTAAGATCCAAGGGTTTGGGTCTGTGTTCACCTATGCAAATTGGTGAGGATTTTTATCAAGCCTTCCCCAGGAAAGGGGGTGTAGGGTTTGGGAGGATTTTGGGGGGAAAGATGTTTCCAAGCAGGCTCTTTCCCTGTTATATATTTGTTAGACGCTTGGTGGTGGCAGCAATAAAGTCCAAGGGCAAAAGGTAAAATAGTTTGTACCTTGGGGAAGTTTTAACCTAAGCTGGTAAAAATAAGCTTAGGGGGTTTTTCATGCAGGTCCCACATCTGTACCGTAGAGTTCAGAGTGGGGAAGGAACCTTGACAGGGGGTTTAATGTGAGCATTGCTGAGGTATTTTGGCAAAAAACTGAGCACCTCTGTAGGGGTTAGGGTAGAGGGACAGGTACATTGGGACAAAAGTCATCTCCGGTACACCAGCTTGAGTTCATATTTATTCTCTGTTTTCTATGAAATGGGTTTCATCTGCTTAGGTCCACTAGTCATAGAGGGGAATCAACATATTTACCGTGTTTAAACAAACAAAGGTGGGACAGCAAAATCTCTTACCTCTTCTTCCTAAGCAGCCAAAAGGCTACTGCAAGCATGATGATAACTCCAAGAACACTGGCTAACACAACTGAAAGTACAACACCTAGGAAAAGGAGGAAAATGCACAGGTTTGTTTTCTTTCTTTCTTTATTTCATGTACAAAGTTACTTAAGGAAGTAAAATGGCAAACTTATTCCTTTACTAGGTAGACTTCTCAAAAGATGCAAATCTGAAGACCCCATCCTGAAATCGGATCCACACAGGCATACGTCTATATTCACCCAGAACCCCAAGGAGCACTCAATTGGCACAGGAGTCATGGAGCAGCTTATAGGATCGGGGTTCTTTATGCCTGCTGTCAGTTAACATCTCTGTTCAGTACAGGCAAAATTCAAGAATCAGACCCAAATGAGAGAGAATGCCAAACTAATTCCTGCTCTCTTTCCATGACCAAAGAACACAGCTGAATGTAGTCCTTGCTGCAGGTGGTGTGTTTTGTAATTGAGAATATTATTTTCAGGTGTTGCTACAAAGGTTAAAGGAGGTGGAGGATTAAATCATTATATTAATATAACATTTAAAAAGTATCATTAGTTCATGTCTGTAAGCACTTCGGAGATGATGTGTTGGATATCCCTCTCAAGCTTGAGATTCTGCAGATTTGATATTTGTAAATAATTGGGGTGAGTTTAATCATCATCAACAAAGGGTCAAACGCTGGCTTGACATGCATTTCTGCACTCCATGAAAACAGCACAATAATCCCACCTTGTATCCCTTATGCTCAACAAGAGATGGCTGTCTCTATTCTTGCCTCTCTGGAAGTCAGAAAGGCTTCTCTGTAGGCCTGCTGCTATTGGAGTCATGGATGTGCACAATAAGGTTTTGCTCTACTGTGGCTGCCTGATAAAAACACATCCCTATGCACTTCCCCACCATCTCTTCCACCTTCCAAAATGAAGTTTGTTCCTGCTCTTGGCACAAGTGGTTGTAAAAGGCTCTGCATCATGCTGCTCTCAACTGGCATAAAGATGCATATGTTAACAGTGCTCTTGCAGGGTTGTTGGTTTTTTGGTTCATTGTCCTAGTAACCCCAGAGACTGTTCCTGGTGTGAGAACAGCAGGATGTACTGTGGGGTACATATTCGGAATGTCTTTAAAGGAAATGTTGCTTACAAACAGGAGCTAAATTATTTGGTTGTTTGGATGGACTGGGAGACAGGAAACCTAAACTCTGTTCCTGGCTTTGACACTGACTCTGTGTGATTTTTGGGCAAGTCACTTCATGTTCCCTGTTAGATGGTAACAACAATGCTTACACCATTTTGTAAAGCACTTGGAGATTATGGGTAAAAAGTATATTATTTGATTTGTTTTAGGTTAGTTAAATCATGTATTATAATTCAATATAATTTAGTGTTAACCATAGGGCAGGACTTACAGCAAAAAGGTACACTAGATATTGAAAGGTCACTTTAAGACAGAAATGGAAAATGGCATAGAAAGAGAAGCTCAATCAATCTGAATCACAAAGATCACTGTTGTGTATATATGCTGTTAGCAATCCAACAACATACCCGTGCTCAGTCCACCAGGTACTGAATCTTGACAAAATGAAGGGGGCAGGGAGGGAAAAAGTGAAAGGTTAATCACTAAGGTTACACTGGAAATGAGTATTAAAGAAATATAGATCAGGTATTTTCCTCATAACTTTTTGTTTCTTGGTAAAATGGTGCTGCTTGGCTACTAGTCTTGTAGACATTTTTAATGTGTGACTTTTAAGACAGACCCTACAGATTGCCTGTCACTTAAAGCACTGCTATCTGAGAAATTTTAAAGTTAGTATTGCAATTGCTGCTTCCTAGACACCTTAAAATCTTTGCACATTGTTTGGCCAGAACAGAGGTTTGGAGTGGATCACAGACAGACATACTGGAGCGCACCAGTTATTCATTGTCTGACAGTGACTAATTCTGGAAACTTCAAGAAAAAGGCATAAACTCCTACTATATACAATTGTATGCTACCGCTAATCATCTGATCTTCTGAAGCATGAGACAGTAGGAAGTGCACTGGTCTGACTTCGAGTTCCTTTGTCCTATTATAGCACAGCATCAGAAGTAGCTAAGGAGGCAGAATGGCCTATGATGGCAAGAATTACCTGTGTTCAGCATAACATCAAAGAAATCTGACCTGTCACAGGAAATTGAAACCTGAGCTAATCTCTCCCAACCCTCAAGTAAGAGGAGAGGGAATGCTGAGGATTAAGACTCAATATTCCCTCAATTGGTGGCTGGCAGAGTTGCATCTCATGTCTCAGTTTCCTGTATAGTAATGAGCCAGGTCCTCGAAAGACACCCACACACACTCCAAAAGAGAGGGAAGTCAGGATTCCTAACACTGAAGTAAAGGAAACATCAAAGTTTTTCCTTCTCTTTACCTCTTTATTATATAAAAATACAATAAAATGCACAAATTACTTCTCTTTAACAGTTTAGTAATTTTTTAAAAGGCACGTTTGCTCTGCAGGGCACAGATTAAAACTCTAGAACAATTACTTTGTTGCCGAATAGTGAGGGGTGGCAATATGTGCAAAACTTGGACAGTTACTTCCTGACATTTGAGTAAAACAGCTTGTATAGTAGACCTCTGTTTGCAGGCATTTGACTTGTTTTCTTCATTGTATTATATATACAGCTAGCACTGTCTTAGATCTATCTGTGAGAGGTTGGTTTTAGTATTTATGATGGTCTGGTAAACTTACTGGTCACTACTTGTCTATTTTGGGTAAAGCGGGCTTTGTAATACTGGAGTATTTGTAATCATAATTGCAGTGTATTGGGATATTGCTCTTCTGTAACATTAGCCTGTGAAAGTGCTAATGGTGACATGGTCAAGGGAATAGTATAAAATCCTCATTCTACCCCAAACTCAAAGGCAGCAGCGAAATTGAGTGTCGTTGGATAGACTGTTGCACTATATATTCCAACATAGATAGGCTTACATGTCTTGTTTAATTTCCACCTACTTAATTGAGGCTTGAACTAAAAATTTGATACATTGGTGAACCTCAGCAAATGTGGGATAAGGTTGTTTATATGACTAGGAAGCTTGGCCTTTATTCTTCCCCAGCAACTTCCCTCTCTGCCCATCACAAGCCTCTTTAGGAAGGGATTGCTGCATGACAGGAAGGGCTTAGAATAAGCACTGATTTACCAATTTATTCAGTCCACCCGTGCCAGTAAAGGTTTCCCTTACAGCATATCTGCTAGAGTTTATTCCAGTTGTAAATATATCAATACTGGACTTCCATCTCTTCCATTAGACTGTGGACTAGTCTTCCAAGGGATCTAAGAGCAAGTATTCCCATGGCAGTGTTTGTATGTTTGATTTAAATCTATAGCACATGGGCATGAAGCATGTCTCTTTGAACAGTTCTGTATCTGTCAGGCACATTAAATCAGGCAGTTGAGAGAGACTGACTACCACTTTTCTGTCCTAAGGAATCTGAAGTAGGAGCCTCTTTGACTGGATTGAAGATCCCTGTGTTCTTCAGTTGACAAAGGGAAAAATGGGTCTTTACTTTACTGTGGCTATATACCGTAGTGACTCCATGGCTTTAATCAAAGGAGACCATGTATACAGGAGGACAGAATAATATTTAATCAGATATGGGGACAGAGTCTAAGAAATAGGAAAAGTAGTTGAAAAAGGCCTTTGGAATTTAGTTTTAATGCAGCAGAAAGATCCTGCTTTTCCTGAACAAGATACTTGCTGCAGCTACTGAAAAAAATAAGGAACGATTGTGTACTTTCAGTAGTGGAAGGGATGCTTTGATCACAGCTTTTATATAGCATGCAATGAAAAAAGTCAAGATGCAGAACTGCCAAAAAATTTAGAGATGACCAGTGTTTCTTGTCTGTGAATTGCACATAGTCACTGAAGTAATTTATTCCCAATGCACTCAGGGCTTTGCTTACATGAAATAAGAAAGTATTTCCAATTTATCAGAGGGGTAGCTGTGTTAGTCTGTATTCGCAAAAACAACGAGGAGTCCAGTGGCACCTTAAAGACTAACAGATTTATGTGGGCATAAGCTTTCATGAGTAAAACACCCACTTCTTCAGATGCATGCTGTGAAAATTACAGATACAGGCATCAATATATATTGGCACATGAAGAGAAGGGAGTTACCTTACAAGTGGAGAACCAATGTTGAAGGCCAATTTAGTCAGGGTGGATGTAGTCCTCTCCCAAAAAATTGATATTGACACCTCCTCATCGATTTTTGGGCCTTTTTCTTATATAGGTTCCTATTATCCCCCACCCCCATCCCGATTTTTCACATTTGTTGTCTGGTCACCCTACCCACTGTTGTAAGAAGGCTGGGAGCCAATACTCCTGGGTTCTGTCCCACTCTGGAACTGACTTCCTGTAAAACTTCGACAGGTTTCAGAGTAGCAGCCGTGTTAGTCTGTATTCGCAAAAAGAAAAGGAGTACTTGTGGCACCTTAGAGACTAACAAATTTATTTGAGCATAAGCTGAAGTGAGCTGTAGCTCACGAAAGCTTATGCTTAAATAAATTTGTTAGTCTCTGAGGTGCCACAAGTACTCCTTTTCTTTTTGTAAAACTTTGAGAAAGTCTTCCTGTTTCTCAATTTCCCCATCTGTAAATTGGAGATAATGAATATGCTGCCAGGGGGCTGTGAAATGCCTTGAGAACTTGGGGTAAAAGGTGCTAATTAAATGCAAAGTGTTATACTGACCTCTTTCATCAAGTGTAAAACTGCTTCCCCTTCACCATTAACGTCTGTTAACTCTAGATACATTTTACTCATACTTTAACCAAAAATGTAGGGAGGTGAGGCATCTGTTCTTAAACTACTGTCCCTCCTCAAGTGCTGCAAGTGAAAATAGTTGACTTTTATATGCACAGAAATGAGGCCTGAGTGGACCCGAGGTACATTAAATCCATGATTCAGTTTAAAGGCACGTTTGAAAGTTCCCTGAATTGCCGTTAGTGCCAAAACGCCAATCTGACCTTTTCAAATGCATCTGCTCCATAAGGGCTTTCCCTGAGAGGCAACTATTTCGTAGTTCCCAGCAAGCGTGGCTAATTAATTAGAAATCAGGAGACACAGTAGTGTAAGTAGCAAAGTAGCCTTTGACACTGAAGCATTGGAGAAGACAGGGTGTGGGAATTTAATATATTCGTGGAAAATATCACAAAACTGGGAAGACATGCTTTGCTATTTAACTATAATACATCCAGCCTGCTCTGTATTGTAGATTTTTCCCCCTCCAATATAAGTAGAAAGGAATGTCTAGTTAAATGAATATTAGAACTGATCAGAAAAAATGTGCTTAAAGAGCAAGGAAATTGATATGTCTATTTATTTAAAATATTACTGTCTAGGCTATATGTAAAAGTTCAGAACAAGGTATTTACACATTTAATAGAAGTCTTTGTGATTGTGTTTTACTCCCGTATAGTGTGTATTAAAGGGATAAAGATGTTGCTCACAGAGGTTTTGTATGTACATCTTAGTAGAAGTGGGTGCAAGCCACAACACTGAAATCTGGAGCCTCCTCTGGATTTCACATACCCCAAAGTTTAGAGCTTTGCTTCAGCCCATTGTAGAGGTTAGGGCCAGTGATCAAATTTTCATGCATATCTGGGTTTGGATTCCAAACCCTTCCAAACCTCCATGGTTTTTGGAGCCAGAGTTTTGATGCAGCCCATTAGAGGAAGGAGCTAGATATGATCAGATATGGAGCCAAACTACCCCCAATTTGGGGGGAGTTTTTAATCTGGGATTTGTTTGGGCCCATCTCTAAATTTCATATGTCTGTTTTGTAGTTGTATGTTTATCTAAGGGCTTGTCTACATGGGGGAAATTGACCAGAATAGTTATTGCGGACTAATTATTCTTGAATAAAGTGATTTATTCCAGAATAGAGTTCCCCTCTGAATACTATTGCACAATAGTTTATTCCAGGATAGCTAGTCTGGTCAATTTCCTGAGAGAGGCACAATTTCCTGCCTGTGTTTTGTTGGTTTGACAAAAAGTGGAATAACAAGTAGATACTGTTGCCTTAAGATTTTGTAATGGATAGACTAACATGTGCCTTTATTAATCTGCAGACTGACTGTTTGGCTGGATTGGATTCTTAATTTGTTTTAAGCTTCAGTAATCAGTCTGAAGATGTGTAGTATTTGACTTAGACCCATCTGCCAAAGCAACACATTGAATGTGCCAGCACTCCAAGGGCTTTGTACAACTCAGTGATAGCCCACTTAATGGTTTTGACTGATTTCAGAGCAAAACATTGGTCATTACAGTTCATTTTGCACAAATAAGCCAAGTAAACCTTACTGAGATGCAGCAAAGCTCATCATCAAAGGTGTAGGCATTTATGCAAAAGCCCCTCACACACAATTGTCATTATGTATCACTACATAATAAATTCTTTAAACCAATTGTATCTTTAGACTTCAACCTAATAAGATGGCTAATTTTACATCCATAACAATGGATTGTGCAATCCATTGTTATGAGTTATTTTTACTTCCAGGTGTCAAACTCCTCAAGGACATCCTCTGTAATTCCTCATAAACAGTCCCCCTGCAATGCAAAATTATGATTCCTTTTAAGAGTGTGGTCAGCACAATAATTATCATGTACTAGCTGAGTTTGACATCACCGTGGCTGAACTCTCTCTCCAATGTCAAGGTGCAATTTTTGTTTTGTTTTTTTAAATTAAAAACACACATGCTAAGTACCTGACCCTGCAAACACTTACAGTCTAATTCAGAGCCCATGGAAAGACACCTGTTGAGTTTAATGGTCACTGAATTGGAATAATTTTATTCTCATACATGCTGGCAGGATTAGGCCTCAAGACTGGATCAAAAAATGGTCTTTCTTCAATCCAAAATGTAAAAGTATGTAGTTTTTTCCCCAAAGGTTAACATATTCTGCCTCATTCTAATCAGATACTTATAAAAAGGAATACATTTCCACTATTCTCTGCATTACTAGATTTCCAATTTGTAACATGCCGTGGAAAGTTCTGCCCTTTCTTTTGTGTATTAAAATCAAATTGCATATCTCATGAAATTTCCCCAGGGCCCAATCCTGTCTCTATTGAAGTCAGCAGGCATTTTGTAATTGACTTTGATTGGAGCAGGATTGGAGCCTCAGCAGAAGTTTTTAAACAATACGTTTGGGGTCCAGAGATGTGGGACTGCAGTGCAGTTATGGAGTATGCTACAGTTAATTGATAAAAGCTTACATAGGCTAGTTAAAATGAGGAAAATTTGGCAACATGGAACTGGAGGGTGTACGTGATCATAATGCCTCTTAAAACAGTGACTGGAACTAAAAGATTTAAAATTAGAGAGAAAAACTGTCTAGTGTAAGTAATACAAAAAGTTATTTTCCCATTGAACATGACAGGAAGGGCTGAGGCTCCCAATACACTTTCCCCTGCCTGATCTTCCTCACTCTACTCTCCAAGATCAAAGGACAATGACTGAGTGGGATCTGCTCACTTGATCCTAATGGGTGACAAATAGAACTTTGTATACACCTTACTCTCATACAATTGCTCATGTAAGCAACTGTAAGAGGAGAAAAAGGGAGACAGCAATGTAAGGGGAAACAATACTGTGTGAAAACTCCTACTGATCTCTTTGTGCCTGAAGAAACCAAAGCAATGCTATAGGCACCTAGTATTCCAAATCCACATGCATAACTATTTACCATTTCTTTACACAGGCATTTATTTTACTTACCTTGACGGAAGGAGACAGAAACCAGCCTTTCATCAAACTCCTGAATGTGTCTGAAGTTATTAACCATTTCCAGGGGCGTGGGGTCATTGGGCTGTGTGCAGTACAGAGCTGTTTCCAGTGCCAGCAGCTAGGGACAAAACATACAATTCAGCATCCAGTGTATAGAGAAAGCAAGGTGGGTATGTTTAGACATCTTCTTATGCTCAAATGACACTGAGAATCAGTTCCATCCAATGAGGGACTGTTTCAACACACAGAAATGCATGAAGGAGGTGGGATCAGTTATGCAGTAGCTACAAATGCAATGTGCTGTGTAAGCCCAAATGTCAGGGGTGCTGGAACAATTTTCATAATGGGGGTGCTGAGAGCCATTGAACCAAACTGTAAACCCTGGATATGATGGAAATCATTTCAAGCCAGGCGATGCAACTGGCAGCACCCCTAGTTCCAGCACTTATGTCAAATATAATTTGGTGTGCAAACAGTTTGACGTCAATTGTCTAAAAGGCTGTTTCTCCATGTCCATATATGAACTTAATTTAATTATGTTAGAGTAACCCTAATAATTGATATTTAGCTGTCAGGAAAATGGGGAAGAGGAAGCCCTTGTTTCATGAGTGTTTGTAGACTTGTTCTCTGCTTGTTTTTCTTAAACCTCAAAACACAGCAAACAAATATCTGTGTATGCAGAACCCCCCAAAAAAGTCCCCAGACATTCCTGCTGTCTGACCTGGATTAGAATAGGTAACACATGAGTGGATCTGATTTTAAGTTAATAAAAGGACTAGCATAGAAGAATTATTATTGAGGGAAAGTTTCCTTCCACGATTGGGTGGTTGAAATATTAGTGCAAACAATCCAAGTCTGAAGCAAGTAATAGAAGTAATCTTAATAAGCTGGATATTTTGGTAAGGTAAGGAATGCACATGCAATGGTGAGCGTCATAGAAATGAATGCTCACCAAAAGGAGTGCAGCTGCTAACTTGATCATAGATTTCTGTGATAAAACAGTTTGGATTTCTTATTTGTAAGTTGCTAGCTAAGCTCTTTCCACCTAATGTGGATCAGAAGAAGCTGGTGTTTGGGGGTTATATAACTCAGTATAGAACATATTTCTGTTCTTTTCCTACTAGTTTATTAGTTGACCACCTGAGAGGAGGAAAAAACTTAATTAGTTTCTAAGAGATGCACATGAAGACAGAGGTTGGTAAAAACCAAGGTAGCTTTGGTTTTGCCAAATAACCCTTCACCAGTTAGGCTTTGGTTTTATGAAACCAAAATCAAAGCTAGAAGTTGTTCCTATCTAGATGTTACTGTTACATAGGATTGGCCTGGCAATTTGTGAAAGATACTTGCATGAAGACAGCAAATGCTGAAGCAAAGGAAGAATACAGATTGACTACAAGTTTCAAACACAAATCTCTCTGTGCCTGTTTAACTGTGGGTGAAACTTTTCACCTATGATGGTTAGCAGACAGAATTAAGGTGTCCTGTATCTAATTTTCAGGGGCAGTCAGGTACTTGGAAGTTCAAGTGACCTTAAACTGCACCACCAGTTATTTTTTATTCACAAAATTGTGGGCAGAAAAATAAAGATTCTGTTAAGGAGGGACTGAAAATTTGGACCATAATGTGTTGTTCTGAATTAAAGAGCCATCCAGTCCCATGGCCTTTGCATGTCAATTGCAAACGAAGTATGATCGATCAAAGAGATTAAATAATTTTTTTCCCCACTCCAAGAATAATGTTAGTAATCACATCTTTTAGTTTTATAAGACCTTATGGAAAACTTCCTATTTGAAATCCAGGAAATGAGAATACAAATTTAACATTCCTTAATAAACACCAAACAGATTAATTTATTAGCATTTAATTTAATATCAGACTTTAGGCTACAATGACAGGCTAAATAAGAAAATATCTGTTTTACTTAAACTTGCCTGTTCTTGTGAAACTTTTACTGGGTGTCGGAAAACTGTCCAGAGAACACTAGGGTAACAAGGAGGAGTTGTCAGGGATCCTTCATAGCGATAATACTCATCCAGTTGGTCAGGAAGCAGTTCTTGGATGTCAAAACCTGGGACTAGAGCTACCTGGTCTGAAAGAGAGAATCCATGTTAATTCCATATTCTTCATCACACTTCTCTCAGTGCTAGTCTACTTTGCATCATCATGACTTTCTACTGGACTGCATTGGTTTGCTGTATATCTCTGCACAGGTGAGTCCCAGTAGGGCAAATTTGTTTTCAGCAAGCATTTTGATCTCAATGAAAAAGGAAAAAGTGTACTTTGATAGATGCTAGACCCAATTTAATATAGAAATGTAGTTCATTAAACCACTTCTAAATTTGTTCTTATACAAGTCTGACATGTTACACCTGGATATCAAACCAGGGTTGTGATTAATGAGGAAAGTTGCTCTTTGCTATTGAGTGCACCCTGCTCAGGTGCACTACTGGATGAATTTCTTTATAAGCAGTGCAGGCAACTACCCAATATTAGACCTCACACATCACAACTTCTTGTCAACTGTCTAAATGGGCCATCTTGATTATCACCACAAAAGTTTTTCTTCTCCTGCTGATAATAGCTCATCTTAATTAATTAGCCCCTTACAGTTTGTATGGCAACTTCCACCTCCTCTGTATATATGTGTGTGTATATATATTCTTACTATATGTTCCATTCTATACATCCGATGAAGTGGGCTGTAGCCCATGAAAGCTTTTGCTCTAATAAATTTGTTAGTCTCTAAGGGGCCACAAGTACTCCTGTTCTTTTTGTGGATATAGACTAACACGGCTGTTACTCTGAAACTAGACATTTAGGGTTTGTCTACACTGCAGTCACAGGTGTGACTGCAGCTTAGATAGGTGTATCTATGCTAGCTTTACTTTAACTAGCGCAGCTAAAAAGAGCAGAGAGGACGTACTTGTGCAGGCTTCAGCACCAAGGAACCTGAGTATGTACTCAAGTTGCTAACCTGCGCTGAAGCTCATGCTGCCACATCTTCACTGCTATTTTTAGCTGTGCGAGCTTGATTAAAGCTAGCGTGGATATATCAACCCATGCTGCACTCACACCTCCAACCACAGAGGACTGGGTTTGAAATATTCTGTCTGCTGTTCATAATGGTTTGAGTGTGTTTGCCACTACGCTGAAGATTTTCTTGTCAACACCATGTTTTTATACATCTCGTCAACATTGTCTGCATTTAATTGCATTCACGAACTCCTTTTTTTTTTAAAAGACACCTGAGGAAAAAATCCTGTGAGTTCTGGCCATTTGCTTACTGGGAGTGAGTATCATTATCATTATTTGCATAAATCAGCTATCTGTATACTAAATTGAGGAGCAAGTAACCAAAGGAACAGCACATGCAAGTCATACGACCTGGTTAGGAACATGTGATACTAATGAACACAAGTGTACCTAAAAGCTAGCTGTATGATCCCCTTAAGAGGAGTGCACTGTACTTAGAACTGTTCTGAAGCAGTTTTGACAAAAGCATGACATGCCCTGCATGAATCCCAATGATAAGGTTCTGAGCCACTCAGCCACTATTGATCTTTTGCATACAACAGCTACTCACCTTTGTATTTCACGTTCTGGAAATGACCGAAGATCTTTTCATAGGATGGATTGAATGGGCCTTTCTGTAACAAATAGATTAACAGCTGTCCAAGTAATCAGGGCTCTGTGTGCATAATCTTAAATTCTCCAGACAACTGGTGTTCAACATTTGGTTGACAGTGTCATCTTTTAGTGAAATTTTTCACCCAACAACACCAATACTGATGTAATAACATAGACTGATGTAGAAATTAAGGCTGTGCCCTGGGATTGTTTTGTTTAGTCTGTTCTATCCTTCTTCTCCATTTCAATACACTCTTAAATAATAAGCTGCAGCCTGGGGGTATTTGATTTCTTTATCACACTACACAATATTAAATTGTCATAATTATGGCTTATCAGTTGTTTGCAATATGATGAATTGCAAAGTTAAAACCTTAAATAACTAAAATGTTCAAGGAGAAATATTTTGCATTAAATCAGTTCAATGATTATGTGTTAATTAAAGTGATCTGTATAATAATGTTTACTGAATAACTAGGTGAAATTTAAAGGCCTGTGACAAACAGGAGGTCAGACTAGATGATCCAATAGTCCCTTCTGGCCTTAGACTCAATGAATAACAGTGGTCTTAAACTAAATAACCAGTAATATCTGACTGTAGGATAAATTTCCAAAGCATATAGCTGCACAACTCTCATTAGCTGAAACTCCACACAGTTCTTCATAAAATGTTACCTGATAGGGTCTCGTCTTGCAATCCTTTATATAGTTAGAATTTCCACTAGCTTCAGTGGAAGTGATTTCTTCACAGGGACTGCAGGATTGGTCCCTTACTGCACAACAGCATTATGGAGCAGAAGACTTCAGACCAGAAAGGTTTTAGATGAAGCCTACATTCTTTATTCTGTAACACGCCTTATGGTGTGTGTTTGAAAAAAACATGTAGCCTTTCAGTGGCTAGCCTGCTGTGCAAAGAAATGGAAGCCTGTTTCCTTTAAGAACTTTATACATGCTAATTCTATGCTGACAGGTTTCTCAGATCATGCATGGGTTTCTAGTCATAGCCATAGGTAGCATATTTTGGGCTTTCTGTTGCCAACCAGAAACCGTTAGTCTGCTGCTTGCAATCCAAAATAAAGAATGATACTGTTAGAAGGTCAGGACCAGTGGTGAGAGTTATAACTCTAATATCCAATAAGAGACTGGCTGCTATAGCTTTGAATCAATGCCTGTTTTCTTAATAATTTGGAGCTGATTCTCAGCAACTCATCTGGCAACCAGAAAAAATTGTGTCCTAAGTTCAACTTTGAAAGCCACGATGTTTCTGAAATTCTCAGATGGAAATAAGTAAATAATGTTAAATTTGGAGATATCCTTATTTGATTTTTAATCAGCATTATATAATAAGCATTTATTGTAGAAAAACCAGAAGACTTCTAAGACTTCTAAGATAGTTGGGTTTTCAAAGAAACAAAACTTTTCTCAGAAAGTGTCTGCATTCCTTGAACACTTTCAGGTTTTCGATGGAAAGCTGAAACTTTTTGGGGTTTCAATTTTGTTGACAAAAAGTCAAAATGTTCTTTAGGGGGGAAACACATTTTCCAATCTGCTCTACTGTAAAGTTCATTAGCTCAATGCTGAGTTTATAGCTAGCCTTTTTTGGTCACATTTACACAAAGTAATTGGAAATGTTTGCCTGGCAGAGTTACAGGAGGTTCCATCAGATTGCTGACTGGGTTATTTAATTGCCTCTGTGTCAGGGTTAGGTGTGGAAACCTGTCCCCCTGCTGCGTTGAAAGGTTCACTGAATTTACTTGTCTCATAATTTTTTCTTCATCACCAGCTTCATTGATACAAAGGAACTGTGTGCCTGTGAAGTACTAGTTGTGAAGGGTATGGTCACACCTTAGTCTTCTATAATTAATTACCTGTGTCAGGGTTCTGCCAGCCTGGTGACCCCTACTGTGTTAAACAGTGTTCCGTGCTACATATACAACTGCCTTTACTATCTGGGAATATTCAAATGTGCAGACTTGATCTTCACTTTCTACTGTCATTTGTGAGAAACTCACCAGCTCCTTAGTCTGTGGAAAGCAAATTCAAAAGGATATGAACATGCCTGATATATTTTAAAATAAAATAACGAGTGAATACTCAAAATCTTTTCTCTTGCACTATACACCTAGTAAACAGAAATATAATGGAGGGCAGAATCTGGCCATACATATGTGTGTAGGTGGAGTGGAAGAGAGAGACCACATATCCAGACATGCCAATATTGATGAACTCCAAGTTAATCCCAGTCATCTCATTGTACTTAAAGCTTACAGATACTTTAATTATAGCATTATTAAATATGAAAAAAGCACAAGGCATGCATCTTACCTCAATGAGAACAGCCAAAACTGCTAGCCCATCTGATTTGTCTATTGCTGCTGTTACATCGGGGTATTTGTCAGAGTTATAATGTACAATATGTAGCTACAAAGAGGGAGAAGTAACGGTATTATCACCTCTGGCTCATGGTAGCATTTCTGTTGTCATAAAACAATCCAGGGCCCTAGACACCACAACATAAGGCCTCCTAACATCTTCCCCTTTAGCAGTGGCAGGAGGCCCTCTCCCCTTTCAGAGAAGCAAAGGCAGTGTTATGGTGCTGCTTTCTTTCACCCATGATTGGCGGGGATCCCCTGTCCTCCACAGAGAGGCAGAGTCAATAGCAGGTGTTCTCCCCGCCCCCCCAGTACCTGCCACAGTAATCAAGGTGTATCTGCTTGGGTGGATGTGATGGGCACCCTGTACTCTTCTCCTGGCACACAGAGTCCTCTGCTGGGGTGGATTTGGTGGGAACCAGAGCAGTGACTCTTGGGGTTAACTCCCATTGAGACTCATGGTACAGTTCACCCCTTTAAGAGCTATTGTTTCACACTGCCTGCAGACTCAGGCAGATGTCACTGCATCAGTTACCCTGGATTACATTTTCAAGCTTTCCTTTATGACCATGAGGACGAGAAACTTTATTTTATTTAAATTAAATCACACAGTGCCAGAAGCTACTGCCTTCAGCATGGGCCTGTGGTGTCTATGCCTCATAGACCCTGAGACTGATCATGGAGAGGCCAAGTCATTTAAAAATAATCCCAGCCCAAACTTGAAATGGCCAAGTGAACACACTTACATGCACATTAATCATGCATAAAAATTCACTCTGAATTTCTTTATTGTACTTTAATTACATTAAAACACCTGGCCTGTGATTCTTTTTCATCAGAAATTGAACAGTTTTAGAACTGCCTTGTAAAGTTAAATATTTTGAACACGAAATGTTAACATGATGAAACTGAAGCTGTCAGTGTGGAAATATAAATAAATAGACTGCAAGAGAATGAGGAATGGGGTCTACCAACAGCACCGTTATTTGTGCTTATTGGAGAACTACAAAAAGGACATGGAAGAGAAGGGTATTTAAAATTAAGTCCTCTACATACCTGTGTTTAACAAATATTCTGATTTTTTTACAATAACTTTTTAAAACAGTTGCAAAAAAGGTTTTGGATCCACTTTTGTACCATCAAAGTAGATGGAAAAATTCTAATGGTTCAGGATCAGGCACTCACATAGTAATTTGCAAGAGAGAACAGCTGCATGACAGGTGACCGTACTTAGTCTCTCAGTTCACAGTGATTTGGGAACATAGAACTCTAATACTGAATTTTGATATGCTTACTGTTTTCAAAAAAGAATCAAGAATTTAGTGTAAATAGTGTGTTCAGTTTATTGTTGCTAAGATTCCCAGAGACCTCATGTATAGGTACCTGTCAATTAAAGATTATTAGTAAAAACAAAATAATTTTCTGGAAGCTGATGCTTGGTTGGGTCTTGCTTGATGGATCACTCTTTAACAATCTGCAAATTTTCCACTAAAACATCAGATGAGCACTGGGAATTCTCTGATGGAAGCCTGACTTACTAAGGTTTCCCCTGGGTTTTGCTACGTACCTTACCCTACTTTCCTATCCGACATGAAACATCATCTGTTAACTGTTACTATATAACATTATGCAAACTCTTCAGCAGTTATGCAGTTAACTCGCTTAACATGAGCATTGCGTGTGTTAATTGGATAATATTGTGGTTTGGCTCTCTGATGTAGTCTCGGATAGCTGAGCAAGTCACCAGCTGTGCAGTTATTTCATGTTAAAGTGTGTGAATCAAGCCAAAACCAGATTGGCTATACCCTTAGTTGCTACATGTAGGAAATAGGCAGTTATAAAACTATGCACCTAACTTGTAGGTGGCTATGAGCCAGATTTTCTTTTCTTTTGCAGCAATATAAATCCAGAGGAATTCTACTGAAGTCAATGGAGTCAATCTTGAGTCATGCTGGTGTTCGTGTGAGAGGACTCTGGCCTCATATCTCCTCCTAGGGCCAAACAGCATTGTTCTGTGCCTATCCCAAAGCTATTTATTCCAAACCAGAAAATTTCCTGGTAGAAGTTTTATGAATTACCATATGAACGAAGTGGCCTCAGATAGGCATTAACTTCCCACCCTGACAACAACCCTTCCCTGCCCCTATTCCAACCCATAACCAGCTAACATATATACATCCAACAGAATGAGCCTTCATTAATGAATTATGTTTGACTGGACTTCTCCAGCTTCACCGTTGCGATGACTTGGTATGTGTAGAGCAGGGATTTAAGGTAACAGACAAACTTATTCTGAAAAATATTTGAACTGCACAGAACCCCTTCCCACAGCCACTGAAGAAAGGGAAGTCTCCACTTTTGGAGTTAGCCTGTAAGAAAGAAATTGCCTTTCCAATAGCTTCAGCAAAGGGTATGGGTATTGTCCTTAGCCTAAAATTGTAACTTTAATCCTACTTCAATTTCAGATAGATTTGTAATTACTCTGGGACTATGAATTGAATAAATTAAGCATATAATTATTCATTGCTAAATCCAGTGGCCGATTACTAAAATTGATTTCCATTAATTGTGCTGTATGCATTTAGAACTGATTGTTACCATTACAGACCCCAACTGGTCTGCGCAGGTGCACCCCCACTCAGGCCTCAAGCAATCACTGCTCTTGTGGTGGGGTCATGCAATTCTCCCACTCTCAGATCAGGCCTTGGACTGCCATTCCCAGGTGCTAACTGTGATTACCTCAGCAGGCCTAATTTATAGTTCATAGCTGCAGGTCTGTTAACACCAAGAACACTGGCGGTGGTATCCAGTAATCAGACAGCCGAGCATTATTTGTTTAGAACAAAACAATTGCAGAGAAAAAGATCTTAAAACAATAACAGATTATGTGCACGTCTAGTTTACCAGGTGCCTACCCATCTGACACATCAGGATGCTGGTAGGTCTAAGTTTCCTACAGGCACCCAAAGACCGCGATAGTCTGTGATGGTTTCTTCCCATAACTCACCAGTCTTTTCTCCCCACTGCTTCAGGGAATGACTCCTTTACAAGCTGCTCAGTCTCTTCTCAGAGAACGTGTCTGTTTTAAAGTGTTTTGTAGCTCTTTGATCTGTTAGTGTCCAGAACTGGCAAAACAACAGTGTAACTTCGGATTGGAGGCTGGAAGTAGGCCATTTTCCTGTAATTGCCCCATAAATATTTTTGGAGTATGGCCTAGCTAGATCCATTGCATTGCTTCCCGGCTTGTTTCTCCAACAGCCCCCTATTAAGCTAGACTAATACATTCATACGGGAAATTCTGTTAAACCAATCTAACTATATAGAACCTTATGTTGCCGACCAGGACCCAGACATTATTCATATAATGATTACATAGCACCTCCATATCTTCTACACTGAACCCACGCAGAACTGCACAGAGAGGATTTGAGTTTGTGTCATGCAACAAAGAGCATAATTACACATTGTTACTTAAACAGTGGTCTGCATCATCGCTAGTCTCCAGTTAGAATTGGTGTTAAGCAGCAGAATTTAGAGTATCTGCATGGTACAAACATTTTAAGTTTACATGTATGTGAACCTCGAAGCAAAACACGTGGATCAATTTTGAAAAGCCTTATGAGTGTTATCTGCAGCAAGTATGCAAATCTGGCAACATAGATTGTAAAATTTACATTTAATCTCACAGCTAAGTCCAATAGTTAAAAGAAAATATTATTAGTTGTAATTATTTATATTAAGGTAGCACTTTAAGGCCCCAGTCAGGACTGGGGACCCATGATGCTGGGTGCTGTACAAATAGAAAAGAGACTAATTCCTACCCTGAAGGGCTTACAATGTAAAGAGCTTTCAAGGTGAAGAGCTAAAACAATAAAATCAGTAGCCAAACATTTTGATTTGGTGCTTTCTCAGGTTTCAGAGTAGCAGCCATGTTAGTCTGTATTTGCAAAAAGAAAAGGAGTACTTGGGGCACCTTAGAGATGAACAAATTTATTTGAGCATAAGCTTTCGTGAGCTACAGCTCACTTTATTGGCTGCACTCAGTGGAAAATACAGTGGCGAGATTTATATACATAGAAAACATGAAACAATGGGTGTTACCATACACACTGTAACGAGAGTGATCACTTAAGGTGAGCTATTACCAGCAGGAGAGCGGGGGGGGGGGGGAGGGGGGAACACCGGGAGGGGACCTTTTGTAGTGATAATCAAGCATTTCCAGCAGTTGACAAGAATGTCTGAGGAACGTGGGTGGGGGGGGAAAATAGTTTTACTTTGTGTAATGGCCCATCCACTCCCAGTCTCTATTCAAGCCTAAGTTAATTGTATCCAGTTTGCAAATTAATTCCAATTCAGCAGTCTCTCTTTGGAGTCTGTTTTTGAAGTTTTTTTGTTGAAGAATTGCAACTTTTAGGTCTGTAATCGAGTGACCCAAGAGATTGAAGTGTTCTCCAACTGGTTTATGAATGTTATAATTCTTGACGTCTGATTTGTGTCCATTTATTTTTTTACGTAGAGACTGTCCAGTTTGACCAATGTACACGGCGGAGGAGCATTGCTGGCACATGATGGCATATATCACATTGGTAGATGTGCAGGTGAACGAGTCTCTGATTGTGTGGCTGATGTGATTAGGCCCTATGATGATGTCCCCTGAATAGATATGTGGACACAGTTGGCAACGGGCTTTGTTGCAAGGATAGGTTCCTGGGTTAGCGGTTCTGTTGTGTGGTGTGTGGTTGCTGGTGAGTATTTGCTTCAGGTTGGGGGGCTGTCTGTAAGCAATGACTGGCCTTTCCCCCAGGGTCTGGGAGAGTGATGGGTCGTCCTTTAAGATAGGTTGTAGATCCTTGATGATGCGTTCGAGAGGTTTTAGTTGGGGACTGAAGGTGATGGCTAGTGGCGTTCTGTCATTTTCTTTGTTGGGCCTGTCCTGTAGTAGGTGACTTATGGGTACTCTTCTGGCTCTGTCAATCTGTTTCTTCACTTCAACAGGTGGGTATTGTAGTCGTAAGAATGCTTGATAGAGATCTTGTAGGTGTTTATCTCTGTCTGAGGGGTTAGAGCAAATGCGGTTGTATTGTAGAGCTTGGCTGTAGACAATGGATCGTGTGGTGTGGTCTGGATGAAAGCTGGAGGCATGTAGGTAGGAATAGCGGTCAGTAGGTTTCCAGTATAGGGTGGTGTTTATGTGACCATCGCTTATTAGCACCGTAGTGTCCAGGAAGTGGATCTCTTGTGTTGACTGGTCCAGGCTGACGTTTACGGTGGGATGGAAATTGTTGAAATCATGGTGGAATTCCTCAAGGGTTTCTTTTCCATGGGTCCAGACGATGAAGATGTCATCAATGTAGCGCAAGTAGAGCAGGGGCATTAGGGGACAAGAGCTGAGGAAGCGTTGTTCTAAGTCAGCCTTAAAAATGCTGGCATACTGTGGGGCCATGTGGGTACCCATAGCAGTGCCACTGATTTGAAGGTATACATTGCCCCCAAATGTGAAATAATTATGGGTGAGGACAAAGTTCAGCCACCAGGTTTGCCATGACTTTATCGGCAATACTGTTCCTGACGGCTTGTAGTCCATCTTTGTGTGGAATGTTGGTGTAGAGGGCTTCTACATCCATAGTGGCCAGGATAGTGTTTTCAGGAAGATCACCGATGGATTGTAGTTTCCTCAGGAAGTAAGTGGTGTCTCGAAGATAGCTGGGAGTGCTGGTAGCATAGGGCCTGAGGAGGGAGTCTACATAGCCAGACAATCCTGCTGTCAGGGTGCCAATGCCTGAGATGATGGGGAGTCCAGGATTCCAGGTTTTTGGATCTTGGGTAGGAGATAGAATACCCCAGGTCGGGGTTCCAGGGGTGTGTCTGTGCGGATTTGTGCTTGTGCTTTTTCAGGGAGTTTCTTGAGCAAATGCTGTAGTTTCTTTTGGTAACCCTCAGTGGGATCAGAGGGTAATGGTTTGTAGAAAGTGATGTTGGAGAGCTGCCTAGCAGCATCTTGTTCATACTCCGACCTATTCATGATGACGACAGCACCTCCTTTGTCAGCCTTTTTGATTATGATGTCAGAGTTGTTTCTGAGGCTGTGGATGGCATTGTGTTCTGCACGGCTGAGGTTATGGGGCAAGTGATGCTGCTTTTCCACAATTTCAGCCTGTGCACGTTGGCGGAACCACTCTATGTAGAAGTCCAGTCTGTTGTTTCGACCTTCAGGAGGAGTCCACCCAGAATCCTCCTTTTTGTAATATTGGTAGGAAGGTCTCTGTGGGTTAGTATGTTGTTCAGAGGTGTGTTGGAAATATTCCTTGAGTCGGAGACGTTGAAAATAGGATTCTAGGTCACCACAGAACTGTATAATGTTTGTGGGAGTGGAGGGGCAGAAAGAGAATAAACAACTTGCTTGAAGTTACTGAGCAAGTCAGTTTCAGTACTGAGAGTAAAACTCAGATCTCTTGATTCCCAGTGTCATGCTATAGCAAAAAAAGCCATACCATTTACTGAGTCCAGCCTCAATCCAGAGCACCTTGTAGCATCTTGATATGGGATATATTAACTATTAAGAGCATAGGTGCTTAAATTAGTGCTTGTTGGCCTTCTTTGGCAGAATGTACTTAAACACAAATGGTGAATACATCAACCATTGTCTATGCAAATTTTAGCTTTGAAATAGTGGAAACTGTCTAACTTTCCCTTCAATTTTTTGTGACTTGAGACCATCTTACCTCTGCTGCAAAATGCCTCCCACTGACTGTGTGCTCCGAGCCTTCTGGCTTGTTCCTGTTTCCCCAGTGTAGGTGAAGCTGAGTTGCAGTGTATTGGAAAGGGAGCTTTCTGATGTGCATGGTAGGAAACAGGCTCATTCTTACTGCAAGTAGACCAAAAATATGGGAGAAGATTATATTGCTGTGTTGACGCATTTGGTGCACAGAACTAGTGTGTCTGGCTTTATCAGATACAGAGAATTAGAATAGCAGAATAAACCATTCAGGTTCTTAACCCAGAATCCAGCACATGCCAACGTTATAGTATCTGGATGATGATCATTTTTAGCAGTCTTTGGAACTTTCCATGCAATTCAAGGGAGTCTTGAACATTTTCCCCCTATATTCTTGTAGAATGTAATACATGGAATGTGAATTGAATGGGAGAGTTGTGATCTCTCTGTCTGTACTGGAATTTTCTCCCTTCCCTGAATTCTGCTAACCCATCATAAGCTTATGAAAGGGGATCTCTGAAGCAAAACAACATTTTTTAGCCTTTTTCTGCTCTTTTGTGACATATAAAGATGGCTTAATAAACTAATATTTCCCCCAGATTTAAATAAGTATTTTGTTAACATTTGACATTAGGTTCTTCTCTCCCTCTCCTTACTTGAGAGCCTTGTTATGAACCTTAAGAGTGATGTCAAGAAAAGCTACAGCCACAAACTTAAGAATCATCATTCTTCTCCCTTCAGCTTGATGGAGGGAATTCTGCAGCTCAGGTTACAGCCTGGCGTAACATTCCTAAGGTCCTCCAGCAAAGAAGGGGAAGGGAGAGGTTGTGTTCTTTCTTGTGTAGAATTAAAATTAGAAAAGAAACTGTATGTAGGCTTTCGTTTTTTTATCATTAAACTTTGACAACTTCTGAACATCATAAAGAACTGTAAAAGATGCCCCTTTCTTTGCAGTTCACTTTGAGGTGACTTCCAGAAGGGTAATGTTTTGTCCCTGGAATGCCCCAGATTTGGAACAAAACGTGCATTTCACACTTTTTCCAGAGGAAGACATCTCTGGAGCCTCTACAAAGGACCATCGCTCAACACATGAATTATTCAGCTGGTGTTAAAGAGCTTTTCCTTGTGCTCCAGTGTTTTAAATCTAATTTAAGTAGATAACTGTATCTAGGGGAACCAGTTACGAAGCACTCTAATTATATGTAAGAATTAATATGACACCACAGTGCTTTACAGGCCATTGAATAGGTTTGTGGACATAAGGGACTATAACAGCATGTGCTATAATGATGTTCTCCACAACAGAGACTGAATTTTTTATTACGCAAAGCAATTTAGGGTTTCTGTTTGAGTGCTGGTTCCAGACAACTAGCTCTCCTTGTCCTTTATTGTTCACCACTTTAGAGCCACTTGGTTTGGGGGAACAGGGGGAGACCAGAGGTCAGACCTTAGAAGGTTTGGTCTTACCTAAAGAATGGACTCATGATAAGAATGGCCATAGTGCATCAGACCAAAAGTCTATCTGGCTCAATATTCTGTCTTCCGACAGGTTTCAAAGGGGTAGCCATGTTAGTCTGTATCAGCAAAAACAACGAGGAGTCCTTGTGGCACCTTAGAGACTAATAAATTTACAGTGAACAGTCCCAGATGTTTCAGAGGGAGTGAACAGAACAAGGTAATTTATCAAGTGCTCCATCCACAGTTGTCCAGTCCCAGCTTCAAGCAGTCAGAGGTTTAGAGCATGGGGTTGCATCCCTGGCCATCTTGGCTAATAGCCATTGATGGACCTATCCTCCATGAACTTATTTAATTCTTTTTTTTTTTTTAAACCCAGTTATACTTTAGACCTTTACAGCATTCCCTGGCAACAAGTTCCACAGGTTGACTGTCTGTTGTGTGAAGTACTTCCTTATGTTAGTTTTAATTCTGCTGCCTATTCATTTCATTGGGTGATTCTGGTTCTTGTGTAGAATTCCCTATTCTTCCTTATTCACTTTCTCCACACCATTTATGATTTTTACAGACCTCGTATCATATCCCCCCTCAGTCTCTTTTCCAAGTTGAACAGTCCCACTCTTTTAAATCTCTCCTTATATGGAAGCTGTTCAGAGGTGCTTAATGACTTCTTTGTTTCCGTTTTCACCAAGAAGGTTGGTAGCTATTGGACGTCTAACATAGTGAATGCCTGTGAAAATGAGGTAGGATCAGAGTCTAAAATAAGGAAAGAACAACTCAAAAATTACTTAAACAAGTGAGATGTCTTCAAATCACCAGGACCTGATGAAAGGCATCCTAGAATACTCAAGGAGCTTATTGAGGAGGTATCTAAGCCATTAGCAATTATCTTTGAAAAGTCATGGAAGATGGGAGAGATTCCAGAAGACTTGAAAAGGCCAAATATAGTGTCCATCTACAAAAAGGGAAATAAGGACAACCTGGGGAATTACAGACCAGTCAGCTTCACTTCTGTATCCGGAAAGATAATGGAGCAAATAATTAAGCAGTCAATTTGCAAACATCTAGAAGATAATAAGATGATAAATAACAGTCAGCATGGATTTGTCAAGAACAAATTGTATCAAACCAACCTGATAGCTTTCTTTGACAGGGAAACAAGCCTTGTGGATGGGGGAAGTGGTAGATGTGGTATATCTTGACTTTAGTAAGGCTTTTGATACTGTCTCGCATGACCTTCTTGTAAACAAACTAGGGAAATGCAACCTAGATGGAGCTACTATAAGGTGGGTGCATAACTGGTTGGAAAATTGTTCCCAGAGAGTAGTTATCAATGGTTCACAGTCATGCTGGATGAAATTCAATAAGGACAAATGCAAAGTACTCCACTTAGGAAGGACCAATCAGTTGCACACATACAAAATGGGAAATGACTGCCTGGGAAGGAGTACTGCAGAAAGGGATCTGGGGGTTGTAGTGGATCACAAGCTAAATATGAGTTAAAAGTGTAACACTGTTGTAAAAAAAGCAGACATCACTCTGGGATGTATTAGCAGGAGTATTGTAAGCAAGATATGAGAAGTAATTCTTCTGCTCTCACTGATTACACCTCAACTGGAGTATTGTGTCCAGTTCTGGGTGCCACATTTCAGGAAAGATGTGGAAAATTGGAGAAAGTCCAGAGAAAAGTAACAAAAATGATTAAAGGTCTAGAAAATATGATTTATGAGGGAAGATTGAAAAAAATTGGGTTTGTTTAGTCTGGAGAAGAGATGACCGAGAGGGGACATGATAACAGTTTTCAAGTACATAAAAAGTTGTTACAAGGACGAGGAAGAAAAATTGTTCTTAACCTCTGAGGATAGGACAAGAAGCAATGGGCTTAAATTGCAGCAAGGGTGGTTTAGGTTGGACATTAGGTAAAACTTCCTGCTGTCAGAATGGTTAAGCACTGGAATAAATTGCCTAGGGTAGTGGTGGAATCTCCATCATTGGTGATTTTTAAGAGCAGGTTGGTCAAACACCTGTCAGGGATGGTCTAGATAATACTTAGTCCTGCCTTGAGTGCAGGGGACTGGACTAGATGACCTCTTGAGGTCCCTTCCAGTTCTATGATTCTATACCTGTAATAATTTTTGTTGCCCTTCTGTGTACTTTTTCCAATTCTAATATATCTTTTTGGAGACTGGATCAGAATTGCGCAGCGTATTCAAGGTGTGGGCACACCATGGGATTTACATAGTGGCATTATGATATTTTCTATCTTATCTATCCCTTTCCTCATGGTTCCTAACATTCCATTAGCTTTTTTGACTGCTGTTGCACATTGAGCGTCTGTTTTCAGAAAACTATCCCCGATACTCCAAGATATCTTTCTTGAGTGATAATCGCAAATTTAGACCCCATCATTTTGTATGTATATTTGGGATTATGTTTTGCAGTGTGCATTACTTTGCATTTAACAACACTGAATTTCATCTGCCATTTTGTTGCCCAGTCACCCAATTTTGTGAGATCCCTTTGTAACTGTTCACAGTCTGCTCTGGATTTAACTGTCCTGAGTAATTTTGTATCATGTGCAAACTTTGCCACCTCACTATTTACCCCTTTTTCAAGGTCATTTATGAATATGTTGAACAGAATTGGTCCCAGTACAGGTCCTTGGGGGACCTGGCTATTTACTGGTATGGTACAGAGCATGTTTATCCCACAGAAACAGTGAAAAAAGAGAGACTTGCCTGTCAAGCTCCTTTTAACAAAGCATGCTAGGAAGGGAGAAGTCTGAGGTATTTTATAATGCAGGGTTTTTTGATGCCTCGGCAGTACTGGGGAAAGATGTGCTGCAGGAGAGCCTTGCTGCTGTTCTCGTTTGTAAGTCTCTAACTCGTTTCTAGAAAAATTTGTGGGGAACTGGCTTATAAGTATTCTACTTTGTGGTGTTGAAATATTCTGGAGTTTTAAGAGACTGCTTCTGTTCTCATCCCTGTTGTTGTTGGTAGGGTATCTTGCCTTAATGCTACAGTGGAGGGCACTAGGCGTGTGTGTAAGCTGATCCTAATGGTTATATATGTCTTTCTCAAAAAGAAAAGGAGTACTTGTGGCACCTTAGAGACTAACCAATTTATTTGAGCATGAGCTTCCGTGAGCTACAGCTCACTTCATCTCACACTTAAGGAAGTTCTCTGTCTTCATTCAAGTAGTAGAGGCGTTTGCTGAAACTCCCAGGTTTGCTTGATTTTGTCTTAAATTCAGTGAATCACTTTTTATCTTTCCAGTTGATTACAATATCTATTAAGGGTGACTTCATCCAGATTTACTGACTTTTCTCTTCTTTCTAAACAAAGCTGCAAATTCTGTTCCTATTTCTGAGTATTTTAACCAAATTAATAAGAAAAACTTTTCACAAGCGTAAGTTAATCTAAAGTGCCACAGCTATATTTACACTGATGTGTGTTTTATAATTACAAGTTTCTTTAGATAGTTATTGAAGATGTTTGTATTCTACTGCAAGAGCTTGGTCCATCACAGCCAATAATGTAAGAAATTAAATATAAGTCCAATAACTCTTTCTTTCAAATTCTCTTGCTGCACATTTGGTTTCCTTACCTGAATGACCATTATTGGTCAACATAAAGTGGTCAGTGGAGGACACATTGTAGCCTACAAGCTCTAAAGGTAAGAGAGTGGTATCATATTGGAGAATATCATTATGAAAATCTATTGGAGACTGGAACATTCCTCCACAAAATGGATACTTCTTGGGCCAAGTTTTCTCTCCATCAGGACCTGAGAATGTTAACAGAAGAGACAGGTTTAACAATCTTTGTTGTCGTCTTCATTGGTACTTTTCCTACACACTAGTAACAACTGGTTTGGATAATATAAGAACTCCCCTGTTTTCCCTGAATATTCACCCAAAACCCAGAACAGAATCTGACTCTCCTTTTCTTGATTTAAAATGTCTTGTCATTTTGTGCTGTAGCCAGGCAATTTCACTGACACTTTTAAAAGAAATGTTAAAAATGTTGATTTGGTAGTTAATGGTGCTGCTTTGGTGAATAAAATCACTTACATACATGTTGGCAAGTTTGGGCCCTAACAGAGTATATTTTTACCAGATATGTTATGTTTTAATTTTCTCCACTTTAGTGTCCACCCACTGAATCTTTTTATACCTTTATCTGCTAAATTGAAGAGCCCTCTATTACCAAATTTCTGTTCCCCATATAGGTACTTATAGACTGTGAATAAATTACATCTGAATCCTCTCTTTGTTAAGCTAAACAGAGTGAGCTGCTTGACTGTCACTGTAAAACATGATTTTCAATACTTTAATCATTCTCGTGGCTCTTCTCTGATCCCTGACCAATTTACCAGCATCCTTCTTGAACTGTGGGTGCCAGAATCTAACCTAGGTTAGAACATTGATGTCAAAACTAGTTCAAATATTTTAAAAAGGAAAACTAATGAATATGAAAATTATTGATAGATGCTAGTGTTGTTAAGGTTCAATGATCTGGGAGCTTGTCTTCCATAAATATAATCTAAACTGGATCTCACTTAGTGCTGGAGTAGCTTCTATTTTAGCTTCCATTTCACTGCAAATCACTTTGATTCTTTATCTCCCAGATTTTCATGGCATATCTTAAACAGCATTTAAATTCTCTTTAGTGGATTTGAGAACTAATAAATGGTGCACTGAAACTGTTGAAAGATGAATGCTGTCCATCTTGCATATGTTTTAGGAAAACACTGACCCATTCATCAGAACATAGAACAGAAATCTGAATGATGTACTATTTGTTTTGGCACTGGGTTATGGGATACACACATTTTGAGGACATAACCCAGCTCATCTGGAAATGAGATTAATTGGCCCCTTGAGGTTGAGACGTGATGTGCAAGTCTTTATTAAGCTTTAGTGCAAGAAGTGAAAGCTGTATTTCAACTTTTGTTAGATTTGACAGTGGCAAATACACTACAAAATCTGTTTAGTTTGTCTCCTTCCCCCAAATGTATGACATCAACTAAAGCACCTACACCAATTTTGTCCTCAAGTGCCATCCCTTTCACTTCAATATGAGTTCTTTTAGTCTAACAAAGTAGAATTCAGCCCTTTCTATCTTATTCATGCATTTCAGATGGCATGGGCCTGATCCTGTAGTCACTATTCAGAAAAAACTTCCAGGGTTCTCCCTGGCCTCTACACTACAAAACTTCATACCTGTTTTCCAACACCAGTGCAGCTGTAGTTTCATGACTGACAGGGTGTACCAGGCATTTGTTGGTTTCTGCCGGAGGCCCTACCACCTTGGTGCACCCTGCCTGAAGGAGGTGTCCTTTTGGGGAAGAAGAGCACCAAGTTTAGTCCTTCGTGAGCGGCCTAGAGAGGTCACCAAGGATCAGTTACAGGTGGAACCAATGAAAATCAGTTCTCCAGCAGCTAGATGGGCTAGGACCAGGCAGCAGTCAGTTAGGGCTCAGCAGGCAGGATAAAAAGGGATGTCTGCTTCCTTGAATCAGGGGCTAGATTTCTGTGTGGAGCTGGGACAGAGGAGGAAGGGTTGCCCCAGTCTTAACCCAAGAAGCCCAGCCGAAACTCTGACTGCACCTTGTTAAGGTTTGGGTTTCCAGGAAGACATTAATATCTTGTACCAAAAAGATTATGGCAGTCGCGTGATTGCTAAATGGCTAGCCTTTAAAGATTAGTAAAACAAAAATCTGACTTCAGCCATTGGAAACCACATCATGAAGTGCAATACACTTTTTCAGACCTACTTTTTTGGAGAGATTGGGTGACTGGGGATTAGTAACAGGTCAGCAGTTGAGATTGGAGGTCATGTTTCATCTTGTAAAATATGCCAATTACTGAGGTTTTTAGGCACATCAATGACATCAGGGTGGATGTGCACATTTCTGGTAAGCAAAGAGAATGACAGCCAATGGGGATTAAACTACAGAGATTCTTGTCCGTTTCCCCACACCAGCTTCAACTTGTTTCCTTGCCCATAACCAGTTTTTCCAGGCATTGCAGGAACCCTGCATATTGTCATGTAGCATTCCTTGTTTTAGTGCACCAGAACTCACTTGAAAGAGCTGGACTCTTGTCTCACTTTGTTTGCGGTTATGAAATTAAGGTTTCCTTAGCAGATAAGCAATCGCGCTCGAAGGCACTTTTTAATTAACTCAGCTGTAACAGATTCTGTGTGAAACAGAGTTTGCCTTTGGGAGCCAGATTGAACCCTGGCATATATGGGGGAAGTCACTGGAAGCTATGCCTGCATGCAGTAGGTTCAGTCCAACTCGCTATTGCATAAGGGACATCAGGGATGGACTCAAGGAATGAGTGATAGGTTTACATGGTATTTAAATGCCAGACATTGCAGAACAGCTCTATTGTTTTAGTGCTCTTCCTTCTGGTGCAATGAGTATGAAGAGTGGGTAGCAACAGAGTGGGAATGGATTGCTATGGAAATAGGAGTCCTATGTTGCAGAACAAGGGCCAGATTCAGAGGTAAATCTAGGGAGCCTGTATTGGAACTTACCCTTTCTTCCAGATCCTCTCAACATGTATGTTGCTTAAACTTAAACTGACTTAGCGCTTGTCTACAGCAAAAAAAAAAAAAAAAATCTTATGTTTGAAAATGGAGAGCCCTCAAATTAGATGACATGCTGTCCAGGGCTTTGCAGTCACGGTGGACCAGCACAAGCGGTGCTTGGCAGTGTCTCCTAACACTGCAAATTGTGTTCAAATGTAAGATTCTATAACGTGGGCAAGGCCCCCAGAAGGCCTAGTGTGACTGACTTAAATCTGCTCAGGTTCAGGCCCATTTGTACACACAACCCTTACACATCACTTCCGAGTTTAGTCCACTGCTCAAGGGTGTCTGTAACTCTCAGTGAGCACTGGAGAAGATAGGAGCAGGGAAAGAAAAGCAACTAACAGCAGAGAGTAAGAAGTTGCAATATAAGGTAGATAGGGCCAGATTAAGGCATAGGCACTATTGGCTCGTGTTGAGAGCCCCAGCTCCTGGGGTCGTGCTATTACAGTAAAATTGTAGTTTTCCAAATAGAAAGTTTCTAGCCCTCATAGTCGTGAAGAAAACTTCAAAACATGACAAGTGTAATCAGTGTAGCGACAGCTGCAGCCAAACGATAGCTCAGGAGGAGTGAGCTGTCCCATGCATCTCAACGGGTGACCATCCACAAGTCACTGCTCCCTACCTATGATATGATATATACTATGATAGGAGAGGAATCTGGGTGTGGAAAAAGAGTGCAGTGATCCTGGACCACTCACCCTAAAACATACCTCATCTACCAGAGGAAGGAGGGGTGCTGTTACCATGTGAGAAAGGAGGCCCCTTGCTGCTGCCTCTGCCTCTCTGGGAGGAGAAGGGACCACTGCCTCCACCATTCCAGGTGCTGGAGGATGAGGCCAGGGGTTGTCCCTGTCATGGTGTCTTTAGGACCCCAGATTACTGTAGACCATCTGCCCTGTAGATCACCTCATGTTCTAATGTGCAACTTCTAGCTCCTGATCACGCACTCCCGCACACGGTGTAAGTAGTCCTGAGTGAGTGAGTGTAAGGAAATCTGACTTTGCCCTCGTGGCTGCATTACAAGAGAAGCTTGTAAGTAAAATATTATGATTAATAAAAATTACTTGAAACTATACCAATGCACAGCTTTGTAATGAGCTGAGCAACTCACCCCAAAACCAGGACTGCATGTTGGGGTTTTTCCATCTCCCTGCCCCCACCTTGTGACCTGCATGCATACAATTGTAGCAAGCATTGTTGTCATTGGGCCACCCAGGATAGGAGCTGGAAGATGAATGCTAGTGTTCTCTGCTTTAGAGAAGTGAATGGTTTCTTCGGTATAGCAGGAGGGACTGCAGTTCATGAGACTGAAAACAGTACTAACATATATCCATGGAAATATCTCCAACAAGTGTTTGTACTAATAGCTGATTAGTATTTGGATTATTCAGTCCTTTTACTAGGGTAGTGTGGTGTAAAATGAGACCCAAGAAGCCAAGTGGCAGTCACAAATGTGGTAACATTCAGAAGCTCAGTGATCGGCATTATCTAGAGAAACCTGTTAAGTGGTCATCTTGGGGAGCTGCCAAAAACAGCATTTAACTAAAAGCCTAACAATTGTGCTGGAAACTTTAGGGATATTCTAATGTCATCAAAGTTGCACGTTTCCCACTTGAGGTGAGAGTTCTTAGCACAGGCTTCTGTGCATCTTGCTGAACTGAAGTAAACATATGGCAACAATAAAACTAAAGATTGTTCAGCTTTAATTAGAGTGTTGTTCATTTATGACACGTAAGTCATAAATTGCAGTGGTACCCACTTCCCCTCCATGTAGATGCACCGTCCCCTCACACACATCCTACACTCAGTGCCAGGTTTACAATACCGCCAGTGTCGCCATGGAGCTGTGCCCATGCTCAGAAGGAGCCCTGGCCTGTTCCGCTTGCACTGTGCCCTGAGACCTCACCAGCTCACAGGCTCCCCCCTGCTCACCACTTGCTCCTCTCGGCCTACCCGCTGGCTGGCTGAGGGCTCCTCTCCACCTCTTGACCCCACCTGCCAGCTTCTCTCTGCCTCCCAGCCGGACGCCAGTGCACCTCTGGCTCCTGGCAATCTCTGCTTCCCACCACCTGTGCGGCCCCACCTGTCTCCCTGGAGCTGCCTGGGACTGGTGCAGAAGCCTGGCCAGTCTTGGCCAGTTGTGGGGGCTTGGCTGGGCCCCTCCAGGCGAATGGGTCCTGAGAGAGCCTGACTAGGGCAGGCCCTGGCCTGGCTGATCGTGCCACTCCCGAGGGGCTGGAGCAAGTCCCCGTCCCGGGACCAGCGCTGGCTACACTGGCGGCTCAGCCTGGCAGACGCAGTTGCCTCCCAGAGGGCTGGTAAGTGCAGCTGGGAAGGGGTTTCTGGAGGGCCAGGGGGTGGTGCTGGGCTGTGAGTGGGTAGGGAAGATCTCTGTGTGTTGGGGCACTAGGGAGTGGGGGTTCTGTGTGGGGTGCTGGGCAGTTGTGGTGGGGCTGTGTGCAGGGGGGCACTGGGCAGGGGTGGTGTGCAGGGCGTTGTGCATTTGTGGCAGGGTCTGGGAGGGTCTGGACTTAGCAGGTCCAGGGGAGCTCTGGCCATAGGGAATTTGGGGGGTGTTGGGTGTGGGGGGAGGATTTGTGGTGCAGCTCTCGCGCTGGGCTGGGCGGATCAGGGCCACCCCTGCCATGCCATGCCCCTGGCTGGCCCCTCGCTCTGGGGACCAACACTCCCCTCTCCCACACTATGCTCCATTGTCCCCATGGGGGCCCATAAATATGTTTGGCGCCGGGCCCTCAAAAGGTTAATCCGGCCCTGCCTACACTAAAGTGCATTAATAGCCTTGCTAGGATTCTTCTTTAATACTCTGGTGGAACACCAGCTAACTTTCTGTATTCTAGCCAGCTGTCCATCTTAAAGTAGTAATTCTGTATGTTCAATTTATATCCAGTATTCCTGTATTAAGGAGGCAGAGGGCCAGCATACAAAGAGCACTGGGTCAATTGACTTTCAGCTTCTAATGAGGAGTTGCAGAAGAATTGAAACAGTCACTTAAACCGTGGCCAGACTGAACTGCTGACAAAGGGGACCTATAAAAAACACCTCTTTCTAGGGCTGGGGATGGAAACTGTCACTGATTAAATCAGCCCTGTAATTCCAGTTTTCTAGCTGAAGTTGAAATCATTTTTGTAGCTCACACTTCTAGTTCTTCTCTTAACTCTCTGACCTTTACCATGGAAAGAGAAGGGGTCAAGGAAAGGCAAACACATCAGCACTAATAGGAAATGGTTTTTGGATAGTAAGGCTTAATCTGTATAGCAGAGAGAAACACAAATTTGTTACTCAAATCAGTCTATCCCTAGCTTCAGACCTCAATGTTGTGTAAAACTGGCCATTCTTGGGACTCTTAGGTCTGGTTATGCAAAGTGTTGGGCAGTGCAGAAGCCCAGTAGGACTAGGGCCAGGAAAGTGACAGGGTATGTCTACATTGCAATTAGACACCCATGGAGGCCTGTGCCAGCTGACTTGGGCTGGCAGGGCTGCAGGGCTATTTAACTGTGGTGTAGATGTTCAGGCTCAGGCTGTAGCCTGAACTCTGGGACCCTCCCACCTCACAGGATCCTAGAGCCCAGGCTCCAACCTGAGCTTGAACATCTACACGCAATTAAACAGTCCCTGAGCCCAAGCCCAAGTCAGCTGGCATGGTCAGCTGCGGGTTTTTAATTGCATTGTAGACATATCCTCTGTGTATGTAACAAAGGATATGTCTACACAGCTGATGTTGAAGTGCTGCCGTGGCTGTGATAAAACCACGTGGCTGTAATAAAACCACCTCCACGACGGGAACAGCTGCCAGCGGTGTAGCACTCTCTACACTGCCACTTTATAGAGCTTAAACTTGCATTGCTCAGGGGGGGTGTTTTTTCACACCCCTGAGAGAAGAAAGTTGCAGTGTAGAGAAGGCCAAAGGCACATGGTTTCTCAGCACATCTGTTCCCTTGGCCAGACCATGGCAGACATCTGTGCAGGACCAAAAGAGGAAGGAAGGTACCAGGAATCTATCTCTGTCCTTCGGCTCCCCTGCACATGGGTGAGAACAATAGCTCCCTCTTAACATCATCTGCAGGGACCAGTCACCACAAAGAAGTGTGTCATTAAGTATTATTATGACCCCTTTACTGATGGGGAACTCTCTGAGGTGCAGTAACTTGCCAAAGGTCACAGAGCAGACCAGAGGCAGAGCTGGGAGTGGAACATAGGTCCCAGTCCCAGTTCAGTATGTGATCCATTCAGCCGAACTGGTTCCTACACAAAGAGGCACGTTCTGCTCTCACACGGTATACCATTCTTAATGATGTCGAACAGTACACAGTTGAGCTACACTTTTATATGAGAACAGTGCAGATAGTGGAACAGTTTCGCCTTTAAGGATACTGTATAAAATACAGCAGGTTCCATTTGTATCCAAGACAAGTACTTAGTTCTGTCAGGTTCACGGTTTGTTCTGGAAAGTAATGCTTTGTCAAATGCAATGGTATCCTGTGATACAGCCCTGGGCTCTAATGTCACGAGTGGTGTAGCAACGTCAGCGTTCAGTCCCATCCAGTGTTCATTTAACAAACAGTGATTCTGGTCACTAATAGCAGCCCTAGCTCTAGCATTGCTCAAGAATCTCATGGGTTTTTCCCTTGCCCCTATAACTGCGTGCTCATCTCCATCACCACGAGTGGGTATAATGCCACTGTTTTCCTTTCACTTGCTTCTGTCTTCATTTTAGTGTCTGACATCGCATAGTGAAAGGCGATAGGGTGACGGAGGTGGAGAGAGATGACTTCCAGCACACAGAAGACATGCTTTACTGTTTTGATGCATCCGATGAAGTGAGCTGTAGCTCACGAAAGCTTATGCTCAAATAAATTTGTTAGCCTCTAAGGTGCCACAAGTACTCCTTTTCTTTTTGCGAATACAGACTAACACGGCTGCTACTCCGTTTTGATGTGGGTCACATAGATACGGTGTTGTTTTCCATACAACCCAGTAAGCAGTGTTCTAACCAGGTTTTACTGCAGTTGCATTCAAATTAAATTTCATCACAAATTAAAGTTTCTATTCCAATATTCTATTCTAATCCCAGTCTTTAAAATTGGTTTTACAATGCCATCTTTACTCTAAAATAAAAAGTCATTAGATTAATAACGTTTTAAAAATATCTTTAGCTTGGAAATTCTCCTCCAGTATGTGTTAGGGATTGGACTGGAGAATAAGAGGTGTTGTCCACAGCCCTACAGGGAGACTTGTAAAAGATATGGAGACAGCACCTTCGGCGAACCTCTGCAGTTCCATGGGATAACTTCATGCTGCTGCAGTTCTTGACATTTTGCAGGTTAACACAGATCCCTCTAGCTGGCACTTGTTAGTATTGCTAAGCAATCCTTCCTGGTGCTGAACATTGACATCTAAGTAGGAGGTTTCTAGATAATGGGCCCAGGTCAATCCTGGTATAACTACACTGATTCCAGTGTGGTGTTGCCAGGTTGAATTTGGCCTGTTCTCCTTAAAAGTACAAAATACAGAATTAAATTTCAGAGTATGAATTAAAATCACTACTTACCAATGTAAGACCACTTAGATCCTGTTTAAAAAAAAAACAAATACAGCTGTGAATATGTGAAATTGAGGTTATTCTATATAGTGTCAAAAAAGCAAACTGAGATTTTAAAACTCAGCTGGTGAATTTTACAGTACTTAACTGTCTTCTGATTTCAGCTGTCTAGTACAAGCAGGCCAGGTTTCACAGATTATTAAAGACTGAACTCATGTACTGTCAGTCACAATGCTCCCTGTGCTCCTGCCCACAGAGCTAGAGAATCTGTTAGTTATTTGAGTCCTTGGCAAAGGCAGTGTTTCTTAGTGGATAGACCCTTTGTTGGGTGCTCATGAGACCTGGGTTCTATTCCCAGCTCTGCCACTGGCCTCCTGGGGGACCTTGGGCAAGTCACTGTCCCCCTTCTGTGCCTCAGTTTCCCTAACTGTAAACTGGGGATAATGATGCTGCCCTCTATTGTAAAGCACTTTGAGAGCTACAGTTGAAAAGTGCTAAATAGGGGCTAGGATGGATGGATGGATTGATTTTATTAATTACCTCTCTAGAGCGAAATTTGTTTGAATGGCAAGAGACAACACATAAAAATCAGCTCTTCTCTCTGGCTGGTACAATGTGAAGCATAAATGGGCAGGCATGTGGTTGTCATTTAAGGTCACATGCATAGTTCAGATGGTTGAAGCACACCTGCAGCAAGCAAAATGTTGATTGTCAACTGCCAAAGTGAGAGACAAAAGGAAGTCCTTTCTGCAGAATCATTCTGGGTATTCACTATGTGATGCTTGTAGGAAATGGCTGTGGTTTGTTAGGAGACAGTGTAAAGGCCTCTTCCTGTGAAGTGTGAGACCATGACTTGGTGGCTACCGTTTGCTTATTTGTTAAAATAGTCAATAGGATAAATTAATTCTTTACATTGGGGACTGAATTTGGGCCAATATCTTTGCAGGTCACTGGAAGGTCAAGAAGTGTCATCTCTGTAAGAAGCACAGCAATATTTTAAATAGTTGTTGGCTTTTGTTAGCCTGTCAACCTAAGTATCAGAATACACAAACAAAGACAAGGTTCAGAAATAAAATTGGGGAGCATAAATAACTAGCCAGGATTGATTAAAATCTTGAATGTGGTCCATAGTTTGTCAATTTACACAGCTACAGATCACACCAAATATAGCTTTGATATTACTTGCAGCACTGTACTGTAGGTATTCAGATCTGATAGGCACACTCAAAACAAACTGTCACATTTCTTGTTAATGAAATCTCTCTTGCTTCTTCTCAAAGCGGAGGTGACTGGTTAGAGTAAAATTCCATTTAGTCATTCTAGTGTGGGGTGGAAACGTTTCGCACTAAGGAACTGTTCAAATGCTTTTTTTTTTGTATGGGGATCTATTCATATTTTTAAAACTTCAAGCTTTTCCATGGAGTTAGAGCACTTGTCCTCATGAAGGACTGACGTACCTGAAGTAGAATTGGTTCCAAGCTTATGCAAATCTTAAGTAGCCCAAACTTTGGGATATTTAGATCTGTGTTTTCATTTGGAAAAGGAACCTAACTTATGAGAGTCTGACAACTAGCGTGTATGTACATAATAAGTGATTCTTGTCTGACTTTCCAGTGTCCTGAAGTGCAGTTACCTGCATAGCCCTGCACATATACACAGTTTAAATCATCAAGATGAACTAGTAGGGCTCTGCAAAGTAGAGGTACTTAGCTCTTGTGTCCTGATTAGGGGTGGGATTTTCAAAGCAACGTAAGGTTAGGCCTCAAATTCTGTTTCAGTGGTTGTTATGGGGCCCTGGTTCCCTTGTGCTGCAATTTTCAAAGGAGATGCAAACTTCCGCACTGCAAGTAGTAGCTGAGGTAGCAGAATTAATGCACTCTTTCGGACTTTTATTTCAGGCACCTTGTTCTCTCCTCCCCCATCTGTTAAAAATAACATATACCCTGTGAGGGGCCACATACTAGCCAGATACAAGTCTGATAAGACTAGTAAAACTGCTAAACAGGCATTAGAAATCCCACAAGGTTTGATTGGCTTAACTCCAGCAGCTACTTTACACTAGCACGCCCATTGGCGGAGCTAGCCTGGGGTTGGGGGATTTTTCCTTAAACTGTCAGTGCAGTCACAGCTGCAATGCTTACTACGCAGAAATACCAGGTGTTAACTGTCCCATTTCCCTCTGTGGCTGCATCTATAGTGGGAAAATTGACCTCTATAGAGCTAGCTGAAAGATCTTCAGTGGGACCATTTTTCCTCAGAAAGTGCAGTGTGTCAAAATCTAAATGCTTTATGAAATTTTGCTTTGGAACAAAAAGGGATTGAGGGAGAGTTCCAATAATGTCATGAAGTTCCATTCTGGAATGAAAAGTTTTGATTTTTTAAAAACTTTTCTTGGATTTTTTTTTTGTATTTTATGTATTATAAAATTTAAAAAGTCAAAATGAAACATTTTGATTGACTGAAATTGAATTTTTTTTCTGATTTTTTTGTGAGGAGAACTTTGAAATGTTCAGGTTTAATTCCAAATCAGAATGAAAACAAATTTCAAAATCTCAAAATCCTGCTGACTTGAAGGTATAAATTGTCTCCAAATCTGAAATAGTTGTGGGTGAGGACAAAGTCTTGTGTGGACTGGTCCAGGCTGAGGTTGATGTAGAAGCTCCCTACACGAACATTCCACACAAAGATGGACTACAAGCCATCAGGAATAGCATCCCCGATACCATCACTGCAAACCTGGTGGCTGAACTTTGTGACTTTGTCCTCACCCACAACTATTTCAGAATTGGAGACAATTTATACCTTCAAGTCAGTGGGACTGCTATGGGTACCCGCATGGCCCACAGTATGCCAACATTTTTATGGCTGACTTAGAACAACGCTTCCTCAGCTCTTGTCCCCTTACATCCCTACTCTATTTGCACTATATTGATGACATCTTCTTCATCTGGACCCTGGGAAGGAGGCCCTGAGGAATTCCACCAAGATTTCTTCAATTTCCACCCCACCATCAACCTCAGCCTGGACCAGTCCACACAAGAGGTCCACTTCCTAGACACTACAGTGCTAATAAGCGATGGTCACATATACACCATCCTATACCGGAAACCTACTGACCGCTATTCCTACCTACATGCCTCCAGCCTTCATCCAGATCACATTGCACGATCCATTGTCTACAGCCAAGCTCTAAGATTACAACTGTATTTGCTCCAACCCCTCAGACAGAGACAAACACCTAGAGGATCTCTATCAAGCATTCTTAAAACTACAATACACAGCTGTTGAAGTGAAGAAACAGATTGACAGAGCCAGAAGGGTACTCAGAAGTCATCTACTACAAGACAGACCCAACAAAGAAAGTAACAGAATGCCACCAACCATCACCTACAGCCCCCAACTAAAACCTCTCCAACACATCATCAAGGATCTACAACCTATCCTAAAGAACGATCCCTCACTCTCCCAGACCCTGGGGGAAAGGCCAGTTCTTGCTTACAGACGGACCCCCAGCCTGAAGCAAATACTCACCAGCAACTACACACCACACAACAAAAACACCAACCCAGGAACCTATTCTTGCAACAAACCCCGGTGCCAACTCTGTCTACATATATATTCAAGGGACACCATCATAGGACCTAACCACTTCAGCCACACCATCAGGGGCTCGTTCACCTGCTCATCTGCCAATGTGATACATGCCATCATGTGCCAGAAATGCCCCTCTGCCATGCACATTGGCCAAACCGGACAGTCTCTATGCAAAAGAATAAATGGACACAAATCTGACATCAGGAATCATAACATTCAAAAATCAGTCGGAGAACACTTCAATCTCCCTGGTCACTTATTAACAGACCTAAAAGTGGCAATTTTTCAACAAAAAAACTTCAAAAACAGACTCCAATGTGAAACAGCAGAGGTGGAATTAATTTACAAACTGAACACCATCACATTAGGCCTGAATAAAGACTGGGAGAGGTTGGGTCATTACAAAACCTAAACCTAATTTCCCCCTACTGTTACTCACACCTTCTTGTCAATTGTCTGAAATGGGCCACTCTCGTTATCACTTCAAAAGTTATTTTTCCTCCCTTGGTATCCTGCTGTTAATTGAATTGTCTTGTTAGACTGACCTCACACTTGGTAAGGCAGCTCACATCTTTTCATGTATTTATACCTGCTCCTGTATTTTCCACTCCATGGATCTGATGAAGTGGGTTCTAGCCCATGAAAGCTTATGCCCAAATAAATTTGTTAGTCTCTAAGGTGCCACAAGGACTCCTCGTTGTTTTTGTTGATACAGACTAACACGGCTACCACTCTGAAACCTGTCTAAATCTCAAAGACTCCATGAACACAGAGGTCCTGAGGAGTCCTCTCTCCCCCAGATCCCTGCAGCAGTTCTCCCTTATTTCCTATATAACTGCACTGGATTTTTTTCTTAATAGATGAGAATTAACTGTGGCCAAAAGCCAAGAGGGGAGGGCTGATCACCATCTTTTTAAAAACAAAAAAAATCAAGTCTAGTATGTAAGAAAGGTGGCATTTCACAGTGACTTGAGCCATGTTTTTCCTCCTTAAAACTAAAGGGATGAGTATACGGTGCTCCCACTAACTTAGGGTGGGTCCCTTTTCTGCCTCTCTCCCTGAGGAGCAGAGAGATCACAGACTGAGCAGTACTGAGTGTGGAATGAGTCCATAACACAAACTCACACGCTCTTCCCCAGGAACGTACCTGCCCTGAGAAATTTCCTAACGCTTAGTCCAAGTAATCTGCTAGAACAACACTAATTAACATACTAGGGAAACCAATAATCTCTCCATTTTACTGCCCATGTTAGACATGCCAGATTAGGAATGCCAATAAAATAAAAACCTGAAAGCCTTTACCATTTAACGGTGCTTGCACTGAGAGCTGTGTCTTTTGGAAGAGAATAAGCACTGCAGCAGCTGTGACTATTCTGAAGCTCTTGGCTGGCATCTCAATGAAAGATTTGTATTCTCCCAACAGGCTTTTTTTCACTCCCTGAAGAAACTCCCTTGCAGATAGCTGGCTAACAGTAACTTGCACACAGAGCTGCTGCCAATGAGTTATTACCACTCTCTCTCTTTTGGTTTGGTTTTTACAGAGCTCCTCCTCAGACTCAGCCCAAAACAAACGATGTCATCAGAGACCTGCCTTCCAGGTCACTGCATCTTCATGAAACTGATCATTTCCTTAATAACCCCTACTCAGCTGTGCTGCAGAAGTGTTAGACCTTGGCACTTAGCTGGAGAATTGAGACGTGGAGCTTCAGAAGCCTTCAGAAGAGATGTAAATGCCTAACAAATGGAGATTGCTTCATGGATTGCTTTATCCTTTGCTTTGCCAGTTCTAGCCCAGGGGCCCTCCCTCAGTTCCCACATCCAAACCACCATGATTTGGTTGAGGGGATGTGGATCCAGGTATAAAAGACCCCAGAGGCTGAGCTGAGGGAAAGGACTGTGGGTCAGACTCTTAATAATTCAGGGGAAATTTGGAAAATTCCTGTCACAAACTGTCCAGGCTGTGAGAAGGGGATTTTCCCATTGAAGCCACTGGGAACTGACAGCAGAGATGAGATAGGACAGATTGAAAGTCATCAGGATACAGCCCGAAGGCTACATCCAATATATGTATGAATGAGGGGAGTAGCGTGTGTGGGAGGGAGGAGAGGTAGGAGGGCATGTCCCCTGAGGAAGGTGGTGAAGAATATTGCCCTGAGGAAGACAGGCTGCATGTGGGGAGTGCACACCATTCTCTCACAGGGGTCCCAGGCTACAGTTGTGGAAGAGCAGTTCTAGCTCTAAGGGTGTTTATAACAAGTATTAACTACTGATTGCAAGTAGTTATTGACTATTAAGCATAAATGGGTATTTATTTTCCAAACTATTCATCATTGTTAGCATTGTTATTGATTAATTGATTATTAGCATTTGATAGTACTTCTTAGCATAATTAATCACTCTGTTAAAGGGATAGTGACTGTGGGGCTGTTGAGAGACTGGCTCACTTCAAAACCTTCCGGCCCCTAACTAGGGCCCTGAGAAGAGCTGGCCCAGTTTTTGCACTGTTGGAGATGTTGATCAGGGTCTCTCAAGGTGTGCTGGTCTGGCGGCTCTTCTCCCTGTGTACACACATTGCCAGCCAGCCGGCTGGCCTCCCCACTTTCAGCAGTGTGTAGGAGACAGCCTCATGGCCCAGCTCTTCCCATGGCCTCCAGTAGAGATGGGCAGGGCTTGACATGAGCCCATCTCCAAACATTCCACTGCCCCCTCTCATGGTTCTTTGCAGTATCTTGTAAGCCTCTATTATGATCATTGATTATATTTTTGTAGGCTGGGCTGGAGGTAGTCAGAAGGGGATGGGGCTTGAGCTATAGTGATCATGTTTTTAATGCTCTGTTTGTTTTGCTGGTTGGCTGCTGATTATTATTAGTAATCTTATTTATTATGGCCAAAGGCCAACCGAGAACAGGGCCCCGGTTGTGCTAGGTGCTGTACCAACATAGAGTTTACACAGTCTGTGCCCTGAAGAGCTTACAATCTAAATGGACAAGTGAGACACAGGGTGGGGAAGGGGTCTCACGCACAAATAGAGTGAATAGTCTGATGGAGACACATGACACGTTAGTGCCATGATTTTGGGTGGAGGGTCATTTAAGAGGGGATCAGCTAAATTCAAAGGGAAGGGAAGGGCAGTAATGGGGACAGGGCAGAGGAGAAAAGGATGAGAGAGGAAGGTATACAGTGAACCTGAGGTGAAGTGACTGTGTGGGAGGATGACAGAGTGGGATGGAGCAAATTGGCACCAGGCACAGAAAGTCCAGTCGAGTCTGTAGGAATTTCTGACCATGGGTGTGAAGGTCCCTGCTTTGGTTGCATCTGCTCTTACTGGCTGGAATTTCAGCTGGTTCCTCTCTGCTGTTTTTACCCTGGGGCACATGGCAGGGTTGGTGTCACCTTTGAACCCATGCATTTCGAATGAGGATACAGTTTAGGATTTTGTTGTGAGTGTAGGTTTGTTGGGGGTTGCATGAATGGACTAAATGAGAGTGGACTGAAATGGCACAAAGGGGAAGCTGGGAGACAAGAGCATTTCAGGTGCTTTTTTTTATTCTTGAGCATCAGATGAGAGAAACAGGCAGGTAGCTGAGAGAGAGCAATCTCCCCTGACTAAAATTCAGCAGAATTTCCTTGAAAGGTTTATTGCAAAGCACACATTAGGTATCTACATCCGAGTGGCATGCACCATTTTTCCCACCTGAACTTGGATATCTGTCCCCAAAATCAAATATCTTCTAAACCAAGATTTTCATTCATCAATTTCTCTGACTGCCTGAAATGTTCTGACAAGTATCTAAAGTGGAACACTGAGCGGCTCTGGGTTTTTTTTTTGTTTGTTTTTTTTTTAATGTCAGGTCATTGGAGAGGCCAATGGCTAAAATCCATGTATGTAGAATAGGATATCTGTTAAGTGACTGCATCTTCTGTGTACTATTATCCCAATATCTGCTGAAAGAGAGAGCATATTTATGTGTAACAAACTTATCGAAGCAAAAAAGTAGTAAATTTTATAGGTAACTGAGTAACTAGCACATACTTAGCTACTTAGCAAGATGCAACATATCCATACTGGAGCATGTGATAACCATTTAGCTCTTGTGTAGTTGTAGTAGAGTTTAGCATTTGTTAAGTGCATTCATAGCATGATATAATCACAAAAGGAAACGTGCATTAACTGCGGGTTGTGTTCCCCTTTAATTTTCTTTATGTATAATCTCATGGCCACTTATCCTACCAGTCTTCTTACTATAGCAGTGCAAATGTTTTAGATAATGATGTGTCCAACTTTTTTTTGTCGTTCCCGTTTATACATACAAATCTTAAAGGATTATGACTTTCTAGGCACAAATGGTCTCAGAAGGATCTAGCTACAAATAACTGTACTCATGGCAGTACATCTTTTACCCTTTGAAATATGTTTTAATACTGAAGTTTACTTAAATTTTTTAAATGTCATTTCTGCAAAGTGAAGTGTTTAATTTGTTTCAGGGCTCTTCAGGTTCAAGGTGTTTTACCAGTGTAAATTCCAATGTAACTTGGAGAAGTCATGGCTGCCCTGCACACTGGAATCTTTTTTTCTGGTTTAAGCATTACAGAGGAAATGAGCAGATGCCTGCCAATGACAGGAGACGCAGCCTTGCTGTCATTGCTTTGAAGAGCCTTGGGAAAGCATGAGCCAGGCTCTTTGGATGAGAACTAAAGTGCTGGGATGGAATGTTGTCTCTGAACTGCTACGGGGAGAAACAAGGCATAAAGAAATGGTAATGGATATGACACAGCAGAGCCTGAGTTTTCTACCTGCTAAACAGAACTACCTTAGTGCAATGGTAAAACCGAGATTACAATCCCATAATAAGGATATTTAAAGTTGAGGTTCCCATAGAAATTCTAAACTCCGTCTTTTTGCACACATGCCTTGCCTTGCAATAGGTTATTTCATTTCATGACCCCGTTTCATTAGGGAAGGGAGTGTTGTCTAGCAGTTGGAGCAAGGGACTCTTGGTCAGGAGTTGTAGGATCTGTTCTTATCTCTGTCACTGTTAATTTAGGCAAGACATCTTACATCTTTTTACCTCTCTTTCCACAGCTATAAAGTGGGGATAATGTTTGCTTGTAGAGAGTAAGGTGTTGAGGCTTAATATAACATAACTTCATATCTGCAGCGCTTTTCATCTAAAGATATCGTAGCATTACTGAGCCACATTCTGAGGCCCTTACTCCTGTTGAGTAGCTTCAAAGGGGCTAATTAAGAACTAAGAATCTGGCAATAGGTTTGTAACTTTCGGAGTAGCACCTGATACCCTTGCATGTGTTAACATACATTATGTGGAAAAATACAAAAATATCATTCTGCCCAGATCTCCATGCTGCCTACCCCTCCACCCAAGCATCTTTTATGGCTATGGCTTTTTTTGTCCTTTACTCACACCAGTTATGTGCTACTTTTCATATGACCCCGTATTGTTTATCCAGGCTTCCTATTTAATATGCTGAAAAACGTCCTCCTGTACTTAAAAAAAAAAAGAAAAAGAAAAAAAAGCCATCTTTTGTGTAAAGGTTTCCACTTCTAAAGGTGGTATTCAGTGTTGTGTCTTGTACTGCATTGTACATTGTATTTTAATATTGTTAAGTCTTCAAGGCAAGATCCCCACGTATTTACTATATAGCAGGGTGTTACTAGAGTGCTATATAAATTTAAATGTGAACATGAGATGGCATAGCTTGAACTTTCCAGACTCTCACATTAGACCATAAATTGCTGTTGGTTCACTGAAGACAAGGGGAGACTTAAGTACAACTCAGTGGCAGGATCTGGTCCCATTATAATGATATGCCCATAAAATTCAGATCAGATGTTGGAGGTTCGGATCCAAATTCATCCATGGCCCCTCCCCGCCAACTCCCAGCTGAAATCTGAGAAAGTTCTACTTTGGTTCTGGCTTGGGTAGAAGTTAAGCTGAAAATTGACAGTTGCCCAATGGCAAAGTGCATTCTAGAGAGAATAAAAATGGTAAGACCTGCTAGGTATTGTGTAACATACAGAAAAGTAACTGTGGGGGGAGTATTTTTCTCTAGTTGTATGTGCAGACGGAAGAGCAGAGCAGCTTTCTATCACATACAGCCTTGAAAGCCCAAGTGCTTCTCAAAATTCCTCCTTGGATGGATGCCACACAATTACAACTGAAAAATGGCACTGGGGAGGTGTGGTTTGTGGAAATGCAGGAGGAGTTGTGGGAGAGCCTGGAAACAACATTCTTTTTCTGCAGAAAAGACTGCACATCACTGCAGTAACTTGCCATTACCTTACCAGCCATACACACCTTCGTGTATGATATCAAGCGCTTGATGGACTTGGGTGGAAATAAGTGGGAGAAGAGTGTATGATTTGAGGCCCACACACTCACAGCAATTTCAGATTGCAGGGCTCAGAAATATTCTCTGCATCTTTATGCCCATCTTGACCCGTAGGCCCCTGTTATGGAGCATGGTGTTACAGAGTGTCCCCAAACAAGTCATCTGTGGATTATGTCGCTCCCATAGCCACAACCCCTGTAGTTTGCCACATCTTGGTTTTCTCATGGAACAGATGTTATGCTGCTATTTACTATGAATGACTTACTGTATCTTGGTGATTTTCTTCATATTTAGCTCCTTAAATGCTTTTCTTGGAAAGTTGTCACATGGTCCCAAGTAAGTAATAATCAGATGAAAGGTTATCTCTATGTGTGAGGAATCCATTCTAGCAAGGAATTAAATTGGGGATCTGGATATTAAAATGGTCTCCAAAATGCCTGATCATTGGTCAATGAGGTAATTTCATTAGTTTATAAGAACATTAGGCTTTGGATAGTGTTATTCATATGACCCCTTGACAGCAACTGACCCACTTTGGAGCTCTCTTTTTGGACCGGTCTGCAGTTCCATGGTAGCCTGCCCACTCGAAAGCCTGAAGAAATAAGGCTGTTTATTGAGAACCTGCTTTTATTAATGTGGTTTCTTATTGACCTCCTAGCCAAACTGGATTTCTAGGAGTGAAGCTTAAGTGCCTTATACAGCAGTCACTGGGAGTCTTTTTCATTTATCTTAATGGGAGATGGGTGGCTTGGACCTTCATTTTTCCTTTAATCATCCTGCAAGCACAGTGCCCATGGTGAATGTATGGCACACCTCACCCATGAAAAGCACAAGAAGATGCATCACGATGGAATTGTGGGGAGGAGTCATTCTGATTTTAAGGACAAGCGTTGGGCGACTTGTCTAAGACAGTAAGAGTTTGCATATTGCAAACTTTGAAATGGCTTGACTGAAAAATGCGTCTTTAACTTTAAAAATTAAGTGGGATTGAAATGGAGGCGAAAATCCTTTGACATGAGCAATATCAAAGTTCCATGGATATGTACCCGTAAAAGAATTGTACTGATCGTATGGCTAAGTGGCAAAAGCAAACAGCTGAACAGATTTTCTATTAGGTACTGTGCATACTGGAAACAGAACAGAAACAAAAAGATCAGCTAGAACCAAAAGAAGGAATTAATTCAGCTTCTGAAATATCAAAACCACTCTGGTTCATAGTGACACCTAGTGGTATCCTATGGGATGTTTGCTTCATAAAATGTTGAGACTAGTGCACATTAAAATGAAACTAATAGCAATGAGGCATAGTGCAGGTGGGTGCTGTGCCAGTCTTGGTCCCAGCTTTGTCCAGGTTTCTCAGTTCTGAGCTACTTTTTTATGTGGCTCTTGAGTCTCTCTTGAGAAGACACTAGATGTCACTCCGCTATCCCAGTTGGCTGGTAAATTCTGTTGGGTGCATAAACAGAGGGATTAGGCTGAGTCTACACTTGATCTATATTGGAACATAAACTCTGGTGTAAGGCTAGTGCCAATGCCTATTACCCCCACCTCTGCAGCATGTTTAGTTTTAAAGATTAAATAGTTTGTGTAAACCTTCCATTTTTGTTCTCTTCATCTTTGAATGAATGAACTAGAGGGGGCAGTCCATTGTTAAACTAGAACAGAGGTGGGCAAGTACGGCCCACGGGCCACATCCGGCCCGCGGGACCCTCCTGCTCGGCCTCTGAGCCCCTGGCCTGGGAGGCTAGCCCCCGGCTCCTCCCCCGCTGTTCTCCCTCCCCGCAGCCTCAGCTCACTGCGCTGCCGGTGCAATGCTCTGGGCGGCGGGGCAGCGAGCTCCTGGGGCAGCGCAGCTGCAGAGCCCGGCTCACCCGGTGCTCTGTGCTGCGTGGTGCGTGGCCAGCCACCAGTGCTCCAGGCAGTGTGGTGAGAGGGGTGGTTGGATAGAGGGCAGGGGAGTTCAGGGTGGTGGTCAGGGGGTGGGGGTGTGGATAGGGGTCGGGGCGGTCAGAGGGCGGGGAACAGGGGGGTTGAATGGGGGCAGGGATCCCAGTGGGGGCAGTCAGGAAGAAGTGGGGGGGTTAGATGGGGCGGCGGGGGGCAGGCAGGGGTGAGGGTCCCGGGGGGGGCAGTTAGGGGACAGGGAGAAGGGGTGGTGGATGGGGCAGGGGTCCTGGGGGGGCAGTCAGGAAGGAGAGGAGGGGTTGGATGGGGCAATGGGAGGCAATCAGGAGTGGGGGTTCCAGGGACAGTCAGGGGACAGGGAGCGGGGGTGTGTGGATGGGGCAGGGGTCTCACGGGGGCCATCAGGGAACAGGGGGTGTTTGGATGGGGCAGGAGTCTGGGGGCGGCCATCAGGGGCCAGAAGTGGGGGGGGATGGGGGGGAACCACGCCCCCCTCCCCTAACTGGCCCTGCATACAATTTCCAAAACCTGATGCGGCCCTCAGGCCAAAAAGTTTGCCTGCCCCTGAACTAGACTGTTCCTGTTGACAGGATTTTATGTGGGGTATTTTTGTGTTGAGTGAGTTCCTTGTTGCCTTGACACTGATTTCCTTAATGTCTCTCACCCTGTTCAGAATTGCATTTATGAATTAATAGGCAATAAAGGAAGTTGTTGTCTAACATCCTTGGAAGAATCATATCCAGCCTAGTGCAGGATGATAACAATTTTTGTTGCCTGACAAGTGAAGCAGATGTATCCTTCAGGAACTAACCCTAGTAGCTGCAGCCTTCAGCGTGCACCCTTTGCCTTTAGTGCTAGAAATGCCCTCTTCTTGGAACAATGTGCACTGGCAGGTGAAAACCTGTTTACTGGTCATCATACCAACCAAGCTCTCGTTGGGTCTGGCTGCAGTGCTGGTTACAGGCGCTTCTCACAAGTGACCCAGGATCTGGCAGGAACAAGATCTGATATCTGTTTCATGTAAACATACAAGCTCTTCCTTTAATCACTGATGTAGGAGGAATAGCTCTCCCGCTGAATTGCTACTGCTGCTTTTCAGCCTGCAGCTTTATTGTGGAAAGCAACAAATTGGCATTCAAGGGGGTGAGAGCAATAGAGCTCATAACTACAGTAATACCTAGGACTCCTACTGCACTTTTCAGCCAGGTATCAGAAAGCATCAGTTCCTTTTGTTATGTGCCAAATGTAGGCTTGGGGCCTAATTAAATCTTGCAGTATTCTGGATGAGAGATGAGCTTGCTTGAGAGAGCAGCCCAAATATATGGGGCTATAGCTCTAGTAAATAGAGGGAGGACTAAACCAAAGCCCTGAATCCAAATATCTCAAAACTTCAGGGGCTGAATTTTGCCCTCAGTTACATCTGAGCATACACCATTGAGTTCAATGGGCACAGCCAGCTAGGGAAGGGAGAAGCTGGGAGGCACATGCTTTTGTGAGACAATAGGTTCCCCTGGTCAAAGCATTCCACAGTCTTTTGTCTTCAAACCCTCTCTGTCTCAGTTTCAGCTGCTGCCACTCTTATCCTGTTGCTTCACATCTCGCAGCCACACAAGAGAAGCCCAGAAACATAATTCCAGAGGGGGTGAAGAGCAATTACAAATGGAACTGACTTTTAATAGGAATTCCAGTAGATTCAATTTGAATCTTGCATTTGGTTTCTAGTGGAGCACCAGTAGCTTGAGGAATCAATAGACCTATAGTATTGCTCTCTTCCAAAACCCAGTTCTCAACTGGGTGAGTTTTCAGCAGTAACTTCTGTTATTCCTATCAGCCAGCGCATGATGGGCAGCTATAACTTCAGTCTCTGGAAAAGTGATTGTTCAGTCCTCCAGGGTGCAGGGTATATTTGGTCACTATGACTCTTGCCACCTTAGCAGAATGAATGACGAGATCGGGATGAAGGTTCTCCCAGAAAACTCTTTGTGAATGAGGCTCTGTGTATCTGGGCAGAAGAGTCTACTGTGAAGCAAACAAGCTGGGAGGAGAGAGGGGGGCCAATTTTATTTATCAGAAGGAATGCGTCAAGAAATTTAAGAGAGCTTTACAGTAGCTAGCCAGCTATTAATAATTAGTGCATGTTGCATTATGAATGATTGGCAAAAAGACTGATCTTTGAAGTGAACTTTGCACTTTCAGATAAGCAGTGTGGACAGTAGATAGTGTGTTTTCCAAGGCAAGGGGGGGATGAGTGCGAGTCCAGAAGCACAATGAACAGCTGTAGAATTGCGCTCACTGTGGTTTTATTTTGTACTTGCCTTGTTTTCTTTACATCAGCAAGATTGGAAGGTAAGAGAGCTACTTTCTTTAACATACCTTTGTATTTTGTATGATGTATAACACCAAGGCGCTGACCATTGGTCATTATAGACTACATGGTTATGGAGCTTTTTGGAAGGAATTGAAAAATCCAATGCCCTGGCCAAATCCCCACCTGTAAATTACATGCTGCCTCCTTCAAATTACCTTTGCAGAAGTTACTTTTCACCTGCCCTCTGACATTTTTTATGCAGTATCCATAGCATAATATACTTTCCATCTTCCCCCTCACAAGTATAAGCATGCTGTGATCACCTCTTTAACTAGTGTTACATAAATACAAGGAATATTATTCTCTCCAGTAAACATGATTTCATGGCTGTCTAGCAGACTATTTCAAGTGAGATTAGGGATGGGTGCTAAGTGGTTTTGGATTTGTTTCTTTTGACATGAGTTGTTATCAGTTTTAGGAAAAGATGGCTTGAAAAATATACCTAATGTTACAATCCAGTATTGTATTGTCATGGATGCAATATATTGCCACTTGTGTGACTACAAAATAATAGATCTGCATCAAATACTTTGAGCCTTGTCAAGTTTTAACTAAAAGTGCATTGTTGCTGATACTGTCTAACATTTATCTTGTAAGAAATACACTCAAATTAAGATTTTCAGTAGGTTTCTTTTTGACAATAGCTTGGTAAAGTTTCATTTACAGTTTTGGAGATGTAAGTGTTATATATATAAAATATTCATCCAAACCAGCAAATGATGGAAATCACAAACTGAATTGTATGTACAATTGCAATACTTTCATGTAGAATTTTATGCTAATGATGCCCAATTTTTTAAAAAAAATACTCCTCTAGATTTAATCTGAGGCCACCTTTTACTTTGCTGTAGGATTGTTCTGCATGTGATGTTTGACTTGATTGTTTTAAATATGCCCATTGCTCATCAGCTGCAATATGTATAATTAACCATTTGTCTACACTTTTTCCCATCCCATGCGACTCTATATAAAGATACAGAGTGCAGTGCTTGTTTTTGTACCAGTCTGCTATTAGTCTTGGTTTCCAGACAATATGGATTTTCCACACTCCTGAGTGATGCAGTTATGCTGACCTAAATTCTGGTGTAGAGAGCACTGTGTTGATGGGAGAGTGACATAGCTACTACCTCTTGGGGAGGTGAATATAGAGTGATCACTTTGTGAAAAGTGTTCACCCACAGGTGATGTGATGTTTTTGTCTTTTATCGTTTTCCTGTGTGAGTTTATTTGAGAGCATTGTGATTGTCTGGCTTCTCCCACATAGTTTCTTTTCGGACATTTAGTGCACTGGAGGTGGTTCACCACATGTTGTGATAGGCATGTGTAGGACCCATAGATCTTGAAAGGTGTGCTGCGGCGGGTGTTGATCATTGTAGTGCTAGAGAGATGGCTGCAGATTTTGCGTCTGTTGTTCTGGCAGTGTCCAGTGCTGCTTTGAATTGGTGTGTCCTGGTCTGTGGGGAGCTTGAGCATGGAGAGTTTACGGGCCAGAAGAGGGGATTCAGAAAAGATTTCTTTCAGGGTGGGTGTAATGTTCCATTCTGGTGTTATCTGGACCGGTGATCTGCTAGGTCACTCCAATCCTTGACTCTGGGAGCCAGCCTTACCTTGCACTACTGTGAGAACCCCCACTCCTGGGCTGTTCATGCACAGCCTCTGGCATGTAAGCTGCTCCTTGGACTGTGCAACCGAATGACACTAGCCAATATCTCCGGTCCCAGACACAACCCTAGGAACCTCCTTGTTGCAGTGTCCAGTTATGCCCACTGGATGCTGCAAGCTTATATAAGTTTGTCAATTTATCAAAGAAATTGATATGTACCAGGCTTGTTATCCCAATGGGAGCCTCTGACACACTTCAAACCAAACACACTTCAGGTAGAATAAACAAAAAAATGTATTAACTATAAAGATAGATTTTAAGTGATTATAAGTCAAAACATAACAAGTCAGCTTTGGTCAAATGAAATAAAATTAAAATGCATTCTAAGCTGATCTTAACACTTTCAATGCCCCTACAAACTTAGATGCTTCTCACCACAGGCTGGCTGGTTGCTCTTCAGCCAGGCTCTCCCCTTTGATCAGCGCTTCAGTTGCTTGGTGTGGTGTCTGTGGATGTAGGTGGAAGAGAGAGGACGAGCATGGCAAATGTGTTTTCCTTTTATCATGTCCTCTCCTTCCTCTTGGCTTTGCCCTCCCGCCCTACCAGAGTCAGGTGAGCATTACTGAGTCTCTCGAAGCAAGGTTGAGCAATTCCCCTGGTGTAGCCTCATGCAGGTGCGTCATTGCATTGTAGCTCCCTTGCTGAACAATGGCTGTTGATGAGTTGTTTGACACCCCGCCCAGCATTGGTTACTTTCCTTGCTGTTGCCTCTGGGGAGCAAATATCTGGTTGATTTCCCCCAATTTACAGCATGTTTTAGTGACAACCATACTACACAATTCTCATAACTTCATATGCATTAATGATATACATATATGGATAGAGAAATGACTTTCAGCAGGTCATAACCTTTCCCCGTTACAAGGCATGCTTTATACATAAGATCATGATTATATGAAAATGAGAAATATGGGGGTTACAGCACGCTCCCCCAAGGTAAAGAATGTCACACCTCCCCCCTTAGTTTACTGCAAGAGGGTTCGTCACTGACTAGCTTGAAGGTAGTTTGTATTATAGTTCTCTTGGCACCTACTGGGAAGCCTTGGAGTGTTCAGCACTGGCCTAGGGCATCTTGGCCATGGGATCCCATTTCCAGAGGAGGTACTGGCCAGGAATTGTGCCAGAAACTGTACAGAAGCCTAGCCAGACCAAGGGAAGCTTAAAAGCACATGAGCCCAGCGTGTATATCCAAACATAGCAGTCTGGTGAGCGTCTGGCATAGGGAGCTTGGCCAGGGCTGTCACAAGACCATTGGACTGTATCCTCTTGCTGTGTCTAGTGCTGGCCATGTGCCAGCAACAGGATGCTTCCCTGTTCATCTTTTGGTCCCCGATCTCTAGTTCTCTGCTGTGGAGGCTTCCTTTGGCAGCCAGCTCCCAGGTTCTGCCTCTATCCCACTGCCCCTGCTCACAATGGTAGGATTATTATCCAGGGGGCTGCAGTGGTAAGTGCAGCTCTTACCTGCACCTGAGTAGCCATTGTGGGCAATTAAAGTGAGAGAAGGAGCAGCAATGAGGGCTGGCCACTGACTCAGAAATGTGTGTGAGGGTAATAACAAACCAATATCAGTAATCAGTGCCTCATGACCTACGCTGATCATAGGGTCCTTGTCAAATGGCAGGGCCTGTTCCCATCAGCTTGCTTCATGTTAGTGGCTCATGGGTAGCTAAGAGTCATGTTCAGACTGAGCTTTATCCAGGAGGAGCTGAGTCTTTAACGCAATTATGGTTTGACCCGGGCCTGCACGACGAAGAATGATGGCTCAGGGCTGCACTCTCACAATCTTCATCTTGCAGGATTCTGAATTTCAGTTCCTAACATTGTCGCTGACTCTTGACGTCTGCCTCAATTCCCTGTCTGTACATTAGAGATAATACCCACTGGTGCAGTGTGCTTCCCTCTCTGCAGCTGGCCAGAACCATTAGCCAGTGCAAAAGGAAGGAGGTGGGACAATGATTTCACTGCCCCATTCCATCCTTCCTCTGGTCAGCTTGTGCTGATAGAATCAGAGCACAGAGATTGACTATGCCTGGCCCTTTCAGGTCTACACTACAACCAAGACTGACGCTTTGAGATTGATCCACCGGTGGTCGATTTAGTGGGTCTAGTAAAGACCCGCCAAATTGACTGCAGATCGCTCTGCAGTCAACCCCTGTACTCTACTCCCGACGAGAAGAGTAAGGTAAGTCGATGGGAGATTTTCTCCCATCGACCCCCTGCGGTGTAGACCCCATGGTAACTTGACCTAAGGTACATCGACTCCAGCTACGTTATTCATGTATCTGGAGTTGCATAGAGTAGGTCAATTTACCGCAGTAGTGTAGACATAGCCTTAGAGGGAGCAGATATAGTCTCCTTGTGTCCTCCCCTCTAGCATTACCAGGCAATGGATGGGTACAATCTGGCCCCAAATAACCTTGGCTCCTCCTGGAGGGTCTACATTGCTGTGCAAAGTCTTGTGCTCTATAGTTGTCCTATAATCATATGCTCAAATAAAAAAGCCAAAAGAACAGGGAAATATTGCTCGTTAATTTCTATGCATCTCTTCCTCTAATGCAAAGCAAAAGCAAAAAACTAAACAGTCTGCTTGTGATTGCCAACAAACTACTCTGCAGCTGTTTCCAAAATATCTTTAAGTTGTCTGATGTGACTCACTGGTGTCAGCTGCCAATCATCTGAGCTAACGGTATATTTTAAAATGGAACCAGACAGATAACTATTAACTCTTATCCAACTCCAAGTTTACTCACAGCTCAGTCTTTTGGGTTCAGACTGATAACAGAGAAACCTGTGCTTTAAGTCAATACGGGATGGTTAAAATAGGTTACCCCAACTGCAGACTTGTAGAACAGTTTCCACTGGTGCAGAAATTCAAAGCAAGCTGTGGTCCAGCCAGAACAGTGAATTGGTATTTTGTTAGCTTTGGAGTGAGATATAAAAAGCTTGTTTGGTTTTTGGCTGTTTGTTAACAGGGTTGGCTCTAAAAACTAACATGAAAGAAGCTACTGGCATAGCTTTTCGTCTCTAAAGGTGACCACCAAAAGGGGGGAGAGGAGAAATTTAGTTAGTGCCTTTTTTCCTGTCTGAAGGCTTGAATGATGTCTGGTTTTTAAAAAACTTTTTTACAAAATGCATTTACAAAAGTTATTCTGCTTATTTTTTTATCATTAGAAATGTCAAAGCAAAATGATTTAGACAGTCTAAATATTCTAGCCTTCACTCCTTCAGGGAAGGGAATGTGTTGGCAGTGCAGCTGTGGGGTCGAAGCAGCCTTTGGAATGGCGTTGCAGCCTCTCCACAGCAGATTCTTCCTCGTGCCACCCCGTACACCCTTTGGGGCAATGGCTACACATTGGTAAGAACTCTACCATGAGGTCGCTCTCAGCAAGAACACCGGGCCAGCAGTCTTAAAATGGCACTTCAGTGTAGCAATAAGAACATTATCAGGCCAAATGGGGAAATTATACCAGAATAAACTAGCACCTCTTGCCATTGTAAATATTGCCAGGTAGACTTTATCTGTGAGTAACATGCTTTCCATTTTGGTGTTTCCTGGTGCAGTATGTAATGAGCCAATGGATGAAGGCCTACATGGAGACAAGATTGGGATCCGACTCTACTATGATAAAACCACAGATCGCTGTAAACCATTTGCATACAGAGGTGCTGGTGGGAATGGAAATCGCTTCTTCACTGACAGGCAGTGTATGAAGACATGCTCTACGTTAGCTGAAGTAATCTATCCAGATGATGGTAAGTCAGACTGGCTTTTATTTTGACTTTTCCATTCTCTGCATAGCTTCTTCTAATTGTAGAAGAGGCAAAGTCCATCTGTTGCTATGGAAAGTGGTGGCTGCTTAGGATCATATAGAAGCTGCAGGTTGACCATCAACACCCACTCCTCTAGCTTTACTCCATCCACATTGTCATCAGCATATCCCCAGTGGGAACGGCGTAAGTTAAAATTGCCTGCAGTAGACTGAAGGTCTCGAGAAGGTGGGGAGAAGAGGAGTTGGCCAGTAGGTTGATGGAGGTTTCTAGACATTGATAAGGGTCAGGTCCTTCACTTTTATAGCCTGACATTTGATTATATCATTTGGATCTGATGATGAGACTGAAGTTGCTGGAATGCCTTCCCTGATGTAGGATGCCATCCTAGGCGCAGGCAATATGCCTGTAATAGAGGTGAGACACAACAGCAAAGACAGGGATTGATTGTTGAGTGTTAATGGTAGTGTGTATTTCCTGAAACAAGATGACGTGTGCTTTATATACTACTGCCAGCTGGAGGAGGAGGTCCCTGATGGCCACTGAAATTCCCACAGTATTGACCCTGAGTCTAACTGTGTAGGACTCAGAAGGAGAGAAATTATAGTCAGTACATATTTAAAAATCTGTTAAAACTTCCTAAAGATGGTTTCCCTAGACATGATTTGAAGTCTGGTACCTCAGAGCTGGCTAGAAGCAAGTGCTCTATGTTCTATTGGACAGTTTGGGGATCTCCCCTTTACAGTTGTAGAAAAACTCCTCTATTTAGCTCTGCAGGATTATGAGATATTGGATCTTAGATATGTAACTGATGCCAAACTGAATATTGCCAACCCTGAAATAGGAAACACTTCTCTGGCTCTTCTACCTTATTACATAAACTGTCAAATGTTTGATGGAGATAACTCTGGGGTTTTTTTTTTAACTAGTTGTTTAGTTTAGTTTAGTTCCATCCTATGAGATAACACTACATTCCTCAAGGTGCTAGTAGCAAAATTCTAGCCTTTAAAGTATTTCATAACATTAAAAATTCAGTTCATATTAAATACTATAACTTCCTGATCCTCTCCTCCTGGCAAGATTTCACCACCTTAAGTACTAGAATTACATCTGGGTGTCTTGGACATTATTTTTAGTGTCTAAAGCAAGTCCAGATCCAAACTATGACTTGGGTCCTTCTCTGCATCTCAAAGTTAAGGGCTGTGGATATGAGGTGTTGGCTCATTCACCAGCACTCCACAGAAGGTCTCTATTTGAGGCCCTGTAAATTGGTGGCTGATTTATTCTCATTTGGATATTGTCAGTCAGTTCAGAGTTTGGGTTTGCTGTGTATATAAGCAACCAAAAGTGCTGGTGCTTATCTGAACTGCTTTGGGAAACTAATGAAGAACATAGTTTCTCAGGAGACTCCCATGGTTTCCCACTTCAGAGCAGGTGAAAAATCCTAATAACCGCCCCTTCCTCCTGCTGTCTTTTGCCATTTCTTCTTCCAGTTCCATCTGGAACCTGGAAACAAACCTTCAAAAGGCCTACTTCAGTCCTAGAAACAGGCAGAGGCCTGGGGGAAAGGGAGTTTGAGCCAGTTCTGCCTTTTGTATTCAGATTGCAGCTGAACACTGGGAACAACTGAGCTTGAAAAATTACTTTGCATGCGGTAAAAGAGAAGGAACTAGGAATGTTGCAAGACTAAGTCCCAGGAAAACTCCCATTTGCCTGTCCCATGGACAAGTCCATGAGCGTATGAATTAGGATTTCCCCTCAACTATCCCAGGGGGGAGGGATAGCTCAGTGGTTTGAGCATTGGCCTGCTAAACCCAGGGTTGTGAGCTCAATCCTTGAGGGGGCCGTTTGGGATCTGGGCCAAAAATTGGGGATTGGTCCTGCTTTGAGCAGGGGGTTGGACTAGATGATCTCCTGAGGTCCCTTCCAACCCTGATATTCTGTGATTCAATTATGAGGCAGCACAAGTGTCATTTCAGCCCATCCTAAATTAAGGAGGGCCTTGTGCTAGCCCTGCAAACAGTTAGGCATTTTGCCCAGAGATTCTTGCTCGGAGCTTTAGAATAGAAACTGACCAGGACAAAAGTGTTCTGAGCCATCAAACCTGTTTGTTCAGATACATCCACTAGAGCGAAGTGGCACTAGGATCAGATATATGCAGGGAACAGTGGAGAGTTATTTAAACAAAGCTAGAATTGAGTATGTGCAGCACAGAGGCAGATGTCTTGGGGCTTACAACAAACAATGCAGGAGAAATATCATGCAGAATATTTTGGCTACAAACATACTTGTTTAATGTAGGGGGGCAAATTATACAGTCTGTCTACAGTTACAATTTACAGACACTGAAACAGCTGCCATGCTTCTACTGCTGTGTACTGTACAAACAGAAATTAGAGCTGGAAAAGACCCATTAGTCCATCTCACTACCAGTGCAGGATGGTTCCTGTCAGGATTTTTTCTGTGTTTGGCTTGGGACTTATATAAATAGATTGGACAAGGTTTCATCCACCACTTCCTCTGGAAGTCTCTTCCATAGCATACGAGATCTTTGCTATTAGGACACTTGTTTTTTTCCCCCCTGAGACTCAGCCTAAATTTCCCTTCTGTTGTTTTCATTCCATTCTTTCTAGTTCTACCCCTCTAAATGCTTTGGGGTAAACTAGCAACAAGCAAATAATTTGTAACATATCATTTATTAGTTGAATTTTGCAGATAGATTATGAAGTGCTCAAATCTATTTCACTTAAAGTTGTTCATAAGCTATTCATGGAGGGAGGAAAATCTAAAACTTGAAAACAGTTTGAGTATTCAGTATTTTCAACACAAAAGTCTGTGCTTTGTGTTTTGCCCCATGTGGCTTAGTTAGCTAACCAAGTTAATGGGACTTGGGCTCCTAAATTAGTTAAGAGCTCCTTTAAATTTTCTCTGTGGTTTTGTTCTCTGATTGACTGACTTGGTTAACTCCAACACAGCATGAGTGCCAAATGTTTCAGTCTAATGGACAGTGTTGGGTTACATTTCATCAGAAGATCTGTGAGAACTTGGAGTCCTTCTCTATATCCCCAGTGCACTTCATGTAAAATGAGTCAGGCTTTTTTTATTTGTTTGTTTAATACACCCAAGCTAACTTAACTAGCCGTCTCCAAAATCTTTAGGCCAAACATGTTCATAATGCTGTAGTCATAGTGGAATGAAATTAATTGCGCTAGATAGACAATGTTCTGTTTTGACCAATGAAAGGATGTAATAAATACTCCTGAGCACTTAATAGTGTTAGAAGCATGAGTACACAACTATGATTATATTTGCAAGATTAAAGGAGTACTTGTGGCACCTTAGAGACTAACCAATTTATTTGAGCATAAGCTTTCGTGAGCTACAGCTCACTTCATCGGATGCATCTGATGAAGTGAGCTGTAGCTCACGAAAGCTTATGCTCAGATAAATTGGTTAGTCTCTAAGGTGGCACAAGTACTCCTTTTCTTTTTGCGAATACAGACTAACATGGCTGCTACTCTGAAATTTGTAAGATTGCGTTTGAAGAGACTGTCACATTAAATTTACATAAGCAGTTACTGTAAGTGTTAGCAAGCCCTAAAGCTAGTTAAAGGAAATAACATTGTTGGATCTCACCCCGATGTCACTCACATTGTTGCATAGACGAAAATGGGCAGTTTAACAATTGATTAGACTGGTATGTAAAACTGCAAAACGTAGGAGAACTTTCAGTTTAAAAGAATTCCTTACCTGTTATGAATAACATCTTAGGTAATTAAAACTGGAGACTTTTTAAAAATGGACAGTTTCAGAGTAGCAGGCGTGTTAATCTGTATTCGCAAAAAGAAAAGGAGTACTTGTGGCACCTTAGAGACTAACCAATTTATTTGAGCATAAGCTTTCGTGAGCTACAGCTCACTTCATTGGATGCATTCAGAGATTGCTTATTTCATGTACTCTTTTCTATTTTCTTTATGAAAACTGAGTGAAATGTATAGTCACTTTCACTTTTGTTTATACTCTGCAGCATTGTGCTAAAGCATAACAGAACATAAAGCAAGGTTTGGGTTACAAAGACTGCAAAGGGAAATGCTTTAGTTGTTCAAAAAATCTTCCACTGGAATCCTTGAGATCATTTTACTGTAAAATCTAGAATACAGGCCCAGATAGGCAAGGCCTTTGGGAGATCTTGTAACGGTCTGTCTAGCATTTAATTTCTTCCCCCAATGCTATTTTTCTGCAGCTGGAAAAGAGATTGCAGTTCCTTCTCTGTCTGCTGTATATAGTGCTCCACTACTGCTAATTTCTACTACAGCTGTAAGCACTGCTGCTACCAGAATGTGCTCTATATGGGATCAGTGCCTTTGAATTCAGCTGCCTTCCTTCAGGGCTCAAGTTTGGGACAAATTTCTACTGCTCATCTTCATAACTATAATTCTTGACACTGTCCTGCCAATTAAATGGTTGATCTGAAGAGTTTCTTATCTGAAGGTACTAGAGTAAAGATTATTATTTCCTTATCCAGGTTGTTGTTGTTGTTGTTGTTTTTTCCCCCAGGGTTGGAAGGGACCTCAGGAGGTCATCTAGTCCAACCCCCTGCTCAAAGCAGGACCAATCACCAATTTTTGCCCCAGATCCCTAAATGGCCCCCTCAAGGATTGAACTCACAACCCTGGGTTTAGCAGGCCAATGCTCAAACCACTGTTCTGTGGAAGTGTGAAAATGAATGTGTTTGCCTCTGAGGTTTGTGTTTGCCTCCAATTCTCTGAGCTCACATCACCAGTTACCTAAGATCTCAAAGTAGCCTTTAAAAATGTCCATTCTAGGGATTGTATTTTGCAGATATGCTCAGAAATGACAGAATCAGGTATGTTTTGACAGTTGTCTCAAAGTTTTGAGGTGTTGTCAAGGGCAGGAAAGAGCTGTCACTCTGGGCAAAACACAAATCATGGGAAAGGTCAAGTTTCTTCTAAGAGTGGCACATCATCACATTGTGCCTTTAGTCACCCTGAGTCCCCAGTATGAAGGAGTGGAAAACAATCTTTCAATGTGGTTTAAAATAAACAAATAAAACAAGATTCTCGGCTGGTGTAAATTAGTGTATAGCTCTATTGAAGTAAGTAGAACTATACCAGTTATACCAGTTGAGGATCTGGTCTATAATTCCAACTCTGCCATAGACCATGTCAGCAGAATAAACAATTTTGATCAGGTTACCTTAATTCCAATCTGTTTCTTGTATCACATTTACAGGAACACAATTGCTCTGTAGATCTCAAAACATATTTGAATTTGAGTTGAGAGTAAATACAGCCTTTTTCACTGTAGGACTATGCACATATTCTACAACTGTGGGAATCCTTATTAGGCTATTACAATTGTAACGCTGCAAAAAATTTCATCACCACTGAGAATAAGTCACTTGGAATGGAAGGGACCACCTCAGAGTGTTATAGGAAAACCATTAAACCCATGGATTGGAAATTCAGATGGTTTCATTCAGAGCTACAGTATAAAGAGGGAGAATGAAGGGAATCAATTCTGGGCTTTGAAATTACCTTACTTTGTGTCAGGGTGCCCCCTGGAAATACACATAGGGAACTGGGGTAGAAATAATCTATCCAAGAGAGCATCAATTGTCTCTCTACTTTGTGTGTTCTTAAATCTGAATACTGCAACAACTGCAGTCAGCTGGATCCCCCTTTTTATAAAAGAGGGGGTAGTTGGCAGGGCATGCTCTATGAGGGTCCCAGGATTCTGAAGCTTACTCCCTCATTGTTCCAAAATGGCCTGAATTTGGTGACCCTCTGGGTGCTCTGCATTTGTTTGATGGGGTTTCTGGAGAGGGCTCTGAGTGTGTACTTCTACAACAATACGGGGGGAGGGTAGAGAGGGAGCTCCTGTAGGTGACTGGCTGGCTGAGTTGCTGAATGATTACTGTAAAGCTGATGGGATTTCATTGTATTAGTGATGTATTAGGTGGCCAAAAGCCTTGGATTGGTAGCTTTAAAATTAGCATTTACATTTACAAAAATAAGAACATGATCATACAAGCAGTTTTTTACTGAAAGCATTTCCTCTTCTTGAATAGGGGTTGTGACTTATAACGTTATAATTAAAAAGAGATGTTATAAAGAATTTGTTGGTGATATCACCAAGAAATCACATGTAATACTCTTTAAGTGACTTAGGCTTAGATTCTTAACCAGGGATAGACATCCTGAACTCGATGTGTCACTCAACATTCTCAGCCTTTCTTTCCTAAAATATATAACACTGCTGGCTTGATCCAAAGGAAAATATCTTCCCCCGGCCATCATATGCAGTGTAATATATTATAATTTCACCTAGAAGTCTCAGCTGAGATCAGGGACCTGCTATATAAACACATGAGACAGTTCATACCCCAGAGAACTTAAAATCTTAAAACAAGAATACTCCCCAGTGAAGTGATTTGCCCACGGTCACACCTGATCAGTGGCAGAGTCAGGAAACAGAACCCAGATCTCTTGGGTCCTAGGTTATTGTCCTAGTTACTACTCTACTCTGCTGTGTAAGTGTAAGAGGTCTGGACCAGTAAATGAGACTTTCAAGTCCCACACCACATGTCATAGAGGAATTGATTCCTACTAACACACAGGACTAAGTTAGGCCCTTGGTTACCTGTGCAACCTCATTGAACTAATGGGTGTAACTGAGTAGACTTTGGCCCATTATACACCTGCCATTAAGCTAATCAAATCTGTTGTATATCTATCCTTTTAGTATATCTATGATAGGTAACCCTGGCTATCTTATTGATAACAAACCAGTCCGCCAGAGCCTAGACTTGATAATCTTCCAGAGAAACACTGCAGAGCCCCTCTATGCAGACATTTGGGGATGAGATTGGCTGAGGAATGCATTGTAGTTAAGGGGCTTTATTACTGTATACGCTGGTCAGTAGTTAGTAGAAACTGATCATATCACTTTGAATTCAGCGGTTTTGTGGATGAAATCCTGTATTTTAAATTACTGTGTGGTGCTAAGCAGATCAAAACAAAAGAAAACAGATTAGGCTGATTCAACGAGTTGCTTCATCTCCAATGTTCTGATTTTAACCTTTTGTTCTTCATACAGACCGTGTTTGCCTCTTGGAGAAGGATCTTGGACATTGTAAAGGAACCTACTTGTTGTGGTATTTTGATCATGCGCTGAAGAAGTGTAGGACTTTCATTTATGGAGGCTGTGCAGGAAATGGAAATAGATTTGTTAATGAGACAACATGTTGCCAGAAGTGTGCTCAGGGTATGTACAGTGCACTCTATGGTACTTTCACATAGAGATGTGGGCATCGAAAGGTCCATTACCCACTGTCCTGATTAGATGTGACTTGCTGTAGGCAGAGCTGGTAGCACTGCCAATAGCTAAGGTTGCCTAATATGTTCCATTATAAAACCCCATTTCCAGGTACTGATAACTTGGACAAACTTTAAGTGTTTAGTTGAAATTGTCCAAGCCAGGTGTTGAGTCAGTGCAGCATGGGATGGTGACCTGAGGCAAAGAATTAATTTCATCATGTTTTTTTAATTATACTATTCTCTGTCGTATCTGAATGCTTCACAAATATCAATAAACTTACCTTAACACACACAGACCCTGTGAGGTAGAAAGGTATTCTCCCCATTGTACAGATGGGAAACTGAGGCACAGAGAGATGAAGGCCAAAATTGTCAACTATCTTCTAATTTTGGATGCTGCTTGAGATGCCTAGAGCCTGATTTTTTCAGAATATTTATCACTATATGTTCAGAGAACAGCTGCTATTGACTTCAGCTGCAACTGTGGGTGCTTGGCACTTCTGCAAATCAGACCCAGGTATCTCAAGTTGGGCATCTTTAAAAAAGAACACACTTAGTGGCCATCTATAAAAACTTGGTTTACATGACTTGCCCAGTATCACATAGAAATCTGTGCCAGAGGCAGGAGTAGAATCCACTTCTCTAGGGCAGCATTCAACTGCCTTAACCAGGAGACCCTCCTTTTTCTTGCTGCAGTCCCCTGCCTTCCAACTTCTACAGCAACAAGGCCAATAGTCTTAACAGACAACAGCACAATTCCGTACACAATCTTGATTCATTGAGTAACTTTCATCCTGTGCACTGAATGAGGCAGGACTCCTGTGGAATATGGCATGAGATCATTTAATTAAAAATGTATTATAATGCTTGGGCACGGGGGTCTGAATTAACTTTTTTTGAGTGCCTGACTTTACAACCGTAAGGCCTGGTCTACAGTACACGGTTATTTCGGAATTAGCCGAGTTACCGCCAAATAAAACTGGTTCCGTCTACACGACCAAACCAGTTTTTTCGATTTAAAGGGCTCTTCACTCCGATTTCTGTACTCCACCTCGGCAAGTGGAGTAGCGCTAAAATCGAGATCGCAGTTCCGGGTTACAGGTACTGTGGACGCAATTCGACGATATTGGCCTCTGGGAGCTATCCCAGAATGCTCCCTTGTGACCGCTCTAGACAACACTCTGAACTCCGATGCACTAGCCAGGTAGGCAGTAAAAGCCCCGGGAACTTTTGAATTTCCTGTTTGGTCACCATCAGCACAGGTGACCATCTGCAGAGTCCACCATCATAGGCAACTATGCAGAGCCTACCATCTCAAGAGACCACACAGTCCTGGATTCGCAGATGAGCTCCAGCGTGGTCCAAACAGGAGGTACTGGATCTCATTGCATGTTGGAGAGACAAATCTGTTATGGCAGAACTACGTTCCAAAAAAAGGAATGCAAATATGTATGCTAAAGTCTCCAGGGTCACAGAACAGTGTCATACAAAAATCAAGGAGCTCAGGCAAGCGTACCAAAAAGCCAGGAAGGTGAATGGGCACTCTGGGTCACAGCCCCATATATGCCGCTTTTACCATGAGCTGCATGCAATTATGTGGGGTGACGACACCACTACCCCACCACTGTCCATGGACACCTGCAAGGGAGGAGTAGCACGGAGTGAGGAGGATGAGTTTTTGGAGGACGAAGAGGAGGAGGAGGAGGAGGAGGACAGTGCACAGGTGGCAAGTGGGGAATCTGTTTTCCCCCGTAGCCAGGAACTATTCTTAACGCTGGAGCCAATAGCCTCCCCCTACTCCCAAAGCATGCTCCTGGACCATGACCCTGGAGAAGGCACTTCTGGTGAGTGAAAGCTTGATCGGAGCCACGTGGTGGGGAGGAAACCCAGCCATGCTGGCCTATTCACATTTAGTTTAAAGGGCTCATCCTTGCTCAGAGCCTCATTGGAGCCACGCTGGGCTGTTCGCGTTTAGTTTAAAGGGCTCATCCCTGCTCAGAGCCTCATCGGTGTGTGTGTGTGTGTGTGGGAGTGTTGTGTGAAGCAATCATCCCAGAGAGCCCGCAGGCTGCCTGCAAGCTGAATTCTGTTGCCTGGCCGCATGTGATGGCTTACTCAGACCAAAGTGGCAGGCACTTCAGTATAAGAGGCAAAATGAGACCTTGTACAGAAAGAACATGTGCTATGTACTATGAATTGCCTGTTTTACTGAGAAACAGGGTCCCCTTTGTTCTCTAAAATACTTGTTCTCTAAAATATCTTTTAAAATACTGCCCTCCTTTTTCTCCTCCTGCAGCAGGCGCAAATGTTTCAATGTGGCCCCTATCTACTCTGTCCCAGAGGCTGGTCCAGGTTTGAAGGAGGAAAAAATGAACTCGGGACAACATGTTTGCCGAGCTCATGCAGTCCTCCCGCACTGATAGGGCCCAGCTGAATGCGTGGAGGCAAACAATTGTGGAGTCGCGTAAAGCGTTACATGAATAAGAAGAGAGGAGGGACGTGCGCAATGAGAGCAGGCAGAATGGTATGGTCAAGCTCATGGGGGAGCAAACTGACATGCTCCGCTGTATGGTGGATCTAATGTGGGAAAGGCAGCAAGACCACAGACTGCTGCTGCAGCCCCTGAATAACCGCCCTCCCTCCTCCCCAAGTTCCATAGCCTCCTCACCCAGACGCCCAAGAACACGGGGTGGAGGGGTAGGGGAGGCTACGGGGAGCCGCACAGTCAACCCCAGAGGATTGCACAAGCAGCAGAAAGCTGGCATATCCTAAATTTTGATTTGGTTTCTGGACTTGTTCTTCCCTCCTCCTCCACCCCCCTAACCCAATACCCGCCCCTCCCCAGTCTAGCTTCTGATTTCTCTCAATGTTTTGTGCAACAAATAATAAAGAACGGTTTTTAAACAATTGTGACTTTATTTCCTTTCATATATATATAGGAGGCGGGTAACTTTAAGAGAAACAAACACAACTCTCACACCGTACCCTGGCCAGTCATGAAACTGGCTTTCAAAACTTCTCTGATGTGCAGCACGCCCTGCTGCGCTCTCTAATTGCCCTGTTGTCTGGCTGTGAGAAAATGGCTACCAGGCGAGTTGCCTCAACCTCCCACCCCGCCATAAATGTCTCCCCCTTACTCTCACAGATATTGTGGAGCACACAACAAGCAGCAATTACAATTGGAATATTGGTTGTGCTGAGATCTAACCGAGTCAGTAAACTGCGCCGGCGCGCTTTCAAACGTCCAAACGCTCATTCTACCACCGTTCTGCACTTGTTAGCCTATAGCTGAACTGCTCCTTACTACTGTCCAGGCTGCCTGTGTACGCTTCATGAGCCATGGCATTAAGGGGTAGGCTGGGTCCTCGAGGATAACTATAGGCATTTCAACATCCCTAACAGTAATTTTCTGGTCTGGGAAGTAAGTTCCTTCCTGCAGCTGTTCAAACAGACCAGAGTTCCTGAAGTTGCAAGCATCATGCACCTTTCCCGGCCATCCCACGTTGATGTCGGTGAAACGTCCCTTGTGATCCACCAGTGCTTGCAGCACCATGGAAAAGTACCCTTTGCGGTTTATGTACTGGCCGCCCCAGTGTTCCGGGGCCAAGATAGGGATATGCATTCTGTCTATCGCCCCACCGCAGTTAGGGAACCCCAGCACATTAAAGCCATCCACAATGGTCTGCACATTTCCCAAAGTCACTACCCTGGACAGCAGCTGGTCAATGATTGCATTGGCTACTTGCAGCACAGCAGCCCCCACAGTAGATTTCCCCACTCCAAACTGATTCCCGACTGACCGGTAGCTGTCGAGCTTTGCAAGGTTCCACAGGGCTATGGCCACTCGCTTCTCAACTGTGAGGGCTACTCTCATTTTGGTGTCTTTGCGCTTCAGGGCAGGGAACAGAAGTCACAAAGTTCCATGAAAGTGGCCTTACGCATACGAAAGTTTCTCAGCCACTGGGAATCATCCCATACCTGCAACACTATGTGGTCCCACCAGTCTGTGCTTGTTTCCCGGGCCCAGAATCGGCGTTCCACGGCATGAACCTGGCCCAACAGCACCATGATCTCCCGATCGCCACATGCCGTGCTCTCTGTGTCCATGTCCTCATCAGTATAGTAATTGCGCTGTTGTCGCTTCCTCGCCCAGTTTTGCAGGTACTGCACATACTGTTGGATAATGCGCGAGGTATTTACAATGGTCAAAACTGCAGTGGAGATCTGATCGGGCTCCTTGGCTATGGCGGCTGAATGGGTAATCCTGGAAAAAGGGTGCGAAACGTAGGAGAGCAGAGTGGCAGCGGAAGCTGTACTTTGTTTGTTGTAGCCGAACAAAGGCTGAAAATGGTGTCTTCTGTGGCTTTCATGGAGGTGGGAGCCCAGGACAGACAACATGGAGAAGCTCGGAAGCGTGGCAATAGCGGGAGAGCAGAGTTGGCGGCGGAAGCTGTGCTGTTCGGTTCACTGTAGCTGAACAACAGCTGAAAATGGTTGTCTTCAGTGGCTTTCACGGAGGTGGGAGCCCAGGACAGACAACATGGAGAAGCTCGGAAGCATGGCAATAGTGGGAGAGCAGAGTTGGCGGCAGAAGCTGTGCTGCTCGGTTCACGATGGCTGGGAAGAGCTGAGTTGGAGAGGTGGATTCATAGTAGCAGGAGAGCAGCGGTGCACCGTCTGCTGAAAGCAGCATGGCGTCTGCATGCCAAAAAGGTGCGAAACGATTGTCTGCCGTAGCTTTCTGACGACACACACCGAGAAACACCCAAGAGAATGTTTTTGCCCCATCATGCACTGGGAGCTTAACCCAGAATTCCAATGGGCAGCAGGGACTGCGGGAAAGCTACCCACAGTGCACTGCTCTGACATTCGATGCTAGCCTTGGTACTGTGGATGCAATCCACCGAATTCCGTGCTTTAGTGGGGACACAGAAGACTGAATGTATAAAATAGTTTCCGAAAATTCGAATAGAATAATTTCAAAATAATTTCGTACTGTAGACGTACCCTAAGGTCTTTCTAATATTTGTTCTGTATGTAAGTATTAGAGAGCCAACACTTTGACTGACCTCAGGTGGCCATTCTCAGAACTGCCTAAGCAATAAATAATACTAATGACAAAAGGTGACTTGTCGGTGTGGCTGCTGCTTATCCCCCATATCCTTTTTATTGCCAAAGTTGCCTGTGCTTTTCACAGACTTAGTGTCTGTCTGTCTGTCTCTCTCTCTCTTATTTCTGAAAAACACAACTGACATAAACAATCATGAAGCTGACCTTTGTGTATTTTACTTCTTTTAGTATAAATACTCTGAGTATGCAGAGTGCTACCAAGTTATGGCCAAATTCTGGCCTCAAATATTCATGGATGGCTCCTGTTGAAGTCCATGGTAGCTGTCTGCACATATTCTATAGCAGAACATTATGCATAGGTCTTTAACTATGATACGAGTTGTGTTCTGCTATGCTCAGCAGATGGTTTTTATGCTATAGCACTGATTCTTAGGGCCACATTCTAAAGAGACATGCAGCCTGTGCATAGCTCCCATAGGATTTCTTTAGCCATAATTTTAATTAGACTGTTGCTTTCAAATTGTTACCTTACAGTCTGAATTAGGATGGTAGGATCCAGCTCTCAATCAGATGATATATATACAGAAGTTTCATGTATATTATTTGTATAAAACATAAAGGATGATTTTAATCTGAATTCCTTGTCATCAGCATTCCAGAGATCCTGTACAGCTAACCTTCCTAGTCAGATTCTCCCCAGAAATCCACATTTTATTCCTCCATTGGCAAGTCACTTGTAACACTTCCCTCTTCCAAACACTCAAAGTGGATATTTTTCAATAGAAAAAGAGATTGCATTACAAGCATACCCATTGTGTGACATTAAAATTGCCCTTTTGCAATTTCATGTATTTGATAACTTGTGTGTGCACCACTGCTCTCTGCTGGATGGAATCAAACTTGCTCAAGCGTTTGTAACTTATCTTGACCGCTAGAGGCTGCTCTACAAGGTATCAGTCTGGCTGCATTCGAGCTAATGAAGAAACTTCTTTAGCTTTTCTGTTTTATTCATAAGCACCACAATTCAGGAAAGTACATAAGCAAATGAGTAAAGTTAAGCATGTGTAGTTAAGTGCTTTACTGAATTGGGTTTGCAATGAAACAGGAAGCTAAAAATAACACTGAATTCATTATCATAATACCGAAGACCAATGTGTGGTAATGTATGTGCTTTTAGCTCCTGCGTGTGACCAAACAGGAAAGGAAGATGAAGGGCCTGATGTAGGTAAGATGACACCTTTTTATTTAATAGTAATTCACCAGTCAATGCTCTCTGAAGCAGTTATTACTTGGATTACTTTATTCTAAAAGTAATGAATTGCAATGGTACCCAATCATTTTAGTAAGCTCTAATGGTCACCTATTACTTTCCCACTGTGCCAGAGGAGCAACTTAATTGAAAGTACATTACATTGAAGGGACAGATGCAGCTTAAAATTTATAAATATTAATCATAAATATCATCCCACTAAATTAACAAAGGCCATTTAAAAACACTTGACCCATTTGCCTGGTTGGTTTGGCTCAGATCCAGGAAGGGACGTAGGCATTGGAACGCTGAGTATCAGGGCACCTAGAAAATCAGAGAAACAACATTGCAATCCACAAAGCCTAAGTTAGGCACCTCAGTGAATGGAAAGAGCTAGGCACCTGAGAGTGATCCACAAAGCCAGCATGCTAGAGTGGGAGCCGCCTAAGGTACCCAATGGGAGATGCTGACCAGAAGGGTGTGTGTTAAGCCCCGTTCTTCTCAGAGATAGGTGCCAAGACCAGACTGCAGGCTAGCTCTGGTGGTGGTCAACTAACTGGGGGAAGTTAGACAGTCAACCTCTTAAGTGGCTTGCAGAGCTAAAACAAAATGGCCTGTGGGCAGGGGGTGGGGAAGGAGGAGCTCCCTTATAAACTTTAGCCTAGTTAGGGTACTCATCCAGGGTGTGGGAGACCGTCAGTTTAAGTCCGCCTCTGCCTGAATGGGAAACTGGATTTGAATGGGGATCTGCCACCTTCAGGTGAGTGTCCTGACCACTGGGCTTTGGGATATGCTAATGCAGATCTTTTGTGTCGTCTGTTCTGATCCTTCCAACTTTCTGCTTCGTATACTGTTTGATGCTGAACTGCTGTATGCGCTCATGGGAATATGCAGAACCAAGAGAATCATGCTGGGATCCAGAGCTGAGGTCTTGGGGAGCTGAGATAGGGGCACCATTCTCAAGGGAGTTGAGGGGTTGCAGAGAAATCCAAAGAGAAGCACTATTTCAGGGGTGCAGGATATTTAATCTGATATGCTTAGGGGTAAGCCCTCTGCTCAGCCCCCAAAAGGGAGGAATCCTCTCACCCAGGCTGCTGTGTCCCCCACAGACAACCTGCTCCCTGGTTGATCCTCACCCTTGCTGACTGGTCCACTACCAGGCAGGGCCCCTTTGCAGAACTGCTGTGCTCTGCAGGGTGATCATACTCCCCACGCATCCCTCTGGTATCCCACCCCATTGCTTCCAGTGCTATGGGCATCTTCACAGCTGTGGAGTCAGGGGGAGGATTTGCCTCTTGTTGGATAATACTTGATGCTCTGATGTTCCCATCTTAAAGTCAAACCTTGGTGGGGGAAAAGGTGGAACCACATTCTCCTTCTGAGTGGAGGGATTCGCAGCCTCATGGAGTGGGGAGAGGGAAGTCTGCAAATCTCATGGAATCTGAGGATCTGTGGGAAAAGTGGAGCATCCCTCCTATATGCCCCCTGTACATTCCAGGGGATGTTCTTTCTTTCTGGCCTACTTTCTAAGGTCCGGTCTACACCAGGGCCACATGGCTTCCATAAGATCTTTGCTGCCATGGGCCATTCTCTCCCTTTTCCCCGCTACAAGCTGCATGCTAGACCCATCTCCAGCAGTAGTAACTCCCTTTCTCATCTGCCACCCTATTCAATCTATTACTCTATCAGAAACACACCAGGTCCTGAGGAGAACATGCTGCAGTCCATGGCTGCTCCCTGGCTATGCTCTGTCATAAATATAAAGGGAAGGGTAACCACCTTTCTGTATACAGTGCTATAAAATCCCTCCTGGCCAGAGGCAAATCTTGTTACCTGTAAAGGGTTAAGAAGCTCAGCTAACCTGGCTGGCACCTGACTCAAAGGACCAATAAGGAGACCAGATACTTTCAAATATTGGGGGGGGGAGAGGAAGGCTTTTGTTTTGTGCTCTTCGTTTACGTGTTTGTTCTCTCTTGGGACTGAGAGAGGCCAGACAGAAATCCATCTTCTCCAACCCATCCTAATCCAAGTCTCCAATATTGCAACCAGTATATGTAAGCCAGGCAAGGCAGATTAGTTTCTTTTGTTTTATGTAAATTTTCCCTGTGTCAAGAGGGAGGTTTATTCCTGTTTTCTGTAACTTTAAGGTTTTGCCCAGAGGGGGATCCTCTGTGTTTTGAATCTGAATACTGTGTAAAGTATTTTGCATCCTGATTTTACAGAGATGATTTTTACCTTTCTTTTTTTTTTTAATAAAATCCTTCTTTTAAGAACCTGACTGATTTTTCCATTGTTCCAAGATCCAGGGGTTTGGGTCTTTGATGATTTTGTAACAAATTGGTTAGGATATTATTCTCAAGCCTCCCCAGGAAAGGGCGTGTTTAGGGCTTGGGGGGATATTTTGGGGGAAGACGTCTCCAAGTGGGCTCTTTCCCTGTTCTTTGCTTAAAACGCTTGGTGGTGGCAGCATACTGTTCAAGGACAAGGCAAAGTTTGTACCTTGGGGAAGTTTTTAACCTAAGCTGGTAAGAATAAGCGTAGGGGGTCTTTCATGCTGGTCCCCACATCTGTACCCTAGAGTTCAGAGTGGGGAAGGAACCCTGACACGCTCCCTCTCACTGAGCCCCAGCTCCATGTTCTGTCCTGGCTGATGGGCTCTCAGAGGGAGGGAAGCATGCTGTGGTGGTGGTGTTCCCCTTTACCAGGGCAATGGAGGGGACCAATCCCATCCTTAGGTTCGAGAACATGAATATCTTCCTTGTTGCTGCTGCCTGTTAATACCATGGCTGCCCATTCTAGCACAAGTCAAAATTTCTGGGCTTACGGCTCAGCACTGACGGCCTTTCCATGGGGTATATTGATAGGTGACCGTTCTTGTACTGTTCAGCTACTGCCAGACAGGGCACCTGATGTGCAATAGGGTATCAAAGAAGGTGTATCCAATATCCTGGAGGAATCAGATATAGAAGGGCCACGTCTGTCATCAGCAGAAGTAAGACAAGACAAAGTCATTTGTGGAGCAGTGGCACTGGTGCCAGCTGTGCCCTGAAGCTACTGGTGCACAAGCGGCAGTGGGAACCAACACAGTCCGGTTGCTTTCTCAGACATTCAGTCTTCTGTTCTGTCTCTGTCATCGGTGAAATGAAATGTAAAGACACAAGACACCTATTCTCTCCAGTTAACCATCCACTGATTTTCCTGCAGGCTTGGTGCTTGGAATCACTGTGGGATGTACTACAGCAGTTATCTTGGTATCTGCACTCGCCATTTTCCTTCGGAAAATGTAAGACTATGCATTCCATTCAATACAGGTGTTTGGGACTCTGGCTATTGTATGAGATATTGTAAATCCAGTGATTTTTCTCCAATGGGATAAAAGCTAACCAAAAACTCACCTTCACTTTGGAGGTGGGTCGTGGCTCAAGCTCAATCTCTGTTTCCACACTCAGGGAGACTTGCACATGTATTATAAAATGAATTTCAGTGGAAGTTAGCAGGCTAAGTGTCATTGAGGATCTGTCTTTAATTCATTAGGCTACACAGTCTATGGGAATGAGTAGACCTGAGGTGGTATTTCTTGCTCCTATATGTTTCTACTTGTGAAGCAAACCAGTTGAAACAAGGAAAATTGGAACTAATAAATTGCTAGAGTTCAAGCAAAGCTGCTTTGATTCGTACGAAGATCCACATTCATGCTTGCTTTTTTAAAATAAATCAGACTTAATTTACTTTGTTTTGGTGCTTCGAAATAAAATATAGAAGAAGCTGGAAAAACAAGAGTTTTGCAGCAGCTTTATATCTTTAGCCCACATTCATCCCCAGTGTATTTATTTTACCTGTAAACATCTCCATTAACTGACTCCTGAGTGTGCTACTGGCATAACATTCTTAGCCTCACATACTTGTTATAGGAGGTGGAGCAGGCCAAACTTAATGACAACCCATCTTGATTTCAAGGGGAGCTGGATAGGCCCAGTAAAGGTTTCTGTTGGCTTGTATAAAACAATGTGACAAATAGGGGACAGTGTTAAACATATGCATTTTTTGGAAAAGAGAATGCACCTACAATGGAACTGTTGTGCTAATTTAATCTCTCTCTCTCTTAATTGTCCAGAGTGAAGAAATATTCAACCAAAGAAAAGAAGCAAAATAACCCCCCAGCTAATGCAGAAATGTACTAACCAGAAAGAGAAGCCTTCTTATTTCCTTGGATTAATGCAGTGAATTCCTTGATTTGTATCATATGGTTTTGTTATATGAAATATTGTTTATACTTTCTAAAGAACCTATAAAATGCATACTGGGATTTGTACATCCTATTCATCCGGTCCAGTGTATGGGAGAGTTCTTATCCCATTTGAGGGACATGTGTACGAAACTCCATAGCTTAGTGTCAGGATGCACTAGTGGTAACTTAACTCAAAATACTGTATCTCTGAACTAAATCCTGCTTTTAGCTACACAGCTGGAAATGAAGAATAACTCCACTAAGCTTAGTCTAAATTGTTTATGATGTTGTGGGCAACTGGACCATATGTGCATTTAGTGAGTCTGTTCTCCCCCCTTCAGGCACATGCAGAATTTCCATTAATGTTAATTAGAGTTACTTGTGTGGGACAGCAAGACAATGTTCTCCCAAGACTTCTTGTGGCTCAGTAGTGCATTGTATTAGATGCTTTTCAAACTCCTCCTCAGAGAATCTTTACTGAGATGTTAGTTCCAAAATCATCTGCATTATTAAATGGTGCTGTAACACTTAAGTCACCTGCTGTACCTGTGCCAATTGTCCATGTGCAATGCAGAATGCAGCCAAAAAATGAGAGAGAGAGCAAAGGAATGCAAGGCTCAGAAGTACTGGAATGCAACAGGCAATCTTCTGCTCTTTACTGCCCCCATTATTACCATGCTCAGCATTGCATGTTACTGTAGAACAGTGGTTCCCAAACTTGTTCCGCTGCTTGTGCAGGGAAAGCCCCTGGCGGGCCAGGCTGGTTTGTTCACCTGCCGCGTCCGCGGGTTGGGCCGATCGCAGCTCCCAGTGGCCGCGGTTCGCTGCTCCAGGCCAACGGGAGCTGCTGGAAGCGGTGGCCAGTATGTCCCTCAGCCCGTGCAGCTTCCAGGAGCTCCCATTGGCCTGGAGCAGCGAACCGCGGCCACTGGGAGCTGCGATCGGCCGAACCTGCGGATGCAGCAGGTAAACAAACCGGCCCGGCCTGCCAGGGGCTTTCACAAGCGGCGGAACAAGTTTGGGAACCACTGCTGTAGAAAGTCTACTGGGTTTTTTTCTGTAGTACACTTGTATTGATATAATATAAGCTGTCAGATTGCTGAATCATTAAAACATGGGCTTCTATGTTGTCTGCCTACCTGCACTATTTCTTATCACTTAATTGTGACCTTTATGTTACAGAAGCAGGAAGTTTATTTAAAGAAGCCAAATTCTAAGTCAAGTAACTGTTTTTCTTCAAAGTGTAAGGTAAATATATTTGCAGCAAGAGAACAGGCCCCAGAAGGTACAGACGAAGCATCACCTTCTTATCTCTAATGTAAATTAACACACTGCACTTTTTCTAAAATAGAAAACTATTCACAAGACATACTCCTGTGATTAGTTCTTAGAGTAAGCAAGCACCATGGGCTGTACCATCATAAATAAGAGATGGCTTGAATAACTTCTGTCTCACCACATACAAATTTCATTTAGTCTGCTTCACGCTTCCTTTTAAATGTCCAGAGCTATAGTAAATGCATGGGGGCTGAGTGCACGTGGACCTTAAAGACCAAGATGATACCACCTAATACTGGACGGGGCCTACTACTTCAGGTTAATTTGGTAGTTAAGGTTACCCAATACTGTCCCTTATAAGACCCTGTTTTTAGTGGCTTATAACTTTGCCAAACTCTAACCATTTGGGCTGAACATTTTCAGGCTGAATTTTTTGGAAAGCTTCAACAAAAAGAGGTCAGCCATTTCAGAGAATGAGATCAAGTTAAAAAATACAATTTTGATTAAAAAAAATCGTATTCTTATTTACTTCTTTCTTTTCATACTCTGATGTGCCTCATCCCTTTCCTTAAAGCTTCCCTGGTCCCATCAGCAGTCACACCCTCCACCATTGTATTGTATCCAGCTGAAATCTGTTAGGGCTGGATACTGTACAACAACCTATTTCACCATGAGGTCTCCTCAGCTTGATACTGGCTGAACTCCATCTCCTAGGCTCCTGTATATCAGTCATTTGACAGCTACGTCCCTCTGCATGCAAGGAGACAGTGACAGCTCCCTACCATATAACCAAGTGAAGGTCTTTATGCCAAGGCATCTACTTCCTTTCTCCCATTGATCTAAAAAAGTGACCCATGTTGTTAATATATAGCACTAATTACACCTGCAAAACAAGAGCTGTGTTCTATATTCAGGACTGTCAATACTACAATTTACCTATGTTGGAAGAAACAGAGAGCTAGACAAATTTCTGAGTCCAGTTGTATGACGGGTTGCTTGTGATGGTAGAGGAAAAAGCTCAACAGTCCTTGGACTCGCTTCTGGTTTGTCTCATGTTTCTAAAGCTCATGCTTCATCATTTTGGATGGCCACTACAGAGGTGGGTGGGGTGAGCCAGGGCTCAGGTGGTACAGAGCATGCTCTCCTTCAGGTGCTTGGCTGGCTGGTTCTTGCTCACATGATGAGGGTCTAACTGATTGCCATATGTTGTTACAAGGAGGAGGGAGACATTTTTTTTTTCTTAACCTCTGAGGATAGGACAATGGAGTTAAATTGCAGCAAGGGAATTTTAGATTGGACATTAGGAAAAACTTCCTGTCAGGATTGTTAAGCATTGAAATAAATTGCCTAGGGAGGTTGTGGAATCTCCATTATTGGAGACTTTTAAGAGCAGGTTAGACAAACACCTGTCAGGAATGGTCTAGATCAGTGGTGGGCAACATGCGGCCCATCAGGGTAATCTGATTGTGGGCTGCAAGACATTTTGCTGATGTTGACCCTCCGCAGGCATAGCTCCCCACAGCTCCCAGTGGCTGCGTTTCGCCGTTCCCGGCCAATGGGCACTGTGGAAAGCGGCGGCCAGCATGTCCCTGTGGCCTGCCACTCTCATTGGCCGGGAACAGCGAACCGCAGCCACAGGGAGCTGAGGGGAGCCAGGCCTGCGGATGGTCAGTGTCAGCAAAATGTCTTGCGGCCTGCAATCAGATTACCCTGGTGGGCCGCATGCAGCCTTGCCCACCACTGGTCCAGATAATACTTAGTCTTGCCATGAGTGCAGGGAACTGGACTAGATGACCTCTCAAGGTCCCTTCTAGTCCTATGATTCTATGTTGGGTTGAGAAGGAATTTCCCCCCAGCGCAGATTGGCAGAGTCCTTGAGGATTTTTCATCTTCCTCTGCAGCATGGGCATGCAGTACACTTGCTGAGAATATCTAGGTCTCCCTCTTTTACTTGTTTCCCTGCCATTGTACTGTCCTTGGGCATGGGGGTACCTCGGTCCCACCTACTCTCTGCCTGTGGCACATAATAGTGGGCTGTAATATTTTGGACTAATTTTGGTTGTTGGGTTTAATGTGCAGGTGCTCCTGGGCTTAGTGGCTTGTGATATAGAGGTCAGACTAGATGATCTGATGGGCCCTTCTGGCCCTAAACCATGATGATGACTCTATGACAAGCCAGGCCGGGGAACAGCTGATACACACCAGAGCCTGTACCAGCACCTCTGAAACCATCGCTTGGCTCACACCTCCCACAGCGGTGAGCCAGGTGTGCCTGAGAGGGTGGCCGGGGAAGTACTGGCTGGCAGGGCAGCTCGTGTTTCTTCCCTCCTGGGAAACAGTCCACGCCCGCTGAGAGCCCCTTGCGCTGCTTGCCGGGGCTCCTGCACTCTGTCCTCTTCTGCAGGCTTGTGAACCCAGCTCCTCAAAGGGGCTGCCCGTGGCCCGAGCTGCTGCATGCATGCTGCTGCCGGAGCCGCCGCTTCAGGGCCGGGCAACGAACGGGCTGCCACTTCCCTCCGCCCACAGCACCCAGGCTTTTAGTGTCCGGTCATTAGAGCTGACCGGATGCTGCCAGGTTCCCTTTTCGACTGGACTTTCTAGTGGAGAACGGACACCTTGCAACCCTACTCCCGCCCCCGTGTGGGCAGCTGTCCCCCACTGTTAAAAGAATCTGGGCGGAGCTTGGAAGAAGCCCCTCCCCAAAGCCTGTCCGGACGGGAGAGCGGCGCGGAAGGCCCGGCGGGCGGATCGCGCCAGAGCGGACGGGAGGGCGGCGCGGAAGGTCCGGCGGGCGGATCGCGGGAGGGCGGTTGGGTGGGGCGCAGGGCCCAGGGGGGCGGATCGCGGACGGGAGGGAGGGGCGCAAGGCCCGGCGGACGGATCGCGGCAGGGCGGACGGGAGGGCGGCGCGGGAGGCCCGGCGGGCGGATCGCGGCGCGCGGACGGGAGGGCGGCGCGGAAGGCTCGGCGGGCGGATCGTGGCAGGGCGGACGGGAGGGCGGCGCGGAAGGCCCGGCGGGCGGATCGCGGCGCGCGGACGGGAGGGCGGCGCGGAAGGCCTGGCGGGCGGATCGCGGCGCTGGCTCTAAGATGGCTGTTGTGAGTGGGGCGCAGTTGCTGTGAGGAGCCGCCCGCCTGTGCTATGGAGTGCCCGCACCTCGGCTCCAGCGTCTGCATCGCGCCCGCCTCGGCCCGGTTCCCGCAGGGCTCGCCCTCCTCCTGGTGCTGCAGCGGTGAGTGTCCCCGGCGCGGCCCGCACGGCAGGCCCCAGACCCCGCGGCCTAGGCGGCGCCCGCCGGCCCAACCTCCCCTCGGGAGGGAGCCCGGGAGTCACCTCCCCAGCGCAGGCCGGGCTGGCTCCGGGAGGGGGCGCCGGGGGCCCCATTGTTCCCTGCTGCCGCCTGAGCTGGGGGGGTGGGGGCGCTCGCCCGGTGCGGGGCGGGGCGGGGCGGGGGGGGGCGCGGACAACCGGAGAGCCGGTGCCCGGCTCAAGCTCCCCTCCCCCAGCGGGGCAGCTCCCCGCGGGGCTTTAAGCTGCTCCGCCGCCACACGCGCCCCTCAGGCCTAGGGTGGGTGGGTGGCTGGCGGAGTGTCTCGCTGTCCCTCCCTGCAGAGCTTTGTCTGGGCTCTGGGACGGGCAGGGTGTAGCAGACTGAGCTCCTGTGCCGGGCGGGGAGACTGTCTCTCCCCCCCCCCCCCCCTCCCCCGGCTCATGGCTGCTTCTCCTGCCAAGGAATTCCAGGTTTTCTGTTCCTAGCCCCCTTTGTTTGCGCGAGGAGCAAGCAGCACGCTCGTCTCTACCCAGGGGAAGCCGAGCGCAGGGTATGGGAAGAAAGGGGCCTGTGAATCTCGCAGGATCAGTATAAAAGTAGCTGCTTAGCCTGAGAGGCGCTGTCTTATTTTAGAACATTTGTATTTGTCCAGGGTTTTGCACGATGTGGTTTGGATGGGAGTACTGGGGGGTGCGTAACAAAATACCACTTTGTTATGTAGATTGAAGGAGCCAGTAGATCGAGTGGTGAAATCATAAAGTGGAGTGTGATCCTTGTGGAAAAATCTGTACAGTATAAATGAACATTTACATATTCTAGATGGATGGTGCCAGAGCAATATAGGAGTCAACACTGCTCTGCATATTGACTTAATAACACAAATATGTATCTGTGATATTTGTATTATTTCTTCAGTACCATCTGTGTCTGGATATTGTTTGTTCAAAGCTTTCCCCTTGAAGGGTTGCTCTGCCCAAGCTGCTCTAAATTCAACTTGTTTATGGCACCATAATTACTGCTAGTTTTTCAAAAAGATGATCTCTGATGGTAGCTGTCATTTTAGTTTACGTTCTTCTCTGTATTCATTGTCAACATGTTTAGTCTGTTGTGTTTAGCCTTAAAACAAACAGAAAAAACTCCCCAAACCCTTCCGCATTTAGTATATATAGCAATAGGCGCCCGTTTGTAACAAAAACTATGTCTGTGGGCAATGGTGTGGGGAAGTGTCATTTGAGATATTAATTTGTGGAACAATGAAATGTTAATTAAGTCGTCAGTTGTTTCCTTTAATGTGCGAGTGCTGTTTTTTTTTTTGTCCTATTGCATGGATGCTTTAGTGTGGGACAATTCTGCAGCTTGCTTGAGTTCTATGATTGGCATTTCCTGGAGTCAAAGTGGGGTAGTTCTGCTGCTTTCTTTGGTAAAACCAGTTATTTTACTCTTTAAAGCTTTTGCTTTTACACTAGAGTTTGTTTTTCCGTGGAATAATGAAGAGTAATGGTTAGCGAGGGAGACTGCATAAAGGGAAACTTGTTCATTTGTGTATATTTCTTTACCTGGAAATCTAGCCATTATGGTTGGATGTGTCACCTCATGGTATTGACAAAAGGCACTAAGGTTTACCCTTCAAAGAAAGATAACATTACCAAAGCTGAAAATATACTAAGCTGTTAATGCAACTGTTTAACTAAAAAAAGAGCCAGTCTCCCAGACAACATGAAAACGTCAGTGTTGTGGAAGGCCTCATTTCGTACAGAAAGGTGAAGTTTGATCGATAGACGTGCTGTTTTCTGAAAAAAGAAGTTCAGTGATTAGAACAAATTTTCCTTTGTTAGGCAAGTGCATGTCCGCCAAGCTAGCGCTTATGGGAAGATACTGTGCTGGATGCTGAACTGATTTATTACAGTTGGGGGGAGGTGGGAGGGAGTTAAACTCTTTGAGAAACTGACTAGATTTATAATGGTGCTATATTCAGGAGTGCACACCCACTAGTTTCACATTTTTTAATAAAACCTAGAAACAATAACAAAATCCCATATAAATTATTTGGACAGGTAAATCAGAAGTACAGTATTAATTGCTAACAAGTGGATAAAGAAACATTTATAGTTAGTACACTAAATTTAAAGCATTCAGTAAAAACATAAGCCAGTTATCAATTACGTTGAATTCTTCAGTCCCTTCACAGGATTGCTAGATGAAACTATTCTAGTCCATATTTAGTAGTCTGAGTGACATTTCCCATGCAAGCTGCCTATCTTGATAGGCTATTATTTGTTAGTGTTACATGATCTCTGCAGTGGTGCACAGGATACTCTTTCTTATCTACAGGACAGGCCCAACAAAGAAAATAACAGAACGCCACTAGCCATCACCTTCATCCCCCAACTAAAAACTCTCCAATGCATCATCAAGGATCTACAACCTATCCTGAAGGACGACCCATCACTCTCACAGATCTTTGGAGCCAGGCCAGTCCTTGCTTACAGACAGCCCCCCAACCTGAAGCAAATACTCACCAGCAACCACACAACAGAACCACTAACCCAGGAATCTATTCTTACAACAAAGCCCGTTGCCAACTGTGCCCACATATCTATTCAGGGGACACCATCATAATCACATCAGCCACGCTACCAGAGGCTCGTTCACCTGCACATCTACTAATGTGATATATGCCCTCATGTGCCAGCAATGCCCCTCTGCCATGTACATTGGTCAAACTGGACAGTCTCTACGTAAAAGAATCAATGGACACAAATCAGACATCAAGAATTATGACATTCATAAACCAGTTGGAGAACACTTCCATCTCTCTGGTCACTCGATTACAGACCTAAAAGTGGCAATACTTCAACAAAAAAACTTCAAAAACAGACTCCAAGGAGAGACTGCTGAATTGGAATTAATTTGCAAACTGGGTACAATTAACTTAGGCTTGAATAGAGACTGGGAGTGGAGGGTCATTACACAAAGTAAAACTATTTCCCCATGTTTATCCATCCCCGCCCCCCCGGTAGTAGCTCACCTTAAGTGATCACTCTGGTTACAGTGTGTATGGTAACACCCATTGTTTCATGTTCTCTATGTATATAAATCTCCCCACTGTATTTTCCACTGAATGCATCCGATGAAGTGAGCTGTAGCTCACGAAAGCTTATGCTCAAATAAATTGGTTAGTCTCTAAGGTGCCACAAGTACTCCTTCTCTTTTTGCGAATACAGACAAACATGGCTGCTACTCTGAAATCTTTCTTATCTGGTTTCAGAGTAGCAGCAGCCGTGTTAGTCTGTATTCGCAGAAAGAGAAGGAGTACTTGTGGCACCCTAGAGACCCATTTCAGTGACAGTAGCATTTTGAATGATGTGCACAGAAGTCAACTTGTGGTGGGTGGTAATGAATCCCAATTTTCCTTAAGAGCTGTGATGACTCTTTTATATGAAGATTTGCCTGTGGCAGAATTTCTGTGCCATGTACCATTGTTCTCAGCTGTTTTAAGTAGGAATGTGATCAATGCTTTTCTTCCTTCAAAAATGAGAGAATAAAACTTCAGTTACTCCTCATTGTCACCTCTGTTTTTTCTCTTTGTCGCATAAGAAGTGAACCCCGTTAGCAGGAATCTTATTCTTTGCTTGTTCTGCTAAATGGTAATATACCATTCAAAAAGAAAATGGCTTATGTATAATTTCATACGTTGTCAAGACTTAGTGGGACTGGATAAGGCCGGATGAATGGGAGATTTCTTTATTTGTCTTTCGTTGTCCTAAATTGGAGAAAAATATTTAGCCAGGTAATTGTCTTCCCTCCTTTTATCCTGGAATTCGAGTTTCTACGACCTTTAACATGGCCTAAAAGTATCTCCAAAGGATGTGTGATCTGTCCCATTCTGAGTTAGCTGACCTTCCTCTGAAAAGGAGAATGAAGATACTGATATATAGAGAAAAGGAGTACTTGTGGCACCTTAGAGACTAACCAATTTATTTGAGCATGAGCTTTCGTGAGCTACAGCTCACTTCATTGGATGCATACCGTGGAAACTGCAGCAGATATTATATACACACAGAGATCATGAAACAATACCTCCTCCCACCCCACTGTCCTGCTGGTAATAGCTTATCTAAAGTGATCATCCAGTTGGGCCATTTCCAGCACAAATCCAGGTTTTCTCACCCTCCACCCCCCTACACACAAACTCACTCTCCTGCTGGTAATAGCCCATCCAAAGTGACAACTCTCTTCACAATGTGCATGATAATCAAGGTGGGCCATTTCCTGCACAAATCCAGGTTCTCTCACCCCCTCACCCCCCTCCAAAAACCACACACACAAACTCAGTACTCCTTTTCTTTTTGCGAATACAGACTAACACGGCTGTTACTCTGAAACCTGATATATAGAGAATATTTTGGCTGCCTTATGACCCACCAGTGACAACAAAACATTCTGGAATACCTTGGAGAGTGGGTCCTTAATATAAGAAGTGACTTAGAGGTTGGATTGGTTCAGGTACCCTGGATTCGAAGGCCCTCTAAATGTTAGATTGACTGATGCACACGTATTTAATACTTTTTTTATCCCCGAAAAGAGTCTTGATGGCAATGACACTTCATTGTATAATGTGGAGGCATCTCAAAACATTTTCATGAAAAGTGCAATAATATAACAATGCTATCTGCACTACATAGCTGACGTTTGAAAAATAACGTTATCAGAGGCAGGGTGGTTAGGTGGAAGGTGTGCACCAGGCTGAAGAGGTGTATTGGCCTTGAAGCTAACAGTCTGTTTGCTAACAGCTCCCTTTGAAGCTAACAATCAAGATTCCTTTGGAGGTCTCTTGATTGATGATGGTGAACTGTGAGAATAATAAAAGGCAGTATTTGTGAATACACTCAGCTAAATCTGGAGTCTTCTGCTCCAAATCAAAGAATAAGGGCCTGTGCCCATTCCTAGACAGCACCTAGAACTTTAATCACAAATAACATGGTAGTATAGTTCAGAAACTGGAGAGTTTAAGTTCCACTCTTTAAAACATAGAAAGCCATTCCCCCAGATTATTATTTGAAGCCTGGTAGTGTGTTCTGTGGAGGAAGAAATACAAAAGGCAGCATGTTCCTTGCTTTGTGGAGTTTGCAATCTAAATAAATGGACAACACACAGTGCATTGTGAGACACCCACAGGGAAGTTCTATCTTAAGATTTTTTTTGATTGCTTAGAGCAATGGGTCAGTGGGTCTTGTGAAAGAACATGAAAGGAAGAAATGAGATAAATCATTAGGAAAGGCAGAAATTGTGGAGAAACATGTTGAAAATCCCTTCTAATCAGTACTGTCACATGAAATATTGTTTGCAGATTTCTGCTACTTCCAATTAGAGCTAAATGTTTCCATGCATTTTATTTTCTGTAATTTCTGCTGGGTTTAGGATATTGGCGATAGTCCCAGGCAAAACCAGTTAAATTTATGACATGCCACACTCTCAGGACTCTTGTGCAAACCATGTAATTAAAAAAAGAATTCTCAACAGCTCAGATGTGGTATTTTCCTTTCACTTTTTCACAGACTCACTCTTGTAGCCGCAGCCAACCGTATCTCACCTATCACAGCACACTTCTAAGCAGACCTGTGCAAGCTTGAAGGGTCTTGCCAACTTTTTTGGAATGGAGAAGACAAATTGATGCTTTGTGCAGTGTGAAATTGTAAAATGTTCCTCTAGAAAAACTCATGACAGCTAGGATTGTCTCTGCTTAAATATTCAGTACTTGTAAGAGGAAATGGTTGCACTTCAAATATGCTTAAAACCTCCACTACTTCAGATCACTGTCAGCTGAATACCTGGTTTTAAAAATAACACACATGGTTGTTTTTTATTAAGTATTGAAGGATTCCTTTGGCTGTAGAACTGTATTTCTTGCAGAAGTTCCTTGCATAATGACAGGTTTCAGAGTAACAGCCGTGTTAGTCTGTATTCGCAAAAAGAAAAGGAGTACTTGTGGCACCTTAGAGACTAACCAATTTATTTGAGCATGAGCTTTCGTGAGCTACAGCTCACTTCATCGGATGCATACCGTGGAAACTGCAGCAGACTTTATATACACACAGAGATCATAAAACAATACCTCCTCCCACCCCACTCCTGCTGGTAATAGCTTATCTTATAAGCTTCCACGGTATGCATCCGATGAAGTGAGCTGTAGCTCACGAAAGCTCATGCTCAAATAAATTGGTTAGTCTCTAAGGTGCCACAAGTACTCCTTTTCTTTTTGCAGAAGTTCAATATATTTACTTGGAACTTGTGTTATCTTTGCATGGTAGCTTGCGATACAGTAAAAGCTGCAACCAGCATTTGCTCAGAGCCTCATATTGTGATGTCCACAGATGTCTGTTGGATTTTAAAAAGTAGAAGAGAGAGAGCTAGCGCTTGGGTAAATAATTTTGGCCTACTGAAATATGATTAGAGTGGAAATCCAAATGCTGAAATAGGAGACTCTTTTTCTACCCAGTTAAAACAACTTTACAAAATGGCATTGCTAATCCGCTGTCTTCCAAACTTTTATTTATATATGAGTCCAAATGAGTTCAATGCAAGTGGGAGAATGTTCAGGGATAGGAGTTTATTGGGTCTGACTGACTGCTGGTTATGTTTTTCCTTACATAAACCAGTTACACTGTTCTCTATTCATTTAGGTAGGTAGCAGCATCCTGCCACACTATTTTTTTTGGCATTGCAATCTTGGACTGTAGTAAGCAGTGCCAAGACAAATATGCTGTAAAAGTACATGTACACAGACTTTAACCTTCAGGTCAGCTCCATCTCCTTTCTTCTCCATCCCCATCAGTACTAGACTCTGTCATAGTTCATAATAAGGAGAGAGCAAAGTTCTAATTTTCTTTCATTCTTCCTATAATAGGGGAAAAAAACCCAGTGACTCATGTATAGAGAAAGAACCCACTCCATAGTAAGACCCTGATTCTTTAGTCAGTTTGAGATGGCCCCAGCCCTTTATGTCCCCATAGAGTCTCATTGAATTCAGTGACATTGTGAGGATATGAGTCTGTGTGCATGAGGATTTGTTTGTAGGATTAGGGTTGCAACCAAGTTCCATTCTGTTATTTTGTCCTTTAACTTTGGCTTGGAAAATTGGTTTGGCCTAAAAATTACTAGCCTTACTCTGAAATCAAAGGAGAGAGCTTCTTTGCAAAAACATTTTTAGACTTGTTTGAGTTAAAGGTCACTTAAATCAAATTTCAAAGCCCAGTAGTGTTTTTTTAAATAATCTAATGTTTTTTTGGGTCCTTCAGCTCAAGAATGGCTTGTAAATAACCCTTCAAACTTTGTATATTGATAAATCTCCTTAAAAGCTCATGGACCAGCTGTCTCTGAAGAAAATAGGTTCTAATTAAGCAAAGCTCATTAATGTTTTGTGCTATTTAGTTTTGGACCCAATCTTGCTTCCATTAAACCAAATGGAAGTGTTTAGATGTTTAATGGATGGACAGTCCCTTCATATCTGTCAGCAGGTTGCCCTTTATTGGTTAGTTCAGCCTAGAAAGAAAGTAAGGAATTTTTAGAGGTATTGGTTAGCAGAGATCTTCCTTCGGCACTAGTAGTAGAGACCTGTGTTTTTCAGAGCTGAAGGATCAGAGTTCCAATCTCGGCACAGCAGGCATGTGCTTTATGGAGGGGAGAGAATTCTTTTACATTTAATGTGGCAACCCCACACTCCCAATATAATGTTGATTTTGATTCCTTTTCCAATTTCAAAAAAAGAACTTAATGTTTTCAAATATTTAGAGCTATGTCTTGTTGGATTACATTGAGTAAATACTATTTGAAATTAATATATCTTGAAATGACTTCTCTATGAAATGTTTGTGTTTGTACTACCTCAGTCTGCCCCAAAAAATCATATTGCACCACAAAATATGAAACAGCTTTTTAACCTGGGCTATTGCATGATACAGTCTTCAAGGACGGGAATAGATGTTAAAGGTGCTGCTATTATTTGGACACTAGATGTGTTTCTATGTCAGGGAAGTTGTCTGGGAAGAGAACATGGCAGTGAAGAATACTGGTATATATCTGAATTCACCAGGGAAACTTCTGAAAAGTGAAAAAAAATTCCAGGATCTAGTTAAATCTCTTTCTGCTGGATGTTTCCAAAAGGCCCCTTTGGCGTAGGAAGAAATGTGGACAAGGAGGTTTAGCAGAGGCATATAAACTGAGGCAGTATAAACAAGTCATTGTATGAAATTTTAGTTTTTACTGACTTTACTAGTGCTTGTTATATAGCTTTTCGAAAAACTAGGCAAATATCTAGATGACTTGATGTACCCCCTGGAAAAGTTCTGCGTACCCCCAGGGGTATGTGTACCCCTGGTTGAGAACCACTGATATAGAAGTATAGATGACTTGCAAAGCAAAGATACATAGCCCACCACTATAGCACAGTGAATCATGCAGATTGGAATCAATCTAATTACAATTTGTCTAATTATAATTAGGCTAATAAAGCTCACGCACCTTTCCTGCACCCTTCAAGATGGTGGAAAAGCACAAGATAATTGCAAAGTATTATTAGTCTGTTTTTTAGATGGGGTAGTTAGGGTTTAGCTAGGTTCAGTAACTCAGTTGAAAGGTGTTGTGGTTTAGGCAGGAGCTGTGGAACTTTCCACTGTGAGTCCGAGTCTTGGGTCTGAAACTTAAGTTCAAGCAGTTCTATCCTTCTTTACCAGTATTTGGAATGAAGGTAGGTTAGGCCTTGGGGAGCCGTGGTTAACTTGACTGACACAAATAATTTAATTTTAGTAATCTGGTGCCATTTCACTTCACATTTATTTGTCTTCATTCATCTGTGCAAAAAATGTTTAGAAAAACAAAACAAATAAATGACTTCCCTCTCCCCACTAAAGCAAATGCCAAGTGGTTTCCAAAACCAACTCCCTCAGTTTTGGAAACCAGCTAAGGGTTTTGTGTTTTGTTTATGTTCTGAGATTATTAGGGGAAACTGTTTTCATTTAGGTTTCAGAGTAACAGCCGTGTTAGTCTGTATTCGCAAAAAGAAAAGGAGTACTTGTGGCACCTTAGAGACTAACCAATTTATTTGAGCATGAGCTTTCGTGAGCTACAGCTCACTTCATCGGATGCATACCGTGGAAACTGCAGCAGACTTTATATATACACAGAGAATATGAAACAATACCTCCTCCCACCCCACTGTCCTGCTGGTAATAGCTTATCTATTTGTTTTCATTTAGGTCAGAGTAGAGGCTTTTGTGTTGTGATGGAATACGCATTACTTTATACTTGATATTGATAATTTGCTTACTATGGGGGCAGCGTAAGCCTTGGTATCCTTAATGAGTAATTTCCTTGCTTGTAAGTGGGGATTTTATTTTGTTTTTGTTTTGTAAATGATATGATAGATGAGTATGCTTATCGCTCAGCAGTCTTAAATAGTTTGTAAAACAAATTCTCTTTTCTAAAACTTTACTCTTTTGAGACCATCTATTAAATCTGGATTTCTACAAATATGGCTGTGAAATTTCTCTTAAAAATTTTTTGTTACCCATTTGGATCTAGTCAAAATAGTGACAGGTAACGTATCTAAATAAGGCAGTTTCACAGAAGGTGGATAATCTTTCTAGAATATTGCAAATTGATACTGATTTACCTTTCCTGTAAAATATCTCAATGCTCTCTGAGGCCCTGCAGCTACACTAGATCTGCACAGACAGGCCCTTGTGCCTCGGCTGAGCCACATTTACACTTTGTGTAGATGCAAGTGTTTGCTCAGGCAGATCAGATTGCAGGATCTGGGTCTTAGATGGCTAATGACAACTGCTTTGTCTACACTAGCACTTTTGTCAGTAAAATTTTGGCAGTCAGGGGTGTGAAAAAAAACACATCTCCCGCTGACATGGTTACCGCTGCTTGTTGGGAGTGGGCATAGAGTGGCTGCACATGAGACCTTTCAGCGGTGTAGCTGCAGTGGTTCAGCTGTGCTGCTGTAAGGTCCGTAGTGTAGACGTAGCCTTACTTTTCTGCTTTCATTTGGTAAGTAACATATTTTACTCAGGTGGACTCTTGAAACTCACTTCCTGTATCTTGTTCACTCGGAATGTTTTGATGACTTCCTTTTTGTCGGGCAGGCAGAATAGAAGGGCATGGTCTGCAATAAATAGGCTAAAAGAAAAGGAGTACTTGTGGCACCTTAGAGACTAACCAATTTATTTGAGCATGAGCTTTCGTGAGCTACAGCTCACTTCATCGGATGCATGCTCACTTCATCGGATGCATATGCATCCGATGAAGTGAGCTGTAGCTCACGAAAGCTCATGCTCAAATAAATTGGTTAGTCTCTAAGGTGCCACAAGTACTCCTTTTCTTTTTGCGAATACAGACTAACACGGCTGTTACTCTGAAACCTGTCATTATGCAAGGCACTGCATTTAGCCGTATGGAGTGCTAAATCTATCAACTGCATGAAAAAACTTGTACAGATACAGACAGACATCATCTTCCTTTCCAAATGCAAACAGATGGACATCGTACCAAAAGGACTGAAGGTAAAAAATCCATTACAATCTAGGCAGTTTCCACAGTATGCATCCGATGAAGTGAGCTGTAGCTCACGAAAGCTCATGCTCAAATAAATTGGTTAGTCTCTAAGGTGCCACAAGTACTCCTTTTCTTTTTGCGATTACAGGCTAACACGGCTGTTACTCTGAAACCAATAAATAGGCTGTTAGAATCTCCCCCCAAATACGTTGTGACCTCAGACTACTCGGGGATTCAGAGGATTCCTCTCTTTAAGAGATAGGTAGGATCTTGAGAATTGCAATGCAATCTGTTCTGGTTTTCCTTGGCCTCCCTCTGAAATTGTCTGTGTCTGATTTGTTTGTCTTGTGTTTATTGTTTTTATATTGGTGTAAAGTCTTTTTTTAGGTGTATGCTACTATATTCTGTATTCTATAATATTTGTCTCCCTTACAAGGCTTGATTTTTAAACAAAATTTTTTTTTGCAAATGTACGTACTCTTTTTATTTTCAAGAATGGTTAACGTGTCATTTAAGTAAATGTTTGCACTAGTAAGAATTAAACAGCAACAAAACCCTCAGATATTGATTATTCAAAATGTGACAAACTGAGATTAAATAACAGTTTTTGAAGTAAAATCATATATGATATAGTTTGCTAGATTAAACTAATGGTGGGGAAAAATGCACTAATTATTTTCTGATGGAATTGCCTAAAAATATGGCATCTCTGTAAACTGAAAACTAAACTTTTCGCTCTTATTAAAGAAGCATCCTTGTGTAATGTTAGTTATGTTTCAGTAACCTTTTTTTCTCCACAGCCCCTGACAAAAAAGCCAGAATTGACTGACTGCCCTACTTTTAGCAGTGTCTAATTTTTGTTTGGCCTGGTTCTCTGTTCTTTGTTTAACCACTTCCTCAGGAACTAGTACCTCTGTTTAGCCTGAGTTAGAAGTTATAGCGTAATTACAGTTTTTTTTCCTACCTGAGTGTCTGCTCGTCCAGTATCTGTTTAAAGAATACAAACAAATATGGAACTTGCTGCATGTTTCCATTACCAGGTTTTTCAATTGCTTACATCATCAAAAGGTATCAGGGCTGCAGCCATTACAGTTGAGTGCAATTTAGGAAGTGAATTGTAAACAGTAGAAAGTTATCTGTTGTTCTCTGATGAGCACGCTTCAATGCTAGCATGTTTCTAGCACTTTAATTACCTTATATTATTTATTCTTGGGGAATGAGTGTTTACTTCCCATCATGTTACTTTTGAATTCTTATTCAGCAGTTGTTTGGCAGTTCTATGCTCAGTTTGATGTTTCCAAAATAAGTTGACTTAGGCCAGCCAGGAAAGTTCTTGCATTAGACTAAGCATTGCTTTTACTTGCAATGACAAGTAGCAAATATCAGGACATACTGCAAATGTACTGTCGTGTATTAGTGTCTGCAGGAGTATAGTGAGAGCAGAAAAACAAAATGTGGCCCCAGCTCTTTTTCTGACTTCATCATTGCTTTTCTTTGTTTTTGATGCTTAAGGCAGATGGCAGAAGAAATGAAACTGGCTTTTTCACTGGTTTATGGTGAGGGTGGGAGGGTTACTGTAATTCTGAAAACCCCATTCGCAATCTGTAATTTTAAGTGAAGTTTCGACCAGCCAGGGACTTGATATAAACTACAATATATTGTTATGCATCTCTTTGTCATGTGAGAGCATGTGCCATGAAAAGAACAGTTAACTTATTTTTGTACAGAGTGATAAACTCTGAGAAACTAGATTCCTTGGAAGAATATTCCTTTGACAGTTGAGACATTAATTTGCCTTCTTTCCTTCTCTTCTCCTTTCCCTGGTAAATCGGTGTTAACGAAACATTTTAAACAGTCTAATTAAAAATCACTTCCTATCTGTGAGATTTCACTTTGGCCCTAGATCCTGCAGGGAGCTCAGGGGAGGCTCAACTTGTGCCCATGCAGAGCCCCGTTGGGGCATTGGTAAGATGACGACATAGTTTAGGTTCACATGGAAAGTTCTGCAAAGGTTCAGGGATCCATCGGCAATGATGCTTACTGACGGACTGACTCTGTAAATATTATCTGAGATATCCTCTTACTAGATCTTTGGTTGTCCAGAGGGTCTTACAGGAACAACAGGTAGATGAGACTTGAATTTCTGATAGCAGTAATAAGCAGGATAATTAAAAGGAAAATACCAAACGAAAACCCCAACCTCGTCTGGCTTTCTTGATGCATCAAAAATAAGCAAAGCCATCTCCTGCCCCCTCCCCCTTTTTTTTTCTTTTCTTTTTTACTTTTACAGATGATTTAGCTCAGAGGTCTGTGGACCACCAGTGGTCCGGAAGCTCCATTCAGGTGGTCCTAAGATAGTTCCCTCTAAGGTGCATGCCTGGGCGGCCGCATAAGAGAGAGTAAAGGGCCACCCACCTAATTAGTGGAGCCGCGCAGGCATGACTACACAAATTAGGTGCCTGGACTCAGGAGAAGACGCACATGTAAGGTGAGGTAGTTGCCTTGGGAGGAATAGGGGGTAGATGGGAGGGGGCAGTGGGGTAAGAAGAGGGGGTGGGGAGAATATGGGATGTGGAGGGCTCTGACGGCCAGAGAAAGAGGCAACTTTCCCCAGCTCCAGGGCTGCAGCTGTTGAGGAAAGATGGCCTTCCTTCCCAGCCGCAGCTCTGTGGCTGCCGCGGCGGGGAAGAGGGGGCACATCCATCACATTAGAAAGTTGTGTGCTTTTATTTGTAGAACAAAAGAAGTTGTTTAAGTTTTTTTTGATATAGCGCTTTTATCCAAAGTGCTTTACAATAGTTAGTTAACGATACAAACAACATTTGGAAAGATCATTAAGTGATCCGCCGAGACCATCAGCAATTTTCAAGTGGTCCGTGGAAAATTTTTTTGAGAACCACTGTTTTAATTTCAGCCAGGGATGACCAAGTTATCATTTTTAAATTGCAACATTTTCCCACTACACTTCCTCTTTGAGTTTTGCATAAATATTGATGCTGGATTACTTTTGCAGATTAGAAACTCTCCACAAACAACATGCACTCATACTTACTCTGCTTTAGGCCTGCTTCTTGCAGCTGGGTCTGGGCAGGCAGTCATCTATGAACATCCCCATAGTGATTATAACTCAAATATTGCGACATCAAGCCATTGCATGAGACCTAGAAAATGATGTTTACAGCTACATTTTAAAGCAGCATATAATGTTTAACTTGCCAACTCCTAGTGAAGTTGTTTAGGGTGGGGTTTGTGGCTAAATTCCTACCCAGTACTTTGAAAATTTCCTCATAACACTTTTTCCCTTTCTCTTCCTCATGCAAAACAGCTTTCATTTCAATTGCTCAACCGGAGTTGATAGCATCCACTTTGTTAAATTCAAAACAGATGCTCATTTTAAGATGTGTATAGTCAAAAATAAGTGATTTGGGTGGGTATCTTGGCTTTTTAAATCCTGGAAGTCTTCACTAGATTTAGAAGATTAATTCTGTAAAATTGTAGCATTCTGCTTGGAGGTGTTTTTGGGACGCTTCTGTCCGTCTGACTTTATCATGAGTGTAAATATTAGCACTTATTTCAGCATTAACAGACCCCATGCTAAGTGTAAAATTATTTGTATGTGCTTCAGCTGCCAACATTGCTTCCATGTATGCTTGTAGCTACTCCAGTTGCATGAGGTAGTCTCCCTTCTTGTAGGTGGATACTCCTTTCAAGAGTGCCAGTCAAAGGAAACTATGGCAACATATGAATTAATAAAATACTAATTGGCATCATTAAAATCCAGAACAAGTAGTAATATTTATATATAAATCCATCAGGGTGCTGGAAATAGATTGGAAAATAATCATGAACCCAGTTAAATATAGAAACATTCAAATGAAGGTTAAAAGGAAAGAGATTAGAAGAAAAGATAATCAATATGGAGTGAACAGCCGTTGTTCTAAAATCCATTTGGGGAGGGGAGATCTGTAAGGCACTGAAGTTGGAGGGAAGGAAGGAAATGAGATGGGTTTCAGAGGGTAATGAATGCCACACTGTTTAGCCCACCATAGCAAAAGTGCAATCAGCTCTGACTTCAGTAGTAGAAGTGGGATCCTTTCAACAGCATGTGTGAGCAGAGGTGTCTGTTAGTACAAGGTTCAAGAAGCAGGACTCAAGGGTTGCCAGAGCCAACTCCATTAAGGACTTTAACAACCAGTAATTCAAATAGTCTATCTGTTACTGTACAGACAGGCAAAGTAAAGAAGGTAAGAGTCTAGCAGACCTGGATTCTAATCTCAGCTCTGCCAGCTACCTGTAGTGTGACGTTGGCCAAGTCACTTGACCTCTGTTTCTGAGAAATGAGGCTAGTACTTTATACAATGCTTTGAGCTCCTCAGATGGAAGGCCCTGCGCAAGTGCAGAGTTCTGTTTGATGGGAAATTTCCATCAAAATGAAACTGATTAAAGACTTAATGTATAAATTTAACATTTTTAGTGAAGTTTTGTTTTCCCACCACTATTAATCATTTCCCAGCCTTTTGGTTTGCAGCTCTCTTCTCCCTACTTACCTCCTCAAGTCTTTGTAGATCTGATAGTAGAGGAGAATCTTGGCCTGGTTTCATAGGCTTGATTAGTTTATCCTGTGACACGTCATGCATCATGCAATACAGCTGCTATTTCACATTTTTCCCTGTGAGCTGCTACTCCGTTTCCGCTCAAGGGCTGCTGCTGGAGTCTGCCCAACTTGTCTTGCTGTGTTGCCAGTCTCATGTGCCAGACAGTCAAGTTTCTGAGAAAGATGAATTAAGGACATTTTTCTTAGCAAAACAGAGCAGTGGGTCGGTATTAGACAGTATGGGGTAAAAAATGGGGGATGTGAAAGCAATTCTGATGGTGCTTCCAAATATTTTTAACATTATTCTCTACATGCAACTTTCCCTGGAAGCTCAGTACTGTAGTCCCCCCTCCCAGAGTCTTGTCAACGCCAGGTATATAGGTATAATTATACTGTTAATATACACTGGTCTTTCTCCCTGTATGGACGCTCTTATCTTATACAGTACCAGTGGCTTTTTTTGTTATTTAGCTTGTACTGACCTAAGCGAGACTGAAAACAGGCCACTGTTTTTCCAAATAAACAGTATTTTTACACTAATTGTACAAAAAGTGTCCATATGGGGAGTCACATTAGTGTAACTACTGCTGTATATCTGTGTATACCAGTATATTTACCAGTAACTCTGGTAAATTTACCTGTGTAGTCAAGCCCTCAACTATTTTATAAAGCATGAAAGAGTGGATATTGGAAACCGTTCAGCGATCTTAATATCAGTCCCTACTCAACCAGCTTCTAGACTTCATTAATTACTGGCTGAACTTCATACTCATCCCAGAGTGTTGCTCTTGTTATGCCAATGTTTTATGGCTTTTTCTTTACCTCTATTCCATTGTTAAGGAGCTGTTTCCTCATATCCAGGTTGTGAAGTAAAGTCTGTGGTAGCCATGGCCTTAGGTTATTTCTACTCCCTGTGATTTGCAAGGCAGACAATTCGAGTTCATTACGTACCCATAACACCATATATCAAATGCTTCCATGGGTACTGCATCACACAGGGGTTCTTATCTTGGCACTTTAAAAGGGCTGTTTCCTGTTTGTCTCCTGTTCTTCCTGATCCTTTTTTCTTTGTGTATGTGTGTCTGAGTTAATGCGGTAGATTCTTTAAACAAAACTATTCGTAGTGTATGCGTAACGTGCCTCAGGTGGCACGTGGCCAGGATTCATCGCCGGATTTGGTCCACTGGTTGAATCATTAGCTTCCCCGGCCTGGGCTGGGTACTGATGGAGAGCGCGACATAAACGCTGATCCATGCCCCCCACAAAACTGTTAATTTGAGGCTTTGTTTGTATGCAACACATACACTGAAATTTTCTATGGTCAAAGCCCACAACTCTATGCTGTAAGGCAGTAGGGTCTTTTGTCTCTGATGTTCTTGCTTCATTGGAATACACTGGAGAGCTGTGTGAAGTAAGATGTCTTACAAGATCCATAAGTGCTCCCAGAAGAAAGAACATGAGGGTGAGGCGGGGTGGGGGCGGGGGGCCCTTGATGAGCATGCACCCATCAGCCTGCATAGAACAGAATGATTAAGGTTTGGTAAGTGTTACTCATCAGGATGGGACACAGAAACTGTGGTTGTAGCTCACGAAAGCTTATGCTCAAATAAATTGGTTAGTCTCTAAGGTGCCACAAGTCCTCCTTTTCTTTTTGAGAAACTGGAAGGAACTTTTACAATCTGAACCTTTCTTCTGAATGGTCTTAACTACACAGGATTTCAGTGTGAAACTCACTGGAATAAGTCTATACATTGGGTGTTAGATTGCTTCTTGGGGAAGAGTCCATTGCTCTTTTTTTAGAGGAACAGCCGTGTTAGTCTGTATTCGCAAAAAGAAAAGGAGTACTTGTGGCACCTTAGAGACTAACCAATTTATTTGAGCATGAGCTTTCGTGAGCTACAGCTCACTTCATCAGATGTGTACCGTGGAAACTGCAGCAGACTTTATATACACACAGAGAATATGAAACAATACCTCCTCCCACCCCACTGTCCTGCTGGTAATAGCTTATCTAAAGTGATCAACAGGTGGGCCATTTCCAGCACAAATCCAGGTTTTCTCACCCTCCACCCCCCCACACAAATTCACTCTCCTGCTGGTGCTAGCCCATCCAAAGTGACAACTCTTTACATAATCAAGTCGGGCTATTTCCTGCATAGATCCAGGTTTTCTCACATCCGAGAAAACTCTCTCTCAAAAACATCTCACTGATGAAGTGAGCTGTAGCTCACGAAAGCTCATGCTCAAATAAATTGGTTAGTCTCTAAGGTGCCACAAGTACTCCTTTTCTTTTTGCTCTTTTTTTGTTTGCAAAGTGCTTTGATTGCTTTGGGTGCTATATAAATAATTAACTAGTATTCAGGTTTCACTTGTAGTGATTACACTGTAGAAGACAGCATTTTCCCTCCGTTATGTAATCGAATGTATAGTTTCAACATTTCCAAGCAAGCTGATGGTGATGTACAATGGCAGATTACTCACTGTTTGAGCCAGCGTTGTGGCAGCACAGATTTATTTCCCCCTCTTTCAGATACTAACATCATCTTTTTCTGAAGGCCATTCTAAAAATACAGCAAAACGGCGCAGTTGGTAACTGCTGTAGCGGACACTTTAGTTCAAGAGCAGCCAAGGTTCCTGAGCTTGTCTAATGACTAAGGGAGGTGAATACTACTAATTAAGCTTTTTGCTCAGTTACAAGTCTTAAGCTGTTTGTAGGACATAACTCTCTTCTAGATGCACTTTTGCAAAATGCTTTTGTTCCCTGTATTTTTAAAGTAGCATTTAAAAAAGTCAATGGCAACAGTGAATACAGGCATAAGAAAAATAGCCCAAATAATTGTTTCTCTTCTCCCTCCTCCCCCCTTCTGTTGAATATATGGTACTTTCTGTGACTTAAGAATCCCAGTGAATAAAGTCTACTTTGACATCCAGCTAGATCTGTAGCTCTTTGCTTTGGAAGTTGGATGATAGCCTAAAAACCCTTCTAACAAGTGTGTTGTAGGAATTGTCAAGCAGCAGAGAATCTGTTTCTCCACCCTCAGTACTATGTTTTGTCAACTGCAGACAGCAATCCCCCTCTGGTACAACTGTCCTCTACCATCCTTCTATTTGAGGGGCAATTGTTGAGGTTTTATAATTTACATGGACTGAGGAGGGATTTGTCATGAGCCTGTGCTTTTATAAGGACCAGTCTTGTTTTTTTGCACTTGAAAAACACTTTTTCCTTCCTATTTATTTTTTAATTTGAAATACAAACCAACACAGTCCTGCTCCATTCTGTCCTATCTGTTGTGTACCAGTATCATCTATGGGATCAGAACATCTTTAGAAATGGGATGTGAAATCTTCTGCTGTAGAGCCACAAAAATATCAGAAGGTCCCATGTAAACAGTTGTTCTTTAAAACAAAACAAAAAAGTGAAAATGTAGGTTACGTATTACTCTACAAGTTCTATAGCAGCACAGCATCTGCATCTACATTGGGAGGGTAGGTAAGAGGTTAGGTTGATCTAACCCAGCACTCTCAGTGCAAAATGTTCATAGCCTGGAGAGACATAGCGAGGTCCATCTAAGTTTTAAGTGTAGACTGGGTCTTAGTAACAATAGTATATTTTAAAAATGAATCTTGAGGGCTTTCCTCCACCATACCCACTCAAACGACTTTTGCCTTCCTCTGCAGCATGGGGCATGGGTCACTTGCAGGCTTAAACTAGTGTAAATGGTGGAGTCTTTGTAACCTGAAGTCTTTAAACCATGATTTGACTTCGGTATCTCAGCCAGATGTTAGGGGTCTATTACACGAGCAGGTGGTGAGGTTCTGTGGCCTGCAATGTGCAGGAGGTCAGCTAGATGATCAGGATGGTCCCTTCTGACCTTAAGTCTGAGTCAGTGGTCCCCAAACTTTTTCAGTTCTGCCCCTCCCCTCCTTCCCCCCCTTTACCCAGTCCACACACCCCCAGGAGCCAGGCCGGGGTATAGAGGGGTGAGTGGGGCAGGACAGGGGAGAGGGAGCCATGCTTTTAGTGTCTGGGCTGCTGGAACTGGGGCTGGGACTGGAGCAGAACTGGGGCCAGGAGCGGAGTGGTTTTTCCTCTCCGCCCCCCCGGGGGCCTGGTCCGGGCCTGCCATGGCCCCCTGCACATTCCACTGTGCTCCCCTAGAGTGGCGCGCCCCACAGTTTGGGGACCACTGGTCTGAGTCTATGAGAGAACAATTTGAAATAGTCACTGTCAAATACTGCAGATTTAAAATAAGTTTTACAACATATGAATAGGAGTGCTTTTTTTCCATAGTGATTGTATTCGAGATTTTACATTTAAATATTCCTGTGAGGGGTTGTGAATTTACCACACAACAGCATTGTGCTTATGAATCTGAAAATGAACATTCTCTTAAGAAGTGAAACTGCCCTGTCTACTTTTATCTTCCTACCTGGGTGAAATTATAAAAGGAATCACACTATTAATGGTGAAAAGTCAGTTATTTAAATTTTTGGAGTTCTAAATTTAGGATGGAGTTAGGAGTTTTATTGTAAAATATGGCTGTTTTGGCCCTTTAAAGGTTGGTAAAATTTTTGGGCTTAAACTTTTCTCCCCATAAGCAAAACTGCATTTCAATATTAGACATTATATTCGCAGATATAGTGAAGAGTACATTTACTAACTGTTGTGAGTCTGAGACTTGACACTAATATAGTACAAGAGCTGAATGTGCAGAAGTTCCTATTCTAACGTGTGAGAGCACAGATTTGCAACTTGCATTCAAAGATGACCTGTATTCTTTGTGTTCTAATGCACATTCTTTGGAGTTCCTGTGGGAGTTCTGTACTCTTGGTGTCAGTGGAGACCATTCCATTATAAGTTTTGCAACAGAGTTGATGTCTATTTTAAGAAACAGCCTGGAAAAATACATGTGGCTATGAGCAATGAAACATCTATCTGTTACCCGGTGAAGACATTAGTATTCAGATTCTTCAAGAGATCACAGCCAGGTCTTTCTGTATGGTCCTTTAAACATTTGGAGCATGGACAAAGGCAGATCGATATCTTCAGTTAATTTACCCTATTACCTAAATTGAGGCATTTCCCCCTGGACCTCCTACGCTTCTCATTGCTCTCTTCAGGGGTGGCATACTTTGAAGGCTGGTTAATATTGTGGCTGGTTGAGGAGAGCTATAAATGTGTGCTCAATGGTTGTGGGTCCTAGTGGATAGTAGGAAAGGGCACTCGCTAGGATCTATGGCAGGGTGTATGTGTAAAGATCTTATGCAAGTATTGAGACACCCTAAGAACTGTAGCTTTTTTTAACCAGAACACTGAACTTTCCCTTCTGTGCTCTAGATTGGACTATAAAACAGAGTCCTTTCACGTGTCCACCATTTTGATCCAGCACATGACTGACAGGTTAAAATGTTATAGTTAAGACCTGCAGCAGCACTTGCATACAGAAATGAGCATTCAGAAAGGCATATGTTAACACACTGTATAGCTTAATGTAGTCTACTTACTACTGATGGAATTGGCAGGCCCTCTTGGAGTAATTTCTCTGAAGTAGTCTTCCTTGGTAATGGTCAAGTGCAGTGACTTTAGGTGTGTTTTTTTCAGTCTTATAGGCTACAGTGATAAAAGGCAAAATAAATGCTTTAAAACTTTCACCGCTGGTTTTGGAATTGTAATTTGTGATGTTTATATATTGTATTTGAAAATCAAATAGTGATCTAATGAAAGCAAAAATGTGATCCTTTGCAATATGAACAGTAGGTAAATAAATGCCTGTGCCTGAAATTAAAAATGAAGAAAGATTAATATGCGTTGGTATCAGCCACCTCTCCTGCAGTCCCTACTATAGCTTTACATGACTATTTTGATATTTTATATAACCACACAGTCAATGTGGAGCCAGAGGAGAGCTAGTTCCAGCTCACTGGATTCTATAACTGTAATATCACAGCCAATTCACCTGATTTTCTTTTTTGTTTAATAGTGTGCCGATCCAATAAAAGTCCCTGGGTGTGTCTGACTTGTTCAAGTGTCCATTGTGGAAGGTAGGTACAGCACATATTGTTTTGGAAATTACTTAACCCGTCTTTTTAATAATCTCTTTTTCATCACCTTCCCTCTGCTTCTTGTTCTGTTTAAAACAATCTCCCTCCAAAGGATCTCTGAATGTCCCTGTTCCATTGTTCCTCTACACCGGAATATAGTGTCAAAGGAGCTATTGCAGTTCAGCGATTTATACACTCATGCTGAACACTCCTCTCTACTTTCCATAGGTGCGTGATAAGGTATTTTTCTTTTGAATTAAAAGCACAAGTAGTTTATTAATGTTGCAGTAGCAGTTAATATGGTTTGTCAGTGGAACTGTTTAAAGCAGAAGACACAGCTGAAGACACAGTGGCAGTGGAACTACATTTTTTTCTTGTAAAGACCTTCATAATATTTGAAACACTTATATTTACAAAAGGAGTTTACTGCATTGACTGATAAGTAGATTGATGCAAAATAAAGCTGCTTCTGCTGTAGCAGATTAAAAACAAATAGGTATTTCTTGGTATTCTCTAAATCAAAATCTTGCCCAACTTGTTTTGTGAGATAGCAAGTATCCAGTTTAAACTGAAAAGATCTTAAATGTGTTTTCAGGGTATCTTAGAATAAAAGTTTCCCTTAGCTATATTGACAGCATCTGGTGCAGGTGGGTCTTTATCTGATTTTGATGTACATTGAAATACACAGAAATATGTGCATACAACAAAGTAGTGGTTGAGATGATAATTCACACTTCAAAAGACCTAGTAGAAATTTGCTGGTAAATGTGTTTGGAGATGTGCATGTCTAAGGTTAGTCTAGCTGGTTGTCACATTCAGACAAAGACTGTGGGAAATAAAAACACTTAAACTGAGGTCTACCACATGCACTGCCAGGTTTTTTTATCCTTGAAAACCACCATTAAGCTTAGTGAGTTTCTCTCTTAGATAGATCCCAGTAAATTCTATTTTCAGTTTACTTTAACTGCCTGTTCCTGTAGAGGTAAGAATATGCTAACTACTTGAATAATTTCTTTCATATCAAAAGCTTCAGCACAAAAAAAAAATCTTTTGATTTTCCTGTATTTCAAAAGTTAATAGCTTGGAGGGAGGTAGATGGGAAATATCACCATATTATGTGAATGATCAAAGGCTGAAATCCATAGCTTGGAATATTTTACTCATTCTGTGTGTGTTTTTTTTTTTTTTTTTTAACTGTTACCAAACCTTTGTTATATACAGTTAATAGGATTTGAATTACATTTTTACTCAGTGTGTGTTAGATCTTAAAACTGCTGTCAACCCAGGAATTAAATATACTTGAATGAGAAAGCACCATCATTGTGGTTTGGAAATCTCTAGGATGTAGGGAACCAGCAAGATCTTTTGTTCAGGTAACATTTAAAATACAAAAAGAGAAGATAGAGCCACCCATATCTTCACTGGAAGTACCACATTGTTCTCTCACCTAGATTTGGGGAGGAGAGAAGAATTACAATACAACAAAAGTATCTCTTGCATTTCCAAATTAAGAACTTTTTTCCCTATTGTCAGAGAGCCTTAGATTTATAGGAGCAGCTCAAATTTTGGGGGTGAAAATGTTCACCTTTTCACCTGGTATGCTTTTTATATACAAAGGACTTTACAAACTTAAACTGCTCTTCATTACATGACCTCAGGTCCAGTGTCTCCCAAATTCATGGACTTTACAATATAATGCAAGTGCTTCAGTTTTAAATCACTGGCTGCAGAGCAGTGGAGCTTAAAATGGATATGCTTGTATGTAGAAGTTAGTGTTCAGTTAAAGCAATTGCAGACATGGTGAACACTGGAAGGAAAGAAAGTGAGGCTGTAGGAAAAGCGTACTGGGGTGGAGAAGGATAAACTAAATGCTGATGTCTTAATTTGGACAAGGAGAGCTAACATTCTTTTCCTTTATAAATATGTGGCAGGCCATAAGAGGCTCGTATGCAGGGGGTTGGCTTAAAGAGACCAGTGTAGTGTGTGTGCGCATGCCTGAGGAGGAGAGATTTTAAAAGGAGCTTAGGCAGTGTTTATAATTGCAAAGTCTCTCATATTTTTTTTTTTTATAGAGATGACTTGCATATTTAACACACGAACAGCTACATTTGGGATTACTTTTTTTTTTTTTTGAATACTATATCTTTTCCCTTAGGCTTTGGTTAAATAACCATTTAAAATACAAAGAGTTTTTTGTGGTCTCTTCTTTCTTTTAAGATATGTGAATGGCCATGCAAAGAAACATTATGAAGATGCACAGATTCCTTTAACCAATCATAAGAAAACAGAAAAGCAAGAGAAAGTTCAGCATACTGTATGTATGGATTGCAGTAGTTACAGTACATATTGGTAAGTAAATATTTGCAGCATGTCAGTTCATGACATTGTTATATATTCAGATGTGCAGCTATTAGTAACCCATTTGGAACTTAGAGAAATATTATATACTTTTTAAAGTCATTGTATACATATTCCCAGCCTTGGCTGTTTCGAAATAGAAACAGTATGTGAAAGCTCTCTCTGCTTTGAGATGTATTTTAGATCTGTGATTAAAGCTAGATTCCTATGTTACAAGTGACATACAAGAGGTTTTTCCAATGTGTATAATGTGGATTTGTTTAGTTGTGGCAATTTTTGTATAGCCTTTCATGTTTACAGGTATGTAAGAGCGTACCTTTGGAATGCAAATAAGAGTACCAGTCCATTCCAGTTCCTCGTTTCATAGAGCTAGCCAGTCTTGCACAGCATAAACATTTACAAATGGTTCAGGTATGATTATGGTCAGAAGAGTGAGTGATTAAGTAAAAATGGCGAATTCTTGCCCAACTGATCTGCTCGTGTGTGCCTTTGTGTCATCTTCTCTGCTGACTTTCTGGTGGAAAGACTAGTTTTTCCTGATGGAAGCTTTGCAGAGCAATATGGCTATGAGCGAGGGAGCTAGAACCTACTTGGGTGCGAAATTAAACTGTCAACCAAATTCTTATATCTCCATTTATAAAGATTCTGCTATTTGAGGCAGAACACAACCCTGGCTGACTTTGCTCTGCTAGCAATAGTTCTGTAAACTGAGCAAACAGATAGCAAAGGCTGGGAGTGGTGTTGTGGAAGTGATGCTCACCATCTTTCTCCCTCCTCCACCCCAAGCAGAATTGTTGACAGCATCTGTTGTTTTTTTCCTCTCGCATTCGCATTGTTGCTACATATGTGATTGCTCAAGGGGAAAGGAAGAATGGGATTTAAATAGCTGCGTAGTTCTGAATGTGATGTTCTCATAACTACAGGACAGATCTCCTTTGAATAAGACACAATTTTGAGTAGGTGACTTAATATCTTGGTGTACTGGATCAGCAAGAGTCCATGCTCTGGTGCCTCCACAGGTGTCCTGCTGTAAGAAAGAATGGTTCCATATTACATGTCCTCAGGGAACCCTGGAGTAAGTGGTCTGAGCCAAGAGAAATTGTTTAGTGCAAGTCAGAAAATTAAGAGTTAAGGCTTATGTAATACATGCAGCAATACCAAATGCTTTATATGAATTGATAGGCATAGGAGAATCCAGTTTTAACAGTCTTTAGTAATCATACAAAAATTAAGATTTGGATCAGCAGTTCAGGAACATTTCTGTCCCTCAGACTGACCTGCATACCTAGGGTTTCACCCTACACACTATTGTAATCTTTGTATAAAATATACTTTTTGACATATCAAAAAACTAACTCCTCACTGGTCAGTAGTATAATGAAATGTGTGTAGTAAAATTTTATAAACATAAGCTGAAATTAGGTCTGAAATGTGTTTCCCAGACAAGTCTGGGTAAACCAGTTTTTCAAAGACAAAGGACAAGCTGATGCCTCTAGCCAGGTGTCAGGAAAGTTGATGGGCAATCGCCTATCAAGTGGCCATTCTTTGGCAAGGGAGGGGAGCAGGAACAAACATCTGTATCTTAGCAAACAGCTTGAAACCTCTTTCCCCCTGAGATTTTGTCTTTGTCCTCACAACATGAATAAAAGAAAAGGAGTACTTGTGGCACCTTAGAGACTAACCAATTTATTTGAGCATAAGCTTTCGTGAGCTACAGCTCACTTCATCAGATGCAAAGCTTATGCTCAAATAAATTGGTTAGTCTCTAAGGTGCCATAAGTACTCCTTTTCTTTTTGTGAATACAGACTAACACGGCTGTTACTCTGAAACCTAACATGAATAAACTTTATCTAGGGGTAATCCTCAGGAAAAAGGGGACTATAAAAGCCAGGGGCAAAAACACCCCAAGGTGGTCCTCCCTATCCATCTTTCTCTCTCTCTCTCTCTCTCACCTAAAGACAAAAGAAACAGGCTTTGGACTTTGGGAGCAGACCCTGGCCTGAGACTTTGTTCAGCAGTGTTACTAGAAACATGGGGTAAGGTATTTCACCTTGAACCAAGTCTAGTTTAAGTTTTAGTACTAAGGAAGCATATTTTTCTTGGAACCATTTCTGACTTTAATGGCTTATATTTGTACTCACTAAAAACCTTTGGAGTTAGATAAACTTGTTTTCTTCTTTATTCAAAAGTAACCCAGTGTTTTAAACTGAATTGTGTGGATAACTCCATTTGAAGTTGCAAACTATTGGATGTTGATCCCCTTAGAGGGGCAATGGACCTGAAATAGCTGAGCTGTTCAGGAGAGGGCTGGACAGTGCAGAATACCCATTCTGGGGGGAAAATTTGGACTGGGAGTGTGTTAGGGTCACTCTGCAAGTGGTAACCAAAGCTGGTGGAAACCAGAGTGTGACTGGAGGGTGGCTAGCAGGCTGCAGCTATACACAAACACTTTAGGGGGGTGACCAGCATGATGTTTGTGAGGGGCCCAGGTTGGAAGCTACAGCAGCAAAATATTGTGAGATTCCCCAGGTTGCAGGGTAAGGATGACACAGCCCCTTGCTGGTCTGGACTGTGCCCTGGAATGTCATACCCTAGTATTGACATGCATAGCTAAGGTATTTTAATTTGTATTTGTAGTTTGCATGTAATCTCGATATAAATCAAAACTAGATCAAATAGCTTCCTGCAATTAGTCTCAGACTCTTGGCTGTTTACACACTGGTAGGACTGTGATAGCTGCAAAAATAGCAGTGCCATAACTGAGGCTACCTTTGCGGCCTGAGAGATTAGACATTTCATAAATATTCCACATTTTGCAGAACACAGAAAAAAACTTAGAAGGAACATTACATGTAAATATTTGGGTGTAAAGGATTTTGTTTTTCAGCAGATTCTGTGTTTTGCCCCCCAAGACATCAGTTTCCACACACTGAAAAATAAAATGGGATATAAATCTCCTCTTATTTCTAGAATGTGTTCTGGCTGCAGTTTAGGACACTAGAAAGCCATGACTTCCTGCTGTAATGTTCACTCCTCTTTTTCTGGTAAGAGTAGCCTGTCAAAGGGGAATTTCCCAAGCTAGTAGAGGTGCCTTCCTTCTCTCACCGTATGTATAGAGAGGGGTCTGTGTATAAGAAATACACTCTTGAATACATTCACGAAGATACTTGAAAATCAAACCTTCCTTTCCTTGTATGTTTAGGGTTCTGTATTTTGACTCTCTGCTAACTCTTGAAGCAGTAGATAGAGTGCAGCTTCCTATATTGGGGATGAGAGCATGAGTTTCAGGAGATGTGTAGACTCCTGAATTTCAGTTCTTAACTTGTAAACTGAAAAGCCATTTACTCTAACCAGCCACTATATGCTTACAAGGAGTAGAGGTTTTGCTTCTCGGGCTAGCACAAAATGCTTTCCCCTGCTGGGCTCTTCTCTTTTCCTGTGCACTAGCAGTAAAATGATATTCATAAGAAGCCTGCTTCCTGAAGTATAAGATTTCCTGAAGGAGGATTCTTGTAAATCTGTTTGCTCTGTTCTAACATGCAAACAGATGACTAGCACAGCAGAGGAAAGAGTCCTATTCATATATTTGCATAATATGCTTCTGGTGTGTGTGTTATCCCAGATTCAACTGGTTGGTCAAATTTCTGACTTCTCAGTCTTGTTGTTCTCTCTTAAAGCAGGTTTCAGAGTGGTAGCCCTTGTTAGTCTGTATCAGCAAAAAGAACAAGGAGTACTTGTGGCACCTTAGAGACGAACAAGTTTATTTGAGCATAAGCTTTCTTTGTTCGTCTCCAAGGTGCCACAAGTACTCCTCCTTTTTCCTCTTAAAGCAGTGGTTCTCAAACTTTTGTACTGGTGACACTTTTCACACAGCAAGCCTCTGAGTATGACCCCCCCTTATAAATTAAAAACACTTGTTTTTTATATTTAACACTATTATAAATGCTGGAGGTGAAGTGGGGTTTAGGGTGGAGGCTGACAGCTCATGACTCCCCACGTAATAGCCTCGTGACCCCCTGAGGAGTCCCAACCTCCCCAGTTTGAGAACCCCTGTCTTAAAGGGATATGGTTGTGTTGATTAAGGCTCAAAACGTAGGTTTTGTAAAAAGAAGCTTTTTACATTTGAAGGTTGAATGAATGAATAAAAATAAAAATTACACATTACTTTGTGATGGCTGCTATCTAAACATTTGTTCATGCTAGTGCATGAAGACCAGTAGTGAAACTTGACGTATAAACTGTCATAGTCCACTGTGAGTGGAATTTAAAAAGCAGGTGGCATTAGTGATGAAAAGTAAGTTAAGGTTTTTTGTTTTTGTTTTTATTCTTAAATTCCTAAATTGAAGGTGTTAATATGATTAAGGAAATTTGATTATTTTAGGTTTCAGAGTAGCAGCCGTGTTAGTCTGTATTCGCAAAAAGAAAAGGAGTACTTGTGGCACCTCAGCTGTAGCTTACGAAACTTATGCTCAGATAAATTTGTTAGTCTCTAAGGTGCCACAAGTACTCCTTTTCTTTTTGATTGTTTTAATTATTCTTAACCTTAACCGTATGTCTCGCTAAACTTCATTAGGGATTTATAAAGCATCTTGAGGATCTGTCACCTAGTGGTATTGTCCAGCATTAAATTTAACAATTCCCCAGAGCAGTACATTTATGACTTAAGGCCACTTTTAGCAGTTATGGGGGGTAGGAGGGACTAGACTGGGATTTAGAGCTGAGATGCAAAAAATAGAAAGTATATAAGAGGGGAAAATACCATGCTATACCACATAAGGAAGTATTCTTTATAGCCCCCTCCCTGAACTACACACTTTATCCCATACAACCTTTGTTAAAAGCATACTGGAGATCTGCAATATGCCAAGTAGCACACAGTTCAGTCTGTGGTAATCCTAATGATCACAAATTAAAAGAACATGTCAGTATTCACCTGGCATTTAGGTAGAAATCTCCTTATTTTAAAACTCCTTAAACTAAAAACTAGATTGGATTTTAAACATGATTTCTATTTTGATGTTTCCATTGTGCTATTGTTCCAATGCTGCTGTTGCGCTTTTTTTTAATTTTTTTTTACTGGTTTGTCTCTAGACTTATCAGTTTCACTTTTGTTTCTAGTCAGTTTTATTTTCCACTCTTTCTGTAGTACAGTAGTGCTTGAGTTCACAATGGCTTAAAAGAACTGTCCATTTAATTCTGAAGTATCATGAAAACATCTGTATTGAAAACAGGCTTTGTAAGTCTCTTTATCAGGACTTAAAAGGACCTGAGAACTAAAGGAACAGTTAATTGTCTATTTAGCAGCTGGCAGCCTGTTATATCCATGTTCGTGGCTTTGTAGATAAAATGTTCTGTTGCTGTTTCATTTAGGTTGGCTTTCATTACCTGTTTACAGACGGAGGCTGTTACACAATCAAGGTAACTAATGTGCCCATTCAGGCAGGAGCATGGGCATGTTGGTGCTAGGGACAACACAAGCCACCCCAGCATCGATCTGCTCCATCCTTTCCAGTGATTCAGAGTTGGGCTGTGTGTAGCTTGCCCTAAAGTAGTGGGCTTTGTTGGAAAGAAACACAAACAGCAGCACCCTGTTAGTGTGAGCAGGGAAGTGAAACTGACCAATGTAAGCAAAGTACTTTTACTTTGGATGAAAGGTAAAGCAAACTTAACAGGTCCCTTCTTTTTTCCTAATAGGGTGTCACTGGTAACGTAGATGGAGAAAACCTGTTTCTTCATTGGTTTCCTGATATTGACAATGGCCATTCTGTGGCTGTATATTTCATACTTGGAAGTACTTGTGGCACCTTAGAGACTAACCAATTTATTTGAGCATAAGCTTTCACGAAAGCTTATGCTCAAATAAATTGGTTAGTCTCTAAGGTGCCACAAGTACTCCTTTCTTTTTGCGAATACAGACTAACACGGCTGTTACTCTGATACTTGGAAGTGATAATTGGGTCAGTTTCAGTGTATGGAAAACTTAGTTGTTTTAAGAAATTTGAGTGAATTTCTTCTCTTGCATACAGCATTTGCAGAAATCCTGTGCAAGCTGATCTTGTGGATATAATTTTCTGCAAAAAGGTGCTCTGGTCCCTTCATTTTTCAACTCCAAACGTTTTTAAACTACAACATGGCAAGTTATTTATATTTGAAGTAAGGCTAGTAATATTGCTGACTTTGTGAACTATCTCAAAGATTCCTGCAATGAAAAAATTGTGAATTGTTGAAGTGTCTCATGTAGACACTTTCATTAACTGATAAAGCACTGATTGAGACAAGCAGGGGAGTGCATACTATTATTGTCTGTCTATTGTCTATTGACTGTCATAAATATTTTTTAAAAAAATACTAAGCAAGTCTTATATTAGAGGGAAAAGGAGAGAAATGGCTACAGTTCAGAAAGTAAATATTTTCAAGGAAATAAACTTAAAATATAGAAGGTGCTCTTCCTTTAGCTCTGTATATGAGATAAAATGAGGAGTGCATTTTTATTCAGTAAGTAAGGGCTAGTGTACAGGAGTGGCAGTGCATACCAGAGGGTTGTAAACTGTAGAGTGCTCTAAATGCTCTGTGTAGACCCTGCTAACACACTCTAAAAGCTAGCATGAGTCCATGTAGTATTGTCTGATTCAGTACTGTACTAATGTGCATTAGGAACTTCTAGCATGTGTCAATAGGGTCTACATAGGGCAGTTAGAATGCACTTTGCCCCTTTCTTCTCCCAGTCCCTGTACTGTACTGGTTCTCGTATGGGAAGCATCAGTGTGCAATCCTTGCATTCTGGTGGCTCAAAGTAGCATTGCATCTGCACTGACTCTGCCTCCATTGCTGAGAGGTGTTGGGAGCCTCCATATGACTGGGGCTTTTTCAGGACTGAAGTCTGGGTTTCTCTCAGATCCCTGGCTGCTGCATCTTTTTGAAGCGACACCCCCTGCCTACTTGCATCATCTCTGACCCAACAGACAGCAAAGGGGATGCAGCTGAGCGGCTCCGTATCAAACCCATGGAGGGGAAGGTTTTTCTCCTTTGTTCTGTGTGCATATGTGGGAGGGGAATATGAGAGGCTTGGCTGAGAGCAGTCGGGGATGTTCTCTTGAAGCAGTCTTCTCCGTGGGACATAAATCTTTTTTTCCCATCCTCCTCTCCATCCCCAAATGCGCGCACACACTGTGGATTTACTTGTACCTCAAGACAAAAGACAGAGTGGAGCATGTTTTTTCAGACACAGTTTTTGCAAGCATTCCCTGAAGGCCTAGTCTCCTGTTAAAAAGAGACTGTTAGCTGTGCATGTACGTTTAAAGCATTTGCTGCAAAATTCTTGATGTGACCATCGCTATATGTTTATACGGTGTCTAAACAGTGCGCTGTAATCTGAGTGAGGCCTCAGCAATAAGAAATGTTAAACAGTGACGTTTCTCCTCCCCTGTGCAAGATTCCTCTCTGCTTCTGGTTCATCCTTTCTAGATCTCTTCTAAGGCAGCTCCATTTCCTACCATTGTCAACTTCACTATTGTAGACCTAGTAACTGTGATCATGAATATTGCATGCTGTAGAATTGTTCTCACTAGTTATAGCTTATGTATTTTCGTAGAGTAGACTCTTGCAATGAAGAGTTCTTTGGTGGGGGACCTTTGGAAAGCTTGAGCTGCCTGAAGAGTGGATCTTGGGATTGTTTTGATGCACTGTATTGGGAAGCTGGTAGTCTTAAGTGTATGTCAAATTACAGGATTAAAGTATAGCTAGCTGTTCGTGGGAGTGGAATATAGCTTCTCCAGAAGTGTAGATTTTGAGAGTGGACTCTGCTCAATCAAGAAAGCAGCATGAACTATCTGCCCTCATTAAGAGCTTAATCTCAGGGGAAGAATATGTAGATTGCTGTGAAACATGCATTGAAGTTGTTATATGTTTTAAGGATTCTCTGTTGTCATTTGTTCATTGGCTGTGTTACAAATGTCTTGGGGCCTAATTCTCTACTTCCACGCAACTTGTGTAATCTCGCTTCTGCAGAGGGGGTGAAAATGCTGGCAGTTTGATTTGATAGAATTTTATGCTGACTTTGCATGAGGTATGAAGGCAGTTGGGGAATCAGGCTCTTTCTTTATACAAGACAGTTAATAGTTTCTGTTAATAACAACCTCCTTGCTGCTGCTACTTCTCCTGACAGCTTCCAAATGCTTACTTGATTTATAGACATTTCTATGCTGCTCGCCCCCATTGTACAGCACATACATAAAACCTTCTTAGACAAATAACTTGTAGCGGAAATACATCTTACAAAAACCTATGGGATGAGCTTGTGGTTAAGGCACTGGACTGGGACTTGAAAATTTAACCAAGATCTCCCAGCTCTTCCACAGACTTCATGTGCAATTTAGGTCAAATCACATAATCTGTCTGTGCCTTGGTTCCCCACCCTTTTGTGCCTCTTCTGTTTGGAGTGTAAGCTGTTCAGGGCAGGAACGTTCTCTCTTCTTTAAGTGCGTACAGCACCCAGCACAATGGGGCTCATGGCATGACAATGCACAATCAGTTTAATTATTTGTATTGAGAAAACATACAATCGCAGCTTTCATTTGCCTGTTCTGCGTGCACTAAGTTTCTGTCCGAGTGCTATGGCTTTTCTTTGAACCAGAGCCTCTAATGCCAGTATCAGTTCCACAGGTATGTTTGCATTTTGGAGCCTTGGAGTTCTGAAGTAGGACTAATGACACTTGCTGCTTTTAGTTTTACTTTTTGGTGGGAAGATGATAGTTGGAGTCATGAATTTAATTTTACAAGCTGTTGTTTGATTGGCTGCAGTAGAGAAAAGAGAGTACAGGAGTAAGAAGCTGCCGGCACCTCTTGTAAATGGAAAAACAGTTTTGAGAAGTGGGTTAAATTCAGTGTTTTGCCTCCTTGTTTGAGATCCCTCCATCTCTTACGCTAAATACCTATTACCTCCAGTACTTGCTCCCATAGTCATGTGAACTCATCTGCTGTATCCAGGCTTTGGAGTGCTATGCGTCACTGACACCCTTTACACTTGCTGTTTGTTTTTCTTGCAGTTATCGCTGTGATGATTTTGTAGTCAATGATACCAAGCTGGGCCTGGTACAGAAAGTCAGGGAACACCTACAGAACTTGGAAAAGTAAGTAACCTGCTTACCACTCCCCACCCCGCTCTGGGTGGACTTGGATATTGTTTCATTTGAATGGATTTTCTTTTTGTACATTGTCCTTGTACAAGCCTTTTCATTACCTAAAAGAGATATCAGGATTACGGGGTTGGGATGACTTCTACATTGAATCTCATGGAAATGCGATTAACAAGCAGCTTTGTCTACGTGCTGTCTGAGGCATTCAGACTTGTCCTTGTCAAGAATGTCTTGGGAAATGTCTTGCCAAGAAGCAGGCTTGGGTTCCCAAAAGTAAGATTTGGTTGCTGGAGCAGAGAACTTAAAGTGGAAATGGAAGCGGGAAATAGCCTGTTAAATGTTAACTGGGTGGCCTGGTTTCTGAACATCTGAAGATGAGGAAAGTTCATGAACTTATAATAATTGTATACTTAGTTATAGAAGAGCAGTGTTTTATTGTGACTTATCTAGCTCTCTTCTACTGAGAAATATTATAATCTTTATCATGCAGACGCTGCAGCCAGTTCAGGAGAGCAAAATATTAGGGCTTTCATAGTTTGCTTGGAAACTTTGCAAAATACCTTGTAGAAGTCTAGGCACACACAAGTCCTTCCAAATATTGTTTGACTGCCCCAGAGTTCAGCCACCAACACCACTAACAAGTGGCTGTGATGTGGGAAAATCTTCTGATACTGGTATGCTAAATGTGTCACTTTGGCATCAGAATCTCCCGTTTGGCATTGTCCTAATCTGAGGCCATCTCCACTTCCAGTTGCTGTCTCATGTGAATGGGGCTAGGAAATCCTAACACACTGTTTTTCATTCGGTTTTTTGCTGGGTTAATAAAAGTGTACAACATGTGGATGAGGGATGTATTTAATATTTAGGGAAGCCTAGGAGAAAATCTGCAACTTAGTTTTTCAGAGGTGAAGGTTGCCACTGGATGGCTAGTACTTATGTCCCAAGGTGAAAGCCCATTACAGTGACTTCATGGTCAAAAGAATTTAAACTATAGACTTGAAACGGCAAAGGAAGTATTGAAGAACGTTGCTCTAGCATCCTACGTGTCTTTAGGTTTTTTATATTTTATATTTTGCCTCTTGGCTGGTGCCAGAGCACTCTTGGAGGAACACGGTTATCCTATGATGCACATTTCTATCAAGGAACTTGTTGTTTGGGAGTTTCCCTCACCCTGGCCTGACAAACACTGATCTATTTTGCACACAGCAGTGGAGGACCTAGACACGTTGGATCACACTGCAGTGGTGCACTGCATAATTTCTCATGAACCAGTAGCACCTCAACAGTTTATCTTGTGCTTCTTACAGGTTTCCAGCTGTTTTGAATAACTGTAAGATAGTTCACTTCTTACTTGGGCACTTTGTCTTCTAAAAGCTTATCGTAAAGGCTATAAAAGTACGTTTAGTTTAAGTGACTGTCATTGATTAGCAACATATGAAGCCTTTAGTCCATTACACCCAATAATTTTCTAAAAATGGGCTTTTTTGATATAATGTTGTTAGTGTTTGTCTGAGAGAAACTGCAAAGCTTGTCGTTCAAGTTGTTTTCTGCCTTAAATTGGTTGACTCTGCACTTATTTTAAAGTGTCTTTCTAAAGCTCTGGAGAGACACTTCTGAAGACAAGACGTGCCACTGGAGAAATTCCATATGAAGTGTCCCTTTGATAAAAAAATATTAAGTTTATTTCAGATAAGCAGTTGCATGCTAATTAGGACATGCTTCAGGGTACTCACTTACATTAATTCAGATACTAGACACTATTAAAATAAGAGTTTGTTTTGAGTCAGTGCTCTGGAAAAGAGAGTCTATTTTAAGACAGATATTAAGTGTTTGTTGTACCTCTATAAAAGCATACGTTGAAACCCGGGGAAGGCTTTTCCGCTGTTGAATATTCAAGATCTGTTGCAGATATAACTGTTAGACATTAAGATGAATGGACACTCACTTTGTCCATTTTATATTGTTTTTTAATAGTAAATAACATGTTTTAACTAATTTATTCCTTTACTATAGTTCAGCTTTTGCAGCAGACAGACATAGGAAAAGAAAACTATTGGAAAATTCATCTCTAAACAGCAAGTTATTAAAAGTAAATGTAAGTAAAACACTATCCGTGCTTGAAGGGGCTTCGTTAATGTACCGAGTCTCAAAATGGGCCTAATGTTGTAGCCCCGCTGCACTCCCAGAGTTCCAAGCTGCCTGCAGTGAGTTGCTGTCTTGGATTGTCTGTGGTTTTAGTTACTTTCAAAACTGTCAGGCCTACTTAGTGTCCCTCTTCAATTGATAAGAAAATTTCTCAGGACGACTGAGGAAGCGTTCGCAATACAGGCTTTTTTTTGGCTACAGAATCACATGAATTCTCAGTGTCTGGAAAATCAGAAGTAAAACTACAGCTGATGTATAGCAATTGAGAAGACAGAATTAGAAAATACTAACTGAGTGGAGTTTATATCCGTTTTAGCGTCTGAGCTATCTTTGTTTTCTCTGTTTTATTAATACATGAACGTTGCCCAAGGCAACTGATGGTCTTTTCTGTGCTGGCACATTGGATCAGTGTCTAGAAAAAGCAGGGCACAGGGTGTTTGCAATAATGCCATGCTGTCTAACCAGAGATGGGGTGAGAAGGGTACTAAAAGGCATTGTGTGTGTTGGGGGGGTTGTTGTATGTTTGAAACAACACCTTCTTTAAAAATAGGCTCTTGCAATTACTCAACTGCTAAAATGCTGCATCTGATTAATGCTGAGTTTTCTATCTAAATATTATAAAATATTCTTATGCTGTTTGCTCTTTAGGCTTTACTTGAGACTTAAGTTTTGTATATTGTTTGTGGTAGTGTTAATTTCTCTAATGATATCAAGACACAAGCAAGGGGACAGTATCTGAATTACAGAAGCTTTCTTCCATTATCCCTACTTGAAAGCGCACTGCTTTTGTTGTCAGGACTAGAGTTGATTTTGAACTCCTGTTGTTAGAAGATTGGTTAACATACCATTCTGGAGACTGTAAGGTTAAAAGTTCATCATGCTGTTCTTATGTAATGTATAAATTTTGAATAGCAACTAAAACGCAAGTGCAAAGGATTTAGAAATAAAAATAGCTACAAAACCAAATTAACCTGTGTGTAGCATTCCTCTGAACTGTCAATAGTTGGTAGGCCAACAATGTCACATGCCTGCTCTCTCCAGCCCTCCTTCCCCCAACCCCTTCAGCTTGTACAGTCTGTTTAATTTCAGTAGTTTTCCCCAAAATGTCATTTGTTTTTCTTCAAAACAAAAAAGGCAGCAACCCAGTGCTGATGTCTCATAAGGAGTACTAAAAGAGCAAACCCATACCACATGATGGTGGGGGAGTCAAGGGGTAATTGGCAAGGAATTGGATCTCATTTTCAGGGTGAGATGATTTTCAATAGTGCCTTAGGGAGATGGGCACGCAGCTCCCATTGAAAAGCTTTGGGAATTGGTACCTAACTCAGATGCTCTTGAAAATCTACCCAACAGCCTAGAGTGGATTGTTATAAAGAGTAAGTAAAACATTCTCTCAAAACAACGAAGATCCCCAAATGTCCTCTGAGGGTTTATTTAGATGGTAAAAAGGGGATTTTTCAGTCAAATTAAAGTACCCCTTTAATACCTGTGTAGATAGTTAATACCTTTGAGTATTTGAGTGAATAACTAGATCCTTTGAGCTAGTCATGTTGTAGGCTTGGCTCCCAGCTGGCTCAAACAGTCTGTCTGTCGTTAGTTCTATTTGAATGTGCACTGCTGCACAGTGGCTGTTGTGTGCTTCGGGGGTAGCTGTCTGTCTCTTTTGACATATCTATTTCTTCTGGTTCCCAGGGGAGCACCACTGCCCTTTGTGCTACAGGCCTTCGGAATCTGGGGAACACATGTTTCATGAATGCGATCCTTCAGTCTCTCAGGTATCAATCATGTTTTATATGCAATCATCAAATCAAATTCCCACCCTGGGCTTGAGGTTGATTTGGTGGTATCTGTTCTGCAGTGCTAGGCAAGAGAGGCCAGCTACTTCTCTTCCTCACTCTTGCCCTACAGACCTGTCAGAATGGGGGGTGCTGACCCGGCAACATACTCTGCCCTCCAGGAGGAGGGAGGATCTCTCCAAAGTGATCCTTGTGATTGATTCAGGAGTGGCAATGATGTTCAGGGGAAACCCCAGCTTGAAGGGTAGTGGGTCTGACATGACGCCCCTTGTGGGTGAGGGATCAGTTAGGGCACCTGCAGGGGAAGGGATTGTCTGTGCTCTGAGGGATGCAGTGTCTCCAGAGAGAGAGAGAGGCAGACCATTATCGCTGGGAAACGGTAACATAATTTGAGTGGCTGGTCACTGGGCCTGGTTTCTCACTAACAGATCTGTAGGTGCTCTAGTAGCATGGTACCACTGGAACTCTGACCAGAGAGGCAAACCCGAGTCTTGACACTTATTGTCCAGGCCTTTGGAGACTGGGCTTTTGTGGAGTTGTGCTTGGTCTCCATTATGTCATCTTCTTGCTCCCCTCCCCCTTTAATGTACCAGTGACTCTATTTAATATGCAAGTTAGAAAATGTCACGCAGCCTGGCTGAGAGCTGCACTAAAATTTTTGTGACCTCAGTGACCCTTCCTCCACCCCATAAGTGCACGCTCTTCTGTGTAACAGCAGCAGCTCCTGCCCTCCTCATCCCAAAGTTAACAGGTGTAATTGAATGATCATTGTATTGCTCACAAAAAGTAACTTCAAAATGTAACTTTGTAGAGTATTTTGTGCATATTCACAGTAAAAATGTATCAGATGGTGCATCCCCAGGGCCAAATTGTCACTGGGTAGAGACACGGTTGTGTACCTATATCTGAGCATGCAATTACATGGGCACTGGCAGGAGATTGCTGGCCTCTTAATGAAAACCAGGGCCAAATTCTCAGCTAGTGTAAATTGGCATAGCTCTGTTGATTATATTGGAAATACTCCAATTTAAACCAGCTGAGGATCAGGCCCTAGTCTTTTTAGTCTTGTCAGACCTGCTGTTTCACCCTTCTAATGATCTAGGTACAGTACTTGCCATCCATCTACCTTCCCTACTATCCCTCTGTAGTTCCAGCTAGATAGTGTATTACTGTATGCAATTCCTGCTCTTAACTGTTGAGTATTATGAATGTACTGTGTAATTACAGTGTTTGTGTTTCACTGAGATATGGTGGCATAACGGTGTTGGGGAAATGATTTTTATATGTAGTCTGTAAATCAATTTCTAATGCTTTAAGTTCCTTATATATATATATATATATGAACTATATGAAAGTCTACTGATACGTTAATATTAATGCCACTTATAGACATGGATTTGTTTACAGTGAGCATGATGTAAGAACTCAACACTCAGTAATTGTGGAACCTTGGTATTGCCTAATCAAAAGAGAAAAAAGATATAATTGTTGCAGGTAACTGGGCCAGTGAATGCTGTTTAGTGTACCTGTGCTGAGTAGATAATTATATTGTAACACTAGATGCAACTTGACTAGTTCTCTTGATGGGAAACTTGAGCTTTTCAGTGTTATAAGAACTAGTTCAAGAAGCCAAGTGAGCATCTCCAAAGAATACTGTGCAAAGCACACGTATCCTTCCTATTATCTATTCTATATGTTTCTCACTCTCATTTCTTTTTCCTACAGTAACATTCAGCAGTTTTGCTGTTACTTCAAAGAGTTGCCAGCTGTGGAATTGCGGAATGGGAAAACAGCTGGCAGGCGAACTTACCATACCAGGAGCCAAGGGGATAACAATGTGTAAGTTAACAAATGTCTTGCTAATACTGAACTTCAAGAAGCAGCACTAGAAACTGAAAGAGGTAGTGCCAGGTGCTATTTGGGTGTATTGTACAAGTGGAGATGTTTACATAATTTTCACTGTTTTCTTGTAGCTGTCACAGGAGAGGAGAAGACTAGCATCCATCAAACAGTGCTGGAGTGAAGTTAAATATATTTAGAGCTGGAATTATTAACTTAACGGGGCTAGGTGTCACTTAGTGCTACTTAATTTTACTCGAAAAATTCTTTCCAATGTGCTCGAAAATTAGCACAGAAGCTTGGATTAAAAAAAATTGGCTGAAGGACCTTAAACAAGGATAATAAACACCGTATTGAGTTGTGGGAGAGCAGGAAAAATGTCTGCTAGAGTACCAGAGGGGGGTAGTTTTGGGCTTGGTTTATTAAACATCTTAGCACTAAATAATAGTATAGGTAACAACCTTGAGAGAATTTCAAGGTGAACAAGAGGACTGAATCTTCACCAACATGCAAATAATTGCGCGCACAAGATTTACAGGTACAATTTTAGAGGTGCTCAGATACTACAGTGATGAAAACTTCGATAGAAAATCGGTCCCACTTCCATCCTTAACATCTGTGATTCCACAATGTTGCTAGTCTGTCTTCTCTACCCTGTCAGTTTTGTGGATTAGATTTAGATTGTAAGATTTTTAGGGACTTGGAATATGTCTTTGTGTAAGAAGTTGAAATGATTTACCAAGTGAACCATTTTCATCAAAGGAAATTCTTTGATATTTGTACCACTGAAGTCCTGAAGATCAGCAAAATGTAGATCAGAGTATGAATCCACACTCATTCATTTTTACTTTCTCTCCCCAGTTCATTGGTTGAAGAGTTTAGAAAGACACTTTGTGCTTTATGGCAAGGGAGCCAAACTGCATTTAGCCCAGAGTCTTTATTTTACGTCGTTTGGAAAATCATGCCAAATTTTAGGTAAGTTCTGTAAGGCAAAGAGTAGTGTTCTTGAATGTAACCTTATGCCACCTGTGCCCTAATCTGGCTCCTGGAAAATACTCCATGCAGCCTCCCCCTATGCCCACACATGTAGCTTTCAAATGTGACTTCACTTTAATCTAGAGACTTTCATTCATCGAGATAATTGCTTGTTGCCAATATGCACGCTGCATATAATAGTCAGAGAAGACAAATCCCTTATATACAGGGACTAGAGTACATAATTTTGATGAGTTTGCTTGCTTCTAGGGGCAGGAGAGCCAAGATAAGGTCCTACGGTTCACCAAGAATAAGGAATTTACAGAACCCAAACTTTTGGCTATGATAGGAATGATATTTTAAAAAGAGAGTTGCCATAGCCCTAAGTAAAGCATACTGGGCAAAACTTCCTTGATTCTCAAAACAGTCGAGCCACTGCCAATGTAACTCTAAGTAAGGGCTATAAGAGTCTATGGGTGTTACGCACACTGTCAAAAAAAAGTTACCCAAGTAAATCAACAAAGTATCATTCCTCTCCAAGGTCTCCCTGTCCTGGCCCCTGAACCTCTTTCAAAGGAGCACTGAAACCTGTTAGGATTTGGGAAGGTAAGTTGCTCCATGTTCTCAGGTAGTAAAGATGTTCTGTTATCTGTTACATTTCCAGCAGTGCTGAAAAGATGCTGTGAACACACATGCTTAGCTGAATAACCCAGATAATAAAACTTGTATTCTTCACACTGCCTAATATATATTTTACTGGCTTATGAGAATCAAGGAAGTTTAATACCAGTGGCTTCAAGCAATGGCCAAAACGTTCTAGGCATAAGAACATTATCTCTAATATCCTTGATGAGTTACCCTGTTATCAGTAATAAACCTACCCTACAGATCTTGTGTGACTGAGCAGGGAAATCTGTTCTCTAGCAAATTTTCAGCACTGTGGGTTCTATCATGGCTTTTAACATAAAGTGCTGCCCTCTTCTGGGAACTTGGCACTCTTCGGGGAGAGGGACAATTTGTGACCCATGGGTAACACTAGCTGTCTAGGAACACTTCATTAGTGAAAGGTACTAGTTGTGCACTCTGCCTTCCTTCGGCCATATCTGCCCCTCTATTGAGTGAAGCAAAATAATGCGGTAAGCTACATGGAAAGGAAAGTCAGCCACTCGCTATGTTTTCCCCTGAATTTGGAGGAGGGAGGGGCAGCGGCCTTGGCTGGAGGAGGAAAATAGATGTTCTGTGTTGAATTTCATCATGCTGTGTAAGTAACTGGTGTTCCATTTAGAGTCCCCAGTCTCCCTCTGCAATGTTAGCCAGTTCAGAGGGGCTACATGCAGGGTGGGCTTTGGATAAATGGACAGGATTAGAGCTGGTGGCATGATGGCAACAACCCAGCTATGCTGCTTGTGTTTGCGCAAGGTGGAGTGATGGAGAGGCCTTGGAGCTGAGATTTGGTTGGTTAGTTTTCCCATGAATCTCGGCCTTTAAGAGGTTTTAGCCAACTGTGGCATCTTCTGTCCACCCTCGCCACCATAGACTGGGTCTCCCTAATAGAAAAGTGTAGCATAGTGGAAAGCAACTGGAAATTGCTGTATTGCAGTATAGATCTCTCCAAATCCGTGTGGGAATAGGGAATATAGCTCATGGCTAGGAATTGTATATTATATGTTCAGTACAGTTGCGGTAAAATGATGGGAAACTGTAGTGTGCCTCTGCAGGCTGTATCTTTGCTATGAAAGCTTGGTCTCTGAGCTGTCTAATATGACAGGTCTGCTGCACACGGAGAGAGAGCTCCATAGCCTCATGGTGGGTTGAAGTATGTTTAGTATTCTTCGTGAATTCTGAGGGTTTTTTCCCCTCTGGTGACTGTTCCTTTTGTATCACGTTTTGCTGCCCATGGGAAAGAGAATGTGGATGGGCTGGATTGAATTGTTTAGGTGCACTGGGATCTGAGGTCTATGTAAGAAGCTGTATTCCTCACCACAGGAACTTTGGTCATTTTATTTTAGATTGTTCAGTTCATATTACAAATATATTTGTACTTTAGTGAACGCAATACAAACCTTACAAAGTGCTATATTATAAATGTAAATACAATAAAACATTTACAAACCGAATTATATCTCATTTCAGATCAAATATATGTCCCATTTCATTTAAAATATCTGTCCTTTGGCTTAAGTAATGTTGTCTGTAACACATTCTTGCTGATAATGCTATTTCCATAAATTTTCTTTCTTCTGTTGTAACTCTAAGCTATATAAAATGTGGATATATCTATTAAACTAAGCAATTCCTTTATTACTTCAGTAACTTCTAATGACTGCATTTAAACCCCAGTCTGTCTTGGAAAAGAATTCGGCCTCATTCATTTGTTCTGGAGTGATAGTGCAGTTTGTGTAAACATTAAATATCTATGTTTAGTATCTATTCAAAGTTAACGTGCAGATATCACATCCTTTACTCGATAATCTTTTTAATTCTGAATTCCATCTCTAGTGACCTGATAAAGATAAATACCAATCAGGAAAACTACACATTAGAAATTTTTAGATTTTGGAGTATTAATAATTTACTTCCAAAATATTTACTTGATGTTGTTGGTTTTAATAAATCTAACTCTCTATTGGGTAACAATTTGGAACCACTATTCTAACATAGTAATGGATTGAAGGTTCCTTACCTCTGCTTACATCTTGCATGCATAGTTGTTGCACAATAATTATTGTACTGTAACAAAAATTATTCTGAACATTTAGATAAAGCACTTAATTGTACCACTGATGATGTAAAAGGAATTAGAGGGGGAACCAAGCTGATCTTCTTAAGAGTTCAGGCTTCAGTTTGACGCAGCACAGCAGTAGTATGCTCTAAATGTTCTGAGTCACAACTGCCTGCTTTTTCCTGGGTTTGATTTCACAGCTCTGCCTTTCACTGCTGTTGCCTCAAAGCTAGGCAGTTTCTCTGAGTAATGCTTGCTTGCTGTGACTGCTGGTTTGGAGGAAATAGCTCTTGTTATGCTTGTTTGGGGACAAAGGAGGGAAGCCTATTTAAGGTTTTAGTGTTTGTTCACTTTAACCTTGGCTGAGATTTTGTAGGACGCTTGGTGTGCAGTGACTGCATTCTGCATTAGGCATGTCACCTTTCCTATGGGCATGTGCCAGCTTACGCATTCTGTGCTCACTCAACTAAAGAGGAAGTTACTCACCTTGTGCAGTAACGATGGTTCTTGGAGATGTGTGTCCCTATGGGTGCTCCCACTTTAGGTGTCTGTGTGCCCCTGCACCTCTAATCGGAGATTTTTGGTAGCAGTGTCCCTCTCTTGTGGTCTGCCTCAAGGCTATTTAGCACTGCATGGGCGACCCCCCCCCACTTCCTTCTCTACCACAGAGCCATATAGAGAACTCCGAAGTAGAGGGGAGGAGGGCGGGTTGTGGAGCACCCAAAGGGGGACACATCTCCAAGAACCATCGTTACTGCACAAGGTGAGTAACTTCCTCCTCTTCTTCTTTGAGTAGTGTCCCTATGGGTGCTCCACTTTAGGTGACTCCGGAGCAGTACCCACCACTGGAGGCTGGGACTTTGGAGCGGAGTCTTTTACTACAGAGAATATTGTGGAGTCGAAGATGGTGTCAGCGGCCAAATCTTCAGCGATTGCATAATGTTCTGCAAAAGTGTGGACAGAGGCCCCAATCATTGCTCTATAGATTGGGGAGATAGGGGTATCCCTTTGGAATATGATTGAGGTAGGAACTGATCTCATGGAGTGCGTATGGACGGCAGCAAGTTGCGCCTTTGCTAAGTGATTAATGCAACTAGAGGCCCAGTTGGATAGTCTTTGAGGAGATATCACAGAGCTTTTGGATCTTTCTGTGGACGAAAGGAAGAGTTTAGGGAATTTCCTGAAGCCCTTAAAACTGTCCAAGTAGAATGATAATATCCTTCTAATATCTAGCATATGCACAATTGTCTCCCAGTTGTCACAGTGTGGTTTTGGGGAAAAAAAGGGAGATGGCTCTGATTCATATGGAAAGTGCAGAAAGAGTAGGGAGAAACGTGGAAACTTTTTTTTAAAAGACAAAGGCCGTGAATGACGGGTGTGCCATCAGGGCCGCTGTTTCTCCTATGTGCCTAGATGAGGCGATGGCAATTAGAAGTGCTGTCGTCGTGGACAGGTGTAAGAGAGAACAGCTCGGAGGGAGGTCTAGTCCAAGCCCTGAGAACTAGATTAAAGTCCCAGGCTGGAGCGGGTGGTGTCACATGGGGGAAGAGAGGCCCAATGCCCTTAAAGAGTCTACGCATTAGTGGTTGAGCAAACTCCCCAAGTGGGAAGCCATTTTTGCCATGAGATGTACCTTAAGGGAGCTGAGGGAGAGTTTAAAATGTAGAGCAAAATCAGAGGGAGGAAAGATGAGGTTGGGTCTGTCCATCTGGAATGGTACAAACTTGGAGTCGTTTCCATTCTGTAGATAGGTATGTGGAGTGGTCAACTTGTGGCTATGTTGCAACATGTGTTTCAGCTTGTCAGAGCATTCTGCTTCTAAGCCTTGGAACAAAGAAAGATGCAAGCCTGGAGGCGGAGGACCCATGGGTTGGGGTGAAGGGTCAGCCCATTGTTTTGAGAGAGAGTGGGTGAGGAATGGGCTGACGTCAGAGGAACAGGAGGGCATATTGCCATCTGCGTCAGGTAAGGGTGCCAGACTTGTCATAGTCAAGAGGGGCAATCACAATAACTCTCGCTTTGTTTTGTTGAATTTTCAACGGAATCTTGGGATAGGGTAGGAAACTGGGAAAAGACCTACAAGTGGGCCCTGTCCACTGGGAAAATGAGGGCAACAGCCAGTAAATGTTTCCCCAAAGGGTGGCTATATCTTGAAGCACCTCTGAATTCAGTATACACTCATTGTTGTGAGAAAATTCCACCTGAGACTGTTGGTTATCCCATTCTGTATTCCTTGTAGACAACAGCTGAGATGAGCACATTGTGATAGGTGCATCAATTCCAAAGTTTGAATGCTGTCTTGCAGAGGGAAGGAGATCTGGCAGCTCCTTGGCAGTTTATATAAAACATACAGGTCACATTAAGTCCATCATAACCTTTGTGTGTTGTTGTGTAGGTGAGCTCCCCAGCATATTAGGGAGACGTGTCCCAGGGTGGTGAATGTGGGAAGTGAGAGGAGCGCTGATGCTGTAAGGTGTCATTGTTCAGGCCCTGGACCAGCTCATCAGAGTGCTTATAAGAGGCAGTTTGAGAGTTCATGGACTGGGGTGCAGACTGTTCTCACTTTTGAGCCCTGGGCCTCTTACACTGTGGCTCATAACAGCACAGAGATGCTGAGTATTGAGAAGATTGTGATCTGTGGTGTGGTTGAGAGGTATATCTTCTCTTCTGTTCCACAGTGTAGATTCCTAAGGCGGTCCGAGAATCCTTCAGGATATGGAGAGAAAATCTGTCTTCTCCACAGAGAGTTTGGTCCTTCAAATTGGAAGTCTGTAGCTCTTTGGGCAATCTAGAGAGGTGTAGCGAACAAAAAAAAAAAAAAACAAAACCCCACAACCCACCTCAGTATCACTGTCATGGAGACTGGGTGGGCAGCTGTAACAGCTACATCCAGTGGTGTCTCTCGGACCGGTCTGGCTATTAACTGACCTTCTCTAAGAATGGTCTGAATTTGTTCTTTTTGTGTTTCCAATAATGTTTCAGAAACATCCTTGATTTCCCAAGATTAACAAAATTGTTTTGGCCATGACAGTTTGATAATTTGACTCTAAACAGTAATGTTGTTGATGAATATGCCGTCTTGCAAAGCCTGATCAGATGGAGTTGACTTGGCATTATGTTGCATGCTTCATGCATTAACCACATCCACTATGATGGAGTTGGGTTGCGGATGATGAAAACGAAGTCTGCCTCTTTGGGTAGAGATGTAGGGTTGTTTTTGTTTACACTCTGTTGCTGGTTGGTGCAATGGAGGCTGGCTCTGCCAGATGATTTTGGTAGGATCTAGAATCAGCTAATTAATTGGGAGGGCCGCTCTAGATGAGAAGCTAGTGTGCAGAATTTCCACCAACTTGTGATGTGTATCTGCCACCTCCTGTAAGGGAATCTGCAGCTCGTCTGCCACCCTCTTGGTAAGATCCAGAAAGTTCTTAAATCTTCTCCTCATCTCTCCCAGATGAGACTGTGCTGCCCACCCCTCATCACTAGGTGAAGTGTGCTGAAGAGGTAGCTTCCTCTTCAGGTTTTTTTTCTTTCTTTCTTCTTTCTCCCCTTCCCCCTTCTTTCCTGTTCTGAAAAAGCTTTCTTCTGCCCTGGCTCAGGTGCCAGGCTGTAGCAAACCATCTGGTGGACTCTCCCTGAGAGACACCGGAGACGGTCGCGCCATGTGTGCTACAATATGGCCTTGGGAGGAAGAGGCAGGAAGGCAGGCACGGGCAGTTAGCATGATGGAATTGAGGATGACCCTTGTAGTGTGTGGGCCACCTTGAGGGGCCAGGGAATGATCTCATCCTGGCCAGTGTCAGATTCGTCAGTGGGAAAGGGTGCTGCTGAGTGGGGTATTGGCAGTATACAGCCCAGTGCTAAGAGCGATTCTGGGTGCCGGGATGTGCTCGATACCGGGGTCCTGGTACCAAGTAATGGGGATTGTGGTTCTTCCCCAATCATCAGGTTTCTAGGGTACCAGAGTTCATGCAGGACCATGGGTTCATTTGGTACCACAGAGGAGGGTCCATGGTACATTGTCAGTACCGATAGTTGGGCAGAGTACTCCTGAAATGAGAGTTTTGCCCAGTACAAAAAGTTTTTGTGCCACTTTTTTAGAGATAGTATGGTAATTGTCTCTCCAGAGTATCAGAGCACCTGTGTTACCATGGGCTCCTCCAGAACCCCAGAGGAGTGTCTGTAGTCGGTATCAATGGCTGGGAAGGTGCAGAACACTTCCTAGATAGAGTTTTATTGCATCTGCTACCAAAGGGTTTCTCTATGCCACTCTTTTAGAGATGGTACGATAATTGTCCCCTCTCCTTAGGGGACATCAATTCGGTGGAAGGAAGCAGAGCTGACAGCAGGGCTTCTCTGTGTCGCTCTTTTAGAGATGGTACTTTTAGAGATGGTATGGTAACTGCCCTCTCCGGTGCAGTAGTTGCCCACAGTAGAACTCAGAGCAGCACAGAGCTTACAGGAGCCCCTTGCTGTGCGGAGAAGCTCAGAGGAGGAAGCCCCTTCTCAGGTTTCAGCTTCCAGAGCTTCCAACGACCAGGAGCAGCAGCTGAGCTCACAGCAGGAGGTTCCTCTGCTGGTATTGTCCTACCGAGGTGGCCGCTCTGGGGAGTCCCACTGGCTGGCCAGCTACTGGGGGATTGGTGCTGAGATGGCCACACTGGGGAACACCACTCTGGCTGGCCAGTTGCTCGGAGGAACCTTTCCAGGTGGCTGCTGCTTCTCTCCTCCTCTTCACCACTCGACCCCTTTTGAATTGAAGGCTCTGGGGATGATCCAGGGTCAACACTGCAGACTCAAGTGTTTTCTCTATAGGAAACTCCTGTGAGGCTGCAGTTTTAGGTGTGGCAGGTAAAGCACGTCTGTGAGAGAGCCTGGCAAGCCCCTGGGCAGGGGGTGTCCTCCTCTAGCAGGGAGGAATATGCAGAAGAACATTGTCTTTATTTTTATTTTTTTAAACAACTGAAAAAGAAAATAATTATGAGTCTACTAGATGCCTGGGGAGGGGAGGGGGAATGCTCCCAGACAGGGAAGGAAAGTGAACTTCTTTTCCTTTTTCTCTTTTCTTTTTAAACCAAAGGAATAAAATAAAATAAAACATTAGCCTGAGTACTTTTAGGGAGAACAAAGGTAACAAAACAAACACTACTTATGCTAATGACACAGATAAGGAAGGGACAACTGCTCGCAAAGGCGGTAAGGGGGGGTTGGTCTGGTGCCCTGAGGCAGACCAGAAGGGAGAGAGCACATGCTCAACGGGGACACTGCTACCAAAAATCTCTGATTAGAGGTGCAGGAGCACACAGACACCTAAAGTGGAGCACCCATAGGGACACTACTCGAAGAAGAACCGCAGGTTCTCCAAGTCTAAGATGCGTTCCATACTGTTGAGAGTTTGCATAGACACTGCCCTTTCTGTTCATGACTTTAGAAACCAGCACCCATCCCACTCAGCCACATAATATCCTGGTGGTAACTGCATCAGTTGCTTACATGGAATAGGAGAATAATATGTAATGGATTTTTAGCTTATTAGTGAAATTTAAAGGACCAGAACTGCAGAGACTGCAGCTCTCTGCAGACCATGGTTTGGGAACTTCTGTACAAATCCTATGAAGGATTGTGTAGCTATCTGTAACTCTGATGTGTCCCCCCGCTTCATTTGGGGATGGGTGCTTTGAGTCTTATGATGTATTCATACAGATTCCTCCTGACTTTCTTTGAATTATTACATCCTTGAGCTTACTGGTAATTTATTGGTAATACTGTTCCCCTCTACGTTGCTACAAGTTAGGCAGCCAATCCAAGTGCTTGAAGGAAGTGCTTGGGCTTAACCAGTAGCCGCCTCATAACCACATGGGTTCACAATTGGTCAGCAGTTGCAGTGGCTTGGCACAAGTGTGACTCAGCGCCACGCTGCAATATGGGCTAGCCATGAAGGTCCAGCCCTCAAGGCTGCACAGTAGTGAGAGTTACTGCCCGTCCTTTGTCAGAACTGTTCAAGAGGCAAGAATCAAGTACATTTACAATTATTGCTCGGTTTCAAGCACTCCTTTGTATTGTTTTAAAAAAAACAAGGAATTTTGCTTTTAAATCTAAAGTCTTAAAAACAAATTGGACAAGAGGAGTGGGAAGTTTAGAATTCTGCCAGTTGTACACTTGTGCATAGACAAGCCGTGTCTTTGAGATCATATTGCACTCTGATCTGAACTAATTGCTTAGCTTGTCTAGACTAGTTCACTCCAGGCTTCCAGAGATATGTGTGGAAATTGTGTCCTAGTACAGCCAAAGTATTAGAAATTGCACAAACAAGTGTATCCTGTAAGAAACAGGGTTTGGTTTGGTTTGAATGTTGGAACTACTTTGAGCCACTATGTCAGAAATAAAGATGCAGTCTCTTTAAATTCTCTGAATATTTTTGTGTTAAGGGGATACCAGCAACAAGATGCCCATGAATTCATGCGTTACCTGTTGGACCATCTACATTTGGAACTCCAAGGTGGCTTTAATGGTGTTTCCCGCTCGGTAATTTTGCAAGAAAATTCAGGTCTCTCTGGAAGCAACAAATGTTGCATGTAAGATATTGTTCTAATTCCTTCAACAGCTTACCATCATGGTGGGGCTCCATGCATGAATCAAAGTATCCTGTGGGAGTGATCTGCCCTATGGCATCATTATTTTGTATATTTAAACAAATAAGCTAAAGTAGCATCACACTCTGGAGCCTCTTAGTCAAAGCACCCAAGCCTTATTGTGTCTTGGATCAATTGTTTTTTTCATAGTAGTTATGGGAATTGGTCAAAATAAATAAAATAGTTTATCTGGTGGCTGTGAATGTGACGCTTTGATTCAGTATCTCTCAAAATAAAACCAATCCTATTTTTTTCTGTATACAACTGTCTTGAGTTCAGGCTAAACAAAATTACACACTGATCAATGGCATGTTAATTATAAATGGGCAACAGGGTTTTTACATGAGTGGAACAGAAAGTGGCAGTACATTCAAGATTTGCCATAACTGGATTTTTTCCCGGCAATACAACATTTTGTATTTGTATCTACCTAAGAGATACCCTTGAAGCAGCTGCTGCTTTAATTTGCCTTTGATAATGTTGTAGCGTTTCCCTTCAGTTTTCCTACCGTTCCCTGTTTTGAAAGTGAAGCACTTTTGGGTGCCTTTCAAATCTTTTGGTCTGGAAATGCTGACACTTCCTGAATTATTTTTCCTAAGTGTGCTCTGCTAGATTGAAAACAGCGCTGAGACCAAAACATTTATTTTGCTTTAGGAAGGAATGTTAAGTCAGTTCAGCCTGGATTTTGGTCACTGGGCAGACTCCCTATGTTAGGATTATCTGAGAGTTATGTCAGTCCTGATCTATGCAGGAAAAGGGATTACAAGTTAAACAGGCCTGAGCAGGGCAGGTGAGTACTGCATAGGCTTGATTACAGTAAGTTACTAGTGTTCTACAACCCACTTTTAGTTAACTCTGTAAATAGCTATTTTGCCTGAAGTCACTGGTCTTACAGGGCTAGGAGTGTGCTCTTCAGTATAAAATAAAATGAGTCAGTACATTTCTTGGTTCATGCAAAACACATGCACCACAATCAACTGAATCTAAAAACCCTATTAGATTCGGATACAGATTGTTGCAGGGTTGGTTTTAGAGTATCTGGCCCAAAATCTTGCAATCCTCAGCTGATCTGAGCCTGGAAAAACTCTGAGGCTTGAAAGGCAGCTTTGCCTGAAAAAAGATTTGCCCCAATGAGATCAGTGTACAGATAGTGCTGTAAACTTGCCTTAAACAAAATATTGACAGTTTATTAATCAGGTCCGAAGGAGGTGGTTTGTAATCTCACAGCGCAGGTTTTCTGCAGCCCAGCAGGTGGTTGGAAACCTGACCATATAAACTAGCAAATTATTCTGGTTTCTTGTAATGTTAATTACTTTGAAATATTTGTTTTCATTAAGCATTAACAACATGGCAGTGTTAGGAATTTACACTTGAATGTTTTAAAAGGTCAGTGTCCCCAGTTGTTACTTATTTCTGTTGTCCTTCATCTTTCTCACCACCTCCACCATTGTAATGGCTTCCCCGGGGTAAGATCAGGAGAAAGCAGTGCTCCTGGCAGTTAGCCTGAGGTTTTGTATCAGACAAACACAAGTTGATAGGGTGGATTTTTTCCTTTCCTCAGCAGAAAAACGGTTGCTTCTTTCTTCATATAGTACTACATTATTGAAACACATCTCATGGTGCATATAGCAGTACTGCTTTGGCCTGGTTGAATTAGCAGTCTAGCTAAGAATCTCCTTCTATTTTGGAGCTTTTAAAACAAAAAGATTACTGTAAGTGCCTTATGAATGTACAAAAGAATGATGACACAACGTTTAGCATGTTCTTGCAATGTAAATGTCTTTTTGGAGGTGACTAAATGGGAGGAAACCTGCTTTAAAAAGCCCTAAAGATGTGCAGTAAAAAGTAGGGAGCAGGTTCAAAGAGAAAATACACCCTAGTTCACCTAGACTAGGGTGACCAGATGACAAGAACAAAATATCGGGACACATGAGGGGGCAGCCACAGGCTCACCCCCCCTCCAACAGGGGCTGGCTCTAGGTCTTTTGCTGCCCCAAGCAGCAAAAAAAAAAAAGTGCTGCTGAAGCAAAATATCAGGACAAATGGCGTCCTGACCGTACATCGGTCAGGACACAGGACAAACAACTAAATATTGGGACAGTCCCAATTTTATCAGGACGTCGTGTCACCCTATGAGAGACAGCTGTTGCATAGAAAATTGCTCTTAAAAATAACACCCTTATAATAATATTAAATCATATGCGTTCTGGAGAGAATGGACTGTATATAAACACAACCTTTAAAAAGATTTGGGATGCTTATCTACTTTTTCCATTGAAGATCTGTTTCTTATGAACACCTGCATAGAATATAGGATACCTGTTTCTTCTAGGTTTCCAGTATCTTTGCTGTATTAACATTTGCTTTCTGGAATCTAGTGATGGGTGAAAGGGCCACGTAAATTAACCCAATCCTTGTTTGTTACACCCAGACCAAACTGCCTGATGGTTTTTGACGTTGTAAGCAATAAAATATTTCACATGCTAAAATGCAGCCTAAAACAGAAATTCTGATGAGTTTCTTCTCTTCATGTTTGTTTAGAAATGGAGCCTCTACCGTTGTCACAGCTATATTTGGAGGCATTCTTCAAAATGAAGTAAACTGCTTAATATGTGGGACTGAATCTAGAAAGTTTGATCCATTCCTAGGTAAGGTATCTTTTTCTTGCAAAATATTGGCTATCATGTTTAAAGCTCTGAATCTTCATGTATCTGACAAATGATATGTGATTTTACAATGAAAGACTTCAGTGAGAACTAAGTTTTTATTTTGATCTAAAAAATTCAGTTGTATTTTTTCTTTCCTAGACCTTTCACTAGATATTCCAAGTCAGTTCAGAAATAAACGTACTAAGAATCAAGAAAATGGACCAATGTGCACACTACGAGGTAAGAGTTCGTGGTGAGTGAAATCTTGGCCACCCTGAAATCAATAGGAGATTTTTCAGCTGACTTCAGTGAAGCCAGGATTTCACCCAGAATGTTTGTAAACGTGATTACTGCAACCATATCCCACTCAGTTCTTTATCTGGAACATGATAGTGCCTTTAGGGGAGGGGGAGATTTTATTTCTTGAGTTAGAGTCCAAAATTAACTATTTTCAGAATTACATGGCTCCAGTTTAAGATTGAACTTTCACTGAAGCAGAGATATAAGGTTGAGAGAGAAGAAATCAAAATATTAGTGGACTATTAAAATGGCTGGATTACAAGCCCTGGCTCCTGAATTCCTCTGTATAGCACCAGCAGTCAGTGTGCTTCAGAAATGAGCTGTATGGGTTAGTGGGTACTTTAGCCTCCATGTCTGTTCAATCCTTGGCCTTTATGAAGAGAGTGCCTACAAAGGGTAACTGCCCACTAGAAACCAGCCAGAACTCATCTCTTGTATACGCACAGCTTTTGTTCAAGTTCTGTGCTTGAAAAGGCAGTATTGGCACTATGCTTCTTGCATGCAGGAGGGATGGATGTTGCCTGTTCTGCCCATTTAAAAATTGTGTATAAATACTGATGAACCAATAATCCCATCCTTGGACCTTCATTTAAGGAGTACAAACCTGTGTAGCTTGTAAAATGTTTAACGGGGGAGGGGATTCTTCTTTCTCTACCCACCCAGTCCCCAAAGACAAAGTATCTGTGATATGGATCAACTTTTTCCTAACTTAATAGTTTGCTGGGAAGGCTATTCAGTTTCTGCTGACAACAGGGGCACTGGAACGTTTTTAATAGGGGGGTGAAGGGGTGCTGAAAGCCATTTCCCTTACGCCTGTCCGCCCCCCTCCATCCCCAGACAGGAGTAAGGAGTCTGAGGCTGGGGTTACAGTTGGGGGTGGGCGTGGGGCTGGCAGCCAGGACCCATGGCCAGGACCCCCTGAGTGCAGGGCCAAAAGCGGAGGCGCGGGGCTGGTGGTTGGGAACCCCAAGTACGGGGCCAGGAGCCTGCATGCGGGGCCAGTAGGAGAGGCATGGGGCTGGCGGCTGGGACCCAGTGTGCAGGGCTAGGAGCAGAGCCTTACATAAAATCTGGGAGTGCTGCAGCACCCCCTGGACCTCTAGTTCCTGTGCCCATGTCTGATGGTCTACTAGCAATTCCTACTGTAGGTGAGAAGGAAGTTTGCTTGATATCCAGATTTCTTTATTCTTGAATTACCATTAAATCCATGCTCTCAAAGTCAAGGAATTTAGCATGATGCAATAAATGTTAGCATAACGTTGCCACAGCTGCATGAACCCGTACAGAGCTACTCAAAAGTGCAGTTGGTCTTGTCTTCAGTCAGAGGTTAGATCTGAAACCTTTTGAATTCTCTAGTTGGTGAGCATAGGAGCAGTGCTGGCTCGACATCACTCTATTTTCTGTTGATCCAAATGCTAACTTTGGCATGTTTACAATAAATATTTTACACTTTTCGTACCCTTTGGCCTCTTGTTAGTGCTTCTGAATTTTCTTCCTTTTAGATTGTCTTCGCAGTTTTACAGACTTGGAAGAACTTGATGAGACAGAGCTCTATATGTGCCACAAATGTAAAAAGAAACAGAAATCCACCAAAAAATTCTGGATTCAGAAACTACCAAAGGTTAGTGCAAATATCAGTGTGTGGTGAAACTTTAAAGGAAATTAATAACTTGACCAATAAACATGTAACCATAATCAAAGACTTAACCTAATGAACTCTGTCTTTCATGTTTAATACCATAGGTGCTATGCTTACACTTGAAACGATTTCACTGGACAGAATATCTGAGAAACAAGGTTGATACATATGTAGAATTTCCTCTCCGGGACCTAGACATGAAATGCTACTTGTTAGAGGTACAGAGACTCTTACTGATATATACACTGGAAATTTATTCTGTTTTATTGTATGTTATGGAACATAGAAGGTGCCAGTTGACTTCTTAAAAGCTGTTTTCTCTACTTTGAACTGCAGCCGGAGAACAGTGGCCCAGAAAGCTGTCTATATGATCTTGCAGCTGTTGTTGTACATCATGGTTCAGGGTAAGTATGCTGAGTGAGTACCTGAGGTGACGTACTGGCCTTACTGAAGGCAGTGGCCAAACTCCTTTTGACTTCATTTGGGGTCAGGACTTCACCCCTAATGTGCATGTTGGTTCTAGTAGCCGCTATGCTAATATGGAAATAAAAAGCAGCTTTATATTCCGATGGGGACTTTTACCAAAAATGTTAATTGTTCAAAATATCGGAGGTCGCCTGCTGGGAATCTCCACTCTTGTCCCCTGAGTAATAGGTGGAAATCTGACACTTATTGAAAATGAGGCCAGTCCCTTTGCGACTTTCAAATTGGAAAGTAAAGTCATTCTGGAAAGTATTTAAACTGAGTGAAAGGTCCTATGGCCATAAAAACTGACATTTCATGTAGCCACTTACAATTAAATTTCAGTGTTTCTTCTTTGTTTGTTCAGCTTAAAAGCACATGCAGATTTATGCGAAGGGAAAGTGCTCATCTAGAACAATGTAGACTTTAGACTGGCAGACTGACAGCAGTGGTCCTCTCCCCCAGGAGTGAAGCTTCAAACTGAGAGCCAACCGGGATGCTGTGAAGTTGGACAGTAGTTGTATTTTGAATAAAAGATATTTTGCAGCCCTTGATGGATCCTTTGAGAGTCAGGAGTAGTGACATGAGGACTTTCTTCCTCCAGGATATTGTGTAATCAAGTCCCAAGATTGAGGGATGGTGGGACAATTCTTTAGAAGAAACTACACCGTTTTCTAATAGTGGGAGTTCTTGCTGTTGTCCCTGGAACTCACTTTTCTATCTCAGTTGATTTGAGGGTGTTTTCAGCAAACATGTATTTGAAAACGTTCACTCTAGCAGGTTGCCCTTGTTGCTTTCTGCCGAAGATGAGTGGTCTGAATCTGAAGTAGTACTAAATCAAACGGTATGACTTTCAAACGGAGTCTTCATTAGGACTACCACAGAACGCCCCTGGCAGCTGCTTCAAAGCTCAGAGAAAACAAAATGTAGTTGTAATGGACATCCAGTGTAAACTGGACATGATTGGAATGGAATTAGACAGGTGTGAACTATGATGATATATAAGATACAGCTGTTAGTCATGCAAGTGTGAGATGGCCTTGTCTTGAGGCAGCATGGGTAATGAAACTTGGCTGTTTTCTGGTTCTTAATTATATGTACAAGGATTCGAGACATGGGATCTGTATAAAAACTTCAGTTAGTTTCCAGCCTATGTTCATTGTGATGACACTTTCCCTGTGCGCTTGCTTTGAAATCATGTACCTCAAACAGGATTCTGCTAGAACTAGTTGTAAGGAATTCTGAATATAAAATTAAATGACAGAACATGGTAAAACTCAAATTTTATTTCTGTTTGTAGGCTGATGATTACTTTTATCTTAATACTGAACCTGATCTTACAGAGGCAAAACTTGCATTGAAGTTCACTGGGAGTTTTGCTTGCCTGACGGGGTTGGATTATGCTAACACTTTGATAGATACCTTTTATGAAGTCCCAAAAAGGAACCAATTGTCTGCATGTGGTTGGTATCAAATCTTGATGCTACTAAAGATGCTATTGCATGGAATATCTTTCTTAAACACCTTTGGGCTTAAGCTAACAATTATGGAGGCTGTCCAGTTTCCCCCTCTCTAACCTGGGTGAAGCCTTGTGATAGAAGATAGTCAATTAGCGCTTGCCCTGTTATCCTGTTCAGTGGAGAATGAGGTGGTAAATTTCCTTTTGTTGATCCCACTTGGTGTGTCTCTTTGCTTTCAGTGTTGGCTCTGGACATTACACAGCCTATGCAACTCATGAAGGTCGCTGGTTCCATTTCAATGACAGTACTGTAACTCTGACCGACGAGGAGACCGTGGTAAAGGCAAAGGCCTACATCCTCTTCTATGTGGACCGGCAGGCCAAATATGGATCTGATAAACTTTAATACCTCCTTTTAATCCTCACTTATCAAGTCCATCGGACAAAACATTTCCAATTCTCCATAAATACTTGATCCAAGACTATTATTTTCATTGTGCACTTTCCAACTTCCTCGTGTGGGTTTTAGTTTTGTTGTGTCAAAGGTAGCAGTTGACTTATTGAACTTCGACACAAACTAACTTTTTTTTTTTTAGTTCTACCAGAAAACCTCAGCAGATATTTTGATTTGTTGCTTTAGCTGTGATAACTCAATTTTTATATATATAGTTTCATGAACTACTTAGCTATTCGATATTATTGTTTTCAGTTCTCACTTTCTAAAGGCACATTTACATCAGAGAAGTTTTTATATCCTCTTTATAAGCAAGAGAAATGTGTTCCTGATTATGAAGAGCAATAGAATTTCATGCTGCTCTCACAGCTGTTTTGTAGATAAGATTGAATCACTTGTAAATCAAGGAATTGCTTGCACATACTGTTTGCCCCAGTGCAAGAAACTTAACAGTGACCTCTGAATAATCACTCTTTGCCTGCAGAAGAGATGAGATGAGATATCATTAAGTAGACTGGGTAATTGCTGCTATCAGTGTGTATCAAGGCTGCTGTCTTTCAGGACTCCTTGTAAATAAATAGTTGATTCAGTTGTATTTGTACTGCAAATTCAAGTGTTTCTCATTTGTACTTTTTCCCCTACAAAAGAGACATGTAAATTATTACCCTAATCATATATGTGTCTTGGGATTTTAATTTACTTTTTTTAAACTGAAATGGAATTGCTAGGGTGATGTCTCAATTTTTAGCATTTATCCCAAAGTTTGATAGCAAGCACTTGCTTTTGAAGCTAGCAGGCTCCGTGGGATTGGGCCACTGTCCCTTTTTATATCCTAAAATGAGAGTTCAATGTGGGGGCTTCAGAGAGGAGAGGTTTTGTCTCAATATAACCCCCATTTGCCCACATCCCCTTCCAACTCTATTTAGGAGTGAAAGACAGGTTTGTTATGGGTTTGGAGATAGAACTACTTGCCATGCAAAGTCTACCTAATCCAGACTCAGGCTCAAAGTGGTAGGGAAGATGTATTCAAATCTATATGCAGCGATATTACAGCTCATGCAAATTGTGGAGCTAACACTGCACCTTGAGGTGAGCATATACCCTCACTAACTGCAGTATTTAATTAGTAGTTCAACATTTCTCATGGTCTCTTTCCCAAAAGAAGAGGCAAGATATTATTTCTGATGTTGAAATGTAAGCCATCTGTTTATATTAAGCCTCTTATCAGCTTAATGGAAGACGAATTCATTGTTAGCAGCTGGAATTTCAGCTGTTCTGGTACTGCTGGGAGAGAGGAGCCCAGTATAAATTAAATGACACTTAACTCAGCTTTCCCTCCTCCTCTGTTTGCCTACTGCCTTTCACCACACTCCCATCATCTCAAAAGCCTGTGGGAAGGCTGGAGCTCCCTGCCTGCCAAGTCAGCTATCCCACCAGACCTGTCTTACTAGTGATATAGGCCCATGAGTTTACAAACGGGTGTGTTTATATTTAACTGAGTAAAAACATCTGCCTTCCCCTGGTTGCATCTCCTTGAAGGGCCACATTAGGCAGCAGGTAGATGTAGTATGCATTTCAGTATTAGTTGACTAAGCACTGTGCTCCTGACAATTGCAGAAAAGTTTTAATTACCTGTTTGGTCCTTCTCAGATGGCTTTTACCACTATCATTTAAAAAGAAATTGGCTTTGTATAAAACTGCAGAAATGTTCAATATTGCTAAACTGTGTATGAAAATATGTAAACTATACACTTACCTAAACCTAGTAGTGACTATCACTTGATATGTTAAGTGGCAGATATACCAGGATGTCTTTATTTTGTTGTTGAACAATAAATAATTATTCAATGCTTCAAACTGTAGCCATCAGCTTGTTAACTACTGTTTTTAGACCTTATCTTCTGATTAGAACCAGCAGCTGTTACCACATTTAAACAAAATAAAAAGGTAATTGGCAGAATTCATTAACTGATGGCAATTCTGGGGCTTAAACCTTGGGCCACTGGTACCTGAGCCAGTGCTGTATGTTACTTAGATTGCTCTAGAATTTGTTTGTTTAATATATGTGTTGAGAATAACAATCATGTAATGATCTGGACAATTTGTTTAACTCTCAGTGAATTTAGTGCATATTGTTCAGCCACTCAGTGATGTAAATGTGCCTTTCTGTATTTTTAGGAACTTAAGTTCGTAAACTTCATCAACATTATTCCCTTCATTTTAAAGGCATTTGTTTCTCTTAAGTCATCAACTTTGTCTCTTACACTTTTTTCCTCAATACAATTTCTCATGCATCATAAGTGAATTGTCTTAGCCAATGGGATATGTCTTATTCTGTTTAGGACATGGCCCTCAGAACACCATGTAGTTGTCATAGTTTGTTCTTGAAGCAGTTTCTGATACAACTTAACTTAGCCATGTGTCTATGGGACAAGTACACTGTAAATCCTTTCCTAATGTAGCTTACTCCCACTGCAAACACAGATGGACAGTATAAACAATTTGTTGTGGCAACACAAGTATTTCTCTTCCTGGTGGAGAATTTTCCTTATCCACTGTATTCTAGTCAGTGTCCAAAAAAAAAAAAAAAAACACCAAGCAACTGAACCAGTCACCTATACTGTACCTGGCTTAGTATTGAATTTTTAACCTTACATGTATATGCTATATTTATCTACTTTCTTTGAGCAGATTGGGGGAAAATGTCATTTTGAGCCCAATCTGTTTCTTTTCTATTAGTCACTGCTGATCTGATTTGCCTTCTGCAAGCCAATGTTTTTTGCAGTTCAAAAACTTGGCCAGTATTCTACACCAAAAGAAAAAGGTTGTCCTTGGGGGGTGGGGGTGTTCATTGTTTAAAGTTGCATCTACAACTGGAAATGCAGTTTATGTAAAACTAGTGGAATTCACAGTTGGTCATGCCTGCTTCAGCAGATTGCATAGTCCCATACAGTAGGGTGCTTTTCCCAGTGATCAATGATGTCATGTGAAGTGGGTTTAAAGCAGAAAGCCATTTGTAAGACTTGCTGAATGGAGAGAAAGCGTGACACTTGTGGTGTTCAAAAGTCTGCCTAATGCTGTTTCACTACTGCTGTGTCTGTCTTATGAATGAGGTAATCAGCACCTTGAAAACTCCATTGTGCTTTAGAATATCCTCTAGTACTGTAGTGCCATAGATGTAATTGTTTACCATTAAGTAAGTTTCAGTGAGGACCATTGACTGTGCTAAATCTTGTGTTGGAGCATTAATGGGGTGAATGCAAGTTACAACTCAAAATCATAAAATGTTTTTATAGAATGTACTATTAAAAGCTCTCTTTAGAATGTGAAAAACTTCCTATCCTGCCTCAGGTTCTCAGTGTGTGAGTAAAACTGCTTTTTAGAATCCTGTGCAGGGGCAATAGAATCAGCATATTTTTCTTTACCTTCTGAAAAATAGACATATCTAAAGCAGTTTTAGAAAACTGCTTTTGTGATCAGCTATTTGGCCTCTGAATGACTTTGGATCTGGGCACATACATTTATACTGAAAGTAATGCACCACCCCTCCCCGCTATGAAACAGGAATTATATACAAATCTTTACAATAGAAATTAGCAATTTTTTGTGAAGAGGTCATTGACACACTCACGTTGCCCCTTCCTCGTCTTTAATGTACACACAACAAAAAGCCACTGCATGAGGCCTGGCCTACGGTAAAAGTTAAATCACTCATGGATGTGAAAAATCCACACACCTCCATGCCAACTTAACCTGGGGTGGACTACTACAGCAGTTCACAGGTAGACAAGGCATAAGAACAGATTGAAATCCATAGTCTTGAAAGATCCTCTTTCTCATGATAGAGACAATTTCAAGGTGCCACTAGGGAAAGGAGTTTATGCATCTTCAGTATCGTCACTCATGCTGGTAAACTAAACTCAATTCAAGGTGTAACCTTATCCATGTCACTTAAATTCCATCTGTTTGCACAGGGTGGTTTAATAGGCACTAATATTTACTGATTGTACTCAAATCCCAGAAGTTAAGTTTAGCACAGCTGCATTAGAGGAGTAAGTAATTTACAAAAGCTTAAGATTCAACTACCTAGCCAAAATTGCCATCTTTAGTATCTAACGCCACAATATATTTATTGTAGCATCTAACTTAGTCCTTTTCTATGGCCATGCCACTGAAAACAGTCTTACCAGCTACCTCAGGGGTGTCCAACCTGCCTTTCAGAGCCACATAGGCCCTCAAAAGTTAATAGGCGGCTCATTGTAAAGGCACCAAAATGAATGACGCTGTATAAAGTCTCCTAAATGAAGTGGGAAGCAGCTCCAGTGCTGGATATCTTCAAAAGCCAACTAGCCCATGTACTTATAAATACACTGAAAGGAACAATCAGGCATTCAGAGAGACATGATATTCTAATGGATGAAAAAATCCTAAATTGTGTGTAATCACACTGAAAAGAGGTCAGGGTGGAGGAACAGAGGGAATCAAAGACATTTTGTGCTGTACAAGTGAAAAAGATTTGTTTAAAAACCAAAGACAAAAAGCATAAAAATAGCAAGGAAGTATTATTCCATTAATGAGATGGAAAAAAAATCAAGACACTAGATTCAGTAACTCAAGCAAAAATTGCTACAGTGTCTTTGGCAAGGGCTTAGTAAAGCTTTCATAGAAGGTAAGACTATTTTTAATTTACTTAACATGGCTAAACCACAAATTCTGTATCATAAAATGCAATGACTCAGCAGGAAAGTGGCTAACTCACCATCTTGAGAATAGCCAGCAGGACGAACGAACCTGAGAGAGAACTTCATACAGGGCCACAGGGAACAGCAGACGTTTTCTCTTAGATTAGGGATACTTCATGTGGACTCCCTCTCTAAAAGCCCAATTTTGAGAACTGCTGTTCTAACCTTCTTGCTGTGATACGAGATACTAAATGCCATTGCTTGTTATAATTGAAGTGGCAGCAAGCAAGGAATTACACTGATGCTAAGTTCAGGTAAATGGAAACCTTAAAACCCTTTGATGTATTTAAAGCTATCAGTGTGCCCGTTTGGCTCACAGATTCACACTAAATACACATTTCCAATCACTTAAGCTTTGCTGAAGTGTTTTACGGTGGGTATGTCTTCACTAGCCACCGGATCCCCAGGCAGCAATCAATCCAGCGGGGACTGATTTATAGCCTCTAGTCTAGACACAATAAATCGATCCCCAAGCACTCTCCCCTCCACTCCTGTACTCTAGTGCCGCGAGAGGCACAGGCAGAGAGAGTCAACAGGGGAGTGGCAGCAGTCGACTCACAGTAGCGAAGTCACCACGGTAAGTCCATCTAAGTATGTAGACTTCAGCTATGTTATTCACATAGCTGAAGTTGTGTAACTTAAATCGACACCCCTCTCCCCCAATGTAGACCAGGGCTATATGCTTATTGGATAACATCTGTTTCAATGCATTTTTTAATACACGACTTGATCCTTGGGCCTATTAGGATACAAGCATGGCACCTAGAATAACCAAGGCTAAAACAATAGCATTGAGAATATCATAGTTTTCACCCAAAGCAGAGGCCTGTACCGCTTTTCCTTTGCAGCTGTGGCTACTAAGAGTCATCTCAACTGCCTCAAGCCCTTTGCTAAACATCAGGATGGACTAAAAGGAAAATAATTCCTTTTAAGGAAACATTTGATTTTACTCAATTGCTTCTTTTCTGCTTGGCCATTCCATTCCCCTGGACAAGAAATGGAACAACAGCCTGCTGCACATGGGACTCTGAGCTGCTGCTTCTTTTTTTTTTAAACTCCTGCACCAGTTGTTGGCCAAAAATAAACACCATTCCACAACCATATATGTTCAACAGCCCAGTGGTGATTCTGAGGCCGGTCAGGTCCCTTCAGTATTGCTGTTAGTCCACTCTGCCAGAATATACTGTCCTCTTTCCTAAGAGCACGACTCTGCACAGGCTATGCATATAACCCAGCTTAACCGGGAGTGCCTTTTGCACCTATTTTCTTTCCTGGACAAAAACAGTAGAAAGAGTTTAGCTCAGACATGTCAGAAATTACTAGAAGTGTTTCAGGATCCTTTTCTGTGGCCCGTGCTGAATTTCTATTCTCCTGTGGAACTAAAGAAGGATAATTTTCTCTTGGGACCGACTTTAAGGTACCTGTCCATCTGCTGGCATTCAAGCAGAGTCAAGGTGTGTAACATTGAGGACTGGATGAAAAATACATTCCAGAAAGACATCTGTCGCAAGCATGAAAATACGGTCAATGATTTTTTAATACAAGTTTGCAACAGGTATGTTCTTGGAGTGTGAAATTTTACATCTAATGTAAAGCTTAAGCTCATTAAATTGAAAGCATTGAAGCTTTTAACTGTTTACACATCCTTACTGGAATAGAACACTAAATACCCAAACATTTTGGCTTTGGAGCACCATTTATTTAGTTTTAGCACCACATAAGAAATTGCTTTTAGTGAAAATGTAGTGCATTTTTCTGTTGAATTTTACTGGGCTTCCCTCAGCCCTTACTCGCTTGACAAATGCATGTGATATTCCCAGGGTATTAGTGACAATGCATGCTAAAAAAAATGTGGCTAACAAACTATTTAATAGCACCATTCTGTGCAAGACAAAAATATCCTCAGAAATGGAGCAAGAGATTTAATCCCTAAGAGAGGGAGATGCTTTTTTATGAATAAAACTGGCATCTCCCTAAACATGTTGGTAAACTCAAATTCCACTTTTCCTCACAAGTGCCAGGCAGACACATGTGAAGGTAGAATGGATCTAAGGTTTACATCATTTTATTCTGTGTTAGAACAGCCTAACTCTCTTTCTCTGTAAATTGTTAATGCTCTTGTTATCTATGCTGAGGTTTAATGATTATAAATATATTTCTGAGCTTTATGAAAACTACTTTGGGGTCATACAGCCAAGGGGACAGCACAGTGAGGAAAAGCAGACCTCAGTGCAAGCCAGCTGTGCTAGCTAAAGTAAATGACAAAGACAAAAGCTGACACCAGTCCAAATAGCAAGGATGCAGAGGCACAGCCATTTCTTCACACAATTTAGCAACAGAAAATTGCTGCTCTTAGATTAGATCTGGAATTAAAAACTGAGATTTCCACCACCTGCACCCTGAACTGTGGGTTTATGATGCAGAGCCTGCAGTTCTAGGCGTCCGATGGGACAAGAAAGAATGCGAGAGCTAGAAATACTTTTATATTTGTGGCCTTTTAGCTTGCACTAGCTCTGAATTTGTATGGTATGTAAACACCTGTAGGCCAGCTGCAAAAGATGATCAGAGCCATAGGGAATCAAATGGATGAAGGTACAGGCTCAGATTACGGAGAGAAAAAAAAAAAAAGGTAGAGGCAGGCAGAGTTGGAAAAGGCAGCTCTCTTCAAGCCATGTGTATCTAAGGCTGCACTGGTTTCACAAAAGTGACTGTGACAGAACCAGTTTTAAAGAAAAGTTTCCAGTTAATTTAGTTTTAATTAACAAAATGATTGTTGAGAATGGGAGCGGGAAACGGTGCGGGTGTGAATTCTTCATTTCCAGAGATTCCAACAGCATCCACGCTGGCTACAGAATTGCATACCACATTCTAAGCTTTTATTTTGTTGTATATATAAAATGTTTCTAGCCAAAGCCATGCTATCCCTAAAACAATAGCTTTCAACCACCAGATTAATCTCAACGAGTTAACTCTGAAACCTAACAATGACAGCATGTACAACCATTAACTATTTCAATGCTGATTATTTTAGATTCCCTAGCTGCCAAAACTACAAACTTGTTCCCTCTTCCTGCTGCTCATAACTTCTATAATGCAGTTATGTTAATACAAAGATCTCAGGCACACGGAACATGGAAAATGGGGACAGTGTAAAATACATTAAATTGACATGTTCAGTCTTAACTCTGCATTTCCTGTCTCTCAGGTATTTTACCTCCAATGACAAGTAATCTGTATTCAAACCAATCAGAGGTGTCTGCATCCTTGACTTCCTCAGTAAAGTTTTTTGGGGCAGGAACTGAACTGCATGCAGCCCTCATGCTTTCCTCCAGAGCACCTCTCCTGCTTCATTCTCATGGGCAGAAAACGAAGCGAAGTGAAATTCCCAAGAAACCTTCTCTTTGCTAACATGACCACACTTTGTTATCTCTCCACAACAGTGGAGCAGACAGGCATGGTGGGGGATACCTGGCATTAGCAAACATGCTCAAGATTAAAAACACAACAAGCTAAATTGATTTTGCCCTACAGTTAATGACCAGTTCCCCTTTTACTGAGCAATTGTTTGTGGCGTCTAAAATCCCTTCATAGTCTGAAGACATGAAGCTTTGTTTTGAAAGGCTCACTCAGCCTATTCCAGCTCTGGCAGACAAACTCCTGAATAAAGGTCTCACCAGTCACTAGACTATAAAGCAGCATTAAACATTTCTGTAGTCAGATTCCAGGCAAACAATCCTACAGGAGCTCCATCTCAAAGCCGATTTAGTTGAATAAATTAGATAGTAAAACCAGTGCTTTTAAAATTGCTTCCCCGAGGAAGCTGTCAGAAAGACAGTCACTTTGGATGGAAGGGTTGTATTCTGCAAAGAGGCCAGATATCCCACCAACTTCTGATCCTGAAGCTGCCAGTCCTGCCAGTTTTTACATACATTTAGCACAAGTCAGTCTCGAGCTAGTAGAAGGGAAACAGGAAAAAAGTGACACTGATTCTTTTGGTTAGCATTTGGCACAAGTGTCCTCATAAGATTCTGCATTTGCCTCTGGGCAGGGTTTAAATGAAGCTTATTAGGAGAGTGGATTCCACACATCTATTTATTAGACCTTGATTTTTATCTGTTATGCAGTAGTTTAAAAGCAAAACTACTCTGTGCTTCCTTCCTCCCTTTGCAGGGTGTGTGTGTGTGTGTGTTAATATTTGCAGGTGGTTCAGTGTTGTGGCAGGAGGGAAGAACCGATGTGTACATATTAAGTAAAAGCAAGCAGTTTTGATCAAATCCAATCAATAACTCAGTTAAGTTGGCCCCAATATCCTTATTTATCCCTGCTCCTTAATTCTGGGGGACGACCATTTCTCTCTCTGAGTTGCAGTCACAATACTTATCCCCCAGCACGCAGGATGGGCCAAGCAGGCTCCTTCACTCATGCTATATCAGACAACCAAAGTCCTTTCAGTGCAGGTATCCATTAAAATCTCTGGCCAGGACCTGATGCTGGAATTCCCTAATGTGCCAGGGCACTAGAAGCAGGGTTCAGAGGTTGCTGTTGACCTGAATAGATGGGCTGAGGCAGAGAGAAGTCAAGTGACTTCTGTGAGGTCGCATAGCAAGTCAGTGGTAGAGTCAGGATTTATAACCCAAATGTCTTGATTCCCAGACCATTGCTGGAAGAGCTTGCTTTGCATTTCTTTTCAGAACTTGATTTTGGGAATCGCGAAGTGGGAATTGCTTTTACAGATTATACACATTATTCTTCTGTCTCACGTACAATGCCATGTTTTCAGATGCCCAAACTTGCTGTCCCTGACCCTTTCTGGATGTGGCCACGTCACAGATGATTACCTGTTGTTGCTTCTCAAAAGCTGCCCAAACCTCAAGATACTCAAACTGGAAAACTGTGTGCGGATCACTGACCAGACTCTGGAAGCTGTGATCCTCTATGGGGGCTCTTTACAAACCCTCCATGTGGATTTCTGCCGGAACATAACTCAGGCTGGTCTGAAGACAGTCCAGGAAAAATGTCCTTCAATAATGCTGAAAGCAGAGAGAAGTGCAGACATGATTCCGGACAACAAACCCCGGGAAAAACTGATGCTTGAAAGAGCAGTGAGAAAACTGGTATGGCACTAAGAAGGACCAATTTGCAGAAATTCAATATATGTGAAGAGAGATTGACATTTTGAGGTTCCACCCAGTTTGCAATTAAGCCCATCTATATGCATATTGGCTTTGTTTATAAAAAGAATATTTTATACATTTCACAAGTACTCCCATTTCACCCAGGCAAGGAGTTTACCTTGATCGTGATAGTCTGGCACCACTGGTCCTTCATACTGGAAAATTCCCTGTGCTGGCACAAAGGAGATGGTAAATCCTGACTAGCTGATAATGACCCTGCTGACAGTCTTCCTCATTGTGGTATATTTTGCTTGGCTAACATGTATGATGATGTATCCAAATCTCAGGGCCCAAGGGGATGGATAAACTTTTTATTCACAAGGAAATATGCCTATTCTGTCATAGAAGAATCATGAATTCTGAGTAGAATCTAGCCCCTCTCTGTCATACCTTCACCTTTTCTGCTAAGGCACATCTCACTCCTGACAAACGTCACTTACTATACTTAACATGTGATCTGTTAGTGTACTTTATTTAAACCATAAGTTCTATGAAAGTGAGCGCAAACCAAGCTTTTAACATTTACATAATGTACACTGACAATTTATGCTTCAGTTTACGTTACTGTAAACAGTAATGTAAGTTTAAGGTTAACACAAGCTTGTTTACACAACTGTCCAAGCTGAGAAGGCACTGATTTACTAAAGTGCCCTTAAACTCTCTTTTCAAAAGCCTTCTACAGCAATGATATATTTGTCTAACTCAGAGGAGGATTTTATACACCCATGTGCAGTAATAGAACACGTGGAGGGCAGTGCGCACCAATCAGACTGTTACAATAACACATGCAGAGCACAGTACCACTGTATGTGGTTTTGCTACAACATATTGTAATATACTGAAAGATTACACTGAAATGGCCAGCACTATCTTTATCTCTTGTCTAAAACTGGCCTTAGACCAGAGGTTCTCCAAGTGTGGTCCACAAGCTCCATTCAGGTGGTCCGTGGATATTTCCCTCTAAGGTGTGTATCTGAGTGGCCGTACACAAGAGAATGAAGGGCCACCCACTGAATTAGTGGAGCCGCGCAGGCATGGCTCCACTAATTAGGTGCCTGGACCCTGGAGAAGATGCACACATAAGGTGGTGGTGGTGGCCTCAGGGGGAATAAGGGGTAGATGGGAGGGGGAAGTGGGGTGAGAAGAGGAGATGGGTGGAATTTGGGACGTGCAGGGCTGCAGTGGCCAGAGAAACAGATAACTTTCCCCAGCTCCAGGGCTGTGGCTGCTGGGAAGAGACGGCCCTCCTTCCCAGCCTCAGCAGCTGCTGTGGCAGGGGAGAGACCCCCTCCTTTCCAGCCCCAGCTAGGGGGCTGCCACAGCAGGGGAGAGAGGGCACATCCATCTCATTAGAAAGGTAAGACTACTGATATTAAAATACAAGTTGTGTGCTTTTATTTGTAGAACAAAAAAAACCTTAATTATTATTAAGGTTTTTTTTTATATAGCACTTTTATCCAAAGTGCTTTACAATAGTTTAGCTAATGGTACAAACAACATTTGGAAAGATCATTAAGTGATCTGCGGAGACCCTCAGCAATTTTCAAGTGGTCCTTGAAAAAAAAGTTTGAGAACCACTGCCTTCGACAAAATACATTGTAATATAGGTCAGATTCTTAAACATCCGGGGCTTGTATCTTGCAAGGTTTCAAGACTTATGTCCACCTCTCTGTACATTTGGGTAAAGATAAGCTAACCTTAATCTTCCTGATGCTCAGTTTATTGCACAAGTCCAGCGTACAGCGGTTGCCATTAAAAGCCTTCAACTTTTGCCTTGGGTAACATTCCCTCAGAACTTGTAATTATAATTATACTTCATACTAAACATAACAAGGAACATGGCAATACTGGAGATAACTTATCTAAGGCTATTGAAACTTCAAATTTGTCAAGAAATGTTATATTCCGAAAGAATTATATCAACACCACACACCAGTCGCAAATAATCCCACACCTGTACCTGTTTGCCTCAGATTTTCTCTCCCCACCCACCATAAGCCTCTTAAGAACTTTGTGCTTATGATAATGATGGATGGATAAAATTAATACCTCATCATTTATCTTTTTCTGTAAGACTAGACTTGGATCACAAGGAAGGAGGCTGGACTTCCCACTTGGAAACATAATCCAGTCAGTATGCTTTGAAGTGGGAAAAAATAGCTCTACTTTATCAGATAACTAACTAATCATTAGCTTCTCCTGATTAAAGCCATCTACTGAGCATAGTAACTTTGTCCTTTTAAGTATAGGGTGGGTTAGAATGAAGAGCATTGTGTAGTCACAGAAGAGAAATCCTTAGAATAGCAAAGTCATCTTTTCCTCCTCTCCCCTCCCCAATCCTCCCAAATCCAGGTGTGAGTGATATCTTTCAAAGGCTCATGGTGCTACTACAGTATCCAAGACCCTCCTACCAAAAGCAGCGTCCATTTGCTTCACCTAGTGTCTAGCAAACGAGTGACAAGATGAGCAAGCTGCTGCCTTGCAGATTTTTTTGTAGGATACGAACAGCTTTTCTGCGCATCACACAGAATGTAGTCTTACTTGATCCTCCCGGTAAGATTTTTCTCTATTATTTACATTTATACTGCAGTACAGTTTAAAGGTTGGGCCCCACTATTCTAGGTGCTGAAGTAAATCATATTGCTTACAAATAGCTTTATGCTCCTATTTAATGCTGTACTTTGGCCACTCTCTTGCTCTTGGGAGGGTCAGAACAAAGAGTCCTAGATGCCGGAGTTCTTGCCAGGTAGATCTTAACAGCTCTGGCAGGTTCTAATGTGTACCAGGGTTTTTCCTTGGGATATTGAATATGCTGCAGAATGATGCCAGACCTCTCCCCCAATAGCTGTAAAACGGTGCTAGTAAGTGTGAAAGCTTGGCCAAGGTGCTAGTCCCCTGTTCCTGAAGGGGGAGTAAAACATCTTCATTGGCAACCGACAAGTCTGGTCTTGTCTCCTCAACTGTAGTGGTGCAGGTCTGTCCAAGCTTCCCTAGCACAGCTCTGCCAATGAAGCTCAGGTCTCCTTTCAACATCCTGATTATCTCAAGACTGCAAAGATTAGTCCAGTAAACTGTATGGAGACAGTGATTTGTACAAATGAAAACCAGGATATCACCACAAACTAATTCAAAATCCACACTTATTCAAAGATGAGAAGCTAGCAGCCTATATTACATATATGTATACACACACGCCTGCCTTTCATTTCCATTTAATACAAAATGCATCTCAAAACACTAAAACAATACAACCGCAAAAATTAGTCTGAATGTCATCAGTACACCAAACACCAAGTGAACAACTGGACCCCCCACCTAATGTATTATGAAATATATCTATTGTAAGACTTTCCTTTAAAAGCTTATGTCAAGTAGGAATGCCTGAGCTTTCTTCAAAAGTAAAGCAGATAGTAAAGTTTGTGGACGATACCAAGCTGGGAGGGGTTGCAAGTGCTTTGGAGGATAGAATTAGAATTCAAAATGATCTGGACAAACTGTTGAAATGGTTTGAAGTAAATAGGATGAAATTCAATGAGGACAAATGCAAAGTACTCCAATCAGGAAGGAACAATCAGTTGTGCACATTCAAAATGGGAAATGACTGCCTAGGAAGGAGTACCGTGGAAAGGGATCTGGGGGTCATAGTGGATCACAAGCTAAATATGAGTCAACAGTTGCAAAAAAAGCGAACATCATTCTGGGATGTATTAGCAGAAGTGCTGTAAACAAGAGAAAAGAGAGTTACCTTTTTCCATAACTGGTATTCTTCGAGATGTGTTGCTCATGTCCATTCAACTTAGGTGTGTGTGCTCGCCACATGCACCGGTGCTGGAAGTTTTTCCCACAGCAGTATCTGTAAGGGACCTGCTCTGGTGCCCCCTGGAGTGGCGCGCACATGCCGCGGTTTATAGGGCACCACTGGCTCCACCCACTCTCAGTTCCTTCTAGCTGGAAACACCAACTGTGGGGAAGGAGGGCGGGTTGTGGCAAGGACATGAACAACACATCTCAAAGAACACGAGTTACGGAAAAAGGTAACTTCGAGTGCTTGCTCATGTCCATTCAACTTAGGTGACTCCAACGCAATATCCCTCGGAGGTGGGTAGGAGTTCATGGATGTGTAGACTGCAACACAGCTCTGCCAAACCCAGCGTCATCCCTGGCCTGCTGAGGGATGGCAAAGTGGGCCGTGTGCACCAAGGACCACATTACAGCTTGACAAATGTCCTGGATCGGGAAGTGTGCCAGGAAGGCTGCCGAAGATGCCTGTGCTCTGGTCGAGTGGGCTCTGACGATCAGCGGCGGAGGGACTCTTGCCAACTCTAGCAGGTCGGGCACTGCATACCGAAGCCATGGTGCTTGGCGCCGAGTCGGAGCATTGCTCCAGTGCCGGGGTGAGGGCCAACTCCATGAGGAGCGCTCTTAAACCAATATCTCACTCCTTTTTAGTTCTTGGCTTGAAGGACTTTCAGCGATCACAGGGCTTAAAGCCTGGGGACCAGGGCTTGCCCCATCCCAAGGCAAAGTCCTGTTCAGGACCTACAAAGTCTCTAACTATAGCTAACGGATTTACTAACACTAACAGAAAACTATATACACTATAATACAAGAATTAACTAGTTTGTACGAATGAGAAAGCAACAGCACTACTGAAGCAGCAACAACTCGTGGCTTCTTTATATTTATAGAATATTTATACATATGCAGTGTGCATGTATGTATGTGTGTATCTCTGTATATTTAATTGTGCTAATTACTCCATTGCCTCTCTCTCATGCTCCACTGTATAACTGGCAAATAATCAATCACAGAAACTAGCATTTCTTACATGGAATCAAGATACACCAAATAAAGTGATTGCCATTTTAAAAAAGTGAACATTTGCCAAAGGTTACCACGTGTTGATATCTAATATACCACAGCTTCCCCCTACATTCAGAACAGGATGTAACTGTGGTACCTCAAATACCACAATTTGTTAACCGTTGGAAAAAGTTGGCATTTCAATGGCAAAGCTCCTGATTGACACCTTTTATTCATCAGCATCTAGAAGGCACATTCAATTCAGAACTTGTTACCAAAAAGAACAGTTTACTTACTGTAGAGTTACTGGGATTCTTTGTCCATGTGGATCCCAATCCTGAGGTGTGTGCCCCAGGAGTGGGATCCATATAGACAAATCCTCAAAGAAAAACTTGTTTTTTTTGTGCTATGTTGATCCTTGTTTTTCTGGCTACACAGCGAGAACTCTTATTATTGCTCTAGGCATGGGAGAATAGAACACATACATTACTTTATCCCAGTTGCCCAGATAGTCTTGAAATTAAGATTTATTTCAATTCAAGTGTTTTCTTCTTTGCTTAGTGTTTGAATAGAATGAACCACATCATGTTATCTGAGTTCTCCTTGAAGCTGATTCTTATTGCAAGGAGGTTGCATGTTTTCCAAATCTATTTTCTAATGTAAGGTAGGTTTCACACAATCCCAGTAAAACCAGATTTTACGTACTGTATCAACAGGCTCATCTTTTCCACTGCAATGAATGTGCAACCAGCTGTGGAGAAAATGAAATGGTTCTTATTTGGAGATACAGAAAGCGGAATGGGGATTTCTACAGCTTTGAATATTAACTTACTTACTGCATTTAGTTTTAGTTTTCCTTTAATTTAATTACATCTTGATCAACAAAATAGTATAAATGCAAGTTAAGGGAGGGGCAATGAAGAAGTAACACACAGCCCTAGAGAACCCTAGGAGCAGTGAGTTTTAATTCATGAGGAAGGTCTCATCAGTGTCAATGGCCATCAGGAGGACTCACCATGTAAGAGAATCTCACAACAGACCAAGAAAAGAATTTCAAATACTACTGCATGTTGACAACTTAATGACATTGCAACAGTGTGACTCCATAATGTTTTCTTATTGCAATGGCCTCAAAAATTCGAATAGCACCCATCAACATCCAGCAACCTAAGCAACAAAACTGGGATGATCTGAGACAATAAAAGGACAGGCAGTAATCCTAAATTGATACTTATACAAGGCGATTGCTGGGCTGTACAAAATGGCTGCAGTGTGAAAGTTGGAAAGGCCAGACAATTCTCACCTTGAGCAGAAATATACAAAGCAAGCTTTAACTATACCTATAAACCAAAACAAAGTGTAAATTAGATGCTGTCTGACATTTGGTTAATGAACACCTTATGTAGCACACTGGCTCCTCATGTAGGGTTTCTAGAAAAAACACAGACACTAGAAATCTTCCTTACTCCGAATTTAACAATTTAAAAAAACAGCTTCAAAACTACACATATCCGCACATATGCTATTTATGCCAATAGTGACCATTTTCTTTTTCTCTTAACCTTTGCCCGTGGTCCAAACAATAAGGGCGGTTCTGAACAAATGCCTTCTTGATTTAGCTGTACTAAAAGTCTCAACATTATCTTGTTTATTCTGGTTACCTATTTCTCTAAGTAAGCGCTATCATATTTTTTCCCTTCTATGTACGAACTTCTCCATGACAAAATAATTTTGGCCACAAGGTGGCCACAGAAAACAATAGTCACAGCAAGTTAGTTAGGAATAATCTATGCATTAGTTACATTTTACATGAACTATTCTGCAGGGATAGAAGAACACACAAGGTTTGGGCAGGTGCAAAACCTTTGGAGTTCTTTCAAAATGTTCTTGATAATAAGCAAAACATTTCTCTCTCTGGTCTAGTATTTCAGTGCTAACTAACTTCCCAAGTACATATGGCAAGGGGCGTCTTCTGTGCTATTTCACGTGGCACACACGTTCCCAATGAAGTGCAGAATGAATAGCAGCACAAACTAACACTGCTGCACAAAAACTGACTCAAATGCCAGCAGTGAAAAGGTCATTTAGTTTCCAAAACTCGCAGTTCTATTATGTAAGAGGGGTAAGCAATGTCCAGTTGATCCTTCAGATAGTCACTGTGATAATATAGTTTATCTGGAATTTGAACATGTGGCAACTAGACCACCTTGAACATTATAGTATCATGGATTTTCAGATGATAAAAGTCAGAGAAGGAGTCCACATACTTTAAAAAACACTCAGAATGTACTGAAATATTGAACTGATTGGTTTAGCTCCTGTAGCATGAAGAAAATGTTTACTTACCAGTAGTGATGCTTTTTGTAGTTAACTTCATTACCCGTCAAAGGACTGAACTACACAGCGAGTCAAACGTCAGGGAATCTACTGCCCCCTTCTATCCTTCAGGAAAGAGATGGCATGAATAACAAATGACTAGCCCGTACCAGACTCCTGTGACAGACACACATTTCATCCACTACTATATAGTAGAAAGACCAAGTGGGTGAGCTAATATCTTGTACTGGAACAACTTCTGTTGGTGAAAGAGACAAGCTTTTGAGCTTAAACAGAGCTCTTCTTCAGTTCTGGGAAACTCTCTCAGAGTGTCACAACTAAATACAAGATGGAACAGATATTTTAGCACAAGTAGTTGTTCCCTCCCTCCCCACTTCCTTGCCTCCCTATAACTAAGGCTAAGATTTTGTCACGGTTATTTTTAGTAAAAGTCAGGGACAGGCCACAGGCAATATACAAAAATTCACAGAAGCCCATGCCCTGTCCCTGACTTTTACTAAAAATATCCAGGGTAGGGCAGAGCCGGGGAGACAGAGTGCTGCTGGGGCTTGCAGCTACTCCAGACCTGCTGCTGCTCCTGCAGCAGGGGCTGATTGCTGCTGCTCTAGCCCCAGGGGGGCTGATCCAACCCCAGCCACTGCTCAGCAGGCTGAGGACTGCTGCTCCAGCAGCCCTGGTGCTGACCGCTGGTCAGCTGTTCTGTTGGCCCCAGAGCTGACAGCTGCTCCAGCCCTGCCCCAGAAGAAATCATGGGTCTTGAAAAGTCACAGAATCCATGACCTCCGTGACAGAATTGTAGCCTTACCTATGACTGAAGGGATGTTAACGGACCTCTTCACCTTGAACGGTCCTTGAAATGTGTTAACTATTTATGCTGAGTAAGTTTCCCAGATCTGAAGAAGAGCTCTGTATAAGCTCAAAAGCTAGTTTCTCTCACCAACAGAAGTTGGTCCAATACAAGATATTACCTCACCCATCTTGTCTAATATCCTGGGACTGACATGGCTACAGCAAGACTAGATCCTATACAGCAGAGCCATTTAGTCAGATTAATTTTCTCTCCCTTCCCAAACTACCCAGCACTGTTTTCACTTGCTCCAGACAATCAAGGGGTTCTATCCAAAAGGAAAAGACCAGCCTAACTCCTTTCTGCAGAGGACAGGCTGTTTATTGTCTCTTTGACAGGCCTGCCTACCTGTTTCAACAAGGCTGGCCAGTTATCTGATTACTCAGAGGTAATCCCAAAGCAATTCTTCCTAGGTGTGGTTGCCAATTGAAAAACAATGGAGGAGAAAAGAATACCAGAAACACCAAGTGAAAGACAGAACAACAGTCTTCCCCCCCCCCCCAAATAAATAAAAGCACAAGGAAAATTAAAACCCCCAAAATTCAAGAAGCAACAACCTTGTAAATCAAGATGCTTACTGAAATGTCAGCTGAGATGTAAGGGAAAGGTTAGGCCTTAACAATTTGCAGGATAGATTAACAAGCAGCAGATAAAAATGAAAAATAATAAACATCCCAACAGTCCCGGCTTTCATGGTACTGTCCCACTTTGACCCACAAAACCCATGTCTGGGAAGAGGCTGGCTGGGCTTGTCTCCCCACTTCTGGTGCTACGACCTGACCTTCGGTGCACAGGATAGTAGTGCTGCTCAGGTTTGGCTCCTGCTGTCCCCTCCTCCCCCGCAGGGAGGTTGTTAGGCCAAATTTGAGTGAGTGGCATTGCAATATTAGCTGTGAGGTGTGTTAACATTCAAGTGACAGGTTTCAGAGTAACAGCCGTGTTAGTCTGTATTCGCAAAAAGAAAAGGAGTACTCGTGGCACCTTAGAGACTAACCAATTTATTTGAGCATAAGCTTTCGTGAGCTACAGCTCACTTCATCGGATGCATACTGTGGAAAATACAGAAGATGTTTAAATTGGTTAGTCTCTAAGGTGCCACAAGTACTCCTTTTCTTTTTGCGAACATTCAAGTGGTTTCTTTCATGGGCCCAGTCTTGTCTCACTCAGATATCTGAGGGACAGAATGAAAACCAGCTCATGAGTTTAAAGGAATGCACAAGCAATGTGATTATAAAAATAATAGGTGATGAAAAAATGTCCAAGTCAAAACTCAATCTGGTAAAGAGTTTAAGTGTATCTGAAATAACGTGTTATGGTGGAGCAGTGAAGGTGAAAGGACTATTAAACAACCGTCTCAGAAATAACACAGTTCACTTCAATCACCATACTTTGCCCTCAGTTACCTTCCCCAAATATCACCACTGCAGATGAACCAAACAGTGAAACATCCCATAAAAATTATCTTCTTGTTTCTGCTATACAGTAGAACCTCAGAGTTACGAACACCTTGGGAATGGAGGTTGTTCGTAACTCTGAACAAAAGGTTATGGTTGTTCTTTCAAAAGTTTACAACTGAACATTGACTTAATACAGCTTGGAAACTTTACTATGCAGAAGAAAAATGTTGCTCCCCTTCCCCCCCCCCCTTTTTATTTTTTTAGTAGTTTACATTTAACACAGTACTGGACTGGACTTGCTTTTGGGGGTAGGGGGATGTCTCTCTTGCTGCCTGTGTACTTCCGGTTCCAAATGAGGTGTGGGGTTAACTGGTCAGTTTGTATCTCTGGTGTTCTACCGTAGTTCTAGTTTCTGATCTCTTGTGTCTGAGTGAAAAAGACTAGCAAGACTGCAACTTTAGTCCCTTGGAACAATTTTGTGGTGCTGAGATTCAGTGGGAATTCTCTACTTTTAAAACCTTTCTTCAATCACAACATAAAGAAGACAATATTTTCTACAGAACATTACTATTCCATCAAATATGCACATTACCGCATACAATCCAAATACTGCTGATGTAATCCAATTGTTACTGTAACAAGACAAGCCCAGAAATATGTAATTTACTAGTGTTAAAAGCAAACAGAATAAAATATAAAATGCATACCTTTTAAAATCTGCATCTCCACCACTACAATTGACACTGACAGTTATTTATTCTTTGTCCTCTGTCCAGACCAACTTTCACAGCTCTTTGATATACCGTTCTCTAATATTTTTTGAGAAATAATTTTAAAAGCTCATCTCAATGTCTCAAAAGCTGGCAATGGCTTGGCACGGTCAACAAAAACTATTTTGTAGGGGAAGCAAAGCTTTTAAAATGAGAAGCAACGTGGAAATGAACTATCAGAGAGTGAAGCAAAGCTTTTAGTTATACTGAAGTACAGCTGAAAAGTACAGATACACCTCAGTCAGTCCACGACTACACTGCAGAGTTAAGTTTTGTCGATGATCGTAAGTCGCTTTAACAACATCGGTGGAGCACATCCACACAACAATCCTTGTGTTGGCTGAGCGTGTCCACAGTTATTGCTCTTGCATCGACAGAGAGAGCGTTGCATCGTGGCAGCTATCCCACTGTGCAACTCGTCACCTCTGTTGCTGGGAGCTCTAGGAATGGATGCAGTGCATCTTGGGGATGTGCTCGCTGTCCTGTGATGCAGTTCTTTCCATTCCATCATTCCTTGGGCTTACTACTTCATTTCTCACTGTTTTTCAACAGACCTTGTAAACTGTGTGTCTGCCCTCTCTGCCTGGCAGCATGAACACTGAGCTGCTGACCATTCTGGGGATGAGCATTATGAACGCAACACAGCTGGTCATGCAGTATTTCATGAGCTGCGAAACGGAGAATAAATCGGTAGTGCCTGCCCTGCTGTCTGCCATGGAAACAAATAATTAAAGATTGCTGCTAGCATTCACGGACCAGCTTGCCATGGTGGACCTTCGACACTGGGCTCGGGAAACACACGCTGAATGGTGGGATCGCATCGTGATGCGTATACGGGTTGATGAGCAGCAGCTGCAGAACTTTCGGATGCGCAACTGTGAGCAGAGCTCGGCCCAGCGCTGCAGTGCAGGGACACCAGAATGAGAGCTGCCCTCACCGTAGAAAAGCAAGTGGCGATTGCTGAGTGGAAGCTGGCAACTCCAGAATGCTACTGGTCAGTTATGAATCAGTTTGGATTTGGAAAGTCCACGGTGGGGGCTGCAGTGATTCAAGTGTGCAGGGCCATTAATCGCCTCCTGCTATGAAGGACTGTGACTCTTGGTAATGTCCAGGAAATAACTGATGGCTTTGAAGCAATGGAATTCCCTAACTGAGGCGGGGCGATAGCTGGAACACATATCCCAATTTTGGCCCCCGACCATCTTGTGACAGAGTACATCAACCGAAAGGGCTAGGTCTCCATTGTCTTGCAGGTGCTGGTGGATCACCAAGGACGTTTCACAGACATCAATGTGGGGTTGTTAGGGAAGGTGCACGCATCTCTCGGAACACTGGACTGTACAGAAAGCTGCACGCTGGGACTTTCTTTCCAGAGCAGAAGATTCCAGTGCGGGATGTGCAAACGCCCATAGCGATCCTTGGAGACCACCCTTGCTCCCGTGGCTCATGAAGCCTTACTCTGGGAACCCAAACAGCAAGGCAGCTTTTTGGCCGGTTAGACCTCAGTGAGGAAGATATTCTGATGGTCACCGCGGCATGCTGTACTCCCTAAATTATTTGTGAATCAAAGGGGGGAAAAGTCTCTCCAGGGGTGGGTCACTGAGGCTGACTGGTTGGCTGCTGATTTTGAGCAGCCAGATACAAGGGCAACTAGAGGGGCACAGTGAGACTTTGAATCAGGGAAGCTTTGAAGGAGCATTTTGACAATGATTCCCAGTAACGTGTCTGTATGTGATGCGTTCAGCCAGGCAATGTTTACTTCCTGCCAGCGCTGTCCCTAGGCATTGTGGTACCCTAGCAGACCCCCTGTGGGGGGAGCTGGCCCCAGGCCTCCATGGGGGGGTGGGAGAGGGGTGCTACGCCCAAGGTCTGTGGGGGGCAGGAGTGGGCTTGGGGGGGAACGACCTCCCAGCCTGAGCTGGCAGAGCGGGTTGGGGCTGGGTCGCTACACTTCCATGTGGAGCGGGGACTTTGGGGAAGGGGTGGAGTGGGGGTGGGGCAGGGGTGGAGCAGGGGCGGGGGGCCATGGGGAAAGAGTGGAATGGGTGCAGGGCAGAAGCAAACTTTCCTGGCCGGCTCAGCCACCAGGGGATCGAACTGGCTGCTGGAGCAGCACGCAGCTGAGTAGGGCACCAGGAAATTTGGGGCAATTTGGTGCCCCAAATTTCCTGGTGCCCTACGCAGCTGCACAGTTTGCATATGGGTAAGGACGGCCCTGCTTCCTGCCATGCCCTGTAATGCTTGCTTCACGAACGGGTTAATTGCAAGGAGCTAATATTCTTACCTGTAGTCACTGTGTTTCAATGTTAGCACTGAGCGATGTATGTATGTCACAAACAAAGACTCAAGTTTAATAATGGGGTAAAACACAAACTTTGGACAAAAGGGATATGAAAATGAGGAAGTGTCTCACGGTTAGGGCTCTCACAGCTGGGTGCAATTCCAGTTTTCATTGGAAAACCAGTCCCCAGGCGTGGCGTGCCTGGGGTACTGTTAGGGACCAAGAACACGTGATGAATGTGGCTCGGGAGTTTGGGGAGGGCATGAACTGGGGTTCTGTAGTGGCTGAAAGGGGAGTCGGGCACAGATTTGCTCTGATTGCAGGCTAATGACAGACGTCAACATCTATCTGGTCCTCCAGGAGTTTTATCATCCACTCCTGCCCGTGTCTTTTCCTGGCTATTCAGCCGCAGGCTTTCATTAATTGTCGCCCTCCATGCTCTTGTTTCGCTATGTGCTGAATCTGTTGACTGCAATACTTCGCAAAACATATCCTCCTTACTCCTCATGGGTTGCCCCCTTATCTGATGGAGGTGCTCTGCTGGTGTGGAAGAGTATGTTCTCAAGGGCACATTTGCAGAAGGCAAAGAAATAATTAAAAGAAAACGATGAGCATGCTCACAGTCGTGAATCACAAAAGTTATACACACCTCTTTCTCATTGCCCCTGGTCTAGCACACAGGTTGCTGAGAATCCCAATTATGATGAGTTCACGGGGGTGGAGGTGGGCAATGGGCAAAGAGAAAGAAGGGACAAAGGGTGGTTACTATAAGTGCCTAGGGAGCTTATTCTGAATATTGGTACCGTTTTCCATAAGCTAGGGTAATCGAACCCAGTATCTCACTCCTAAAGGTAACCCAGGATGCAAGGGAGCATCTCCTGCATGCATGTGGCTTCAGACCAGCTCCATATGCTGCTCCCCTGTGTACTGCTCTGGTCCCTGCAGAAATAATTTCCAGGTGGTACAGCAAAGTTTCCTACAGTGGGGGAAGAAACAAGGCAGCTCTCCCCCAAGGAACCTTCGGCAGAGGACTGCAGAATACCTACAGCAGGGGTTCTCAAACTGGGGGTTGGGACCCCTCAGGGGGTCGCAAGGTTATTACATGGGGGGTTGCGAGCTGTCCGCCTCCACCCCAAACACTGCTTTGCATCCAGCTTTTCTAATGGTGTTAAATATATAAAAAAGTGTTTTTAATTTATAAGGGGGGAGGGTTGCACTCAGAAGCTTGCTTTGTGAAAGGGGTCACCAGTACAAAAATTTGAGAACTACTGACCTACAGGAAAGTTTCCTAGAGATCATTATGGAGGATTCCAGAAACATCCCCGGGTACATTAACAAACTTTTCTGCCGTGGCCCCACTGTGTAGATGGACAGGCTCTGTTGTTAATTTCAGTCCATTATCCCTCTTCTACCATATAACAAAGCACAGGAGAGCTCAATCTCCTCTCACCGTGCAGTATCAAAGCAAAATGAGCCCTTACCGGAGCTCCCTTCTCCTGCATCCTGTGTGCCAGAGCTGGAGTGCTGGGACTGGCTAGACCAGTCAAGAGTGGAAATGAGGTCCTGACTCGCTGCATCACCGGATGACCCTGTCATGTGCTCCACATCGTCATCCACCTCCGCATCCAGCACTTCTTCACTGGGGTTGAGTCCGCTGCCTCCAGTCCCCCAGAAGTATCGATGGAGCTCTTGGCGGTGAAGGTGGGGTTGCCGCCGATGATGGCACGTTTTCGGCACCACACCGAAGTAACGGCTGGCCTCCTTTGCCTTCTGATACGCCTGCCTCAACCTCTCGATTTTAGCATGACACTGCTGCATGTTCCTTTCATGCTTCTTCTCCTGCATGCCACTAGCAATCAGCTCGTAGGTATCAAAATTCCTACGGCTGGTGCAAAGGTGCAACTGCAGAGCCTTCTCTCCCCATATACTTAGCAGATCCAACAGCTCTGGTGTGCTCCACGCAGGAGCGTGTTTGCTGCATAAAGCTGGCATGATCAGCTGGGAACATGCTGTGGGAACTGTGCATGGTGAGCAAACAGGAAGAGGAATTTCAAAAATTCCTGGGCTTTAAAAGGGGAGAGGGGTGCATACCTGTGTACCTTCAGGGCAGCGGAGTTCAAGCTGATGACCAGAGCGGTCATGATAAGCATCATGGGACACCTCCTGGAGGCCAATTAGGGCAACATAACCAAGTGAGGTGTCTACACTGATGCTGCGTCACTCTAACTACGTTGCAAAAAGCTCTATGTCACTTGTGGAGGTGGTTTTATTATGTCGGTATAGCAGGGGAGTTGTATCGGTGGGAGGAGCATTTCAGTGTGTACACCTCCACTCTTGTCAACAAAAGCTGACTTTTGTTGACAAAACTGCGTATAGACAAGATGTAAGTCAATGTTGCAATGTTATTAAAATGCTGGTATACTGTTCAACATGCAATGCACAGTAACCACATGTACAATGGCTCTTCATCTGCAAATAAGCTATCTGACACTATTTCAAACATCCTTACAGATTTGCTAACTGAGAAGTTTAAAAGTCTAAATTTATAAATGCTGAATAAACCCTGTAAACAGTTGAAAACACAAAAAAACCCCACTCATTCCTGTATTTGCTTTATTTTCTCCGCATAAGGAACCCTGCACAGGCAATTCAAATTAAAACAAAATAAATATAGGACTACTCATGTAAAACTGTCCTTGCTAATGAACAATTATACACAATGTACAACTCTTCATGTTCACTGGGAGGGCTTACAAATGTACCATTCCCAACAAAAAATGAACCAAAATGGCTCCATGCAAAATTATCAAAAGTGACCAAAATATGGAAAAAACTTACTGACTGCACTTTTTTGCCCCCCTCCCCCCTTTTTTAAACAATCACCAAAAAATAAAAACATCTAATTTGTTGTTACATTTAGAGTAACTAAAATGTGGCCACTGCTTATTAATGTCTGTTTATGCTCCTAAAACATCTATGGTTACCATAAAATTGTGTCAACATTGAATTGGACTTAGGGCACTATCCATAATAAAAGGAAGATTATTTTGTTCACAGAAAGTTAATAATCTGTGTCTGAGCCCTCTGCATTGTCCACATTGCGTGAGAGCATGTAATTGTCCATATCTATAGACCTGCAATTATTGATTGCATACCGCAGACGCTCTGCCATGATTAGTTGACTGGAGTATGGTGGAAGCCTCAGTTGAAAGAAACAAGTCTGTGAGGTAGGCAAGCTGTCATAAGGCTGTGGAAACGGACAAAAAGTAGGACATGGTTAAGACTGCAAAGGAAATTAAAAGGTGTAGCAAATTCACTATTTTTCCCTGCCCCAAAAAACAAACTTTAAAAAAAGCACGCCTCTCTCATCCACAATAAGGTCTCATTAATCAAGCCAACAAGCAGTAAAGAATTCCTCTGAACAAAAAGACAAGACTAGTACCATCTTATATTTTTATAAAAATGTTCAGCCCAAAATAATTAACACCACCACCACTATCATCCACTCAATAAGTGATTTCAACCACCAGTGACATGCATCTTTTTTAAGAGTGGAACTTCCAGGTGTTTGTCTACTGCAATATATTAAATAATAATTTAGACCAAGCAGTAAAATTTTTGTATCCAACTGAAACAACAGGGGGCATGCAGGCAGACATATTACAATTATTCCAAATTTAAAAGTAAAAAACCCCCCAAAAAACAAACCCTTTGAATGCAAGATTAAGAAAGTTATTTTCTAAACAGAAATTAAAGTGCAGAGCTTAATTATTAGGAGCAGCAAAATAGTATCAGTGTCTACTTGCTATCTAGTTTTCAAAATATCATGAATATCCCTTTTAACGTTCTTTTCATATTATGATAATACAGAGGAGGACTGTTGCAATTGTAATGTGAATACTTAATTTTCATGAAGATATATCCATAAGGTAGCTTTATTTGTTCTAAATCTTAAGAAATAGCTGCAGTCAGTTTTCAACCAATGCATTAGAAGCCAGTGAGCTGTAACTGTGTTTCTTGGGGTAGTGTCTGAATCTAGTGGGTTTCCACATGGGTAAGAGGGTGATATTTGGTGGCAATTAACATGCCAACAGTTTTAGCAGCTCCATTTCTATTTTCCATTTTCTCAAGTCATTCTATAATGTAGTATATTGAGAACGCTTTCATAGAGATGGAACAAGACTTCATTAAGGTTTGTTTTTTTTAATCTTTAAAATACTAAATCAGAAAATGTACTGTAGTAGAAAATTACTGTAGATTAAATATGGTACAATTCACACTGTGTTGTTTAGACACCAGCCTGAACTCCACCTAATAATTACATTTACACTTTATATGTTCAAAGTCCTGAGTGAATTATGCTATAATTCATGCAATGTTAGGCACTATCATATTTATTATAATGTTAGGCACTATCATATCATATAATTAAATCCCATGGCTCTAGCAGTCAGAAGCTCATTCCATTCCTCCAGGCTTAATGTTAGTGAAACTTCGCTCTTTTTGCCAAAGGATTGATTAAAGTGGACAGAAATGAACAACATATTAAGAAAATAGCATCTTACCCTATCAACCTTCATTATTTGGAATCGCTGAGAGATATCAGCAGTGTTTGCTGGCAGTCGAGATCTTCCTGACACAAACCTCATGAAAAGGACTCTTTCCTCATTTGAAAACTCTTCAAGGGTATGCCAGAACCACTGAACTAACTGATGCTGTTCATCAACCTCTCTGTACCGCACAACTTTCTTCAGGACCTCAACTGAGATTTCTGGCATTCCACAAACCATCTGTTCCAATTGCTTAGCAGTCAGAAGAGACAACAAGGGAACTGGAACAATCCAAGACATTCCTTCTCTCACAGCAGCCACCTTTAACACAAAAAGAATAGTTATTAAAGGAGTCATTACACTTATTTTGGATCCTTAGCACACAATCTGTATGCAAAAGCTAAGACTTTGAGAATGAATACACATATGGATGAACAGGCTAAGGGTACAGTTTAAGTCATTGCCTAAATACAAAAATACCACATAGTAATGCATATGGCTCCCTTCAAAGGATAACATTCCCCCTCAAAAATTGTTGATGTGTTGCAGAGAATTATCTTTGACCAAAATGATTTTATAGCACTTTCATGCTAAGAAAAAAACCTCAGATAAAACCATCTAAAAAAGTGGTAGAGTTATCAACACAAATGAGCGTCTGCTAAACCAAAAACTTTGTTGCCAGCATCCTGCTAGGACTGGGATGACACCATGTTAAAAACAAAGTCTATCTTTGATCTGAAAGACTTAAGGTCTTGGGGTCAGTATTGAGAGGGCTACTGCCCTAAAGTGGAACAGCCATGTGACCTTGTGTGCATCTATCTTTGGAGAAAGAGGAAAATTAGTTCCCTAATGTAATGTTGCTGTATTAAGACACAAGGCTCTCATCTGATTCACATAATGCTACTGTATAAGTCACAAAATAGCTTTTCAGCAGATGATACAAAAGTATTTACATAGATTACTACTTACTTTTTCAATCCACTTATTGAAGTGTTTACAGTTACTAGTCAAAAGCAGGTAAGGTAAATATTAAGTAAAAATATATCCACAGTCCATTAATAAGTTAAACAAATATTATTACTTCCCAATGATGTGCGCCAGATTATGTGCTGCTGTAAATGCAAGGTTAAAGGTGCTGAGCTTTCTGTGTGATCCCTGTTTAGTTTCCCAGTCAGTTTAATGATCTCAGTGGGACAATTCAGATGAATATAAAGCAAGTCCTCAGTTTTTCAGTACTCTTGTGGTCTTTCTTGACATTCTAGACAGCTAGGTAACAGCTGAGATGTGAATCAGATTTAATTTAAAAATGATTCACAAATTATTTGAAAAAACACAGAGGAAAAATCCAATAAATGTATAAACCAAAACCTTTGTTATTTCTGGCATATTGTGATGGTCACCATCCAGTTAACAAAATAGGTCGAGTTCAGTGAGATTCTCACCTGGCGGTCAATTTCATGAAGTCTGTACTCAATTGCCCTCTCCACATATTCTTTCCTGTTTGAAAAGGTAAGTGGGATACTGTTCCCACCAGGAATTATGGGAACCATTTTACCATCAGCACTTTGGCCTACAAAGGAATCTAGAGGAATCATCTATTAACAGAAAAGAAAAAGTATTGTGCAGCATAAGATATTTGGGTAAAGAATTGAATTAAAAATTACCGTTAAGTCACTTAGCAATAATCTGATATTCATAGTTATATCCATCAGAGGCAGTTATGAGGTGTCTGTTACCTTAAAGTATAAATGCCACCTCAGTATTTTTTTTAAATTAGTGCATTGTAATTAGGTCAGTCTATAAAAACAACTGGATTCAGAAGATTTGTGGTGGAGAGGGAGGAAGCATATTTCCATAGCTTACCTCATGGAAATTTTCTTCAGTAATCCCACTGTCTTCAATGTGAAGAATGCTGTTGAGGGTCTGCACATACAGCAAGTCCACCTCCTCTAAATCTTCCAAAGTAAGTGGGATACAACAAAGTTGCTTCCAAACCATTGGGGCCAAATGAAGATCTAAAGGCTTCTTGGTACGAATAGCCACGCCCATCAGAATGCCTAAGAACTTAAACTGCATCAAATGTTCATCTAAACATGCTGAAGAATTAAAAAGAAACCTAAAAGAAAACAGAAACAATGTAAAGGCTTCAGTAAAACCAACCTCTCACTTCTTCATATTGCTTCAAGTTAAAAGACAGCTATATGCAGGGATGCAAGATCTATATGCAAGATCCCCAAGTTCATCATAGCAGTGTTCTGCAAATCTGGAGAAGGGGAGAATAGGTAGATTGATGTGATCTTTCTGCCCTTTCTTCCCAAATCCTGAAAGTTGCCAGAGCCAAACTGGCTCCAGCCACAAGCTAGATCAGAGGTTCTTAACTTTTTCTTTCTGAGGCCCCTCAACATACTATAAGAACTGTACGGCCCACCTGTGCCACAACAACTGGTTTCTGCATATAAAAACCAGGGCTGGCATTAGGGAGTAGCAAGCAGGGCAATTGCTTGGGGCCCCATGCCACAGGGGCCCCTGCAAAGCTAAGTTGCTCAGGCTTTGGCTTCAGCCCTAGGGTGTCAGGGCTCAGGGTCCCAGGCAGCCCCAGGCGAGTCTAACGCTGGCCCTGCTTCGAGGTGGTTGAGAACCACTGAGCTAGAGCACCTTCAGTGTTGCTTTAATTTATGCTCCAGCAAACCTAGCTGTAGAGCTACCTCTTAGGAACCATTACCTGGCCTTGCACTTTCCCTCACCTTGAAATAACCCCTACATACAAGGGTGAAAAAGAAAAGTGCAGATGGAGCAATCAAGAAGCCTCAAAGAAGAAGGAGCAATCAAGAAGCCTCAACATTTGTCAAACAGCTGTTACAGGAAGTTCTTTCTTCCATTTTGTCAGCTAATATCCTGTAGTGAGATGAAATGCTGTCCAACTTACCTATCCCTATTGTAGCCTACTTCAGCAGTAGCATTTGGGGAAGGAATAAGCAGGTCTACCACACCAGTTTCAAGTTCCTTAAAAATAAAAATATAAAGTGCTTCTTAAATATTATAGTTCAGCACATTGTATTATCTTAATGATAATTTTGCCAGCAGTAGTATTTTGAATTTTATTTTTTAGGAAATCAGCACATGGTAAATATTTTTACCATGATAAAACTAGAAGAAAACAACAGAATAATCTAAGAACCAGAAATCTGTGTCTCATTTGTGATGGTATTTTATTTAAATTGATTTTGCTGCATTTCTGAAGCTAGCACAGAATACCTATGTACATACTATAGTAACAGCATTTAATGGCACCATCATCAAGAGTTAACATGCTATGCAAGATCTGCTGTCCTCCCCCCACGTTGTGGAAGATGCATGGTGGCCCTGGTGTAGCTTCAGAACTGCTGCCACTCGAAGGTATGGTCCAAGGAGAAGGATTTCTTTCCTTCATGCAGGTACCCAGTGCACACACTAGTACACAGGCTGGGAATCAGATGAGAAGATTTGGGCCAAAGTGCTGCATAACAGGAAGTGGTCATAGGAATTGAAAAACAAATTGTGTGCTTTAAGATATTTAAAACATTTGTCATACCTGGCACATTTCTGTAATAGTGTCATCAAACACCCCCCCGGCGTCATCAGCCCCTTCTCCAACCAATTTCACTTTCCAGGCACGGGAAGGTAGGCGAAGGTCTGAAGCATTCAGCTTTACCACTTGTCTTGCTATTTGTACAAAAATAGGCTTACATTTCCGACCTCTTCAATGAAAAAGAAAGTGACAGAAAATGTAGTTCATAGAAAGATCACTTTTGTATACTTTAAAGGCTTGTCTATACAGTAGGGTAATGTGCACTACAGGGCTGATTTCTAAAGCACACTAAAATGTTGTGTGTTAATTGGTCCAAACAGAGCCTTCGTGGTGCGCACTAGAGGTTCCAGAGTGCACTTTAACGGAAAGCGCATGAGGGAGAGCTTTTGGTACATTATAGCAGGGTCTACATAGACCAATTAATGCACAATATATTAGCATGCTTTAGAAATCACATCCCTATACCATGTATTAACCCACTGTGTGGGTTGACTTAGGGCTTGACATCAAATCTTTCACCAACACAAAGGAGCCAATACTGACCTGGTCGATATTCTTTTTACAGTAATTTGAGGCCCGTAGTTTTTCCCCTGAACCATGGTTTTTCCTATGGAGCGTACCATGGGAAGTGTGTAGACTCTTGGTGCCAATAAGGGTCTTAGCTGTCCTTGGACTATTCCCCATGTTCCAGCATTGTAATGAGATGTGCTGTTCTGTAATACAGCAGCATATTCATAAACATAAAATGCTTTTGTTTATTCATATTAATTCCAATACTTCTGGAATAAGAATCTCCATAATTAAATACTACCTGAACTTTCCTCATAATAGTTCAGAAATTAATGAAAATATACAAAAAAAAATAACAGGAAAAACGATTTTAGTCTTACCAGAATCTTACAAAATGTTTTTCACCAGTTATAGATGTTAGGCTAATGGGTTTATGACATTAAGATACTGAAATGTCAAGGTTCACATAAATCAGACTTTATTAAAACTAAATTTTGGGGAGAGATTGATTTAATTAAGTTTTTATTCCACAGACACAAAGACAAGAGAGCACTATTACCAGAATTGGATTTTGGGGGAGAACACTTTGGTGACAAGGCACAAAAATAAATTTGTTAACTCTTTTCAAAATAATGTTTTACCTGGTTATTGGGGCTGAGATTAAGTAATCTCCAAGAAGAGTACATGAGGTCTGAAAAATGGTACAGCAGTCTGAGTCTCGCTCTCACTGTATGAATGCTCACTTCCTTCAGTGCCCCATACTGTGGTGGAATGGCATCAGGTAAACCAAGCTGTAAAGGCACTGATACACCTACCACAGAAAACAGGAAATTATTTCGTGAACTGCCTGATCGTGCTCCTCTTTAAGCTAATGGCAAAATTCCTGTGGGCTACAGTGGAAGCAGTTTTGGGCCTACAGTGAAACAAATTTTAATAGACAATAAAAGATATTACCTCACCCACCTTGTCTCTCGAATAATATCCTGGGACTGACACAGCTACAATAACACTGCATACAAATTTTAATAGGTTCTTGCTGTATAATACTGTGTATGTGGACATGCACTAAAAGCTCATAAAAGCAGAATAAAATTAAAATACAAGCAATTATCTATTCTTCACCTGGAGCTCTTGGTGGGACAGGTGGGGCAGTCCATGCAGCACTGTGACAACGTCCTGCTGAGATCTGTCGAATATTCTTTCCTTGTAGAACAGTTATTAAGGTTGGTTCTCTGACATGGTTGGTATGGCCCAGTCCAAGCTAGCAATTTACAGGAGATTTAAAAAAGGATGCATCATGAGGTTCTACTAATGGGACCAAAAATTAGCTTTATTATTTGCAAAATTCTCTAAGCAGATGTTCAAAAGGAATAGGAGATGAAAACTGGTAAGATGACTCTCTCAACATATGCTTTTACTAGAGAATGTGATATAGCATTTACTAGCTATATTCCTCTAATATAATATTACACCTATGATTAAAGAAAATAGCTGCCTACATCTGCTAAATCACATTTCATGAATATGACAACATTTAAATACAAAAAGGATAAGCTATTCCACATAAATGTGACCTACATACCTGATAGCTTTTAGACTGACTAATGGTTTATGATTTGTGACCAACTTTGTACATAGTATTTTGCAGACTAAAAAAAATATACATTTTGTGATTCAATGGCTCATAATGACTGTTTGTTTAATAATGATTATTATTTGTGTTTTATTATTTCTGTGTTTGCCATTTAAAGTTGGGGTTTTTTTGGTTCTAATATATAAATTCCCACAATAGGCTTTTAAAATGTATCCTCTGTAAAAGACAAACATTTATTGCATGTATTAGCTTTTCCTACTGAATACCATTTGAATTTCATATTCTAAAACCAAAGATATAAATAACTGTATAAAAGTTATAAATCATTGATGTTGCAGCAGAAGACATATAGAACTAACAGTCTTTTAGAATCCAGACTATATTTTTTTTAAACCAAAGAATGTTTACCCTCCATAAAAATACAATACTTTCACTACAGAGAAAGCCCAAAGCTTTCCCTTTAGGGATTAATTCAAAAAAGCCTGCTCACCCCAACAATGCCGACGTACCAATCCCTCTACTATCCTCAGAACACCAGTTTCACACACTTCAAGCCTCCTGCTTAAATCTGCAACCCACAAAATGGTCAAAATGCCATCCCATAACCCAAATCCAAAAGTCCCATGAATCTGTAATGGTTTGACAGAAACCAGGGGGTCATGGGACATTTTTTGGGTCATGCGCCAGAACAGGCCAATAACTACTGCAACAGACCACGAAAATTTGCTGATAACTATAGCTGGTCAAAATGTTCAAATTTGACCTTTTTTGTTGGAATTTAGATTTTTGCAAATGGAAAAAAAATTGATGAAATTTTTAGTTTGTTTTCAAGTTTCAAATTGGTTGTAAAAGTTTTATGTTTAAAAAAATTAGATGAAATTGAGAAATTAGTAAAAAAATTCAAAAAATGTGTGACATTTTCATCATATTTTCAATCATCTCTATTATAACATTTTTAATTTGGGGAGAGGAGAAGAGTGCCAGTACTGCATTGTATTTTTCTTTACTTACTCTTCACTAAAAGATTCCAAGTCCATCTAGGAAGCTATACTTATTCTTATGAACACCTGAAATAAACATGGTATTGTACACACCTGTCCTTCCGAGTTGCTACCCCAGGCATACACATCACCAGATGATGATAAAGCTAGTGTATGCTCTGCTCCTACAGCTATATCTTCAATGAAGATTCCTGACAGCACTGGAACTTGCTGTGGTCTGTTGTGATTTCGAGCTCGGCCCTCAGGCAAGCCAATCAGCCGATCTAAAATTGCACAAAATATTCTCATGTAGTACACAAATACCCCAGTCCCTTCTAAGGGTTAATTTTATTATGGGGAGAGACAGATAGCCTTCATGTGGGATACTAATGGCATTGGCTAGAGACAGACCTAGTGGGCACTTACTCCCCTGAAAAGCTTTGTCAGTATCCCTTCAGTACTGATCTGAAGTTCCTGCTATTTGTGTTTTAAGCCTGATAAAGCCAATCACACTTTTTGGTGCTAGACTGTATGGTGATTTTGTGATTCAGGTTGATGTCCACAAGGGGGTAAATGAAAAACATTTAACTAATTTCACTTGGTGCCTCAATTCTATATATTTCTACACAGCCTCTGTAAGTGCATGGTTAATGACAGTAATTGAACATGGGTATAATCCATTACCTCTGTTCATATCAAATTTAATCAAGATTCAGGAAAAAGAACTGGAAGGTTATAGGTAAATGAGGTTAGTGCTACTATGAAACCTACATTAAGTTTGTCTTCCTTTAAAAATAGATACACAGCTATTAATTTGGACTTTAAGAATGCGTCAAGAAGTAGTTGGTCTCAGGTGGTCACATTTACACAAATCTATAGAGTAAAACACCGTATTATGATTTCATATATTTTACATCTAATATTCTTCCTTTTTACTTTTAATGATTATATTACTGGTTATGCAACAGTGGTGGGAATTATACAGTAATAATTGCCAAGCCTATAAATGATCGCTTATGTACTGTATGGTTGGGTAGGTACCATATGGTGGGGATCAATAATCTAAAATTATTGGCTTCTATATATCTTTAAACGTATGAAAGCCTACAATACAGAAATCCTTCCATATGGGCAACTGACCTTGTCCAAAAGTATATACATGGCCGCCTTTCGTCAGTGCCACAGAAAACTGCGTTCCACAGGCAACTCTTTTTATTCCAATTCCGCAAAGAATATCAACCTTCTGCGAACAGGAAAGAAAGAGCTAAATACTGTACTACGAGTATACGAATGGAAAGCAGACAAAAAACTCCTCCATTTCCACCTCCCCCCAAAAAGTGGTTTAAAATTCTCAGAAAGACAATCTGTATGTTATAGCTTTAGTGTGGTTCCTGTATTAAACTTGAATGTATTAAACAAAGACACTAATTTCTTGTAAAATTTCATTCTTTTAACACATTATTCCACATTAAATGAGTCTGAGTGCATCTCTATACTAAGGTAAACATTTCTCTCCTTCAAGCTAGCCTTCAGGTTTTTACTATTTCTAGAGCTGCAGAAGGGTGGTTGATATGGTTTAGAGAGACCATTGTGGCAATTATTAGTTTCAGTTTAACAAAACAATGGATAATTGTTTGCACTCTAAGCACTCAGGTGGGAATTTTCAATGGAAGTTGGGTGCCTCATTCCCACAGGCTCCTTTGAAAACCCAACTCTCAGATACCAGTGTTGTAAAAATACCAGCTAGTGATTCATGTAACTGTATTAGCCAATATTTTGACACAGTAAACTTTTCAAAAGTAGTTAAGTCCCACTGAAAGTTACTTATGCCTTTTTGAAAATTTACATCACATAAAAAATGAAATAAAATAAGAAGTTGAAAATTTGCAAACACACATTTACAGACACTAAGCAATTATTCAAAGGATAATTTCAGTATGAATTCTAACCTGTGGTGAGGATTTTGCTGTGGAATTTCCCAGACCAAGTTTTCCATAATCTCCATCTCCAAAAGCCCACACCATCGAGCCATCTGTGGACACAACTACAGTATGGTTTAGTCCACAGGCCACCTGGTAATTGTAATACAGTTTTAATTAGTTTTTCATCAACTTACTGAAACAAAAAATAAAATGCCATATTCTGAAAAAAACCAACAAAACAACCACCCCCCCCGAAACCCTTTTCTAAATATTTAGAAAAAATGTTAAAACCTTTGTTTAAAATTTTATACTAAAGAAATGTAGTAGGGTTTATACATTGACACCCTTAGATAACATTCTTTAGACAGTTCTTCCCTCACCCAAACTATAGAACAGCTTTCAAATTATATATCCTCACTGGAGTTCTTTAAACATTAATTCACTAATGGTTAGGGCTAAAAACAACAAACCCCAATTTTATCACTCCCTTTTTCACAATTCAATGTTTATAAATGTTGCAAAATAGGGACACACCATTTCAGCAAAAGGATCAGATTATTCAATAAAAAAATATATGAGAGATTATTATGGTTAGATATTTGAGAGTGTTCTGAGTGTATTAAAAATGCAGAGGCAGTAAAAACCAACAAAAATTATAAAGAGAATTTTTAAACTGAGACTACTAAGGATCATAGCAACTGAACATCCTCAAGCACAACAGTTACTAACAAAATACATTTTGTTACATAATTTCATGTAAGTAACACTAGATAAACCATGCCTGTCCAATTTGATAACCCTCCAGTGCTGTCACTCTTTCAGGAAGTTTCTTGTTGGAAGTGTTTCCTAGACCCAGTCGACCATAGTCACCATTTCCAAACGTAAACAGTTTGCCATCTGCGGTCACCACCGCTGAGTGTTTAAAGCCACATGACATCTAGAAGCCAGAATTAATATGAATTTTAAAATGGAATATTAGCACCATACAATTCAAGAAAGAAGAGAAAAGAACCTTCTGAATGCAGACCTAGTCATTCACTACAGTTTAACAGGACAATTAAAAACTAGACTAACTGAATAAATTAACTGTTTTAGACTCTTCTTGTATTTCAATAACAATGTCATAAAACAATTAAAAAGTCTGAATATAGGATGACACGGGAATCAAATCATAACCAAAGACAGAAGAGTTTTTCCCACAACCCTCCCAATAATCTGTTTGCACAGTAAAGAAAGGAGTTTGAGTTCACTTCCTTTAATTTGTACCAGCACACCTAGCTGGGATTCTTATTTATATTTCTGTGATTACTTAATTCTTTAAAAAAGTGTGCTAAATGATTTGCCTTGCTTTCTAGTATTACATTACCAGGTCAATTAAATACTGTGTAAATTCCCCACCTCTGTATTCTGTTCCCCATCTTAGTCTCAAAAGAATTACTTATAGCAAAGACCTTTGTTTCAGTTTTTATTTTAAAATTTCCCAGGAATTTATGAGTGTTAATTACAATTTTTTTTTTTTAAAAAAAGGGTGAAAATCGGAGCAAAAAATTAACTTCAGAGTTTTCTGGGTAAATATTGGGGGATGATAGGACAGAAAAAAAGCACAGTGTACCTAGTGTAATGTATCAGATTTTCTTAATATAATCAGTATTTTCAGTGGTTCAAAATTTGGATGAAAACCAGTAAAAAACAAATAATAGCTTTTGTAAAACTCAAGGATTTTTTTTAGTAAAAATCAGTAAAAACTTAAAATGAAGGGCCTTATCAACAGTGAAGAAAGGAATTCTCTCTCTCTCAGTAAAGAATTTAGACTCCATTATCCCATGTTTGTCAAAGAACGTCACAATACAGTGCATAAAATATCAGATCACCACGTACACTATGTCTGATAAGTCAGCTCATCCCCTGGTTACATCAAAAATATAAAGATAGAAAAGTTTTCTAATGAACCATGATATGAAAGATAAAATGCCTCCCCCTCTGTTTACAATATTGTTCCTGTTCATATAAGTATCAACTACTTAAAAATTAATAACTTTAATACTAAAAAATTAGTAACTGCCTACATGTTGTAAACATGTTTGAATGCAGAATGTTTGAAACATTTATTTGAAATTTGTAAAATGTGCAATATTAACTACAGGAAATGTATAGTTTTTCCAAAACTACGCATAATGTTAAAAATACGGTATTTTTCTTAAGGTATCTTCAGCAAAACTGTTCTTATTTTAGAGATGTAAAACTATAGTAGTAATCTTTAGCCAGTCACTACCACTTAGATGCACAAAATTATTTTATATTGCAAATATATGGAAAAATCAATGATGTCCTATTTGTCCATGGCGAATGCAGACAAAAACAACTTTGTAGTGTTTTAATATTTGAACACAGATGCAGCTAAGCATGAAGATACAGTGGTATCTGTATCAGCCAGGCTGGCAGCAACCCTCCTTTCATGAGACAAGCACGCTGCCAAATTGCCTCCTAGACGAAGGATACAACGCAACCCCTTGCCCTCCAAGATTTACCAGAACAATCTTTTGGTTTTATTCATGAACAGTATACCTCACTGCTGTGTGTCTTCCTGTAGATTTGCCTTAAGACAGATTGTTTATTAATATGATGAACAGCACTGGTCCCAGTACAGATCCCTGGGAACCCTGCTATTTACCTCTCTCCACTGTGAAAATTGTTTATTCCTACTCTTTCTTTCCTATCTTTTAACCAGTTACTGATACATTAGAGAACCTTCCTTCTTATCCCAAGACGCCCTTTGCTTAAGAGCTTCTGGTGAGGGACCTTGTCAAATGCTTTCTGAAAATCCAAGTATACTATATTCACTGGATCACCACTGTCCACATGTGCTGACACTGTTAAATAATTCTAACAGTGTGGCGAGGCATGATTTCCCTTTACAAAAGCCGAGTTTCCTCTTTCCAACACATTGCATTCACCTCTGTGTCTGATAATTCTGTTCTTTACTATAGATTACACCAATTTGCCTGGTACGGAAGTCAGACTTTCTGGCCTGTAATTGCCTGAATCACCTTTGGACTCTTTTATAAAAATGGGCACCACATTAGCTATCTACCAGTCATCTGGTACAGAGGCTGATTTAAGCGGCAAGTTACATATCACAGTTAACAGGAATGCAATTTCATATTTGAGTTCTTTCAGAACTCTGTGGTCTGGTCCTGGTGACTTATTACTGTTTAACTTATCAATTTGTTCCAAAACCTCCTCTAGAGACCCCTCAATCTGGAACAGTTCCTCAGAATGGCTCAGGTGTGGGAATCTCCCTCACATCTTCTGCAATGAAGACCAATGCAAAGAATTCACTTAGCTTCTCTGCAACAGCCTTATGTTCTTTGAGCGCTCCGTTAGTGCCCAGTGTGCCAGGATTGGGTCTTCTTGGAGTCAGGTTGCTTGGGAATGCTAACCTCCACCTATGGCTAAATACTGGCAGGTGACCTAGAGACTGAAAGAGGTGCAGCACAGACAGGAGCAATGGAAGCTTCACCAACACTACTCTACTAGTCCACTAAACTCTCTCTCACACACACACACAGAAGTTTTGTGCTGTTGACACTCTTAGCTGGGAACTTGACTGAAACCACCAACTCATTTCACAATGGCCAGAGAACCATCAGCTGATGACGACTTTTATTCATTACTTACCTGTGCTTAATTCGATTTTGTGACATTGAAGAGAAAGTCTCCACATTCCACTGTCAATCCCTGTGTGAACCATCCAGTTGCCTACCAGCATTTATTAATGAGCCCTAGCTAATGTTCCTAGCAGCAACTATTATGTCTACATTTAATAGGTGAATAATAAATTTGTTCTTGAACCTGTGCCACTTCTTCTCCTTGTAAGGCCTCTATTTGCCTGGGTCTGCGCTGTCTGTCACTGTTCCCATGGCCCAGTTTACCATAATCTCCATCTCCCCAGCTAAAGACCTCACCACTTTCTGTCAAAGCCATGGAATGTCCATCGGATCCACAAGAAGTCACTAGTTGTGTTACAACAAAACCTTAAACAAAATGAAAAACAATATCAGAATAAGTTAGAAATATAAATTCAGTTATTTTGCATTGTACAAAATAGTCCACAATAATAACAATTACAAGCTAGTGAATGGAATCAGCTCTGTATATACAACCCTGTATACAGTCTTCCTTTACTTTAAGATATAACATATGCTTGAACTGCTCCAATAACAAATATTATGTTATTAATAATTATCTAATTCTACTGTGCTAGTCTATTAAGTTTGGGTAGGTGTTCAGTGACATAAATGTATTTCCTTTTTCAGTCCTACTTAAAATGATAAAAAATAAAGTTTAAAAACATTAAGTAGGCTTGAATAAATGCATCAAAAGAGACTCAGACATGTGTTTATCTGTTCAAATTAATATGAATATAAGATTTTTACTAAAGAGAATAAAGTACATTATTTTATTCAGTAAATCTGTGTAAAGACTTAGACAATTGTCCTTTTAGTTTTTGAAATATCAACTTCTGCTTCACTAATAGAACAACTCAAAAAAATTAAGACAATTTTACCTTGAAGTGCTGAAATAACAGTTAACACATGAAGGTCATCAGAATTTCCTTGTCCCAATCGGCCATAACTCCCTTCTCCACAAGCCAAAACTGTACCGTTAGCTTGAATGACAAAAGTACAGTTCTGACCACAAATAACCTGGTTAAAGAAAGAAATTAGGGTTTTTTAATGCAATTACATCACAAACCATGAACCAAAATGTGCTAACTTCGTCTTTATTCATAACCTGAATTGAGACTACAAAGCTGAAAACAGCAGGTTCTGGACAACCACCAACATATTTCTTGGCCCTGGTCTACACTAGGACTTTAGGTCGAATTTAGCAGCGTTAAATTGATGTAAACCTGCACCCGTCCACACAATGAAGCCCTTTATTTCGACTTAAAGGGCTCTTAAAATTGATTTCCTTACTCCACCCCTGACAAGTGGATTAGCGCTTAAATCGACGTTGCCGGCTCGAATTTGGGGTATTGTGGACACAATTCGATGGTATTGGCCTCCGGGAGCTATCCCAGAGTGATCCATTGTGACCGCTCTGGACAGCACTCTCAACTCAGATGCACTGGCCAGGTAGACAGGAAAAGAACCACGAACTTTTGAATCTCATTTCCTGTTTGGCCAGCGTGGCAAGGTGCAGGTGACCATGCAGAGCTCATCAGCACAGGTGACCATGATGGAGTCCCAGAATTGCAAAAGAGCTCCAGCATGGACCGAACGGGAGGTACGGGATCTGATCGCTGTTTGGGGAGAGGAATCCGTGCTATCAGAACTCTGTTCCAGTTTTCAAAATGCCAAAACCTTTGTCAAAATCTCCCAGGGCATGAAGGACAGAGGCCATAACAGGGACCCGAAGCAGTGCCGTGTGAAACTGAAGGAGCTGAGGCAAGCCTACCAGAAAACCAGAGAGGCGAACGGCCGCTCCGGGTCAGAGCCCCAAACATGCCGCTTCTATAATGAGCTGCATGCCATTTTAGGGGGTTCAGCCACCACTACCCCAGCCGTGTTGTTTGACTCCTTCAATGGAGATAGAGGCAATACGGAAGCAGGTTTTGGGGACGAAGAAGAAGATGATGAGGTTGTAGATAGCTCACAGCAAGCAAGCGGAGAAACCGGTTTTCCCGACAGCCAGGAACTGTTTCTCACCCTGGACCTGGAGCCAGTACCCCCCAAACACACCCAAGGCTGCCTCCTGGACCCAGCAGGTGGAGAAGGGACCTCTGGTGAGTGTACCTTTTAAAATACTATACATGGTTTAAAAGCAAGCATGTGAAAGGATTACTTTGCCCTGGCATTCGCGGTTCTCCTAGATGTAGTCCTAAAGCCTTTGCAAAAGGTTTCTGGGGAGGGCAGCCTTATTGTGTCCTTAATGGTAGGACACTTTACCACTCCAGGCCAGTAACACGTACTCGGGAATCATTGTAGAACAAAGCATTGCAGTGTATCTTTGCTGGCATTCAAACAACATCCGTTCTTTATCTCTCTGTGTTATCCTCAGGAGAGTGAGATATAATTCATGGTCACCTGGTTGAAATAGAGTGCTTTTCTTCAGGGGACACTCAGAGGAGCCCATTCCTGCTGGGCTGTTTGCCTGTGGCTAAACAGAAATGTTCCCCGCCGTTAGCCACAGGGAGGGGAAGGGTTGAGGGGGTAGCCACGCGGTGGGGGGAGGCAAAATGCAACCTTGTAACGAAAGCACATGTGCTATGTATGTAATGTTAACAGCAAGGTTTACCCTGAAAGAGTGTAGCCACTGTTTTATAAAATGTGTCTTTTTAAATACCGCTGTCCCTTTTTTTTTCTCCACCACCTGCATGTGTTTCAATGATCACAGGATCTTCTCCTTCCCAGAGGCTAGTGAAGCTTAGAAAGAAAAAAAAACGCACTCCCGATGAAATGTTCTCCGAGCTCATGCTGTCCTCCCACACTGACAGAGCACAGACGAATGCGTGGAGGCAAATAATGTCAGAGTGCAGGAAAGCACAAAATGACCGGGAGGAGAGGTGGCGGGCTGAAGAGAATAAGTGGCGGGCTGAAGACAGGGCTGAAGCTCAAATGTGGCGGCAGCGTGATGAGAGGAGGCAGGATTCAATGCTGAGGCTGCTGCAGGACCAAACCAGTATGCTCCAGTGTATGGTTGAGCTGCAGCAAAGGCAGCTGGAGCACAGACTGCCACTGCAGCCCCTCTGTAACCAACCGCCCTCCTCCCCAAGTTCCATAGCCTCCACACCCAGACGCCCAAGAACGCGGTGGGGGGGCCTCCGGCCAACCAGCCACTCCACCACAGAGGATTGCCCAAAAAAAAGAAGGCTGTCATTCAATAAATTTTAAAGTTGTAAACTTTTAAAGTGCTGTGCTTAAAGTGCTGTGTGGCATTTTCCTTCCCTCCTCCACCACCCATCCTGGGCTACCTTGGTAGTCATCCCCCTATTTGTGTGATGAATGAATAAAGAATGCATGAATGTGAAGCAACAACAACTTTATTGCCTCTGCAAGCGGTGACTGAAGGGAGGAGGGGCGGGTGGTTAGCTTACAGGGAAGTAGAGTGAACCAAGGGGTGGGGGGTTTCATCAAGGAGAAACAAACAGAACTTTCACACCATAGCCTGGCCAGTCATGAAACTGGTTTTCAAAGCTTCTCTGATGCGTACCGCGCCCTCCTGTGCTCTTCTAACCGCCCTGGTGTCTGGCTACGCGTAACCAGCAGCCAGGCGATTTGCCTCAACCTCCCACCCTGCCATAAACGTCTCCCCCTTACTCTCACAGATATTGTGGAGCACACGGCAAGCAGTAATAACAGTGGGAATATTGGTTTCGCTGAGGTCTAAGCAAGTAAGTAAACTGCGCCAGCGCGCCTTTAAACGTCCAAATGCACATTCTACCACCATTCTGCACTTGCTCAGCCTGTAGTTGAACAGCTCCTGACTACTGTCCAGGCTGCCTGTGTATGGCTTCATGAGCCATGGCATTAAGGGGTAGGCTGGGTCCCCGAGGATACATATAGGCATTTCAACATCCCCAACAGTTATTTTCTGGTCTGGGAATAAAGTCCCTTCCTGCAGCTTTGAAACAGACCAGAGTTCCTGAAGATGCGAGCATCATGCACCTTTCCCGGCCATCCCACGTTGATGTTGGTGAAACGTCCCTTGTGATCCACCAGAGCTTGCAGCACTATCGAAAAGTACCCCTTGCGGTTTATGTACTCGGCGGCTTGGTGCTCCGGTGCCAAGATAGGGATATGGGTTCCGTCTATAGCCCCACCACAGTTAGGGAATCCCATTGCAGCAAAGCCATCCACTATGACCTGCACATTTCCCAGGGTCACTACTCTTGATATCAGCAGATCTTTGATTGCGTGGGCTACTTGCATCACAGCAGCCCCCACAGTAGATTTGCCCACTCCAAATTGATTCCCAACTGACCGGTAGCTGTCTGGCGTTGCAAGCTTCCACAGGGCTATCGCCACTCGCTTCTCAACTGTGAGGGCTGCTCTCATCTTGGTATTCATGCGCTTCAGGGCAGGGGAAAGCAAGTCACAAAGTTCCATGAAAGTGCCCTTACGCATGCGAAAGTTTCGCAGCCACTGGGAATCGTCCCAGACCTGCAACACTATGCGGCCCCACATGCTTGTTTCCCGAGCCCAGAATCTTGTTTCCTGAGCCCAGAATCGGCATTCCACAGCATGAACCTGCCCCATTAGCACCATGATGCATGTATTGGCAGGGCCCATGCTTTCAGAGAAATCTGTGTCCATGTCCTGATCACTCACGTGACTGCGCTGACGTCGCCTCCTCACCCGGTATCGCTTTGCCAGGCTCCGGTGCTGCATATACAGCTGGATAATGCATGTGGTGTTTAATGTGCTCCTAATTGCCAAAGTGAGCTGAGCGGCCTCCATGCTTGCCTTGGTATGGCGTCCGCACAGAAAAAAGGCACGGAACAATTGTCTGCCGTTGCTCTGATGGAGGGAGGGGCGACTGACAACACGGCTTACAGGGTTGGCTTCAGGGAGCTAAAATCAACAAAGGGGGTGGCTTTACATCAAGGAGTATTTCAGGCAGGACTTCACGGAGGGTTCCAATAGGAAATGGTGCACCTAAGTTATCGTTCTTATTGGAACAAGAAGGTTAGCCTGGCCTCTGATTGATACATGGCTAGATTTACCTCGCTGCACCTTCTCTGTGAGTGACTGCAGTGTGACCTAGAAGAATGAGTCCCCTAGACGGGGGAGGGGGGTAAGCAAATGAATACAGAACAAATCTGGTCTATTTCTTGTTTTGATCCACTCCATCTATCTTTTACATCTTTGGCTGGCAGCAGACGGTGCAGAAGGACTGCATGCCATCCACATCTCATGGCTGCTCGGCAGAAGATGGTACAGTACGACAGCTAGCCATCCTCATCTCTTGCCTGTCCGGCAGAGGATGGTATAATACGACTGCTAGCAATCCTCATCTCTTGCCTGCCTGGCAGAAGATGGTACAGTACGACTGCTAGCAATCCGTATCGCCTGCCTGCTCACCATAAGACGGTTCAATAGGACTGACTGCAGGACTAAAGAGAATGACCTGGTCAAGTCACTCCAAATTTAGTCCCTGCGCCCATGTCTGCCCAGGCGCTCCCAGCCGACGTGGCCAGGAGCACCTCGGACATGACGATGACGGCTACCAGTCGTACTGTACCGTCTGCTGCCACAAGGCAAGGGGTTGCTGCTACTGTGTAGCAATGCCGTACCGCATCTGCCAGCACCCAGGAGTCATAGGGTGACTGTTACCTGAGCGGGCTCCATGCTTGCCGTGGTATGGCGTCTGCACAGGTAACTCAGGAAAAAAGGCGCGAAACGATTGTCTGCCCTTGCTTTCACGGAGGGAGGGAGGGAACGGGGGTCTGACGATATGTACCCAGAACCACCCGCGACAATGTTTTAGCCCCATCAGGCATTGGGATCTCAACCCAGAATTCCAATGGGCAGCGGAGACTGCGGGAACTGTGGGATAGCTACCCACAGTGCAACGCTCCGGAAGTCGACTCTAGCCTCGGTACTGTGGAAGCGCTCTGCTGAGTTAATGCACTTAATGCACTTAGAGCATTTTCTGTGAGGACACACACACACTCGAATATATAAAACCGATTTCTAAAAAACGACTTCTATAAATTCGACCTTATTCCATAGTGTAGACATACCCTTAGTTTAATCACCTAACTGTTACTTCACTTATTCTGAATTTAGCAGAAAAATACGTTTTAAACTAAGGGGGTTTTACCACATTATCACATCACAATAAAATTCCTTCATTCAGTGTTTTGGATGAAGGTGGCCCCTGGAGATCTAAAAACGGCACCACACACAAAAAGCTCTCTTTATGATTTAGCTACAAAGACTTTCCCTTTCTTTGCAAAACTATTTGGTCTGGTAGTATGTTCTCCAGTGAGATTCTCAATGTATTTCTTGCAGCAATTTGGTTGTCTCATTATTTCACCCTGTGCTCCAGCATCACATTATTTCAGAAAGCAATCTTGCAACATGGATTATATCAAAACTGTGCAAATATTTTTTTACATTGTACTCACTCTAATCCTAAGAAATGATTTTGCCAGTTTCTTGGTGTGAATTTGACAAAAACTCTAGCAAATCTAATAAAAATTCTAACTGGGGGGAAAGTACCTTATACATTTCGGAGTTCTTTTGTTTTCTGGAAAATTAGCACTGAGTCCAAAAGGGATATTGATAGATATTTTGTAACTAACAACTGAAAATAAGGCAATTTGTGAAGAATAAAATGTAAATCTCTCCTAACACTGTTACCTGTTGAGCCTGTGAGAATGAAGGTGCTGCTACTGGTATCATGACATTTCTACCGGCTTCTGCTAGCTGCCCATGGCGCCCTGCTCCCCATAGATACACATCACATTTGCCACCAAGGTGCCAATCCTATGAAACAGCATAAAGGAGCACTTGAAAATTATATTGATAATTTTAGTATTTTAAATTTAAAATAATCAATTTTACTAACCTCAGGCCTTGATGTTGCCCAAGACATAATCTGCTCATCCATACCATTAATCCATTTACTGTTATCCTGAATGATTAAAAACAGGTATATTAGGGTCAGCCCACCATTTGTGCATTATTCTTTCAGTTAATAATCTTTAAATAGTCTAAATAGTTTAAATACTTTAAATAGTCACTTGGAAATGGCAAGCCTTTTCCTAGATGAAAAACGGTTATACGGGTCTACTATTGAACAACAAACAGCTTTTGAACATAAATGTAAAATAGTTTTAACTGTGACTAAAGCAAAATTTATGTACAAATTATTTTAATAAGTTCATTCATATTCAGTATTACTCATGTAAACTTTAATGTATCATTGTTGTCCTTGGGGTACACCTATTTTTCTTAATACTGGAATCTAACATTTAATATTGTTACCATAAGAAAAAATTCGTACTCATGAGTGTCTAAAACTACTTATGGTAAAAAGGGTTGCTTTTAACTGCTGCAGTGGAAAACAAGCTAAGTGTGCCACTCAAAATAGGCTAGTGAAGGAAGATGTGACAATGGGTTCAAGAAATGTACAGAAAAAATAAAATCTTCCTTGCAGATTTGGACCAACAACCTGCCAAGTCTAATAGCATGCATCTTGCACTGGTATATGCCCAATGCTTCAGAAAAAGGCAAAACCCCATAGTGCTCTTGTACACAGAAGGGAATCCTTCCTGATCACTGTGATAATCTATATGAATATTTAAAAATAAGGGACGAAGGTATATGTGGGGTCAACAGGTATATAGCAAGGAAAGCAACTAGGAAGAGCCATAATTATGTTTTCCCTATGTAGCCTTAATTTTAGGAGTACATAAGTGAAAGTATTTATTTGCAAAATTATACATACTTACTGATAAAATCCAATAAATACAAAGTTTCCACTTCAGGTTCACCTGTCATAGCCCATTATATTGGCATTTTGGTAGTGCCAATATAGTTAAAGTGTAGGACTACTCTGAAAAACTACTTTAAAGATGGCATAATAGGGTGCCACTGCATTTCAATGACTCCATATAAAATTTACTCTGTCTACACGTTACAAAAATGAATGAATGGTCAGCCCTGCAAGCTCCCCTTGGAATGTCACAGTCAAGCCAAATTCTTACTGGTTTATGTAACCATAAGAGAGGTTCTGCAAATGGAACTTTGTTAATTCCGTTGATTTGTGAACCAGAATTAGTCCAGCTCACTTTTCCCTGTGTCAACTCTGCAGGCTAAGACAATATAACAAAAACTGACTGTACTTAGTAAAGCAAGTAGATATGACTCTGAATAGACACAGAGGGAGCAGATCTGCTAAACAAGGAAGATGCCACTTTCACACTATTAGTTCTATTACAAATATTTATATGGCACCAATTGCCTCATTTTATATCAATTAAAATAAAGTCTATGCACTCTCTTGGTATTTCCATTAAGTAAAGCATAACAATTTACTCTTTACAAACTTTTAAATTTTTTTAGGTAATTATTACAGATGTTATCTGCACAATATAGTGCATTCTATACATATACTTAATAATTGGCAGAATGAAGTGCATATTACCATTAGAAGTATAAGCTCATCCTCTGGCACAGGCTCCAGATCTGGAACAGTAAAGGATTCTGGAAACTGTGCTCCTTTGGCCAGAGCTTCAGCAGCTTTTATAGTAGTTGAAAAACATTCTAACCAGGCCCACTCTGTAGGATTCCAAGCTGAGGGATCGGGGAGGCAGTTCTGGTGATGAGGCGGTATTGGTGGATTACACAAAAGCTGATCGAGGTGAAGCCCCACAGCAAGTGAAGCCAGGCACTGCATATAAGGGCTATGAACAAGCTGATCTCCACAGACCACATGGGGCTAGAGGGAAAAAAAAATGGAAGGTCAACATATGAAGCTAGAGGCATACTTTCATCACTTCAGAAATAGTAATTCTTCAAAGCTCTTTCTATAGAAAAAATATTTCCCAGAAAAACCCCTTTCCAATAATTTTCATTCATTTCCGCACAATGAATCAGGACTATTTGTCAAAGTATCAGACTTCACTCTCGTTCGGTATTTGAAACAGAAATACTGCAAACATATTAAAATGATTTCACTAGCAAATGCACTTCAGCATATTATCAGAAATTACCATTTTTTAGACAAGGTACATCACTCAAATATATTACAATATAAAAACATTTTTTTAATTTGGTTTTTCTTTCTCTCTTTTTTTCCCCTTTCTTCTTTTTAAGTAGAATACAGTATTGACTAGAATAATTTCTTAACCTAAACAGCAAATTTACAATAATTTGATGTATTTTATGAACAGTTTAAATAATTCTCTGAAAAGCCTACAATAATTTTCTCTTCATTTTCTTCTGCATGTTAAGGAAGACACAAAATCCAGCTTTCAAACATGATTTTGTTTCTCTTCAGTTGGGAAATTCTGAAGAATGAAAAGCAGAAGTGGAGAAGTGAGCACTATTACATGCCTGAATGAAAATAACCTGAAGGAAAGAGGTTACTATGGCATTACAACAAATGATGAATAGAGACTGAGAAAACTGTAGATGGTGACAGATGCTGTAGCCATAAACAGATGAGGGAATGCATCAGAATACCAGCAAAATAAAGTATTTGTGACATATCTCTATGCTCCTAGGTTTAAAGGCCTCAAATGAGTGGACAGAATTTGGAGATGTATTCGGGAAAAGGATATGTAGCAGACTTAGCTGCCCGCTTCATGGAGTGCTGTATTGTACCAGCTAGAGAGAACTGGATAGGTCTAATGGAAAAAATGTACCTTGGACTCCAAATTAGGGATGTAAAAGTTTAACCAGTTAACTGATAAACTTGATGCTTATCGGTTTCTGTTAACTATTAAACTCCACCCAGGGTCCTGGCTACCACCCTGAGCAGAGCCCTGGAGGCGGGTCCAGCAGTAGAGCCCTGCCTAAAATGTGGTGGTACTGCAGCACCCCCCACATCCCTAGCGCCCCAGTTAACCGTTTAACTAATAGAATTTTAATCGGTTACATGGTTATTGTTTTTACACATTATTTACATCCCTACTCCAAATTGCTTATTGATAGAAGTAAAGCAGCATCCTAGTTTGTATGGGAATCTGCAATGAGGTTTTGTTATTAAAGGTCATTACAAAAGAAGACTGATAAAAGAAAATGTCAGATAAGTTTTGCAGAGTTTCCTGTAACTATTCTGGCAGAGATTCTGTAGTAGACAGAAAAAGGACTTTACAAATTTGATTCAGACATATGATCAAATATGACAGGTTTCAGAGTCCACATGTTTTAAAGATAGAGAGTGTCTTGGTTAGCCATTGTGAAGAACTATATTAGAGTCAAGCCAGAGAAAAGGCGATTAAAGTAAGTGATGGATATCTTGTAGGATTGTCTGGTTACAGTTCAGGAAATCAAAATAGCCTGAATCCAGTATCCAATTTGTCTGGCAATCCTGACATTGTCTTGTGTCAACAACAGATGTCAACAGGTGGAACAAATCTAGATTTCAGTGTGTAACAACAAATTCTATCTACACTGCCCCCATCATTTATACTGCTCACACTGATGGGAGGGACATGACACAGGACTGGCAATGCCAATAGGATCAGAATCCTTGTTTTTTAGTTAAGCCAGTTGGTTTATTTTTAAAGAGACTAAGCAGAATAGTATCTCTCTCTCCTATTTGTTTGAGTAGATACACTTTCTTTCCTCACAACTGGTTTTCTGGGAAGTATACATAGGATCCTATGTCCTTCTTGGTATATCGGTGCCCAACTCAGGAAGGTTAGTTCACAATTTCTATAATTTCTAAAATTCTTTAGGACATTTATTCTATTGACTGCTCGATAGTGTTAAGGCACACAGTGATTTCTGTGAAGTACCTCCAGCTATACAACTGAATAAATGGGAGAGAGAGTAAGGGCATGGAAAGTGCTAATGGAGTAGTTCAGCAGGCAAAATCACATTTATTTGCATCCGGACCATATGTTAATTCCACTGAAGAGGTGCAGATATTAATACCAGCACCAGAACTGCAGATCTAAATACACACTTCCAGAGAAATCTGTAAATTCCTGTATTAAAAAAGAAACACTGGCTATATTTCATAACAAGGCCTTGCAAGAGATTTTGTGAAGATTATGACAGGTTTCAGAGTAACAGCCGTGTTAGTCTGTATTCGCAAAAAGAAAAGGAGTACTTGTAGCACCTTAGAGACTAACCAATTTATTTGAGCATGAGCTTTCGTGAGCTACAGCTCACTTCATCAGATCTGATGAAGTGAGCTGTAGCTCACGAAAGCTCATGCTCAAATAAATTGGTTAGTCTCTAAGGTGCTACAAGTACTCCTTTTCTTTTTGTGAAGATTATTTGTATACCAGCCCTTACAGTCATAAAGAAGCTAAAATAATGAGATTCTGAGTGGATTTTGCACAAAGGAAAATGTTCATATATATGCAACAAATTGTTTTCTGAGACATGAGAGCAATCTCCTAGCCTTATCATTTCTTATTCTAGAGGAGGATGCAAAGTAATCAGGACAAGTTTAACACCATGTTTAAGGTCATTCAAATTAGGTCTCAAAACGATGTTTTGAAAAAACATGTGGATACCACAGAAAATTAAAACAAACAAAGATGAGAAAAGCCTAACTTCCTGGTTGTGGTTTTTTTTTGGTTGATTGGTTTTAAGGGAATGTGTGTGGGCGGGGGAGGGGAGGAGGAGGGGCGGGGAAGGCAACCTGATAAAGCGTCAGTTTGAGGCTGCTTTATCCAAGTGCTGCAGTTAAAGCAATACAGCAATTCGTGTGTAGTGGTGAGGTCAAAGTGAGTTAAAGAAGAAACTTCTAGGATAGCTGAAACACCTATATAAGGCCACAAGAGCCAAGGATCTTGTAGTAGGTGACAAAACAAGAGGAAGATCAGAAACAGCCCGACATTAGGACAATGTAGTTCTGCTAGAGTACTCAAAAGAGAAACTATAAATCTGATATCCAAAGGTGGGATTGAACCTCAACAAAAGTTTCTTGGGTTGACCGTCAAAAGTTTAAGACAGTTGAAATTCAAGACAGACATCTCATGTTACGTATGTCAGTATTTGATGTTCCGCATTCAACTATTCTTACCTTTTCATAGGCATACTGTTCCTGAAGCATTATTGGCAAACGTTCCAAGAAAGCCCTCATGCAAGGGGCCATATTTAATCCTAAAACTCCCTGTTGTTTCAGTGCAGTCCTACATGTTGCAAGGACGTGATTGGAAGATATCCACTCTGATGTGCAATTCACCACCAACACATCCTGTTCAACAATACAATCACCAGATACATTTTATATACCAGAAATTAAACAGAGGAAATATGCTTATTCAGATCAATCTGACTACTCTCACTAATTGTCTTTGTCCCAATACTGCTCAACACCTAAAAGTATCAGTGTGAGTAAGTGACAATGCTGAGTTGAAAGAAAAATTATGTACCTTTATCATCTGTGTATTTATACAACACTTTAAACAATTGGTCTTAGACAGCATTATAAAATGGGTTGGTAGCACCTATTATTATTAAGATTGCCTGATATTTCTCATTATAAAACCATTTTCAGTTTCTTATATCTTTTCTAAACTCTAGATGTTTGAGCTGAGGTTTTCTATGCTGGGTGTCATCCTCAAGATGAAATTTTTTGAAAAATTTCAACCAAAATGGCTCCAAAAACTAGGCTAGGGAAAAATATATCAAGAACAAATCTCCTTCTTTGACAGGGTTACTGGCCTATTGGCTGGGGGAAAGCAGTACATATGGATTTTAGTAAGGTTTTTGACTCAGTCCCACATGACATTTTCATACACAAACTACGGAAATGTGGTCTAGGTGAAATTAGTATGAAGTGGGTGCACACCTGGATGAAATACTATACTGAAAGTAGTTTCAATAGTTCACTGTCAGACTGGGAGGGTGTATCTAGTAGTACGTAAAAACACCCAGCATATAAAATTTCAGCCCAAATGGTTAAAATTTGGTAAAATTATAACCCAATGAAAAATGAAGGTTACTCATCAGTACCACTTACAGGTGAGTAACCTCCATTTCTTCTTCGAATCACCTCAGCACATTCGATAGTTTGATAAATAGAACTGTCTTCCAAGGAAGATGGGATGTGGTTTTCTAATTAAACAGTGACTCAAGTACCACTTTACCAAACTGAGCATCTGACCAGGATGCATAATGTTTTGTTAACATAAGAATAAAGCTCCATGTCGCAGCTCTGCAAATTTCTGCAATGGGAATATACCTAAAACAGCATGCCATGGAGGCCACCTTTGCCCTTGTGGAATGGGATCTAATCCCTGCTGGGAGAGGGACAGAGGCTAATTTTTAGCTCTTTTCAATGCATTGCCTAAGCCACTTAGATAGTCTTTGTGAAGTAAATGCCTGTCCTTTATTATTTTGTGCATAAGAAAACTGATCTGATGACATTCTAAAGTCTTTGGTTATATTTAGATAGAAAGCTAAAGCCCTTTTAGCATCTAGTGCAGGGGTCGGGAACCTATGGCACGTGTGCCAAAGATGGCACGAGAGCCAATTTTTAATGGCACACTGCTGCCTGCCGGGTCCCAGCCGCCGGCCCCACTCAGCCCGCTGCCGAACCCAGGCCGGGACCCTGGCAGGCAGCAGCATGCCATTAAAAATCCTGCCCACCCTGGGCCGCTCTTCTCCGCCCCCTGTAGGGGCAGGGTGAAGAAGCTTGGTCCGCGGTTGCTGCTGCAGGGCAGGCAAGGTCCCCCCTCCCCCACCTCTTCCCCCAGCGTGCTGTGTTCCTGCCCCTCCTCCTCTCCCTCTCTGCCGCCGATCAGCTGATGGCGCTTGCGAGGGAGGGGCAGAAGCAGAACCACAGCACGCTTGCTGCTCCGGGGAGGAGGTGGAGAAGAGGTGGGGATGGGGCCTTGGGGAAGGGGGGTGGAATCAGGGCATATACCCTCCAGCCCTGTCATAAATATAAAGGGAAGGGTAAACACCTTTAAAATCCCTCCTGGCCAGAGGAAAAACCCTTTCACTTGTAAAGGGTTAAGAAGCTAGGATAACCTCGCTGGCACCTGATCAAAAGGACCAATGAGGAGACAAGATATTTCAAAAGCCGGGGGAGAGGGAGAAACAAAGCCTCTCTCTCGGTCTGTGTGATGCTTTTGCCGGGGACAGAACAGGAATGGAGTCTTAGAACTTAGTAAGTAATCTAGCTAGATATGCGTTAGATTATGATTTCTTTAATTGGCTGAGAGAATAAGCTGTGCTGAATGGAATGGATATTCCTGTTTTTGTGTCTTTTTGTAACTTAAGGTTTTGCCAAGAGGGATTCTCTATGTTTTTAATCTAATTACCCTGTAAGGTAGTTACCATCCTGATTTTACAGAGGTGATTCTTTTTACTTTTTTTTCTATTAAAATTCTTCTTTTAAGAAACTGAATGCTTTTTCATTGTTCTTAAGATCCAAGGGTTTGGGTCTGTGGTCACCTATGCAAATTGGTGAGGATTTTTATCAAACCTTCCCCAGGAAAGGGGTTGTAAGATTTGGGAGGATTTTTCGGGGAAAGACATTTCCAAACGGACTCGTTCCCAGTAACCGGTGTTAGACGTTTGGTGGTGGCAGCGAAAGTCCAAGGGCAAAAGGTAAAATAGTTTGTACCTTGGAGAAGTTTTAACCTAAGCTGGTAAAAGTAAGCTTAGGAGGTTTTCATGCAGGTCCCCACATCTGTACCCTAGAGTTCAGAGTGGGGAAGGAACCTTGACAAGCCCCCTGCCATGAGCCGCTGTGGGCAGGGGGCTGGGAGCACCCCCACGGCCCTCGCCCACACCTCCAGCCCTCTGCCCTGACTCCTGTGCACCCCCCTAACACACACCCAGCCCTCTGCCCTGACCCCTGCACCCCCCATGATCCCAGCCCTGACTCCAGCCCCCGCCACACATACCCAGCTCCCCCACACCCCATGCCCTGACTCCTGCACACCCCTCATGTTCCCAGCCCTCTGCCCTGACTCCTGCACCCCCCACACATATCCCCATCCCCTCCACCTCATGTCCTAACTCTTGCACCCCACACATTCCCACCTCCACCCTGAGCACCAAACGAGAGCTCCTGCACACACACCCCCACATTCCCACCTGCACCCCTTGTACCAAATGGGAGCTGCCCAGGTAAGCACTCCACACCCAAACCTCCTGCCGCAATCCTGAGAGCCCTCCCTCATTCTAGCTCCTGGCCAGGCCCTATACCCCAACACCCAGCCTACTCCTTCACCCCCAGCCCTGTGCTCAGTGCACTCCCACCCTCAGCTCAGTGCAGAGATAGAGGAAGGGAATGGGCTAGAACCAGGGAGAAAGTAGGTACCCACTCTATGTGGGCCGGGCTGGGATCCCAGACCAGCAACGTGCTGATCCGCTCAGTCCACTGCCGGTCTGGGGTCCCGGCCGCTGGCCCCGCTCAGCCCGGTGCCGGTCTGGGGTTCCGGCCGCTGGCCCCTTGCCAGCCGGGGTCCTGCCCGCAGGCCCCGCTCCGCCTACTGCTGGCCTAGGTGAACGGAACCCCAGGCTGGCAGCGGGCTGAGTGGGCCGGCGGCGTAAGATCAGCATTTTAATTTCATTTTAAATGAAGCTTCTTAAACATTTTGAAAACCTTGTTTACTTTACATACGACAATAGTTTAGTTATACTAATAGAGAAAGACCTTTTAAAAAACGTTAAAATGTATTACTGGCATGCAAAACCTTAAATTAAAGTGAATAAATGAAGACTTGGCACACACTTCTGAAAGGTTGCCAATCCCTGATCTAGTGTTTGAAGCTTTGCTTTGCCTGAATGAGCATAGGATCTAGGAAAGATTACTGGCAGATTAACTGATTGGATGAGATGAAAATTGGTTACCACCTAGAATAAGAATTACAGGTAGGGATGGAAAAATCACTGTGTCCTTGTGGAAAATAGTGAGAAGTGGGATCAGTCATTGTGGCTTGAAGTTTGCTTACTCTTCTGGCAGATGTTATGGCTATAACAAATACTGTTTAGATTAACAGGTAAAACCGTGAATATTCATTCAGATGCTCAAAGGAAACCTTTATAAATTGAGTAAGGACTAGGTAAAGGTCTCATGATGAAGGTGTATCTTTGACTGATGGATAGATGTTCATTAGACTAAGCCCTGGTCTGTAAAATATTCTGGGGTGGATCTTTCCCAGTCTGTCCTTTGAAGCTGTTCCATTTTGCATAAGCAATTAGTCATTAGGCCAGAGACAGCAAGAAAGAATGACTCTAGAAACTGGTGGTTAGAGGACTCACTTGCGAAGTTGAAGACTCAAGTTCATTTCCCTGTTACAATTAGTATTTAATTATTTATACACAGTGGAACAGCTTTAACAACAGAGAGAGTCCCACACCATATCATCTCATAGTCCAGTGGATAGGGCACTTTCCTCCAATGTGGAAGACCCAAGTTCAAATCCACATTAGCCAGAGTGGGAATTTACTTCGGGTCTCCCACATTCTAGGTGAGTGTTCTAACCACTGGGCTAAAGATCAAAAGGGAGAAACCGCTACTTCCAACCCGTTTTTTGTGACTGGTGCCTCAGTCCTGAAAAAAAATTAATATTTTTTTTGACAAGAACTATTTGGCAAATTCACAAATAGATTTGGCCAACTGAAAATTGCATTTTTCAAATTTCACTATAGGCTAAAAAGAAAAAAATCACCCAGCTCTAATTGCAATAGGACACTAAAGAAAGGTACTGTACAATGCTAAATTTTACATTTTCAACCACAAAGACTATTTTAACCTTCTGAAGCAGATATTTCTTCTATGACAGACACATTTCACATCTCTGCCATAAAGAGGGGTGACATTTGTTACATGCAATAAATTTCAAAATGACAAAGCATTCACCTGGGTGCATATTTTTTTAAATTGATTTCCCCATTTCTCTCTTTTTCATACATGAAGTCTGAAATCTAAACAAAAGTTTTTTAACTCTTTTTAAAAGATAAGATGGCAGTTGAGAGTCAAAACAATGTATTCTGCATGTAAACAGACAAACTATGTACAGCAGAACTTTAATTACTCAAGCTCCTTATTTGACAGCAAATGCGCGTGGATAACATGGACTAAGCAGAACAGGGAGAGAAATATGCTAGCAGTTTGTTAGAAAGAAAGGTTTGGGTAAATGGGCTTCTTTTTGTAATAAGAACCTTCCCTTACTACCCACAAATTTAACTCAAAAGAACAGCACTTTAATATACAATAATACCTTTGATCTATTCGAGCAAGCAGCTACTCCAACATCAGGGATCCATACTGCAGTTTGAATAGCTCCAGAACCAATCACAACACTTTGTAATACAGAGCCATCCTAAAACAAGAAATGTTTTGATCAATACACATATTTAGTTAAACATTTGAATTTATCATCCTGTAGTACTCTAAATAAACACCCCCCAAACATTTCAATTAATGCTTGTTTAAAGTATTTTAAACCCTTTGAACTAAAATTCCTATACGATAGTCAAAAAGGCATATGCGTTTTCCATAATATATTATTAAAAGTTAAAAATAGCATTGATATAACATCTTCTAAGTGTTTTACACAGTCTCAACAGCCAGTGAAGAAAGCAAGTATTATTCCCTTTTTTTCAGAGGGGAGAAACAAAAGCACAAATTGGCTAAAGACCTGAGGTCATAAATGACTTGACCAGGCACATAATCAGTTGCAGAGCCAGAATTAGAATTCAGGTATTTTACCCCAAATCTTGTATTCATTATTCATGACTACGCTTCCCCTAATTTTATAAAGTATTTATCAAAGAAAACTACAAAGGACATAAAATTATCCTTTAGCTTTTGATCTTAAACATACCTATTTTAACAAACTTTAAGAAATATAACTAAGCTTTCATCACGGTTATTATTAGTAAAAGTCATGGACAGGTAAGAAACAAAAATTCACAGAAGCCCTTGACCTGTCCGTGACTTTTACTAAAAATAACGTGGGGGGAGAGCTGATGGGGGGGATGACTGAAGACCAAGTGTGGGAGAGGAAAGCCCAAGCTGCGAGGGCCCTCTGGGTGCCGCAGCCACTCTAGAATCCATGAATTCTGTGACATCCATGGCATAATCTTTGAGTAATCTTAAATATAACTCAAAGACAACCTTACCCGTAAAGACCAAATGTTCATGAGCCCACCGAGTCCACCAGACACTAATACCAGTCCATCAGAGCTGAAGGCCAAAGTCCGAACAGGAGTAATATGTCCTCTCAGTTGATAAATGCACTTGGCATCTACTGCTTTTCTGTATCCATCCTGCAAATTATTTTATCATTATGACATATCCTGGATTGCATTTATAGAAAATTGTGAATAGAAGAGTGTTTCAGATTTAGACTTTTTTGCAACCAGTGTATAGATTTTCTTGGTTCAACTACTTTTATTTTAACAGGGAAAGCAGAATAAGGCACCATAAAAAGAAAAGGGCTTATAGAATTATTCAAGCTGATACAACAGACTACGAGCACCTACAGTGATGTTGCACTCTAAGTAAATATATCTAAATGCATATTTACTTAAGAGACCTTAGTTTTATTTGTAATTATTTTAGTCATGTTTTATAAGGATGCCTTTAACTTATTACCATCTATATTTTCCTCTTCGAAATACCATAAGCATTCAAGACCACATTACGGCTGGGTCTTACCATTTAAAAAAACATTTTAGTTAAAATTAAGTCAAGGCGAATTTATATGCAAAGAAACTTTCAATATTATTTTAGTTTTCTCTTTTGGAAATAACTGAATAATTTAAAAAGAACTAGATAGCATTACCAAGTTTTAGCCAAGATCAATAGCTCTTGCAAATAAGTTGTTTTTAAACCTTGACCTCCCGTTTAGAGTCATAGACCTTAAGACCATAATGGACCACCAGATCATCTAGTCTGACAACAGGTCACCGACAGCACCCAGCAACCACACACTAAACTCAACATCCAAAATTAGACTAAAGAATTAAACTACCCAGGAAATAATACTATTAGGCAGGGAACAGAAGGGACCAAGGTGCACCAATGCCCAAAGTACCTGTAATAGCAGGGAATTAATTAAGGGAAGTACACCCAGATAATCCTGGCAAGCGACCTGTACTCTAATGCTACAGAGGAGGGCGAAAACCCCCACAAGGTCACTGCCAATCTGACCCGGGGAAAATTACTGAGCATGTGAGCAAGACCCTGAGCATGTGAGCAAGAACCATTTCCTGCCTTGGAAACACCTCCATGTGCATAAGCACAGACAAATTAAAATAAATGTAACTTTTTTAAACTAAATGGTTTTTAAATATTTCTCTCTTCTCCCTCTCCATCAATGCAGATATTTAAATATCTTGCTCCCATCCTTTCCTATTATCGTAGAAAAAACCATGGATACAACCAGGTTAAGATTTCCTAACATTTGCTCAATTGTCTTTACCTTGCCACTTGTTTCCTGTTCCCACCATCCTTCTGCACTACTTGAGCTGGACTGCAACACGATCAGCATGTCTTGGGGAACACTCCAAACACACACTAAGCCATTCTGGCATCCTCTGAAGAAAGTTAGAATACATCACATGAAAACAAAGTAAAGTTATTAACATACAGCACCAATCAACAAATGTCCTAAAAGTATGTCAGTCTGTAATGATATACATTTAGAGCAAGGTGATTAAGAAAGATAATCTGCTTAAAAACAAAGTCCAAGGGCGGCAGATAATTTTTTAAAAGTTGTATACAGATTTAGGGGTAATACTCATTGAAAAAGTTCATTTTTCTTTAACTCTTTCTTAATATTAATTTTTGCCAAAACTAATTTTGTCAGCACCACTTCGTTTAAACGGAAGTTAGTGAAGTAGTATCTCCAATATAAAAGGAAAGCTGAGGCAGACTGGAAAAAGGAAAAACTTCTTTTTCATTGTACTGTTTGAAATTTTACTATATTATTTAATTAACTTTTTATTTTTACATAAAATATGCATATTGACAGTGATTTTTTTTTATTCCTGCTCAAAATATTTAGAAATATCCTCCATAGGTTTTCTATTTTTCACATTAAATATTTTCATATTTTACCTAATACTCCCTTGCAATCATTGCACAATCAGAATGTATAGGTCCCAGGAATATTTATCAGCACAGGAAGCATTTGCAACTATGGACATAACTGGCACTTTCTACAACAATGATTAATTGATGTTTCCAGTAACCTGCAAACATACCACATTACGTTTTCATTGTGACAAATTCAAGTTAATTAACTAAGATCAGCCCTGGTCAGTACTTGGTGCAGATCCCTCCAGAGAAAAGCCTAGGTGGAGGGGAAAAGCTGTTGGTGATTCAGTAATGGGAACTTTTTGTATTTAAGTCAGTACTGAACAAGTGTTCTACTATGAACAGCTTGTTGAATTTTGTTGTTTTTTTGTTTAGGATGAAAGATGCTACATAAATCCAAATTGCTATAAGTATTAATACAAAGTACAAAGACTACACAGGAAGTATTAAAGCAAAAATGTTAACATACGTAGCCAGTAACAGCTGCAACTTGGGTCCTTTCCCTGGAAGGTTGCACCAGGTAATACTATTCACAATAGCTGGATGGGAGAGTGAATGCAAACGCCTCCAGCATCCCCCCATATATCTCCAGAGTTTCACCATTTCTTCTTTGCAACATGTCATAAGAATCTTACCAGTTGGATCCCACTTCACACTAACAATGGTGTCCTAAAGGATTCAAACAAACAATCAAAAAGATTACAACATTCAGTGTCTTCATAATATGACTTACGAATATGAACATCACACAAATCCAACTAAACTTCCTTCCAACACAAAAGTATTAAGCACTTGAACTTCATATACATCGTCATATAAACCACAAAAATGGAACTATGTTGATGATTTGATGCAGCAATTTATAACAGAAATGAAGTCATACCTGGTGGTTATCACAGTTCTACGAGAGCGAGAAAAAGAAACAGTTACTCACCTTCTCATAACTCTTCGAGATGTGTTGTTCATGTCCATTCCAATCAGGTGTGTGTGTGCGCGCACGTGCACAGTAGCCGGAAGATTTTCCCCCTAGCACCATCCATGGGGTCGGCCTGGGTGCCCCCTGGAGTTGCATCTTCATGGCGCCCAATAGAGAGCCCTGCTGACCCACCACCCTCTCAGTTCCTTCTTGCCAGCTACTCCGACAGAGGGGTAGGAGGGTGGGTATTGGAACGTACATGAACACCACATCTAGAAGAACAACAGTTACGAGAAGGTGAGTAACCGTTTTTTCTTCTTTGGAGTGCTTCTTCCTGTCAATTCCAGTCAGGTGACTGAAAAGCCCAAGTTCCGGAGTTGGGGTCGGAGTTGTCCACTGACTGGAGCACTGCTTGTCCAAAGGCCACATCGTCTCTGGCCTGCTGGGTAATTGCATAGTGTGTGGTAAAAGTATGAATGGAGGACCATGTAGCCGCTCTGCAGATTTCTTGAGTGGGAACCTGAGCCAGAAACGCTGTTGAAGCCTGCACCCTGGCTGCAGTGCGCAGTGATTGGAGGTGCAGGAACCCCTGCCAGGTTGTAGCACTCCTGAATGCAGGACGTGATCCATGATGAAATTCATTGCGACAATATAGGCAGACCTTTCATTCTGTCCACCACTGCCACGAATAACTGGACCGACTTTCTGAATGGCTTCATTCTCTCGATGTAGAAGGCTAGTGCCCTACGAACATTCAATGAGTGAAGTCTCTGCTCCCTGCTGCTGGAACACAGCTTAGGGTAGAATATCAGGAGAAAGATGTCCTAGTTGATGTGAAACTGTGATACAACCTTCAGTAGGAAGGCAGGATGCGGTCTGAACTGAACCTTGTCCTTATAGAACACGGTGTATGAGTGCTCTGATGTTAGGGCTTTAAGTTCAGACACCCTCCTGGCCGAGGTTATCACCACCAGGAACGCAACCTTGTAAAAGAGGTAGAGCAGGGAGCACGATGCCAAGGGTTCAAAGGACAGTCTCATGAGTCTACGAAGGACCAGGTTAGGGTCCCAAGCCAGGACAGGCTGCCAGATGTGAGGGTATAGCCTGTCGAGACCTTTTAGAAACTGGCTGACCATCGGGTTAGCAAAGACAGAATGGCCCTCCGCGCCCGGGTGGAAGGCAGAGATGGCGGCCAAGTGAACCCTTATTGACGACACTGAAGGCCCCTGCTGCTTCAAATGGAGGAAGTAGTCCAGAATAAGCAGCACTGAGGCTAGCATCGGGAACAAATGGCGCTGTGCTGACCAGATTGAAAATCTCTTCCACTTGGCAAGGTACGTGGCTCTCGTAGAGGGTTTTCTGTGGCCAAGGAGGACTTGTCTAACCTGTTCTGAACAGGAAAGCTCCACCAGGTTCAACCACGGAGCTTCCAAGCCGTGAGGTGCAGAGACCTGAGGTTCAGGTGTCGGAGACTACCGTGATCTTGTGTCAGAAGGTTCAGGAAGAGCGGCAGGGTGATTGGAGCTTCCATGGACATGTCTACGAGAGATGTGTACCAGTGCTGGCAGGGCCAGCTGGAGCTATCAATATGACCTGAGCTCGTTCCCTCCGGATCTTGAGGAGTATCTTGTAAACGAGTGGTATGGGTGGAAAGGCATATAGGAGACAACCTCCCCATGGGAGGAGAAACGTGTCCACACTGGAGCCCAGGCTGTGATTTTGGAAGGAGCAGAACTGCTGGCACTTCCTGTTGCGTCATGTGGCAAATAAGTCTATCTGGGGAAATCCCCACCTCTGGAACATTGAATTTGCAACGTCCAGGTGAAGGGACCATTCGTGGCCAGGAAAGGCCCTACAGAGGTGGTCCACCAGCTTGTTCTGTACCCTGGGGCGGTACGACACTTGTAGGTGTACTGAATGTTCTACAGCAGGAGGGCTTCCTGGCACAGGGGAGAGGAGCGGACACGCTCTTGTTTGTTGATATAGAACATTGCCGTGGTGTTGTCCATTGTAACTGATACACATTGTCCGTTAAGTATGCCCGGAAGGTCTGGCACACCAGGCACACCGCTCTCAGCTCTCTGACATTGAGGTGGAGAGCCAGATCTGCCTGAGTCCAGAGACCCCGAATCCTGTGGTCTCCTAGATGTGCTTCCGAGCCCAAGTCTGATTCGTCCATCACTAGCAAAAAAGATGGCTGTGGACTGGCGAAGGGGACCCTGGAGCACACTTCCTGAGGGTTAAGACACCACAGGAGGGAACTGAGGATTGGGCGAGGCAGGGTCACGATCCTGTCCAGGTCAATGCTAACCATGACTGGTGCAGTCAGAGCCTGAGTCTGGCATGCTGCACCAAGCAGGTGCAGGCAGCCATGTGTCCCAGAAGCTTCAGGCATTTTCTTGCTGTGGTGGTGGGAAACTGTCTGAGACCTCCAATGATACTGGCCAGGGCCTGGAACTTCGCTTCCGGCAGTATGCTCTGGCTTGGGTCGAGTCCAGTACTGCTCCTATAAACTCTATGCTCTGAAGAGGGCACAGAGTCGATTTTGCTTCGTTTAGAAGGAGACCCAGGTTGTCAAAGGTGGCCCTTAAGAATCTGACTTGCGTTTCCACTTGGGTCCTGAAGTGACCCTTGATCAGCCAGTCACTCAGGTATGGAAATACCTGTACCTTGTGCCTGCGCAGGAACACAGTGACAACTGCCATGCACTTGGTGAAGACTTGAGGTGCTGCCGCCAGGCCGAACGGAAGAACTGTAAATTGGTAGTGGGTATTGTTCATCACAAACCTGAGGTACTTCCTGTGTGGCTGAGTGATTGCAATATGAAAGTAAGCATCCTTCAAGTCGAGGGTGGCATACCAGTCTGCTGGATCCAGTGAGGGGATGACAGAGGTCAACGAGACCATGCGGAAACTGAGTTTCTTTACGAACTTGTTGAGTTCTCGCAGGTTCATGATTGTCCTGAGGCCACCTTTGGCTTTTGGTATTAAGAAATACCGGGAATAAAAGCTCTCGCCCCTGTGCTCCTGGGGAACCTCCTCCACTGCCCCTAGCAATAGGAGCGACTGTATCTCTTGGATAAGGAGTTGCTCATGAGAAGGGTCCCTGAAGAGGGACAGGGAAGGGCAGGAGGGCACAGAATTGGATGGAGTATCCCCTTTCTACCCTGCAGAGCACCCAGCGGTCCGAGGTGATACAGGACCATGCACAGTAGAAAGGGGATAGTTGGGACGAGAAGGTAAGGCGGGGTGGATCTAGTCTTTGGAGTGGTACACCGTCCTCGACCGTGCCTTCAAAAGACCAGTTTGGGCCCTGAAGGTGGCTTGGGTTGTCCTGAGCCCTGGCCAGAGGGTTGACGCGGCCTTCTCCTGGCCAGTCCTGTTTCTCCTTCTGGACCCGTCCTGGTGGTTCTGGTGACCGAACATCTGAGGAGGCTGTGGACGGAAGTGTGTCTGCTGCGTTGACAGTGTACAGAGGCCCAGGCACCTGAGGGTGGCTCTGGAGTCCTTTAGGCTGTTTAGATTTGTGTCCATTTTCTCCGAAAAAAGAGTCTCACCCTCAAAAGGCAGGTGTTGTATGGTCTGCTGGACCTCATAGGGGAGACCAGAAACCTGGAGCTATGAGCCCCTTCTCATGGCTACTCCTGTGGCCATAACCCTGGTGGCAGCATCTGCTCCATCAAGTGCTGCCTGCAGCGATGCTCTGGAGATCAGTCTCCTTGACCAAAGCCGAAAATTTGGCATGGGAATCCGAGGGGAGGAACTCTGTGAATTTAGCCATTGCCGAGCAGGTATTGTAGGAGTACCGGCTGATGATGGCCTGCTGGTTGGCTGTTCGGAGTTGTAGTCCCCCCGTTGAGTATACCTTTAGCGCGAATAGGTCTAGTTTTTTAGCATCCCTATTCTTGGGAGAAGGGCCCTGAAAGCCTTGCCTCTCCTGCTGGTTAGCAGCATCCACCACCAAAGAGTCAGGCTGGGGGTGGGATTATAGGCGTTCATAATTCCTGCAGGGCACAAAGTACTGGCGTTTGTTACGCTTGGCAGTGGGTGGCAGCGAGATCTGGGTCTGCCACAGGGTCTTAGTCATATCCATAATTGTCTTTATAAATGGGAAGGCAATATGGGAAGGGGGCGAGGGGGCCAGGTTATCAGCCATAGGGCCTTCATCATCTACTTCTTCTGCCTTAATGCCCAGATCCTGGTGACCCGGCGCAGCAACTGCTGCAACACCCTGGAGTCTTCCAGAGCTGGGGCTATGGAAGTGCCCGCCAGCGCCTCATCTGGTGAAGAGGAGGAGGAGGCCACTAGAGACTCTCTACCATCCCCACCTGAGGGATCTCGTGACCCCAGGGGGACTGTGGTTGGTTGGCCCAGTCCCACGAAGGGCATGGGTATTGGTGCTGACGTCGGGTCCCACGCCGTTGCTGGTATAGACACCTGGTGTAGCATCTACTCTGGGGTCTTCATGGATGCCGTCGCAGCCGGCTTAGACAACAATGTCGGTGCCGTCGTCAGTGCCGAAGGTGCAGCTGGCGCCACAACAGCAGCACTCCGGTGCTGAAGGCGTTGTCGTTGTTGGTAACGGTGACAAGGCCGCCAGCACTGACACTGGAGATAATGGCTCAGTCGCTCGTCGTGGCGGATGCCACTGATGCAGCTCCCAAGCGGGATCCTGGGCTCTGACCCTGGCCTTGATGGAAAGCCCCGAGAGTCCAAAAGGGCCACTGAGCCGGGTTCTGCCATTGTGAGGGCCACTGCATTGGGTGGGACCCTCTGCTCCTGCTATAGTCAGAAAGGTACGAGTTTGACTCTGACTCTGATGTTTCAGAATAGGAGGACCAGGGTGGCGCTGCACATCGCGATGTAGTGTTGGGAGCTTGGGGACCGACTGCGCTGTCTGGATGGAGGCGCTGGTGTCGAGGGGGTGCCGTGGTGATGGGCGTGACATCATCGACGACTTTCCCTTTGACTGAATGGGGTGCTGGGATGAAGCCTACAGTGCTGGCACATCTTTCTGCCTCGGGGACGAGAACGGTGCCGTGAGTCTCAGCAGGTCCTGCGCTGCCTCAAAAGCCTCCGGGGTGGACAGGAGTGGCAGGTGCTCCAAGGAGTTTGGCGAGTGCGGTGGGCCTAGACTCGACTGCCTCACTTGGGCAGGAATTCACGTAGCTCCACTCTGAGCCTCAGAGTCAAGGCCCAACTGAGGTGCCACTGATGGCTGGTCCCTAGATTTTGCCACGGGGGATCGGCCTCTTTCCATCCTCTTCTTCTTCTGCACTGGTGATTGGGACCAGTGCCGAAGGCTGGAGTGCCCCCGAAAGCCTCCATGACAGTGCTGAGCCTCCTTGTCGGTGTCTCTCTTTGACTGAAGACAGCACTGGAGTGCTCCGCACCGAAGATGACATACTGGGAGCGGGATCTCCGGCACCGGGTCCGACTGAAGTTGGAGAGCTGCCTCCATGAGGAGGATTTTAAGCCACTGCTCCTTCTCTTTAAGAGTTCTCAGGCGGAATTCTTGACAGATCTTGCAGCAGTCTTTTTGGTGACCCTCGCCCAGACACCGTAAACAGGAAGTGTGAGGGGTCACTTTTAGGCATGCGCTTCGCGCAGTCCTGGCAAGTCTTGAAGCCTGGGGATCGCGGCATGCCCCAGTGACAAATAAGGGAGGGGAGAAAAATGGGGGGGATGGGGGATGACACCCCCCGTAACTGAAAATTTTAAGTGAACTAACTACATTATTCTAACCAACTAGAACTAACTATCTACAGCGAAAACCAAAAGTACTACTAAGCTGCTTGCCGATGCAAGAGCAAGAGGAAGTTCCAGCTACCGTCACTGGCAGTAAGAAGGAACTGAGGGGGCAGCAGGGCACTTTAATGGGCACGACTCCAGGGGGCACCCAGGCCGACCCCCCAGATGCTGCTAGGGGAAAAAATCTTCCGGCTACTGTGCACATGCGCGCGCACACACCTGACTGGAACTGACATGAACAAGCACTCAAAGAAAAAAAGTTTAATGAAAACAGGATCATTACTAATAATAAAGAATATGGGGAAAGATTCACAGAAAGTACACAATAAGCAGAATTCTCTTTCTACAAAATGTTTTTCAAAGTATCCTGCGAGGCTTTACGCAACTTTTTAGTTATGAAGTTGTAATATGAAAGTACTCCAGTGACACAAAGTCCTTACCTGAATCTGTAGATAATGGGCCAGATTCTGCACTGTGCTTCCTGAAAGATGCAGCACAAAAGGTGCAGCCCAGAAGATGGAGCAAAGGTGAATTTATGCCACCTTTTCATTCTTGGAGTCCAGCCTGCTGTCAGAGCCAAAATGGATCCTGGCATACGTTAGAACAGCCCAGTAATCTGTAATTTATGGCAGCCATTCGCAGGCTATTTTATGGGTTGCACTGCAGATTATTTCCCTTCCTGCTTCCAACTTGCCTATTCCTGTGCTTGGCATGCTCCATACAATGGGACTTGTGAATGGAACAACACTGGGTCTGCTTACATCAGCCTTTCACTGTGGGGGAAGTCTCTTTGCAAATTATTTATGGATTTTATTGGCCACTGGACTGCCATATATTGGCCAGAACAGGGACATAAGGTGCAATGCCGGAGTATTTTGAGAAACATCTTTTACATTTCATAATAACTTTTTTAGTTCTGGCAAAAAAACCCTATCTGTAAAATAAATGATACATTTTAAGTAAGAAAATTTAACAGGCTAGTATCTAAAATTACTTCTAAATTTGTCAAATTGTTCATAGAGAACTACATCTTTTTTTAGATCAGAAGTGCACAGCAAATCTTGAAATGCACTTCAGTTACAGTATAAACAACATACATTTGAAGAACCCTACTGGAAGAACTCTTGTTGCACACGTGTGTGCGCGCCTGCAAATCACCTTAACTTCTTTTGGCCTCTAAATTTACTTCAGTTTAAAATGTACATCAGACTGGATGTCCATCATCGGTAACAGGTGGCTTTCTTTAAAAAATGGGCTATTATCTTTTAAGTCATTTTTATACACAATTTTGAAATGAAGACTATAGTTTAAATCCTAAATTCTCTTTGGGAAACTAGGAGAGTATGAATTAGTTTTCAAGAAAATTAAAACTCTACCTTATGTGCATCAACTAGAACAATTCCTCCTTTTTCAAGCGGCTCCTTCGTACCTATCAGCAATTTTCCATCTGAATAGCCAACTGCAAATGGTCTGTCTTCACTGAACCAGGCAAGGCATGTGACAGACACTATTGGAACAATAAGCACAAATAAAATATATTAAATTACAAGCTATACTGTTCAATTCCCATTGCATTTAGCTCAGAGAAAGAGGTTACTTACCTTTTCGTAACTAACTGTTGTTCTTTGAGATGTGTTGCTCATGTCCATTCCATTCTAGGTGCGCGCCCATGTGCGTGGTTGTCGGAGATTTTTGCCTTAGCGGTATCTGTAGGGTCAGCTGTGGCACCTCCTTGAGTGCCGCACTCATGTATTGGTATATCAGGTGCCGCCGACCCGATGCCCTCTCAGTTCCTTCTTGCCGGCAACTCCGACAGAGGGACAGAAAGGCGGGGTAATGGAACGGACATGAGCAACACATCTCGAAGAACAACAGTTACAAAAAGGTAGGTAACCGTTTTTTCTTCTTCGAGTGCTTGCTCATGTTGATTCCATTCTAGGTGACTCAAATATCCTTGGAGGTGGGCTCGGAGTTCACAGTTATGCAGCTTGAAGCACTGCTCTGCCAAAACCAGCATCATCTCGAGCCTGCTGGGTAAGTGCATAATGAGATGTGAGCATGTGGACAGATGACCAGGTAGCGGCCCTACAGATCTCTTGAATTGGTGCCTGCGCCAGGAAGGCTGCTGATGACACTTGAGCCCTAGTCGAGTGAGCCATCACGATAGCCGGCAGAGGCATTGTTGCCAGCTCACAGCCGTAGCGGATGCAGGCAGTGATCCAGGGCGAAATCCTTTGAGCAGACACTGGGCGACATCTCATTCTGTCTGCCACCATAATGAACAACTGTGTTGATTTACAGGACGGCTTTGTTCTATCTATGTAGAAAGCCAGTGCCCTCCTAACGTCCAGGGCATGCAGCCTGCGTTCCTCATCTGACATAGGAGGCTTTGGAAAGAAGACAGGTAAGTATATGCCCCAGCCAGTCTGAAACTAGGAAACTACATTGGGCAGAAACGCTGGGTCTGGGCGCAGCTGGACCTTATCCTTGTAGAATACCGTATAGGGCGGTTCTGAAGTAAACGCCCTCATCTCAGACACCCTCCAGGCTGACGTTACTGCAACCAGGAACAAAACCTTCCAGGACAGAAGCAGGAGAGAGCAGGAAGCCAGAGGCTTGAAGGGAGGCCCACTTGAGCCTCGACAGCATGAGATTCAGGTGCGAGGGAGGGAAGGGATCCCGGACATGCAGGTAGAGACGTTCCAGACCCTTCAAAAACTGGGCCATCATGTTGTGAACAAAGACAGACCTGTCTTACAACGGAGGGTGGAAAGCCGAAATAGTGGCCAGGTGGACCATGATCAAGGATGCGGATAAACCTTGGAGTTTGAGGTGCAGAAGATAATCCAGGATCTCCTGCACAGAGGCCTGTGAGGCTCAGATACGCCGTTCTGAGGCCCAGCACGTGAACCTTTTCCACTTGGCCAAGTAAGTTGCTCTGGTGGAGGGTTTTCTGTTACCCAACAAGACCTGCTGAACCCGGGCCAAACATTCCCGTTCGTCCGCGATTAGCCATGCAGTCGAGAGTCAGTGCCGACAAGTTTGGGTGCAGAAGACTGCCATTGTTCTGGGACAGCAGATCCGGCCAGAGGGGTAGCTGCAGCGAGGCGGCTACTGAAAGGTCCAGCAGCGTGCTGAACCAGTACTGGAGAGGTCATGCAGGGGGTATTAGGATAATCTTCATCCTGTCCTGTTTGAGCTTCACGAGGACTCTGTGAATCAATGGCACTGGTGGGAAGGGATACATTAGCGCCCCCGACCACGGGAGGAGAAACACATTGACAGGGAGCCCCGGTCCATCCCCTGGAACAAACAGAACACATGGCATTTCCTGTTCTGCCTGGACACAAACAGGTCCACCGGGGGAGTTCCCCACCTCTGGAAGATTGTACTGACTGCCTCTAGATCAGGGGTCAGCAACCTATGGCACGTGAGCCAATTTTTAATGGCACGCTGCTGCCTGCCGGACCCAGGCAGACAGCCGCGTGCCACTAAAAATCCTGCCTTGCCCGGCCCGCTCTTTTCCGCCCCCCCCTCCCCCCCGCGCTCTCCATGCAGGGCATGCAAGCTTCCTCCCCACACAATTCCTGCCCCTCCTCCTCTCCCTCCCTGCGGCCGATCAGCTGACGGCCCTTGCTACGGAGTGGGAGGGGTAAAAGAGGAGCCACAGCACCTCTCTCTGCTCCGGGGACCTTGGGGAAGGGGGGTGGAATCAGGGCATATCCCCTCCAGCCCCCTGCCGTGAGCCGCTCAGGGCAGGGGGATGGGAGAACCTCCATGACCCCAGCCCACACCCCCAGCCCTCTGCCTTGACCCCTGAACCCTCCTCACACACACTCAGCCCTCTGCCCTGACCCCTGCAGCCCTGTGCCCTGACCCCTGCACCCCCCTCACAACCCCAGCCCTGACTCCAGCACCCCCCACACATACCGAGCCCCCCCCAGCCTTCTGCCCTGACTCCTGCACCCTCCTCACACACCCCCCACACCCTATGCCCTGATTCCTGCACCCCCCACAAATACCCAGTCTCCCCACACCCTATGCCCTGACTCTTGCATCCCCCACATCCCCACTCCCACCCCTCGCACCAAATGGGAGCTGCCCAGGTAAGTGCTCCACACCCAAACCTCCTGCCCCAACCCTGAGCCCACTCCCTCATTCTAGCTCTTGGCCAGACCCTGCACCCCAGCCTGCTCCTTCACCCCCAGCCCTGTTGTCAGCACACTCCCACCCTCATCTCAGTGCACAGAGAGGAAGAGAATGGCTAGAACCAGAGAGAAGGTAGGTACCCACTCTATGTGGGCAGGGCTGGGATCCCAGACCGGCAGCAGGCTGAGCGGGGCCGGCAGCCAGGACCCTGGCTGGCAGGAGCTGGCGGACAGAACCCCAGACCGACAGCAGGCTGAGGGGTAGTGGGCTGAGCAGCTCAGCCCACTGCTGGTCTGGGGTCCCAGCTGCCGGCCCCGCTCAGCCCACTGCCAGTCTGGTGTTCTGGCTGCCTGCCCCTTGCCAGACGGGGTCCTGGCCGCAGGCCCAGCTCAACCCACTGCCGGCCTAGGTGAACGGAACCCCAGGCTGGAAATGGGCTGAGTGGGCCGGCGGCGTTTTAATTTCATTTTAAATGATGCTTCTTAAACATTTTGAAAACCTTGTTTACATGCGACAATAGTTTAGTTACATAATATATAGACTTATAGAGAGAGATCTTCTAAAAGATGTTAAAATGTATTATTGGCATACGAAACCTTAAATTAAAGTGAATAAATGAAGACTCGGCACACCACTTCTAAAAGCCGACCCCCTGCTCTAGATGGAGCAACCCTTGTGGCCAGATGAGAAGGTCCTGCTGAGGTGATCTGCTAATACGTTCCTGGTCCCGGGCAGTTGTGTGGCTACCAGATGAACAGCATGCCACACACAAAAGTCCAAAAGGCGGAGAAGTTCTTGGCAAAGGGCCAACAACCTGGCTCCGCCCTGCCTGTTGATGTAATACATTGCAGCAGTATTGTATGTCAAGACCTGCACCACTTTGCCCTTCAGGTGGGGCAAGAAAGCCTGGCAGGTCAGGCGATCTGCTCTGAGCTCCCCGACATTGATATACAGGGCCAGATCATCCCGCAACCAGTGGCCCTGCATTTCATACTGGCTGGGCCCGCCACAAGTCTGGGTCCCTTACCGCTCCCGGGAGTCAGTGGTGGATCCTTTGGGGGGGGCTAAGAGCCCGAACAGGGAGGCATGTCCATGTGGCTCCAGTGTGGATGAGCAGCCTGAACTGGGTCCTTTGCCTGATAGCCCATGTCCTTTCCTGGCCAATGCTGGGGAGCCATATTTCTGGGTCTTCTTTTTGGGCACTGGCGATGGAGAGCGGTGCTGCGCAAAGCCTGGTGCCAGGCGTGCACTATGCACAGAGGCCAAGGTACCAGGGGTAGAGTCCAGCCGGGATGTCTTGGAAGCCAGTCGGGAGCACAGCCTCCCTGAGGAGAGCCCTCAAACAGATATCGCACTCTTTCTGGGTCCTGGGTCAAAAGTTTTTACAGATACAACACTTGTCCTTCACATGTGATTCCCCCAAGCCCTTGAGGCAGCTGCTATGTCGGTCAATAACAGGCATAGGCCTGTTGCAGTCCGAGTAGAGCTTAAACTCGGGAGACTGGGGCATGCCCCACTTTGGGCGAAGTCCCTGATGGGACTCTAACTTCTAACTACACTTAACACTAACTACTGTAAACAAACTATTTACAAGGCCCTAAGGCTCAAAGTCAGAATGTACGAAACCGCTAGACTTTGCTATGCGAGGAAAAGCGCTCTAACCACCACGAGCAGTAAGAAGGAACTGAGAGGACGTAAGGCCAATGGTGCCTGATATATCGACACATGAGCATGGAACTCCATGGAGAGCCAAAGCCGACCCTACGGATACTGCTAAGGCAAAAATCTTTGACGATCGCGCACGTGGGCGCGCGCATACACCTAGAATGGAATCGACAGGAGCAAGCACTCGAAGTTTTTGTATTGTAATTACTTTCAGAAAACAAAAATGACATGACAAAATTACAGCTTAATGAATGTTAATATAGCTGTTTACTTTATGTTTTTTATTCTATGCCTATCACCTTAAATATCTAAGTACCACTGTAGTTATACATTTCTATCAACAGTGCTATTTTATAGGAGACAGTACCGTAAAAGCTTTTTGTGGTAGTTTAGAGATAAATGCAATTCTAAATATACATTTCAATAGGATGAGCATAACCTACGTATTTACCCAGCTACTCTTCAAGTTTTATTTAATATAGTATTGCCACTTCTTTTTTTCCTTCTTCTACATTTTAAGTGGGATTCAAAATAGACAGTCCTTTTCTACTTTGAATAAGTTAATGACCAAAGAATTTCAGTTGCAAACCATGCCACAGTACTTACGGCTAGAAACCATGAACTTTCCACTGAATGCCTTTTATTCAAGGCACTTTTCATATGATTTTGCCTCCTCTTTTTTTTTTTTTAATTCATGCATTTGCTAACAGTCTATCTTAAAGAGGGAGGCAAATATCTTTCCTGTTCTAGCCCTGATTACTTCTATGCTTTTTTCACAAAGTCTGTGTTTCCTTTTTGGAAGTCTCTCACAATTTCACAGTCACAAATGGAGGTGCACCAGTTACAGTAAGATTGTTCCTCCCCCCACAAAAAAATCGCTAATGTAGATAAGGTCAGAGAGGATACATATGTCTTTCTTCACACATCCAACCTGTAACGGTTAGGCAAGGGAGTCTTGAATCCTACATTGCTCGCATAGCAATTTAACAATAACAACTGCACTGTTTTTTTAAATGCCCCTTTGAAGCAGCAGCATTTGTAGTTGTAATAAAATCCCTGTTGGAAGTTTAGGCATTAAAAGAATGAAAATGGTTACCTATTCTACAGAAAGTGCAGATCTTCAAGATGTGTAGTCCACATAGGTTCCACTTCTAGTGTGCATGCATCCCATGCACACAAGATGATATTCTTTGACCAGTAGTGTGCACTGGTGCTGTGCCTGCACTCTGGATGCCCTCATGCCCTCCCACTCGAGGGCATAAAGAACAGAATGGGCCAACTGTCCCTCAGTTCCTTTGTCAATATGGGGTCCAGATGGCCTTAGACTCCAGAGTAGCAGGGAAGGAGCATGAGGCATAGAATATACGTGGACAGCACATCTTGAAAAATGACAGTTGCTGTTTTTTCTCTGAATGATTGTCCACATAGATTTCACTTCTAATGACTTGCAAGCTCTGACCACATCAGAAGGTGGATGTTAGGAGTCCTATTTAAATAATGACTGCAGAATATCACTGCCCAAGAGGGCATCAGATCTTGAGGCCTCAACTGATGAATAATGCTGGATGAAAGGTGGACTAATCCCCATGTAGTTGCCCTGCACATTTCTGACAGGGATGCTGGGCAACGTTAGATTTTGGACTTTAATGCTGCACCCTATATGGAAGGATATTCTAGCACTTTCTATGTTAATTGATTAAGCCACACAATTTCCTGTGTGATGTGTATTAAAATCCCCATTTAACAGAGATAAACTGAGGCATGCAGAGGTTAAGTGACTTGCCAGACATCACACAGAGTCAGTGTCAGAGTTCGGAACAGAAATCAGGAATCCCTGCTCCATGTACATCAGTAACATCAAGCACCATGCTTTAGGGCATTAACTGGTCACCAGCTGAGGTCAGGAAGAAGTCTCTTCCCTCATGGTAAGGTAGTGCATTATGAAGTACTGTCCAACATCATACACAAGATAGTATAGCATACACCATTCTGAGACCTGGTGGAATGGGCTCTAATCTCTATGGGTGCTGTATTTAATATAATTAGATACCCATTTAGAAAATCTTTGGTTGGTATTGCCTGACCAAAGTGGACACTAAAGGGGTACCAACTTGATGCCGCGGACAATAAGAAGAAACCGAGGGAAAGCTGAGCCTGCTACACTTTTTATGCCTTTGGGGTGGGGAGCTGGGGATGAGGCAAGAGAATCCAGGGTGCAGACACAGCTCTAACAGACACTGTTGGCCAAAAAGAATCCGATCTTGTGTTTATGGGGCATAGGTGTACTAGAACTGGAATCTGTGTGGACAGTTCTTCATAAAACTGAAGTAGACTCTGCATTTTCGATACAGATGGCAAAAAATTCTAAGTATGTAACTTACAAGTTTTCTTTTGAAATATCAGTACGGTCACCTACCATCCTTTCTGTAGCAATGCTCCAGTTCTAATCGATGCATGGTTGAAACATCTACAACTTCAATAAGACCAAGAGATCCATCCATACGACCTACTAATAATACTTCTGGGGCGTCTCCTGTCCATGTTGCAGTTGGCCCTTCTTCTGGCCAAGCTAGAGCAGATACCCAGTGCGGCTGAAGGTCTAATAATCCTTTTCCTCCTAAAACCCACAAAAATCTGTTACTATAATACTTCATTTTACTTCACATTAAAAGACCAAAGAGTACCTTTCAGAGGACAACGTTGAAAAACTATGTATACAACTTGGACATATACTACTGATGATCCTTAAAATCCTTTAAGCTGACATATGGTATGTGATTACAAAGTAACTGGTTACTAACTTGCCATGAAAAATAAATCAATATAATGTCTCTAACAGCATCACATATAGAACTAATCTTCAAACAAATTACTCCAGAAAAAGTAATTCACAGAAGAAGGAAGTGAAATTTTATGAAAGACTGCAGCATTCAGACAATGATGAAGTGCCAGTAACCATATAAATGAAACAATACACTGAACCAAGCGTGTGTCAAGCACATAGGAACAGTTCTCTATGGAAACATCCAAGATTGTCAAAAACTGTAACTAATGATTTTTGCAAACGTAAGAAGTTAGATAGAGATCCTACAGCTGTCTAAAGGATTAATGCTCTTCTCCTTTCAGAGTTAGTCTCGAACGTACCATTTTGAGCATTCTGGTGCACCTATGGAAGGAAAATGTTGGAACCTTTTTGAAGAACTATTTATATGAACTTTTAGAGATAGCTTGTTTAAATGTCAAATATATTTTATACCCTATAAAAAGAATAGTATTTATAGGCAATGATTGTTATTGTAGTAAGCAAGTCTAAAGCCCAGCACAAATTTCAATGACTCTTTTCTGGTTCAATGATAGGCTAGAAGGATTCATGTTAACTACTGAGTTTCCAATGCCTATGTTGTAACAAATGTTGAAAAAAAGGCACTAAGGTGCTAGTGAACTAGCTGGGTTCAGAGCACCTAATGAAGGACAGTAGGCATATTAACTGACAATTAAATCTGCAAACACACCTACCAATACAAAAGTGCCATTTCTCAGGAGTTTTTAAATAGCTGTCATAGACACAGGCTAAACTATTAAAAAAAAAAAAACAAAAAAACCCATGTGCATCATACCATTGACTTGCCATATGTTCACCGTTTTTTCCAAAGCTCCAGCCAGATACTTGCCACTGATGCTCCAGCAGATGAGAGACAAGCTAAGGTCACTGGGTGACCCCAGACTTTCTTCTGAATCACCTTCTCTACAATAGAATAAAACAGTGCACTTAAAGTAGGCATTTCTAACTGGAGAAAATGAGAAAAAGTTTAATCTATTAAAGATCTGAGTCATTTTCTGTACTTCCCTTGTTGTTATTGCAGATATAGAACCAAGCATTTTTTCCCCTCAATTTTTTATTCCACATCATCCCCTGGTAAAGTTATTAGAGAGACTCTCTCTGTAGTTAAATGTTGCAGCTAGCTTTCTATAATAGCCCTAATTCTGACTCTCTCTGACATTGTCAAACTAAACCAGCCTGCCTGAAACATCACAAACTTTATCTTATGCCAAAGTAGAGTTTTCTGGGAAGTCTCAGGAAAACCGAACAGGGAAGTTAAGAGGTCTAAGAACAAAAAAGTCAGAAGAGGTACTCTCTCTTCTTGATTTCTGGCCCCAATTCTACTCCCACACTGGGGCAGCTTCGCACGGCTCAACTAGAGTAAAGCTATTTTAAAGCCAGTTTAGCCAACCACAGTAGGATCACCGATTAAAGGTCTAGAAAACATGACCTATGAGAGAAGATTGAAAAAATTGGGTTTGTTTAGTATGGAGAAGAGAAGACAGAGGAAACGTAACAGTTTTCAAGTACATAAAAGGTTCTTAAAAGGAGAAGGAAGGAAAATTGTTCTCCTTAACCTATGAGGACAGAACAAGAAGCAATGGGCTTAAATTGCAGCAATGGCAATTTAGGTTGGATATTAGGAAAAACTTCCTGTCAGGGTAGTTAAGCAATGGAATAAATTGCCCAGGGAGGTTGTGGAATCTCCATCATTGTCTAACCTGCTCTTAAAAATCTCCAAACACCTGTCAGGGATGGTCTAGATAATACTTAGTCCTGCCATGAGTGTAGGGGACTGGACTAGATTAACTCTCAAGGTCTCTTCTAGTCCTATGATTCTATGATCACCTTAGCTTAACAGGATTCTTTAGAGTGCAGAGCTGTATAGCAGCTCTTATGACCTCCAATTCTCTGTGACAAGTGCAGGGCGTGCAATCATGGTATCCCCACACCTCAGATATCATATCAGCTTGTTGGGGCCACTGGCAGCCAGTGTAAATTGCAGTACTCCTCAGGCTGTTCTAATTTATGCTGAAGGAACAGCTCAGTAGCACAACGACACCAAGATAAGACAGTGAAATGATGGCTTAAACCATCATTGACCCTCCCCACTAACTTCTATTAATCACTCCTTGGCTGGAATTGGCAATTGTAGACACTTCATTTTTTTTGGCTCATCACAATGCCAAAAAAGCGTGGCCAAGAAACATCCAGTTTGTTTTAATTGGCTTTGTCTGGAACTGGTTTCATTTACCAGTTTTGGAGAGTTGCTTGGTGAATTATTTAGTTTTTGAAAAACAGTTCGTGTGTGTATTATAAGCTCTGCAAAATTCTTAATTCTGCAAGCCATCTTTTACAGAGCTTAAGAAGTCCATGCTAGAGAGAGATGAAATTTCTGAACTGCACAAAAGCGTGTGTGCGTGTAAAAAACTCCTCAGGAGACAGCTCTAATGCAAGTCTGCTAAAGCCCAAAACAAATACATACTTCAAGAAACTTGCAATCAGCACATACAGGTACCTAAAATACGTAAATGCCATAAGGAGAAGGGAGTACCACTTCCCGCAAGGCCAAACGGCCTAGAGAAATAAGCAGTGGAATGCAAGCCCATGTGTCCTGAATTCTATTCCCACAATTAACCCCAACATTACCTTAATACTTAGTACAGTATAAACATATTTTTGGGCCATATCTAATGCACTTTGAAATCAAAGGAAAGACTCCCACTGAGTGAATGGGAATCAGGCCCTTCGTTAGGCTTCTTAAATCCCTATGAAGCAGGCAAATATAATTTGATACACCCCAACTTTACAGATAAGAATAAGCATTTAAGAAGTCCAGGGACTTGCTCAAGGTCACACAGCAGTTAGGAAAACAATTAAATTCATTCAAAAGTACATTTAAGTCAATATATTTGTAAGCTGCCCTCAATATGACAGTCCCTCTTTACGCTTATATTTTGCTCGCTAATCTTTGTGCTTTGGTAGATTTATTATAAAGTAATACATAAACATTTTCAGGTCAAGAAAAAAAAATTTAATCCCCTTACCTGGATTACTACCTCCACCTTCAATTTTAGGTTCTCTTTTCAGTTTTAAATCATTTACTTTTAATCATTTTTGTTTTTTTAAATACAGTAATCCCAAAGAAGAATAAGAGCATCCTACGCTCAGGCAGTTTCCTGTGCCCATGGGAATCCCCACATGATTGCCATTGTGGATCAATTAATAACTGACTTCCATAAATAAACAACTTACAATTTGTTGAATACACATGTTTGCTGCAATGAATATTGCTTCTTTGTTACATTCCACACTCTTATAGTCCCATCATTCCCACTAGTTGCCAAAAGTCCCTTTTTATTGCACCAAACACATGTCATCACCTGCAGAAATTAAATTAACAAGTGTAAAACCAGAGTTTAAAATTTAAGGGTAGACATATTCATCTCATGCAACTCATTAAGTTTGCCTGATTTGGACAAAGCATTAGCTGTATTATTTAAATCAATTATACTAAACAGAATCCAACAGTGCCCAAGAAGAAGTTCCTTTCATCGTACAGTATTGCATAGTTAGGAGCATTATTAGGGGTCCTGCACATGAATCATCTTCCATAGGCCACTGTCAAACAGAATAGTAAACGAGACAGATTATCTATTATGGCAAAACAAATTAATACATGTGTACTTTTAAAACAAATGTATAAGAAAAGACTTGTAATAATTCAGTTGACTTTGTGTGTTTATTTTTTTAAATCAGTTTAATGAATCCGACAGATGCAAAAGGTCTCATTTCTGCAACTGCCTCTATGTTGACAGATAGTGATGTCAACAAGATGCTGCTCATGCAAAGCCATTTTTGCCAGATCAGTGCCTTAATTATTGAAGCTGACACTAGAATAAGGAATTTGAAATGTAGTTACCCTCATTCCCCACCCCACTCCTAGCTCATTTAATTTGTCATTTTTGAGGATATAATTTACTGTGATCCTCCTCCCATTCATTTCTTTTGTAAAAAGAGGGATTAAGCAATGTTAAATCTTAATTTTAAAAGATTTGTAGCTACAACAACAAAATTAGTAGCAGAAGGCCAAAATCTTTGATAAAAGTAAGCTGCACAGCAGCAACAGGTTAAATGTTTTATGGCATAAGATGTTGTCCCAATCAGTATTTATCACTACAAAATTTTATTTATCTTTTGTGGGAAAATACTTTTTCTATAAAATACCAGCAGTCTGTTGCTTTGCTTATATGGTTATGTAATTACTTGCATTTTTTCTGTGTTCTAAAGAAAAAGGTCAATAAAAGAATAAATTATACATTAAAAAAACTATTTTGGGAGGAACAATACTTACCCTGTTCTGATGAGCCTCCAGTTTTATGAAGGAGCATTTTCGTAGATCTCCACCCATATCAGCAAGGGTCTGAGGACTAATTTGGTTGTCTCGGTCATGTGCTGCAAGAGTTCGCACAAGCTGCTGTGCAGCCCACTGCCTATGTTGTGAAGACAACCTTGAGGAAAGGCAGCAAGCTGCTAATGCATTAGCCAGCTCCAGAGGGCCTACAGCAGAAGGATCACAGGGAGGATGGGCATACAAATGGGCAATTAAACCTGCTTAAACAAAACAATAAGATGATGCCCAAATGAATATTGATAGTATTAAACAAGCCAATAAAATATTACACACAATTGCTAGAAAGAACAAAATTTCTGCAAAAAGATGTTTTTTTTCTTTACTAAAAATACCACAGAGCCATCTTAAATTTGGAAAAACTGTTCTGATACAGACTGAAAACCAGCCATCCTCTAATCTTTTTTCCACAAAACTCTTCAGAAGCCCTTTAGATTGACGGCGAAATACTGTCCTCATTAGAGTCAATGGGGAACTCCAATTGACATAATTGGGCCAGGATTTCATCCTAAAACACCAAGCTTTTTAAGGCCCCAGGCCTGCATTGGGATCTATTAGCATAAACGTCTGCACCCATGTGGAGCCTCACTGGCAGTCAATGAGACTACATAAGAATATGAACCATACACCACTGGTTTTATAACTAATTGGTAAATAAATGTCTCTGATGATTATTCAGGTATGATGCTAACCACCACATTAACTTTTGTTCTTTCATGTAAGTGCCATAATTTTATCCATCTATGTTTAGGAGGGTTAGAGCCTTAGTTCTGTGCCTAATGACACTTCTGTGATTGGTGGCATGTGGAATAGTAATGAAGAGTGGGTAATGATTGCTTTAAGTATGCTATCTGTCTCATCAGGAATTAGTAAAGTATATCTTTTACTGTGGACTATGTATGTCCATAAAAAAGGCTAGAGCTGGAGCAATCACTGTGATTAAGAGTGAAGCATTTTACTTTCTGTGGTTCCTACAGACATGAAGTTTTGACATGAATAAAATCTCCAAAGGGCTTTCTCCCCCCCCCCCCCCCACTTCACTGCCTAACTTTGGAGGCTGAGTTAGAACTGAATGCCTAAACTATGGATTTTCATACTTTCAAATATTTGGGTTTCTTTCCAAGGAACAACCAGCAACTTGATAATCACATTTCTGCCTGAAAATTTTGCATCTATTATAGTTAAGTAACACCTAAGATTACACTCTTTGAAATCAATAGTGAAAAAACATCTAATCTTTAATTTATTTTGTGAATTTGACAGCAATTTATGTATAAGCAGTTTCGCAGTGTCCTGTATATAAACAGTTTTACTCTTGTAAACATCAACAGGGAGCAGAAACCTCTTAAAATAATTTTAAAATTCAGGACATACCATTTAAAGGGTGCTCCATCAGAAACTGGATTTTTTAAATTTATCTCAGGTTTCAGAGTAACAGCCGTGTTAGTCTGTATTCGCAAAAAGAAAAGGAGTACTTGTGGCACCTTAGAGACTAATCAATTTATTTGAGCATAAGCTTTCGTGAGCTACTGTAGCTCACAAAAGCTTATGCTCAAATAAATTGGTTAGTCTCTAAGGTGCCACAAGTACTCCTTTTCTTTTTTTAAATTAATCTTTTTTTAAAAATTAAGGTAAATTCAAGTTCCAATCTGACTGAATTTCCTGGGTTTATAATGGTGATTTTTATTGACAATTACAAAACTCTTGCAGGGTTTTTGAAAAAAAAAAAAAAAACATATTTCTCTTATGTGCTCTCAAGCTTAACTCCAGTTTAACAAATCTGTCTGGGAATATAAATGAGAAAGTGCAGATTTTTGTGAATTATATTGACAAACTTTTTTTTAAAATACAAAAAATACCTTTCTTTTCAGTTTCTGCTTTATCATAGTTCGGCCTCAATTTAGCCCCTTTGTCTGCCAACAATGCTACAAGTGCCTGAGTTACCACAAAGTTGGGTGATGTTACAAGCTTGTTTTCTTCAGCAATTCCTCGCAGAAAGCTTGGCAAAAATTTTCTTTGAATTGGATCATCAACTGTAGTCAAATTTACACCAGTCGCAGCAGAAATCAAGTTCTAAGAGAAAGGCAATCAAGTGAAAAAATTAAATGTATCCAAATGTTTTTAGTCAAACAAAAATAAAATCTAAAATGTATAGATTTTTCAAGAACTTCAGTTTATTTGTAGAGATTATCATTGGCTAACCAACATCCTCTAATTATGCAAATATTACATACAAAACAGAATTCAAGACCTGTATCCCACAAGCTGATTGGACTGAATGGACTCCTGTGCCAGTGTGAAACAGGTTGGTTGTTGCTTGCAGGTTCAGGGACAAAGAATTTAATGTGTTGTTATTGTCATCACTGTCAGCTAGGTAATTTAATCTATTGGAGAATTTTGAAAGTTTAGAAAGTTGTGGATGGGAGAAGCAAAAACAAGATATGTAATAAAATCAGTTACTCCATCTCAGGGTAGTTATAAGTCCTTCACTTACACACACTTCACAGTCAGTAAAAGCAAATCAATAATGAGCTTGCGTGCTACCGAGGTTATAGATATACATTACACCTTGCTACATATATCCACTTTTTTACTTTTTTCAAACTTGAATGTACAGCGCTGGGTATAGTTGACTCAATAAAACGTAGGTAATTTGTGTAGCCAAAGATTGTTCCCTTTTAGGGTGACCTGTTTAAGCAGCAGCAATTTAAAAAGAACCCCAACAGATTCAGGTTTTCCTTGGCAGATATACATTCCTAGCACCCAAATAAAGATACATGAAGTTACCAACAATAAAACATAAACTTGTGCTAAAGCATGAGGGAAAACTCCAAAGAGGGAATAATCTCTTCCATTTTACTTTCATCTTGATTCTTTTATAAAAAAGAAAGGTGATAAACATGAACAAGTTTCAGCTACATTTTTCAAGCAGTCCTTTCTAATCAAAATAATTTTCACATCCAGTTGCACATGGTATGGTGGAGCATACAATATCCTTGGTATATTAGTGCCTTCTTTATGTAAATCATTTCTCACAAAATTTACCACTTCGACTCATATACAAAAATTTCAAGTGTAAAATACCAGTGTTTTAAGCAAATGTTTGTATAGAAATAACAATCCTACCTGCGTACACAACTGTACCAGCAGCTTTGCAGCACTAGGAGTATTTGATGCCAAACAGCCTACAGCTGTACTCAGGTACGCCAAGCAAGATATAGGCTTGCTTGTTTTACTATGTACTCCTCTAGAACGCTCTGTAGAACTGGACATAGTGGATGGACTTGTGGAGAGGCCTGCTCTCCCTGCTGCAGCCAGGCACATTAATCGAACCAAAGTTCGGATATCTGTTAAACCCAAGGACTCAAGACCAGCCGCAAGACTACAGCTGGACCCACTGTCAAAAATGAAAAAAAAAAAAATGCTTTAGTTTAGGGTGTTGTTTTTTTAATGTTAGGTACATAATAGGAAATTTCATCTTGCATACAATGTAACTATTACTAAATGTCATTAATAAATAGAATACTGCTTGCTTGATTAGTGGGAAATTATTTCCCTAGAAAAGGGTAGAAGAAAGGAAGTATTACCCCCAGTTTACAGATGGGGAACCGAGGAAGAGTTCTGATCTTGCAAATACCAATGTGCTAAACTTTAAGAATGTGTGCAGTTCCACTTCAGAAGAAGAGACTACTCACGCTTACAGTTAACCACAGAGATAAGTATGCTCAATAGTGGAAACTAAGTAACTTCTTCACATCCGCATCTGCATCCTAAATACCCCCATGCTGTGGTGTGAGGGCATACAAGACCCCTGTACAGAGGCAAGTATTTAAACCTGATCTCTTCACTCCATAACAAGTGCCATAACCACAAGACCACCCTTCCTTTACTGATTTAGCTTTAGAAATTCTAACATCTTATACTATGTGTTTCTACAATGTGCAGCACAATTGGGCACTAATCTCAGTTGGGTCCTCTAGGCATTAACCATGATATATAAAGGAAGAAGTGTCTTTTAGGGAAGGAAAGTGAAGAGGATGGGACTCAAAAGAAAGCCCTCCTCATAAAAACAGCACCAAATTATTTAAAATGAGTAACACAGGCCCCACCAGATAATAAAACTGAATCCCTAGCAAATACAAGTTGATAATTAAACCCAGAGGAAATAAAGAATGTCACAAACCTGACAGACAATAGTGAGAGTGCTCTCATAACCATGGTTCTTGCAAGAAGCACTTGGGCTGCTGCTGTCACTCTTCTTAGTGCCATAACACGGTCATGTGGATTTACTAGAGCAGCAGCTTGTTCCCCCAGGGTTATCCTGCCAGAAGAACTTTTTTCTATGGAGCCATGACAGCCTTAAACATAATCATGTTTTGAATTAGTGTTAAACAAAAAGGGAAAATTATAGTGTGCTATTAAACACAAAACTACTGTATACAAATTAATATAAATTTTGCAGATTTCAGTTTGTGAGTCCTTATAAAAACTAAGTATTGTTTGTATACTCCTAAAGTTCTACACCCAATTTAGCCTTTTTTAATTTTCAGCAGATTGGGAACAATTTGACAACAGCCAAAATGCATTACAAAGCCCCTTCAAAACTGGGCTACAGAAAGACCTAACTACTACAATCTGATCTCCTAGCACAGCCCCTTGTGAGAAGTCCATTTAAGTTACTGTAACTTCCCTAAGGGTTCAGGGACCATGCTAGTGAAGCCCATTGCAGGACTGGGGCCATAGTGTTAACCGAAAATCACAGGTTTTAGTTTTTTGTCAATATAAAGTATCTTGTCCCTCCATCACCACAGCTTCTCTAAAAAATAAGAAAAATTAAGGTCTGCCGCATTTCCTGATGTTGGGAGGCTGGGCAGACTGACTGACCCATGATATCATAACTGCCCCTATAAGCACACACCAAAGAAAACAAAATGTCTGTACTTTAAATTACACTTGTTTGCCAAGTGCTGTTGACCTCCCTCCTGATTATGAGAAAGCATTCTGTCTAAATGAGAAAACAAATTAATAGATTCTCCAGTGTCTCACTCCTCCTCTCTGCAGCACATGGGGTTTAAATCACAGGGTAAAGCAGAACATAATGCATCTCCTTTGCTCAAATTTACCTATCTGCATCAAAGTCTCCTCCATACTATTGGTGGCTGTGACCATTGCAACTGATGCTCCCAGTGGATCGCTGTCAGGGAACTGAACTGCCTCAGGTACAATACGGCGATCATTTAATCCCAGGGGTCCAGCCAGTAATTCAAATTCCTCTTCTCCTGTCAGCTTTTCATCTTCATCAACATCCAACATATCCCAGTCTTCTAAGATTGGAGAAATAAACAAGGGTTAGGCACAAAATCTAAACTAGTGCTATCAACTGTGCAATAATGGGATGCATTTTAAGTAACAGCATGCTTGTGCATTTAAATAATTTCAATGGATTTAAGAACCTAGGCCTAGTGTCATAAAAATACGAATTGCAATCCGCAACTTAATTTTTATTAAAAACAACCCTCATCTTTAGAAGCTTGTATCGATATAGTACAACTGAAATAAAAAAAATCTAAAATTGCTACATTTGTACAATTTCTGTATTTCTTGTATAAAGAAGTTGTATGGTTAACATTTCTCAAAAGCAAGTGGCATATGTTATGTGACTACTTGCAGCATCAAACTAACTAGTTATCCTTTATATCCTTTCAAGAACATAAATGGGAAACTCAAAGGGAAGGTTACTCACCTTGTGCAGTAACTGAGGTTCTTCGAGATGGTTGTCCCTGTGGGTGCTCCACTTTAGGTGTCTTGGAGCCCTATGCTTCTATGCAGAGATTTGTAGTAGCAATCCCATAGTTGGCTGCGCTGCTCCGAGCAGTTACCCCATGTGTGCAGCCAACCGTCCCCTTGTTCCTTCTCTACCCCAGAGGATCAAGGTGAAACTCTGAAGTGGGCGGGCGGGGTGGGTGGAGTACCCACAGGGACAATCATCTTGAAGAACCTCAGTTACTGCACAAGGTGAGTAACTTTCTCTTCGTGTTCGAGGAGTGTCGCTGTAGGTGCTCCACTTTAAGTGACTGCCCCTCAATGGAGGGGCGGGGCTTCAGAGTTGATTTATGTGCAGTGGAGAGGACCGATAGTCCAAACTGCACATCTGTAGCTGATTGTTGTTCTAATGCATAGTGTGTGGTAAAAGGTATGGGCTGATGCCCAGCTAGCTGCTTTACAAATGTCCATGATGGGTACATCATTGAGAAATGCTACAGATGTGGATAGTGCCCTAGTGGAGTGTGTGCGAAGTCCAGAGGGAGCGTGCATATTATAATTTTGGTAACATAATTGGATACATGTAGATATCCATTTCGATAGACTCTGCTTGGAGATCCTTTGACCCTGAGAACGTTCTGTTGTGGATAGGAACAGTCTGGATGATTTTTTAAATGTTTTTGTTTTTTCTATATAGGAAGCTTGCGCTCTGCAGTCGTCCAGTGTGTGGAGGGGGGCCTCCCTGCTGTCAGCATGCAGTTTGTGGAAAAATACAGATAAGTAAATGGGCTGGTTGAGGTGGAAGGGGGAAGCAACCTTGGGTATGAACTTGGGATGTGGTTGCAAGATTACTTGGTCTTTGAGGAATACGATATAAGGTGGATGTGCCATTAGGACACCCAGTTCTCCCACACTTCTTGCTGACATGATGGCTAAGAGGAAGGTGACCTTCATGGAGAGATGTAACAGCGAGCAGGTCACTAGTGGTTCAAAGAGCTTGCCCATGAGGGCACGGAGAACGAGACTGAGGTCCCACATGGGGATTGGGTCCTGTAATGTGGGGTAAGTGTTCATGATGCCTTGAGAAAGCATTTAGTCAGTGGGTGAGCACAGATGGCCTTGAGATGGAGTACCAAGATGTTGGGGTGACAAAGGTGACCTGCGTCCTGTGTCAACAGATGAGGCACAAGGGGAGGGGTTCTAGGTGGTCTCACCGCCATGTGTTTCAGGTAAAGAAACCATGTTTGTCTGGGCCATGTTGGTGCAATAAGGATGATCCTGGACCTGTCTTGCTTGATCTTTTGGAGGACATGGTGCAATAGAGGGATCGTGGGGAAAGGCATACATTAGTGGGGCCTCCCATTTCATAAGAAAGGTGTCTCCCAGGGAATTGTGGCCCAATCCGGCTGGTGAGCAATATTGCGGGCAAAGATTGTAAAGATCTATTGTGGGGAATCCCCATTGTCTGAATATAGTTATTATTCTGGGATCCATTTCCCACTTGTGGGTTTGTCCTGCTTAGGTCGTCTGATATTACATTCTGGGGTACGGGCAGGTAAGATGCTATGAGGTCTATGTTGTTGGAGATGCACCAGTGCGTGTGGCAAACTGCTTCTGCACAGAGGGGGTAAGATCAGGCCCCTCCTTGGCGATTTACATAAAACAGTCGCCAAGTTGTCCCTAGGAATCTGTACAGTCCTGTCGCGGATCAGAGGGAGAAAGTGTTGGCAGGTGTTTTGGACCACTCTTAGCTCTAGTAGATTTATGTGGAGATTGGATTCCTCTGGAGACCAGCGACCTTGAATGGTACTGTCTCCCAAGTGTGCTCCCCATCCCACCAGAGAGGTGTCTGTGGTGAGTGTTATTGTTGGGGGTTTTTGTTGGAAGGGGACACCCAAGTAAACATTTGTATGTTGTGTCCACCATCGGAGCGAGACCTTTACCCTGCTGGGCATTGTAAGACGTCTGTTGATGGAGTGTCTGTGTGGAATGTATACAGTACGGAGCCAGGCACGTGGGCATCTCATGTGGAGCCTGGCATGTTTCACAACAAACGTCCTAGCAGCCATGTGCCCAAGGAGTTGTAGGCACGTTCTGGCGTACATTTGTGAGCTGTGTCTGACAGTTGTAATTAGGTTTGTTAAGGTCAGGAAGCGTTGCTGTGGTAGGCGTGCTATTACTGTGCGGCAGTTGAGGTGTGCCCCTCTAAACTCCAACTGTTCGATCGGTGTCAGAGTGGATTTTTGAAGATTGATCTGAAACCCTAGGTCTGTAAACCGGACTACAGTTGTTCAAATGGTGTCGACTGCTGTCTGGTGTGTTGGTGCTTTTAAGGAGGTAGTTGTCTAGGTAGGGAAAGATGATCACATCCTGCCTGCGAAGATGTGCTGCTGCAACAGCGAGAATCTTGGAAAAAACAAAAGGAGGACTTGTGGCACCTTAGAGACTAACCAATTTATTTGAGCATAAGCTTTCGTGAGCTACAGCTCACTTCATGGGATGCATACTGTGGAAAGTGTAGAAGATCTTTTTATACACACAAAGCATGAAAAAATACCTCCCCGCACCCCACTCTCCTGCTGGTAATAGCTTATCTAAAGTGATCACTCTCCTTACAATGTGTATGATAATCAAGGTGGGCCATTTCCAGCACAAATCCAGGGTTTAACAAGAACATCGGGGGGGGGGGTAAGAAAAAACAAGGGGAAATAGGTTACCTTGCATAATGACTTAGCCACTCCGAGTCTCTAGTCAAGCCTAAGTTAATTGTATCCAATTTGCAAATGAATTCCAATTCAGCAGTCTCTCGTTGGAGTCTGGATTTGAAGTTTTTTTGTTGTAATATCGCAACTTTCATGTCTGTAATCACGTGACCAGAGAGATTGAAGTGTTCTCTGACTGGTTTATGAATGTTATAATTCTTGACATCTGATTTGTGTCCATTTATTCTTTTACGTAGAGACTGTCCCGTTTGACCAATGTACCCAATGTACATGGCAGAGGGGCACTGCTGGCACATGATGGCAAATATCACATTGGTGGATGTGCAGGTGAACGAGCCTCTGATAGTGTGGCTGATGTTATTAGGTCCTGCGATGGTGTCTCCTGAATAGATATGTGGGCACAGTTGGCAACGGGCTTTGTTGCAAGGATAGGTTCCTGGGTTAGTGGTTCTATTGTGTGGTATGTGGTTGCTGGTGAGTATTTGCTTCAGGTTGGGGGGCTGTCTGTAGGCAAGGACTGGCCTGTCTCCCAAGTTTTGTGAGAGTGTTGGGTCATCCTTCAGGATAGGTTGTAGATCCTTAATAATGCGTTGGAGGGGTTTTAGTTGGGGGCTGAAGGTGACAGCTATTACCAACAGGAGAGTGGGTTTTTTTGTGTGTGTGTGGGGGGGGAGGGAACCTGGATTTGTGCTGGAAATGGCCCAACTTGATTATCATACACATTGTAAGGAGAGTGATCACTTTAGATAAGCTATTACCAGCAGGAGAGTGGGGTGGGGGGAGGTATTTTTTCTGCCCCTCTGTTGAGCTGGCATGGGTTCCACAGCACCTAATTGGAGGAGATGTGTTATTTCCTGTTCCAGCAGGTGCTCGTGAGAGGGGTCCCTGAAGAGGGATTGGGAAGGGGGGGTGGGTAGATGGAATAGAAGTAAAGGGAATGGAATAGCCCTTCTGCATAATTTCCAGAACACATTTGTCCATGGTGATGGTTTGCCAGACTGGGCAGAATGGTGACAGGTGGGTCTCCAAATGGGCTGGAGGTTAGATGTAACTCTGGGATTGGAGAATGTGGGGTTCTCGTGTCCTTGAACTACACTGCAAAACACTTGTCTCGAAGTGGATGACTGAGACGTAGATGACTGATCTTGTGGTTGTTGATGCCTCATCTGCCTCTGCGGAGCTGGTTGTAGTGTCTTTGAGGCTGGACGCATGGGTCAGTTCGGAACAGTTAGTTATAGAATCTGCCCGTTTCTTTTTGTTTGCAGGAACGTAGATTCTGAGTGTCTTTAGAGTCACCCGGGAGTCCTTCAAAGTGTGTAAGGACTCGTCCATGCTCTCTGCAAACAGTTTTTGACCTTTGAAACTGAGGTCCTCTACAGTGGCCTGAACTTCTCTGGGAAACCCAGAAAGATGGAACCAGGAAGCCTTACGCATGACTATGGATGGGGTGATGGCTCGTGCTACTGTGTCAGCCGAATCAAAAGAAGCCTGCAGGGCAGCTCTGGCAATGGAGAAACCCTCTGTAATACTGGCCTTGCATTGCTCTTTTTTGTCTGCTGGGAGACGGTCAAAGGTTGACATCTGCAAAAACGTGTTGTGTGTGTATTGGCCAAGTAGTTGGCTGGGCGGAATTGGAGGGTAGCCGATGAGTAGGCTTTCCTCCCGAAAAGGTCTAGCCTTTTCCAGTCTTTATTGTAAAGGGTGGTTTTAGACTGATGTTGCTTCCCCCTTTGGTTAACAGCTTCTACCACTAATGAGTTTAGAGTAGGATGGGTGAACAGAAACTCAGCTCCTCAGATCTTTAACAGGAAGGCGGGGCTGTGGTTGGCGTCTGCCAGACAATTTTAGCCAGGTCCATAATGGCTGCATTGATGGGCAGTGTAACCCTGGCTGCTGGAGAGGCTTGGAGTATATCAGTCAGTTTATGCTGTGTCTCAGGTAGCTCTGTCAGTGATATGTAAAGGGAGTCAGCTACTTGTTTCAACAAGTCCTGAAATGATTTGAAGTCATCACCTGATGTGGGAGATGATGGCATTATTGTTTCGTCTGGTGACAAGGACGAAATGTGAGTAGATGGGAGGGTATCACCCTCAGGCGCCTCCTCAGGTTCTTCCACTTCCTCCTCCAGCATTTCTGTAGATGCTGGAGCCGGTGGTGAAGGTGATCGTGTTGGTGATCTGCACCTGGATAGGTGGGGGGGCCTGATGTCCTGTGCCCTGTATAATGTACATGGGTCCCAGTATGACCAGTTGGGTGGGAGTGGCCATGCGGGGTGGCATTCATTGTGGACCTTTCCAGCCTCTCACATCGAGGGATGTTTGGTACCATGGTGGTCCAGGTTTGCGTGAGGAGTGGCGTGGGGTGTACATTCCTGCCTCCACTTCCTCCTCCTCATTGCTGGAAAGAGGAGGGACTAAGCCAGCAGGGGTAGCAGTCAGGCTTAGTCCCATTCTGGCTGGGGTGCCGTGACTGCCAAAAAGCAGAGTCCCCAGAGTAGAACAAACAAGGAGGCCCGCCTGTCTGATGAATTGTTGCGGCACCAGAAGGCTTGATACCGAAGGTGGAGAGACACTCTGGCTGGGAATCAGAGGCAGTACTGTCGGTACCGTAGGCTTGCTGCATTGTATTGGTGTGACATATGGCGCCATTGCACGGCTTGGTGCCTGGGTTTTTGTAGGCTTCCCCGGTGCCGAGCGAGGAGGCTTAGTTTTGTTCTGTGTGCCTCCATGAGAGCTAGACTGCACAGGGTCTTTAGCTCCTCAGGATGTCTCGGTACCAGCTGGTCCCGGTGCCTCATGGTCTGACTCTCTCAGTGCCGTCAGTACCAGGGAAAATTCTGCAGTCGGAGATGGCTTTTAATGAGGCAAGTCTCGCTGTGGTGAAGAGTGAAACCGCTTTTTTGTGGCTTTTTAGGAGCAGGGTCCTTAGTAACTGTTTTTGAGAATATCCCCGTCAGAGGCAGCTGTAGGCAAGTGCTGGCCAGGACGTGTCCTGGACTCAGGGTCAGAAGCTGGACTGAGGGATTTCTCCATCATGAGAAGTTTCAACTGGAGATCCCTAGCCTTCCTTGTCCTAGCTGTCAGTTTTTTGCAGTGAGGACACTTTTGAGTTATATGTGTTTCTCCAAGGCTACAAACACACTGCGCGTGGCCGTCTGAGACTAGTATGGAAAGTCTGCAGGTGAGATAGCATTTGAAACCTGGAGAGCCAGGCATGTCTGAGAGGCTATGCTGGAGACTGAATGGGGTAGTCCTATTCTAATTCCTATCTTGGTAGGCAACTGCCTGCCAGAGGCAGGGGAAAAAATCCTCTCTTCTCTTTTTTTTTTGGTAAATGGGAAAGACATTTTAGAGAGAAATTAATAAAGAAAGGGTACTAGTTGGAAAAAACTAAAATAATAAGAAAGAGCTAAAGCTGTTGAGGGCACTGCTGTTGTTCCAACCAAAGCCAAGGGTGGTAGAGAAGGAACTGTGCGATGGTTGGCTGTATGCATGGGGTAACCCCTCAGAGAGGCGTAAGATGGCTGCTGCGCATGCGACCAACTGGGGCACTGTTACTACAAATCTCTGATTAGAAGCACAGGGCGCCAAGACACCTAAAGCTGAGCACCCACGGGGACACTCCTCCAAGAAGAACCAGCAGATTTAGTGCCAGAAGATTCCAAATGCTGCAGTTAGTGGAAAGCCTATACCAAGAGTTGGGTTTTAAATAATGCAATAAAAATTTCCAGACTCATGCTCAGATATATATTCAAAGGGAGTGAGTTCCAGAGGCAGTCACTGGGAATGCCTTGCCCTCGTATTCATTACAAAGTATTATGAATGTGGTTGTGGGCTTTGTGCAGTTATAGGGCCATGTTTTCTCTTTTCCCTTTTCAGGGGATATATACAAATATATAAAAAGAATAATTTTAAAGTATGATTTTAGTGATAGAAAAGACTGATCATTTCACTCTGGGATTGTCAGAGAAGTCAATTAACGTGCTACTGCCCTCCTCCACCTTTGTCACTCACCTTGTGGAATGGAAACATGCTAATTTACACACCCAGAGAACTCAGCACCTAGTAGAAGCTGAATCTGCCCCTGGGTGCTGGTCTTGGAAGATGCACATGAGCTTCCCCAGACCCTGCTCCAAGGCTCTTCCCTTTAAGGCTGAAAGGACTGAGCTCAGGGAGCACATGACAGGTGACTGCAAGTTGCAAGCAGCACGTGCTATAATAGAGACAACCTCCCCTTAGAAGAGAGAGACCCAGGACCAGGGAAGGACCTGGGTGGGACTCTCCAAAGGAGCCAAGAAGTGGGTCTTAAGTGGTCTTTGTGAGAGAGGTCCCTAAAGAGGGATGGGGACAGAAGTGTAAGGAGCTGAACAGGATGGAATAATCTGTAGAAATCACTTTAGGATCTGAGCTGATGAGCTCCCAGGAAGGAAGGAAATGGGAGAGATGATCCCCATACGGGTGAGGGGGGGCCAGGTGCAGTGTATGATCTGGGGTAGACAGTTTGTGACTCTCAACCAATGGGTCAAAACAGGCATTTTGAGGATGTCACCAACTGAGAGGTTGCTAAGAAGAGGGCGTAAGTCTGGGCTTTTGCCTCGGGCAGTGGGGAGGGGTTCAGCTGGTCTGATAGTGGACTGTGCAACACTGTTGAGATGTCTGCGATTTGCTATATTTTCTTTTCGTTGCAGTTGTACAGATGTCGAAAGACTGTAGTGTTACCCAGGAGTCTGTAAGAGAATGAAGGGACCCATCCACGGAATCACTAAACAACTTAGGCCCCTCAAAGGGAAGATCCTTGATAGTTTTTTGTGCTTCCTGGAGGAGGCCAGAAGACTGCAGCCAGGAAGCTCAATGCATAAATACTGTCATAGTCATGGAATATGAAGCTGTGTCAGCAGCATCAAGTGAGGCCTGGAGAGACCCCTTGGAAACTGCCTGGCCTTCTATAACGAGGACCTGAAATTGTTCTCTCTCCTCCTAGGGCAGATGTTCAATAAAAGATGAGAGTTCTGAATAGACTGTGAAGTCATATTTTGCTATCAGGGCTTGATAACTAGCTACTCTGAACTGCAAGGAGGCTGAGGAGTAGCTCTTGTGGCCCAGAAGGTTGAACTGCTTTAGCTCCTTATCGGATGGTATTGAATGGGATCAGTGTTACCTTTTCTGTTTGTTAACAGCTGCAACAACCAGAGAGAGAGAGAGGAGAGGAGAGTGGAAGGAAAAATATACTCCGAGCCTCTTGATGGGATGGGATGTAGGACCTTTTGTCAGCTCATTTACAAGGGAATGGGACAGTAGCTGGGGTTTGCTACATTGTGCATGCCAGGTTAAGCAGAGCATCGTTGATGGGCAAGGTCTGCTACCCTTTTTATAAGGTCTTGGAAAGCCTTAAAAGTCATCAGCGTAAGAAAACTGGAGAGTCATAGCAGCCTCATATGGTAAGGAGGAGGACTTATGATAAGGTGGAGTTTCTTACTCTTCTGTTGGTTCTTCCTCTGAGAGATGTATCTGTGGGGCAGGGCCTTAGGCCATCAGTTAAAGCTCCTGACAAGTCCTCTTTTGAGAGGGTACCCTGTAAAAAGGGTTGCCATAAGGAGCCCACAGGTTCCACTAAGCCCACTGGTGTGCGGCATAAGGGAAAGAGGCAGGACTCCAAGGTTGACCTTGCCAGCATAGTCAGGTGTGCTTCCTCCTAAGAGCCTCCCTTTCAGTGGTAACCTCAAAGGAAGAAGGCTGGAAGGGGGAGGAACCTTGTACAGACTGTTTCTGAGTCAAATGAGGTATCATCCCCTGCATCCGGTTGGGGGAGGAGGGGTAAGTAGTGCCAGTACCCAGGTATCAGATCAGCACCAGGCCCCTGGAAGAAACCTCGGTACAGATATTTGAAAGAGAGGATGGTGAGGTAGTGCCAAAGAATGTTTTATCACTACCAGCTAGAAGTAAAGCTCAGTACCCTCAAAGAGGCTGCATGGAGACTGTGTTGGTAGCAGTGGACGAGTCACCAAAGATGAATATGGATGGCAAGTAGGCTCTTGGAGGTATGCTGGTACCAGTGCAGAGTACTGGTGATTTGGGCTCTTTAAGGATTTGCAGGTCTTCATGAGATAGGAGCCTGGACTGTACCAGGGACTCTGGATTGGGTTCCTCAGGTGTCAGAATGTCAGGTCATACTGAAGACTGTACCAAAGTGTAATGAGTACAGCATTTGCTTCAGGCTACAGAAGACAGTAACAATGAGGACTGCACCTTGCTCTGGACTTGGGAGGCCCTAAGCCCAGTGCTCGTGCCGCTCTAGACAGCTTCTCAGTATGCAACATGGTCTTCTTAGCTGGTTCCCTGGATACAGCAATAGAGGGAATGGGAGCCTCAGTGGCACCAATATTGGGATGTGAGGTAGGCACGGACTTGTGTACACTGCTGACAAAAATCTCATTTCATAAAAGTAACATGTATCTTCAAAAATTCAGAGTAAAGAAATACCTTCATAGACACTGTCTTGCTTGCCTATTAAATCAGGAGCCTGGCCTTTGTACCTGCACCAAACAACAAGAATATTTTATTAAGAGCCTACTAAGTAAAAAAAGTCTCAAAAGAACAACAGTATACACATATTTATATTTAAAAATAGAACTATATTACAGTTAGGTAATATGTAAAATGTTTTCTGAGGATTGTTACTTAGGAACAATATTCTATATTTAATAAAAGGCCTGTTAAGAGTGGGAGCCTTATACGTACATCCTTCAAAAAAATCCATTTTGTGATATTGAAAGAAGGATCCAGTGCTAGTATTCCTAAAAAATATTGTAATAGCTTCATTTTTAAAGCTGCTGGGCCGATCAAACTACTTACTTGTTTCTTAGTAAAATGAATTTAACAGGGCTTGAATCTAGGCTCCAAGGAGTTGTTTATTATATGTATTTTGGAAAATTATTAAAAGATGAAAGGATTTAATTTTCCCTTTCCACAAAAGGTGTGATCATAGAAAGATTTTTAATCTCAGTTACCACCAACAATACTGGTACAAACTGTAAAGCTGGCAAATCAACGCTTCTTAAGATACATACATTGATGGACGTTTTCAATTTTCCCTCCTAATGAAATTTCCCAAACCTAATGAAACCTCCCACCACAATTTTCTTCTGTACCTTTCTGATGTTGATGTCTTGGATTTACTTTTCAAGGCCAAATATTTCTCTCTGCAGCTGCCACACAACAGGTAGTATGGATTTCCACTTCCACATTCACCACCGAACCATCCATCCACATAGGAACCATTGCTACGATAGCCTTGTCGATTTGCACTACGGCCACAACCAGGGTGATTTCTTTTCATGTGTTGATTGAAGCTGACAACACTGGATTCACACAGTTCACAAACTACCACTTCTTCTCTGTCTTCAGACTCACAAACATGCTGTATAATATAATTTTCATATGAAATTACTAGATATAGAATAATTATGCTCATAAGAGTACTTCTATTTTTGTTAAGTGTTTTTTTCTATCTATGTCTGTTAAGCATGCATGACAGTATTTGTGCTGTAGGTTTTACTTAGAAGCAGACCAGAGATGGCTAAGTTATTGTGTGTGGGGGAAGGTGGCAGGTGTCTTTCCCTTTTTGATTATAGTACAAAGTACAGAAAGGATGATTTAAAAAAAAAAAGGGGGGGGGGGAAGGAAATCTGTCCCAGTCGGTCACATTATTAGAATTTCTGTCTCTAAACTCCTTACAATCCAGTCCTCAAGAATCATTCTGCTTCAGCCCACCAAAGACTATATGAGTTATTAATTTCTTCCTTAAAACTTGGCAAAGTCTAGATACAGAACGGAAAACATTTAACAACTTTTCAGACTGTTGGCTACTACATTCAGCGAGTGACACTGATTAATGCTCAAGTCAACACATACTGTACACCAAGGTGTCTGAATTTGGAACTCACTGATCTAAGATGGCAATTCTACCACAAGCTGGTACTACTGTCAAGAATCTCTATTTAAACAGACTTACTAGGAACTTAAATTCACATGGCCAAATTTTCAAATTCTGCCTTTGAAACTGCACATGCAAATATGTTCATATTGTCTGAATGTGCAAATCAGGTAACGGCGTGTTACAAACCCCCCCCCCAAGTTTCGACTGAGCGTACTAATTTGTGAAATCAGCCAACAAAGCTGCATACACAACGTTTAAGGAAGCTGCAGTTATTAAATTTACCAATCCCATTTTAATTATAGGGAACACTGAAAATACCACAATAAAGACAAATACTGTATGTGAGATAGTAATAATAACTTTTTAACAGAACCCACTGTAACATGCATAACACTGAACACAGTCATACTAAGATAACAAGCCTAATTCACCTGTAAATTACATTGCTGTAAATCAGGACTAACTCCACTGAAGTCAATGGAGTTACACAGTGACAGGAGAATCGAGCCAACCGTATCAACTTTTGCAAAACCTAGATGTAGTAATAGTATTATAGGACACTGTCACCAAAAAACCAGCCTCTCAATCCTCTTCATATGACTACAATGAAGGAAAAAAAGCTAGTCTGAACTAATGGTTCCCTCTAAATACAGAAAAAAAACTTTCATTGCTATAAAGAAGATACAACTGAATGATGAATGGGAACTTTATTCCATTTCACTAGACAGCGTCTCCTATCAGTTTCACTTGTTTGCTTTGTTTGTTCTAACTGAAGAATGGTTAGCAATTGTTTTATCCTTATACTGCTTTCATAGAATCATAGAATCATAGAATATAAGGGTTGGAAGGGACCACAGAAGGTCATCTAGTCCAACCCCCTGCTCGAAGCAGGACCAAATCCCAGTTAAATCATCCCAGCCAGGGCTTTGTCAAGCCTGACCTTAAAAACCTCTAAGGAAGGAGATTCTACCACCTCCCTAGGTAACGCATTCCAGTGTTTCACCACCCTCTTAGTGAAAAAGTTTTTCCTAATATCCAATCTAAACCTCCCCCACTGCAACTTGAGACCATTACTCCTCGTTCTGTCATCTGCTACCATTAAGAACAGTCTAGAGCCATCCTCTTTGGAACCCCCTTTCAGGTAGTTGAAAGCAGCTATCAAATCCCCCCTCATTCTTCTCTTCTGCAGGCTAAACAATCCCAGCTCCCTCAGCCTCTCCTCATAACTCATGTGTTCCAGACCCCTAATCATTTTTGTTGCCCTTCGCTGGACTCTCTCCAATTTATCCACATCCTTCTTGAAGTGTGGGGCCCAAAACTGGACACAGTACTCCAGATGAGGCCTCACCAATGTCGAATAGAGGGGAACGATCACGTCCCTCGATCTGCTCGCTATGCCCCTACTTATACATCCCAAAATGCCATTGGCCTTCTTGGCAACAAGGGCACACTGCTGACTCATATCCAGCTTCTCGTCCACTGTCACCCCTAGGTCCTTTTCCGCAGAACTGCTGCCTAGCCATTCGGTCCCTAGTCTGTAGCTGTGCATTGGGTTCTTCCGTCCTAAGTGCAGGACCCTGCCCTTATCCTTATTGAACCTCATCAGATTTCTTTTGGCCCAATCCTCCAATTTGTCTAGGTCCTTCTGTATCCTATCCCTCCCCTCCAGCGTATCTACCACTCCTCCCAGTTTAGTATCATCCGCAAATTTGCTGAGAGTGCAATCCACACCATCCTCCAGATCATTTATGAAGATCTTGAACAAAACCGGCCCCAGGACCGACCCTTGGGGCACTCCACTTGATACCGGCTGCCAACTAGACATGGAGCCATTGATAACTACCCATTGAGCCCGACAATCTAGCCAGCTTTCTACCCACCTTATAGTGCATTCTTCCAGCCCATACTTCCTTAACTTGCTGACAAGAATACTGTGGGAGACCGTGTCAAAAGCTTTGCTAAAGTCAAGAAACACATAAATGTGTTTACCCCACATAAATTTAGCAATCTAGTACAGGTGTTTGTTTTCTAAAATTGGATGTCATGATCAAAATAATTTAGCTAATGTACCACTTATCCCTTTTCTTAGGGAAGAAACTAATGAAGTTTGTGCAGATGAACACAGCAAGAATCAAACAAATAAATTAGTTATGTACTGCTGTCTTCTCATTAAACTGAGGCGACAGACATCAAAGTAGCTTTAAGCACCATTATGGTTTAGAAACTCATTATGTCCAAGCAGAAAACTATTAATGCAATGTGTTATTTTAATTTTAAAATATGATTTTGCAAAAAGCAGTAAGTAAGTCAAAGCAGCCCCAGCTGCAGTCACACACACCCAGGTAGGCCAATCCAATACCTCTGGGATCCACATTCCCAGAATATCATTATCAGTGGCCAGATCCTGTCCAAACATTGCTTCCATTGCTTCATCATCAAGGTCAATTTCTAACTCTTCATCCAAGTTGAAGTCATATAAGGCTCCTGGATCTTGCTGCAAAGATATTCCCTCTCTCCGACTCTGATTTCTGTGAGCCTGTACTGAGCGGTATAATCCCGCTCAAATCAAAGAGAAAACATTCTTTACTTTGCATGTAATTAAAAAGATAACCTATTCAAAAGCTTTTAAAAATACTACTAGTAAAATTAATATTATTTATTCATTACTGTATAAAAGAAATTAAGCTAAATATATACTTAAATATATACAAACAGGATTTATATTTTTAAAGTTCCATATTAGATGCTAAATACTTCTTCTCACAAATTTACCAAATGAACAAAAGATATTCGAACCATTTTAGTGCACTTACCAGCACGTGCTAGCAACGTTCGGGCAGCTAAGTCAAATTTGTGTCTCCTTGTTACTGCTGACCGACCTCTTGAGGGGGGTCCACTTCCAGAAGCAGCATTCTCTGCATGATCTATATTATCAGGACTGGGAAAACAGTTTGAATATTCAACAGATAAGCCAAAAAACATTTAGCATGGATCTTACAAAAAAAAAAAAAAAAAAGTGAAAACACTGATGGTAGTAAATTCAATTCTCTCCCTCCAAAAAAGGAACTTCAGAAATTTATCATCTTGTGTCTGTGCATATTTATACTATAACCCCCATTAATAGTGAGGAGTTGCATGCAGGTGTTACATCAGCAAAGGAACCCAAGAAGGCTGATGTGTCTTCCTTCACTTACTCTGTGGGGCCTAGATATTGCAGAAACCGCAGAAAAGTATTCATTTTACATTCTGCACACTACTATAGAATGAACAGGGAAACAACAGAAATATCAACATCTGTTTATCTCCTCAATCACTCTCCCTTTTCGACAAAAGTAAGGATATATATATGGAAAAGTAATCTTTAAATGTGTGACTCCTAAAATTTATTCTTCACCTGCAGTTAAGTCTCTGTGACATCATAATTATCTCTAGAACCAGTAATTGTGACACGCAGGGTCAAATATCTAATCAGGATTAAGCAACCAAACGCGATAAACTCTGAGACAAAATGACACTGTTTTCACACAAATAGTACTTCCTAATAAAAATCTGAATGGCCTAAGATTTATGACACAGGCACAATTGTTTCTATATAAAATGTTTTTCCCCTCACAATTTGCAGTATCTACTTTTTAAAGGACAGAATTGTTCTTATGAGATAAATATCAATATAAAACAAAACACTTTTCTTTCCTTTCTAGAGTACAGAGTTTAAATCTGCCTGAGGTCAAGAATGTGATTAAGATTATTGGCTTTAGTTTAGTTCCTGATTGATGTATCTCTTCCTCATAAAGTCAGCACCTAATTTAGCATAATCAGCACAACTGAAAGTGCTTTTGACTGACAGGTATTAACACTATCCCTCCCCTCAGGAGTGGGCCATAACTTAAAAAGGAAGTGAAAGTAAGGAATGCAGTCGCATTATAAAGCTCAATGAGAAAACGTGCATGAGCTCTGCATTTTAAAAAAATTAATAAACTAAATATCCAATGAAATTTCTTTTCATTGTAGTCAGACCATTAATATCATATGGTTTAATTATCTTGGAGGGGAATATATTCAGTTTACTTTTTTCTTAATAAACACAATACTGTAAACAAACCTATACAAAAACTAATTTACTGACAACTCCACTTCTACGCATATACAACTTTAGAAAATTAATTCATAGTGGTATTTTGGAGTCTTCTTCTGTCAACTATCAAATTGCTGAAATAGCAGCAGCAGGATTTATGCAATCAGAAAAGAACTACATTTTACCTTTCACTGAAACCTTCCTCCATTTCAGTGGCATCAGCTGAAGGGATATCTCCTGGGGATTGTAAATAACATTGGTCATTAGATTTTCCACTGCTTCCAGAAACTATTGACCCATGATGTGAATCTGCAGTTCCTTCTGACTGGGGCTCTTCATCTTCTTCATTCCCAGGATGCTCTATCATCCACATGGCCAGTACTGTGATATTCTGAGCATCCGCTTCTCCTCTTGCACCTGAAAAGAAAAAATCTTACCTCATAATTTTATATCACTGTTGATGAAAAAAATCCATTTACTCTTTCCATAATTCGCCATGCATTTGTGAGTTCAAAGCTTATAGCATGCAGTGTTCCATTAAAAAAACCTGTTTCTTATTAAACTGTGTTTTCAAGTGTAATAGGTATTATTCAACAAACAGATCACCTGTGGCTTCCATAGCTTTTGCAATTTGCCTGAGAGAGAATCCCATTTCTAACAATGGAACAGCAATGGCAGGTGGAGGAGGAGAAGTTGAAAGCCGACTACTTGGATCTGACAAAGCTAAGAGAAAAAGAAAAAAGTTAACCGATGGTTGCATAAGTTATCGATATTCTTTTGCCTTTCTTCGGTCTTTTGCATTTTATTAGGCTTCTTTAACCATTTATTCCAATATTAGTTGATGATTAAGAATTAAAGAAAATTTGTTCCCTGAGAACTTTCCTTCTAACATCTTCACTAATTTGCAGCTCTGGATCATCTCCTTTCCATAATAAAACCAGAGAGAGTTCCTCTTCCTTTAATTGGCCAGATGATGGTTTCCAAGACTAGGTAAACATTTACTTGATCCATTAAGGTCAATGCAATTTCAACTTTTTGAATTAAATTTATTTCTTTACATCCAGTTGAAACCCTACCACGCTACTCTTAGATGGACTGGACTAAGTTCAGCTTGGTTGGACTTGGTTCAGAGGATCAACAACCTTCAGGAGATCACACCAAGATATTTTGCCATAATTAGCAGCTAGACACACTTGCATAGCTGCTGAGGATACTTCAAAGTCTCTTTGAAGGGTGTGTTCTCTATTCCTGTAACAGAGTCTTTCAAAAGAAAAAAAATCACCAACGGAGAAGGATTATTATATCCTTGAAAAGGCCAACATCTCTCCAAGAACTGCTGCCCCAGAGCTTAGAAGAAAAAAAAAGATTTACACATTACTTGCCATAAAGGTGAGGATTAATGTCTGAAAGCACTAAAGTAGCAAGAGAATTTGCTGCCACCTAATCCTAATACTGGAGGCAAAGCATCTGGAAAGAAAAAAAAATGAGGCAGTCTAGTTGCTGAGCAGGCAAGTTGCTAAGCAACAGTCTGAGTTGCCAAAAATAGCACTACAGAAAGGAGACAACCAGAACTGTGGATTAATAAAGATGTTATGAAGAAGAAAAACATAAATTGTATACCTCTATCCTGCCTCATTCTGGAATCTGAAAAAAGTCTCTCCCCCTCAACACTGAACATCAATTCTAGAGGAGAGATGTTGATTTAGTTTTCATGTTAGTCACTCAAACATATGAGCTGACTTTTTCTTATTATATTATTATTACTACATTATAAGGTGAACATTTTACTGAGTGATGTCAATGTTAACTCTGACATCAGCAGGAGTAGGGATTAACTGATGCAATATAGAAATTCTAATAATGGTGCTTCCAACTGGATATCATCATTCCCCAGATAAGAGGAAAATAGTCAGAAAAAATGGTGCCATTTAATTACTCTATTCAGTTTCAACTTTTTATGTATTACTCAAAATAGAAGCTTGCCCCTGTAGCTCACAGGCAGGATTAACTAGAGAGACTGTATTTCAGAAATATACAGTAATGATGGATATCAGAAAACAAATCAATTCATTCTAGTGTTATAAGTGATATATTCTAGGTTATGATGGATCACTCTTGAAGTTTGTTCTGTTAAGCAACTCTGTAAGCAAAGACCAAAAAGAAACTAAAATAATATTCTAGAGTTATTTATCATAGTTAATAATACCACCTGTTCATTCTTGTACAACCAGTATGCAATCTATTCAGCCACTTATAAGCACCAATTTTAACTTTTTTTTCCTAGCAGTCAGTTGCTGGCTTTTAGTACTAAGATCTCTACCATAAGATTTTAGTTATGACATGCACACTTAAATTTTATCAAAATGTAGACTTCAAATTAGTTAATGATGCCTTAAAAGCCTACACTGAACATACTTAAATTTAGGAAACTCCTATATTTCCTACTAAGTTATTTGTTGCTTACAAGTATACCTGTACGATTGGCAGGTCTTGTGGACTGGGAATCAGGAGAGGTCAGACTTTGCCTCCTTCCCACTTCATCAGAAGGAGATGTTGGTAAGGAGGATATTGGAGGAGTTTGTGCACGTCGTGTTGGAAGTACTGTGGTGGTTGGGTAACTTGAGAACATTTGCCTTTCAAAAAAGGAAAAATGTATTTAAACTACATTACATCTCCACACTGTGGAAGTCTTGCACTATGCCTTCCATCAGCTAGTACTAACCTAGTTAGAGAGAGGGTGGGCACTTAAAGGTAGCCCATGCTACCTTGACAGCAGAACCCAGTGCAGTTTCATATAAGGTTAGGGGGCATTGTTCTGGTGGGAAGGGCTCTGCAGGGACAACACAATCCCTACATGCTGTGGCAGGGCAGCTCAGTTTTGCAGCGTGCCTCTGCACAACAGCACACAGGAGTGGGTAGAGGCAGGATATGGGCTAGACTAGGAGATTCATCATCAGAAGTACTCTTCCTTCCAATTTCCCAGAACATCTGCTCAGTGTCCAAGCCAGCTATGCTGACCAGAGGATATGTCCTTTAGGAGCTGAATGTTCCAGAATGTGAGGCCTCCCACTATACTAGTCCTCTGTTCCTAGCTGCCTCAAAACAGCCCCTAAAGAGTCCTAAGAAGAGGGAAGATCGGTATGGATCTGCAGAAGCAATTACTCAAAACTGAATTCCATATAATGAAAAGAAGCTTTCCTTCTTCATCATGAATTGCAGATCTACCCTGTAGGAGATTAACTAGGAGTATCTCACTATGACAACTGAGGAGACTTTCAATACATAGTAGGGTCTGAAGGAAAACTCTCTTGAACCAAAGCCTAATCTAGCTCCAGAATTAACAGTAATTAATTAAAATTTTAAGTGTTGGCAGCCTTTTAAAAAACAACCCAACAAACAAAAACCAGGACATGAGGAAGGGTATGAGGAAGGATATAGGGAAGGTATTTTTAATAGCTTCCAAGTTCTGGAACATTAAGATCCTAAGTGTACAAGTGCCCCTGAGCAGCTTTACTACTACTAAAAGTCCAGTGTTTTCTGAGATATGGTGAGAGACATATAGCCTATCTCTGTAGAAACAATTCATGATGGAGAATGAAAGTAACAGAAATTTGAAAAAGCCACCCAACAGGACAAAGACACTAAGTAGTAGTATATCAAAACGACCCACCTGAGCTAGGAGAAAATGTACTTTTTTTTTTTTTTTTTTTTTTTTTTTTTAAAGTCAAGCACTCTACCTAAGAAGACTAAGAGGCATAACTCCAGGTGATTCTGAAGCTGGCACTGTTTCAGTATCTGTTACTGGGGTAGTAGCAGTAGTAGTATCCTCCAGAGAGCTGCTCATGAAAGATGTAGTACTAGAAGCAGAAGGACTGGTAGTAACTGGTGTTTGGGCCTGCTGAGCTTGTTCACTTTCTTCTGCTTGCTGGTCTACTTCTGCAATGCAAAAAGGATGTTACAGGAACATTAAGCTAATGCTACAGAATGAACGAGTGGCTCTACCTAGCCTTAAATTTTGTGTAGTGGTGTTTATAAATATACACACATCCACATGCACAGTTCACAAAAATATTTCTGCCCAATATCTTGCTGACTAAGGAAAATATGGTCGGTCAACTCATGTTATTCTCATAATGATGAAAAGTAGTTGATAAGATTTTTTTAAAGATGGCTAGAGAGGAGAGCAAAAGCTCCTTTCTTCATTAGATCTTATTATAGATGCTAAACTACAGCAGCTAGATTGTAACTTTCCCTTTTGTCTGAGAGATCAGGTTTAAGAGATTAAGACATGTAATCTCTGGTGTGGAAACAGTTATTTACAAAAAATACTATGTAAAATAAACCGTATAGTTTCCTGCAGCAAAAGAATCTAGACTATTTACGAAGTTTCTACATCTGAGCCAGTTGGATCTTTGCCATTTTTCATTTATTTGTTCTTTTATAAATAAAACAAAGAGGTTCAAAATCTGCTATTTAATTGGCTATGACTGGGAAAGTGTGACAAGTAGCTTCCCTGAAGTTCCGACAATGTCATACTACATGTATACAGGGATTCTAAGACTAAGAGCAACACTATTTGTATTATCTCCTTGTCTCTTCAAAGTCAGCATCACATCAGCTAATTCCAAAAAACTCTGCTCACTGAGGGTATAAACATTATTGGTGGATTATGTTCAACACATTTATTCTTCATCTGCACTGACTACAACCATGGTCAGCCATGCTAAAATCAGGTAGACCTGTGTCACAATATAATACAGAAAGGGAGAATCTATCTTTCAAAGTTGGGTATAAACACAAAATATAAATCTATTTTTTTCTCACTACAGTGATGTGCATTCCTCCTGCATATAGCTCTGAAAGTGTACCCTAAATATCAATCTCTATTTTAATAAGCTATGCAAATGAAGGGGGGGTGTGAATCACCAATGTCCATAAATTCTACAGAATTGATAGGATTTGCTACCATCCTTAATTTTGTTGGTTTGGATTACCACAAGTGTCAATCGCTGCAGAAATATAAGCCTATATGTTATCTATGTCCATATTCTAGGTAATTTTAAGTTAACTCTAATTAACTTTACAAATCTATATATTATCATAACTTTAAAAAAGTACCTTGTTTAATTTTGCCACCAAACTGGTCCTCCAACAGCCCGTGAACCACTAACTTGTAGATCATGGCTTGTGCTCGTTCCAAATCTGCTAGTCCTAGAGCTCTCTTTATTGGTGAACGCATGACTGCCCTTTTCACCATGTGTCGCATCAGGAACTGCAATGCAGCACGCATTTCAACATCTTCATGAACAACTGGAGAACTAGCACAATCAGAATTGTGACCATTTTCTGCAAGGACTTTTGGTATCAATAGTAACTCAGCATATTTACTACAACTAAGAAGAGCACTAAGTGATTTCATAGCACCAAGGTAAAGATAGGATAACTGTACTGCTCTGATTTCTGACTGTACTACATCATGATTTCTTGGTATGTGTTCATGATTCTTTCTTTTTCCTTCTATGGGTTGATGCTGGGACTCCATACCTAGTAGTGTTGGTTCTAAAGAGAAGGAAGCTATTTCGTTTTCTGACTTGGAACATGTAGTGATAGGTCCTTTGATATCATCAGCACTTATTAGTGATCGCATATCTGATCCAGCGTCCCCCTCTGTTTTCTGTTCAATGTCCCCTTTATCTTCAGTCTCATGTCTGTGTTTTTTCTCATGTCTCTTCGCACTTTGTTTTCCTGTGTCTTCATGAATACCAGTCAGATAGGTAAGGTCCAGCAACACAGTAGCTGTCAGTCCACGGAATCTTGCAACATCAAAAGGCAGTGGTTCACAGGGCTCCAGATTATACAGTGGAGTATCACTAGGCGACCAAAAAGTTGGGAAGCTTTAATAAAGATCAGAATGACACAGGAAGAAGCAAGTGAGGGATAGACAAGAGGAAAGTACAGGAAATAATGTAGGCAAAATAAGACGTAAAATATACTTAATAAAATAATTTAAATGAACAGACAGTCTAAAAATTAAATGTAAACAAGGGAAAGAAATGAGGTTATGATCAGAAAACGGGGATATATGATACTCAACACAAAGGCAGTGAGACATGCACACATTTTCAACAATGAATGTTAATTTCCAAAAACTTCATATAATCCATCACTTAGGTAATGACAAGTTTCTACTGCATTATTTTAAATGTTTTAAGACATTTACAATATAATTTCTTATAATTATCATTTAAGCGTCTGGTAATTGGTTTGAGTGAAATTTTATCTTTAGTTTATGAAGGACACACAGGCAAAGATTTAATCATGAAAACTTCTGAACTTTTGCAATATTAACTTAAAGCTGTTGCCAATGTTTTATCAATTTCACTCTACTACTTGTCTTTTTATTGCCAAGATGCACAAAAACGATAACCAGAAGCAAAAGCGTCACTAGCAATGCAGGGAGCAATTCCATCACTGAATATGAGTCTATCAGTTTTTTTTTTTAAATAGGTCAACAACATCCATTCCTGCATCCTAACAATGACCACTCAGCTGAGGCATACCATGTATGTAAGAGCTCCTACCCCTGGTGACAGACCTTTATATTAAATATTGCCATACGAGTCTCTGCCTCCATCATAAACAGGGCAAACAGAAGAAACCTGCAGGCATATATTTTCCACACATCCCGCAGATTTACAATTCAGAATCTTCCCTACAGTTTTTGATATCCTCAATATTTTCTTCAGCATTTAGACTTTCTCAATTTTTTATTTTTTTTTTAAAAGCAGGCTTCCGTTTCTAACCCTTCTAGAGATTAAAACATTCTAAACAATAACCATTACAAGTGTTGTGTTACGGAGACCTTGTCTATATATTAATGAATATCACACCGGCTTAAATAGATTTTAAAATTGGTACAATCCCCTTCTGTGGACTCACTCAAATCTGCTTACATCTGATTTAATTTGGTAACCGAATTAAGTGAAATTGATTTAGTTAAATTGGCACAACTTTTGTGTATGCACATGGCATTAGTCTGCAGACAGGCTAACACAACAGTTCTAAGAGGTGTGAACAGCCACCATTCATCTCAAAGAAGAATTAAACTTTAAAAATTTAATTATGCCCAGAATCAAAAGAAATCAGTGGTGATGAATTTATTTAGAAGACTGGAAATCAAGCTATCTCCAAGAAACTATGAATATAGGGAAATTAATTTTCTGCAGAGAACACTCAGCCAATTCACAAACAAATATAGGAAAGCAAGAAGAGTCCATGAAGTTCTCCTCACAGAATTTTCTTCAGATGTGCCTCCCATAGATGGAGACACTCGAGGGTCTGTAAAGAAGGCAGAGGTGCAGTCACCCAGCCCTGCAGATTCATAGGATCTGCTGGAAAGGAAACTCCCAGTTTGATGAAGAGATAAATGTAGTGTTAGTTCTTTAGCCATTGACAGCAGACCAGAGCATAAGTAAATGCTGCTTCAAAGCAGCATTAACTTAGATGTGGCTATCCACCACTTTGAGAAGGGAGAATCATCCCACCTGCTGGCCTTGAATCCTCAAGACCCATGGAGCAATTTCCACAGAGACCCAAGCAGGAGAGGACAATGTAGCAGAGCTATCACTTCCCAGTTCTGATAAACCAAAACAGAGTTTCCCACCACTTGCAGAGGCAACCTAGCTCATTATTTAAAGCAAAAATGCAAGCTAGTCAATAAAAGTTTGTGTCCAAGAAGTTGTAATAAAAATTCAGAAAGATAACATATTAATAAGCCTATATATATAAGTTTCAAACATAAGCAACACTTACGTCAAATGTAGCTCACAAGCATGTGGATGTCCTCAAATTAGGAAATTTAGAGTCAAAACTCAGTTTAAAAACTACCAAATCATGTAGATGAATTCCAGTTTTCCAAATGACAATTATATACTGGATATACAAGACAGATATTTTATTTCTCTAAATTCAAAGTTCAACTGAGTTGTTTTTCAAACCAGAATTCTTGAAAGTTGATTTAACAAGTTAAATGCCCAAGCATCTACTTTAAACTTAAAAGTTACTAAAAAAGGAGGACTTGTGGCACCTTAGAGACTAACAAATTTATTTGAGCATAAGCTTTCGTGAGCTACAGCTCACTTCATCGGATGCTGTAGCTCACGAAAGCTTATGCTCAAATAAATTAGTTAGTCTCTAAGGTGCCACAAGTCCTCCTCTTCTTTTTGCGGATACAGACTAACACGGCTGCTACTCTGAAACCTGTCATTAAAAGTTACTAGTGACTGAAAATTCATGTTTCAGATGTAAAATGTATGTTACTTAGGAAGTTTTCTAAGCACTAAAAATTGCAAATTAGTTCAAAGAATAACTGAACGCACTATACCTGATAGTAATCTCTGCTTCATCCCACTGGACCTTAGCAGACGTACTGCCCTCTTTGACTACTCCAAGTAAGGTGGCATGACGCCCAGTTTGCTTGTGTACACATCGGCCTCCAACTCTAAGACCAGCATCAACTCCACCAATTACTGCAAGCACAGGCCACACCTCTACACAGAGAGTCTTAAGCTGAAGCTCCGGGAGGTCAGCAAGACCATGTCTACTGTGTTTATTTTTCTCCTCTTCTTTATTCTCTTTCTCCTCTCTCATGTCATTCTCATCTCGGCTTTGGACCGAACGACTTTTCTTCAGTTTTTGACCTGCTTCTTTAAGGCACATTTTGATTTTGTGCAGCCGTTCCATCATTTTCTTATTGATGCAGTGTGTCCAACGGTCTGCACGATGAAGAATGCGGATAAGTTGGATAGTGGCCTCTGCGAGCACTGCAGCAACAGGACTACAGATAGGGTCACCAGGTAGCAAATCTCTTGGTGTGCCACGCATCTGCATATCACAAATTTTCACCTTAGTGTTTAAAAGAAAAAAGAAAAAATCAAAGTTATGCTCTCAACTTGTGTTTATAAAGCTTATTCTAATTCCATAGTCTTTCCAGCTGAATTGAAAACTCTAACATTTTTGTCTTTTTGTGTCTATCTCCAGTGAAATGCACGATCATATTTTCTTGGTATTGAAGAGAAAACTCACCTGCACCTTTACAACAAACTCCAATAGAACTGTGAAATGCAAGAACTAAATAAATTCATAGCTTCTAAGAAAAGAACTGTAGGTAGTCCAAAATATTCCTAATACTGGAATTTGTTCCAATTCTACTGACAGACATCTGGGTACAAGATTCAGAGTCTTGTAGGACAAAGTACAGGTCTATCAATAGATTGTAAAATGTAGGAATTTAACTAAGGTCTACAACATATTTTTCTGGTAGTGTACAAAATTCATACAGCATAATGAACAATCAGTGGAGTTCTTTCCATAGACCAGCTAAAAAGCAGTCAACATTTCCATATAGTAGGACAAGAAGCAAAAAATAATCCTGTATGACCTCTTACTGTTATGCAGATATAAATTTCAGTTACCTTTTCTCCTGGGTTACTGCTATAGAACATTACACAAGGGTATAATTCTGCTGCATCCACATCTTCAAAAGCTAGTTTGGGCTCCTAGTTAAAAAATAAGACAAGGAATAGAAACTTTTAAAACAACAGGTTTTTAGAACTAGACAAATTTTAAATAATTATTTTTACCTCTTTATAATCTTTACAAGTAATAAAACTAACTTTTTTGTGGTTTTAGAATCATGTGTAAGTTACTGAATGTTCACAGTCAAAGTTACAACAGGAAAATATTAAAGAAAAAAGAAACACAGAAAACAGTTAAATACCTCTCCATTTTTACCAAAGGAAATGGTTCTAGCTTCCATATCTAATACACATGTGATGAAGTCTCCTTGGGTAAAACTGGACAGAGTCAAAGTCTGTTCCCCATTATGATATAGGTTACCACTGTAGGCTCTATACAGCCACATATCTGAGGTAGTGCGATGGTTAAAGTCATGTACTGGCCAGCGAGACACTCCTACGCATGTGCCTTCATTGCCTCGATTTTCCTTCACAATATAGAACTAGAAGGATTAAAAAAAAATTAATACCATGGCATAATTCAACATTCCAGTATAATACTGAGCATAGGAATTATTATATTCAAGGAGTGAGGAGAATATACCCTTAGTATAAGAATTTAAGGAGAGTTTTAAATATGTTACATGTAAAATAGCAAAATTTTCATAAATTAATACCTTTAACACATTGGTTGAACACACTTTTCTTGCCTCAAAAATTATATTTTTCCAACTACAAGGTCAGTTTCTAACGAGTGATTTATCCTGGTCTACTAGCAACCATTAGTATTGAGTATTTGGGCACCAACAGATGTCTCAAAAGTTCATGTTAACTTTTCCAGACATAAACCAAATTCCGGCGCACTTTCAATTTAAGAAGTATATATGTACCTTACAAGTTAGGAGGTAAGATATAGTTGAAGTGATGTTAGTCAGCAAAATAAATTAGTTTCACTCATGTTTAAAGTGAATGATTTATCCAGAAAAGCACAAGCTACAATATACTATCCTCAGAGAGAAAGGATACAGAAACAAAACAAAACAAAAAATATAACTCCATATGTAACTAGGTTTGCAACAGAACTACTCTGGATGATTTGTTAGAGAATTACCTTGTCTAACTGAAGTGTCATTTACCCATGAGAAAATGTATGCATTCTCTGAGTGGAGAAATTCAGATCTACATAGGCTGGCGACTAATATTCCCTTCAGACGGCAGTGCAGCCTTATTTGTCGAAAACAGAAGCTACGTAGTGCATTTGCATTAGCCTACATATCTGTAAAATCTAGTGAAAGTGTGTGTGGAGGCCTACACAATAAATTTTCATAACTGATTTAGTAAAGCTTTGCCTTTCTCATCCAAAAGCTGGAAGAGCTTCTTCTGACATAGACCTTGACCTGGGTAAGACAGGGCAGGCCTTGAGCAATCATCTTTGGCCAACATGTTTTGGCTTTCTCCCTTTTTTTTGTCCATTCAAAATTAATGAGAAAAGTAATCAGTTTTTTTTTTTTTTAAAACTAGTTCTATTTACATAGGATTTTATGGCTCATCCAATATTAAGAAAGAGGAGGCATCTATCAGTCTTGTTGAAGAGGACAAATCCTTCATAGGGAAAATCAGTAGGCACTGATGAACAGAAGGTGGCACAATATGGAGGACAACCTAGTGATAAACTAAGTTTAGAGAGCCTGTATACAAGGGCTGTTAATCTCAGACATCTGACAATTATCACGAGAATGTGTGATAATAAGGATTAAAAACAGATGGACACTTGAAAGAGGTTCATTAGGAGGAGTGCACAGAGAGAGGATTCAGAACCAGGATTTTAGCCAAAATGCTAAATGGGCCACGTTAGCACAGCCACTGCCACTAATTGGGCCCAGTGTCAAAGGTACAGATTCCAAGACCTGATTGCTTACATGGTGTGTGTTGTTCTATTGATTTCAAAATGGACTATTTGCAGATTAAGGTACTCCTAATTATGAGCAACGCTACTATTATCTGGCCCAATGTGTATAAAGAAAGGCATCATGCAAGTATTTTGGTAACAAATCAGTCCCTTCCAAATGTCTTGAGATGGATCTTAGACTAAGATGAGAGAAATTCAGTATTCAACAGTCTGCAGGTGGCATACAGCTGGTTAACAGGCAGGAAGAACAGAAGAATTCATAGGATCTTCATCAGAGGAAAGGGCCTTCGGGCAGCAGTTAGCAGCAGCGGAACTCAGTTTGGGGACAGCATGTCTTCTGAGTTGGCAACCTCTTTTGTTGAAGATATTTGAGAGAAGAGTGAAACAAAAATCAGGTGCACTCCACCTGATACCAGGATGCCACTGATTAGCATCATCCTGTGTGTTCACACAATTAACAGAATGCAAATTAAATCTAGCTCTTTTGAACGGTGTGGAGGGGAAAACTTCAAAGGGTTAGTAAAATTAAGCATAAGAGGTAAAACTACAAGGGTGAATTTTAGACTGGTTAGGAACTTGATCCTGGAAACAGACCTTTGAAATGCAAGGATAAAGTCAGTTCATACTGAGAGAGGTAATTGTGGCCTAAGATGTCTAGGGCAGTAAAAAGGTTCTTCTGAAATGCAGAGTATGAAGAATAATTTATGCTATTGACTGACACATTATCAAATAGAAGAATGACACCAGAGACTGGGGTAAGGATATTGGAGAGAGTACATTGACTGATGGGCCCAGACTGGATTTTAACAGATCATTTTCTTCTATGTGCAGGTGATTTTTAGACAAGATTTTGGCAAGAGCAAAGAATGGATAATCCAACTTTGCTGTGGCTGCCACAAAGGTCTTCACTATCAGAGAAGATACATCTTGGAGAAAGGGGACAGATCCACATTCCAAATCCCAAAATCTAGCCTTACTCCAAAATACAATTTCAAAACATTTGGTCTAATTACCCTAAAAATGGAATTTATAGAAGACAGTTTTGCAAAAAAAAGCCATGAAAATTTACTAGGCCAGATACAAGATCTACTCCCCCTTTTACCATGATGATTGATAATAAATAAATAACAAATTAATTCATCCTTCCCCACTGCTCCCCCCACCCCACAAAAAAAAAAAAAAACTAAAATAATTACTTGCAATGGGGAAAGAGAATTTTGCAAGTCTGTTTTAAACTTATGACTTTTATACTGACTGTGGATTTAAAAGGAAACTACCATCAACAATGAAAAAAACAAAGGACTTCATAGCCATGTTCTTGGTTTGAAGCAGCAACTAAGAGATCTGCTCCAGTGACACCATAAACAGGAGCACTCAAAATACAGCATTGTGCAGTTTATTTTAGATAGAGAATAGTCCTTTAATCACTAGGTTTTGCTTCTTCTGTAGTACAGTATGTTCTTGAATATTTATTTATAAAAAAGTATTTTTCTGAAGCAAAGAAAGAACTGAAGACAGAATTAAAATAATGCGTTTAATTCCATATACCTTCCACTGATAACACCCAGAAGTGACTCCTGTGGATGCTAGTCCATATCCTTTACCTCCACTGCCATGAGTTAAAATCTGCCCATTCTCTACTATGCAGCATTGAGCTTTCTCAGGATCAAAGGACACTTCCTGTATAGGAAGATTCTCATCCTCTTCTTCAGTTTCTCCCTGCTTCTATCAGAAATGGAACAAAATAAACACCTCAAATTATGACAGGTTTCAGAGTAACAGCCGTGTTAGTCTGTATTCGCAAAAAGAAAAGGAGTACTTGTGGCACCTTAGAGACTAACCAATTTATTTGAGCATGAGCTTTCGTGAGCTACAGCTCACTTCATCGGATGCATACCGTGGAAACTGCAGAAGACATTATATACACACACAGAGACCATAAAACAATACCTCCTCCCACCCCACTGTCCTGCTGGTAATAGCTTATCTAAAGTGATCATCAAGTTGTGCCATTTCCAGCACAAATCCAGGTTTTCTCACCCTCCGCCCCCCACCCCCCACACACAAACTCACTCTCCTGCTGGTAACAGCCCATCGAAAGTGACCACTCTCTTCACAATGTGTATGATAATCAAGGTGGGCCATTTCCTGCACAAATCCAGGTTCTCTCACTCCCTCACCCCCCTCCAAAAACCACTTTGGATAAGCTATTACCAGCAGGAGAGTGACTTTGCGTGTGTGATTTTTGGAGGGGGGTGAGGGAGTGAGAGAACCTGGATTTGTGCAGGAAATGGCCCACCTTGATTATCATACACATTGTGAAGAGAGTGGTCACTTTGGATGGGCTATTACCAGCAGGAGAGTGAGTTTGGGGGGGGGGGGGGGCGGAGGGTGAGAAAACCTGGATTTGTGCTGGAAATGGCACAACTTGATGATCACTTTAGATAAGCTATTACCAGCAGGACAGTGGGGTGGGAGGAGGTATTGTTTCATGGTCTCTGTGTGTGTATATAATGTCTTCTGCAGTTTCCACGGTATGCATCCGATGAAGTGAGCTGTAGCTCACGAAAGCTCATGCTCAAATAAATTGGTTAGTCTCTAAAGGTGCCACAAGTACACCTCAAATTATATAACCCAGAAGTATCTAATGAAAATTTAAAAAGAACTATTACCTGCAGCTTCATTTCTTGTTCTCTCTCTTTTATTTGTATTGCATATTTAGCCTGAGCGATCGGTGTCTCCCACATGCAGTCAGACAGAAGTGAGAACAATCGTTCAACAACCTGTTGTATGTATTAGAGCATACTTCAGATCACTTTAATCCCAAACTTGTAAAAACAAATAATAGGTTTAAACCATTTTGGTCTATTTTGTAACTAGTTTAAGATCCGTAGTGATCATTCCTAGATAAGTAAATACATTGAGCATCGGGTGGCCAAAATTCTGAAAATCTAACAAGCACGGCTTAATTTAAATTTTTATTGTATGAGATTTGCTGCAGAAAACAACAACTTAAAAAGTTTATTTAAAAATATATAAACCTGAGCCATCTGATCATCTTCAACACCAGATTCACAAGCAGGCAACACAGCTTCCAGTACATGAAGTGCAAGCAGTCTGGTCCTTAGGTTGCCCACTAGGGGTACTCCTTCAAGAGGAAAAGTATGTTACTGACAACCACTAAAACACGTTGAGTAAAACTACAATAATGATTACAATCATAAATTTACTAAAATCAATTAATTTTTTTAACTGAGTGCTGAATAAGTGTAACGAATGTTAGAAACAGCACACACATACATATACATACAGACACAGAGAGAATCCATTTTGAATAGATCATACCTGAACAACACTTTTGAGATGCAATATTAAGAAGCACCTCTGTCCATTTGGGAGAAGCCATTTTTGACTGAATGGCTTTTGAAGAAACAACTCTTCGCAGAAAGACTAAAAAGTCTCCCAGGTGCAGTTCTGCTGCATGTTGCTTTCGGAGTGCAGCTGAAGAGTAAAATAAAGTTATTGCTAAAAATTCTAAGCAATGAATTGATTGATATATCTGCGGTAAACAACCTACATATACACAATATTTAGGTCATGAAAAATGTCAGAAAATTCACAGACACTCAGTTGGGGTTCCAGGCTTACTTTGTTTTTGAGAACAGTGAGAGCTCACAACAGAATGCCACCAACTTTGGCTATCCTGTAAGACTGTAAAACGTGCATCAGCATGCATCTGGCAGATCATAACTACAGTAGAACCTCAGAGTTACAAACACCTCGGGAATGGAGGTTGTTCGTAATGGAAAAGTTCGGAACTCTGAACAAAACATTATGGTTGTTCTTTCAAAAGTTTACAACTGAACATTGACTTAATACAGCTTTTAAACGTTACTATGCAGAAGAAAAATGCTGTTTTCCCCTTCATTTTTTTTTAAAGTAGTTTACATTTTACCCAGTACTACATTTGCCTTTTACTTTTGGTCTCTACTGCTGCCCATGTACTTCTGGTTCCAAATGAGGTGTGTGGTTGACTGGTCAGTTCGTAATTCTGGTGTTCGTAACTCTGAGGTTCTACTGAACTCAAAATCAGCCACACGTGCCTTATGGAACACAGAGAGACTATTTTAAAAAAAATAAATTAGGTATATGCAAGTTTACCATAACTGCACAGGGTACTTGGCATATAGATGACCATAATCAGCTATGTGCAAACAATGGCACACCTACCTTACTTAAAAATCAGGCACAAAAATTTTAGTATTTGCAAGTTGTCTGTAGCAGTTTAATTTTCTGGACATTTTATATTAAGGGTATATTCACAAAGTGTTTATAAATGATTAATAAGTGTTTTAAGAATGTTAGACTCTTGAGTAGAAGGTGTTATGGATGGTTTTAAGATTATTAGCAATCTATTGACCAATTGGATTCTATAACAATCTGTAATAATTGATTAGCCATTTATAAATGTAGCCATACATCAAATGTAATCAGTTGTCTTAGAGGCTCTTTTTTCCCTTTTAAATGGATTTTTGATCCAAAACACTAAGCCCTCCTTTGTTTCCTGTCTTTTTCCGAAGTTGATACTACTATCTTAACTAGTTGGTGACTTTTAAAAATGAAAACATTAAAATTGTTAAAACACACCCAACAGTACTAGCCCATGCTATGAATCTATCAGGTACAAAACTACTACTAAAAAAACCAAACTCCTGTGACTAGTCATATGACCTAACACCAGGGATTTGGAGCAATCAAATTTTTGAATTGCTCCGCTCCGGCACCGATAGTGACTGTTCCAGCTCCGCTCCCCAACTCAAATTAATTTTTAACTAAATAAAAAAGTGCATACTGTAATTCTGAAAAAACATTTTTATTCAGACTTTTAAAACAAATTTAAATGTCATCAACAATTATACAAACTAGAATCATTCCTAATTCATTCTGTAAAAAATTATTGCAGCAATCAAGTCGTCTTTCATAGCCTGCCGCAAATCATTTAAAATTAACTTTAAAGCCGAAAACAGTTGCTCTACACTAGCTTGAGTTGTTGGCATACTCGAAGCAATTCTACAGGCAGCCTGAATGTGGTGTGAGTAGCTGTGAAGGGCCTCAAACACAGACAACTTTTAGCCTACCAACAGTCTCCATCGCCTCACAATCTTCCCGAAAGTTTCTCTCTAATAATGCTTCATTATAATTATGAATCGCAGAAACTCGTCTGCATCTTTGTTGTTTATCCAATTCCTTTTCGAAGGCGTCATCGTCTCCATTTCCCTGTGATGACTGAAGACGGGATGGACGCTCGAACAAGTTCAGAGTGGAGACGGACGTTTGAGAACAGCCCGCTATTTCTGAAGGATGTGAACTTTCCAAAACCGCAAATTCGATTGTTAATGACTCCTTTTGTTGTGTTTCGTTTTCTTCAACCTCTTTTGCCGAGTTCAAATGTAGCAATAGATTTTGTTTTTCAAGTCGTCGAGCAATATCAAGGAGCCCTTCCTTTGCCGTTGGTATGTCTCTTGAGGTAAGAAGAATCTGATACCGTGGGTCAACATAAACTCCAACAATGAAATGAATATTGTCAAAAAGTTTCTCTTAGCGCTTCTGCGTGGAAGATAGAATTCCTTCTGCAATTTATCCCCCATTTTCTTGCAAGAATTTTGACAATTTTCGCCATTCCTTCATTAAAACTCCCGGGGTTACATCGACAACTTGAAGATTCACGGTTGTTTGGTTTGGCTTTTTCAAGAGGTTTCGCAGGTTCTTCACTTCGTCCCATTCAGCTTTTGTTAACTTGAGTTCTCTTGTTCTAGCAGCAGCCACTTGTTCACAGTAAGACTGAAAAACGGGAAGCCGATCAATCATCGCAAATGTTGAACCCCAGTGAGTCACAGTATCCAATGACTGAGTTACCCCGTGTAGATCAAGCAGAACACTTTGAATACTTGGGGTTCATAGTTTGACGACTTGGCGAATTTTTGCCAGAAATTTCTTCGCATGTTCTTTGTTCAGTCCATCCCAGATTGCCAACTGAAGAGAGTGATTACACACCTCATCAGTTGTACTTTTGAGTCATCCTCATGAAGCCATGTTGGAAGTATGAGGCTAGGGTCATTAACCCATTGCGCAGCAGCATCCATGTTGAGTTCAATTTCATCCATTCCTTTAGTTCCTTCATCAGGCAAAATAGCTTCAGTTCTGTCCACATCCCTGTTCTCAGAGGTAGAAATGGTTTCATTGTCCTCGCTGAAATTTTTGATGGCACACGTCATGTTTGCTGCATTGTCAACGCAGATGCTCAGCACTTGCATTTCACTGATCCCAAATTTTTCTAAAATAGCTTTTACTTGACTTTTCATATACGAAGAATTATGACGCCCTTCAGTATCGATTATGTCCAAGGTTTTTCCCACAGCTTTATCTTTTCCTTCTTTGTAGTACTGAGCATTGATTGCAAGAAAATTTCTCTTTCCACGGGTTGCCGCATCCATTTTCAGGTAGCACAATTTTTGCTCCAAAGCTTTCTTGAGCTCTTCACGACCAGACTCAGCTGTGCTGACAACTAAATGACGAACTGCATCGTGCCCTGTCGAAACGCCAAGCTGCAGACCCATTTCACCTGCAACTTTTTGGAATCCTTTGTTCTTTAGCCTGAAGGTAGTGAGCGGTGTTAAACTCAAGCAAACCATTTCCATCAGCCTTTCATGGAAAGTATTGGCATCCATGGTGACTGTAAACTTTGAGGACTTTAAATATGAGTTAAGTTTTGTTTGCTCAATTTTGGGTTTCTTTTCTGATGAAGCTCCGCAAAAAAATCTTTTCTCCAGGAGTTTTCAAAGAGCCAGAGGAACGTCATTTACTGAGTTAGCTTTCTGTTTTGCCTCATCTTCCTGGTCCTTTTTTGAAACCAGAGCCGCATAGTTTTCAGGATGGTTACGTTTTCCATGTCGCCAAAGGTTGAAACTTTTCATGGCATTTGCTTCACTTGTCTTGAAGCTACATGGTTTGAGCTCGCCATTCACTTCCTTTTCCACCTTGCATGTTGCCGATTTCTTCTTTGCTTTTCCCAAAAGCCCAAATTTGGGCTTTTCAAATTCAAAAGTAAAGACACTGTTGAGATCCTTTTCCGTAAATCGGCTATCAATCATGGGGGGCAGATTTGATTTTTTTTGTTGAAGCCAGGGCCAAATCTTCTTGTGCTGCTACCACATCCAAATATGTTTCTTGTTATGATCTTCGAAAAGCAATGAACAAAATCATTATTTTTTTTTATAATATACCTACTTGTGATATCTGAACCACTTAAGGTACTTTGAATTTATTTTGGATTTTCTGGACAAAAATGATCACATTTTCCTTTTACACAAAATTATTATTAAAGTATATTTTAATATTTTAACATGTTTCTTGCAGTTTTAATGAAGTATTTTTAATATACATAATTAATATAAATTTGTATTTATAAATTGCAAGTTAGTTTTTCTTATGACATTTTTCAGTAAAAATATTTAAAATATTTTCCAAGTTTTTAATTAATATCTCAAACTCTTTAATATAGATATATCAATAAAATTTGGTATGTGCCATAGCGTTAGTTCGTACTATTGCTGTTCTACAACATTAATTGTTGGGAAATAACGAGACTACATGTTACAAGGTTGAAAATAAACTTTAACGGGAAAACGGATTCAAATTGCAAGCACAGTCCTTTTAGTAAAGAGAGCAAATTTTTGGAAATGTGTTTTTGCTTCGTCAGCCTGAATAGATTATACAAGATAGAGCATATAACAGGTTCTATCTTGTATAACGTTTCCAGCCTGATGAAGGAAAAATATATTTCCGAAAATTTGCTCTCTTTACTAAAAGGACTGTGCTTGCAATTTGAATCCGCTTTTCCGTTAAAGTTTATTTCCAATGTTCTATCATACAACATCATTCAAATAAAATTATTTAAACTAAACTTGGTGGAATGGGCCAATCTTATTTAATATTTTTTAAATCTTTGACTATTTAACAGATATGACCCTGGAATATGATTTAATGCTGAAACATACATTAAAATGAAAAGGAGTACTTGTGGCACCTTAGAGACTAACCAATTTATTTGAGCATGAGCTTTCGTGAGCTACAGCTCACTTCATCTGATGAAGTGAGCTGTAGCTCACGAAAGCTCATGCTCAAATAAATTGGTTAGTCTCTAAGGTGCCACAAGTACTCCTTTTCTTTTTGCGAATACAGACTAACACGGCTGTTCCTCTGAAACCATACATTAAAATGGTACTCTTAATTTATTTTGTATAATTAACCGTTTCCGAGAAAACTATTTAAAAAATTTAATCTGCTTAGATGCTTAGAATGATACAAACAATTTTACTTATTACTTATTTTTCAACTTTGGAACCATAAATTTTAAAAAATAAATAACCAAAAATTATTAACTTATTATGGAACATAATATTACCACTCGTAGCCAGGCGCAGTCTACGACAAGCTTTTCTTGAAATATGAAATAAAAATGACCAAATCGCCAGTTCAGGACGCCTATGGTTTAAATAATTTTGGATAACGTAATATGGTAGCACATACTAACGCTAAGACACAGACATAATTTCATTACTTTATATTAAAACGTTTTTGAGATATTAACCAGAAATTAACTTTTCATCACCTCCTTGAAGGGACTGTAGCTCTCTTAGGAAGAATTTTAGGACTGTGTTCACAGAAAAGTTTTTTCTTAAAATTACCAAAAGTTGCGTTGGACATTTTCCAATGACTCTGGATATATCACAAAAATCACACCTAATTTATGCAAAAATGTTTACTGTATATTTATATGCCTCCTGCACACGACTTTTTCAGTAAATTTAAAATTACAAACAACGCTATCAAACGACTGTTGAACAGACGACATATAAAATAAGTCCGCCAGAGTGATACGGGAGCATGTACAAATGAACAAATGTACCGGTAACGGGAGCCTGTGTGAGAAATGAGCTTAAGTGGTTAATATCTCTTGCGATATGTTAATATATCAATAAACAAAAACATTATCTTTTTTGCAATATACCTGTTTGTGATATCTTAAATGTTGCGTCTTGCGTCACACTTTTCCGTAATCGCAGCACTCAGCGAATCTCGTTGATCAACCCTTACAAAAGAAGTATCAACACATACTAATCTAACTAACTAATCTACGCGAGTACGTACTCGCCTAACCATGGCACAAGGGTGGGAGCAGTCTGAAGTGTTGCCGGATGTCTCATAATTATCTGATTCTTTAACAAAACATATCTCCAAAAAACTTTGTAATTTTGTATCTGTACATTAAATCTCGATTTCAGCCGAAGTGAGAATAACTGTGACATATTACGTAAAGTGGTAAAGTAGATACTAATATCAATTGTTATACAATCTGAAACTTTATGGCACCTTTAGGACTTTCTTGCTAAATATAATTCGTTTTGGATTGAAAATGAAAAAAAAAAAAAAACCTGGAGCAGTGGAGCAGTCAAGATTTTCTGTGCTCCGGCTTCGCTCCAGCTCCGGGCAAAAACCTGCAGCTCCACTACTCCGCGCTCTAGCTCCGGGCTCCGCTCCAAAGCCCTGCCTAACACACATCTAAAAGTAAGTAAAATTCCGTAAATGGTTTTTTAAAACACACAATTTCCCTAGAAATTAAATATTTTTATATCATATTATACAAAATAGGTTCCTTAAGGGACAAGACATTATTTGACTACTTTTATACTGGAGGAGCTTTTTTCTTAAAGACAACTATAGACCCTTGAATATAAAGGTTAGGCTAAGTTTTTTGACATCAAATCACTCTGCACTCTCTGCAGAATATGAAATAGGTTGATAGCTATAGAAAATTTTGAATGTGGACTATGTGATAGCGATAACCAGAGAGGAACCCAGAGAAGAATTCTGCCTATATTATGGGAAATTCAGCTCCTTAAATTACAATTGTGCAAAACACAACCACTATAACAATCTTATTTGCTGGAGGGGAACAATATTCTCTCCCTAAATATGGAAATGGAGGAAATGGGCCTGATTCTCCACCAACTTGCACCTTGTTTAGTCCTTTACGTATGCACCAAGTAGGTGTAACACTTATGTGAATGGAGAATTCTTATTCAGTAGCATTTCATTCTATTCTGCACAGGAGGAAAAGACCACACAAAAGGCAAAATAGTGGAGAGTTAGGCTTTTATTGTCCCCCTCCAACCCCCTCTTTTTTTTTTTTTTTAAAGAAAAGATTAATTCCAATATAACAAAAATGGTGTAAACATGGTACCTCTGAAGTCTTTCTTCTCATTATCTCCGTTTGAATCTAATTTTTTTTCTTCTTCCTCCTCCTCCACCTCCTCATCTTCCTCACCTTCACCTTCTCCAAAGGAAGCCATAAGCATCACGCCAGCTTGTGATAACAGGTTCTTCAACTGACTGCATAGCAGATCCAGCAAAGACTGGACCACTTTGGGGCTCAATTTATCAGCATAAGTTCTTTGTGAAAAACAAAGATTAAAACATTTCAGAGCTATTCCAAGTAGAAATCATTTTAAGACATGTACATTACAAAACTCTCATTATGCACACATTCAGTGCACATGAAAATGAGGCACTAACGTAGCACAGGCTGTAATCAGTTACAGTGTAGTTGGGCTCTTCCCCAATTGCTTTCCTACTCATTCTGCAATGCACCTCACCACTAACTTTAGCACTCTGATATTCCAGTCCTCAGTCTCATTTTAGCAAAAACTGTTAGTGATGTTAAATTACTTAACGTTTCACGGTGTGGCAAATGAGGATTAGATGAGACCAGCCAACTCATTTTCATTTATGACAAACTAGGATCTGAACCCCAGTTTTAAGAAATTAAGGTGATTACAGTTCAATCGTAAAACCACTAAACACAGTGGGAGCCTTTCCATTGACTTCAGTGGGTGCTGGATCAACCCTTTAGTGCATAAAATCACATCACCACCACAGCCCCACAACAGCACTTCTTAATGACGGACAGCAGCTGAGTGTTTACACTTTATAAACATTTAAATAGAAGTGATACATACTGAATATTAATACTCTTGATCAAAATCAGAAACCCTTATTTTCTCCCCTATCTTTTTTTTCTTTATTAGTTATGCACTTAAACTAATTCAGTAAGAATAAGGCTGGTCCCTTGTTCCCGTGACCAGCAGCAAATGTTAGCAGCACTCAAGGAAATCTGTTAGACCCTGTGAAGAAGCATGGAGTCTCCCTCTTGCTAACAACAATGGAGGGAATTATGCATCAGAATAGCACAAATGACCTCCAAAGAGAGCTACATAAAGCTTCATCAGCTGGAGTGATGGGATCCATGACAAGACCAAGCAGGGAAAAATGAGGATACAGGAAGATCAAGCTTACAACCCTTGTAGGCACAGGATACTGAACCCAAACTCAAATCCTTACATAGCAGCTAGTTATACTATTTTATCGGAAGGGTACACATTGATTTGATTAATACCTGTTTAACATTTTTGTCAAATCTTCCTCTTTTTTTTAAGCTAGTGTGCTTCTGAACACTGTTCTTCCATCAAATAGACATTCTTCTGAAAACATTTTTTGTTATTTTTAAAAAGGCACTGTTCAAAGAGCTACCGGTGAATTATCATCTTGGAAAAAAAGTCTTGAATTCTTACCCTGTGGTAATGGCAAGGATTTGAAGTAACCTTGTACTAGCCACTTTCAAAGCAGTGCTGAGTTGAGAAATACCAGTTCTGGGCAACAATTGCAGTGGCTGTCCAAGCATTGTGTCTGTGCCACACAACTGTGATAGTACATTGAGTAGACCAGTGGAAATGGCCAAGGAGACATCAACAGGCTGATAGTGTACACTTAGAGCAAAGACAGTTACCAACAGGAGGCGCTGTTGTGCTTCTAAAATAAAAATAAAAAATGCTTTTGAATCAAAGTACTTAAATAACTCAGAAACAATAGCTAGGTCTTTAACAACAAAAATGTAATGCTTGAGGAACGTGCCAGAATGAAAGCCCACTAGTTATGCCCTCAACAAATTCAGCATGAGCAGTAAGGTGATTTTTTATTTTTATTCATCTTTTGTAATCCCACTGTATATAACGTACAGGTCCTTTTGGTGTTCCATTGTGACCCCCTCACATGATTCGTATGTTCTCAAACTTGTTCTCCACTTACCTATGTGGTGCTTATTTGCTTGCAGAGCTCTCTCCAACGTAGCAGATAATTGCTGGTAAATCTTGTGCACAGCCACTTGGATTTCAATCTGAATATTTCTCTTGGCTGCTCTGATACCATCCTGAGTCAAACAAATAAGTACTGTAATAATCGTACACATTTTAATTTTTCAACTATTGGAACAGAAAGCATAGACTAGTGATTAAAACAGAGAACTAGGGCTCTGGAGACCTGGAGTTCTACCTCATTTTCCTCACCTGTAAAACAGCAGTAATACTGTTTGCCTCAGTTTCCATACCTGTAAAACAACGGTAATACTTCCCCTATCTTACAAAAATGAGTCATTAAAGTTTACAAAGTGCTTTTAACATCCTCAGATACAGAATGATATGTAAGTGCAAATTATTATTATTGTAATACATACACAAGCAAGAAGGAGGTCTGGTAGTATTAAACTGAGTTTCACTGACCACTCTAATTGTATGACACAGCCTCTTGTTTAATTTGAGTATGTGGAAACTACAACTTCCTCAATAGGCTTTTCTCACTGATGCAGTTTAAAACAGATTAATTTCACTTTTGTTATTTGAAGACAACAGCATTTTCTCCCAAATTCAAGGACTGGGCTACATGTATTTCAGTGAAAGGTTAGGTTTGTTTGATCTTTCACCTGGAGGGAGAGAGCTCTATTGCCCGAAGAAAACCTCTGCCAAAATGGTTTGATGTTTTGGGCATCTCTTGCAGTTGGTAAGGGGATGTGCAGAAGCTTGAGTCTCCACAATATCCATGCTGTCTTATCTCTTGTGATCAACAGCACTGGAGCAGTCTTCACCGTACAAAATATAATCTAGAGGGGAAGCGTACAGGGATATTCCTAAAAAGAACAGGAGTACTTGTGGAACCGTAGAGACTAACAAATTTATTAGAGCATAAGCTTTCGTGGGCTACAGCCCACTTCATCGGATGCATAGAATGGAACATATAGTAAGAAGATATATATATATATCACTCACACACACAGGCTAATTAATTGTACGGCAGCTTCCACCTTCTCTGTATGTATATATCTTATTACATGTTCCATTCTATGCATCCAATGAAGTGGGCTGTAGCCCACGAAAGCTTATGCTCTAATAAATGTTAGTCTCTAAGGTGCCACAAGTACTCCTGTTCTTTTTGCAGATACAGACTAACACGGCTGCTACTCTGAAACCGGATATTCCTAAGAGATTCCAGAACTTTCTCTTGGGAAGGAGAAGAGTGCAGTGATGCTATCATTCTAGATTCCTTACCAAAGTGACTTAATTATCCACTTAAACTGAAATACTGCTCTAGAGTTTTCCTCTTTAGTGGTGGATTGACCTGGGAGATTTGGGATCATTTTTAGGCTTACCCCTGAAGATCTTTGATCAGTGATGATGACTGGGTTTGCTGAGTCCCAAAACCTAAAGACTCACCCACCCTTGCGGATGTATCTCAAGAAGAGTCTCAGCTGGTGTGTATGAGGAGGGGCATGATGTGGGGGGGAATGCAGAGCCCTCCACAAGCTGTCCAAACTTTGAGCGCCTTCCCCTGGAACAGCAAGAGACTGAACTGGGAGTGATCATGGCAGCGCTCCCTTTCTGTGGTTCCTGTGAGGGTCTCCTCACAGAAAGAGCATCTCTTTCCCTTTGGCTTGCTTCAGACTGCTTTACTATGACTTGAGAAGGGGGAACAAACAGAGCAGCCTGTTAGGATATAGATATTCAGGCCTGTCTGCAAAGGCCTGTACTTTAAGAATTTAGGTGTATTCTTATCACTTGGCTAGTTCCAGAGGTATAAAAGAAAGAATCAAAACCACTGTCTGCCAGTGTAAGGGCCTTCTCTTACTGTGACAGTTTGTGGCCCTGTGCTTAGGCTCAGGCCTTTGGCTAAGCAGCAGAGGCAGCCATAAGCTGGGAAGCAAACAGTCACATCCTCACATTCCAAACTAGTCACATTGAAATAAGGTGCTATTGGGCTGTTAGGCACTATCAGGACAGGACTGTATTCCTATCACCTCCAGAGAAAGGGAAGTGCCTAGAAAATGTAAAAGGAAACTTAGTTTGACAGCATCCTGTCTGGCAAGAACTCACTTATCAATAGCTGGGATGTGAAATCCTCTCTTCTGCGTTGTCTTGTCATTGTAGTTCCCACTTTGCTATTGTTTGTCTGTATAATCTCTGTCTGGTTCTGTGATTGTTCCTGTCTGCTGTATAATTAAATTTTGCTGGGTGTAAACTAATTAAGGTGGTGGGATATAATTGGTTACATAATCACGTTACAATATGTTAGGATTGGTTAGTTAAATTTCAGGAAAATGATTGGTTAAGGTATAGCTAAGCAGAACTCAAGTTTTACTATATAATCTGTAGTCAATGAGGAAGTGACTGGGTGTGGGTGGGGGTGGGCATGTGGGTTGTGAGATGGGAACAGGGAATGGGGGTAAGAAAATTGGAATCATGTTTTGCTAAAGGGGGAGATGGGAATGGGAGTAAGGAAGTTGGAATCATGTTTGGCTAAGGGTAGGAATGGGAACAGGGACACAGGTGTAAGGCTCTGTGGTGTCAGAGCTGGGAAGGAGGATACTAAGGAAGGAAACTGGAATCATGCTTGCTGGAAGTTCACACCAATAAACATCGAATTGTTTGCACCTTTGGACTTCGGGTATTGTTGCTCTCTGTTCATGTGAGAAGGACCAGGGAAGTAAGTGGGTGAAGGAATAAGCCCTCTAACACAGCCTGATGAATGGTCCAATTCAGAGATCAAAGCACTGGAAATGTTAGCCCCCTAAAGAATAGCGGAGAATGTGAGGATGGGAGCACAAGGAAGAAATCCTGTTTGCTGCTGCAACAAAATCAATTTTGAAAGCTGGGATTGCAAGGAATAAGGTGGCAATGCTGAACCACCCTTCTGCTTGCACCACAGGAAACAGAGAATCTGGAGGGGGGGAAAGCTATACAGACATGCCACAGAACACTGTGGCCAAGTTTGGATTTCCTCTAGTATTTGGTGCAGGAGACAATCAGATAAGAACATTCGCAGGAGTGCTCTTAATGTTTGTCATTGTTTTAAACTGTATCAAAACACGGTCCTCCTTAAAAATGGTTTCTACATAGGGAAGAGTTTGGGGCTCCAAATAAACATTGTTCAAGATATAAAATATACAGTGAATATCCTAAAGTGAACATAATTCTAGTTTGTTCTCCTACCGTCTTTGATACAGACTAAAATAAGAGTCATTAACATCTTCAAATTAAAACTTTCTGAATCACAAGTGTCTGTATATTAAAACAGCTTTATTGAACGAAAAAATTTGGTCAAGAACCTATTTTTTCAAGCTATGTAAGTACATTTCATACCTGATAGTGATGCAATCGGACACTCTCCCCTTTGGCTCCTGCATGGCCAACAGTGCCCAAACCAAAGCATCCAGCTAGAAACTGTAGTCTAACAGAAGTAAGTAGTGAGGAAGACTGAAATGCTGGCCCTTGACGGCTTCCCATTAATGGGGCACTACCTTTCTCCTCCATCCCTGACAGCAATACTAGGATCTGATGAAGTGCTTCCAAACGAAGCTTAAAAGAAAAAAAAAGAAAATGAAAAAAACTGATTTACTTCACTTAGATTTTATATAACAAGGACTGTTAATTGAAGTATTTAATAACTGAAATACCTTAAGAATTGATAACGAGATTACCTGTAAATCATAAATAAAATAGCAGGTAGTCAACTGTGAGTAATATGGCCATTAAATCATGGAAGGGTTTTGTTTGCATTATATATCATGGGGATAAAACTCTTGTGGTTTTTACATTTAAATTTCCTGAGGTAGGTATATTTTTTGTTGGTTTTGTAAGAAAAATTCTGAGCTGTTGACCCTGATGCCTCCTGATCCCTGGATCACAGCTAAAATGTTTCTAATCTAAGCTCCACAAGCCAAACATGATGCTTAAGAACTTTAGGCTCCAGGAGCAGTATAGTGACAGCTACATTTTAAAGGTTTCAGAGTTTTAAGAAAGTCAAAGATTTAGCGTTTTCAAGCTTCCACTGAAACTTTTAAATATCCTAACTTGTCTGTTTTCAACACTGATAAATTTACCACACCTGAGATAATTTTCTTCAAGTCTGAAATATTTCAAGTTTACAGAACAGCATCTTACATAGTTTTTATGAATTCCAGAAAGTACTTCTTTTTCTTCTTTCAAACATGTTAAGTGAAAAGAATGCTCTTAAAGTTCAGCCTACTATATATTTAAAGAATACTGAAACAAGCAGCAGCTTCAGTTAAAGTTTGTAACAAAGAAGGGAGAAAATATGAATAAAATATGCTTTGTGGTTCAAAACATTTTCCAGTAGAAGTTTAAGAGTCAGCCCCATCATATTGATTCATTCTGAAGTTAAGATCCATCTAAAGTTTAGTACACAAGGAATATAAAAATAATAACTATATAGTAACTATAACTTACCTCAGCCCTCAGCTGCTGCTGTTCCATTGCAATAACTGAAGCCTGGGGGCTAGTAGACATACTTTCCTCTGGCTCCTTAAAACCTGGTGAGTTTCCTACATCTCCACTTACGAAACTGACAACATTTTCAATCAAAGTATGAACTCCAAGGGATTTTGAAAGATCAAAATCAGATTCAACAAATGAGTAAGAGGAGCTGTACAACCAATCTCTGCTGTGTTTTAGTCGAGCCCATGAGTCACTTAGAGGTTCCACTTGACTGTGCATTGCTCCTAAATATAAAATATAAAATTTCATAAATTCCAATTCAATAGAACATTGCATTTTGACAGTAGGTGAAGACTGAGCTGTTGCTGTTCAAATAGGTGGGAAATGGGCATTTATGTTTAATTATACCATGCATTAAGAAATTAGAGCAAAACACCTCAGTTAAAGGATAGCAGTAAAATAAACTAAAGGGAAGGCCACATTTCTATTACTACATATCCTTTAAGCAGTATAGCAACACCTGCCGCAGGAAAAAAAGAAAAGGCAAAGCCACTCAAACCATTTAGCTTAAAGCTAGAACACTGAATAAAAATGCTATGCAGCTAAATGGCAAACAGTGGTGAAGAAAAGATCTGCAACGAAAGAAATTGTACACTAAGGTATTTCTTATAAGATCTGATTGTAAAACAAGATTTTATTTTACTCAAGCTATTATATCTTTTCTATAGGCAAAACGACATAGTGGTTTATAGCCTGTTTTGGATGAAATATTTACCAAATTCATGAGTGAAGTAAACCAACAAAAATACTTCACTCTTATACAGAACATTTACTTTGTCATGATTATGTGTCAGTGGGTGGTGTATTTTAAATGCAATAAAATAATTACATATATGTTATGTCTACAAACTATAATTTTGATTTCATGAAATTCTCTTTGAAATACTTCTTGATATTTCCTGTAATAACTGTATGTGACTACATCTACTCTAGGATATCTACCCAATGAAGACAAGTGCCCCCAAAAAGCTGAATCAGTGTGGAACATGGTTTAGTTTCAAACCACACCATGATCAATGAAGTGCTGCCTGGTCCTGGTCTACATCTGTACTTAAACCATGTCTTGCAGAAGTTCCTGGTACTCATCAGCAGTGGGTCATTTTCCATTGCAGATGAAGTTTATAAGATTATGGGTGAAATGCCCCTCTGGCAAAAGTGGGTACAACTCCACTAAGTAAATGAAGTCACAGTTGCTCAGGCATTTCACCCTATAACTTTAGCTTTGGTAATCAGTATTTTATTTTATTTTTTTTTGCTAAGCGTCACTAGTGTGCTTGGTGCAATACAAGATATAAACAAAAAACAGCTCCTACTTCAAGGAGCTTACAATCTATACAGACAGACAATGAATGGAGACAGACAAAGAGATACCCAGAAAATGGTACTAACTTAGATTTTATTTGATACACTTATTTTAAATAGTCTGAGGAGTTTAGTTTATACTAAGTAAGCTACCTTGGCATCATTCAGTATTAATGTCTCTTGTGAGCCTGAAACCACAAACATAATTTAAAGAGTCATATCCTTATTGCTAAATTAAGTCAATTGTGCATTCACACAACTGTGACAAAACTACACCAGCATTTCTGTTTTAAAACACTATTTGCAGGGGATGGGGTTTAAAACTCAGTTATACAAATTCTAAATCAGAAAATTCAATCTTTTCAAAACAATCCAAATTTTTACTTTCACAACTGACCACAACTACATCTTAGGTTTTAAATATTTCCTTTTCCAAATGTGGTACATAATATGGCTTAGCCACAACTTATTTAGATTATCAGAGCATCTAAAAGTGACCACAATTAGCATGAGTATTAGTCTCAGTTATATGTGGAAACCACAAGTGAGATCCACACTTCTGCTCCAGCCCCTTTACAACAAACAAAAGGGCCAGAGTGGTGTAAATGGACCCTAAAATCCCTGATCCTGACCAAGGAAGGATGCTGTGGGCACAAGCACTGATGAAAACAACCATGAGACTGCCTTTTGAGCCCTCCCTTGCAAGCCCAAGAAGAGAAGGCATGCTGGAGGCAAACACACAGCACTGTAGAAATTCCGGACACTGCTATGGCCCACAGAGTAGCCTACTCTAAGGTTGAGAGGCCTCCCCTGGGCTGCCTAAGTTACACTAAAGGCCTCTCCAACCTCCTACTGCAACCCAGGATCAGGAAGGCACAAAGCTGGCTTAAAGGCATCTTAGTTCCCCTTCACACCAAACTGAGTTCTGCATTGAACCTTTAAAAGCACAGCACAGACTCTCATCCCATGGCTTCAAACATCAAAAGGTTGGTAGAGAAAAAGCAGTGGAAAAAAACAGTTTATTAAAACTATGCTACCCTATCATCAAGGTCTGACAAAACATTAAGTGAATTTTAAATTTCGTTAATAGAATTTTTTTTTTTGAAGAAAACAGTTGATATTACTGAACCACAACATAAAAACGTTGATACAGAGGGAAAAATTTCAAAACCAATTAAAAAATTTAACTGCCATTATTGAAAAAAAAAGAAGCGTGTAAGAGGATGAGAAAAATCAAGGACTCTGAGAAGCAAAATGAAATTAATGAATATGAAGAAGGATTCCAGATGAATACAGCCAGATTTTTTTAAATGAATGTAATATTAAAATAGGATAAGTTTGGAACAAAACAATTTTTTCAAAAGTTAGCATATATAAAACAAGAATGAACCAAAAAAAAAATCAATCACATGTTCTGAGAAAAATGTTTAAAGTAAAAATTCAAACAATGAAATATTTCACTCTGTATTAGCTTAGCTGGGAGATAGTGATGACATTCTGAGAACCTACACAGTTACACTAAGGATTTCTTATAGAGCATTTCAGACCATGTAAATACAGTTACACTTAAAAAAAAATCCACAGAGCAATAATCTTGAAACTTACATGAAAAATGACTGAACGTTTACTTGTCCTTATAAGCTAGCTTTTAATAATGGAGTTGTCAAAATGAATGTGGCACAGCTGCAATACATACTTTATAAAACATAAAATATGTAGGGAAGCTATAGAGGAAAAAAAAATAAACATGCCATCATGTACTTGCTTGAAGCTCTTCTTTTTTCTGGGGCTCAACTGGCCAAAAAGGAGTAAATACACTACCACATAAGAATCAGAAGACAAAAGGAGACATTTGATACAAAAGACAACATTCATAAAATCTCTTTCTTCATATTACCCTGGCTCAAATTTAATTGATCTATCTGCATTTCATCCATGCATGAAAAACATCAACAAGCAAACTCTGAAGAAAGCATTTTCTTGGTAACAATATTCATTAGGGTATATCATCTAGGCAGCACAAACCTTGTAAGTTCTCTGCATCACAATTTTTGATTTTGTGTTTCCTCTTCTGTTGCATTTATATCTATATGCTTATATATATTAATATTCATACTTAAGAGTCACAATCATTTAATTCAAAAATTCAGAACTACACTCACTACTACAGGTACAGAAAAATATTTAAATTACTACAACAGTAGATATTTTAGATGTAAGATATCTGCACTATTGTGTCCTGTTGGTTATCATTCAAGTTACTAGAAATTTAAGAGGCAAGCACTACACTGTACTTAAAGAACATCTGTGTAATATACCACCTCATGACAGACATTTGTGCAACATACCAACTCATAACAGATTGAGACAGCGACTCTTGGTTTTGTTTGCCCACAAAAATGTACGTGTGATTGCATGTCTAAATGTGTGTGCATTTACTACGTGTGCATTTACTAGAAATGTATATGCAGAATCTGGTGTTTTCTTGCCCAAACGACCATTTAGATGCATTAACACTCACTCTTTCCTGCCCTAAAGGAACTGGGGAAAAGATCAGAGGGATAAGAACAAAGAATGCAGACAGGGTGCTGCCTACTGAGCTACATCAGTGTTGGGGGTTCTCTCTGGTCTGGCAAGACTGAAGATGATGAATCAATAACAGACAGAAGAGAGGAGAAGAGAAGGCTGAGGGAGGTCCAGGGAAGATGCTAATCGCTCGTCTCCATCTCCAATAGCCAAAAGCATTTTAGAGAAGATTTCTGGAGGGATTTCTACCTTGTTGGGGTGGAAGCTGATGGTGGCTTTCTAGAATCTGAGTAGTAATGGGTGGGTATAAGAGCTCCAAAGGATCCTAGAGCTGAAGAAGGGGCCTTGTCATGCTACTGCTCAAGTGGAGCATCTGAAGAAACGGGGAATGGAGAATTAGCCACTCAGTCCCTGCTTGCATTTTTGGATCTAACAAGAACTTGAGGTTCATGTAGGTGAAAAAGCAAAGCTTTCCTTCCACACCCACCTACAGAACCACCAAGAAGGGCAAACACATTTTTTAGCAACTCTTGCACCACTCACTAACTATGTTGCTGATGATGATTGGGAGCAACGTTCACACATTAAATTTGACCATGGGAAGTAGTGAGCGTTAAGCTATTGGGAAAGAGGAATTGGGCAGGGAAAGACAGTTCAGTTCAGTAACTCACTATTTAACAAAACTATCTGAAATACACTATTTCTAAAGAGATGTAACCCACTCAAGAGCTTGCTCATCCCCAAAATGGGGCTACGTGATTAAATGTTTCTCTTCAAATAAAAGGAACACAGTATAACCAAAAGGAACAAAAAATACTTCCTATGGTACAGCATGGTTCCATTTGCTCTTTTTCCTTCCCAAACAGAAGATTAACATCTCTGTGCACTAACTCATCATTCAAACTGGTAAGTAAGAGTCCTAAAGCTCCATTATCAATCCCCTAAATCAACAATATTCTTCCCTACAAAACAAAATTAACAAATCCAAGACCTTAAACAAGTCACAATAATCAATTCCCTTGAGCCACAATGAGGAGAAAAAACAATAGTTAATTGCCCTACGTAACCAGTTCTTCAAGATGTTGTAGCCAGTGTGGATCCCACTATAGGTCCATGTGCACCTCATGCACACAAGGCTGGACTTTTTGGCAATCAGTGTCTGTTGGGGCCATGCATGTGTCTCCTTGTGCTAAGTGATAAAGGGAGGGACAGCCACTACCTACCTCACTTCCCTTGCAATCCAAAGTCTTTGCTAGAGGACTCCAGAAAGCAGATACACAGGATGGGTCATGAAATCCACACTGAAATCGCTTTGAACAGTTAGTGTAAGGTAAGTAACTGTTCTTCAAGTATGTGTCTGTGGATCCCACTAAATGTGACTGGAGAGCAGTATCCTCTCTGGGTGGTGGGAGTAAGCAATTTCAGCTGCGTCAGTCAGAGACTGAAGTACTGCTCTTCAAACTTGGAACCTGCAGACATGTCAAGTGCCTAATGTTAACAAGAGCCAGTGTGTTGCTCCACATGGCTGCCTTACAGATTTAAGAGATTGGCACATTTCTGAAGTAGGCTGAAGATGTTGCCTGTGCCATGGTGGAGTGAGCCTTGATGTTTCGAGGGAGAAGCTTGCCAGCCAGTTGACAGCAGGTGGAAATATGCCATGTGAGTCATTTCAAGATTCTGTGGGATGAGATAGCTTGGCCTTTGATGTGCCTGATATGACCACAAAGAGGGAGAGAGCCTGAAATGATTTGTACTGTTGGAGTAACAGAGCAAGGCCCTGGAAATATCCAGATAACTAGGCTTCTTTTCTCCTGGCAAAGAGTGTGGCTTCAGGAAGAAAACTAATGAGACAACAGACTGATTCTGATGTAATTCTGAAACCACTTTAGGGAAGAACTTAGGGTGTTATTTCATCACATCTTTTGCCTTTGGAAGATGGATACAGACGTAAGAGCCAGGAGCTTACAGACTCTCCACACTGATGAGAAAGACCATCTTGATGGTAAGATGGTATATCGAGCATCTGGTAATGTTCTGAAAGGAGGCTCCATGATGTGTTAGAAGACGTGGAGGTCCCAGCCGAGAGTCAGGTCTCTAGCTGGAGGGCAGATCTGAAGAAGGCCCTTGAGGAATCTCAACCCCACAGTTTGTCAGAAGACTGAATGTGATCGTTTTGGAACGCAGCACACCAATATTACTGCCAGGTGGACTTTGAGGGTATGTCTAGAATGCAGCTGGCAGGTGTGATTCCCACATGGGTAGACAGACTTGTGCTAGCTTAGCTCAAGATAGCATGGTAAATACAGCAATGTGGACACTGCAACACTGGCAGCAGGTCGGGCTACCACCCAAGTCAAAGCCCACTAAACACCAGGTCCACACAACCCCGTGGGTCCTAGCTCGAGCAGCTGGCCCAAGCAGCAATCAGAGGCCACAACATCCACACTACCATTTTTAACAAGCTAGCTCACCCTGAGCTCACGTGAGTTTGTCCGCCTGTGCTGGGAATAAAACCTCCCAGCTACAGTGTAAACATTTCCTAAAGCAGCTGAATGCTAGTCCTGCCTGCTTCAGGAGCAGCATCTAGTCCAGAACCTTTGGCATTGAGGCCTCTACTGCATTCGTATTGTTTTGGGCTGCCCACACAGAAATCTTTTCCACTTTGAGGAGTAAATTTACCTGGCAGAAGGTTGCCAGCTTAGTAAAAGAAATCTCCTGAACCTGTGAGAAGCAGTCTCTTTCGGTCCTGTTCATGCAGCCAACATCCAGGCCACCATGTGTAAAGCCTATGGATTTCAGTGCAGTATTTGACCCTGGTTCTATGATATAATGTCCAGATAGGTGAGAAGGTGCATGGGTGGCAGTCTGGACATCTGCAGGAAATGCAATAGCCAAAGCTGACTTGGCCAGTAGGCAGCTATCTTAATGATTGTAAATTTGTCCTATCTGATGCTGGATATTATCATGGGAATCAGGGAAATACGTGGGAAGGCATATAGGAGTCCTCGAGACTATCGAAGAAAAAAAAAAAGACATCTGGAAGGGAGCTTGGGCTCACTCTGCCTCTGGAGCAGAAGTCACTGCACATGGCATTTTCTGCGATGGCAAACAGATCTATGGAGGGGGTTCCCCACTGGCAGAATATTGGGCCTAGATGGATTTCTGCTGTGACCACTCATGTCTAGTTACTATGTTTCTGCTCAGTAAGTGAACCAGGTCATTGCTGACTACTGGAAGGTGTAGAGCTAGCAGCCTCCTTCTGTGCTGATGGCACTACTCCCATAACTCAACTGCTTACAGATAAATGGATAATTGAGCACCTCGTTTGTTTACACAGTGCATAGCTGAAGTGTTGTCCATCAAGATCTGCAGAATAGAGTTCCAAAGAACAAGTAGGAAAGCAGTGCAGGCTAGCTGGATGGCTCTTAGTTCCAAGAGGTTCATATGGAGCTTTATATGATTATGAGACCATATGCCTTGCATCTGAAGATGGTTCAGGTAGGTGCCTCAATTTGTCCCTAAGGCATCTGTGACCAGCTTTGTTGCTGGGAAGAAGACTGAAAAGAGCATCCCCTTTTTCAAGTTCAACCGTCATCTTTTGAGGTCCCACATGAATAGGGGCAGAAGTGTGATTCATTTGTTTGTATAATGCCTGGGTGGGGAGTAGATGGTCCTTAGCTATTTTAGCAGCCCCAAGTGGAATCTGGCAAGTGACAGCACATATTTGCACATGCACATATTGGCTAGGAGCCTTATATACATATGCATGCATGGTCATCTGTCTTGTCCATAGGTAATGCACGACTGACTGAAAGGCCCAGAATCTGTCCTCTGTCAGGTATGCTTTTGCTTCTCTGAAGTCAAGAAGAGCTCCTACAAACTCTCTCGCCTGTGGTGGTACGAAGGAACATTTCTCATAGTTCAGCAGGGGTACCAAGAGAAAGAACAGGGAAAGGATACAATCTAGGTCTGTTTTGGTCTTCTTCCAAGACTTGCCTCTGATAAGTCAGTCATCCAGGTTGAGGTAGACATGGATTCCCTGTTTCCATAGATGTGCTGCCATCACAGTCAAACACCTGGACTGCATGAGGGACTTGGTTGTCTTGACTCAATACCTTCTTGTGCCTCTCTTTATAAGAGGACACCAACCTCCTACTCAACCTACTGCCCTGGTGCTTGGAGCAGCTTGTTTTGGCGCTCTGCTTCAAAGAGGTGTCAACTTCAGTGTCTGAGGCGGTGCTGATGTTGATGTCGGCATGGGGTCATGTTCAGTGGAGCACAGAATGATGGGAGCTTGACCGTTAGAAGGGTCTTCAAGCTTTGTTCTTGTGGATCAAATGCCATCTTCATGGACTGCTCCAGAAAGTGGAGCTTCAGCCTCGCATCTTGTGACCTGTGAATCCTTGGAGAAAAGACTAGACCAAGCACCTGCTTGGCATATGGGATTCTCCCATACAGAACAAGCAACTGTGCCCATCTTTCAGAGGAATAAGTTCATCACATTATGGATAAGACTTAAAGCCGACAGGTTTATAGTTTGCCATTTCAAGGTCCTTGCACAGGGGAGTCTCTATGTAGGAGGAGAGTCTGATCAATGATGTTAAATCCAACAGGTGCTAGAACAGACTACAGTAATTAAATTTAAAGAATAAAGGTTGTTCGGAGGATTCTCAAAAGGTCTGAAAAAGTTTAGCCTAAGCCAAGGTCTACTAAGTCAGACACCAGCTAGGTTCCATCTCACTGCCAGGGGAGCTAGAGGGAACAGATAGAGGGTTTCAGAGTAACAGCCGTGTTAGTCTATATTCACAAAAAGAAAAGGAGTACTTGTGGCACCTTAGAGACTAACCAATTTATCTGAGCATAAGCTTTCGTGAGCTACAGCTCACTTCATCGGATGCAACAGTATGCATCCGATGAAGTGAGCTGTAGCTCATGAAAGCTTATGCTCAAATAAATTGGTTAGACTCTAAGGTGCCACAAGTACTCCTTTTCTTTTTTTAGATAGAGGGTTGTTGCCATCCCACCCTTTAAGCACTTGTACAGGAGCACGAGGATGCACAAGGACCATGTACAGCCTCAGAGGGTACTGCTAGCCAAAAAAAACCCCAGTCTTGCTCAAATGAGCACGTGCCTCCATATTGACACACACTCAAAGAACTATCTTTATAGATACTGTAATTCAGTTTGTTTAGTTAAGCACTTTCCATTACAAAAGAGAAGTGTTTTAAAATGTGGGATAGTTCCAAAACCCACTAACATTTTACATATTAATCAAGACAAGTCTCTCTTCTTCCAGGACTATGCTACCTTCCTCTCTTGGCTGCCTCTTCTAATATAGTTTTAGAATACTTCCATGAAAATGGAAGTGCTTTCCATAATATATTAGTGACATTTGCCCCTTAAGTACTAAGAAGGCTGATAATTTAGTGAATTGAAAAAAACCTTGCATCCTATTAGAAACATAAAAAGTATCCAAAAATTAGAATAAGATGTCAGAGAATTCTGTAATACAATTTGCTAATTTTGAACGTCTGCATGGCAGGGTGTAAGCAATCATAAGATGACGGTCATGCCACATCTTTCCCTAACTTTGTATTTCGATACTAGATTTAATTTATTAAATGTATGTATCATGATAATTTGAGCATCTTTACTATACCCATTTCTTTACATTCTGAACTAGAATTATTCAAGATGGATCTAAAACAGAAAGTCAGTTCTGTGTCACAAACTAAAACATTACTTCTGTTGCCTCTGGTGGGCAGACTTTGTACTATGATTCTTCAAGTTTTAAAAGAACAACACAGAATCACAGAAATGTACAGCGGGAGAGATCATCATGTCCAGCACTCTATACTGAGGCAGGATTAAGTAAACCTAGACTATCCCTGACAGATGTTTGTCCAACCTGTTCTTAAAATCCTCCAATGATGGGGATTCCACAACCTCCCTAGGAAGCACAGTCCAGAGCTTAACTACCGTTATAATTAGAAAGTTTTTCCTAATATCTAATATAAATATCCCTGGCCGCAGATTAAGCCCATTACTTCTTGTCCTACAATCAGCTGATATGGAGAACAATTGATCCTTGTCCTTTTTATAACACCCCTTAACATACTTAAAGACTTATCAGGTCTCCTCTCAGTCTTCTTTTCGCAAGACTAAACATGCCCAATTTTTTAACCTTTTCCAAATCTTGTATCATTTGTGTTGCTTTTCTCTGGACTCTCTCCATTCTGTTAACATTTCTCCTAAAGTTTGGTGCCCAGAACCGGACACAGGACTCCAGCTAAGGCCTCACCAGCGCTGACCAGAGTGGGACAATTACCTCCCATGTCTTACAAACAACACTCCTGTTAATGACCTCAGAACGATATTAGCCTTCTTTGAAACTGCACCACATTGCTGACTCACAGTCAATTTATGATCCCCAACAACCCCCAAATCCTTTTTAGCAATACTACCATCCAGCCAATTATTCTCCATTTTGTTGTTGTGCATTTGATTTATCCCTCCTAATAAAGTACTTTGCATTTGTCTTTATTGAACTTCACCTTGTTGATTTCTGACCAATTCTCCAGTTTGATAAGGTCGTTTTGAATTCAAATCCTGTCCTCCAAAGTGCTTCCAACCTCTCCCAGTTTGGGGTTATCTGCCAATTTTATAAGCATAATCTCCACTCCATTAGCCAAATCATTCATGAAAATAGTGAATAGTACTGGACACAGGACTGACCCTTGAAAAACCCCACTAGATACAGCCTTCCCAGATGACAGCAAACCATTGATAACTACTCAGAGTATGGTCTTTCAATCAGTTGTGCACCCTCCTTATAGTAATTTCATTTAGACTATGCTTCCTTAGTTTATGAGAATGCCATGTGGAACTGTATGAAAAGCCTTACTAAAATCAGGATATATAACATCTACTGCTCCCATCCCCTCCACTAGACGAGACACCCTATCAAAGAAAGACATTAGGTTGGTCTGGAAAGATTTTTTTTTGAAAAATCCATCCTGGCTATTCCTTATAATCTGACTATCCTCTAGGTCAGGGGTCTCAAACACACAGCACATGGGGCTATTTCCTGCGGCCCGCCAAGCTCCCCGTGCCACACCGCCCCCTCCGCCTCACCTACCTCTGGGCCAGGGGTGGGCAAATTACAGCCTACGGGCCAAGATTGCCCCCCCTGGCGCCATGAGCCCAGCGCTGGGCCCAGCACTACATCAGAGTTAGGTGGACCAGACTATAATTGCCTGAGTCCTCTTTGTTCCCCTTTTTATAGACAGGTATTATTTTTGCCCTTCTCCAGTCCTCTAGGACTTCAACTGTCCTTCATGTGGTCTCAAAATAATTGCTAACATTTCTGTGAGATTGCTTCAGCTAGTTCCTTATGTACTCTAGGATGAATTCCATCAGGCCCTGCTCACTTGAATACATCTAACTCATCTAAATATTCTTTAAGCTATTTTCCCCCAATTCTGGCTTGTGTTCCTTCCCCCTTGTTGTTAATATTAATTGTGTTGAGTATCGGGGTCACCATTAACCTTTTTAGTGAAGACTGAAGCAAAATAGGTACTGAACACCTCAGCCATCTTAATGTAATCAGTTATTAGCTCTCCTTACCCACTAACTAGAGGATCAAACACTTTCTGTTGTCTTTTTCTTGCTTCTTTTGTATTTAAAAGAACCTATTCTTATTGCCTTTTACGTCCCTTGGTACATGTAATTCATTTTGTGCCCCAGCCTTTCTAAATTTGTCCCTGTAAGCTTGTGCTATTCTTTTGTACTCCCCTCCTTTACAATTCATCCATATTTCCAATTTTTGTAGGATTCCTTTTTGATTTTCAAGTTATTAAAGAACTCCTGATGTAGCCACATTGGCATCTTCCGATCTTTCCTTCTCATCGGGATAATTTGCAGTTATGCCTTTAATAGTATCTCCTTGACAAACTACCAGGTCTCCTGAACTTTTTCCCTTATATTTTCTTCCCATGTGATCTTACCTACCAGTTCTCAGAGTGCTTTTTTGAAGTCCACTGTCCTTATTCTGCTGTTCTCACTCCTTCCTTTTCTTCAAACCATGAAATCTATCATTTCATGGTCACTTTCATCCGAATTGCCTTCCACCTTCAGATTCATTACCAATTCTTCCCCGTTGGTCAGAATGAAGTCTAAAAGGGCTGTCCCCCTGGCTACTTTCTCCACTTTCTGAAACAAAAAGTTGTCCCCAATACACTCCAAGAACTTATTGGAAATTTTGCATTTTGCCATATTACTTTTCATAGAATAACATAGAATATCAGGGTTGGAAGGGACCTCAGGAGGTCATCTAGTCCAACCCCCTGCTCAAAGCAGGACCAATCCCCAATTTTTGCCCCCGATCACTAAATGGCCCCCTCAGGGATTGAACTCACAACCCTGGGTTTAGCAGGCCAATGCTCAAACCACTGAGCTATCCCTCCCCCCAATTCTATTCTCCCTGTACCTTTTTTTTTTTAAAGCTTCAAATAAACTTTTCTGCTTCTCCACCCTGTTATAATTATTAAGTAAAGCACACCGGGTAACAAACCCCTCCTGTTGTTTTGCCTCTCGGCACTGGGTGCTGGCAACACTTCCATCAGGCAAGGGGGACTTGAACCAGTGGCCTTATACACGGTGGGTGAGTATGCTAACCATGAGGCTAAAGGTTATAATTTATAATTTCCAACAGATGTTTGGGTAATGAAAGTCACCCATTACTATAAGGTCTTGTGTTTTGGATATATCGGTTATTTCTTCCACAAGTGCCTCATCCGCCTCCTCTTCCTGATTTGGTGTTGAAAAGTTAGACCCCTACCATGACATCACCCGTTTTCCCCCTTTTATCTTTACCCAGAGGCTTTTAACTGGTCTGCCTCTCACTTCCTTCTGGACCTCAGAACAAGTGTATATATTCTTGTATATATTTTACTCCCTTTTTCTTCTGCCTGTCCTTCCTAATCAAGCCATCCCCATCTATGCCAATATTCCAGTTATGAGACTTATCCAACTTAGTCTCTAATGCTCACATGCTAACAAATGACCTCTCTAAATATTCTCCCTCATAATTAGGAATGAGCTATCAACTAACCAGAAGACTACTAAAGTTTGCCCTAATATCTCCACAATATTCAAGCTTCCCCAAACCCAGGGGCCGCATCCAGCCCTTCAGACATTTTAATCCTGTCCTCGAGCTCCCACCAGGGAGCAGGGTCAGGGGCTTGCCACACTCCGTGTATACCATGGCTCCTGGAAGCAGTGGCATGTCCCCGCTCCGGCTCCTACATGTAGGTGGCAGCCAAGCGAGTGTGCAGAGCTGTCTGGCCGGAGGGGGAACATGCCACTGCTTCTGGAAACTGCTTGAGGTAAAGCGCCACCCAGATCCTGCACCCCTGACCCCCTCCCAAGCCCCAACCCCCTGCCCCAGCCCTGATCCCCCTCCTGCCCTCTGAACCCCTTGGTCCCAGCCTGGAGCCCCTTCCTGCACACTGAACTCCTAATTTCTTGACCCACCACAGAGCCCACACCCCCAGCTGGAGCCCTCATCCCCCCCCCTGCACCCCAATCCCCAATTTCATGAGCAATCATGGCCTGCCATACAATTTCCATACCCAGATGTGGCCCTCAGGCCAAAAGGTTTGCCCACCCCTGCCCAAACACCACGTACATCTTAACTGCAAAGTTAGTTTCCAAGCCCTTTGTAGAGATCAGACACTGAACTCAAAATTATTTTAGCATCAGCTGGTCACTCTTGTGACACATACATCCCTATCCCACCCTCTAAAGACAAGACATATTCTTTGCTTCCTCCATTACTTCCAAGATGACTCTTTGATAGTCTTCAGAAAGAAAACCATTAAGATTCTTCAGACTGATATATCATATCATCTAGAAGGACCAGGTACTTGGACTTACATATATTGTTAACGGAAAACTGCCCTCCCACCCTCTTCCAAATCAAGTGCCTTTCATCTTCTGGATTAGAGTTCTGAAAGCTCTGAACTGCACTCTATGACAAAAATCCATTGTAAGCATAAGGATAGAGAACATCACTTGAACATCCCCCATTAGTTTCTTCTTGCTGGCTTCAGAAAGCGAGTGAAAGTAGAATGAAAACTCTCTGAAAGTTCTGTAGTAATAAATGGACCTACAAATTTACCCTAATTGTAAGCTCAACTTGTGAAAAGTGGATAAAGTTTCATGAATTGTCACAATGATCTATTATATAAAACTGTTTAAGAAAAGATATGTAAAGAAGAGAGAAAGACTGAATTAATTTAAACAAAAAGTTTACTGATATAATCTTAACACAGTTTTTGAATTTAACTGGTAAGCAAGAGGACCACTCATCACTCCTTTTTGAAGTCCTTAAAAAGATATTTTCAGGAAGAACAGTGAGAAGAACTTTTCATCACCACTGCTGCTGTGGTGGAAGGATTGTTCCCATGACGCCGGACCTTGATATTCTATGGGGGATGCTTGACCATGATCGCTGCACCAGAAAGGATGCCAATCTGATACGTTAGATTCCCTCTCTCTCAGTTTTTAACTGGATCCTGAAATCAACTGTACTGCACAGTGCCAGCACGGTGGAATGAGATGGTTCATCCAGCTCTGCTCAGCCTGAGGACCAGGGAAGGAAAGGGACCTGACCAGACCAGTCAGATGATGTCTCTGACGAGGCTGGTGAGCCGGCATCCACAGCAACAGCTGTCATGGTCAAACCTACCTGCCCAAAACATCCCAGCCGTGACTGAGCAGGCACCCAATATCCTGAGATCATCCACAAAATCCATATTCCCCCATCTTTACTGTCCTATTTATTCTCTCCCTTCTGCATCTGTCTGTTTTGTCTAAGGCAGGATAATGACTATCATTCTCAATTCAGAACTGAACAGAAGAACTTTCTCCTCAACCAGGAAGGACTGTTAGACTGCATAAGAGACTTTAACCAATATTCACTGTCTCCAGAAAGGACTTAATAGGTTTTGATTAAGTTTGTTTTGGATAAACGATCAGAGTTCTAATGCTTTTTACCTCGTTTTATTTTCCTTGTGTGTGTTTCAATCAATACATTTCTTAAGTTTGGTCTGAGTTTCATAATGTGTTTGCCACGGTATTAAGCAGGCTGAGGACTCTGTATATCAATCCCCAGACCTTGTTTAACACAGTTTAATGTTGGACAGTAACTGAGTTGTGCTAACACCTTTATCCTCTATACTCCATCTAAATTAATACAACAGCTTTCACTAGCTCCTAAGAAATATCCCACTAGGAAAAGATATATACAGTGGGTTCTAGAACTTACCAATCAGACATCTTTGCCACACAAAGACATGATCAAAGAGTGGTTATTTACGATCAACAGTAATATATAAGAGACTTCAAAAATTCTAATTTTTTTAAAATAGAACAAAATTTTCATGTACCATTCTAATGAGCTAAGATCGTATATATGATACTTCAGAAACAAGTTATTTCATGTGAATCTAAAAGTACTTTAAAAAACACTGAAAGCAAGTTTAAAATCTACTAGTTTACACCAATATCCAATATATTAATAAAAACTTACCCCTCTTTCTATGTGAGGATGCAAAATCCAAATCAACATTTCGTCTTCCACTCTAGATTAAAAAGAATCAATACAAAACCTCATTTCTTTTTCTAATTATACAACAAAAAAGTACCTCAAGATTTAGGTACTTAAAGCTTTTCAGTGCTAAGTGAAATGAGATAAAGCAAAGCATTTTATTTTAGTTAAAACAATCTGAGTTTTAAATAACATGACAGAGAACACCCCACATTACATAAGATATAATTACGCTAACTGCCAAAACTTAAAAAAAAAAAAAAAAAAAAAAAATAGGGAAATACTCTTAACTAAACTTCAGATCCACATGAGTACATGTAAATCTAAAATCATGTTCCTCAGAATACTCCAATTCTTCATATAACAAGATTTCCAAGCCTTTGGGGGGAAAAAACTGTGGTGCATAGCTTTGGCTGTGTAAATGTCACTGCTGCTCATGAATAAGGCTCCGTGTTTGTCACGGAGGTCACAGATTCCGTGACTTTCCCTGACCTCCGTGACTTCTGCAGTGGCTGGTGTGCCTGGCCTGCGGGCTGCCTGAGCAGCTCTAGTAGCCCCTGGGCCAGGCGCACTGGCTGCTGCTGGGGCAGTCTCCCCACTCCCCCCAGCAGCAGGAATTTGGGTGTGAGGGGGCTCAGGGCTGGGGACTGTGGTGCGAGGCGGTGCTTTTTGTTTACTGCCCATGACTTTTAATAAAAATACCCATGACTAAAACGTAGCCTTACTCATGAACAACAAAAAGACAACCTAAACTAACCTATAATAATTTTAAAGTTCATTTTTGTGCAATCATTTGTTTTCCCAATAGAAATGCAGGTGGTTTGCAGTGGGCTCCTCTGTATATCCACCGTAAATTCACAATGATTCTAAGCAAAATGGCACATGTTTAAGATATCTTTCGTATCTGAAAAAATATAGATGTAAGACTGAAACTGTATAAAACATCAAGTTAGTTTTACCTACCAGTGAGTAACCCTCTTCATCTGATTCAGGCTGAGATAAATCAGATTCACTCCTCGATTTGATCAGCCTATAGTTTGAACTAGGATGGGTTGAACGACTCTCTGCAGTAAGACTTTCACTCCTGCCTCACAAAAATACACAAATAAAAGAGAAAATTATTTCACAAATGCTCTTTGTAGAATACAAAACTAAAGTAAATTAGCAGCCATAAGATGTTGCACAAAGTCTCTGCTACAAATATTAATTTCAGGGTATAATATTCAAAAACTAAACTTTGTATATTTAATATGAACATAAGAAGTGTGTACACTACCTACCTGTATCACCATTAATGTTTATATCAGACAAAAGTAAGCACTGATAGTCAAATATTGATTCAGCTGGCAAAACAGCTTTATTTGGGAGAAGCCTAACCAGGATTGTCTCAAGAGCAAAAGGGGACAGGAATAAGATGTGAAAGGGCTTGCAAACGTTTACTAATGCCCTCTATTAGCATATATTATTGCTCCTCAGCACTGTTACTGAGCTGATGGCAGCCTGAGATGATTGATTTGCCTGAGCTCTTCAGTAAGTGTTATACATAGTAATGTTCAGTATGCAGAAACATTTAGATTTCTAGTGGAGGGGACATGGCAACAGACAAGGAAAGGCACTATATTTATTTAAGACCCACCCATTAAATGAATCCTAAGGTCAATATGCTGAAGATGAAAGCCACTTTGATACCACCACCAGACATAGCTGCCCCTGTTTTAATGCCTGGACTCCCAGCAAACAGTCAAAAAGAATAAAAATGGAACTGAAATTAAAAAGTCTTCCCTATAAATTTCTATTAAAATTTCAGTTTAAATACAGTTTAAATGTGAAACAGTCACAGAAAAGCTAAAAACACTGTGACTTTTAGTATAACTCTACTGAACAGTGTGACAGATGTTAAAAAGGACAAAGTCAAGATAGATGTAGTTTAAAAAAAAAACCTACATCTGTGTTACTAGCAATACCTTAGATTATTAAAATTAAATATTTTTTAAAATACACTTGACTACCAGAATTTATACTGTTTACTTCACATGCTGTTTCACTCCAATTTAGACAATGAAACTAGTTAGCCTTCCTTTCTGGTTTTCATGCATCTGGCTAAAAAAATGCTTTGTTTTCCAGGAAATATTGAATTTGTTTTTTTTTAAATCATGAAAAACATTTCTATTTATATTAGGCCCTGTCTATCTTACTACTTTTTTTTAAAACCCCAAATTTTGGGTGTAAGCAGTGTAACCTTTAGCCAACACTATGTTAAATCCCACTAGATACAACAAATATAAACAAAAGAACAAAACAAAGACTCTTGTCAAACTAATTAAAATATGAATTTTTCAACAAATCAAATTATTTTAAATCCTAGATGATCTGGATTTCATTATGAGTCCACACACCTATACTCAATTTCAAAAAAATCAAACTGTTTCAAGTATATCATACTATATCTAGGTTGCCAGTATGGCTCATGAGTATCATGTTGGCTTTTCTTATGAAAAATTGAGACACACCACTTTTCCTCTGAACCCAAGCATCAGTGTAATTTTATCTAAACCCTTGAGTTCTTTTTCTTTGTTGTCATATCCTCAGTTTATCTTCAAGGGTTATCTACTACATTTTAATAAATATTTTTGGAAAGAAAGAACTAGAGGAAAACTAACTACTTTAATTAGTTAATGAATCCCACCTAGTCATGAGTCCAATCCCTTCAGGAGTACTAGTTGAAGGTTGCTGCAACTGTCCTTCCTCCCTTCGTTTTTGGAGCTCTTTAATAACAGGGCTTACTCCTAAGATCAACAAGGCACATCTATGGATCACAGAGTTGCATGCAGCAGTGTACACATCTTGACCCTCCGGAAGATCTGTGCTAACTCTTCGTTCCTGTTGGGACTGAGGAGGCTGATCATCAACTCTAGTCCCATTTCCAGTGTTCATCCTATCTCGATCCCGACTGCGAGCTACTTCACGGGCTGATAGGAAACATTGAAATATTTCTGTAACATGCAACACAAAAACAAGGTCTTAACTTCTAGGCAAAACTAAATGATAATAAAATAGTCATCTTCAGTTTAAGCCAATCATTGGCATTGACAAGTGGAAAATAACAATTTTTTCCTAACAGTAAAAAAAGGATCCATTAACAAGTAAAAAATCTACAAAACAAATTAACAAACATAGACTAATTACTTAGTCTAGCATTTACAATGTTAAATTTAAAATGAAGGGAACAGTAAAATCTGACATGCTGCTAAACAATTCCTTCAGCAGTGCAGCAAGAAAGGGAATGATCAAAATTCTCACTCCATTGAATACCTTCAAAGAGCCAGACTAAACAGGAAAGCTTGTACACTGCCATTTAAAAACCTCACATTTTATTTTTTAACATAAAAACACATCCCGTATTACAATGATCGGAGCAGGCATTGGCAATGTGCTATTCCTTGGATGCATTGTGCTTATGATAAACAACCCCCTGAAACCTCCTAGAGAATGGAATTTGTTTATATGGTACCGTATAAAGATGGCCTGGGATTATAAAGTTAGGCTCAGGAAATAAGGAACAACTGCTACCAAGTAAAAGTAATAACTGGCTTTTTAAGCATGCCAGCTTCTGACTGTAACACTGTCCATCAGTGGCAGTGCAGGGTTAGCCATGTCCCTTAGAAGAGCATAAAAATTAGAGAAAATGCTTCCAACTAAATATTTCTAATTCTTACAATAAGCTGGTGAAACTTACTGCAGTGCATGCATCCTACTCAAATTAGCCAAAACAACACAAATTCCAATACACACCAAACTGCAGCCTAACCAAAACAAGTGCTGGTTGGTCAACATCTGTGTACCTGAATTCTTGGAGAAAAGAAATCATCTGTAAGAAAGATAAACATTCCAATTTTCAATCAAATCTAGGTCCACAGACCCATCAATGGGATTTGTGTAACAGTATCCATCTGGGGGATATACAGTCATACAGAAGAACTGGTGTTGGCAGCACTGTTTACAGACAGTGCGTAGCCTGTAAAATCTAGAGGTCATTTGATTTTTGGTCTGTTCATTTCCTCTGGAGAAGTGGCTTTCCCTTCAGTCATATCTCTATTTCAGTGGGAGACACAAAAAGACTATACTCTTCTCCCATATTGCCGGTAGTAGTTCCAGCATATTTGGCAGGTGCCAATTTCTTTTTGGACTTGCCTCCTCAGAGGTCACTTTGCTAAGGTATTCTCCAACAGTCTTTCTCCCAAATATTTAGAGGCTAGTAGTAGAGTTTTTGCCTGAATATCACCACAGCAGGATTGAAGACAACCATGTCTGAATAAGAGAGATGAAACCCACAGCTCTGGCAAAAAATCTGAAAGAGCTGAGCAATGCTTCGGAAACAAAAACAGCTATTGGAATTATCTTACAGAAAGAGAGACCACCTGACCATAACATTTCCTGATCTTCAGGAGTACATCAGCCCATGCTAATATTGTTTGGGTAGAGCATGTGGATACACATGAAGCTGTCAAAGCTGTTGAGGATGCTTCAGAATTCCTCAGGAGAGATGAATCCACTTCCCCACCTCCCTTTCAGAAGGTACTGTGGCTCCTTTACCACAGAAGAAAGAAATTTAGGTAGAGAGATAACAGGTTTTGAACTACTTCACCTGGTAATATTTTCAGGACCTCTCTCCTAACCATCTGGGATTAGTTGGCTATTCACATTCTTTCCTAATCACATCTCTAGAGCTGAGTGGATTGACACCAAAATCTCAGATTTATCTCCAGAGAGGAAATACTACTCTGTGGTCTCCCTTTCCTCCATAAGCTCAGTCCTTTTCATAATCCAAGCTCCATGTTTTGAAGGTTCTTTTAATGAGAAGTCTAGGAATTACGAGGCTTTTTTAATTTTTAAACCAAGAAGAATCCTAGTCTATTTACCTGTGCTATGGGGGCAAAATAAAAACAAGTAGGTTCTTCTAAGGGAAATGATGGCCCAATCTAGTTCTATATCTTTCTACAGTGCAAGCTGGAAGACCCTGTTGATGGGTCTATGGATCTGGGTTCGGTAGCAAATGGTGTCTCTTTATAGCTCCAGCCTGTTTCTAGGAAAACAAACCTAGGCTTTTGTTAGCTTTGGGTCACTGGGAAGAGTCTTCTGCCAAATGTTTGGCAGGCCTCTCAGTCCTTACAAATCAACAGAAAGTAGAAAACAGTCTCATCCAAGACCCCCCTCAAGCAAAGTTAAGTCCCTGAGCAGAAATTAAGCAATTTCCTATGCAGGTTCTCCTTAACCCTTGGTCAGGGTAGCCAGGGCAGGCTCCTCCCTGAGGAGAGGGGAATAAGTCCTTTCTCCATGTCACTGAGAAACTCCAAACCACTTCCTCTTCCTGTTTTAATATTTGCCTTGTCCCAATCATGAGGCAAAGCAGGTTCTCTAGGATGAAACAAGCAACCTACCTCTCCTTCCCTAAAGGAAATTAACCCCTTCCTAACCTGCTAATGTGGTGATGACTAAGCAAAGGCTGGGGAGATGGATGTCTTAATAGTGGGATAATGTTTGGGGGGGGCGGGGGTTAAAATATCCATTTTCACAAAGCTTTTAATATTTTCCACAGTGCATAATACACATTTGTTAAACCTTGCAAACTTACACAAAATAATTTTTAAAAACAAAACACGACTGATTTCTTTTTAAGTCAAATTCACTTTACTGCATTTTTCCACGACTGAAATGACTTCACTAACATAGAGCACATTGGGAATGTCACACTGATATAGAAACTAGCCACCTGAATATGGCTAGATGTGGCTTCATCAAAGGAGGAAAAACCACAACCTTTTAATTAACAGGCTGATTATTCCTTTCAGCCTGGTCACAAGACCCAATTCAGCAAAAACTACCAAAGCTGAAGGAATTTTGGCAATTTTCTTTGCAAGCCATATTTAAATATCAACAATTACAAATTATCTAGACAGTCCATGACGTTTACAGATGGTGGTGCAAATATGAAGTGTACTGAAAAACATACATTGGTAGTGTTACCAAGATCTGATTAAAGCAGGCATTCAACAGCATTAGTAAATTCCAAACCAATCCAATGTTAGCAACAATATATTTGATTCCAAACTCTAGAATAGGAGATATTTAAAATCTATTACTACATACATATAGAAAATATATTGCAAACACACGTTTATTAAAAAGTGATGAATATTTCTTATCTTTTGACGCAATGAATATACTAAAATTTAACACAAATAAACTCAATGACATTTTGGATGTCTGAAGTAAAAACTCCTAGATTAATTTTTAATTTTTCCTGTGTCAAAAAAATGTACTGTTCTTTCTAGAAACCATGAATTGCATTCATACATTTAATGTCTACTTACTTCCGGCTGTCATGACTTCATGCTCTCTTTCCTCCTCTTCATCTTCTTGTTCTGGATGCCCCTCTTCTCTGTCTCTCTCTGCCTGCTCCTCCATTTCAGCTTCTTCATCAATGGTCCGAGTAAAAGAATGCTCTTGAGGATCAATATCTGCAGACTCCTGGTTTTCTGACATCTAGACAAAGTTGTTTAAGTTACATGGTGAAATCACTTCTCACTAAATGAAAAATTGTAATGTTGAAAAAATATTAAATAAAAAAAAGTTTGTACTCATTGTACTAATTGCTATCTACTTTTATGTACTTGGACGGGGTGGGCAAACTTTTTGGCCTGAGGGCCATCTGAAACTGTATAGAGGGCCGGGTAGGGAAGGCTGTGCCTCCCCAAATGGACGGGAGCTCAAGGGCCGGGCAGGATGGTCCCACGGGCCGGATATGGCCCACGGGCCGTAGTTTGCCCACCTCTGTACTTGGGCCTCAACCTTTAATTGCCTGCACTGAACTTGTCCAAGTTAGACTGTGTCCTATCTAAGCTAAAGGCTTTGTAAGGCACCTTATTCAAATAATGGGTACTAAATAAATAATGAATAATAACTTACTGAAATTGAGGGCTACTAAAATCTCTATATATAGTCCACATTTTAATTTGTAAACATGCTTTAAAAACTCATTTTTAAAAAAAGTCATTTTAATGAAGTGCAAAATTTCTTGCTGAGGAAATGAAGAAACGTTTGGAAAGTGATCATTAAACCATAGCGTATATACAGTATTTGGTTAATAAATATATCCTCATAATATGCAGCAATATCCTATAATCAAGCAGATATTTTTCATTCTTACCCATCTGTCTCTTGAGGATGATCTAGTTTGAATAAGTTCCATGTTTTTGCAAGCAAGCAAGCGACTCCGAACTTTATACACACAGCGGTATACTTCTGCGAGGGCTTTACCAGGCTGGTATCTACAAAGAGCCATAATAGAAAAATCATACATTTCATTAAAAAAAAAAAAAGTACATAAAGATTTAAACATAGTTTCAAGTTACTTGCCTGCTCTCACCACAAGCTTGACTAAGTAAATTTGTGTGTTTCAAAAGAGCTGAAAGAACAAATCTAGACACAGTATCCAAGAGTGACTCGTTACTTAAGGTTGCACTGTCCCAATCTGAAAATAAAAACGAACCATTAAAATTTACTGGAATTTCCAAAAACTAATTCTGACAACATTTTAAAACAACATCAGTTACGAAGTTACATAAAATCTTTCTCCCGCTAAATTTTTTGCCAATTTATAAATGAATTTAGTGTTCATGAAATAAACTAAGAGTACTGATTAACACAACACATAATGCAACAAACAAGGGGTGAACTAAAACAAAATCCTTAGAAACACCAATGAAATTTGAAATAAATCATGTTAATAATTATAGCATCATTTGCTTAAATGAGATGTTAAGAACTAACAAACTAATATTGATAGACTTGAAATATGCTTCAAAGGAACTTTCCAGCCACATCTTTCATTATTCTTTACTTAAAATTTTCTATTAGAAAATTATGAAGATGCAGTTTTACTTCTGGATAACTTATCTAAAGACTGTTTGAAGTGCTGTTGTAGCCGTGTTGGTCCCAGGATATTAGAAAGATATCTTTTATTGGACCAATTTCTTTTGGTGAAAGAGACAAGTTTTCAAGCTACATAGAGTTCTTCTTCAAGGGGATGTGGAGAGTTGTTAACAGTCTTCTTCAGAGCTCTCTGTAAACTTGACAGATTGTCTCATTCACCAGCAGAAGTTAGTCCAATCAGAGATATTACTTCACCCTACTTGTCTCTCTCAGAATGTGTTAACTACTTATGCTAAATGATCTGTATTTAGTGTGATACTCTGAGTGCCTTTCCCTGATCTAAACAAGAGTTCTGTGTATGTCGAAAGCTGGTCTCTTTCACAAACAAAAGTTGGTCCAAAAAAAGATATTACCTCACTCACCCTGTTTAGTTTAAGATTGAAATTATGTGAGTTGCTTATAATTTGACCTGAAAATTACAAATACAGAAGATGATCAGAGTACTCCAAGTCTAAACTAGGAAGAGTCTTTGCTTAAGGACACCAGTCTTATCTTCAGATCTACCAGTGCAAAAATTGTGGCTGCTACAGAGATACTAAATTGCATTGAGCAAAGCTTGAATAAAAGGAGATTCTGACTAGCAAACAAGGTTTCTGAGACATTCATTTTAGATCACTCAACTGCACTGAAATTAACCCTCTCTCACATCTATATGACCAGGAAAAGGCAATGAAAACAACAAGGTTTTCCATCCTATTTATACATTTTTTTAAAAGTTTATAATATTGAAACACAACAGGGTCCTGAATAATACAAAAGTTACTAAATACTCATAGTAGAGTGACAGCTTGCTCGAGTCCCAAATAACTAAATTGAACAACAGATTTAGTAATTCATGAGCTGTCTTATGAGCCGTCCTGCTGCATTTTTGAAATCACCCAGCTTGGTTACAGTCGTGACAATCTAAAACAGACCAGTATTTTTTATTTATTTATTTATTTATTTTTAAGTAGCCTTCCTCCCTTGGCATCTACATTTTTCAAACTCTGTAGGTGTTTTTCAAAAACTTATTGGAAAAATAATGGCTCTTTTAAAACAGACCTTGTTTTTATGAAGCTATAGCAATTTCAAACCCAGTAAAAAACTCTCAGTACGTAGATAAAAAATTCTACTATTAAAATAATTAATTACTTTACTAAATGCAGCTACTTTACAGTCTTACATGTTTCTAAAAGCTCTAGGGCTAGATTGTGCATTTATAAACTGCCCTGCAAAAGGGTAGTGGGATGCACCTGTCATCCCAGGTGCAGCACAGAGAAGAAATCATGACCCAGCCAATCACAATTCCTTCCCTGTTGCTTCCCATTTGCCCTTGGAAAAGAAAAGATGGAGAAACAAGGGGAAATGGAGAGTAATCTGTTGCTAGCCCTGACGTACGTACGTATGTACGTACACACACGTGTACGTGTATGTGTGTGTAAGGGGCAAGGCTGCACCCATGCCCTCCATTCCTGCTCAAGAGAGTTAGTGGGCTCACGTATGTCTATGCACCCAAACCCAAGGTCCAGAAAGGCCATGCAGGTGCATGTACACCAAGCCATGATTTTGCCCCCTTTAGTGTTTCAGGTTCTAATTCAGGAAGTCACTTAAGCATGTGCTTAAATTCAACCCTATTCAAGATAGCATTTAAATATATACTTAAAATTTAAGCATGTGCTTCAGCCCCATCAACCTCACGTCCTTAATTACTGTCCTTATTAGGGAAGCTTTCCTGAATTAGGGCCTTACTGAGGATTGCACAAATCTTGTTAATGTGTTTTGAGTGAAATTCCCACCCTTGAAAAACTTCAGTATTGTTGCAGGCCATTTTGAGGTCCAAAAGTCAAACTTCTTGCAACATTTTTATTAAATGTCCATTTTCACATCAAACCGTGACAATTCATAATTTTAAAAATTTCATTTCTGACTTAAAAAAAGAGGACCATGAAGAAAATAGCCTGCTTTTGCTACAACCCTACCATCAAGCAAACCCCACAAAATCTAATGTGTTTTTCACAGAAGTGAATCACTGCCACAGAATCAAAAAATGTATAAACCACATTTTAAACTTTTCCAATTCCCTTGCAAACATTTATACAGCCATACTTTCAATATTAAAAGTAAGACTAATCCATAAAAGGAAATGTTCACATAGATTCATAGATATTAAGGTCAGAACGGACCATTATGATCATCTAGTCCGACCTCCTGCACAACGCAGGCCAGAGAATCTCACCCACCCACTCCTGCGAAAAACCTCTCACATGTATATTTGGAAACTAGTTTAAATAGAACAGCAACCTATTTCATGATTAGGGCCCTACCAAATTCACAGCCATGAAAAATCGCATCACGGACTGTGAAATATGATCTCCCCCATGAAATCTGGAGCCCAGCCAGGCAGCTCCTACCATGCGCAAGGCTCCAGCTGCGAGTCCCAGCTGGGGATTGAGACTTCCTCTTCCCCTGCAGGGGCCGCTCCAGGACAGACCCACCTCCAGGATTTCCCCCTAGGCTTCCGGAAGCTCTGCAGCTTGAGCTGTCCCTTCCCCTCCATCCAGGGAGGCTGTGGCTCTAGCTGTCAGCCCTCCACTGGGACACGAGATTGCTGGGAAAACTGAACCTATGGTAACTCACCCTGCCATATCCTGCAACCTCAACTTCTAGGCAACTCAACTTCTAGCAACTTCTAGGCTGCTGCCCGTGGTGGTGCTGGCTTTAGAGCTGGGTGCCCAGCCAGCAGCCTTCCTTGCTGGCTGCCCAGCTCTGAAGGCAGTGCCCCAGCCAGCAGCAGAACAGAAGTAAGGGTAGCAATCCCATGACCCTGCTACAATAGTCTTGCAACACCCCCACCCTCACCCCCCGACCACCTTTTGGATTGGGACACCCCCCAGTCACAACACTGTGAAATTTCAGATGTAAACATCTGAAAATGTGAAACTGACTAATTTTAAAACTCCCTGGCTGTGAAATTGACCAAAATGGACCCTATTCATGTTATATATCCTTATGGAGCCAAAGCAGTCTTTTTGGATCTCAAACCTTATGATTAGGGCCCAGCATTTTCCATAATGATGGTATTCACATCTTGCTGCAGACTCATGATTCAAAAATCCTTTATTTTTAAAAATAATTATGATTCTAGCCATTATAGTTGCAATGCAATAGCCTTGAAAATGTGAACTGAGCCTGGCTTGACTGAATCCGCAGACAACCTGAAAGAATAGCTCTAAGAGGTGCAAAGTGACCCATTCATCTCAGAACACCATGGATTTCCCAGCTCAGGAATTTGTTAGTTTTCCAAGGCACAATGGAATTCAGCATTCCTTCAACCAAATTCTCCATTTTGCTGCAAGCAGATGCCCAATATTTTGATCTGTCCCCTGCCCAGCAAGCCTCTGCCTGCAATTGCCTCTTCTTATCCAGCTTTCCTCACAAGAGAGTGTTACAGGATAACAGCACATACTCAATGTGTTGTTCCACGGAGATAGTTGGCAGGAGCCGGAAATGGAGTGCAGTTTGCAAACACTAAGTAAGGGCTGCCAGAAATGTAGGCTGGTAAGCTAGGCAATACAAAGAGTCAAAAAAAGTGGTACATTTTTTGTGGGAAACATTTCTTGAGTATTTGTTCCTGTTTTTTCTTTAAAAAAAATGAAATCAAAATTGTATTGACCCATTCTACTAGAAAAAATAGATTTATTTTATAACAATGGTTACTTCTAAATATGAGCCATAGCTGTGTCTGTGTAAGTGTGTAGTGACTGGACTGAATGGCATGACATGGCAACATAATTTATCTTGCCATGGAATTTACATATTGTTGTCACAGAGTACACAAGGCCCGGCTGAGCATGCCTGAAGCAAGCAAGTAGCTTGGCAATAGGGCTAATAGTCTGAGCACTGTAATGTCATTATTCTGCACATAAAGTTGTCTTCCAGGTTTACAAGATATGTAGAAGTCTCCTACTTCTGTTTTCATCTTCTTACCTTTACTAACAGCATAGTCTTGCATACTGAGCCAGAGACTACGGGCTGGCTCTTTTGTACAACCCAAGGCCAAATCAACAAAGACACCAATCTCAGGTCGCAGCTTATAATCAAATGGCTTCTGTTCCTCATTTCCAGAGAGGGCCACTTCCAACAGGGAACTCATGCATTTGTCTAAAGTAAGGGAAATATTTAGGTTTTATATTCTGCTGATTTTGATAAGCACATACATTCACTGATTTTGCAAGCTATTAAAGGGGTAGAAAAAGGACATCCCAATGAACACACCATCAACCCACAAGGAAAACCCTATCATCCCCGCTCTTTCTATTCCTCAGGTCATGGAATATCCCTGTCCCCAGCTGTAAAGTTACCACTTTGTGCAGAGGCCACCACCCATACTCAGTGCCATGGCTCAGTATCAGGACTCCTGCTCCTCCATATATTTCACAGGGAGATCCAGAAAGAAGGGTGACAGCCATCCCAGCAACTGCACTGTAGTTCTGCACGTTTCTCCTACTGCTGTATATTCATATAGGTACTCTGTGTTTTTACTTTACAGCAAAAGCTTTTTTATCCGGCATGGTGGGGAAATGATGGGTGTCGGTAGGTCAAAAATTCCAGTTAACTAAGAGGGAGGGAATTTGGGTGTGGGAGGGGGCTCAGGGCTAGGGGTTGGGATGTGGAAGGGGGTGCCAGATCCAGGCAGCACTCACCTAGGGCAGCTCCCCGCAAGCAGTGACATGTCCCTGCTGCTCTTAGGTGGAGGCGTGTCTAGGTGGTTCTGTGAGCTGCCTCCGCCCAGAGGTGCCACCCCCACAGCTTCCACTGACCGCGGGTCCCGGACAATGGGAGCTGCGCAGCCAGCACTCGGGGCGGGGGCAGCATGCAGAGCTGCTTAGCCGTGCCTCCGCCTAGGAGCAGTAGGGACACGTCACCGCTTCCAAGGAGGCACGCAGAGCCAGGTAGGGAGCCAGCTGGCCTGTGCCAAGTGGATTATAAACTGGACTTTCCATTAAGATCAGAAATTCTGCTTTATAGAGCTTTCTGGTTGGTAAATGATCCTTTTTGACAGTAAAAAAGAATGTTTAATGCAAATGGAAATGAGAAATAGTACATCCAAGTTGAAATCATACAACCTGGTGAAAAAAGAAAGCTTGTTATTTTTTCCCTTAGAAAACTTGAGATAGTTGATTTTTCTGTTTATAAACATCAAAGTTCCTACACTGATTAAGCATAGGAATAAATTGCCTAGGGAGGCTGTGGAATCTCCTTCATTGGAGATTTTTAACAGCAGGTTAGACAACACCTGTCAGGATGGTCTAGATAATACTCAGTCCTGCCATGAGTGCAGGGGACTGGACTAGATGACCTCTCAAGGTTCCTTCCAGTCCTATGATTCTATGATGTGTTGAAGTTTATATTTACTTATAAACATCCAATTTCCTACTTTTTCATATTAAGATATAAATAAATCAGAAAGTTCAAATGGCAAACCATACAGCACAGATCTTTCTAAATCTGATTAGACATTTCAGAACTGAACCCAAAGATTTACCATATGTGTTTTGGTGAAATGTCATTTATGCTCATTTAGCCAGAATCTCCTTAAAAGAGAAAGGGGAGGGAGGTATAGCAAAACCTAACAAATAAATTATTTCTTATAAGAAAGAAATATAAAGATTCCACAATAAATCAAATCTTACAAATGGTATACACAATTTAATATACTACAAAAAAGGAATAAATTGACAGAGCTTAACTGGTGGAAAAGTTAGGCCAATATTTTAGAATACAAAAATGGTAGCTATTCGCAAATTTTATTCTTTTCTTCCTCCTTTCCATCCACTCCTAGGAATCCACAGGATGAGACTTGCTTCTCATAGCCAAGACCATCCTACTGTCAATCTCAATTTGGAGGCCAAAAGCATAAATTGGCTTGGAAAGAACCAGGCTTTTATATACCTGTCTACTATGAGGGCATTTTCCAAAAGCTTCTCACCATTGTTAAGATCGTTCCATCAATTGCTATGATATTGAGTGCCCTAACATAGATGCTCTGCCAAGTACAGTGTTTCCTAACCCTGCTTAGACCAAGTGTAACTGATACTCTACTTAAAATGGCATCACCTACACAAGGATTCCTAATGTTGTTAAAATCACTGTGAGACAAGTGACAACTAAAATATGTGCATACTTAAGTTCATGAAGGCTGGAAATTAAATATCTAGATCTCCTACAGCCTACTCCTCAAGCATCTCCAAAAGTTTGTGAGGATGGCAATACCCAGGCTTGAAAGTGTGGCAATGTTAAACTGCAATGAAAAATTATAAAAGCCTACATATAGTAAGTTTACATTTAACAATGTAGCAAACTACCTAAATGAGGAATGTCCATTTCCACTCCATCACTGAACAGTGGTGTTTTCAACCAATAGGCTGTATCCTGTTCCTCAGGGGACACATGGGATCCCTGAAGCATTCCACCAAGACAGCGTCCAATAAGCAGAGCTACAGTTCTCTCTAGATCAACAAGCCATACCCAAGATTGGGCAGGCTGTGGTAAGGGCACTCCAGCAGGATCAATTAGTTCAGGTCCACCTAAACCATTATAAATAATTAGTCAAAATAGATTTAGTTTTCTATTCTGAAAAACAGACTGGAACAAAACTCAATCTGACAGAATTTACTGCTTTAGAAAATCCTACCGAAGGACATACGTACATTGCTGTAGATCCTCAGGTAACTTTTTGGGAGGTAAATATTTTAGATCTTATCATTCTCCTTGGATATGACCAATTACTTACTTTTTCCCCACCTTCCTTGTATAAGAAAGATGGTTGAAAATACTGCAGTTTTACTATCAACTTTCCAATTTAGAATTTTGGGGTTCAATTCTGGTGAGAGCAGGTACAAAAGCCTTTTTTAGTTTCACTAGTAATCTATTACTTTCATAATGGTCTTCCAATTTTGTAACTAAATTTCAAAGTAGTGAGAAAACTCCTTTTGCCTCTTAGCCATTTTATTCACCTTAACACAGTCCAGAAGATATTCCTTTGTGAATCACTTTTGGAGTGTTTATTGTGAAGACATTTTGTGCATTTTGGGACAATTTTTTAAAAATATATTGTACCTGTATGTCATCATCATCTTTACCCCATACATGGCTGAATTTCCCTCCATAAAAGTTGTCTGTTGAACTGATAAAAAATTATTCCACTGCTTCTTAAACTTTGTCCCATATTCCACTCACTCACAATTTATTTAAAAAATTGCTTTAGCAAAACCTTTGTCACATGTTGCAAACAGCATTTCTCCAAAAAGCGGTAAACACTGTCATATATAATCTGATTAGGAAATAATTCAAAGCTTGCAAATAACTATAACAATTCCCCTTCCCAAAACCCCTACCATTTCTCCCTCCATTTTGTATTTTGGAAGGAGCATAAATATTTGACAGCATTTATTCAGATAAAAGTTAGTAGCTAATCTTGTCTATTAAAGTTAATTTTATCACACTCCATACCAGAAAGCATTAATAATACTTGAAAGTCTGGATAGTATACTATATAAAGGCACATGAGGAACAACATTTTACAACAAAAGCAAAACATGTTCATGCATTACAAACTGGGTATTTTGGCCCTAATCCTACATTCCTTGTGCACCTGAAACTCCCACTGAAGTCAAAAGGAATTATAGACATGCAGGATCAAGCAATTTGTTTGTAGTGCAAAATACTTAGTTTACAGCAAGGTATCTTAATAAATTTTCAAGGTTAGAGGGGAGGCGTACTGAGACATTTTGAGATTAAAGGGACACAAAATACACAGTTTCCAATTTATAGAACATATTTACATATTCTAATTTTAACTTGCTATTTAACATTTTTCATCTGAAAAAGAAGAACTTACCATGAAGCGGCCACTGTAATTCCTGATCTTCTAATAGCGCAGCAGCAGGCAACAGTCTATTAAGGCGATCAAGAGGTGGCAATAGATCTAGCAGATAACTCAGTAAAGGCCGGGCCACTGACACAGGCAGTAACAACAATGAGTTAACAATCTGGCATAGCATACTGCCAGCTGCAGATACATAAATTACATCTACAAGGAAGAAAAGGGAGGGAATGTGTGTTTATGTTAAACAAATTACATTGTTTTTTAAATTCAGCACCCAAAAATGTCTTAAAACATTTTATATTTAAATGGTTTTGGCAAGAAAAACATCCCAATTGTCCTTAAAAGTTTAATTATTCTATGTGACTTCATACTGTGGCATGTCCTATGAAGATCACCTTAAAAATATCTTTCTAAAGCACATTTTTTTAACAAGTTTACATGAGACTATGATGCATACATAACCCTAATTTGTAATGTTTTCAAAATGTACCTGTGTTGGGTTTTTTGTTTAATATACATCACCTTAAAAAAAATCACACTTGACTAAAATATTTTTATGAATATACTACACTACCACTACAACAAGCATAACTAAAAGCAGTTAAGATTTAAAAATTCCCCTTAACTTTATCTTCATGTTTACTTTATGCACAATGTGCTATCAAATGTACCATCTGTTTTTTTCTGCTGCATCTGTGCAATTAGTCAATTTCCTGTTTGGTCAGGTTTTGCCCCACACAGCAACAAGGGACAGAAAAACATTTGAAATTTATTGGAATCTAAGTAAACAAAAATTGTCAAGTGAGCTGAGGGCATGGCTACACTTGCAGATGTAGAGCGCTGGAAGTTAACCCAGCCTTCGGAGGCTGCAGCAGGGGAAAATGTAGCCGTGTGTTTACACTGTCAGATTCAAGCGCACTGGCGTGGCCACATTAGCAGCTCTTGCAACACCACAAAGAGCAGTGCATTGTGGTAGCTATCCCAGTGTGTAAGCTGCTGCAACATGCTTTCCAACGGGGCGGGGAAGGGGGGAGAGAGTGTGACAGGGAGTGTGTTGTGTGTATGTGGGGGGAGAGAGTGTGGGTTTTTGGGGGGCTGAGAGCATGTCAGCATGCTGTCTTGTAAGTTCAGACAGTAGCAGATTCCTTCCCCCCAAGACACACCAGCAGCAACATTCCACAGTAATGGCTTGCTTTGTCCCGGAGCAGATAAGCATGCCTGATGTCAGAAAGGGAGCTTTGAAAGGGGATATCCACATTCCTGCAGCCGATTCCAAAACAATGAGAAGAGTGGCCACTTGACTTCAGGGGATTATGGGACGTTTCTGGAGGCCAATCTCATTCACACTGATGCCTGGACATTTCAGCTGGGGCACAGCAAACTTCATGCTTCTCATGGAGGTGGATTACCAGGAGCACTCCAGCTGCAGAGTCCAGGCATTCTACGTGCCTTGCCAGTGTGGACGCGTCACGAGTTAGAGTGCCCGGGGCTGCTTTAATGTGCTCTAACTTGCAAGTGTAGCCAAGCCCTCAGAAGCAGTTGTGGTACCTGAAGTTACTTTAAACTCTTTTTTAATTAGTATATTTCAAGTTTGTGGTACCTCTTTAAACTTGACCTTTTTAGCAATATATACCTCTTAGTTTTTCCCCAACACTGCCATTCCAAGAACTTTCCTTAAGAAGAGTTGCAGAACGTGAATAGGTATCTGTAGCATGCGGCAGTAAAAGCTGGAGGTGTTTGTGTAGCAGTGCCACACTGCTAGAATTCTGGAAAAAAGAGAAACTACTTATAACAAAATAATACAAACGTATTTTAGAAGGTTTCATCATGTATTAGACTAACTTCCAAATACACATTATTCAAATCTTATCCTACGTAGATGCTCACACAATGAAGAGGAGTAATGTTATATTTCCAGAAGATATGACCAAAAAGCCCACGTACCTCACTAACACTGTTGATATGACAATAAGCCAGCAATTGTTTCTGCAGTGAACACAACAGCTCATGAAGATGAGCAGGTTGGCTGTTTTCAGATGATGATGTCCCAAGTAAAAACTTATCACTATTCTTTTCCAACTCTCCAAAGGCTTGATCCTAATTAGACAAAAGGAATAATCACATATTGTCCATTTTAAAATATTATAATACTCTTAGTATCTTAAAATGAAACTCTTTCACCTCCAAATATTTACAGTTGGGATTTACAAAAGAACCCAAGAAAGTCAATGGGAACTGGGCTCCTTACTCTCTTGGGTTCATTTGAAAATCCCAGCCTACATAAATTTGGACAATCTGAAATCACAATCATTGAGATTTTTATAGCAGTCACTGTGACTGCTGTTATACAGTCAAGTATTTCTATTCTAAGGAGATTTTCAAAAGCACAAAGGACAGACAGGCATTAAGAGCTAGACACCACACATCTTTGTGCCTTAGAAAATCTCCCCATGAACCACAAAATCCAGAGATATGCAATTGGACCTTTAAAATTTGTTCTGGGCTGACTGCTGACACATAAAGGTTTAGAAGAACATGTTAACATGATTAGTATTTTTCACTGTCTAATCTGGAGTGGAAGGGAAGAAAAATACCAGTTCAATTTTCACATAAGAATTCAGAAAGAAAAAGAAGTTAGCAGAGTTTCAGATACAAAGTTTGGTAGGGATTCAACTTGAATGTAAACTGCTCTGGGCTTGTCTTAGATGGACAGATAGTGCATAGTAAGCTGGGGTGTAAATCTATAGCGCTAGCATTCCATGCACTAACTGTCCATGCGGTAGCACGGTCCATATGGACAGTTAGTGCACAGCACACTCATTCACTGTAGATTTACACCCCATTTTGGCATGCACTATCTAGACAAGCCCTTTAGGGAAGACCCTTAAAAACACCTGTCCACCTCACAGCCTCAGACACAGGAAGGCTTTGTCTGAGCCAGCAGTGGAAAGAACTCCAAGAACCTTTCAAGGATTGTCCATCTCTTCTACCCCACCTACTTCTGGGTTTGGGGAGAGGAACTTCTCAGCTGATAGGCTGCATAAAAGAGTGCAGCAGAAGCCCACTGGCTCACACAAATCTGGAGGGAGGATTTATGAACCCTTTTCATCTGTCTGGGGCACCATCCTGCATCTGGGAGCAACTATATATAAACAGAAGTCAAATGCAACAATAAGTATTACAACAATAATATCGGACCCTTAGTATTAGGGATAGTAAATTAGTTTTAGTCCTGTTTTAGGGGGGAAATGAGGCTAGTGCAGGTTCCTGTTGCAGGTCTCTTGAACAAACATTAAAGGAGGAACATAATTATTTTACCCAAACGAAAGAGAATTTTTTAAAAATAACTTGATTACTACTATAAAAAATTAAAGACAAGCCCTAAACATACCGTGTAAAATCCTAAATTTCTTAGCAGAGTCTTCATTAAAATTTCAGCTAGATGAGTATCAGGATGGCTGCTCTGGACACCATATGTTTGATCAGAGAGGTTTCCATAGCCAACACATAGTGAGGAAACTTCTGTTGCATCAGATGGTGAACTATAACCAAGTAGCGAGGCTACATGGGTATGATCTTGCAAACTCGTCAGAATAATATCCAATTGCATTCTCTAAAGGAAATAATAAGATAGGAACAATTGTTCTTGTTAGACAACTTGTTAGACAAAGTAATGAACTTTAAAAGTTAGAAATTTTTTCCTTTAAAACACTTGGGTAATGTAATCACCTGCTAACAAAGTTTGATGACTAGCTTTCACTGCAGATTTTCAAAGATAAGCACTCGATCAATATACTGGACTAGATGACAGTCTAAAGCAGGGATGGGCAAACTTTTTGGCCCGAGGGCCACATCTGGGTATGGAAATTGTATGGTGGGCCATGAATGCTCATGAAATTGGGGTTGGGGTACAGGAGGGGGTGTGGGCTCTGGATGGGGGTGCGGGCTCTGGGGTAGGGCCAGAAATGAGGAGTTCAGGGTGCAGGAAGGGGCTTTGGGCTGGGGCAGAGGGTTGGGTTGTGAGAGAGAGATCAGGGCTGGGCACAGGAGGGGGGTCAGGGGTGCAGCCTCTGGGCAGCGTTTACCTCAAGCAGCTTCTCGGCACACACGCGTGGAGCAGCCTTCGACCCCGCTACCTGGCTGGAGCATGGGAGCAGGGCAAGCCCCAGACCCTGCTCCCCAGCGGGAGCTCGAGGGCCGAATTAAACTGGCTGGAGGGCCGGATGTGGCCCACAGGCCATAGTTTGCCCACCCCTGCTCTAAAGATATCTAGGATGCTTTAGAGAGAATTAACTCAATATTCCCATCATTCAGGGGGACAGAACAGATGCCAGACTAGATCCTCCTCTCCAACTCAGTCTTAAGAAACTGTGGCTAACAAATTCACAATGCTCTTCATAATGACTTAGCAAAACAACAGTATAAATGAAGCTCAAGCAGAAAAAATTCAACAAATTTGTATTATTTATGGCAATTGTGAGGTCTAGAGGTTTAAGCGAACAATTACAAACCACAGAAGAGAGCACATAACTTCATGGAAGAAGATGAAAAAAGCAACTTAGAGTCACCATATCCTACAGTCAACCTTTTCCAGCTTTGTATTGTGGTACTCTCAGTACACAAGGTTTTGTAAAAGACAGAATGGGTAAAGGAAAGAAGAATTTTGTTTTTAAACACTTTTCACTACAACATTTAGTGTACTGCTCATGTCATACAATTTAGAATGTAAGAATCTTCTTTTAATCTGTAGACCACACTACTTTTGCTAACTGTATAATCAGTGTCAGACAATTACTAGGCATAACCAACAGTTACATTGTTAAATATCCTTGGTGTCATCTCAGCATGTTGGAATCAGATTTTACAGAGTTTTGTACAATTCTCAATGCATTAATAAATAAGGTATCCATGCAGTATGCCCATATTTTAGTTTATTCTGTCTGTAACATCCACCTTGTCATAAATTATTCACTTGATTCAGTGCAGCCTTTTGAAAGCCAAAACTGCCCATTAAACTGCCTATATTTAACCCAGCCAAGCTTCACTCATCTGACTGTACGATATCCTAACTTATGCCATGCTTCCATATAACTTTGGACAAATCTCATACTTAAGTTTTAATTCCTTTGACCTAAAAGTGAGAGTTACATTAACAAAAGTACACTAATGTGGATGTACTTATGAAATCCTTTAAACCTATCCCAATGCCTTTGTTCTGAGATGCTCCACACTGCTTGTCTGTATGCACTGTAATCACTATCAGTTAACAGGGGATAAGTTAAATTATAAGGAGTAGCGAAAACTCCAGTCTACTAACTATTATACAGGAGGTCAGGCTAGATGGTCACAATGGCCCCTTCTGGCCATATAATCTATAAATCTATGAAGATACCAGGGTTCTCAGTTTGTGCTGGCCCTAGTGTACTGTACTTTGAGAAACAATCTTCCAGTTTTGTTAGAATTCGTACTCATAATTCTGACATCATTCTAGTACACTGTATACTCCATAGTACTCAAGTTTAAAGGCCGTGATTATCCTATGTGACAGCTGCCCAATGTTATTTTAAACTTAAGGCTCAAATGCTGAAGACCCACAGTTCCCATCCATTTCAAATCAGGGAAAGGTCTTTTTGTTCTGTGTCTGTAGCATGCCTAACACAATGGGGTCCTGGTCCATGACTAAGGCTCCTAGGCACTACAGTAATAAATAACTAAAACAAACAAACAAAGGTCTGTCTTTAACTTCCCACTCTATGATGGGGTGGGCAAGAGGAATGTCTCAACAGGATATTCCCCACTCCTCAAATGAAGCACTGCTAAATGTAACTCCTCTGCCCAGCAGTGAATCACTAGGCCTGCTTTTCTTCTTTCCCACAAGGAAGGAAAGGTATACAGAGAACCTGGTCTGAAGCACACTCTACTCCAAGATACCACTGTAGCTTATGCTCACTCATTTCACTAATAGAAGTATAGGATCTTTACCACTGGGGTTTGGGTTATAAACATTATGGGGAAGGATAGCCATCCACACACACTGGATAGCTGAGATTTAGGCTCCTGGACTACACACCCCGTGAGGAGTTAAAATTTGTATTCTGTTCCTGATTCTACGATTGACTTGTTGGATGACACTTGGCAAGTCATCCAACCCTTTTGTGCTAATCTCAGTTGCTCACATTTGTAAAAACAGGGACAGTAATACTTATCCACTTTTGGAAAGTGCTGTAAAATCTATGTATAAAAAGCATTACACAAGTATTCTGATTATTAGTACAGAACCACAAGATCTAATTCCAGCACTTTTCCTTACTTTTGAAAAAAGATTTAGGGCACCGGCAACATAAGATTTTTAAATTTACATTGTTCAGATTTGTTTAATTAGATTGGCTCTCAACAGCAATTGACCTTCAAACTGCTCCAGGTGTATCTTCTAATATAGGTATTCACATAATTACTTTCAAAGGGTGACATAGTTTTACAAGGCCTTACCTGTCCCTTTGATAAGCTCTCCCATCTATCAGGGCCTTGGGGTAGAAGAGAATGCAGCAATTCCATTCTTTCTCGCAAGGGAGGCAGTAGCATAGTTGCACCTACTGACAGAGTCTCAATTACAACCTAACATGAAAGGAGAGGGGGAGACAACACTTTATATTTTGAAATATTTTTCTATCAACATAATGGCTCAGAGACTCATTCACCTGCACATCTACTCATTTGATAGATCCCATCATGTGCCATTTCCCATCACGAAAGCTTATGCTCAAATAAATTGGTTAGTCTCTAAGGTGCCACAAGTACTCCTTTTCTTTTTGCAAATACAGACTAACACGGCTGTTACTCTGAGACCTCAAAGAGAAACTGCAGAACTAAAATTCATTTGCAAATTTAACACCATTAATTTGGGCTTGAATAGGGACTGGGAGTGGCTGGCACACTACAAAAGCAACTTTCCCTCTCCTGGAATTGACACCAACTCATCAATTATTGGAAGTGGACCACACCCACCCTGATTGAATTGGCCCTGTCAACACAGGTTCTCCACTTGTGAGGTACCTCCCTTCTCTTCATGTGTCAAGTATAATAAATGGTTGTATCTGTAAGTTTCACTCCATGCATCTGAAGAAGTGGGTTTTTTACCCACAAAAGCTTCTGCCCAAATAAACTGGTTAGTCTTTAAGGTGCCACCGGACTCCTTGTTGTTTTTGTAAATTTGGTTAGTGCACTAGCTTTTCTTATTTTCTAGGAATGTGTGTTCAAACCCTGATTGAGCCCAAACTGATCACAAATAATAGCAAATTACTTAATTTCTTCCTAGTTCTTTCAAAATACATCAGTAAACCACCCAAATATTAACACAATTTGGTATGATTGGTAGTCCCTGCTAAAGAGAGGCCTATGGCTGGAAGAGCAGTTTTATGTATTTAAGATGTAGGACAATATCCACACATCCTAACATACTGCATCTTTCACTTGTGTCTTTTTAAGCTTTTTAGAGCAGAGACTTTATTTTTACCAGTTTACACAGCACCACCCACACTTGGCTCAAATCACAGTGGTGCCCTAATGGATAGTAAGGCTGCTTTGAAAACTGCACCTAAAGCGGGCCTAAAATTCCACCCTATAATTACTTTAGTCTCAAAATTTAACAACTCACTCAAGAGTGATTTATTTCCACATAATTTTTTGTTCAAAAAGATTCTAACTTCAGCAGAGGAAAGAGTTTGCAAAATGAGCTAGTGCTGAAAATTCAGACTTCCTCACTTTTTCAGACTAGTACAACTACAGAACCAGTGTCTTGACAAATTCCAAAAATTACACAATAATAGGACCAATTTAAATTTAAAATAGGGCTGTCCATTAATCAGTTTTAATCGCACTGTTAAACAATAGAATACCAATTGCAAATTATTAAATATTTTGGATATTTTCCTACATTTTCATATATATACACACACACACACAAATATATAGTATTCTGTGCTGTAATTGAAATCAAAGTGTATATTATTTTTATCACAAATATTTGCACTGTAAAAATGATAAAATAGTATTTTTCAACTCACCTCATACAAGTACTGTAGTGCAATCTCTTTGTAGTGAAAGTGCAACTTACAAATGTATTTTTTTTTGTGTTACGTAATTGCACTCGACACAAAACAATGTAAAACTTCACAGAGCCTACAGGTCCACACTGTCCTACTTCTTGTTCAACCAATCGCTAAGACAAACAAGTTTGTTTACATTTCCGGGTGATAATGCTGCCCTCTTCTTATTTACAATGTCACCTGAAAGTGAGAACAGGCATTTGCATGGCACTTTTGTAGCCGGCATTGCAAGGTATTTACAAGCCAGATATGATAAACATTCGTATGCCCCTTCATGCTTCGGCCACCATTCCAGAGGACATGCTTCCATGCTGATGACGCTTGTTAAAAATATAATGTGTTAATTAAATTTGTGATTGAACTCCTTGGGGGAGAATTGTATGTCCCCTGCTCTGTTCTACCCGCATTCTGCCATTTATTTCATGTTATAGCAGTCTCGGATGATGACCCAGCACATGTTGTTTGTTTTAAGAACACTTTCACTGCAGATTTGACAAAACGCAAAGATGGTACCAACGTGAGATTTCTAAAGATAGCTGCAGCACACGACACAAGGTTTAAGAATCTGAAGTGCCTTCCAAAAAACGGAGAGGGACGAGGTGTGGGGCATGCTTTCAGAAGTCTTAAAAGAGGAACACTCTGATGCAGAAACTACAGAACCTGAACTACCAAAAAAGAAAATCAACCTTCTGTTGGTGGCACCTGTCTCAGATGATGAGAATGAACATGAATCAGTCTGCTCTGCTTTGGATGGTTATCGAGCAGAACCTGTTATCAGCATGGATGCCTGTCCCCTGGAATGGTGGTTGACGCACGAAGGGACATATGAATCTTTAGCTCATCTGACACACAAATATCTTGTGACTCCACCTACTACAGTGCCATGCGAATGCCTGTTCTCGCTTTCGGGTGACTATTGTAAACAAGAGGTGGGCAACATTTACTCCTGCAAATGTTAACAAACTTGTTTTTCTGAGCGATTGGCTGAAGAAGAAGTAGGACTGAGTGGACTTGTAGGCTCTAAAGTTTTACAATGTTTTGTTTTTGAGTGCAGTTTTTTTTTGGTACATAATTCTACATTTGTAAGTTCAACTTTCATGATAAAGAGATTGCACTACAGTACTTGTATGAGGTGAACTGAAAAATATTTGTTTTTTACAGTGCAAATATCTGTAATCAAAAACAACAATATAAAGTGAGCACTGTCTACTTTGTATACTGTGTTGCAATTGAAATCAATATATTTGAAAATGTAGAACATCATCCAAAAATATGTAATAAAATTTCAGCTGGTATTCTGTTTAGTAGTGCGATTGAAACTGCAATTAATCGTGATTAATTTTTTTGAGTTAATCGCGTGAGTTAACTGAGATTAATTGACAGCCCTAATAATATAGCTATATAAGTACGATAAAAAAGCCAACTGAAGTTATACTGAGGTTCAGATATCTATTCATCATCAATAACTATTTAACAAACTGGCTCAATTTACAACTCAAAACTGGATTTTAAATCAGTAAATCAAATATTGATAATAATAAGGTACCATTTTTACAAAATATCTTTTCTGATCTTAACTATACATCAAAGAGAACTGGATGTGAATTAAATAAAATTACTTACTTCCTGTATTTCATCTGGGACAGAGGAGTCCATCAACCTAAACAGCAAATTCCGAAGTGGGCCTGCCTGCCTTCCAAGAATGCTAGTAGCTACTCCTCCAGCTAACGCAAGAGCAAGATGATTAGAAAGTAACTTCAGGCACAACTTGAGGAAATTGTGATGTTCTCTGCAAAACAAAATGTTGTTGTTAATCTTGCCTGTAAATCAGCTTTGACAATACAAGTTTAGGTCCCATGGGGGAACCGGGTCTTATACATGAGAATATAATCTTTCCAGGCCTCTCAAAAATCTTATTGATGTTCTAATATAAAAGACCTGAGGGTGGAAGGCCGAGATAGCTGCTAGGTGGACCTTTATCGAGCTAATGGCCAAAACCTTGCCGTTTTAGGCACAAAAGATAGACCAAGATATGCAGGATTGAAGAATGCATCGGCGAAACTGCAGAACCAGACCAACTAGAGAAACACTTCCACTTAGAGAGGCAAGTAGACTTAGTAGATAGTATTCTACTATCCAACAGCACATCTTGAAACTCTTTTGAACACATTTGCTCCCTAGAATCTAACTATGGAGCATCCATGCTGCTAGATGGAATGTCTGCAGGTTTGAATGGCGCAAGCGACCAGAGTTTTGAGAAATCAGATCCGGGTCCAATGGAAGTGGTATCAGCTTTCACCAAAAGGGACAGGAGGTTGCTCGACCAATGCAACAGGAAAGCATCTGTCATGGAACCCAGACTGTGACCCTGTAGGGAACAAAATTGCTGGCATTTCCTCTTGTATCTCACTGCAAACAGGTCTACCTGGGGACTCCCCCAGAGCTGGAAAATGGATCTGGTTACATCAGAAGGGACCACTCGTGGTGACTCGTAAATGACCTGCTTAGATAATCTGCCAACGCATTCTGTACTCTGAGAAGGTAATAGACTTTGAGATAAATTGAGCTGGCAACGCAAAAATCCCATAAACAAATTGCATCTTGGCAGAACAGGGATGAGCAGGCCCCTTCTTGTTTGTAGAAACAGAACAATGCTGCTGTGTTGTCTGTGACAGTGAGCAGGCGTCTTCCCTTGATATGGGGTAGAAAACCTGACATGCCAGCCAGATAGCTGCCAACCCCCTGATATTTATGTTAAGAGTTAGGTCCTTTGTGAACCATATCCCCTGTGAGTGAAGGAACCCAGACAAACCCCTCAACCTACGGCAGATATATCCATTACTAGCATTAGCGATGGTTGAGGAGGGACAAATGGAACTCCTATGCAGACGTTAGTGGGGTTCGTCCATCAATCTACAGTGTCTAAAATGTGAGGGGGGGGCCCTTGACCATAGTGGTCAGATGGTGACAGCACAGCAAAAATACTGAGGCCAGCCAACCTTGTAGAGTCCTCAGATACAATCTGGCATACCAGGCTATATATGTACAAGAGGCTGTTTGTCCCAGACGCCTCATACAATTCCATACGGTTGTGATTGGGTAAGTCTTGAGATCTAAAATGATGGATTGAGTTGTCTGAATCCTTGTCTCTGGAAGGAAAAAAATGGTTACCTAACTCTCTAACTATTGTTCTCTGAGATGTGCTGAACAAGTCCATTCAACTGTAGGTTTGTGCATGCCTCATGCACAGCTGTCAAAGATTTTTCCCTTAGCAGTACCCATCAGGGCAGGGCAGGGCAAGGGCCCTCTGGTGCCTTGTGCCACTGCACGCATGCATAAAGAGGCACGCTGCCCCCAATCTTCCTCAGTTTTTTCACACCAGAAAGACTCTGATAAAGAGGGGAAGGCAGGCAGGTCATGGAATGAACATGTGCAACGCATTTTGAAGAACAGTTACAGAAAAAGAGTTTTGCTTCTTCGAGTCATTGCACATGTCCATCCTACTGTAGTGATTCACAAGCAGTTCAAACTGGCAGGGGGCTCAGAGTCTACTTAAACAAGGATTAAAGGACAACTTGTCCAAACCTGGCATCCTCTCTGGATTGATGAGATATGGCATAGTGAGAGGCAAACGTATGGAGCAATGCCCATGTAGCTGCCTTACATATATCCAGAACTGGAACCCTAACCTGCAACCTGGTTGAGTGAGCCATTACTCTACTCGGAGGTGTGATGTCAACCAGCTGGTAAGATAAACAAAAGCAGCTGGAGATCCAGGCGGAGATCCTCCAAGTTGAGACTGGTTGGCCCTTTACTCTATCTGAAATGATGAAGAAGAGTTTAGTCGAAGACCTGAATGACCTAATCCAGTCTTGATAAAAGGTCAAAGCTCTTCTAACATCAAGAGTATGAAGCATTTCTTTCCCTTTACAGGAATGACACTTTGGAAAGAACGTTGGTAGATAATCTCGTGATTTAAATTCAATTTGGAAACCACTTTAGACAGGAATTTAGGGTGAAGCCAAAGTAAAACCTTGTCCCTAAAGAAAATTGTATAGGGAGGCTCTGACACTAAAGCTCATAGCCAAGGTTATGGCAACAAGGAAAGCTACTTTCACTGACATGTGTAACAAGAACAAGTTGCAAGCAGCTCAGGGGGTGGGGAACATCAACTTTGCTAGTACTAAACTTAAGCTCAACTGTGAAATATGATAAACCTATAGGTATAATCTGAACAAATCCTTCAGAAACCTGATGGACATGGGGTTTGAAAAAAATTGATCCGTTATCCACAGGTAGATGGAAAGCGGATACCACTCCCAGATGAACTCTAATCAAACTAAGAGCCAATCCTTTAAGAACAAAAGATAGTCCAAGATGTGGCTAATCAGATCTTGAGCTAGAGGAATGCGCCTCTGAGGGACCAGGTATAAAATCTCTTCCATTTAGCAAAGTAAGCAGACCTAGTGAAGGCTTCCTGCTATTCAGTAGGACTTCCTGTATCCCTTTAGAGCAAACTTGTTCCAAAGTTGTCACCCACAAAGAATCAACACAATCAGCTAGAGAGCTTGAAGCCTGGGATGAAGAAATAAACCGTTGTGCTGGGCGATAAGATACACCTCTCTCAGGAACAACAGTTGAGGTCTGACTGATTTTCAACCCTATTAGCGATATCAATGTTGATGGGGCTATGCAGGGGCTATTAGAACAAGGTGAGCAGAATCTTGCTTACCTTTGGATAAGACTTTCAGCTGAGGCCCCCTCGGGGAGGAAAAAGATGACTTGTTTTTTCTTGCTGCAAACATGCCCACTTTGGGAGTTCCCCACTGCTGGAATATGGATCTGGAAATGCCCAGTCAGAGAGATGACTTGTGGTGGCCTGTGAACAACCTGGTCAGGTGGTCTGCCAGAGAGTTTTGAACTCCTGGAAGGTAAGGTGCTTTCGGGTTGATGGAACTGATAATGCAAAAGTTCCATAGGAGGATTGCTTCCTGGCATAACATTGTGGATCAGACCCCTCCTCGTTTGTTTACATAAAACATAGTTGCTGTGTTGTCCATGAGCACCAATAAGTTCCACGTCCTGATGTGTGGAAGGAATGCCACGTAAGCTAGGTGGATGGCACAGAGCTCCCTAACATTTATATGGAGTCAGATCCCGGGGAGACCAACGCCCCTGACTCTGAAGGCAACCTAAGTGAGCGTCAGTTGTGGAGGGGCAAAAGGAACTCTCTTGCAAACATAAGCAGAATCTATCCACCAGTCCAGGGAGGATAAGACCCCATGGGGATACTTGAACCACACTGTCTGCATAACAACAGGCTGGTGAATACACCGAGGCTATCCAACCCTGTAAATGCCTGAGGTGCAGTCTGGCATGCTGTATCTCGTAAGTTCATGCTGCCACGTGACCTAGAAGTTTGAGGCAGTTCCAAACTTTGATGATAGGATGCACCTTTAGACCTAGAGCAATAAGACACAGCTTGGAACCTCTGCTACGGTAGGAAAGCCCTGGCTTTTGTAGAGTCCAGGACTGCCCCAATTAATTCTATTCTTTGTACAGATGGCAGGACAGATTTCTATGCATTGATTAGTAGCCCCAGTACATCAAAAGTGGATTGAATACTGCCAACGCTGGAAAGCACCTGAGATCTGGACCAGGCTCTTACTTGCCAGTCAGGTAAGGAAACACATGGACTCCTAACAGTCAGGATGATGGTGCAGAGGCCATGGTCCTAGCAGCCGAGTCAGCTGCATACAAATCAGCCTGCAGTGAAGTTCTTCCCATCAACTTCCCTTTATCGACCAGAGAAAGGAACTTCTGCTTAGTCTCCTCAGGCAACTTGTTCTTAGATTTTAGAATAACATCACAGATCTTAAAATCATATCACCCTAATAAAGCCTGTTGGCTGGTGATTCTAAGCTATAACCCTGCCATAGAATACATTTTTCTCAGCAAGTCCAGCTTTTTTGCATCCCTTGACTTAGGGGTAGATGCCGGATTCGCCTAGCACTCCCTCTCGTTGGCAGCCGAGACAACCAGTCACCCTGGAGGGGCCTGGGAATAAAAATGCTCAAAACCCTCGGTGGCCACAATACCTGCACTCCACTAGCTTTGCTGTGGGAGGGAGGAGAGTTTGCCAGAGAGCCTTGTTAGGTTCTAAAATTGCTTCATTAATTGGCAGAGCCACTTGAGATGGAGCAGCAGAGGCATCGACGAGGCAGTGAGAAGATTCCCTAACTGCCTCCACCTGAATATCTATGGCCAAAAGCCCCCCATTTTTTAAGAGCTCCTGGTGAGCCTTGCAGTCATCAGGAAGAGGCAAAAACACCCCCAAAGAAACTGCTTCATCTGGAGAGGAGGATGAAACTAGCCCAGATTTAGGCTGTGCCTCCTTGGTTAGCTGTCCTGACAGATGTTCCTCAACACTTTCTTCCTGCTCAGTACCAGACTCAGTAGCAGGTTCAGGAGGGGATCGATGAGTTGATTTCCCACGTCTATCCAAGGAAACTGAATGTGACTGACATAGGGAGGATTCAGAAGGGGAAGGAAACCCTGACTCACAAGTTCAGAAAGGCCAGTGAAAGAGTGCTGGACCCTAGTGTCACAGGTCACATGTCCATGTCTGCACCAGTTTCAGGGTCTTACAAATACCCCAAGTGGTAAGGTCTAGGACAGGCGTAGGCAACCTATTGCACGTGTGCCAAAGGGGGCATGCGAGCTGATTTTCAGTGGCACTCACACTGCCCGGGTCCTGGCCACCAGTCTGGGGGGCTCTGCATTTTAATTTAATTTTAAATGAAGCTTCTTAAACATTTTAAAAACCTTATTTACTTTACATACAACAATAGTTTAGTTATATATTATAGACTTATAGAAAGAACTTCTAAAAACATTAAAATGTATTACTGGTACGCAAAACCTTAAATTAGAGTGAATAAATGAAGACTTGGCACACCACTTCTGAAAGGTTGCCGACCTGTGGTCTAGGAGAAGAGTGGCAAGACACACTTTGCACCTGGGAAACATAGGAGTCAACCTCCAAGTCAGAAGAGTTGCTTTCTCCTGACCACAGAGGGGCCAATCCAGTCGGCTCTGGGAACTGGTGCCAGGAGTCCAGGGAAAAGCAAAGACAAGACATTATTGCTTGCTTACATCTCTACAGTACCAAAGAATAAGAGCTCCATAATGGAGCTGACTTGATGCTGGGCACTATACTGAGGAAGCTGAAGTCAAGCCGTCTACCGCTACAGGAGGAGTGATCTCCTGCACTACTGTGGAGACCGGCACCAATAAGCTCAGCAAGCCTCTTGCAGCTTGAGGGTGAAGATGGTACTGGGACAGTCTCTGACTGGTAGACAAGATATATAGATAGTGCCAAAGATGAAGAAGATGCTGCTTTGGACTCTAGACTTGATAGTGCCTAGCTCAGCACCACAATCAACGGTGTCAACCCAGCTGATCGATGAGTTGAGGAGTGCTTTGATTTTAACTGCACTCTATTCAACACTCTGTTCCCTTTCTTGGAAGGCTGAGGGACCAGAGAGATCTGCCTCTCCCAGCAGTGTCCTTGGAAGCCTTCTACTTTTTCCTTGGCAGTGGTGATGGAGAGCAGTGCCGCATCAGACTTGGTGCATGTCTCACAGATGCTGAAGTTCTTGGTACCATCTCTGACCGAGAAGGCGCTGAAGGTGGTCTCAGAACAGCCTCCATCAAAAGAAACTTCAGCCTACCCTCTCCATCTTTCTTAAGCTTGAAGTTCTTGCAAATCTGGTACTGATCCCTAATATAAGACTCATGCTAGCACTTCAAACTAGAGTGCGGGTTTCTCACAGGCATGGGCTTAAAGCACTCCAGACAGGGCTTGAATCCCAGTGCCCAATGCATCCCTTGGTACCAATAATGGAACCCCAAACTTGGCGAACTGAGAATAGACAGAGGAGGATAAGACCCCATGGGGATACTTGAACCACACTGTCTGCATAACAACAGGCTGGTGAATACACCGAGGCTATCCAACCCTGTAAATGCCTGAGGTGCAGTCTGGCATGCTGTATCTCGTAAGTTCATGCTGCCACGTGACCTAGAAGTTTGAGGCAGTTCCAAACTTTGATGATAGGATGCACCTTTAGACCTAGAGCAATAAGACACAGCTTGGAACCTCTGCTACGGTAGGAAAGCCCTGGCTTTTGTAGAGTCCAGGACTGCCCCAATTAATTCTATTCTTTGTACAGATGGCAGGACAGATTTCTATGCATTGATTAGTAGCCCCAGTACATCAAAAGTGGATTGAATACTGCCAACGCTGGCAATTAACTCAACAAATACTAACTAACCCTAATGACTAAACAAATATGTAATTACATGTAAGAAAAAACAGCTGAGAGCACTTGTTAAAGCAAAGCCGACAGATTAAAACAATCATCACAGGCAGTAAGAAGGAACTGAGGGGGGCCAGGGGCAGCTCCTCCCTGAATACATGTATGCAGTGGCTTGCTACTGCACAAGGCACACAAGCTACCTCGATGTGTACCACTGAGGGGTAAAAATTTTGACAATGGTCCTTGGGATGTACACACACCAAGAGCGGAATGCACATGTGTAATCACTCAAAGAAGAGTAGTTTGATTTTTGGCATTGAAAAAAATATTGTATTGCAAAACAAAATATATCTGAAATGCAAAGGCTGTTTAATCCAGGAAACCAAAATCCCAAATCTTTACTATTAAAAACAAAAACACAAAACCAAATATGTATATACTGTATAGATACCTTGATGAAGGGAAAGGAAGAGGAGGAATCTCACTGTTAATTTTATCACAGTACCGCTCAAGAAAGGAGCGCAGATGGGAGAAGGTACTTTCTTCCAGGTCTACACAATAAGGTCTGTGCCATGCAACAACTTGTCTGGAATCAAACATAAGAAATGCATGAAGTACACTGAAATAAATGTACATGTAAAACATGTAAAACATGCAACTATCTGTATAACAAATTAACAGTTACAGTAAATTAATATGGTTGTCACGTCAAGGACATTATCATTGCATTCATTGGCAGCAGGGACACTTGCTGGGATTATCTGGGTTTCTCTCACTTAATTCTCTGCCATTGCAGGGACCTCAGTCCCTCCTATTCTCTGCCTGTGGCACATAACCGTTTAGTCTCCTGTGGGCTATAATACATAGGTCTAAGTTTGGTTGTTGGGTTCAGTGACTCTGAGTAGTGTTGGTGGCCTGTGATATACAGGAGGTCAGACTAAATGATATGGTGGTTCCTTCTGGCTTAAAACTCTAAGGTTTTGGCTCATAGCTTGACCTAACAAAACAGTTATCTGATTGGGGCAGAAAATCTTCCTGATGCTTGTAGCTAGTTTCTCTTTTTTCTGTAAATGTCTCTCTGAATCAAACACTGAGCAACTAAAAAAAATTTGTGCTTTTATGGGTACCTCAAATATAGGGACATGGGATTTTTTTTTAAGCTGATTCTTAGAGGAGCTGTAAAACATTCTCAAAACTAGTTTGGCATCATGAAAGTTACTAATTAACTACAGAAATTTTGACATAATACTGACAGTTTGAAGGGATGTAGTCATTTGATGTTATATGAAATTAACTAATTTTTGAAATTCCAATTTCCACTATAGCTCCCTTTAAAACAGAAGGTTTTGAAAAAAAAATTCTGTCATCCTTAAAAAAATTGTTAAGAGTTTCTCTAGTTCTATGTTGCTTTTTATCAGGGTCTTCTCTGTTAAACTGCTTCAGCTTCAAGCATGGACAAGGCCTAACAAACAATTTTTAAACTGATTTAGGTCAACCAGAGCAAACACCTACATGGACACACTTATTTTGATGTTAGAATGGCTTATTTCAGTTAAGTAATAACAATTCCCAATTAAGTTAAACTAAAAAAGCCTCTCAAACTGAAGTGTGTCTATCCTTGAGGTTTGTTTACACAAGACGTGAGACATTTTTTTCCTTGCTAATAGATTATACAGGGAAACAATGTAACTGACACAAAGTGCTATCATATCCACAAAATAAACAAACTTGAAAAACAATTATTTTTCAACTTTTCAGTTTTATTAACCTTAAATGTTCTTTGTCCAATAGTAGGTACAAAGCTTTCAGAGAAAATATTTCTGAATTGACAGTGTCCCTATCTGTTATAGCTGTTAAACACGAATCACAATGATAAAAAAAACCAAAACAGAAAATCTTTAAAGCATTATAAACAGAACTATTACAATACTGTGATGTACAATGCTGTTAACAAGTACAATTAAAAATTTTAACATACATCAGGTTATTTTTATAAAATGTAGTATTTTACCTGTCCCTTGGAAGGGCTGTCCAGGCAAGGCTATGCGACGTGCCAGCTGAAATCTGTTGAATTGCTATTCCGTCTAAACCACTTACTTTCTTTGGTTTAGTAATGGGACCAGTGGAATTTCCCTGACCGCACTGTCCCATGGAATTGTTACCCCAAGCATAAACTTCATTATCTAAAGAGACAATCAAAGAAGGAAATAAAATGTGTGGCTCAGTGTCTTTTAATCAAAGATGATTATAAACACCCTATATACCATATTTATATTACCATGAGAAAGTGCCAAACAATGGCTGTCACCAATTGAAGTATCAACTATTCTTGTAGCAGCCAGCTCTTCAATCAGCTTGGGTCTAAGAGCAGTAGCTTCTGAAGAACCACAGCCTAGGCATGCACCACAGCCCCACGCATATACCTAAAAACACAAATATACATATAGGTTTCAAACACAATATTATTGGTATTTGTCAAGAGACAGAGCTACAGAAGACTGTGTGTGTGTAATTACTGCAATTATACCTGTAATTGCACAAGCAAGTTATGTATGTATACTTGTATTTATGCACTCTGTACAAATCTGGGCTCTGATATACCCACTTATATAAAAATTCCTGACTGCTTCATAAATTAATTATACACATTATGCCACGGAAAATTCTTCGGGATAACAATTCTCCAATATACAACACAAGAAAAAATATTTGAGAAATTAAATGACCTCAAACCTCCATAATTTCCAAAATCATCATTACACATAAGCTATAAAAGATTATTCTCCTGTTTTTAGTCCCAACATTATTTGGTATATAAAACATCCTGTTGTGGGTAAATTTAATCCAGAATTCCTTCCCATTTGTAGGCTTATATTTCATTCAATCACACCTCACAATACCTTTACAAACAAATCAAAACAAATACTAAAAGAGTTGCAATTACATGTTAAGTAACTGGGGTTAAAAGAGATTTTAGTAAGGGTGATGGACAAATATGGCTGTTGAAATTTAGCAAACAATGCAACAATAAAAATGTATCTGAAATATATGTATAAACCTTAAAAAATTATTTTCTTTGGTTATCAAGACCCTTGGGACCACAGACCTTTTCTTTACTATCTGACATGGACAGGAATGGACTGCTGAATCCGGGCCCAAGTACATATATGGCTTTATATAAACAATGTATTCAAACCTATTACTATATATGCTGTAATGTTCATTAAGACTATGAAATACTCTATATAACAGCTCCACATTTCTATTACCCTTTAAAAGAGAACCTTTGCAAGACTGGACCTTTGGTGTTTTGCATTTATAATACAGAAATGTATACTAAATATACAGATAGAAATTATAAACTGTAGTTCTAGTCTGTAAAGATAAACATATATTCTTTTTCTATATATATTATAATCTTGGGAATTTTTTCCCTATAGACTGAAGAAGTCATGTGGCACTTGAATATTATACTACAGCTATAGTATATTACTGGAAAACAGAAATAATTGTTATGTATGACAACTACGATTATAAACTATGATATTAGTTACCACTTGCACCAATTTTGATCTTGAGGAAGGATGACAGCACTGCATGAATTATTGTGGGATAGATCCTAGATATGTTAATAAAGTTGTGGCCTAGTTAAACCACACTCCTGGTGTCTTGTCTTTCTTCCAGCTATGCTTGGAACAAATTATACTTCTCTAAATTGTATTTCTCTAAACAGAGCATCTATGCTAAGTAAAATTTTACATACCTGTTGTATAACATTTAAGATTTATTTTGGTTTTAAAGTGTCTCAAAGGCGTATATTCCTTTTCATAATTTTAACCAAAATAATAACCATACACATTTAAATAACAAGTCTCAGGCATCTTGTCAAACAGCAAGACTGTCGTTCAAGTGAAAATATCTTTTTGCCTACCTGTCCTGTTGATGTCAAGGCAAGTGAAGATTGGCTCCCAGCACATACTTTGCGAATGAACATTCCTTGTAAAGCTTCTATAACTTTAGGTTTATATACTCTATTGGTATCACCATGGCCGAGTTTACCTATCAGACAGACACATAAGGTAATATTAGACAAAAGTAACCTGCAGTTATGACAGTTATGTGAAGATTTAACTTCCCAAACAAAAGCCTTTTAGATTTCTAAACATTTGCCTCAGTGTTTCTCTTTGGTAGGTAAGTGTTTTGCTTTATTTTTAAATTACTTTATTGCTATTCAGTAGAAGGAAGCATAGAGGTTGTAGATGATGTTTACTGAACACACACCTAGCAGACTGAGTTTTTTCACTAATGTGTTGCTTAGCTCCTCATTTTGTGATCTGTCATTTACTTAAGTCTTCTTAAATGTGAAGCCTTAGCATGTTTAATAAAACAAAAATCCAACTCTATTTTTTTTTTTAACTTAAAGGATGGCCTGAAAAGTTTTTCTGAAGTTTTCTAACAGTCCTTCATACGTTAATATGTCTGTTTTTAAGCCCTTCACATAATTTTAAGGTTTTCTGTCTTTTCTTCCTCAAAGTTTCTCTTTTGAATTCAGCCCTTTGCCCTCAGAAGTTCACATAATGTCATTTTCTGTGTAAGAGCAGTTGTGACCAGGTGTATAAACCCCACACTAGACCTGAAGTTAAAGCGCAACCATAGGCCCAAACGACCCAGCCCAGCTGCAACTGCAGAACATGTTTCAGATGGAGGAGGGAACTTAAAAGGAAAACAGACAGTTCAGAAGGGGGTTGAACAGGCAGGGAGAAGGACCTGCCTTGGGAGCTGCTGCAAAGGGGTGCTACAGGAGCTTTCATCTGGAGAAAAGGAGCCTAACTGCTCTGCCCAGACAGAGCGAAGGACAGGACAGTCCATATCTTTCTCTTTTACTGGTCCACCACAGTAAAAAAAACTGTTACTTACTTTGTCATAACTGTTTTTCGAGATGTGTTGTTCACGTCCATTCCACATTAGATGTGCGCGCACTGCATGCACGAGTGTCGGAAACTTTTTCCCTTAGCAGCTCCCATTGGGCCAGCGGGCCCCCTGAGTGGCACCACTGCGCCCCACATATATACCCCCGCCGGCCCGACCCCCTCCAGTTCCTTCTTGCTGGCGACTCCGACAAAGGGGTAGGAGGGTGGGTGGTGGAATGGATGTGAACAACACATCTCGAAGAACAGTTACGAGAAAGTAAGTAACCGTTTTGTCTTCTTGAAGTGCTTGTTCACGTCCATTCCACATTAGGTGAATTACAGCTTACCTCTGGAGGATGGTAGGAGTCACGGAACAACTGCTCGGAGGACCGCTCTGCCAACTGCCACGTCCTCTCTGGCCTGCTGGTTGACCACACAGTGGGTCGTGAAGGTGTGCACCAAAGACCAGGTGGCTGCTCTGCAGATCTCCTGGATGGGGACCTGTCCCAGGAACACTGTGGAAGTCGCCTGCGCCCTGGTCGAGTGGGCCGTGACCACCGGGGCGGGAACACCTGCGAGCTCATAGCACGCCCTGATGCAGCTTGTAATTCAAGACGAAATCCGCTGCGCCAACACTGGGAGGCCTTTTAACCTCTTGGCCACAGCCACAAACAACTGTGCGGATTTGCGAAAGGGCTTGGTGCGCTCCAAATAGAACGCCAGCACTCGACGCACATCCAAGGTGTGCAAGCTGCAGTGACTCGGGTCCGTATGGGGTTTCGGGAAAAACACCAGCAGACAAGTGTCCTGGCCCAGATGGAATTGGGACACCATCTTAGGGAGGAACGTGGGGTGCGGCCGGAGCTGCACCTTGTCCTTGTGAAATACCGTGTATGGTGGCTCAGAGGTGAGGGCCCTCAGTTCGGACACCCTTCTGGCCGAGGTAATGGCAACCAGAAACGTCACCTTCCAGGAAAGGTGGAGGAGAGAACAGGTAGCGAGGGGCTCGAAAGGGGGTCTCATGAGTTTAGAAAGGACCAGATTAAGGTTCCATGGAGGGACTGGGGGGCGGGAGTACAGAAACACCCTCTCCAACCCTTTAAGGAACCGTCCCACCACTGGGTGGGAAAAAACCAAGCCCCCGAGAACCCCAGATGGAAGGCAGAGATGGCCGCCAGGTGCACTCTGACTGAGGATGGGGTTAGCCCTTGCTGCTTGAGGTGCAGGAGGTATTCCAGAATGGCCTGCACCGGGGCCTGGCCCGGCCGCACCTGTTGGGGTTCACACCAACACGAGAACCTTTTCCACTTGGCCATATAGGCCGCCCTGGTAGAGGGCTTTCTACTGCCAAGCAGAATTTGCTGCACAGGAAGGGAGCACTGGCTCTCCAGGGCGTCTAGCCACAGACCCTCCACGCCGTCAGGTGCAGTGACTGCAGGTTGGGGTGGAGAAGCTGCCCGCTGTCCTGAGTAATTAGGTCCCAGTGTAGGGGCAGGACTACTGGGGCGTCCACCAACAGCTCTAGGAGCTATGTGTACCAGTGTTGGCAGACCCAGGCTGGGGCGATGAGGATCACCGCCGCCCTGCCCCTGCGCACCTTGAGCAGGACCTTGTGCACCAAGGGGAGCAGGGGAAAGGCATACATCAAGCTCCCTCTCCACGGGATCGCAAATGTGTCCGCGAGTGAGCCCGGGCTGTGGCCCGGAACAAGCAGAACCGCGGGCCCTGGGCATTGGCCCTGATGGCAAACAGATCTACCCGGGGAAAGCCCCACCTGCGGAAGAGCGAAAGCATGACGTCCGCCCAGAGCGTCCACTCGTGCATGCAGTATGACCTGCTGAGGGAGTCCGCCAGCTCGTTCCATACTCCCGGGAGATTGCATAGCCCATGCGATTCATCTCGAGGCATCCTAAGGCCCAGAGGAGGAGAGCCTCGCGACAGAGTGGCGAGGAACGAGCCCCGCCCTGCTTGTTTATATAAAACATGGCAGTAGTGTTGTCTGTGAGAACTGTCACGCTGCAACCACTCAGAGTGGCATGAAAGGTCTGGCAGGCGAGACAAACCGCCCTGAGCTCCTTCATGTTGATATGGAGCGACCGCTCTGCCTCGGACCACAACCCCATAGTCATGAGGTCCCCCAGGTGAGCCCCCCATCCGGGGTCTGATGCGTCCGTCATCAGCGTCAGGTCCGGAAGTGGGGCAGCAAAGGGGATGCCTTCGCAAACCACAGGCTGGGACTGTCACCACAGCAGGGAGTCCAGCACATCCCTTGGGGCTGTCACTACCAAGTCCAGGGGGTCCCTGCCTGGTACACCTGAGCGAGCCACGCCTGCAGAGTCCTGAGTCTCAGGCTGGCATGCCTGACCACGTGCGTGCATGCTGCCATGTGGCTCAGCAGCCACAGGCAGCATCTGGCCGTTGTTGTTGGAAACTGGCGCAGGGAGGCCACTGCCTGTTGGATAGCCCAGAATCAGGATACCGGAAGGCTTGCCCCGGCCTGCACTCAGTCCAGGACCGCCCCTATGAATTCCACTCTCCGTGTGGGTACGAGCGTGGACTTGGGGATGTTGACCAGGAGCCCCAGCTCTTGGAACAATCTCAGGACCACCTCCACATGGCCCCGTACCTCCGCCTCGGATCAGCCCACCAGGAGCCAGTCGTCGAGGTACGGATACACCCGGATTCTCTGCCTCCGTAAGAAGGCCGCCACCACCGCAATGCACTCCGTGAACACCCTTGGGGCCGTGGCTAGACCCAACGGAAGAACCACAAACTGATAATGTTCTCGGCCCACGGTGAAGCGTAGGAACTGCCGATGTGCTGGCAAAATGGCGATATGAAAGAACACGTCCTTCATGTCGAGGGTGGCGTACCAGTCCCCCGGATCCAGGGAAGGGATGATGGTGCCCAGAGAGACCATGCGGAACCAGGCCTTGACCAGGAATTTGTTGAGCCCGCGCAGGTCTAGGATTGGGCGAAGGCCCCCTTTGGCCTTGGGGATGAGAAAGTACCGGTAGTAGAACCCTTTTCCCCTTAGGCTGTGAGGCACCGCCTCTACCGCCCCCACCCCCGTAGCAGCGAGCAGACTTCCTCCTCTAGGAGATGCTTGTGAGAGGGGTCCTTGAAGAGGGATGGGGAAGGGGGGTGGGGTAGGGGGAGGCAAACTGCAGCGCATACCCGTTCCGCACCGTGCGTAAGACCCAACGGTCCGGTGTAATGGTGGACCACGCACGGAAGAAACAGGACAGGCGGTTCAGGAAACAAAGGGACAGATCCGGTGACTGGTCTGGTACGCTGTCCTCAAGCGCACCTTCAAAAGCCTGGCTTAGTGCCCGGCTGGGGTTTGTGCTGGCCTTGGCTCTGGCCCGGCGCATTATTGTTATTGCGCCATCGCCTGTTATCCCTGCCTCACCTACGGTAAGGCTCATATCTGTGGTGAGGCTGGTACTGGCGTTGAGGGGGAGGCTGAGGCTTAAAGGGCTCCCTCTGGGTCGCTAGTCGCTAGGGTGTGCATACCCAGCCACTTGAGCGTAGCCTGCGAGTCCTTGAGGCTATGCAGCCTCGCGTCTTTCTGATCCAAGAAGAGCCCAGACCCTTCGAAGGGGGAGGTCCTGGAGCGTATTCTGGACCTCGGGGGGGCAGTCCTGACTCCTGGAGCCATGCCGAGCGCCTCATGACCACCCCTGACGTGATTGTTCTAGCTGCCACATCTGTCAAATCCAAGGAGGCCTGGAGAGAGGTCTTGGCCTACTGCCTTGCCCTCGTCCACCCGGGCCTTCTGTTGGGAACCTTGCCGGAGGTTGTCCTTAAACTTCCCCACTGCCACCCAGGAGTTGAAATTGTGATGGTTGAGGATGGCCTGCTGGTTAGCAATCCTCAACTGAAGGCCCCCAGATGAGTACGCCTTTCTACCAAAAAGGTCCAGGCGTTTTGCTTCCTTGGTCTTGGGGGCCGGGGCCTGCTGTCCATGGCGCTCCCTTTCGTTCACCACTGAAACCGCTAGGGAGCATGGACTCGGGTGGCAGAATAGGAACTCATAGCCCTTAGCTGGGGCAAAGCATTTTCGCTCCACTCCTTTAGCCGTTGGAGCACTGGAGGCCGGGGTCTGTCATATAGTCTTATAGTTAGACTGAATGGTCTTAATGAGCGAGAGCACTATTCTGGATGGCCCTTCGGGGCTCAAAATGTCCACCATGGGGTCCTCCTGCTCAACCGTCTCCCCAGCCTGCAACCCCAAATTTTGGGCATCTCTGTGCAGCAGTTCCTGGTGGGCTCTATGGTCTATTGGCAGAGAGCCAGATACCTCTGTACCCACCACCGCTCATCAGGGGAAGACAAGGAGGTTAGTTGCTGCTCGAACCCCTCTGGTTGGTCCTCCTGCTCCCCATCTTCCGTGGCAGGGGCCCCCAGCTCAGGCTGGGGCAGGAGTCCATGGGACAGCACTGGGCTCGGTGCCGGACTCTCCGGTCTAAGCTGGGGGGATGCTGGAGGCCTGGATACTGTTGCCTCCGGCACCGTCTGGCGTCGGTGCGGGGACCGGGACCTCTGCACTGAGTAACTTGCCCTGGACGGGGCCCCTTGGCACTCCTGATAGCCCCAGGGGGTCCAGAAGGGCCAATGGCCTGGCGGCCCCCATTGAGGTTGCCAGCTCCCCGGAGGGTCCCTGCTGTCCGGGCCCTGGTGTGGGTAGCTATAGCGGCTGGAGCCGACGCCGGACTGCGGCAATGGCGATTGCGAAGGCCATGGCAGTGCCAACCATCTGCACTGGTGGGAGAATGAGCGGCTCCTGGCTGAGCGGGACCGGGACCGTCTACGGGAGACCTCTGGTGAGAGCCATCTCAACTCCTCCCGGTGCCAGTCTCTGGGCAGTGCTGGAGAGCGATGTGCCCTTCCTGGCGCTTCTTCGCGTCAACCCACTGCCGGTGCTGCAACCTCCTTCTGGGCCGCTGGCAAGTGCGAGTCTGCGGAGTCGGAGCTCAACCGGGACCAACTCCAGGAGCGGTGCCAGGACGGTGTCTTTGAGCGGCACACCATTGCCGGCTTACCCCTCGATGGCACCCGAGGCATGGGTGCCAGAGGGTTCTCCGCATACGGGAGGGAGCTCGCCGCCGACAGCTCGATGAGGTCCTTTGCGGCCTCAAAAGGTGCCAGGCGTGGAGGGCTGATCCGTTATGCCCTCAAGCCCATCCTCCGCACTGAGCTCACTTAGGTCTGGGCTCAGTGGGGCTTGTGCCACCGGGACCGCCTGCGTCAGCGCCGGTACCGCGGCCTTCCCGCTCTTGGTCAGCGCCCGGGGCCTTGGGAGGCACCAGCCTCCTGTGCGGGGAACGACCGCGCCTTCCTTTAGGCTGCACCAGGGGCCACACCGGGGAGGACCATCTGTGCCGGGGCCTAGCCTGGAGCTTCGGGGCCGGGTCTGAGGAAGCCTGAGCCAATGTCGGGCGCTCCGGGCCCAGCGGCTGCAATGCAGCCTCCATCAACAGTTGCGTTAGGCGAAAGTCTACTTCTTTCCTTGTCCTTGGCTTGAACACCTTGCAAATCCTACACCTTTCAGTTTGACGTCCGTCCCCCAGGCAACGTAGACACAAGTCGCGGGGGTCACTAACTGGCATAGGTTTGTGACACGTGGCGCAAGCCTTGAAGCCGTGAGCCTGCGGTATGCCCTGCGGCCCGGGGCCAGTGCTGGAGACCTCCAAACACCTAATCACTTAAGTGTTCACAATCTATATGTAAACGAACTGAAAACAGCTACTCTCAGGCTAAGGGACTGCTCTTCTATGAGAGAGAAAGGGGGTAGGGGGGGTTGTTCCAACACCACCATGGACGGTAAGAAGGAACTGCAGGGGGTCAGGCCAGCGGGGGTATATATGTGGGGCGCAGTGGCGCCACTAAGGGGGCCCACCAGCCTGACGGGAGCCGCTAAGGGAAAAAGTTTCCGACACTCGTGCACGCAGCACGCGCACCCCTAATGTGGAATGGACGTGAACGAGCACTCAAAGAAGAACTTGGATTATAGAGAGTGGGTGATAAGGAAAAGGCCCAGGGAGTGCAGACTTAAGGCGCTCCTAGGTGCTAGACCCTTGGTAATCCTTGCAGGGCTCTGGGTTGGAGCCCAGTAGAGTGAGAGGATCCAGGCTCCCCTACCAACCCCCCTCTGTATACCCCCTGTGTATATTGTGTATCATTTAATATTTTAATGTAATATTAAAGTCAAAATGAAACATTTCAATGGTCTTGCATAGAAAATTTCCTGAATTTTACAGGACATTTTGGTTTTCATTCCAATTTGGAACAATTCCTCCTCCCCTCCCCTTCACCCTGCCCCGGGGTCAGAATTCCCCATGTAATGAAAGTTCTAGTTCCCAACTAGCTCTATTGATCACTGATGGCAATATGAGCTGCTGCTCTGAGCTTTTTCACCTTTCACACACATACACTGCGCTAGGAGGTCGCAAAGTAACAGCTTTAATCTTAACAAATCCAGCTGCTCTAACGAAGACAGTGAGTAAGTAGAAAAGCTTGATAGAGGAATCCTATTTGTACTTCTGGCACTGAAATAGCTGTAAAGACAGGAGATGGCAGAGTCTGAGTCTCTCTTATTTTGGCTTTTCCTGAGAGATGTGGTAGTGACAGCAACTATTCCAAATATATATAAAAAAAAAACATTAAAAGTTTTGACAAAAACAAATAAAACAGAAGTAGAACTTCATGGCTCAGGAGTCACATGAGATGAAAAAGTGAACGAACTTGAAAAAACTTTACACTACCTTTAAATATTTCATTCTACATATTTGCAGACATGATAAACTTTTAGTCCATTGTTACACAAAGTCTACGTTCTAATATTAAAACTTATCCTTATATTTGTGTATTGACTTCACTATATCATTTCTGTCTTAAGAACTACCAAATAAAACAAAGAAGTCAAAGTACATGGACTGTACTCTGGTTGGAATCATATGGAATGGTAATTGAGCTAATAGTGATCACTTCCATAGGATGTAAATGCATAAAAGATACTTGTACTGAAGAATGTTACACCAAAATGTATTGGATTTGAAGCCCATAATGAAGATTGTGAAATACATCTTAGTTTCCCTATATCTTCTGACAAGAAGTTATTCCACCTAAAAAAATCACAGATTAGATTCTGACCTCTCATACACAAGCGTATTGACATGCACAGCAATAAAAAAATAAAATAAAATAAAAATAATAGAAAAAACTTATGTAGCTTAATTCCAATGTGTTTCCCGCAAAAAATGGGTGAATCTCATTATAAGTATATTAAATATATGGAAACTGATGGGCATGTACTTAATTTCTCTATACAAGATCACACAGCAACCAGGATTACGACTTCAGAGACCCTGTGCTATAATCACTGTACAATGCTACTTCAGTAAGGTCAGGCAAAATCATGCGGATCTTGTAGTTTTACAAGTCTCTCACACTAAAAGACATTATAATTGAAATGTATGGTAAAAATCAATACATACAAATGTCTTTTTTTTTTTAAACTCTTCATGGACTTGCCTCAACTTGGCTCTAGACTGTTCTCAATGGTAGCAGATGACAGAACGAGGAGTAATGGTCTCAAGTTGCAGTGGGGGAGGTTTAGATTGGATATTAGGAAAAACTTTTTCACTAAGAGGGTGGTGAATCACTGGAATGCGTTTCCTAGGGAGGTGGTAGAATCTCCTTCCTTAGAAGTTTTTAAGGTCAGGCTTGACAAAGCCCTGGCTGGGATGATTTAACTGGGATTTGGTCCTGCTTCGAGCAGGGGGTTGGACTAGATGACCTTCTGGGGTCCCTTCCAACCCTTATATTCTATGATTCTATGATCACATGAACTTAAATCTCCTCTTACACCCCTGAACAAGTCCTTCTGCTTAATTACAATCTTCCTTTCTGTATCTTTACACAATTTCACAAGATATTTGCATCTACAAACAACCTTTTACCTCAGCGTCTCACCAATCCTCAGTTTTAGCTCCTCTGTGGATAACAACTCAGTCCATTTGATGTGCAATAGATTTTTCAAAAATGTAGAAATACTTCATCATATTTCAGATCACAAATGACCCATGTTAACCATTATTAAAATTTTAGTTTTTACATACCATTATCTCCTCCTCCAAATGACCACACTGTTCTTCCATCTTTGGATAGCGCTATTGTGTGTGAACTGCCACAGGAAACTTCTCCCACATTGCTAATGTCTTTTACTAAAGTTGGAATGTTACGGCTATTGCTGTCACCATGACCTTGGAAAAACAAAAAATGTATTTTGATATGTTTCCTTCCTCCTGTTTATGAATTTTAAGATCCATCTGTAATTATAATGCACAACAGAACTTTCCTAATTCATCACCTTGTAATTGACACAAAAACTTTATGTTTCTGCTTACTTCTCAGCAATGATTTAATAGAAAAGTTCTGTAGTAAGGTCTCAAATTACCAACCCTTCATTATTTTTACAAAATGTACTACAGAACGTTTACTAGTGCATTATGATGCATCATCATTTAGGGAAATTTCTTACCCACTAATTAGATTTGCGTCACCAAAACTAGGCTAGATGGGGATAACGTACCCTTTCTAATGCTGGGTTGTAGCTAGCCCAAAAGGTAGTGGTCTCATAGGGTAAGTGACTTCCTGAATGTGGACCTTAAAAAAAATCAGTGTGTGCAGGTAAGCATCACAGAAAGCCACTGAATAGAGAACTACCCAAGATGAGTAGCCTGAAACACTGATCTCTGAATCAGAACAGCAAATCCAGGAATATGTTCGGCCCACTTCGGGTCCAGGTAAACTTTTGAAAGCCAAGAGGACTGTGGGACTATAGCATAAACTAAATAGATGCTATGATCATCCTTATCTCGAGAAAATAGAGCAATACGACTGAACGTGAGACTGATTTTCTAAAATCTAGCAGCAGAAAGACCCGAGCCTCAGAGCAGCACCTACTGGAAACAGAAACAACTGAAACCTGGTATCCAATAAACCTTAAATGTACCAACTGTGTTCTGCTTTTGCTACCTGCTGGGAGGAAAGCTACATTACCCCAGATCTGATCTGGCACAGGACAAAAACTGAAATAGTCAAATGAATGAAATAAGTTTTAAATGCAGCATACTGGTTTTAATAGTTTTCTCACTTATTATTTTGCAAAGTTCAGTAATTCATAATGGATCACTCTAACCAGTGTGAATAAATAAGGTTTTAGTGATACTGTTATTTGAGCACCTTTTTCCTGATGAAAATTGCAGTGAAAAAAAATTTTAATAACTTATTTGCATACACTGTGAAATTTCAAAACACAGAAAAGTATGTTTTCCATTTAACAAAATTAACATAGAACATACAAATTTTAATTTGCTCACCAAGCACACAAATCACCATTAATCCTTCTAAAGATGGTAACTCCTAGAGTGCTACTGTTTTAACTTTTAAGAATTAGTAGAGGTAAACTTTTATCTATAATAATTTCTTTACCATAAACAATTACATATAGCAAACCATTAATATTAATATCAACAGTTCAATAGAAAAAAATCAGTCACCTAGTTATAGCCCAAATAACTATAAAAAAGTAGAAAATTCAAAATCAGACAAACCAAAGGAAAGAGAAATATGACTACAGTACACTTACCCTCACTCAAGAAACAGAAATCTTTTCTTCCCTCTCCATTTCCCCCATGAGTATGTATACAGTTGGCCACAACATTTCTAACTTCCAGTTGGTCCTTTCTGTATGTAATCCTACCACTTAAGAACCCAAAATACTTTACAACAAACTTGACCTACATTTTAATTTTGCAATGTTCTACAAAGGTTTTTTGTTCTGTGTTTTTATTATTACAGAAGTTGTTGCGGAAGCTGGAGTATTTGAAGTATGGGGGTTTTGTTACCAAGGAAGGCATAGGGGACAGTTTGGAGCACTGGGAGAAGCATGCTTTTTGAAAACAATCAGACATGTAATAGTTAATTTTGCAGAGTAAATATGAAAACTTTAGAAACCCTAATATACAAGGAAAAAATCTGAATAAATGTGTAGGATCATTACTGAACATATGCCCTTTTCAAAAGCAACAGGTCACGTCAATTTCATACAAGGAATTTTGAAATTACCTAGTCTTCCAAAGTCTCCTTCACCCCAAGTATACAATTCTCCATCTTCTGTAACAGCAGCACTGTGTCTGTATCCAGCTGACACGCATACAACTACCTACGTTACATGCAAAGAAAACGACATTTCTAAAACTGAAGCTGTTGCAAGTAGTAGAATCATACAGAATTTTGAGTCACTACGGAACAGGGTTATGAAAGTTTGCCTTCAGTAAGAACATTGGACTACTGTATTACAGATCCATTTTTTTGCCCCCATAAAATATATCTTGTTCATTAAATTATAGTTACAAACTCTCTTTTAGTATTTAACAGGCATTTGCAAATGGCAGGGGGGAAACAAAGAAAGACAGAAATCTGAAATTTGGCCATGTGGCCGCAACTTTTATTTATCAAGCAAGCTTAAACAGGAGTAATTTAAACTGGATAATGCCTGCAAGGCAACCTAGTCTGGCAGCATTAAATGGGAAAAGGGAGGAAAACCCACACCCAGCTGTCATCTGCCTTATTCCCTACAGGTGCAAACCAAGAGCTATTATAGCATGAAAAGGCTCTCTTCCACTCTTAAGACGCTCTTATGAATATTGCACCACCTTCTTCTGGATGGACCAATCTGCTTCAGGGTCTGGGAACTGTGAAGGACCTGCCGCCGAAGGCTCGGAGTGCCGACGGGCGAGTAAAAATTCACAGGGAAGCCTCCCCAGCCGAGAGCTCAGGCGGGACGGACAGGACGGTCCCGCGGGTCGCATGTGGCCCACGAGCTGGAGTCTGCCCACCCCTTTAACAACCGGTTTTAAACCGGCTTCAAAATTTAACAACCAGTTCACGCGAACAGGTGCGAACCGGCTCCAGCTCACCACTGGGCCTGTTCCTTTCCACCCCACTGCCCCCCACATGTACGGCAGTTGTAAGAGTGGCTCATCTTAATCATCTCAAGAGAGTCATTTAAAAAAAAAAATCACTTAAAGTGGTATGTATTGCCATTTAATACTGAGAGAGAACTGACAGCAAGAAACTTCCATGTGCTACTCCTGGCTCTACAACTGACTCTGTCTGTGGCCTTGACAAGTCATTCAGCCTCTCACTCAGTTTCTTCATTAGAAAAAATGGGAATAATACAGTATTAATCGACTGCACCGAGGAGTTATGAGGATTAACTAATGAACTCTGAAAAGGAAAAGCACTGTCAGTGTTAAGGATTCTGTGTTAAAATTATTACATGTAACTAAAAAGATCAGTAATCTTCTAAAATTAGGTACCAGTTCAACAAAGCACTTAATCACATGAGTTAGACCCACTGATCACCAAAGGAACTACTCACGACTTAAGCTGAGTGCATGTTTAAGTGCTTAGCTGAAAGAGAGAACTTCTACCCTTCTAGCCTCCCAAAAGAGTAGTCTTGTATATAAATTGAAATATTTGAACCTTTATGGAAGTAACAGCATTGAATTAAAAAGGCATGAAAACAAAAAGACATTCCATTACATAAAACATACCTTTCCTTGTAAAGGACCCTGAATAAGTTTGGGATATTTCTGTGTTGAGCTATTTCCATGTCCTAGTTTTCCATAGTCACCATCACCCCAGCTGAAGACTTCCCCCTCTGTGGTAAATGCTAAAGTGTGACCATCAGATCCTTTTGAAGAAGATACCTTTTTAATAGACCTGTGAGGCTCAAAAGTCAATTTTTTCAGTGTGGACTGGTTATTGGAGTCACCAAGTCCTAGCCGCCCATAGCTGCCTTTACCACAGGCTCTGACAGAACCATCCGTGGAAATGACAAAAGTACAATATTGTCCAGCTTCAATCTATAAGCAAAAAAGGTAAAAATATTACAAAAGGAAATGCATTAGATAAATACATTAGAGCAAAGCTTAAAGTCTGTACTTTTAACAGAATGCTGTATTCCTTCATGGATCCCTTTTGTGATAATTTTCAGAGTGGTAGCTGTGTTAGTCTGTATCAGCAAAAAGAATGAGGAGTACTTGTGGAACCTTAGAAAGTCTGTTTTTGAAGTTTTTTTGTTGAAGAACTGCGACTTTCAGTTCTGTAACTGGCTGACCAGAGAGATCTTGGTAAGCAAGGCCAGTCCTCGCTTACAGACAGCCCTCCAACCTGAAGCAAATACTCACCAGCAACCACACACCACAAAAAAAAAAAACAAACAAAAAAACCACACACTAACCCAGGAACTTATCCTTGGAACAAAGCCCGTTGCCAACTCTGACCACATAGCTATTCAAGGGACACCATCACAGGACCTAATCACATCAGCCACACCATCAGAGGCTCATTCACCTGCACATCTACCAATGTGATATATGCCATCATGTGCCAGCAATGCCCCTCTGCCATGTACATTGGCCAAACCGGACAGTCTCTACGCAAAAGAATAAATGGACACAAATCAGACATCAAGAACTATAACATTCAAAAACCAGTCAGAGAACACTTCAACCTCCCTGGTCATTCAATTACAGACCTAAAAGTCATAATCCTTCAACAAAAAAACTGCAAAACCAGACTCCAACGAGAAACTGCAGAACTGAAATTAATTTGCAAACTGGACACCATTAAATTAGGCTTGAATAAAGACAGAGTGGATGGGTCATTATACAACGTAAAAACTATTTCCCCATACTAATTTTTTCCCCTACTGTTACTCACACCTTCTTGTCAACTGTTTGAAATGGGCCATCCTGATTATCACTACAAAAGTTTTTTTTCCTCCTGCTGATAATTGCCCACCTTAATTGAATAGTGTCTTTAGAGTTGGTATGGCAACACACATTTTTCATGTTGTGTGTGTGTGTATCTATCTTCCTACTGCATTTTCCACTGCATACTTCTGATGAAGTGGGTTTTAGCCCACGAAAGCTTATGCCCAAATAAATTTGTTAGTGCCATAGGTACTCCTCGTTCTTTTTGCGATAATGCAAACTAAAAATTAAGGAGCGTTTGGACTTGAACGAGCTATGGGAACGCAGGTTAAGTTGATCTTCTGTAAATCTTAAATTAAAAGCATTCTTAAATTCCAAAATAAAGCTATTTTCTTGCTACATAGATAATACAAATACACCCCAATAAAGTTATTTTACCTAGTAATTTGCACCTCTTCACTCACATAGTTTAAGTTGTAATTCTCACCTTAAACACACAAAACTAAATCAAGCAGGAATAGTAAAATAACACATAGGTACTAGGGACTTTCTCTGGCATGAGTTTAGCGAGGGTGATTTGGGCCTCCTTTAGCTCTGTCAGATTCATGAATGGACATGGATTTCTTTGCTGCCTCGGCCATCCCTGCTTCCAGGGTTAAAAAACAAAGAAACAACTTAATGAAATAGATTTACAGTAGGTTATGCTTCACTGTAACTGATGATAAATAGTCCCTTCTATACACTATTATGAATTCACTGAACATTAAAATGTGTAGTTCCATTAACAATACACAAAACACAGAAGAAATATGTATTTAAGGGCAATAAGACCAAGGATTAAATGTTCCTGGGCAGAATAAGATTACCTGGAGAACACAAGAAGGAATTTTTCCACACAAAGTGTGCAGCACACAAAATATGTTGTGTGGGTATTTAAATAACCACACACACAACATACATTAAGCTTTTGTAGATTATATTTGCTTGAAATGTAGTTATGTTGATGCATAAGCCTGCCCTATTAGAGATATGAACCTACTGTCCTTTGGCATATAAAAATTCCCATTGACTTCAACAGAACTGACTGCAGAATCTGGACCATAATCACATCTTTGTCTAGTGACCAAAACAAGCTTTTACCTACACAAACATTGCAAAGCCACAGCAGCAAAAGAACTGTAGCAAAAGAACAAACTTTTCTATTTTGTGTCACGTATCAACAAAAGTGGTAAGTTGTGCCAGCATAATCCATGACTGAAAACGGAAAGAACAAAAAGCTAGTCAAGCTTGCTGTGTCAGCAGTTAGAAAGATCCTGCTTTGACTTTTAAACTAAGCAAACTTGATGTGAAAGTAATTGATGGAGAATAAATATTAACAGCTAGAACATCTTTTGGTCTTTAGGGCCACTTTTTTTTTTTTTTGGGTAAAGAGTGAAGCACAAAAAATGTAGTAACCCAAAGAATAATCTTCTTTTCAAACAGCTTTTACAATGAACTAGAGGATTTACTTATACACCTGTTCACAGTCATTTAGGAAAAAACTGATTCATGTTTAAGTGTTACTATAGAGAACAATCATGTTTCTTCACAGACCCAAAAAGAATTAGGATATATTTCCAGATGTTTTTCTCTCTTCAAATATTAGGACTTGAAAGTCAAAACTAATCACAAAAAACTCTTTAGATCTTATTTATTAAAGTATAAAAACTGGAAAAACTTCAAAAATGATATGTATCTTCTTAAGTTTACGACTACAGTACATTAGATACCACTACAAAAATCACTCACAGTTTGTGCATCAGAAAAACTTGGTGCTAGTTTAGGCTGAAGTATTTTCTCTTGTGTTCCTTCTACCAGCTGGTGGCTGCTGTTACTACCCCAAACATACACTTCACAAGTCTCAGAAACAATGGGAGCATCACCAGTTTGTATACTGTCAGTGCTGGCACATGTTCTAGAATAGTCTGATGCCATTCGACAAACCTAATGCAATAAAATAAAAAACAACACTAACAAGGTAACTAAACAAGAATTTTAGTTGACATTCAATGCATTTTCCTATTGGCCAACCAACATGTGTATTCTTACATTCCCATCATTCTGATTAATTCAATTTTCTACCTAATGCACAGTACTGACTTTTAGCAGTCATCTGGTGGTTAAAATGCAGGCCTGGGTGTCAAGAGATATATGGGTTGTATGCCCAGCCATCCAACAGACTTGTTGCATTATGATCTTGGCCAAGTATCTTAGCTTCAGACTTCCTTCTGTAAAATGGGGATTTCTCCCCCCTCCCCACCCTCCATTTCACAGGATAGGTGTGAGGCTTAATTCATAAAACGTTTGTAAAACACTTGGATATCCTTGGAAGGACCACAAAGTTAATAATCTCACTTTTAAAAAATGTGAGCTAAACAAATAAGTGAATTGTATTTTGCACTGTTTCACTCTAATCTCAAAGTTCATTAAAAGACATACCTCCTCAAACAAACACAAAGCTGCCTCATAGAGAGAGCATAAACCATCAGGCGTTCTAGTTGGTTCCCTCCACTGACTTCGATCAGCAGATGATCCCTACAAATTTAAAAAACATTGGTGATGTTGTCAGAAAGAGAGAAGTACACACAGCAATGGCACATTACACAACATATTTTTGATGCATTTATTCTTCTAGTTGTGCAGTGAAATCAAATTTGTTTTCGGAAATCAGTCTATAACCAAAACAAGTTTTAATTTTGAATAACTAAACAATAACATGGGAAATTAATATATTCCTAAGACTTTTAATTTTTAATTAACCACTCCAAAAATAGTGGTGGGTTAAATTTTAAGTTTGAGTTTTGATTTCCTTAATACTGTTTTAAAGTAGTAGTTTGTGTGCATTTTTAAGGTGAATGCTTTTTCTCTTAAACCACAGATCACACACTATTATTTGTGTATGATGCAAATCCTCCAATGGTTTCAATGATGTTTTTATATTTAATCATCAAAACAAGTTAGAGACATTAGACAGCTTCAATTTTATATAAGCAGAGGTTTTCTATGCAAACACTGGTCTTTCACTGGTACATTTATCGCACATAACTATGGTCTGAAAGACAAACACTATTACAAGCATTTTAAAGCGTCTGGTTTGATTCAGAATCTGATGCAAATCCTCCTAAATAAAGCACTAGTCCCTAATATATCCCTGGGTCAGCTCACCTTCTTTCAACATAGAGCTGACACAAACTGTAAAATACCCATATGACCAACTGTATTACTGTGCATATACAATAGTGATTTTCTGCAGTACATTTATTAGTTTTGTGCTGTGCCCCACCCCACCCAAAAAAAAACATAAAAAAATTCTCCCATTCTTTTAATCCCTTTCAAAATAGGTTTAATAATTTAGGTTTTTTAGTAGATGGGCGGGCAGAGGTTTTTGTTTTTCAGTTTAAGAGAAAAATCTGCCCCTGTTTGAGTTTGTGCACATTAAGCTTACGCATGATAGGTTTTTGACTGCACATCCCCCCGAGATTTCAAGACTTTAAAGAATATTCCAGAGTGGGGAAAGGAACCTCACTCCCAAGGGCAATTTACAAGAATCGCATCAATTTCACTCTTGTTCAGAACTTACACAACAGCTTGTAAATTTTGCTGTTTCTCCCAAAGGTACAAGCAGCAGACACCTGGGTTAATTAGGAGGGTGGGGATGTCACATGCTACACAAATTTGAACAGTGAACCAAGTATATTACACAACTTTAAAACCCAGTTTTGTACTTTTTACTGTATTTACTTTGGAATAAAATGTATTTGCAAGTGGATAATTATTCGTACGTTCTTCATACTCTGTACTGTCACACGAGAAGTGTCAGATTTCTTGTTTAGTTGGCTTTTTTAGGCGGCTGAGAGTGGTAGGCAAAAAGACATTCAAACAAGATGATGTTAATGAATATAATCTTTCCAATTTCTAACCCCTTCAAAGCAATTATACTACTACTAAAAATGGATACATATTCCATTCAGTTTTGAGGCGATATGTTTAGATTCAAATTAGTAAGAATTTATTTAAAGTTGTTAATTAATGACAATGAAAGACTTAACCATAATAAAAATCAAATTCCAAATAGAAGTCTTAGATACATACCAAAGATCTCCGCATCTGTGTTAATATATTCATAAAGCAGTCAAAACTGATCATCCCTTCAGGACTTTGCTGTATTTTGTTTTTCTCCATAGCATTTACTACTGCTGATGCTCCTAGAGCCATCTCTATCCATTCAAGAAGGTATCTCAGAGAACCACGCTGGGCAGCTAAACCAAGAAGCAACTCAGATGCTAGCCTACGACCTAAAGTATCTGCCCCAGAGTTAGGAATAGTTACTCCTTTAAGAAATGTCGTTACTTGTGATAAACAGTCAAGTCCCATTGGTGGAATCTTACTTTCATTTGCTAGAGATAAGGGTGGCAAAGAGCTCACAACTTCTATTGCAGTATGAATGACATCATTGCAAAGACTGAGGCCAGGTCCTGAAGCAGGCATCATCCAACTTTGTCTTAGTAGTGCAAATAGCAAGCTTAGTCCAGTCCGGACTCCCATTTCTATTAGAGCATCTGTACTTGACCTGGGACGCTCACTGATAGAATGAACATCTGTTGATCCAGAACTGCTTTCTGGAGAATGCTGTTGCTGTTTCACCTTGCCTTTATCATGATATTTATTAGAAAGTGCATAGAAGACACGCTGCAACACAAGCAGACGTTTTCGAAGTGCTCCAGCAAATGGAGAATCTGAACACACCATCTTAGCCAGTGCCAGCTGGCTGCTAAGAAGGGCATCCAAGTAGTGGTCCTGTTCATCACTGGATAAGGATTCACGTTCAAAATCTGGTAACTGAGGTCCTTTGAGGCACAGAACCTGTTGGGGCAAGGGCACTACTTCCTTATTGCTGACTAATTTAGAATACAGGACAGAAACTCCCTCCCTAGTGGCAATAGATTCACTGTCCTCTGTGATCCAGGAACTGTTTAGATGTTCAAGCCATTTCAGCTTCACTGGTGGCACCATAGCTGCCATCTTTGTTTATTCTTCTGCCATTAGTCCTAGAAATGCAAAAAAGATTTATAGGCATATGCAAAACCATCCTTATTACTTGTTCCTCCAATTAAAAACAACTCCATTTTTATATTATATATATATATAAAACGAAACAAAACAAAACAAAACAAAAAACAAAAACAAAAAAAAAAACAAAACACACACACACACACACACATATATGAAGCCAAGGATTTCCATTTGTTTGTGCCTAAATTTAGGCACCTCTACCCAAGTTCAGATACCTAAATAGCCGTCAGAGTTCCCACCAATTGCAATACAAAAACGTATACAGAAATTCTGCAGACTAATTTTGATCCTCATTTGAAAATACACATCAATAATCCCTAACAAAAAGGCAGAAATCTGCACAAAAAATTAAATGCCAGAATCTCCATTATAGCTCAAGTTATTCACTCTTAAAACAAATTTAATCCAGATACTTTAGAGTCAAAGTAATTACCCCCCCCAAGACAAATATGTCCCCATTTTACATATATAAAAACAGAAGCAAAGAAAGGTTCTATGAATTGCATGGGATCATACACAAACTCTATGCTACATTCACAAAATCATTCTGCCTCTGAAAATGTATACTGTGGGGATAAGGCATGAAAATGAAAACATTTAGTGCACAAGAAGTTTTTATATTATCATAGTCCAATATATAGAAGTACGCACTATTAATGACAACTGTATTCATTTTCTCTAAAACACAAAGACTTCCCAATTCTTTAAACCTTTGACATTCTTGAAATCAAACAGTATCAATAAACAGGGTAGTAGTGGCAACATCCACTACTACAATGAATGAAGAAACAGATTTGAGGACATCCCTAATAGCCTATGCCACAACAAAGGGTCTGATCCTGCAAACATACATGTCCTTAAACTTTACTATTATGAGCAGTCCCACTAGAAGTAATAGTCCCCTTTCAGAGTGGGAATCTGGGCATTATTGCAGAAATGATGTTTTCAAAATGGCTGTGAATGCATTAGTAAGGGTCAGCAAAGAGCCCTTTCATCATATTTGCAGACTTACGCTGTGGCTACGCTGCAGAGCTTACAGTTCTACTAGCTGTGCCACTGCAACAATGCTAGTGCAGATGCCCTAAGCCGATGAGAGAGAGCTCTCCCGTTGACTTAATTATTCCAGCCCGTGCAAGCAGCAATAGCTATGCTGGTGGAAGAAACTCTCCTGCCGACATAGCACTGTGGGCACTTAGGTGGATGTAACTTACATCGCTGAAGGGGATGGCTTACTCACACCCCTGAGCAACATATAACTTATACTGATGTAAGCTGTAGTGTGTACATAGCCTTATTCTCTGGATTGTATTTTTGACTTTATCAGTAGCACCTCAACGGTATTAGATGGGCACATTACTGGATTCATTACTCTAAATAAAATTAAGTATTCAAATAAATATGTACTGCATGTAATTCTGTAGCTTCCCACACACACATCTTTTGTGTACGGGAAAGCTTGCACACTAACTCCCTAAAGGCAGGAAAAATACCTGTTTGGGGCTACAGAAGACATATATAACTGACTCAAAGGACTCTTGTCAAAAGAAACAAATAGCAAACAACCCAAGCAGATACAAAAATGTAGTCACATTTGTTCTGGACTCTTTTCAAATGCAGGAAGTGACCTGGAGCTCAGAGATAAGTTTATCACTCTAATGAGTACTAAACACTATCCCACTGGCTGCCACCTGCCTGACAAGCAGAGGAGGAATTACCTGTGAATCTGCATTGATGGCAGCTAAGTCAGAGAAAATATATACTGTGCCACTCAGTCCCTTGCCATTTTTACTGTTTCTGTTGTAGATTCCCAAAAAACTTCTATAATAATTACTGCCATGAATGGTGCATGCTCTGCTACATGTGTTCCAGCCTTTCCCACCCCCACCCCCGCACCTCCACTCTCAAACTCTCTCACGCACACACCCTTGCCAGAGTTTCCATCAGGATTGGGTCTTTTCGGGGAGAGGGGTCTTAATGTAAATATAGTAACATGGTGCTTTTTGTTTCTAACTCTAGAGGTTTCCTTACTATATAACTTCCCTCTTCAGCACAGCAGAACTAAAGAAGAGTAATTTCATATTAGATAATATAACATTTTTATCACTTCTTTATTGCTCCTCTAAACATCAGCCATTGCTATTTCACACATAGCATAATTGCACATCTTTAATGATAGACAGGATAACAGAAGTTAAGAGACCTTGATAAGTGAAAACAGGTTCCGGAATTTGTGAACACATGTTGATTATACAATGCGAAATTGTCCGAATCCAAATTTATTTGAAAGATGGCTCAGCTCCTATTAGCATTCTGGTAAGAAGATAATTAACAGCAGAGCATTAACAACCTTCAGATAAAAGTGTGCACCACAAAACAGGTCTACTATATTCCCTATAAAATAAGAAGATTCTAGAAAGCTTTCATTAGGAAAATACAAATGAATCCTTATTAGATTGTTGTTCTCTCATCCAACACATCAGCAATCACAGGAAGGCCAAAATGTATTGTTGGAACCTGGGGGAATATCTTGTTCATATCAATAGCACACACTTCCCATGAAAGGCTCAGTTTCTACAAACTAGTATCCAAACAAAATCCCTAAACTAATGGCACCAGCACTGACAGAAGGGGTTGAGGCAATGATCTCTAATGGATTCAAGGGCCATGATATGTAAGAGTATTCAAGTATTAAGTGGTTCAATCCAGTTATTTTAATATCCATGAGAGATATGACATGACATGCTTTTGCATTACATTTCAGAACATGTCAACAAACTGACTAAGCACCTCGAATAGACCAAGCATAGGACAGCCCTGGATCCTAGTGACGGTTACCAGCTGGTGCACTCAGTATTTAAAGGTTTCAGAGTAACAGCCGTGTTAGTCTGTCTTCGCAAAAAGAAAAGGAGTACTTGTGGCACCTTAGAGACTAACCAATTTATTTGAGCATGATCTTTCGTGAGCTACAGCTCACTTCATCAGATGCATACCGTGGAAACTGCAGAAGACATTATATACACACAGAGACCATGAAACAATACCTCCTCCCACCCCACTGTCCTGCTGGTAATAGCTTATCTAAAGTGATCATCAAGTTGGGCCATTTCCAGCACAAATCCAGGTTTTCCCACCCTCTGCCCTCCCCCACAAACTCACTCTCCTGCTGGTAATAGCTTATCCAAAGTGACCACTCTCCCTACAATGTGCATGATAATCAAGGTGGGCCATTTCCAGCACAAATCCAGGCTGTCTCACACCCCCCCCCCCCATACAAACATTTCAATTTGCACAGTGCTTTAGTCACATTCTAGCACTCATTTGTCAACTGCACAGTAGATGAGTAGATCTACAGTGAGCCACAGGAGGAGTACCTAATCCATCTGCAGATGGCACTGGAGAAAAATCTGTCTAATTTTCCCACACACGGAGTGTGTTTGGCTGTACCATTATACAAAAGTGCTGGCAGTGCATACTAGTAGTGAGTGAACTACAGGTGGATGGAGTCAACGTCATCAACCAGACACCAGCCCCAAAGATAAAGCAGATGATCAAAGTTTTCCTTAGGCATGTGGGTTGGTCTAGACTATTTATCCTGCACTTTAGTATTACTGTCGTTCTGTTAAATTTGGACAGAGAAGCAAAGGCTAATAAAGTGAAGAGGGATCAAGGATTTTCACACACTGCCTGTGTGATGATCGTTATTTAAACAGGATTTTAACAGCCAAATCCAGGACCCAACTGATACCTCAGTAGTAAGATGTGGAGTAGTGCCCAGGTGAAGAACAGTCAGTCACTTTTCTCCCCTGAAAGCCCTTTCCTTCAGGATATCAAGTACCCTATGCTCTGGTCAATTACAAAATATTTGGCAATTAGAAGTGAGCGAGAAATCTAAAAGCATTATCTCCTCAAATAAAAATTTCATCCTAAGGATAAACTAGAGGATACTAACGGCATCACTTGATGAAGGGAAAGAATGCCAGGCTTAGCACAGGGTCTCTATTTTCATCAACCCCATAAATGAAAGGCAGGAGCAAACCATGACAATCTGGGAGTGCGCCCAGACTGGACCACAGGTTTGACAACCCAAGCAATGCGAAGGCAGTAAAGTACATGCGAATTTTTGAGGGGCAAAGGGCATTTCAGGCCACATTATTAACTGGTTTGTATCTCCCATTTTCAATCCCCCACATTCCTTTGAACTTTGAGAACAGGAAAGATGGATCATGAGATGCACATTCTATCTGTTTTTTCTAACCATATTCCCTTTTCTTTTTGGGGCTGAAAACATACTAGCTCTCTGTCAGAGACTGGGATTAAACAATCCAAAATGAAGGCAAAGATATTTTTAAAAAGTAAGTCCCTCTCATAGGAGTGGTTAAATAGAAATAAAACAAGGGTCCTATGGTGCACTGTTCTGGCTATGAGTGTAGTCGGGCTAGTTGAGCTCTGGAGAAGAAAGATGTGTAGAGCAACTGTGCTTAAAAGATTTTCTATATAGACAGATATAAAAATATATAATTGAATAAACAAAAAACCACATGCAGCACACCTGCATTGTTTTCTTTATTGTCCTGTTATTTTTATTCATTCACTTGCATTTTAGTCACATTTTGGTGTTTGAACAGGCACTGTGTTGTGCAGCCTAAAGCTAGATTAAGGACTCTATCATCCTCCATTCCTTAAAAAGCAGTGAGACAGATTCTTTAATTCTTCACTATTACCTGCCAACAGAAGACAAATTTTTGTCCAAACATAAAACACTGCACAGAATGTAAATTATGTCACTTTTTTTAAAGAAACCAGAAGTAAAAAAAAGCAGCCACTGCACATGTATTTCTGGGTCAGTAAAATCACTACAGGGGTTCAACACATGCACGGCCAACAGGTAAAAAAAAAAGTTTTCAAATGTTCATTTTGGTCCATTCTTTTACTCTGTTTATATAGTACAGTGCACCTTTAAATTTTTCTGCTGATCAGAAATGACAATATTTGCTCTAGATGGATAAAATTAAGATGCCTCCTCCACAATGCCTGGGTAGATGAATAAAGAGCCATCTTCAAACCAGACTTCAATCCTGCAAGGAACTCTTCAAAAGGTAGAGCAGTGAACTCATACCAGGCTTTAGGCTTCACTCAGAGAAGGCTTGATTTGTATAAAACTGATAATATTGATAAGGAGACTTAGAGGACACATTCAGGCTCTAGAGACAAAAATATCGATTTTGAAAAATTCTTAACAGGAAAGTAGAAAGATGGTAGTTAATAGGGCTAAATCTAACTCTAAATGTGAATGATATAAACACTGAAAAAGTTAGACAAAAACAAAACTTTAGCTAGAAAGAATGTGTCAGGGTACATCCATGTGCCCCCCCGCAAAAAAAAAAAAAAAAAAAAAACCAAAACACACCAGAGCAGCAAGTTTCACAGCCTAAGTCAACTGACTTGGACTTGAGTGACTTGCGCTACAAGTCTACAAATAGCAGTATAGATTTTCCCACTCAGGCTGGATCCCAGACTCTGAGACCCACACCCCTCACAAGGTTTCAAAGGCCAGCCTCCAGCCCAAGCAGGAACTATTTTTAGCCCTGTAGCACAAGCCCCTCAAGCCCAAGTCAGTTGATCCAGGCTCTGAGACTTGCTGCCATTGGGGTTGTTTGTTCTGTTTTTGGGAGAGGGGGGCCTTTGCAGTGTAAATGTACCCTTAGAAAGACAGCTGACCCAGGGTTCCAATTTCCTCAAAATGTTTTTAGGTCTGACAATCTGTTACTTCAAATTAACCATGAAGTCGAATATGAAAGGAAGAAGTTTTCAAAGCACTGCTGTTATTCTTGTAAAATGGGTGTCATTTCAAATGAGTAATAAATATGCTTTAGAATGGGATTTCTTTTAGGGATCCCAAAAAGGTTCACACCATGTTCTGCAGAACAGGTTCAGTACAATATGTCTGACCTTGTCCTGATGAGTCCACCTCTTAAAAGAAAGTGATGTGGTCTGCACCAGTTGAGTTCTTAGTTTTCCTTATGAGATTTGCTGTAATGAGTGTTGTCCATACCACAAAAACTATCATCATTATACAAAATAGGCTCAGAAACCAAGTCATTAACCGTAGACAGTTCAATAGAGACTTTGAATGGTAACTAATTTCTAGTCACTTGTGCCAAATTTTGATGAGGGTCCCAACAAGGTGACAAGCATTTAATTAGGGCTGTCAAGCAATTAAAAAAATTAATTGCAATTAACTGTGCGATTACTCACACTGTTAAACAGAATACCTTTTATTTAAATGTTTTAGATGTTTTCAATTACAACATAGAATACAAAGTGTACAGTGCTCACTTTATATTTATTTTTGATTACAAGTATTTGCACTGTAAAAAAGACAAAAGTATTTTTCAGTTCACTTAATTAATACAAGTACTGTAGTGCAATCTCTTTATCATGAAAGTTGAATTTACAAAATGTAGAATTATGCACAAAAAATTGCATTCAAAAATAAAACAATGTAAAATTTTAGAGCCTGCATGTCCACTCAGTCCTACTCCTTGTTCAGCCAATTGCTAAAACAAGCCTGTTAACATTTGCAGGAGATAATGCTGCCCACTTCTTGTTTACATCACCTGAAAATGAGAACTCGCATACTCATGGCACTGTAGTAGCTGGTGTTGCAAGATATTTACGTGCCAGATGCGCTAAAGATTCGTATGTCCCTTCATGCTTCAACTGCCATTCCAGGGGACATGCTGATGACGGATTCTGCTCAATAATGATCCAAAGCAGTGCAGACTGGCGCATGCTCATTTTCATTATCCGAGTCAGATGCCACCAGCAGAAGGCTGAGTTTCTTTTTTGATGATTCAGGTTCTGTATTTTCCGCATCAGAATGTTCCTCTTTTAAGGCTTCTGAAAGCATGCACCACACCTCTTCCCTCTCAGATTCTTAAACCATGAGTCAAATGCAGTAGCTATCTTTAGAAATCTAACACTGGTACCTTCTTTGCGTTTGTCAAATCTGCAGTGAAAGTGTTCTTAAAATAAACATGTGCTGTGTCATCATCCAAGACTGCTATAACATGAAATATATGGCAGAATGCAGGTAAAACAGAGCAGGGGACATAATTCTCCCCCAAGGAGTTCAGTCACAAATTTAATGCATGCCTTCTTTTTTTAACGAGCATCATCAGCATGGAAGCATGTCCTCTGGAATGGTGGCCGAAGCATAAAGGGGCGTACGAATGTTTAGCATAACTGACACGTAAATACCTTGCAATGCTGGCTACAAAAGTGCCATGCAAATGCCTGTTCTCACTTTCAGGTGACATTGTAAATAATCAGCACGCAGCAGTATCTCCTGTAAATGTAAACAAATTTATTTGTCTTAGCGACTGGCTGAACAAAAAGTAGGTCTGAGTGAACTGTAGGCTCTGAAGTTTTACACTGTTTTATTTTGCAGTTATGAAAAAAAAAATCTACATTTGTAAGTTGCACTTTCACGACAAAGCTTATACTACAGTTCTTGTAGGATGTAAATTGAAAAATACTATTTCTTTTGTTTATCATTTTTACAGTGCAAATATTTGTACTCAAAAATATACACTTTGATTTGAATTACAACACAGAATACAATATGTATGAAAATGTAGAAAAACATCCAAAATATTTTATAAATTTCAATTGGTATTTTAATACTTAACAATGCGATAAAACTGCGGTTAATTTTTTTAATCGCAATTAATTTGAGTTAATTGTGTGAGTGAACTGCGATCAATCAACAGCCCTACATTTAACTATATTATGAATTCACAGAGTACATTAATACGGTATTTTGAATTGTACTGGGGCAGGTGTTTGTGTCCAGTGGTAATTTAAACCCTGATTTGGGTTTAAGTTTCTTTCTAGACAGATGAATTACCTGGAAGAAAGATACTCTATGCCAGCAATTAGAAGGTGCTTACTAGCTACAAGCACTGTTTTCTGTTTGTGTAATTGTGTAACTCAAGGGTTCTCAACTGGGGGTCAGGACGCCTCAGAGGGTCACAAGGTATTACATTCGGGGGTTGCGAACTGTCAGCTTCCATCCCAAACCCCACTTTGCACCCACCATTTATAATGGTGTTAAATGTATAAAGAAGTGTTTTACCGGTAATTTATAAAGGGGGGTTCACACTCAGAGGCTTGCTGTGTGAAAGGGGTAACCAGCACAAAAGTTTGAGAACCACTGATGTAACTGATGACCTTTATCATTCCTCAGAAGATTCCCATTTCATTTGCCATGTTCTTAACAGCTGGGACAGGTAAAGTGATGGGAACTGTAAGCATAGGGCTACAGCTGCTCTTGTGCCGATATCTTATTGAAAAAAGGCTTCTGGAAAAAGATGCGAGTTGCATTATGCTCTGAAGAAGTCATCTTTATTCCATCTTAATTTCTGCTGAAAGGTCTCCACCAGCAGCCTCATTTTCAAATGAACCTTGTCTGGATAAACTCAGTTGCAGCACAATCATCGTTCACAATATTCTTGGAGTGATGCAGAGAAGTGGTCTTAAGTATGTCCATCCCATTGAAATTATTATGAGCAACAGAACCTTCTTTTGGGTAGGACACTCAATGTAGCAGTGTGTGTTTGCTACCATTTCCATGTAAGGGATGGTCTTTGGATTTGGTACTAGTTGCAGCTTCTGTGAGGCTGCTACTGAGAGTCCTAAGTAGAGAGCACTGCAGTAGTCCAGCCTCAAGTGTCAGAGCCATCAACAGCCACTCCTTTGACCACAAGGAGCAGGCAGAATTTTCTTGACATTTGGGATGGCATAAAGGCCATTCTTGGCCATTGCTACATTCTGATCAGGCTGGTGGTAAGGCTGAATTCAAGTGACTTTGAGATTCCAGCCCTCTCTACTAGCTATGGTACGGACACCCTCCCATGAGGTGGAAAACATGGACTTAACTATATCAAGAGATTTCCATATAAACACATTGTCAACTCTGACTTCTTTAAGTTATTTATAACCTGTTATTCATCCAGACACTAGAGAAGATGGTCAACTATATTGTCTGCCTCAGAAGTGAAAGCTACACAGCTATGTCATCTGAATACTGACATTTGAGTCCACAGCTTCTCCTCATGTCCCCAGGTTATCTTTTTATGTATGTTTAACTTTGTGGAGGAATGGGGTGGAGAATCAATTTGAAACACAGGTGAGACTGCTCTCCTATCATGACTCTAGGAAGAAAGAAAGAAACTATTACAGGAAAATTTGTCAACTCCTGCAAGAGCCAGCAAACAGTCTTATAGCACCAGACAGATCCAAAACTGCTGTTTTACCACTTCCCATAGTTATGAAATCATCTACTAGTGTGACTGGTGCCGATTCTGTACCCTAGCCAGGCCTTAAACCCATTGGGTGAGGACCAGAATACCCGACGTAAATTGTTGCTGTCTTATTGATGACCTTACCCAAGAAAGCAAGCTCTGAAACCAGGTGAAAGTCAGATTATTGAAGTTCAATTAAAAACATATTTTGTTTAATATTGGCTGGACTACACCATATTTCAAGGATTATACCAGATGTTGACATCCGTGGTGAGAAGTAGCTACAGGCATCAGTAATATAGCATAACAGGTGTTCATGAGACTAATAATCCTTCCTACTTTTAGGGCATCCTGACCAGTAAATCTTAACATTTTAGGATAAAAAGAGCCCGTTTCCTGGAGTCTTGTCTGTACTTAATTAAACTGGATAAAGCACTCAAGAGACCACTGTAGAGAGAAATCATTCAAATCTGCCAATACAATTTAATGGAGAGCTACAAAGTGAAACAAGACAAAACAGTAAGTAGACCAGGAAATTGAAGATTAGGACTCCTGGGTTCTGTTGCCAAACATGCTATATATTTGCTGAATGGCCTTTAGCAAATGTCTGGGTTGTAGTTTATATATAATCTAAATTACAGGGATATTAAAGACAATGTTTGTCAAAGTACTTTGACAATGTTGAATGAAATCTGAACTCCAAGAACAAAAGTATTTTAATCAGTACCAGTAAAAAAATTTATAGTTATGATCACAAAAAAGGAGTTACCTTTATAACCCCCTTCTTTGACCCATATTTACATGCTTTTAACTTTCACCTTTTGGGCTTCAATAAGAAAAATCCCTTCAGCTACTTCAGTTATAGCTAAATAATAAAAAAGACTTTCCACTGTAAAATCATTAACCAACCAGTTTAAATAACTAGGAGCACAGCAAACATTTTAATCATGCACATAGACAGCCCTTGTTCATTTAAAAAAAAGCTGGTTAGGATTTAACCAGGATAGTAGATTGAACATTGTCTGGTGATAAGAAAATTTCCTTAAGGCTACAGATTCACACAGCAAGATGATTCAAAGAGTTTTGTTATTTCAATCTTACACAATGTGCCTATTTTAAACACTAGGTGCATGAATAGTTCCATCATTAAAGCAAAATTCAGGTTGACTCAATGTTAACATAAAAAGACAGGCCATAAATCCCCAAATCCTCCCTGTCCAGCACAGTCACTTAGAAAAGCCAAAACAAACAGCAAAGGTTTGTTACATGACAGTTAGACTTTATCAGGATTGGAGTGAAGTTAAGAGGAGTAAATTCCAAAGTCAAGGACACTCCCCTTACAACACTGCCCCTTGCCAAAGGCACATGCGAGCCTCCTGATAGATGGTTTACTTTGAGGGAATAAAGGTGACAGTACCCAGTTTGTGCTGACTGCTGCCTTCTAAGGCATCTTCTTAATCCTGGTTCCAGGAGTATGAAGTGAAGTATTGGAGGGAATTAGGAGTGAACAAATTCATATTGCTCCCTGAACCGGAACCCTAACTGGGCCAGTTTCACTAAAGTAAAGTTTAAATAAAATGATTTAGAATAGTTTCTCTGTTCTGAACAATGTTTCCCAGACTGATTAAGGCTTCAGCATTGTGCCCCTTCCCAGAAAGCTTGTGTCCAATTTGTCAATCCAATTTTGTAAGAGACCACTCTTCACTCTCCTCTGACTCTCTACCATTACAGTGATCATTGGACCTAAAAATCAGAAAAAAATGTAGCCTGGAAATGCCCACTCTTTCCCATTCCTACTTCTTCCCCCTGCTTAGCAGTGTATAAATATATTTAGTGACACACCACAACAGATCCTGGATGGCCTGGAGGACGCCACTGGCTTTAATCTTTTGCTAGAAATGTTAGCACAGATAAGACTTCTAGAACCTGTACACCAGGGCCTCATGGTGAAGAGGAAGGGAAGATAAAGAGAAGACTCTAAAACCGTGGCAGTATCACCACCATGGAGGTAGTGTCTTGCCTGCTCCAAAAATTCTCCAGTGTTTCGTCATTAAAACGGGATAGCTACTATGCATTGCTTGGAACTCTAATCTGCCAAGTTCTGAGGTACAGACTGCCAAAGTTTTGGAGAGTCAAGCTAAAGCAAAGCCAGCCTAGATGCTTTTGGTATTGAGCTCATGACCTCCCCCGGGCTCATTTCTTTTGAATGGCTCTTTGACAAACATGTCCTCTTCCAAATAGGTAGGGTAGACTGACTGCCACTGCTATGTAGATCTGAGGCAAAGGTTCCCAAACTCATGATGCTTTTTGATAGTTAGAAAGCACATGTCTGAAGTGACACTGGACCAGAAAAACTTTACTCTTTTCCCTTCAGCTTTGGGACTCCTAGAAGAATAGACATTATCTGTTGTTCAAATTCATGGAGGATGTGTGCGCACCTCTGTCCCTGTCAAGAGGGAAAATACATCTCACAGTTGTCTCTGAAGGGGCATATAAGGAGCCCTACTTGAATGATGATTGCAGGACAGCACTACCAAAATCTGCACCCAATCTGGAAGCACACACTAGGGAACAGTGAGTGGCAAATGTGGATAGTTTCACATAGTTGCTCTACATATGTCAAATGGAAGTGTTCCCCAAAATAGGCAGAAGCATCTGCCAGAGTTCCACTGTGGCTAGGATGATCTTTCCTAGCTAACTTGTAAGTTCCTATTCAGTCAGACTCATTTGAATAAACCCTGTGTTGATATAAGTTGCCCCCGATCCTGTCAGTGAAAGCCAGGAACAGCCTAGATGTATTTCTGAACAATTATATTCTATCATAATAAAATGACAATGTTCTCACTATATCTAGTGTGTGAAGCTTTGCTTCACCAGGTTAGCAAAAGGCTTAGGAAAGAAAATTAGCAGGTGAATGGACTGATTTATATGGAACTCGAGACCACCTTAGGCAGGAACTTAGGGTGAGGTCTAAGTGAAACACTTTCTTTGAAAGTGAAAGATCTTGTGAAACACTTTCATTGGAAAACCAGGCATAACAGCCTGAATCTCTTCCAGCTGATGGACTCCTATTGAGCATATTGCTTTAGGGCTAGCAAATAGTCCAGGACTGAATAAACTGGTGCTATCAGAGGAGAAAACCAGTGCTGATAAGATAGAAAATCTCTTCCTTCTAGCTTTGCAAGACCGTCTTAATTAATTTTTCCTGCTCTGGAGTAGAATGTTCTGAACAGACTCTTTTATGGAGGTCACCCAGCCAGAATCCAGGCTGTCAGGTGTGAAGATGCTGGGTCCAGATGGAGGATCAGACCGTTGTCCTGGGACACTGATTTGGGAGAACGGGAAGAAGATCGGTAGCTGTGCTGATAGGTTCACCAGATCTAAGTTCCAGAACTACCTGCTCCACTCTGGGGCTATCATGGTCATTCACCCTGTGTCTTGCCCCAGTTTCCTCAGGACCCTATGAATCATGGAGATAGGAAGAAAGGCATATATCAATCCCAGTGTCCTAGGGATGAGCAAACAGTTTGTCAGAGTCTGGGCTTATGCTAAATGTCTGACACTTGTTTGAAACAAACTACAAATCCACCTCTGGGAATCTGTATTTGCAGAAAATCCTCTGTATGCCTGAGTCTTTGAGGAACCACTTGTGGTTTTTACAGAAACTCCTGCTAAGCTGGTCTGCCAAGATGTGCTGAAAACTGAGAAGCTGTAGAGCTACTGGCAAGATCTGATATAGGATACACCACTTCTACAGACATGGCCACCTGACAAAGTGGGAATGATCTTGCACTCCTTTCTCTTGATGTACCTGCATTGTTGTGGGGTTGTCTGTCAGTACCTGACTTGATGATCCCTAAAGGACAGACACGAAAGCATTGTATGAAAGATGGATGGCTCTGAGCACTACAAGATTTGTGTGTAAGCAGGCTTCCCGAGGAGACCACAGTCCCTAAATTTTCAGTTGATCCAGATTTCAGTTGATCCTGAGAGGAGGCGTTTGTTACCAATATCTTTGTAAGCAGATATGTGAAAAAGGAAGCTCTGTTGCACATCAGAAGTGGTTCTATCCATCACTTCTTGTGAGCCTTGACCGTCATGTCCACACAGTGTCTGCTGAGTAACTACACTGATTTTGACCACCCTCACCTGGATTCAAGGTGAAGTCTGGTATGCTGTGTGTCATAAGTACACAAAGCCATGTGTCCCAGAAGTCCAGGACAAGTACTCACTAGTGTTCTTTGCTGGTCTCAAAGTTGATTGATAAGGTCAAACACTGTCTGAAATCTTTGCAGTAGAAGGTAGGTTCTTGCTTAACACTATGAACTCTATGCTGAGATGGAGTATGCATGGATTTCTCTCTGCTGACTTTCAGACCTTGTGATGCAGAGACTTTCAGGATTGTGTGTACTGAACTGGTCACCTGTTGTGGTGATCTTCCTCAAATTAGCCAGTAGTCTATGTAAGAATATACCTGGATTCCTCATCTCCTTGGATGAGCTGCCACTACTGACAGATATCTCATGAAAACCTTTGAAGCTATAAAGAGCCCATCCTATCTCAACTATTTTCTATAATCCAGATATATGGAGATATGAAAACAAGCATCTTGCAGGTGGAGAGCTGCAAACCAGTCCATAGGCTCTAATGAAGATACTACTGAAGTTACTGTCACTATTCTTCAGAATCTTGAGAGAAGCGTCCCTGAAAAAGGACAGGGAAAAGGGGAGGGAGTTGGAATAGGATATCCTTGCTCATGATCGCAAGGAAACAAGAGCTCAAGTATTCCCAGCCCAAAACTTGAAAATAAAAAGGGACACCAAAAAATAAATTTCTAGAGGGAGGAGGGAAAGAAGTGGTGTAGAATAGAATACTTCTGGGGCAAATTCTGTGCCAAAAAATTAAAAATTCTGTGAACAATATTTTAAAATTCTACAAAAACTTTTGCATATTTTATTTGTCAAAACAATACGATATAATCAAGCTGTCAGCAGGTATGTCTGTAACAATACAGATGCGCACAAACATTGCCCCAGGAATAAAGAATTAAAGAAACCCCTACAACAACCCAGTTCCTGTTTCTCTGCCCCCTCCCCTCTCAGAGCCCAGCCATGGGGTGCTGCCCCCCAACCCGGACACCCACACCCCTGCCCCCCCAGAATCAGCAGCGGGTCTCCCCAGGCCAGACACCCACACCCCCAGAGCCCAGCTGTGGGCTCCACCAGCACAGACACCTGCATCCCCTAACCCCTAGAGCCCAAAGATCCAGAGGGAGAAACAACCTGATGCTGGGTCCCAGGCTTGTATTCAGTTTCCTGCATGCTGTCTCCTCCTTCAGGATGTGCTGAGAACTCCAGCTGCCGGGAACCCTCCAGCTCCTTCCCACACCTCACGACAGTGTCTTCTATTTGCAAGCTGGGCTCTGCTGAGTCCAGCAGCCCTAGTGGCAGCCAGCAGCTCTTCCGCTCATTGCTGGGCGGAAAGGAAATTCTGTGCATACAACATTAATTTCTGCACAAATTTTGCATTGTGCAGTGGCGCAGAATTCCCCCAGAATAGAAAAGATCTTGTGGTAATCAAGCAAGCTTCCAACGTTTGCATCAAATCTGCTGCCTATTCAAAGCCCTGAACGGTAGGGCAGCTTAGGAGGTAGCAAAGGGTCACCTCTGCTGAAATTTTTAACTCCTCAGTGGCTCAAAAGACCTTGGTGGTTGACTATAGTATTAGATCAAGATGCGCCGCCTGAAATTTTTGCTGTTGTGTCTGCTTCCTTTTAGGAGTTGTGACAGAGAGTCCTAAGGAGCAAAGGGTTGCCCTGGAATCTTTTAACATCATGGGTTTCATCAGTACCACTGCTGAAAGAGTCATTGCTCTCAAATGAGAGGTTCTTCACTGTTCCCTTGACCTCCCTAGGAACATCAGATGACTGGAACCAAGTCAATCTCCTCATAACTACTGCAGGGGCCATTGTCATTCCCCACAGACAGACACATTCAGACACAGCCTGTAGTGCCGTCAGCTGGACTTTGCCATAAGTAATTTAAGCCCTTATGTTCCTGGGGAAACATCAACAAGATTAGATCATTTGTCCTAATTTAAGAAACCATGTTTTCAGACCAGCACTTAGTAGTTAGCAAGCTTCATTTACAGATTTCTAGATGAACAGACCTCTTGGCTGAAAGGATTCAATATTTTGGGATCCTTTTCTTTGGGGTAGATTTCAAAGAACTTCATTGTTTTGTCTTCTCCTGTACAGCTTGCACAACCAAAGAGCCAGGTGCAGGATGAGAGTTTAAATGCCCACATCACTTTGCAGGTAGTCAATATCCTCTTTATGTTCTACTGGAGGTGACTGAAACAGAAACAAGCGTATGCCAGATAGACTTGGCAAGATTCAGCAGGCAATATTTTATTGGCATGGCTAATCTCCCTGCTGTTGTGGAATGTAATATGTCCAAGGGCTTGTGTTGTTTCTCTTGCACAATCTTGAGAGAAACACATAAGTCCTGTGCCATGCACTTTATTACATCCTGGAAAGTCTTGAATTTATCACGAAAGGGTAATGTAGGTGCAGTTACCACCTCATTGGGAAATTAGGAGGCTGCAGCCAGAACTTGATTTCTCCCACTGGAGAATGATGTTTGTCTCCACCCTCCTCCTCTTGCCTCACCAGTAGCTGCAGTTGGAGCATCTGAGTTTCCTGAAGAGGCTGAATGTGCCTGCTACATGAAGGAGGCTTACCCCTGGACATACGGGATGAGGCTGGCTTCCTAGACTAAGAGTCAACAGCCAAGGGATCCAGTATGGCCAAGGCTGATATGGATAGGAATTGTGTGGTGGAGGGCACATTGGGGATACCTAGTGGGGTGATCTCTCTGCAATCCTGATCACTCCCTAGAATCTCTCCCCGATTCCCACTGAACTACTGAACAGGAAGATGTAGGACAAGCAAGTGAGGAGTCTCTGCTGTGCTCAGCAGAAGAGGAAGGCAGGGCAAAGAGGAGAAGTATACCTCTTCTGTGGAGATGTAGTCTTATCAGGTGTACCCTGTCTATGCATAGGGGATACTGGTATAGGACAACTGTCTGGCCCTGTATGGAGGTTCTACAGAAGAGAACTTTACAATGATCTACCTAAGTCTCTCCTGCAGAAATGACTCCAGTACAGGGTCCACCTACAGATCATCTGGTATCATGTATGTACTTTCTGGATGCCAAGGTGGTTGGCATGATACATCAAGCACCATACAGGTAGCCAGTACAGAGGTGTGGGGTACAGCTACAGCTGAGGATACAGTCACTGCAGAGACTCCAGATACTTGGTGTACTGTTTAGCACAGTCCTTAGATTTCGATAGTACTCCATGAGCTGCCTTAGACATTAGTATCAGGTACCAAAAGGGGGTCTTCTCTAACTCACGACCTCTCACTGACTGACCAAGCGGCAAGCCACAGGGCTTGTCTACACAAACATTTTGTTTACAACAAGCTGGAGTGTTAATCTATCCTGCACTAGCCTGCGGCGTACTAAGTGTCAGTGTCAACTTAATTAACACTAATTACACTACACTAAGGGCATGGCTACACTTGCAGATGTAGAGCGCTGGGAGTTACACCAGCCTTAGGAGACCACAGCAGGGAAAACGCTGCCGTGTGTTTACACTGTCAACAGCAAGCGCACTGGCATGGCCACATTAGCACCTCTTGCAGCACCACAAAGAGCAGTGCATTGTGGTGGACATCCCAGTGTGCAATTGGCTGCAATGTGCTTTTCAAATAGGGGAGGGGCAGAGGTGGAGTGTGACAGGGAGTGTGTTTTGGGGGGCTGAGAGTGTAAATTCAGACAGCAGCAGACCCTCCTCCCCCACCTTCTCTCTCTCACACACACACTCACAACAGCAGCATTCCACAATAAAGGCTTGCTTTGTCCCAGAGCAGATAAGCATGCCAGTTGTCAGAAACAGAGCTTTGAAAGAGGATATCTGCATGCCTGCAGCTGATTTCAAAACAATGAGAAGAGTGGCCACTTGACTTCAGGGGATTATGGGATGTTTCCGAAGGCCAATCACAGTGCAGTAATGCAACACCTCGTCCACACTGATGCCCAGGCATTTCAGCCGGGGTGCAACAAGCTTTATGCTTCTCATGGAGGTGGATTACCAGGAGCACTCCAGCTGCAGAGTCCAGGCGCTCTACATGCCTTGCCAGCGTGAACACTTCAGGAGTTAGGGCACCATGGGCTGGTTTAATGCACTCTAACTTGCAAGTGTAGCCAAGCCCTCCGCCAAAAATCTCACAGTGCACATGAGAGGCAGACATTGACAAGGGTTAAGAAACCAATGGATAGTTGAACAGCTCCACCCTTAGGGGGAGTGTGTGTATTTTCGGGAGAAGGGGGGCCACACAAAGGCACTTTGGCCACAGGCAGGGATGCTGCTAGCCAAAGATAATCTGATCTCGCAGACATGGGGCACATGTCCACCAAAGTTGAAACCACACGGACAAATCACTCAAAGAATGAGATATGCTTGTCCTAAGAGAAATGTTTCCAGGACTAGTTACTAAAATATCAACTGAATTCTTTTTTAAAAAATTCCTTCAAAATATTTAAACCTAAACATTGCAGGACTAGGATTGTGCAGGAAAATCTCAAAATGAAACCTACTAGAAAAAACGAATAGAAACAACAGTGAAACTTTTTTTTTATTTTCATTGCCCACTCAGAGAAAATAGACCATCTAAACAGCAAAAAAGTAAATTCTTAAAACAGAACACTTCTATCGAAAGTGTTTTGATCTTTTTTTTAACCTGACAGAACCCCTAACACTAAAAAAATATCATCTTCAGAAACTAGTGAAATAATTTTCTGTTAAACAACTGTATGCCACTTTAGCAGGGGTAAAGTTTTTTTCAATAATGTAGTACGGTCCTTTACTGTAAATAAGAGCTTTTTAGTCCCTGTGATATCAGCAATAGGTCTGCTTCACAAGATGCATCTCAGTGCAGCCACCAGCCCAGTTCCACCTTGAACAGTGACCCCCTAAATTTTCCTGTTTATATGTTTTAAAGAGCAAGGACTGAGCAACCACCCTATATGGTTCAGCTCACGCCTTCTCCACTAAGAATGAATGAATAAAAAATGGCTATCCTCAGAAGCAAAAGCAATACTAAGAAGTCCACCATAAATAGTACTTCTGAAGTTGGAACATGCATACACACTCTGTCAAGGACTTCTTCTATTGATAGTGTAAAGGAAGAAGACATTTGACTGCACTTTCCAAGAATATGTGCCTGTCAGTCATTTTGACTATTCTGAAGAGTTAACAAATGACAGACATTGTGTGTCCAATAAACCAGAAAGTATCACATTAGACTCTCGCAATTCATAGTATTTCCTCTTTTCACATGTATTTCTGCAAACCATGTTTATTTTGTATCCTACAGAATGATTTAGCAATAGTTTTGTTTCTAGACTGTCATGAATATATCCAAGACAAAGCAGACCTTCGATCAAATGCTGGTGTGTTTGCCTGCAAAACAAAGTAAACTGCATTTTTAACCATCTATTTCAATTTTGAAATTTTAGTTAAAACAAAAAAGTGAACGGTTAGCATGTTTTGAGACAAACACATGCAGGCTTTAGCAATCAAGCAGTAAGAGTTCTGCTGGCTTAAAAATTAATAAGGATTCACCGTAATGTAATCCTATTTTTCTAGCTCTCAAAATATTTGACATTTATATGAGTTACAATTTACTTCAAAAAGTAACATTCAGATCTAACTAAAATATTAGTGCAATTTAATGTTTAAGATGCATGCAACAGGATTACCTGAAACAGGCATCTCACATACATTTAAACTCAGCATCAGACTGTGCAAATTAACGTTCTTTCTAGTTCAAGTTTAATAGCACACTAACAGTACGTGTACTAAATAGAAATAGAAAACTTCATTTGCACAAAATCAAGCAAAAAACAGCATATAATTTCAAACATAATAGAAAAGACACTGAAAAACTACACATTTGGTATTAAAAAAGTTATTTTAACAGTATGAGAAGCAAGCTGTAAAACAACAAGCTGTAAATATTTCTTTTCCTGCCTCCTCACCACAGCCTCTTAAGTCCATACATGAAGAGGAACATCTTTCCAATTCACCCCAGCTTGTCTATTTCACAGACACAGAAACCAGTCACTAATTTCATGAATGTATGGCCAATGCCTGAGCACTTGTCTACACAGAGAAACTACACCAGCACTCCTATTCCAAAATGCTTCTGTATGGATATTTTATTCTGCAATGAGTGACTTTATTCCAGAATAACTGATCTGCTTTCAAATCAGGGTAAATATCCTCGAATAAAAACAGTTACCTACCACTTATAACTGTTCTTCAAGATGTATTGCTCATGTCCATTCCATTCTAGGTGTGTGCACGCCCACATGAGTGGCCGGAGATTTTTGCCTTAGTGATATCCGTAGAGCCGTCCGTGGCTTTCCCTTGAGTGCCACGCCCATGCGCTGGTATATCTGGTGCCGCTTGGTTCCTTCTTGCCGACAACTCCAACAGAGGGGTAGGGGGGTAGGATGGAGTAATGGAATGGACACGAGCAACACATCTCAAAGAACAACAGTTACAAAAGGTGGGTAACTTGAGTTCTCCTCTTGAGTGCTTTCTTGTGTTGATTCCATTCTAGGTGACTCACAAGCGGTAACAACGGAGGTGGGCTCAGAGTTCAGTGCCTTGCAGCACAGCTCTGCCAAAGCCAGCATCGTCTCAAGCTTGCTGGGTCACCGCATAATGCGTGGACTCGAGGACCACTCCAATGAATTCTATGAGCTGGACTGGCGTTAATATGGACTTTTTTGTTTATTAACAGGCCCAGATTAGGGTAGCTCGAACTCACCAGATAGAGGCTCCTCTACACCTGCTTGCGAGACCAGCCTTTGATGAGCCAGTCGAGATACGGGAAAATCTGGACCCTTCAACATCTCGGGTAAGCCGTGTGACACTGTATGGAATCTGGGGGACACTTGAGGATATCTGAATATTAATATTGTAAAATTGCAACGAGTTCTCCCAGATGCGCCATGTAAGATATTGGCAAAAATGTTATAAATTTGCCAGATATGATAATCTCATTTATGTGTTTGTTATCACCTTTGTATTATGGAGTTATAGATATGTATGTATGTCTATTTCAAACTTGTGCTATGCTTCTGGGTGACACCACCAGACAGTTTGGAATCAGCACTGCTTGGCCTGCTTGATGGCCCATTAAGGATCATCAGCTATACAAATGACCCACAGAGAAGGCAAAAACACCTTATGACTCAACAAGGCATTCAGGGGCATGCCTATGGACAGAACTCTAAGGCTTTCAAGACATGCTGGGCAGCTTGTGGTTGAAACAAAGGAAGCACAGGCCACATGGCAAAAGATAAAAGGTAGCTGTACTGTCTCCATTTTGTCTTCAGTCCTGCTTCTCACCTCTAGAGGAATTTTGCTACAAACTGAAGCTCTGAACAAAGGACTTAATGACCCATCCAAGCTGTGGATATATTCCAGAGGGACTTTCAAGCCAGCAAACTCACCAATACTGCTGATATATAGACTTTGAAGTCTTTGTATGTATGTCACTGTTTTACCATTTAATCTCGCTCCTCTTGTTCTTTCTTTTCTCTTTACAATAAACCTCTAGTTTTAGATACTAAAGGACTGGCTGGCAGTGTGATATTTTGAGTAAGATCCAAAGCTATACTGACCTGGCGATGGGGCTGACCCTTTGGGGTCAGAAGAACGCTTTTGTATATGTGAACAGAATTTAAAATAACTTCTCACTGTACTGGACCTAGGTGCTGATTGGGAGCCAGAGAACTGGAATGCAATAAAGTGGGCTGCGTGATTTCATTTTTGCTTCTAGATAACCAGTGTGGGGGATCAGAAGCAGTTTGTGACTGGTTGAGGAGAATAACTTCAGTGTTATCCACCAGTCTTGGGAGTATATCCTCTCCCTTTTGCAACCTGCCATGACCTTGGCATTTCCAGTCAGGGCTGCCCTAGGCACCCCAGGTCACAAGCCGCCACTGGCACCGTGCATTTTGTGAACACCCTTGGGGCCAAAGGGCAGCTCTGTGAACTGAATATGGCACCCGCCCACTATAAAGTGGAGGAAATGCCTGTGACCTGGGAATACGGAAATGTGGAAATAAGCATCATGTAAGTCAAGAGCGGCATACCAGGCTCCCGAATCCAGGGAGGGGATGATGGAGGCCAGTGAAACCATGCAAAACTTCAACTTCTTGAGAGACTTATTGAGGCGACGCAGGGACAGAATGGGTCTGAGGCCTCCTTTTGCTTTTAGGATTAGGAAGTACCAGGAGTAGAACCCCTTCCCTTTCATGTTCCAAGGGACCATCTCTACTCCCCCAGGCGCAGAAGGCTCTCAACCTCCTGAATGAGTTGCTAGTGAGAAGGGTAACTGTCAGTGTCTCTGTCCCTTCTTCTAGTGGATCCTGGATGAGGCTGCCATGGCCTTCGCAGTGGAGGCGGCCCAGAACTGCTTATGCACCAACTGAAGCATGTGTATGCCCAGTGAGCAAAGGGTGGCTCTGGTCTTTCAGCCCATGCAGCCTCGCATCGGTTTGGTCAGAGAACAGACCGTTCCCATTACATGGAAGGATTTGGATGGATGTCTGCATCTCCTGGGAGAGTCCAGTGGTTTGAAGCCAGGAGCTGTGCCTCATTATCACAACGGACACTACCACCCTGGCTCCCAAGTCCGCCACATTCCATGCCATTTACAGGGAACACCGAGCCGTCATATTGCCTTCCTGCACCAGGTAATATTGCCTTCCTGCACAAGGCAAAACTCTTGGGCCAAATCCTGCGGGAGGGACTCAGACTTACAGAGGCATCATCTGGTCTTGTCTGGAAGGAAAATTTATTCCAACCCAGTTTACAGTTTCAGGTGGCAAACCATCAGGCCCTCTTGGGTCGTTACAACTTTAGAACAGGGAGAGAAGTTCAGCTTCTCACCTGGGCACTGCCAGAAATGGTTGATGTCACCTCTCCCATTAGAGACTGACACAAACACAGGCAATAATTTTGATTTATAACCTTTGTTAAGAGATAGAAACACTAATACTTATCTTGCAATCAAGGTCTTTATTCACAGCTGAATGTTTTCTGGGGTTTTTTTTGGTCAGCCTTCTACGCAGACAGGCCGCCTCTTGTCATAAAATTCTCGAATCAGCCCACAGATAGATCCAATGAGTATCACAACTTTACAGTGTTAACTGAATAAAGTATGCAGTGTTGTTGCAGCTCTCCCAGAATACGAGTGAGATAAGGTGGGGGAGGTAATACGTTCTATTGGACCAATTCTTTTGGTGAAAGAGACAAGCTTTCAAGCTTACAGATACCCGAAGACCACCTCACATTTCCTGTATAAATTGTTAAGTCGTGTCCCTGTGCACATGTAAAGATAGCTGCATCATTCTACGCAGGAGCAGCTGGATTTCTGATAGGTGAAGTGATTTTCCTCTAGAATGGAAGGTGCTAAAATAATGATATAGCGTAATGTGCTACAACTAAGATAATCACTGTGACAGATATGACGATTTCCTGCAATATCACTGGGAGACATTATTGAATTAAGTTTAATCATCTTTGGGGTACCTTGTATTAAATGAAAAAAAAATTATATATTATTGTGGGCCAGGATTGTATGTAACCTCTCTAAGGCAGAGATGTGATGTGAGGCCTGGGAGTTTAAAGGACTATACTGAAAATGTTCCAGACAAGAATGGGCTTCTGGAACAAAAAATATGAAGTGGATTTCCTGGGGAACACTCACTCAAGGAGAGGTTAATACAAACTGCTGGGTTGTGCAAAAGCTCAATCTTTTTTTAAACTATGCCCCAAGGAGTGGGTCTTGTGTGTTATCTGTTCCCAGAAACTGGAAATCAAAGGCCAGAGCTGTATAAAGAAAACACTCAACTGTCCAGCCAGGGTTCTGGTTTTGAATCTGACAAAGTTATAAACTTGTAACCACAGTGAAAACCCAGTACAGGTTTTGAAGAATCAACAGCTATGAGAGGTTATCTTTGATAAGTTTTCCAGCATGCATTAGGTTCTTTTATTGTTTTTAATATGTTTTTGCTGTAATACTTTCACCTTAAGAATAAATGTGCTTGATTACAGAGCTGTATGGTAATTTATCAAGCAGGCAATACACTGCACTTTACTTTCTCTCCAGAGACTATGCCCAGACACTGGTCTTTTAGGCAGTCTGGCTTTCTGGGAAATATCAAAGTGTAGTTAGGGAACTGTGCAGTCTGAAAAAACTCTGGGGTCAAGAGGTATGATGCCAGTCTCTGCTCAAGAAAGGTGCCAGCTAAGGTGTGCGTCCTTGGTGGACTATATGGGGGAATACAGGTGCAGTCACCCCGAAGCTGTGACAAATCACATAACACTAACCTAGATCCCTGCTTAAAAAGTTGTATGCAAATAGTAAAACACAGGCATTCTTCTACCGCTAACCTCTTATTTTTCTAGTAATGGTAAAATGCTTATTCTCAGAGGACAACATTAAGTTCTTCTGCAGCTAGTTATAATACACAGAGACTTTAAATTATATCTAATAATTCTTCTGGTCCTAAAAAAGACAAAAAAACACTGAAAAAGAAAAGTGAAGAGTGAGTTCATTCTAAAGCCTTGCACACATTAAGGAAATTCACATTAGTGTAACTGCCCCAAAATCAGACTTGCACCCATGTAGCTTAATACAGTAAGATAAGCATGCACCAGTGCATCTACATTAGGCCTTTGCATCATCATAATTATAGTGACAATCAGACTGGCGAAAACTTCCTTAAGACAGTGCCGACATCTTTATTGCAGAATATAAACTGAATATTACAGAAAGATGACAAATTTGTGTGTGTGTCTGGAAAATATGAAGCCATCATTCAGCCTGAAAAAACAAGCAAGCTGCTTTCGAGTATGAGGCTAAAGACTGTTGTGCATATGTCTAACAAAGTCATTGTCCAGTTCATGTTAAGCACAGTTACACACTAGAAAATTCTAAGCCCTCTGGAGTCTGTTATATTGGTTTTTACAAAAAGAAATTAAGCAATACCAAACTTCATTAAATATTAGGTTCAATGAAAAAGATGTATCTAAAACTGGTCCAGACTTGCAGAGTTTCACTTTCCGAAAGTAACTTTTTGACAGGAAAGTAAAATCCCACTTCCCCCCAACCAATCAATCAAGGCAAAGGGTAGTCATGTAATTTTTCAAGACAGTTTTGTATGACTATTCTCAAAGATGTAATTGAAAAATCATTATCTCTGTACTGATACAAAATATGCCTTTGTGTCTAAAATAGTAATGTTAAGGGATAAAGCCCATATAAACAAGGAGGGTACAAGCCAAGGAAAAGGAATAATGCAAAGGATTTTTAAGGACTGCTGTGTACACTAAACCACAGTCTATAAAAAACTGAAAGACTGCTCGACAAATGAACTCTGAGGGCTTGTGGACACAGGGGATATTAGTAGCATACTTATACTGGTATAGTTCTACCAGTATAGTTATACAAGTATAACTCCATGTGGACACACACATTCCTGAATGTCCCTTCACTTCAGAAGCAATACAGAACAAACAAACCAGAAGACGACAGTCTTATTCAGGAATCTAAGTATCCACATGGAATTATACCTGTGCAACTACAGCTCTTGCCCTGACCCAGAGATCATAGAATATCAGGGTTGGAAGGGACCCCAGAAGATCATCTAGTCCAACCCCCTGCTCGAAGCAGGACCAATTCCCAGTTAAATCATCCCAGCCAGGGCTTTGTCAAGCCTGACCTTAAAAACCTCTAAGGAAGGAGATTCTACCACCTCCCTAGGCAACGCATTCCAGTGTTTCACCACCCTCTTAGTGAAAAAGTTTTTCCTAATATCCAATCTAAACCTCCCCCACTGCAACTTGAGACCATTACTCCTCGTTCTGTCATCTGCTACCATTGAGAACAGTCTAGAGCCATCCTCTTTGGAACCCCCTTTCAGGTAGTTGAAAGCAGCTATCAAATCCCCCCTCATTCTTCTCTTCTGCAGGCTAAACAATCCCAGCTCCCTCAGCCTCTCCTCATAAGTCATGGGGACTTGGGACATGGGGTTGGTGGAAAGAGAAGCTCTGATGTGACTAGATTAGAAGCACCAAAGGAGTGAGGTGAAGACATAACAGGAGCTGTTCCTTAACTTCCCCTCCCTGGCCTCCTGTAGCTCAACCTAGGTATTTTGCTTCTCTGAGATGGTGGATGCAAGCCATTAGGTGCTGTCTTGTGAACAACACTAATTACCTTTCCCTTTTATTCTAATTTATTCATTTTATTCTATTTTCTAAGACAGGGATTGTCAAATGTCTTCAGAGAGTGGGCCACGTTTCTAAGAGAGTCTTTACAGGCTATTTCCCCTTCCATCTGTTGCTACCCAGGACACTCCCCTCATTCATAACACAGCAACTTCCCTTCCCTCCACATGACATAACATCCATGTGGCAACTACGGGAGTAGTTCAGGGAAAAAGCAAACAGATACTTTTATATCTTTACTTTCGTTTGTATTGATCTGGCAGCTGCAAACAAGGAGAAGGCAGCACCATGTGACCAGACAATGGCTGGGAACCAAAGTAAATAAACTGAATAGTAGCACCTTTGCTTGACTTGGGGACGGAATACCTGGTATGCTCAGTGGACATCTGCTAAGATTTTAAACAGAGCTATAATTTAATGAAGCCCCACATCACTACACATTCATTCTAACCCAGTCTGACCAACGCAGGGGTCAAGCAAGGACAAGCACTGCTGTTGGGATAGTTTGTATGGAGGATATTAAGTGTCCCTGATAAAGGGAAACTGTTTAAAAACTGCTTTAAAAAATAGTAGAATTGCACAAATTTATAAAAACTACAGATCCTACAATTTTAGATTCTCTACAGCATCGTTACAAAATCTAAGCTTTCCTTAAACACACACAAACATCCTTCATTGCAAAATATAGCCATCAATGTAAGCCAGCAGAACACTTCCAAACAGAAGAGTCCCTCCCACACCATCTCATCTCAGTGACATAATTACAAAGCCTACAAACAGCTACATGATTAAAATAAAAAATATTGTCTACATTTAAAGTTATTTTTGATAAAAATGCAAAAAACTGCTAATGTAATAGCATTAAAAGCTGTACAGTTAAAATCAAAGGCCAGAAATACCAACATTAAAGCATAATTATGCATGCTGAAAAGTGGCTGTGAAAAATGCATGACTAAATTCTATGGTTGTCTTCTGGAAGTCTGTATCAACTTTGTTCCATTATAAGAAATTTTTCCTAACATCCAGCATTGTAACCTATAATCAGAGTTTGTCTATAGCAGATAAATTCTTCAAAAGTTTAATTCTTCAGTGTGAATTTATTGATGTAGTTTTTTCCAGTTCACATCAGTTCAGCTCCATCAGTGTTGGCAACATTAGCAGTCTTACCTAGTGCAGACCACGTTGCCAGTATTTTAAGTGTTATGTCCATTAGTCTTGCTCTGAGCAAGATTAGAGGACATTTTATTTAAAACAGGCAGCAGTCAGGGTGCATGACAGCACTTATTGTTGCTAAGAGTAGAATTTAATTTGTGTCTGAAACAGCGAGAAATATTTTTTGCAGATGGGGCCTGAAAGTCAAGCTGGGCTCTTTCTGGCTATTGCATCACAAGTAAAAGATTTTGCAGTCAGAATGTAGTTAATTCACTAACAATCCAACTCATTCTTCCAAAGCTGTAGTGACCCTACAGTACTAACAGGAGTAAAAGTTGGTAAACTTCTCATCTCTAAAGCAAACAATCACATTAAGTGCACTAAATTCAGAGTTTCTCTGGAGTTAAACAAAGTGCCAATTGTAGTCACTTTTCTGACTATAATAATATTTCTATATACATTTAATCAGAAAAAACAAGGAACATATTACCACCTTTCACATCCCCAAAAGCATACAGATGTGTAACATGACCATATTAACATTCCTACAGAAATGCTTTAATAGAAACCCAAATTTTAATATTTCCCCCACTGATTTTTACTGTGAAATCTTAATACATTAACAGGGTTTGGAGGAACCTTTTCATACAATAGTAACATCTAATGAGAGTGAAATACAAAGACTGCCATATTGGATCAGGCCAGTTATTCATTTAATTTAATATCATGTCTGACAATGGCCAATACCTGAGAGGTAAGAAGGTGCAAGAACCCTTAAAGTGAAAAATTATGGAATAACCTGCCCACAAGGAAAAAAATTTCCTGACACCCCACCTCAGTCAATAGTTATCTTATGCCCTGAAGCATGAGTTTATATTCCTTATAAAATATTCTTACCTTAACTAACATAACCATGGATGATCCCATTATCCAATGAGTGTATAAGCCTTATCTAGGATTTTACTAAATTCTTGGCCTAATTGCTATCTTGTGGCAAAACAAGTTCCACCAGCTAGTTATGTTGTAAGTAGCTACTTTTGTCAGTTTTACATTTGTTGCTTTTTCACTTCATACAACATTCGCTTGCTTTTATATGATGAGACAAGATAAATGGGAGCACACCATTTATTTTTTCGGCACCATTATTTTATATATTTAAATCATGTCCCCTCTTATTAATCTCCTCTCTCTAAACAGTCCAAAATCTTATTATTCTCTTCATATGGAATTCTTTCCAAGCCTCTGATCATTTAGGTTGCCCTCTCTGGGCTCCTTTTTATGCTATATATTATATTTAAGATAGTATAAAAAATTGAATACAGCATTCCATTGAGAATAAGCAGTGGTTTTTATGATGGTATAATATTTTCAAAGCTATTTTCTATCCTAATCTTTATACTACCTAATTACATACTTTTAAACTGCAGTAGTGCATAAATGTCCCCAATCAGAATTTGGGCCTCCCTGTGGCAACATGGAAAGTTATGCAGTCCCTGCTCCAAGGATTTTCAATCTAAGATGACAAATGACAGAGGACACTGATATGATCAGTTATGGAATTTGTTATATATTTATCTATAAAAAAAGCTGCAGAGTGTTCCATACCCATATACCCCTCCAACAAGCCATTATTAATGGACTGATTTCTTATTTTTGAGCAGATGTTTGTAGTTAGCTATCCAGAATGACACCCAGGTCTTTTATCTGAATGGTTGTTAGTACAGAACCCAACAACATGTTCGATTAGTTCAAATCAGGTACTGAAGAATTCATCCTCCAACTTGGCCTTGAGTAGCAGCAATCTTTCCCACACAAGTGTCAAAAAATTGTGTAAAATCTAAGGCCACGTCTACACAGAAAAGTTGTACTTCTCACATTCCTAAGGCCTATGCTTTCATTAAAAAACTCTTAAAATAATTTTCCAAATGTGAACCAAGAGTAAACTGATTAATACTATTTTGCAAAATAGTCTTCAGACAGCTCCAGTGCTGTCACTGCTGCTCATAGCTTTGCCAAGCTGCAGCAAACTGAAAACTGAATAATCATATCTGTTTTCTGTGCTGCCCTTCAGAACCACAGTAGCAGCAGTGAAAACAACAAGAATGAGGTCAATTTCACACTGATGCTTGTTGCTAAAACTATGAGCAGATTTAAAAACAGACTGGAAAAGCGATAGATCAACAAAAAGACATCCTCCTGCAGCAGCAAGGAGGATGAGAAAGGAGGAAGGACAGAACAGTGTACTCTACACTTCCAGCAGTCCAGAGATCTGAAGTGGGAGGGGGTGGGGGGGGGGAAGCAAAGCAAATGCTGCTTCTCCCCCAACCCCTTCCAAAAGGAAAACAGGCTGAGGATTTAAGGCCTGGTCCACACACAGATTTTGTACCATTATAACAATTTTGATTAGGGATGTGATTCTTTTTAAAAACCAAAATAGTTCTACCAGTACAATCCCCTCCAGCATGGAGCTAGTTACATCAGCATAAAAGATGCCTTTTACCAGTATCGCTTAAGGGCTGTATACACAGGTATGTGTTTTTCCACTTTAACAATATAGGTATCATCATCACAAAAGAGTGCATCCACACTGATTTGTTTAGGCCAGCATAAGCTACTTCCCTGCTGAATCACTGAGTCCACACAACTCCACATTTTTCTGAAATATGCACATAGCATTCTGGGTAGATATCCTATGATGTAATTTCACCACCAGGATCTATGCATTCTGGGATTTTTCTCATGGCTTCTTTTGGGATATCTACCAGAACCTGATGGAATTCCAAGACTTGGGCTCTCTTTGACCCCCCATGATTCATTCTTCATGTCATCCAATAATTCATCTGGCTTTTGCAAGCCAGCACTATATTCAAACTCCTGCATGCCTCGATCCTGATAATCATTAATATGAACAGGCTGCTCTAAATATATTGGCAGTTACACAGCTGGATTGCTATGGAGGAGTTAAGAGACAGCCATAGTAACATCGCAAGGAAACTGCTAAAGGAGAAGTAGGATGAAAGAACAGTTATTTCTGAATGACATTTTTCTGGAGCAGCTTCACTCACTAGAATACTGTGTCTGGGCTCAGCCAGTTAGCACTGAGTGCTGTGACTGGACACTGATGCAGAACTGGGATAACCAACAGTGGTTTAGCTACTTTCCTAAAAATCTGTACAGATCTCACCTGGAGCTGCAGTGGTGGACTACCAACATGAGAGTTCCCCAAAATATGTAGAGCATGTGACAACTGCCATCTGAAGGTCACCACATTCAGTCAGTGGGTGTGAGATTTGATATTTCAGAAAAACAATACTTTGGATCTTAAAGTCTCTGGCATACATGTCATTTTGAGCACACAGGGCGGAAGAATAAAACCCAAGCAAGTGGAGCACACCCAACAAGACAGTGGCCAGCCAGTACCCAGAACAAAAATTGTTTAGTTCTTCCATATAGCTGTACTGTAATACAGCAACTACTACTTACTAGAAGTCCCCTCCACAGCACTTTCAGGCTGTCTCTCTGCCTGAGTTTTGGGAGACATCTCTGGCACTGTTGCTTCTTCTGAGTTTGGCGTGCTAGAGGTCTTGGCTATCTAGGGAAATCTCCCAGTTGGGGTCCATGATTCTTTAATGTGGCCTTCTGGTGCTGTGACCAAACTATCCAGAACACCATGCCAAGGTTTGGTTGTGTCCACTGTAGCAAAAATCTAGTCCAGTTCCTCAGAATAAGTGGAGGTAGTGAGAGCGTTACTGGAGGTTTTGTCTTGGTCTGACTTCTTAGAATTCTGCTAGAGTTCCTTTGCTTTGGGACTTGTCCCAGGAGTGACCCATCTCCCACCTTTGCTCAAATAGCTACTCCTCTCTTGATATTCTAGTGACTACTGTTAAGATACGACTGGACATTCCCCTCTCCTAAAAGGGCAAGAAAGCCCAAAACCTCTCAACAGGACCACATAGAGGCACAGGGCCTGGCTGCTAATAATGAGTGTGATTCTGGGGGTATGAACTCACCATAAACTGGAATCTCAAAAGGGGTAAACCTGGGTGTGTGTCAACATTTAAACAGAGAGGCAACATCCAGTCAAGGTGATCCTGGCGCAGCAAAGAGCACACATGTAAACAGAGACTGATCCAGATGTGAAGCAACATCCCATGGTAAAGAAGGGGGAGAACTGCCAGAAGTATATAGTTAATCCAAAATAGGGATGCATCTATGTGGTCCTTTTGGGAGGTTCTGGGCTTTCTTGCCTGTCACTTGGAAAGCAGAAGATAGATAAGATGACAGGTAAATTTTAAAATCTTGTGTGGAAACAAATTTATACAAAAAAAAAAAGCTTTCGCATGTGGACAAACCCTTATTGACATACAGGAAGGGGAATAAGCTACGTCAATCTAATGAATCTTGACACTAACATAACTGCACCGACACTGGGGAGTGGGAGGGAGGTTGTACTGTTTCTACTATATTGATATAGTGAAGTGATTTTTTTTTGTTTCACATTGAAGTCAGTTGTCTACCCGGACAGAAAGTGTTGCAACATGTTTATGAACTTGAAACAAAGTCCGATTTTTTCTACTAGATTTGAATTTCAGCAACACAGTCACTGTATGATCCCCACTGTTTTGTGCTTTTGGTTTACCTTGCTGATATTTTTGACAAACTGAATTCTCTAAATGTCTCATCACAAGGAGCGGAAAGTACTATTTTTGACCTGCACAACAAGATATCAGCATTCAAGAGAAACATTCACTGGAAAACGAAGATTGAAACTGGTTTAAGCGTTCCATTCCTGTCGTTACCTGACACTATTGACTAAACAGAATCTGAACTATTGAGTGTTGAGAACCCAATCAAGAATCACTTGACTTGTCTCAGAGCCAGTTTGGATATTTTCCCAAAGGAAATGCACCCCTGAATGACTGGATTTTCCAACCTTTTCTAGCTGAGGCACGGACCCTGTCCCATCTCCCAAATGGCATTCAGGAGAAGCTGACTGCTCTTCAGAGTGATAGGACACTGGACATTCAATTTAAAAAACAGTATTTGGGGGACTTTGGGTTGAAAGTTGGTTCAAAATATCCAGCTTTGTCAAAAGGGTGTGATCAAAATTTTTACCGTTTGGTTCATCTTATTTGTGCGAAATCAGAGACTCTGCACTTGCTGCGCTAAAGACAACAGTACTGTTCGAGCCTGGAAGTGGAGGACAACCTCAGAGTGTCATTTTCAAAAATCTCCCCACAAATTTATAAACTGTCTGCCGAGAAACAGGCACACTCTTCACATTAATTGGTAAATATCTGTCACGGTGGATTTGATTTAAATCACTAGTTAGGAAGACTCAATTTAATCATAGATTTCTACATAAAAGTGCATTCTTGCTGGTTGTTATAACCTTAATACATATTCTTCACAACTCAGAGATAGATGTAGGTTTCATTTTTAGAAGGTACATAAATCACTTTAAAAATGTATAGTATTTTGAAAACTTTTCAGATTAGTTTTACAGCTATACCAGAAAATGAATAATTGTTTCGTTATTTCATTTACCAAAGGCAGTGGTACCCAACCCAGTGTCCGTGGGTGCCATGGTGCCTGCCGGGGCATTTTTGGGCCCCCACAGGACACCGCCCACCGAAATGCCACCAAGAAGCGTTGCCGTTTCTCGCCGGCATTTCGGCAGCAGTGCTTCTTGCCGCTGCCGCTTCTCAGCGGCATTGTGTCCAGCGCCCGCCACCGTCCTCTGAGAATAGCAATATGCTATTCCCACAGAAAAGTTGGGGACCACTCACCAAAGGTAATTGAAACAGATATTTATGAAGTCATTGGGAGGTGAACTATCTCCAATTCAACAGGTTAATCATTAATATTGGGAGGATTTTCTTGACATGCTGTATTAGGAGGAGACCACCACCAGACAGAGATTTAAATTGTTTTATTTAATCAAAACAACAATGTTGTGTGTTCTGGATTTTTTTCTTCAACAGCAAACATAATATTTTAACAAAACACGCATATGAATTTTTGTATGTAGTTAAACATTCAAGTTTTTTAAAATCAGGTTTGTTTTTGTTAAAATTGTTTTGAACTAAAATAGCTGAATGAAATATTAAAAAAAGTTAAATCGACTATGTCAGCCAGCTCAACATAAGAAACTTAAAATATTGGCTTCCACAGCTAACAGTCATCTTCACCTTCATTTTCCTGTTTCTTCATAATCTGGAAAAGGAAAACAAGCTTTCCTGCTTTTTCAGGTCCCAAACAATTTCTCAGTTTGGAATGAATTAGTCCAAAGGAAGAAAATATTTCTCACTGACAGAAGAAGCTACTGCTGTTAAAAGTGAGATTATCACTTCAACAGTCTCTGAATCCAAGCACTTAAGTGACTTCCACCAGTTCACTGGTGTGACTTTCTTTAAATCATCAACAAACATATTTCTTGAATGGTTCACCCTTAACTCTGAAGTTTATTATAGTTGGCATTATGGAGGGATGATAGTTGAGTTGGCTATGACATCGACATCCAGCAGCTGAAGAGGAGAAGGTTTGACCCAGGTACCAAGTATTGAGAATACTTGCAAGAAAGTGAGCTGCAGATGGTGCTTGTCCCATTCGTTTTTTTAATGCTTGTAATTTAACTCCGTCATTGCATATTTCTCTTTTTAAGATAGCATTCAGTTCCTTCCAAATGTCAACAGCATCAGCAATAAAACAGCTATTTCCCTGCATTTTGTTCAAGGCTACAGAAATAGGCTTCAGGGTACTCAGTATGTGTTCAACCTTTCTCTTAAGCCCAATTTTGAGAACTTTGGCTGTGACAGTGCCATCTATTTTTTCACAATTTTGTTCACAAACTGTCATCAGATTAGGCAAGTTTTTGAGATAGTGCTCAAAACAGTCCACTACTGAGTTCCATCACACATCTTGTGAAAGAGTTAGCTTGGTTCCTCCCACTTTTTTAAGAGCAGCTGCTGCAAAGTGGTTGTTACGGAAGTATTTTGCAATTTCAACATTAGTCTTTATTTCTGGAACACTGAAGTCTTTGGCTAGGAGGTGCATCAAATGAACACTGCAACTGTATGTTATTAGCTTGTGACTGTCTTCTCTCTCTTCTAAATAATTTCTTCTCATCTTGGATACATTTGCAGTATTCTCTGTGACCAAGCTGCGTACTAGACATTTGAATTTTTTTTCAAAGTTTGTTATAGCTTTTACTGCTACTTCTTGTAAATATTCTGCTGTGTGTGCGCATTCCTGATGTATCAATTGTTTCTGTAAGGAAGACATTCCCTTCTTCTGTTGTCACACAAGCACACACAAGAGGATCATTGTGGTCATTGCTCCACCCATCAAGACTCAGGTTAACAATTTTTCTAGACCTTTGGCACACTGCTCAATTGCTCTTTCATACACTTTATCCAGCAATTTGCCTGCGACATCTGCTCTGTTGGGTGGACTGCATCCTGGTCTTAATGACTGAACCATGTTAATTAAGTGTGGGTTCTCAATCATACGGAAAGGAGAGTTTGTTGCACAAACAAACCAGGCAATTTTTTCATCAATTACCTCTTTTTGTAATCTGCTGGTTCTTATCACAAACTTATCTATGATTGTTTCTGGATGATGGAGATTTTTTTTTCTTTTTTCTGCAGGTGATATACTGTGGCTATGTGACATATATGATGTGACTGAAACACTATCATTGGCAGATAACTCAAACTTTAGAAAATGATGGTGATCTTGAAGGTGGATAGTCTTCAGAATCCTGTATGTTGAGGATGGATTCTCCTAAACAAAGTAAATCAATCCAGTTATTTAATTATTATTACCATACTGCGCATTTAGTATGCCTCATTGCATTCACTGATACTCAGTACTACTTTAAAGGTGAAATTGTAAAAGGAAGATCTGCCTATTTCAGATATTTATTTTTTTATCTCAACTGGATCTAAAATGATAGTACCTGTGATGTTGCACTACATGTTTTATGAAAATATGCTAATGAGTGTGAATATAATGTAACTGGAATATGCTTCATGCAAAAGGTCTCTTGTAAGGTATCATACAAAGCTTATAGTTTACTGAGTGTGTTCATCCTATTTGTATGAATGTATCATTCTTGTATGTGAAGCTGGAAATATGATGTATTACTCTAAAGTCCTAATGTAACTATTCTAAGTGTGGGCCATTAATGATGGTTCCCATTAACCAGGACAACTGGTTGTAAATGGCTCAGTTTACTTGTAAGCCTTCCTGTGTTTATGTGAGTAAGGCCAGAAAGAATGGCAGCTTGGGGTCTAACAGAACGTGCGACCATGTCACCTGGTACTGAAATCCATTTTAAACCTGGTGTTTTTCCATTTAGAAGGAGGGGTGGGGATGCAGAGAGACAAAAGATTCCCGCCTTGGGCCAAAGCTGTAAGAGGGGGTGGAACAGAACAAAGAAGATTGCCAGTCATGAGAAATCCCCTAGTTACCACCTGAGCTGGAACTAACAAGAACTGTACCAGGGGAAAGAATTGTGCCCAGACTAGAAAGGTGTCTAGTCTGTCAGAGAAGCTTATTTGAACATCTCTAAGATTGAGATTTACCTGTATTCAGTTTCTTAATGTATTAGGCTTAGACTTGCATGTTTTGTTTTATTTTGCTTGGTAACTTACTTTGTTCTGTGTTATTACTAAAACCACTTAAATCATACTTTTTATACTTAATAAGATCACTTTTGTTTATTAATTAACCCAGAGTAAGTGATTAATATCTGGGGGAGAAAACAGCTGTGCATCTCCCTCTATCAGTGTTATAGAGGGCGGACAATTTATGAGTTTACCCTATATAAGCTTTATACAGAGTAAAACAGATTTATTTGGGGTTTGGATCCCATTGGGAGTTGGGTATCTGGGTGCTGGAGACAGGAAACCTGCTGAGCAGTTTTGGTTAAAGTCTGCAGGTTTGGGGGCGTGGTTCAGACCCTGGGTCTGTGTTGCAGTGGAATAGCATGTCTGGCTCAACAAGACAGGGTTCTGGAGTCACCAGCTGGCAGGGAAAACAGGCTCAGAGGTAGTTTCAGCATGTCAGATGACAGTCCCAAGGGGGTCTCTGTGACCAAACCCGCCACAGTACCATTGAGTAACAACTATATTTTTTGCTCAAACATGAGAATTCAAGAATAGTCCAGAAAGGAAGACAGGCAGGCCTTAAGAAAGTATGAAATAAAAATGTTTACCAACCTGAAGATCCTGCATGTTCAGACATGTTTCTTTCATCATCTTCAGCGCAGCTTCCTCCTGAGAAGAAACACTTCTCGTGATGTTGTTTCATTTGGGCAACCAAGCCTTGTATTTCTTTGTTGCACTGTTTGCATTTTTCACGCATGCCTGTCTTACCCGCAGGTAGAGGAACTTCATTAAAATATTCCCAAACTGGGTCTCTTTTATGGCCTGCTGCCATTATAGGTTTTACCTTCTAGTGAGAGAATAGTATGGTAGATCTCAAATCAATGAAGGCTACACTCAGAAAGACCTCAGGACTTCTGGAATGTGCTGCTCAAACAGTTTCACTTTTGTTTCTACTGCCTGTCACGTCTCACATTTATCTATTCCACCCCCAACAAAATCTTTTAGTCATTGAATTTTTGAAGCTTTGCACTTTTAGAGAGAGGTCTGGGATTGAATCTGTGTACACAAATTTGCAGAGGGACATTAGGGTTGAGGTCTGTTATTTCTCACCTCTCTATGTTATTTTATTTAAAAACATTTTTGCTGTTAACAAGCATGTTATCTCTGGAGACACAAATCCACAGTTTGAGAACTGCAAAACTAAGCATCTCTGATGGTATCTTCTAGACTGAGCACTGAGTCCCATTGGGTAGAACAATTAACCTAAATAATCTATACAGAAGACCCTGGAACTCCATAAAATTGGGTCTCTAATCCATGAACTATTGGAACTCATTTACAAAACTTTTCTTAAACATTACATGAATATATTGTCTCATACAATAGAATTAGAATTTATAATCCCTATTCCATGATGAGATATCTTTAAGCTATAATGTATCGTAATTAAAATGATCTTTAGATAAATGCTTTTTGAGGAAGAAACCTATAAAAAAGTCTGATTTTTTTTTGTTTTAAAAAAAATTAATTTTTATCCACCCTGGTATCTGTGTATTTAAAATTTACAAGTGTACATAATTCAATTAAAGTTATGTCAAGGTCTCTGTTAGGTTTATAAATGGGCTATCAAGCATATTTTTGCACTTGTCTTTTTTTGGTCTAGGTTGGGGGGCATAACTCAAAGAGGGGGCTCAGCTCAAAAAGTTTGAAAACCGACCTAAAGGCTGATGCAAGTGATAGGAGCACCATTTATAGTCTAGGGACAGCACCCTAGTACAGTGTCTCTCAACCTTTCCAGACTACTGTACCCCTTTCAGAAGTCTTATTTGTCTTGCATACCCTAAGTTACACCTAATTTAAAACTTACTTACAAAATCACAAATAAAAATACAGAAGTGTCAAAGCACACTATTACTGAAAAAAATTGCTTACTTTCTCATTTTTACCAGATTATAAAATAAATCAATTGGAATATAAATATCTTACTTACATTTCAGTGTATGGTATATAGAGCAGTATAAACAAGTCATTGTCTCTATGAAATTTTAGTTTGTACTGACTTCGCTAGTGCTTTTTATTTAGCCTGTTGTAAAATTACGCAAATATCTAGATGATCTGATGTACCCCATGAAAGATCTCTGCGTATCTCCAGGGGTACCTGTAACCTCGTTGAGAACCACTGCCCTAGTAGATTCCTACCTGCTCCCAGTTGCTGGGCATCTGGCTTCTTTCCCAGGCATTCCCCTCAACATTTTTCTTATTACCTAATCATTTTAGTTCTATATTAGATGTCTGGTAAAATGTGGGGTAATGGGAGTCTGGAGGGGCAACTGGATGGGCAAATGAGGGAGCAATTGATTCCAAAATGTTAGAAAACATTAGTACAGCGGAGAAATTATGGGGGAGAAGAAGAAAGATACAAAGAGGAGACAGAGTTGATAATGTTATAACTGAATATGTGATAATTAGGGCTGTCGATTGATTGCAGACAACTCTCGCGATTAACTCAAAAAAATCAATCATGGTTTTAATCACAGTTAAACAATACCAAATGAAATTAAATATTTCGGATGTTTTTCTACATTTTCATATATATATATATATATATATATATATAGTATTCTGTGTTGTAATTCAAATCAAAGTGTATATTATTTTTATGACAGATCTTGCACTGTAAAAATGATAAAACAGTACTTTTTAATTCACCTCATACAAGTACTGTAGTGCAATCTCTGTCGTGAAAGTGCAACTTACAAATGTAGATTTTTTTTGTTACATAACTGCACTCAAACACAAAACAAAGTTCACTCAGTCCTACTTTTTATTCAGCCAATCGCTAAAACAAACAAATTTGTTTACATTTACAGGAGATAATGCTGCCCTCTTCTTATTTACAGTGTCACCAGAAAGTGAGAACAGGCACTTACATGGCACTTTTGTAGCCGGCATTGCAAGGTATTTACGTGTCAGTTATGCCAAACATTCATATGCCCCTTTATGCTTCAGCCACCATTCCAGAGGACATGCTTCCATGCTGATGGCGCTCTTTAAAAAAAGAAAGCACGCATTAAATTTGTGACTGAACTCCTTGGGGGAGAATTGTATGTCCCTTGCTCTGTTTTACCTGCATTCTGCCATGTGTTTAATGTTATAGCAGTCGTGGATGATGACCAAGCACATGTTGTTTATTTTAAGAACACTTTCACTGCAGATTTGACAAAACACAAAGAAGGTACCAATGTGAGATTTCTAAAGATAGCTACAGCACTTGACCCAAGGTTTAAGAATCTGAAGTGCCTTCCAAAATCTGAGAGGGACAAGGTGTGGTGCATACTTTCAGAAGTCTTAAAAGAGCAACACTCTGATGCGGAAACTACAGAATCTGAACCATCAGAAAAGAAACTCAACCTTCTGCTGGTGGCATCTGACTCAGATAATGAAAATGGACATGTGCTAGTCCGCACTGCTCTGAATCGTTATTGAGCAGAACCCATCATCAGCATGGATGCATGTCCCCTGGAATGATGGCTGAAGTATGAAGGGACATATGAATCTTTAGCAATCTGGCATGTAAATATCTTACAATGCCAGCTACTACAGTGCCATGCAAATGCCTGTTCTCGCTTTCGGGTGACTATTGTAAACAAGAGATGGGCAACATTTACTCCTGCAAATGTTAACAAACTTGTTTGTCTGAGCAATTGGCTGAAGAAGAAGTAGGACTGAGTGGACTTGTAGGCTCTAAAGTTTTACATTGTTTTGTTTTTGAGTGCAGTTATTTTTTTGGTACATAATTCTATATTTGTAATTTCAACTTTTTATCATAAAGAGATTGCACTACAGTACTTGTATTAGGTTAACTGAAAAATAATATTACTTTTGTTTTTTCTACAGTGCAAATACATGTAATCAAAAAATATAAAGCAAGCACTGTACACTTTGTATTCTGTGTTGTAACTGAAATCAATATATTTGAAAATGTAGAAAACATCCACAAATATTTAAATAAATGGTATTCTATTATTGTTTTACAGTGCGATTAATTGCACAATTAATTGTGATTAATTTTTTAAATCGCTTGACAGCCCTAGCGATAATATACAATTGTTTTATTTGTATGCAGTACTGTTGTAGCCGTATTGATCATATTAGAGAGACAAGATGGGTGAGGTAATATCTTTTATTGGACCAACTTCTGTTGGTAAGAAAGACAAGTTTTCAGGCTTACACAGAGTTTTTTATTTGTTTAAATTGCAGGGGGTGTACCCTTAAGGCATAATGCCAAGTATTTTTCACAGCGGCTAGTAGGTTTAGTCCACAGACCAGTACATGTTGGGTGAATTACTGACATCCTGATTCAAGATATTCCTTCCACTTACCAATGTAAGATTTCATCTGTCTTCACAAGGCCCATCACCTAAGTTTTCTAGGTCCCTCTGGAGTTCTTTAGTCTTGACTAACCTAAACAACTTGGTCTTCAAGTTCACTCCTCTTTTACAAATCATTAATATATTAAACTCCACCCCACCCAATCTCTTGTTTTCACCTGCTCATAATCAAGGCTTGAAAACACCCATCTGCCCACATAAAACTGGAGGAAGTGAGCTCAAAATAATCTGCTGCTTTTGAGAAAAGCTAAAAGTAGTGGAGCTACCCAAAGAACTGAAACTCAGAAAGGAGTAGCAGAAATCCAAAGGTAACAGCAAGAAGAAAAGGAGAAGAGTTGAGCAGCAGAGACACCTGCCATACATACACACACACCCCTCAAGTCTGGGCAAAGCGAAGCAAGGGGTTCCCTGCCAACAGCTAGAAAGGGCTTTAAGTTTATCAGACACATACTAACCAGAAGCCAACACAAAAGATGAAGCCCCTAAGCAGGGTCCCAGGACAAAACCGTGTAAGAATTGTATTACCCTTGCTCTATCCAGTCGCTGGAGGCAGGGGAACTGGTCTTTTAATCAAATCAGACACACTACAATTCACTGCTTCCTCCCACCCCCTTATCTTTTATCAGCCTGGAGCAAGTAGAGTTATCAATTTTCAAATCCTGTTGAGAGTTTTCTAACAAAAAAAGGTTCTTTTTTGCTGAAACTTTTCATCCATTATCCCAAAGGTAAGAGTTTTTTTGGAATGTTAAGTTACATAAGAGTGATAATTTTTTAACAATTATAATTGGCTGACAAACTAATATTCATATGCAGCATGAAACTGCTACTAAGTTTAGAACTGTATGCTTTTGTGCCCGTTTCATTGTGGGGTTCTACAGCTGTGTAGTCCAACTATGGCAGTATGCAGAGAAAACAGTAGATAGTCTCCTTCCTCCTTCTAAAAACCAAAATGCATGGAAATATAAGCTAATGTCAGTCACACTTTTAAACAGCTCCAGAGTCAGGAAGTAAAAATAAGATTTTATAGCAATCATTACTCACCTACATTACACCAAAACAGTATTTTAGAATAGTAATTAATTGTACTTTAAGATCCAGTGGGTTCCAGTTCTGTCCTCCTATATGCACTATTCCTATTCACTTCAGTGTGGAACAAGTGTATTTGAGAGATAGATTAGGTATTGTTTGTACAATGTAGACAAGTTAAGGTTACTGTGAACCTTAACTTTTGCATTTCCAGCCTCAAATATTTCATACTACAACTATGTTTATACACTAGCTTCCATGATATAGAGAGAGTCCTAAAGAACTGAGATCCTTCAGGATGAAAGATCTTCACAGACAATGTATCTTATCACTAGTATTAAAAAAAAAAACCCTCATGCACAGTAGGCTCTTTGTAAATATAGTAAATCATTTCCCACCTTCTAACAGGGAATATTACTATAGCCACATAGAGGCATTTAAACTGGCTTGATAAGAAGGTCAATCACAAGAGGCAGTCGTGACCAGAGGTTACACTGGGCAAGTTCCCAGGCACTGAGTAGCCCTTGCTATTGATTGGTAACCTCCACAGCTACTGGATTCAAGGATAAACACTGCAACCAACTGGGACATCCAGAGGGGGGAAACCTGACCCAGCCTTGCAATACAGGAGCTGCCTGTGGGAGTGTCCTTCTCTCCTACCCTCCAATCTCCACCCTTTCCTTGATTTTTTTCCCCTGCACCTCTACTATGAAATTTCACCAAAATTTATGAGACAAAATCATATCCCTACTCATGAGTTACGCAGCCCAGAAAAAGACAACCTGCTCAGGTATGTTATTATCAACACAGGAAAGAACAGGTCAAACAAGGATAAGGAGGCTCTATACCTCAACACCCTGCTCCCCGCTAAGTGGGGTGCAAGATGAGGACAAATATGTCTAGAACACACCCCAAAAGCAGTCTATTTAGAGAACACAGAAAAAGCTGCAAGCAGGCCAAAATGAGCCATTATGGCACCATTCAACTAAGGTCATGAAAAAAATAATTTGGAAATAAAAGTATGAGAATACTTTCTCTCTATTGCAGTTGGAAGCCAGCCAACAAGCCACAGGGTGCTGCACAACTCAGACAACAGGTCAGGAGATGTGTACAACACTTAAGGTCGTACATGTCATTAACAAAAGTCTGCACGATTAATTTCTGCCTTCATTTTATGACAACAGCCAGAACAGCCCAGAACACAGAATTACATACATTGCACATGCTACAATCATTTCATAGTTACCATGAGATGAGCACAGACTTAGAGGACTTGTGGAGCTCATTCCAACATACAGCAAAAAAGTACCTTATATTTAATACGGTCTAAAAGAAGAGACTTGACGAGACCTCCAGTCCTGAAGGGAAACTTCCCTCCCTAAGGCCCAGGAACTGGGGAGCGGAAGGGGGAATATCTGGCTTCGCTTCATTTTCTGCCCTTCACTCCGCCCCACACACAGCTTAACCCTTCTGCCCTGCCTTGCCCTGACCAAAGGGGGCTCAGCTCCCGCCCCCCACAGCGCCATGGGGGCGCAGCCCCCGCCCCCGCCGGACCAGGGGGCGGCAGTCAGTTGGGCTTTGAACCCTACTGCGGAAGCGGCGCTGAGGAGCCCGACCCTCCCAGCCCACCTCGCCGGGTTCGGCCCTCCCGACCCCGCTACTGCCGGCTGGGGACGCGCCGAGGCCGGGGACGCGCACCGCTCGCATTCGGGGCGGAGGGAGCCAGTTACCGGGGTCCAGGCGGAGCGGCAGCTGGTCGGGCTCCGGGGGTGGCGAGTCCCGGCCCAGAGCCGCGTTCTTCCCGCAGCGGCGGCAGCTTGTCAAAGAGAAAACATGACGTGGGAGGGAGGCGGTGAGATCTCGCGGGGCTACCGGACAACTCTCGCGAGATCCGGTCGCGGCTTTCCCTCTGCTCGAGTCCAGGGGGCGGGGCAGCTGTAGCAGTCCCGCCCTTTCTGCGTCGGGGCTGAGCCTGCTGGGCGGGACCGCGCGTAGCAGGGACCGAGGCTGCGCTCCGCCTCCACGTGCTCCCGCCACACCCCCACATGCCGCGCGGCAGAGGGCAACGTGCAGCTTGTTTCCCGCTGTGCGAAGCGCCCCCCAGCACAGTTTGCACCTGGCACCCCGCCCTATGCCCCATGCAGTGTGTCCCTGGCACCGCGCTGTGCCGTGTCCTCTGCCACGTCCCCCTACGCCCCCCTGCACAGTGTGCGCCTGGCACCCCGCCCTATGCCCCATGTAGTGTGTCCCTGGCACCGCGCTGTGCCGTGCCCTCTGCCACGTCCCCCCTGCCACGTCCCCCTACGCCCCCCTGCACAGTGTGCGCCTGGCACCCCGCCCTATGCCCCATGTAGTGTGTCCCTGGCACCGCGCTGTGCCGTGCCCTCTGCCACGTCCCCCTACGCCTCCCTGCACAGTGTGCACCTGGCACCCTGCCCTATGCCCCATGTAGTGTGACCCTCGCACCCTGCTATGTCATGCTCTCTGACACATCCCCCTACGCCCCCCTGCACAGTGTGCGCCTGGCACCCATGTCATCTGTCACATCCCTGGAGCCCAGTAGCACAATGTGCACCACACCCCACCATGACCCCCATGCATGGTGTGCACCTTTTGCCTTGCTGTTCGATGTGGCCTGCCACATCCCCACCACCACAGTGTGCACCTTACACCTATGCTTTGCACTGTGGACATGCGCCCCTTCACTCCTCCCCACTGCATCCCTTGCCACACGATGCATTGTACACCGTACTGCTATGTGCACTATGCTCCTGTGATCAGAATGTACCCCTATGTTCAGCCTTTTTACAAAACTCTGATGCATTTTGTACAAAGTATGCCTTGTGAGGCATCTTTTGAAAACTCATAATCTGCTGAACATTATTGTCTTGGTAACATATGTGTGGCAAGATTGTTAAAGTTATAAGATTCCACTGTATAACACTGCTGTAACATGTTTCAGAGTTAGAAAGGCAGGCCCAAATCAGTTCCTCAGAGATAAAAAGCAAGTCAGCGCCTCAGTCACAGCACCCCCAACCATAGCCATCAAAATGCTCACCCCAATAACCCCTCCACGTACTATAACGTAGGTCTCATACCCTCATCATACTGTGACATATACCCCTTCCAGGCTCCCCAAACACCACAAGTCTTTGCCGTACCTCAATGCGCTGCACATCTCCCTTCAGCACGTGTCTCCCTGCACCTCTGCTCACCCTCAATATAATGTTCACACAATGGTTATAGCTCTTTATACACATTAACGAATTTCACTGCTACCCCTTTTCCATAGATGGGGAAAACTGGTGTACAGAGTGGTTAAGGGACTTACTACTGGTCACAAAGCAAGTCTGGTGTGGGGTTGTCACCCATCCCAAATTTTGCAGGACATTTCCTAAACTCAGGGGACAGTTCCGCTTCAAGTGACAAAGCAAGGCTGAACTAAGGGCCAGAGGCAAATCTGGGATTAAAAACCACAGGAATTCATTGCTCCCATGGCCTATTCAGTCTACAGTACTTTACTACATCCTAAAATCTAACCCTGGTTTCATGAGATTGTCTGTCTGCAGCGGGAATAGAATCCATAATGTTCTGCTCAAAAACCTGCAGTTCTTGATTCACTCAGGATGAATGATAATCTCCATTAGCAATAGTTAGTATTATACTACTCTCCCACAGATTGCAGCCACAGAGGACAGTGTTAAAGAGATGCCATCAACTAGAAGACTCATTTCTGTTTGAAATTTTTGCAACCACTTTAGTTACAAGTAGCACCTTGGTACGCTGGACAGCTTTTTGTGTAGTCACCTTCACTGTTCCCCATGCATGATCAGTTTCTCTCTAGTTGAAAAGACCTTTCCAAACAAGCATAAACAGAGGAGGGGGGGGGGCACGAGGGGGGAGAAGAGAAACATGATAAAATACATAATTTTTAAACATTCAGGACATACTATTTAAAAGTGCTATGTCAGAAGCTAGACTTTTTTAGCAAATGAGTAAATTACTATAAATTAAGTTCCCAAGTGTCCTTTTAACTCTCAAGGAATTTAGACTTGTGCACATTTAATATTTTTAAACTACGAAAACTTACATAGCAAGTTGGTCAAACTCTCAAGCTTCTGACAAATTGCTAATGTGTCACCCACCTCCCCATATAGCAGTAGCACCAGAAGCCCCAGTCAAAAGGCACATAAAAAGGTCACAGTCCGTACCCTGAAGCGCTTACAATCTAAGGCTCCAATCCTGCAATTTAGTGTATATGGGAATACAACTGCATCTGCGTGGAGCCCCCATTGATTTCAAAATCTGCAGAAATACAAGTCAATCTCAAATGGGGCCTAAGAAGGTAAGCAACATATGAAGGGTAGAGAGGGAAGGAAGCAAGTATACAGAAACTAATAGTAAAGAAGGCTATTTGAAAAGAATCAATTGGAAACACATCACTGGTCTTAACTCAAAATGCTTCTTCCTATAGCTTCAGCATATACATTTAAAAAAAGATACATAATATGTAGTCTGGGATTTTCAGAGGTATCTAACTCCCTTCAGTTCCTTTAAAAATCCCATCCAAGATTCCTGCTGTCAGATACCAGTCTGTGGACCAAGGAAAACAAAGGAAAAAATCTAGGTTATTGTGCCCAGTTTATAACTGCAAGCATAGCATCCACCAGTATGCTGCTCAAATTCCTATGGGGGAGGAAGACAGAATATAGCTATGTTCTTCCTACAGTTTCAATTGGATGTATTATTCTTCATCACTTCCAGTCCTACACTGTGGTGTAGTGTTGCTGTTCACTATTAAACAGCTGCTGCATTCCATATCTGAGGTAGCTGCACTTCGGGAGAGAGTAAAACTTCTTGTATATTTTTCAACCTATATGTATCACTTTGGAAATTTATGGGGTGAAAAGTACAATCAAATTATTACAGTTAGTGGCAATTACAACAGCTACCTGCTAAGAGACTAATTTATCTCAACTGTTTATACAGCTGAGAGCACTGTGTGTGCTCATTTTTATGCTCACATTTAAAATCCTTTCTTCCAAATTAAATAAAAACCAATGTTACCTTTTTTTTCTTTTTTCAATAGCTGCTACAGATTATCTTGGTTGATATACAAGTGTCTCAGTTCATGTAACTGAGGCAAATTCATTGGGTTTATGCTTTCAAAAGTGAAAATTCAGGTAGGGAAATTTTACTTTCTTCAAGATCTTTGGTATCCATCCAGACATTTGAGCGATAGTTCCTCTGAAACAGCAGATGAAAACAAGACACTAAGTTTTTTGATGACTTAATTCTTTCCACAATAGTCTAATTGTTTCTCAGCATTCAGTTGAATATTATGAAAGCAGTACTCAAAGACTGGTCTCAAAGATTTTTGCTAATAGACTTTAATAATGCCATGAACATTCCTAAGAAAAAATGATGTAAACAGAGTTGTCAATTTACACAGGGACAGAAATTGGAGTGGCATTGAAGATCTCAAAGGAAACAAATCTAATAGGAAAATTTTCCTCTCTCTTTTCAACCTTCCATACCAGACCAGTCATTTGGGACCTCTCAAAGCAGTTAAAGCACATGAGTTCAGGAGGCACTGATAACTACCTGCAATACATCTCTGCTAAAAAACCAAGGCTCGTACATCAACTCTGCATTGCTTGGAGGAAATGTGCTCAACATCCAGCTGGCTGCCTTACAAGTCTCTAGCAAAGACTTTTCCTCTCTTTCTGCCCATGATGATCCCATTCATCAAATTCAGTGTGCCTTAAAAATGGCTTTGGTACCACTTTTCCACTTGTCAGTTATTTAATGCACTCAGAGGCGGTCAATTGGAATGCTGTTTGGCTTTTGCTTGGTCCCATGTGCAGAACAAACTGTTTCTTCAAGCCTCTAAATTCTGCCTCTCTTTCCAGTATAACCCACGGTCCTTTGTGGATGACCAGGCAACAACGCTTATTCTGCTTTCAGTGGATTATGGTTCAGGTAAAAAGCAGGAAAGGCAATTTCCTGATTCCGATAGTTAGCAAATGTTATTTTTGGTTTGAATTTTGTAGGGTTCTGAGCACAACCTCATCCTGGAGAAAGTCGTGTAAATTTCCCTGCAAGACAGCACTGCCCTGAACAATGGAACCTTTAATGACAATAACCATAGCAAAATCCTCCTCATCAGGTGAAAGGGGAAACTGTGTGTGGTGTTTAGATGTTGCTTGTAATTATTAGAATTGGGAACACTGGCTGTTGGGAGTCTGAAAGAACAGGACACAGGAAGGAGGGGGCAGGAGTTGAGAGGCTGGGAGAAAGCTACAGAGGGTGCAGCAGCAGCTTGGTAAAGAGGTTTCCACTTTGAAAATAAAGTCCTGTTGAAGCTTGTTAGTACCTTCCCTGGTTGATACAACATGCGAGAGTATTCAGTATTCAAATCCTAAACAGGGGTTACTTTAGTGATCACATGTTGTCCATGGCTTCAGGAAATATGTGGGTGGCCACCTATGGAGATGGCCATCTGTGGTACCTCTAAACACACCATTACTGTGGATTGTACTTTATGCAGCAGATGCTCAGACCCATGTACGATCCATCCTGAAGATGGCAGGGACTGCAGCTGTGAGTGGGTCTATCTTCATCTTATCACACTAAGCAGAGAATGCTTTTCAAATTCCTGAGTACCCTCGTGAGTACTCCATTTAGTTTTCTAGATTGCAGCACAGTAAATATCTGACATGCTGCTCTTCTTCAGGCTCATGAGTTCCAGCCCTAAGCCTGAAAGCTCATATCTTAAATTAGAACATTCTATCCCTGATAGTCACATTGGACTGTCCATAGGCCTGTTCACTAACTCAAGCTACCATGGGCCTCCTCAGGCACTCCAGAATCAATGTTTTCATTGACTTGACAATCTTTGGATGGACTCTGGTCAGGGTGAGAAAGAATACATACACCAGTTCAAAGCGCTTTAGCATGGCCAGAGAGTCCATCCCACTTACCTTGGAGGCACTCTCTGAAGAAAGACCAATCCTGCTAATCCTTTTGTTGTAGTCTGCCAACACAATTTGGCCTTGAGCCCCTTGACAAGGTCAGCTGTGCTCCCTGGTGGTGGGATCTCAGAGCACATGGGATGAAAGGCCCGTGGTTGCCTGTGTCTCATGCAAGCTGCAACTGCAGTTTGCACACATGTATTAAAGGGATTGTAGGCCCTCTCCTTCTAGCTATTTATCTGCTATATAGGTCCTCCATTTGCTAGAGACAGTAACTGAAGCCTGAAGAACATATCTAAATCCTTATTTGTGTGGGATGCTGTCATGCAAAGGTTTAGTGTTCTGCCTCTATTTGATGGTTGAATATAGTGTGACACTGGTTGGAAGGAAATATAATCCAAGTGTCAGGATTAATATGGAAGATTGGAGAGAGAAAAGAGGTTTGCATTTAGCTTCTGCTGGGATATGAGAACAGTCAAAGGTGGGAGAGAATTAGGCACTGCCAAATCTAGGCATGGATTTTTCATGGAAGCCATATACACACACTGTATAGTGCAGGCTAATATATTTGTTCAGAGTAAGAGGACAGAGGCAGAATTAGTATCAATCAGTACCTGTTAAAATGTGGAAACTTCTGACTGCAATCTCTGCTGGAAAATAAATTACCTTCATTTTATAGTAGGGACAATTGATCTATTGTTAGAAAGGGATGAAACTAAAATGAAGATAATACAAAATAGAACAATGGTAGAGCAAAATTTTGTAAACCAAAGGTTTTACTGCCACTTTTGAGAGAGAAAAACACTTTGAATCCAAGGCAAAGAAAAACCTCATCCTCATTTATAAAAATGTATTTTTAAACAAGTCCTTGAAAGGGAGCTCCAGAATTTAATACCAATTATTAGTAATCTAAAATCAGCTTTGTAAATAAGGGGAATAAGTTCTTTATTTTCCCTGACATCACCCACAATAGTCTTTGAAGATCAGCCACTTTATTTTAGCAATATCTGATTCTAAAGTGAAAGAAAATGTAGCACTTTTGTTCCTTCAGAAATGATTTATTTATAATACACAACATATTTGCCACAAGTGATTTGAAGATTTTTTTGGACAGCCATATTCTGTCCCCTAAAGGCAAAACGATAGAAAAGATTAGTGCTCTAGCTACCTTCATCTACCAATTAACATCACAGCAAAAATAATAGAAGGATTAGAGGCAATTAATTTCTTCTGTGTCAGAATCCCAGATAGGGGCAAGGAAATTCTGAATTTCAACAGCTGAATGGGCAATGCCATTTGCTTTCTTCCCTACCCTCCTCCAGAATGGCTGTGGGGTATGACTCTTTAAAACCTGCAGGTGTCAGCAGGTAAAGCCCACACATTTGGGGCTATCCATGGATATCCTAGACCCTCCATCCAATTTCCTGGCTATAAAGGTAAAATAATGCAAGTTTCAAGGGAAAAGAGATTGTAGAGACTGGTTTCCATCAACTTGACTCTGCTCTGTTACTCCACTACTTGAGACTCCCTAACATGTGGAAACATTCCTGTTAGACCAATGCATGTACCCCAAGTCCTACCTCCTCCCTTCCCATGGTCCCAGGCAGATCTCTTGTGGCAGTGAGTTCCACAACATATTTTATACAAATTATGATTTCCATCAATTTTAAGTGTACTCTTAATTTAATTGGGTGTCCTCTTAATCTGGTGTAATAATGACAAATGGTGAGATAACAGAAGTGACCTGCTCTGTAACATACATTGCTTTTTTTAACCTTATTACATCACCTCTTTAAATTACCCAGCCTTAGTCCTTTTAGTCTCTTCTCAGACAGAAAGTTTTCCATGTCTCTGATCATTTTCATTGCCCATTCTTAGGCCTTTCTGATTTTTGTTATATCCTTTCTGATATAGTATTCAAGGGGAAGATGAATAATAGTACATTTATACAATAGAATTTAGATTGTATTAAGATAGGGAGAGAGAATTTAACATCTTGTGTGTGTTTCTGTTTTGTGTTTCGCCACTGCTCCATGCTGAGGCATGATTAGAAACCATAAACAAGTTTTTCAATTTTGATCTTAAATAATTTAAATGTGTGTTTTGATTTTGCTAGCATTACTTTTCCAGCAAACTTTGCTCATATTGTCACATCCCGGTGATGTCAAAGCAATAAAAAGGAATTATATTGTATTGGACATTACTAAGAAATCACTTTTAAAGAATGGAAATCAAAAAAGGTCCCAATGATACATTGAATCATAGAAACATAGGGCTGGAAGGGACCTTGAGAGGTCATCTAGTCCAGCCCCTTGCACTGACGTAGGAACAAGTAAACCCAGACCATCCCTGACATGTGTTTGTTCAACATGTTTTTTAAAACATCCATGGATAGGGATTTCACAACCTTCCTTATTAGTTACCTACAGGAATAAGTCACTATCCTTATAATTAGAATGTTTTTCCTAATATCTAATCTAGATCACCCTTGCTGCATACTAAGCTGATTACTTCTTGTCCTGTCTTCAGTGGACAGAGAACAATTGGTCACTGTTCTCTTTATAAGAGCCTTGAACAACATATTTTGAATTCTGTTATCAGGTCCCTCCTCAGTCTTCTTTTCTCAAGAATAATTATACCACGGTTTTTAAATCTTTCCTTACAGGTCACATTTTCTAAACCGTTCATAATTTTTGTTGCTCTCCTCTGGATTCTCTCTCCAGTCTGTCCCCATGAATGGACTTTGGAAGTTCCATAGAGTGTCATACGTGACTAACCGGTTTACAGGCTGGAAAAAAAGATGACTAAAATTTCTGCTCTTTACCTTGATACAGTGGCATAAAATGGATGAGCGTTATCATGGTATCACACTGTTTGTGGTCCCACTCAGGCAATCACATCAGTATGGGCAGATCTTTATATCTTCTTGGAGCCCTATCAAAATCACAATTGTCTCCCTGCATGGCTCCATTTGAAAGAAGAGGGCCTAGATTTGTATGAATAAACACTCTCCTAGCTGTAGCAGGAATACACTGGGAAAATGTATGTTCATTTCAATAAAGAAATACCTTTGAAAATATCATTGCTGTTAGTTTATGGGGCACTTTCAAAAAAACACAGCAAGATACATTCCCTGGCCAAATAGTTTACAGTTTATATTAAACAAGAGAAATAAGACAACATTTCAAGGGGCATAGAGAAGGAAGTATTATGTGGAAGATGTGCCAATCCATCATCTCAGGATTGGTTTGGAAGGGATAGTAGCAAGGGTAAGCAGCAAGTGATAATACCATAGCCAGCCTGAATACCTTTATAAAACTTTGACTGAAAATTATGTTGCTATGCTAAAAATACCAAGCACTTACAGCTTCAATATATTACTCATCAAAACAGTAGCTGCCTTCCTGTAGCTCTAAGGTAAATGAGCATTGCTGTCATTGGAATAAAGTTCTGCCTTTACAGGGATGCTAAGAGTGGGAGCACTAATGTTGCATCTGCATCACTCACTAGTTTGATCTTCTGACTCACTCTCCTGACTCTAAGACAACAGGATGTATTTCAAAGTAAGGTGAAGTGTTCATGAGCAAGGCCATTGTAGCCATCCATGATATTTGTGCACAGAGTAAATTCATACCAGCATGCAGTTCTGGGTACAGTATGATAGCTTTTGCCAGCACGTCCAGCACCTCCTAATGCTGAGCATGTTTAAAAGACCTATAAACCAACTACACTGTGAAATACTTATTCCGGTGATAGATCTGTTACATACATATCATTTTACACAAAGAACTAACTCACGGATAGGAAGTTTTTCTTCAATATTAATCTTAAAATTTTCTTCTACCCAATTCACAAGAAATTTAAAGAGAAATAGCTACAGTATTAGTTTTTAAATACAAATAAATGACAAATTTACCAAATTATAAGAGTGAAAGTTACTGAAATTAAACAATTGCAAGTATATACTTAATATTAACACACATTTGAATGCAACATTTTACCTACTTATAGCTCTATGAAATATAGGAGGCCCTTACTGGATGGGCACAGGAAGTGGGGAAGGATGAGACTCTGGGCTTGGCAAGGGAGGCTGGCAAGCAGAATACCACACACTGTATTTCTGTAGTCTGACTTGATCCATACCCAACTGGTTTTCCAATTAGCACAGTAACCAAAGCTGCAGTAACTAGTATTGTCAACCCCAAACACGCATAAATCATGACTCAGCCCCCAAAATATCATAAGGTTTGTTTAAAAATTATGAAATTTCAAAACATTAGGTACTTTTTATTTGCCTTCTGGATTTTGAGCCTTCAGAGTGTCTCTGGGTCATGTCTTCAAGCTTCTCTTTTGCAACTGGCATGGCTAGAAGTTGACTGTTTTATTTACTTATTTATTTTTAAATTAAAACTGAGATTTTCACATATTCACCCAGCTCCAGAAGTGGGAGCATTAAGAAAAACCAAATATCATGATAGTCATGATAAAACTCCAAGTGTTGGCAATACTATATAATTGCAGGCCTGAGACAACTCCCACTGATGTCAAAATAATTAAATGTGAATTGGATCCAGGTTTGCACTCTATGCTTCACGGTCTGTTTTAGCAAATACTCAAACCCAAGTAACGGTGATGCCACAAATGAAGGATTCACAGGGTGAGATCAGAAGTGAGGATGGTTATACCAAGGAAGAGTTTAGAAACTGGACAAAAGAACAAGGAGGAATTTGGACAGTGTCTAAGAAGCTCTGATATTAGATTTTGTCTGAACTTTGAAGAAAATTCTAAAGAGAGGTGAGAAGTTTAGTGAAGAATGAAGAAAGTAATCAGGCATGTCCCACAGTAGGCCTAGTTCTCATTTTCCCCAGAGAGCAGGGAAGGAATATCTTGGATTATTTTGATCTGCTGTGCCTGTATTGATCAGGGGACTGGGCTCTCTCTTCACTGAAATGCTATGTGAGCTTGGACAAGTTAGCTGCCCTTTCTGTACCTCCATTTATCCATCAGTGAAACGAGTACAATGCTACTAGCCTCAGAGGCATGTTGGTTCAGATTTAATATTTGTAAATTGCATTGAGATTTTTACATTAATAGCTTCTTATAAATTAATATATAATGTATAATTTTCCATGCCAGCTCCTGTTGCTGTGGATAATTTCTTTCATCAATAGAAAGAATATAGGCAACTGTATCAGAATTTAATGGTGTGGAAATCAATTTATAAAACGAATTATAATATTTGTTAGACTAGAAAAAGTAATCTTCATGTAATCTTGATTTTTTTTTTCTTTGCAGAACAAGATAATGCAGTTTTCATGTAAGGCTTTCCTCAGAATGGGACTAGCAGCAGTTTATACAGCAACAGCCAGGTAGTTACCCAACATGAATCAGGGACACAAGAGATTTGCTAAACTATCTAGTCCATATGCTTTCTAGACCTTAGGGCATACAGTATTCTCTAGTGCTTTGTGCAGTCTATTTTAAATGCCCCAAGTAGTATGGCTTCTTCCATTTCCCTTGAGAGTTTTTCTAAATACTCATCCTAAATTTTCACCCAATTCTAGGCCTGAGACACCTGCAACACTTCATCTCCGTCCTTGGTGATTACATCCACCAAGTATTTGTTAACAGTCATGTCATGCTCCCTCATGCTCCACAGCTACTGTTTCTTTAAGTTCTACTTATTTTTTTCCCCGATCCCTCAAGCCCCGTAATGATTTTGGTTGCTGCTCTCTTCTCTCAAATTCATGAATATCTTTCTGGTACTTCTCTAGAAGTGAACACTATATTCTAACTGTTGTCTCAAACCTGACTAGTGCCGAACTATTTACTTTTGGCTTGTATATACAGCAGAAGCATCACATCATGGAAGCAAGGAGTTGTTTTCCCCTCCCCTCATTCCCTTTTATGCGATGTTATTCCTTACTTGACTGTAAAGTGCCATGCACACCAACAACAACAATACCTAGCTCTTACAGGGCACTTTTCATCAGTAGATCTCAAAGCACTTTACAAAAGGAGGGTAGTATCATGATCTCCATTTTATAGATGGGGAAACCGAGGCACAAAGGCAAAGTAACTTGCAGGTCTAACCCAGGTCTCCTGAGTCCCAGTCCAGGGCTCTATCCCATAGGCTGCATTGCCCATACAATACAACAGCAGTTTATACAAAAGAGTATAACAAAGAGAAAAGTACAAAAGATGGCCCAGAAACCCCCTCCCTAATTCCAAGTAAATTTGAGATGGCCTGTATTCTATGCTATATAAATTCATGTATCATGCTTGTCACCGTAGTAACAGATTGAGTGCTATGAAGTACCTGTTAAACAGACATATATCCCTGCAACAACCACAAAACATACACAGAAATATGACCACCTTTTAAAAATCAATACTTGAAAAAGTACTTCACAAATCTCTATCATTTTGCAGATAGATAAACTGAGGCACAGAGAGGGGAATTGACTTGCCCAAAGTCACCCAGAAGGCCAACAGTAGCAGAGCTGGGAAAAAAAACCCAGGTCTCCTAAATCCAAGTGTATTACTTTCTCCATTAGGCTCCACTGCCTCCTTTAGATGCAGGGATTTATATGTGCCATGGGATCACACGCTTGTCAGGCAAATTCATGGAGCAATGCAATTTTTCTCCTTGTTATGACTGCCCTGTCCCCAAAGCACCCTGAAATCTGCACTCATGATTGAAGGTGAACCAGAATATTCCTGCTGTGAAGTCCAAACTCTCTCAGACATACCAACCCATTTAAGGACTGACCTACATTTAAAAAGTTTTACTTGACAGCATAACTCTGTTGGGTAGGGTCGGTTATGTTTGCCAACATAGTTATACTGGGAGAGTCCTACGCCAGTATAAAGATGCCTTATACCAATATAGCTTATTTTGATTTGGGAACCAAATAAGCTATACTGGTGATATGAGACACCTTTGTACTGGTATAACCGCATCTACACTAGGGTTTTTTGCCATTTTAGCTATGTCTTGTTAAAGCGACAAAACATTTAAGTGTAACAAACCCTACGATGCGTCCGGAATATCTTTCAGAAATTAAAGGGAAGAGCCTAATTTTTTAAAAGGGGGACTTGTGAGCCATTTCTTAATGGTCCTTCCCTGTCCAGGCAAAATAAGAGTAGCAAGCCTGAATAACCAGCCAGCCGAGCAAAGATCAGGAATTAAGATGAGGGGCCTGTATGTTGATGTTTGAAAATATCCTAAGGCACTTGAAGCAACTCCTCCTACTACTCCTCCCTGTGCTATGACGTAGTAAATACAAATTAGAGTTTTAAACTCAGCCCTTTATCTGAGGCTCATTGATAGGGCCCTACCAAATACACGCTACATTTTGGTCAATTTCATGGTCATAAGATTTTAAAAATCATAAATGTCATGATTTCAGATATTTAAGTCTGAAATTTCACGGTGTTGTAACTGATGGGTCCGGATTGTGGGTGGATGCAAAGTTATAGTAGGGGGATTGCTTCAGAACTGGGCGGCTAGAGGATGGTGGCTGCTGGCTGGTAGCCCAGCTCTGAAGGCAGAGCTGCCACCAGCAGCAGCCCAGAAGTAAGGGTGGCACGGTATGGTATTGCCACCCTTACTTCTGCACTGCTGCTGGTGGGGAGCTGCTTTCAGAGCTGGGTGCCTGGCCAGCAGCTGCCGCTCTCCAGCCACCCAGCTTTGAAGGCAGTGTAGAAGTAAGGGTGGCAATACTGCGACCCCCCCCCGACCACTTTTAGGGTCAGGATCCCCAGTCTGAAAGAAACACTGGTCTCCCCTGTGAAATCTGTATAGTATAGGATAAAGTTACACAAAAGACCAGATTTCACGGCTTGTGACATGTTTTTCACGGCGATGAATTTGGTAGGACCCTACTCATAGTGGTGGTGGACGGTGCTGGAGGGTAGAGAAAACAAAAAAAAGATGGTGTAATATGGGGCTTGGAGGGCTGGGCTGCTTAGGGGTTAGCGCACCTGACTTCCAGCCCATTGTTCCTCTCTCAGGGTGGTAGAAGTGCCTGTTTTGGACCTTAAGCCAGGAGTCTTTGGCTTTCCACCTGCCTCTGAGCGTCAGCTCTTAAGGGTCTGGTGGCGGGATCCCAGTCCATGGCCAGGTAGGAAGCAACCCCAGCAGGGTCTTCCCTACTCAAGTTCACATTCACTTTCCTGGGCTACTTGCCATTGTCCCTTCAATTTGGGGTGTGGCACCTATAGTCCAAACAGAGAGTCACTCAACCAAAAGAGTACAGATGAGCAGGGCCCTGCAGGATTTCAAAGAGGATAGTGGTTGGAGAAGACTCTGCCTTGTTGGGCCCTCTCAGTCTCAACCTTCTGTCTGGTTTCCTGCAGCCTTTCCACCCTCTGCCTGTGCTTTTCAGCTCCCTTTTAACCTGTGCCTCCAGTTGGAGGATGCACAGCGGGTCCAGAGGGGCAGGGCTAGTTGGGGTTGCCTTTTAACCCCTTCGTGCCCAGTGTGGGGTTTGTATACCTCACCACAGATGTGGTTATGCTGGTGCCCCCAAAAAGGGTAAGAGCTAATGCTCTGAAGGACATGTTCCCCCCCCACCCCACCCCCGGCTCAGTGGCAGGATGCCAAGGGAAATTTTGCAATCCTTACTCATGAAGAGGACTGACATGCAAGAGAATTCCTCTGTGAGGGGGCAGGTGGGAGGGAAGAAGAGGAGAATAGCATAGTAAATTCATGAGCCCATGCACCCCTATAGATAGACAAAGGGATAGCTGCAACGATAGAAAAGCATGGTATGTTAGGCTATAAGATAGCGAATTCATAGTGTAAAGATTTAACATAGGTATGTCAGGAATGAAGGAGGAAACTGTATAACAGGAGAAACAGCTTAGGAAAGAAGACCATTTAACTAAGTCATACGTTCAGGATTCAGTATAACATCGCTATTTCCAAATGCTGCTGTGAGAGACAAACAAACCTGGCTGGTTACTCTCCATTTGAGCATCTTCCCTGCTCTTCTTCAGCATTCAGCTGATTATTTAAAAGTGTGTTTTTTTCTAACGTAGACCATGTGGCATATTTTTCTAAGAGTGCCACCCAGCCACACACACAGTCAATCAGCTACTGAAACAGACTCAAAGAGCTGACAAAAGCTGCTGGCAAAGATCCAGCTGCAGAAGGTGCTGTCCAGTTGCTGAGAGCTGGTGGAGAATTGTTCGTCCAATAACAGATTTCTCCAGCTACCAAGTAGCACAGCAAGAGAGGAGCTGTCCAGTTGAAAAATGCAAAGAGGAGGTCGGCTGGCAAGCACAATAATTGTGTAATTTAGCAAAAAGAAAAGGAGGACTTGTGGCACCTTAGAGACTAACAAATTTATTTGAGCATAAGCTTTCGTGAGCTACAGCTCACATCATCGGATGCATTCAGTGGAAAATACAGTGGGGAGATTTATATACATAGAGAACATGAAACAATGGGTGTTACCATACACACTGTAACCAGAGTGATCACTTAAGGTGAGCTATTACTAGCAGGAGAGCCGGGGAAGGGGGGAGACGGGGGGGGGGGACGAGGGATGACACCTTTTGTAGTGATAATCCAGGTGGGCCATTTCCAGCAGTTGACAAGAACGTCTGAGGAACAGTGAGGGGGGGATAAACATGGGGAAATAGTTTTACTTTGTGTAATGACACATCCACTCCCAGTCTCTATTCAAGCCTAAGTTAATTGTATCCAGTTTGCAAATTAATTCTAATTCAGCAGTCTCTCTTTGGAGTCTGTTTTTGAAGGTTTTTTGTTGAAGTATTGCCACTTCTAGGTCTGTAATCGAGTGAGTACTCCTTTTCTTTTTGCAAATACAGACTAACACAGCTGCTACTCTGAAACCTGTGTAATTTAGAACACACACCGTCTTACAAAACATTCATGAGCTACTTTATGTACACATTAGAAATGGACTCAGACCTGTAACCTCAGACCTGTTACAAGAAGAGGATCTCGGGATTCTAGTCTGACCCAGTAGATCTGTTTCCAAATTGGATAAAAAAAAGATTAGATGGGGTCCGTTTTCTGGATCCATTTTGCATTCAGCACAAAAGGATGGAAAGTTGCCAAGACTTTCCACTGTCCAGGCTGGTGACAACGTTGTTAAATGAGATGATTTCTCAAGATTTTCCATAATTTTTACATAAGAACGGCCATACTGGGTCAGATCAAAAGGTCCATCTAGCACAGTATCCTGTCTACCGACAATGACCAATGCTAGGTGCCCCAGAGGGAATGAACAGGTAATCATCAAGTGATCCATTCCCTGTCACTCATTCCAAGCTTCTGGAAAATAGAGGTTAGGGACACCATGCCTGCCCATCCTAGCTAATAGCCATTGATGGATCTATCCTCCATGAATTTATCTAGTTCTTTTTTATCTATATGTGTGTGTGTGTGTGTGTGTGTGTGTGTGTCTTTGGGTTAAGTCTCACAAGAACAGCTTGCAAGATTTCAGTGACATGAAGTCTGAGCTGAAACCATGGTTTGGCTTCAAACCCAAATTCCATATCTAAGCCTAAACCAGAGCTGAATAATGCCACTGGTCCAAACCTAGTAGTTCACCAGTTCCACCAAGAGTGCTATGGTGGGAGGTCTAAGGCAGTGATACTCAGGACTCAGTCGTTCAGGAGCCAGGTTAGCAAGCAACATTACCCAAAAGAGTCACAGTAATGTTGCTTGCTAATTTGGTTCCTGAACCACTGAGTCCTGAGTATCACTGCCTTAGACCTCCCACCATAGCACTCTTGATGAAACCTGGTGAACTACTAGGTCTGGACCAAAGAGGCATTGTTCAGCTCTAGTTTAGGCTCTCTCTCTCTCTCTCTCTCTCTCTCTCTCTCTATATATATATATATATACACATACATACACACACACAGCAAAAGACTGATTGAGTATTATTTTATCAACTACAATTGGTTAACAACATAGTAAAAGCATCCTGATTGGTTAATAATTAAATCACACAATGTATTAATCTCATGTGCTGCAAAGAGCTGCAGGAGATGCATTAAGGAGCCACTTGCAGCTTGCAAGCCTCAGTCTGAGTATCACTGCTCTAAGGTAATATAACCTTAACATGGGTAAAATAAGACTGAAAGTGTTCATAATTTAAACAAATTAATAAATCGCTATAAAGATAATGACAAAGAAACTAGTAATAATAGATACGCCCAGCTAAAAGCTCCCAAAAGCAAAAAAAGTGGGGGAGGAAGAGAAGAAAGAGCAACTAAGAATATTTCAGGTGTAAACTCGTGAAAATGAGAACTAGAAGAAGAGCAAGGCCAATAAGAGTTATGCACAGTGAAGAAAAAAGCACACAAAGCAGTTCCCCCAACAGATAAATATGTAGAGGAAGTGTTTTGTGCATCTGGTATAAATTCTCAAGTCTACAACATAAAGAATAGCATTTACCACCAACTGGACAGCAAATATGTAAAGACAGCCAAAGAGTTCACAAGAAAAATTCAATTAAAAATAAAAGTCCCCGCACTTCCCTTAATGTTTTCTGCAAATTCAGTATCTTATGCTTTAGGTTACTCTAATTATTAGTTTACATGATCACATAGATCTGCAATTAATCAAAGATTCTTATCATACGTATATGCACAGGAGTAGAATTAAATTAGACAGTGAAAGTTTACTTTTGGTACTGTATTTCCTAACTTGAGTGCTGGACTACAGACTTAGCAATTCTTGTAACTCAGTTTTCTAGGGTTTTGCATTTAAATAAAATGGTAATCCCATAAACTAGAACTATTTGGCTAGACACCATCAAAATGATCTGCCCCTCGCTTAGTGCCTTCTCAGTAAACAATGGAGGGGCACATTTAAAAAAAAATCACTGTCTCCATAACAGGTACGTAAATGGTCTCAAGATCACTAAACATATAAGAGTGCATTTTGTACTATTTAACATCCCATGAAACTCCAATACCAGTGAGGAGGTTACACAAGAGGCAGAATTTAAGGATGCTTTTGGAACAAGATCCAGCATTACATAACTACCCTGGATCTCCTTGCATGATGATTTAAGGCAGTTATGCAATCTTGGGTCTTGTTCCAAGAGATCCGTCCTTTCAAGGTAAGAGAAGGATGTATAAGTAACTTCAATAGTCAGGAATAACCTTGGCATGTCCTTTACAACTGATAAATTAACAGAATTTTCTTGACTTACTATGGCAAATGCCAATGAACAAGAACATAGTTGAAGGTTGGACTGCATTTACATGTGACAATTTCTCTTTTAAGTAGTCAGCATTGTATTTGTAAAAAGGAGATTGTTCTATACTTTTCCAATCTACTAGGGAGAGGAAGGTCTGTCTTGCCCTAGTTTAGACAGGTCTATCTATGTGTTGTGAACTTTAGACATCTGAGGTGACAAGAAAGGAGAATGATTCATTCAGGCAAGAAGCTGCATAATAAAAGCTAAGAATAATCCAGTGACCTTCAGCTAACTGAATCAATTCAGTAATGTGGATGCTGCTAAAAATTAACATTTTTTTCCATTTTCATTCCTGAGGAAGTAGCTGACAGGATGATTTCATTTTCTCAGAACATCTTGTGGGTCAGCGGTTTTATTTTGACATTTTACAAATGTTTCCAGTGGTAGCAACTTGTACTGATCAGTTGAAAATGTATTTTCATTCGTCTAGTATAAACAAAGCCCTATGTATTATGCACTTAAGCAGTCTTGCAAATGGCTGCCCAGTGCTCCATTTTTGTAAAGGCAGGCACATCAATTATTTTGTATGCTGCATAAATAGCCAGTCAGGTGGACTGGTGGAAAAGAGTGCCTGCAGAGGCTGAAGAAAGAGTAAAAATTAAGGGGAGTGTTCTGAAGGAAGTGCTTCTCAAGGGGGAGAAGAAACTGTGCTCCCGTGGTGTTTAGACACCCAACAAAACAGGCACCTTCCCCAGCTGAAGAGCTCCTTAAGTGCACAGGAAAGAGACTGTATCATGTGCACCTTAGAAACTCTGGCATAGTGAAGCCAGCAGAGATTGGGCATTCTGCCATGCAGCAGGCTGTCAGCAGAGGGTTTTTAGGCTCTGCTAGGCTGAAGTGGGAAATTTGTGGCTGCAGGTTGCGGGTGAGGGTGCTCTTAACTGTACTGGTCTTTACCATTTAATTTAGATCAGAGGAGCTTTGTAGGACAAGAGGCTGGCCCTTATGTATAAATGGATCTTAAACAGGCAAACAAATATTGCCACATAAGTCTCTTAAGTGGAATTTTAAAATCTAAATGATCCTCTGTACCTAGTAATTACATGTTTTTCAATCTGAAGGATCAGACTACAACAAAAACAATCACTTCACGTTGGGGCAGGACATGGCAGCAGTTTGACAGCTAAATCACACCCATATCTACACAACAACTACACAACAGCCATACCTACACAACAACGTGGGTAGTCTGAAGGAAAGACACTGCATCCAGTAGAACCTGCAGAGAACTTTTCAGGCATGCTAAAATAATTGCTGAAATGGGAAATTAGCCAGCATACTGGAACCAACATGAACACCTGCAAAATGGCTATGAGGAATTAGGACCTCACTTTTACTTCATTTCCAAAAGATGGCACTTACAGCAGCACAATGGCCTTATCACCATGCAATACTGACTAGGGGCGAGGGAACACTTGTACCTACCAGATTAACAATAACACTTCCAACAGCAGCCAAGTTCTAATCTTGGAGGTTCCTAAGCAAGAACTGACCCTGTTTAGCTTGTTACTGGAATGGCTGCTGGCCAGTGGGGCTTTTGTTTCTTTCAAAAACAACAGTACAAAAGAAAATTCTGTAGAAAGATAACTGAAAGGGAAAGCTACTACAATGCTAAGAGGTGTAATAGGGCTAATGAACCAGCTTCTACTGCCTCAGTAGGCCAGAAAGAAATTCTGAATAGTCATTAACACCCTGATTCAGGGAAGCACTTAAACCCATGCTTAAATCCTATTGAATTTTCAGTTTCAATAAGAAATAAATGGGATTTAAGCACATTCTTAAATCCTTTCCTGAATTAGGGCCTAGGTGACAAGTGAAGATGAGCTGGTTGGGTTCACGCTAACCCTTAGGGGATATTTTTCACCATTATAAAAACCACCCAGAATTGGAAGTTGGTCAAACAACATTGTTATGAACATGTATAAAAATCTGACTAGAATAATGTAACAAAATTGGCACCTGGTTCTATATTTTTAATTAGCTAAGAGGTTTGAAGGTTGGATAAATATATCTAGTTTTATATCCTTGGTCTGCTGATCTTTCACATTTACATTTAAACAGATCTTGGCTAATGTTTTGTATCTGGATACATACTGCACCTAAATCACACTCATATCTGCACTTTTCCTATATTAAACACTTTCACAGTTTTCAGTATTAAAGTATTTAAGTATTAAAAAAACAGTTTCTAGTTATTTGAGCATTTTTAAAAATGAATTGTATTATATCTTTTCATAACTTGAAAACAGAAAAAAAATAAACAAGAATTTCAACAGGACAACAAATTACAACCTACAGAACAGAGGTGTTTATAAATAGAATAACCATTTCAGTGTTAGAGTGTTCCTACCCCAATGGTAAATAAATATATACAGACAGACAGAGGTGTGGTGTGTATATATAAACTTCATAATAGAAAAAGATTTACAATTATACAAGTGTGAGCAAACTAAGAGAGCTAAGAAGACATATCCTCTTACAAGGCAAGGGTATTGTTATACCCGCACTGTTAAATAACTGTTCAGTACAGGTACTAAATCCTCATAGCAAACAGCTTTCTATAATTTTAGGTCAAACTATTTTCACTTTTCACTTTGCTGATCTGTAGTATACAGACCACTGCCTTAAATGTTGTGTAGTCATTTACACCTGTGTAAAGTGAGTGCAGGATGGCTATAAAATGCTACTACCAGTCTGAATGAATAGATAATTCTGCTTTGGTAGCATTTTAATCCATTTTGCACAGATTAAATGACTACATAAAGATGCTAGGTATTGAAGAATAAGGTTCTACATGTTTCCAAGCAATAATAGCATGTACGAAATGCCAATCTACAAAAGGCACTTAGTAACCTTTGAGCTAGTAGCAATACAGGGTATAAATGCAATGCAATTTTATCAAATTAGATGTTGAAAAAAGACGCATCACAGAGCTGGATCATTAATTTCAACAGTAATCACTGTTAACCTTGGGGTTGTTTTGCCATTGCCATAGTACTAAGCTGCCAGTTCTAGCACTATGTATACTTATCAGCAAAAACAAACACACTTTTCAAACCAGCTAAGAAAGCATGTGCAATGGCAGAATTTATCAAGGGTATATCTCTGTCACGTTAGCTGGGCAATGTTCATCCTTTGATTGAGTCCTCAGTGTCCTGGCTTTCCGCTCTGGGATCCTGTTTAACATTCACAAGCAAGTGAAAAACTTGTGTAGCATCCTACAATATACCATACTTAACTTTACAAAATGAGTCTCAAGGGAACAGAAGCTGTAATTCTATCAGCAAAGAGTCTTTTGGAATCCTGAGACTAGAGCTCACAGTGTACTGCTAAGGTGATGTTTAGGAAAGCACGCAGTGTTAGACAGCTTCTCCAAATCCCAGTCCCAAACAAGGTAGATTGGTTATTCAGTACAACACAATCAGCAGGTGCAGAGATATTTAGCACAGAAATAATAAAATGTCTGGTGAACAAACCAACAACCAGCCATCTCTAGAAAAGTCTCCTCTCCCACAAGGCAATTAAAAAGTAGATCTCATGGCCTGCATGGAATAAGGCCACTTACACACATACTCCTCTCCATTGCTATGGAATTGCATTTAAATTGCGGTAGGTCGCTAATATTATCTGTTACTTTTCAATCATGTTTTTCCGTGTCAGCAAGGCCACCCCAACTACCTCTCACAAGCACTGGATGAAACCACAATCATAGTGCTTGTTTGGCCTGGAGTTCAGATAATAGATCACTGTACAGAGGGGCTTTTATTTCCAGTCTTAACTTATTTTCATCAGGTGCCTCAATTTCCTGGCATGCTTCCAGGCCTGGCTGTACACTTCAGAGCTTCAGTCAGATGATGCATTCTGACAGAATAATTACATTTTTCTTCATTGTGAAAATATCATGGGCCATCTTGTTTTGAGATTTGTACCCCCACTTGCTTCAGTTCTGCTGTCCAGGTTATTAATCTTGGCCATATGCATTTCAAACCTTCCCTTCTTAAAGAAAAACAGGTGTTCACTCTGTTGTCTCTTTTTGAGTTGGGTACTAAGCAGAGATGATTTAAGGCTACAACATTTATTTCCAGATCTGAACTTCCCCAAAGTATGGATTTGTTTGAATACAGAGCTTAGGCAGAGGTTACTTCTAGTTCTATGTTCCAAGAGTTCCTGAACACCCCTGAACACACACACACAGGCAGAAACAGAGACAAAATAAAGATCCTGATTTTCCTTTGCCTTGATATATGAAACCAGTATAATTTTTGGGAATTCACAGTCTTCAAAGTGGTTGAAAAACTGAGCGGGAACCAGTCCACCAGAATCAACAAAACATTTATTGAAGTGTTTATTGGCATTTCATTTATTGGAAAACTAAAAAGGATGAAATCTTCCAGAAAACTGCCTTGCTGGCTGCCCGCAAGCCATGTTCATTACATGACTTCTTCTCTTTAAGAAAAAAAAAAAAAAAAAAAGAAATTAAGAGAGCTGAGGGTTAAGAGTTCATTAGGGCACTAATTTCAGTTGCATTATCAGGGATTTTAAATCCAAGTGTTAAGACCCAAAATACAATAGGAAAAACACTGTTTAAAATGGACATATTGACAAACCCGCATACATATATCAGTGCTACCAGCTCTGAATATAGGTATAACATATAGCATGGCCAACGTTATTACACGAGACCCATTTATATGAGTCAGAACTTTCTGTGTTACTCATGAGTGGTGGAGTGAAATGGAATCATATGGATTTACAGTGAGTGGGCCCATGGAATCCGATAGATTTACAGTTGTAGGACCAAGTGCTTTAGCAGCTTCCCAGGAAAGTCCTGACAGCTTTGATTTGTTTAACAAGAGGACATTAGCCAAGAAGGGGACTTACTTTCCCTCCCCCCACCCCCATCTCATTAAGACACAATTTGTCAGTTAAAAGGCTGAGTGCGGTCAATGCCAGCAATAGAGCGAGAGGAGCCAGCCAGCTTCTACCGAGTGGGGGGGGGGGGGGGCTGGTTCCGTCATCTCTTTCTTTCCCAGATGAAAGTTTGTATCAGCCACTTTCCTCTAGAGCTGGTCAGGAATTTTTCAACACAACTTTTTTTGGTCAGGACATACTACTTTTGAAAAAACTTTGAGCCAGGAAGGTTTTTCTGGTCAAGGATGACTTTCTGGTCAGCTAGAGCCCCAAATAGCTAATAACCCAGTGGGTCGTGCACTCACCAGGGATGTAGAGACCAAGGTTTGAGTCCCTTCTCCATATCCAGCAGAACAGAGACTTGAAGCTGGGTCTGCACTCCCCTGGTGAGCATCCTACCCATTGGGCCATCAGCTATTCTGGGGCCTGTTGTCCTCAGACTCTCCTGTTGGAGCTGTTCCATTTGGTATAAATAATTAAATATCCACAGGACCAGAGCAAGAGCCTGACTCCATAGGCTGGTGGTTAGAGCACTCATGTAGTATGTGGGAGAAACAGAGACTTGAACCTGAGTCTCCTGTATCCATGCCCTAACCCCTGAGCTACAAAGTCAGTCTCTCTGGCTCAATGAATGGTTAATTATTTATACAACGTGAAACAGCTCCACTAGGAGAGACTGACTCTGTAGCCCAGGGGTGACTCTGATGATTATGGCATGCACCTGGGGTATGGTAGACCCACTTTCAAATCCTTGATGTGGGTCTCCCACACGCCCTAAACAGTGGAGTATTGGCTTTGCTGGGATGGATTTATCTTTTTTTTGTAATTAAAATTGTCAAAGGGTCTTGGGTTCATCCCAGCACAAAACAGAAAACATTTTGAAATCTCAGAAATTCTCACAGGATGGGAAAATGGTTTCCCAACCAGGCTCCAATTTCCTGCAGACATTCCCAGGATAGCTGAAAAACAGTCCTATCTGCACTTGCTGAACAGATGTACAGGTAGGAATCTGGGCCAAATTCTTGAGAAGGATGTAATGATTGTCTGCTTCTGCTGCATCTGTTCTCTCAAAGCCAGAGAGACTCCCTCAAAAAGTGTTGATCTTTTCTGGGCAATCAGACAACAACTCTTTGCAGCTAGAGGTGCTCTGGTCAGATATTCGATGGAGACAACCAGGGGCGCCATTTCAGATTTTGGTGGGGGGTGGAGGGGGTCAACTTTAACCATGATTCCAGGTGCTACTTAGGCAATGGAAATGTCTCTGGCTTTTTTTGTAGATAATAATTTAGAAATTAGCTGACAGGAGCACTATATCTAATTCCTAAAGAATCTCTAATACTCAACTCTAATACTAGCATGTTCGGACATAAGAACACAAGAACAGCCATACTGGGTCAGACCAAAGGTCCATCAAGCCCGGTATCCTGTCCTCTGACAGTGGCCAATAGCAGGTGCTCCAAAGGGAATGAACACACAGGTTATCATCAAGTGATCCATGCCCTGTCACCCAATCCCAGTTTCTGCGAAACAGAGGCTAGGGCCACCATTCCTGCCCATCCTGGCTAATAGCCATTGATGGACTTAACCTCCATGAATCCATCTAGCTCCCTTTTGAACCCTGACATGACACCTTGTGTCATGTCACTTAAGGAACACTGGTTAGGTTTAAAATTTTAAAGAAATTCTTACTCTTGAATATGACCATAGAAACAATTGTAGAAAAATCTAGATTGCTTTTTATAATTTATGCTACTTACTTTTTGCAGTTTACTAAGCTTGGAATAGCTCATTTAACTTTTGGAAACATCATACTAGGGCAAGACTCTGAGTTTATCCTGCACCAGCTTGGGGCTCTGGAGGTATTACCATACTACAAGTAATAGATTAGAAACTGACTTTAAACAGGAGTGAAACTGACACTTTCAAGTTACTTTCACAGTATTGCCAACCCCAAATGTTCAAAAATCATGAGTCAGGCTCACCAAAAATCATGAGATTAGGCAAAAATAATATATTTTGTGTTCCTGTTATTTGTCTTCTGCTTCTTGAGCCTTTAAGGTGCACTGGGGTCACATTCTGAAGCTTTCTCCACAGCCAACAGGGCTAGAAACTTACTTTTTCTCAAGAATGAAGGCTGAAATCATCACATATCCACTTGACTCCAGGAGCTAGGGCTTTAAGGAGAACAATAATCATCATGAGACTCATGACAAAATCATGAGAGATGGCAACATTGCTTTCAGTTCTGTTTAAAGGCTAATTACTTTCCAGAAGGCTCTTGAGAAAAAACACTACAGTGATTGAGTTGCAGTTCTCACGGACAAATATTTAAAACCAAACACCAAGAAAATTCCACTTTTTAAAGTTGAGAAAAAAATTGGGACTTCTGAGGTATATCAGGGCCACTGCAGGCAGTAAAGGAAAATAAAGAGGCACAGGAGTTCTGGGCAGCTTTTGCACTTGAAAAAAAGCTGGAGGGTCAAATCTTCTAGTCCTTAATTGGGTAAAACTTCTATTACCATCAGCTCCTGCAGCCATGGATATTAACATGTGCTCAATAATTATACACTTCATATTTAAATATTTTGAGCCATCTTATCTAGGGCTACATATTTTATATGCATTGGCTCAGGGACTATATTTTCTGGCATATTCTGAACAGTTCTGAACACAAAAAGAACACAAGAATGTCCATACTGGGTCAGACCAAAGGTCCATCTAGCCCAGTATCCTGTCTTCCAACAGTGGCCAATGCCTGGTGCTTCAGAAGGAATTAATAGAAGAGTTAATCATCAAGTGATCCGTCCCGTTGCCCATTCCCAGCTTCTGGCAAACAGAGGCTAGGAATACAATAATACAATACCATGAATAATACAAATCATGACAATAATCATCAACTTTATTGACTCTATGGCTGCAATTTCTGTTCTTTGTTCTGAAATTGGTTTGAATACAGCTGAAACCCTAAGAATTTGAGGAATAAACACATACTCATATGACACTTTCTCATTCCTTCCTTTTCTCAAACTCAGATAAAAAATGACAAAACAAAAATGGTTTTCAGCTAAAATATAAAATTTCACAGCAGCCATTGCTCTACAACCCAGCATGGGGCAGAACCTGCCACCCCTTGGGGGTAAGTGACCCCCCTCTCATCTGACTCTCATTCTTCATCCTTCCTGACCTCTGTGCTGCTTTTTATGCTGTCAGCCAAGACATCCTTCCCAATGGCCTGGGACCATTTGCTGGAGTCTCAGAGAACTGGTCTTCTTGGTTTTGCTCCCATCTATCAGAGTCCTCTTTTTTTTGCAGCATGCAGCCGAGAGAAAGGCTGGTCCAGTGAATAGGGAGCTAGCCCTGAGATACATGGGTTCTACTCCCCGACCCCCTCCCCCGGCCTCGTGGACTTCCAGTATGACCTCAGTTTCAAAGGCTTTTAGGCACCCAAAGATGCAGCGAGGCATCTAGTGGGGCTTACAAAGCACTTAACCTAAGTGCTTTTGAAAATCTCACTAGGTGCCTAAATACCTTTGAAAATCTGGCTTTTAGTCCCTCTGTGCCTCAGTGCCCCATCTGTACAATGGGGATAACAGCACTGCTCTACTTCACTGAGCGGCTGTGAGGAGACATAGGTTACAGATTCTGAGGTGCTCAGATACTACAGTGATGGGGTCACATAAGTACCACAGGTAGAGAGGGAACTTGTGTATACTACTGCTATCCCTTCTCTCGGTTTTGGCCCCTTCTTTTCACCTATCCCCCTTACATGTCTCTGTTTTCTGAATGTACCTTGGCTCAGGCAGGGCTTGGCTGTATTTCTTCTGAGTTCCCTGCATTCTGTCTTCACTTCCAGATCCTTAATTTAATTGCCAGCCCTTTCTTATCTTAATCACCCTGCCTCTGTTTGTAAGCAAAATGCTGACTCCCTGGCCCTGGAACACAAGATGAGACCAGCACCACTCCTCTGATGAACTCACATTCCACATTCAGCATGTCTACATTGGCAGAGTTACAGCATCGGGAGTTACCGCGCCGCTCAGAGAGCGCTGAAGGGAAACCGCTGTTTTGTGTTCACACTGTCAGCTGCCTGCGCAATAGCATGTTCACACTTACGGCACTTGCAGTGGTATTCGGAGCGGTGCACTCTGGGCAGTTATCCCACAGAGCACCTCTTTCTCTTCTGCCGCTAAAACTTGTGGGAAGGCGGAAGGGATCCTGGGGGATCCTGGGGTCCTGTCCCAATGACCCGTGATGCATTGCTTTGCATCCCAGCAATCCCTGTGCTTCTGTCCACATTTGGCAGCATCTTTCAACGGTTTGTGTATGGTGTGCTGGAATGAATCCCGAATTGTTGACCAGTATACTGCTCGCTCTGACCAACACATCACGAGTGGCAGTGGCGTAATTCCTTAAACTACAAAGGCAACAGGAGTGTGACATTGATCTTGCCACGCGTAGTAGCTATGACATGAGATTGCTTGTGGCATTCACGGAGGTGCTGACCACAGTGGAATGCCACTTTTGGGCTCGAGAAACAAGCACTGAGTGGTGGGGTCACATCGCGATGCACGTCTGGGATGTGGAGCAGTGGATGCAGAACTTTCGGATGAGGAAACCCACATTCATGGGACTGTGCAATGAGCTCGCCCCAGCCCTGTGGCACAAGGACATGAGAATGAGAGCTCCCCTGCCGTTGGAGAAGCGCGTGGTGATTGAACTGTGGAAGCTGGCTACTTCAAACTGCTACCAATCAGTCGCTAATCAGTTTGAAGTGGGAAAGTCGACCATTGGACTTGTGTTGACGGAAGTTTGCAGGGCCATTGGAATCATAGACTTTAAGGTCAGAAGGGACCATTATGATAGTCTAGTCCGACTTCCTGTACAACGCAGGCCACAGACTCTCACCCATCCTGCTCCAAAAGATTGTGACTCTGGGCAACGTGCATGATATTGTAGATTGCTTTGCACAAATGGGGTTCCCTAACTGGAGAGGGGCAATAGATGGCACGCATATTCCAATTCTGGCACCAGTCCACCTAGCCACTGAGTACATTATTCGCAAGGGGTATTTCTCAATGGGTCTACAGGTGTTTGTGGATCACTGTGGGCGTTTAACAGACATTAATACAGGCTGGTCCGGAAAGGTGCATGACGCACGCATCTTTCGGAACACTGGCCTGTTCAGGAAGCTGCAACCAGGGACTTTCTTCCCTGACCAGAAGATCACCCTATGGGAAGTCGAAATGTCCACTGTGATCCTGTGAGACCCGCCTACCCCTTAATGCCGTGGCTTATGAAGCCATACATGGGGCAACTTGACAGCAGCAAGTAGCAGTTCAACAACAGTCTGAGCAAGTGCCGAGTGAGTGTGCTTTGGGCCATTTAAAGGCCCACTGGCGCTGCCTCAGTGGGAAGCTGGACCTGGCCGATGACAATATTCCTCTGCTTATAGCTGCTTGCTGTATGCTCCATAATATTTGTGAAGGGAAGGGTGAAAGCTTCACTCAGGGCTGGACCACAGAGGCTCAACGCCTGGAGGCTGAATTTGAACAGCCAGAGGCCAGGGCTATTAGACGGACACAGCATGGGGCCATAAGGATCAGGGATGCCTTGAGGCACCAATTTGATGCTGAAAGCCACTAATATTTGTTGCTATGCTTGGGAGTGCAGTGCTTGTAATGCTAGGAGGTGACTAGTGCACATAATGCAATATGTGGGTTTAACATAATTGTATGTTGCTTTGCAGTTCTCTTTTTGCTTTCAATTAATAGAATAAAGATTGCTTTCAAACCAACATAATTCTTTTATTAAAAGACAACAATTGGAGGAGAGAGTCAAACATAAAAAAAACCATCAGCAGTGAGGGGGATGGGGGGAAGGGAAGGTCCCAGGAAGAGAAGGGGTCCCGGGACGGCTAAAGATTTGTGTGTGTCCAGGGATTATATCCAACCTTCTCCTTTGGAGTACAATGCAGTGGGTACTGTACTTTTGCAGGGCCAAATTGCAGAGGGATAGGTGTTGAGTGCAATGGATAGTGGGAGTCTGCAGTGCTGGACTGTGAGGAGGGAGGAGTGGAATGCCGCAGGTATAGACTAGAGCCAGGAGGTTGATAAGAGTGTGCTGGTGGTGTGCGTGGGGTGCTTGGGAAAGAGTTTTGTGACAGCGGCTGCATGGGAGGGTGGGCACGGAGCTGCTCGGTTTGAAGAGCTAGTATTGCCTGGAGCGTGCCCACTTGGTGCTCTATAACCTTTAAGAGCTGCTCCGTGGCTTCATTCTGGCATGCCGCATTCTCCTTTCGGTCCCTCTTCTCGCTGTCCCGGCACTCCTTCAATTCCTGTTTCTCAGCGGCAGAGTGCATCATAACTTCATGGAGAAAGTCCTCCTTAGTTCTTCTTGGCCACTTTCTAATTCTGTGCAGCTGTTCCACCGCCGATAACAAAAAGGGAGGCTGGGCTCCCAAGGACATCTCTGTGAAGTTTAAACACAACATTTTACAGAAGCAGTATTGTTTACAACACAGACAACACTGATTCAGTGATTGAAAACACAGCCAGTACTCACACACCTGTCACTAACTGACTGACCCCAGGCAAGCGCACATGAGCCACAAGACCCCCAAAATGGTGAGCAGCCGCAGGGGCAGGATAAATCGCTCTTCCCGGACCCTGCTGTACACTGGGCACGTGGCTCTTGGGGAGAGCCAGCACTGTAGCGGGGGCCTGATAATCCTTCCTGTCCCCACACTTTCCACAGGAGGTGATCATTATGGAAGATATCTCGCTGCTGAGGGTAAGCAGGGAATCAAGGGAGGGTCTTCTCCAAGCCTGCAGCTTCTACCCTGGCCCCTATGCGGCTGGCCTGTGTGCAGCAATGATGGCACAATGGCGCGGGAAAGTTATCGTTAATGGGGCAAGAAACAAAGCAGCTCTGTCGAAGAACATGCGACAGCAGATTGCCCAGTATCTCCACGAGAGTTTCCTGGAGATCTCTGAGGGAGATTCCCGTGAAGTGAGGGAGTCAATCAACAGCCTGTTCCGCCGCTCAGATTAGGCATGCGGCGGGAGACAAGCCTGTTTTCTGCAACCCTCCTGCCCCCAACAACTCGCTTCAGCGATTCCCAAAATCAGATCCACTTACCAGAGGCCTCCTCTCCTGTTTGCACTTCACCAATCTCTGACAGCTGTGACTGGCTGCATGCATCTCTGACCTCTGAGTCATCCTCTGCCTCTGGGGCCCCCTCCCCATCCTCGTCCAAGATTTCCTCCTCCTGGCTCAGTCCACTCTCAACAGGCATTCAAGCCACCAAAGTATTCACAGTGGTCTTCACAGTGGAGGTGGGGTCACTGCCAAGTATCACATCCAGCTCTTTGTAGAACTGGCAGCTCGTGGGCGCAGCATTGGAGCAGCGGTTTGACTCCCGCACCTTGTGGTAGGCATTCCGCAGCTCCTTCACTTTGACCCTATATTGCAAGGTGTCCCGGTCATGGCCCTTTTCTGTCATGCATCGTGAACTCTGTCCATAGGTATCATAATTCCTACAGCTGGAGCGCAGCTGGGACTGCTGCTCTTTCTCTCCAAATGCTGATGAGGTCCAGCAGCTTGGCATTGCTCCAAGTGGGAGATCGCCTGGTGCGTGGAGCAGGCCTGGCCACCTGGAAAGATGCACTGAGACCACTGCACGCATCGCCGAGCAATCAGGAAGGGGACTTTCAAAATTCCAAAGGAATTTACGGGGTGGGGATGACGGTTGCTCACATGAGGGCAGGGCAGCTGAGTTCAAATCCATGGCCAGAGAGGAGAGAACAGGCATTGTGGGACACCTCCCAGAGGCCAGTTGCAGCACCACAGCGCTGTAGCCACTCTACGCCTCTCGTTGGATGGAGGTTTTTTTAAAGCGCTACAACTGCCCAGTTTCTGCGCACTGAGTGGCTTGGCAGTGTGTACACCTCGGGAGTTATAATGCAGAAAGCTACTTTACTGCACAGAAACTTGCCAGTGTAGACAGGGCCTCAGGCTGCAGGGAAGTTAAGAGTTCTGCCTGGAGCTAGGACACACACTAGGAGCAGAGCTCCTGTACAAAACTCAGCGGGGGATGGGGGAGGGCTAGATCCCCCCCAGAGACAACCTGGGTTGATTAGAACTTTACACATCTAGCACAATATACTGGACAGAATTTGCAGATGCTATGGGGGAGGATGAGAAGGAATCCAAAGAACCTCTATCACAATCTCAGTATAGGATTATTCTGACACTTGTGCGCTAGCATTTTTTCACGGCCAGTAAGAATACATCCCATTTTTGCCTCTCTCTAGCCTTGAAGTTTTTTACCCTATATTATGGGGAGGAGAAAGCTGCTGAGAGCATTTATTGTTAAATCTATTATGGGATGTTGGCCCCCTCAGTCTGGAAGTCCTTTCTCAAACTTGAGTCTCCCTCATGCAAGAGCAACAAATAAAGACACTAGTCAAAGGTGCACCACTAAAACGGCAACACTCAAGCCAAGGGCACATAATACTTCATTGATATGCTGTGAACCACAAGCAAAAGCCACATATAAATGTTGTCACAGCAGCCAGCTGCCCTAAGAATGCAATCTCATGGATAAAGTCAAACTTTGGGGTTTTGAAAAGAAAAAACAAATGCCAGCTGCGCTCTCTTTTTAATGAATGCTGAAATTCTCATCTATGAGTTCTGAATGCTGGTGAGCATCTGCCTGCTCATCGCTGATCTGTCTAATCTAAGTATTTAGACAGATTACCATGGTGATGAGTTGAATGTGTGTTTCCCACCACTGGGACCACTTAGGGTCAGGGATTATTACAGCCATTATTACAACCCTTCTAATGGCTCCAGCAGATGGGAGACAACAGTTCCAGGGCTGATGTTTCTGAAAACAATAGAAAGGTACCAGGCTGAAGGAGGTGCCTCTCCTATCACCTGACTATTGAATCGAAGTTGGGGCAAGGTCCTGCCCCCAATCCCTGGTAATGATGATCTTACTCCTCTGGTAACCAATGGTCCATGTAGCCCAGTAGCCTGTCTTCCGACAGTAGCCAGTGCCAGGTGGGCAGCTATGGTCAGAGGTCTCCATTGAAGAAGTGCATGTTGGAGAGCCCTTCCTCCTTTCCATGTGGTTCTGTGGATGCCTCTCCATCTCAGCTCAACCTCAGAGCTATCAGCCAGAGAGGCCTAATTGTTCCTTGGTGTCAGCCAGCCACCAAAGAACCCCTCCCTCCCATCACCCAGGGGAACTACACTGAGCATATTCAGTCGAGAGGCAAAGAGAGTCAGGTTCAATATCTGCAAGAGAGCAGGTAAGGCCAGAACTGAATTACACAGCCATGGGCGTGTGGGAAAGAACCCAGGTTGCTGAATCCTGGATCCTCATGGAGGTTCTGCAGGATACACAGCAGTGGAAGTTATTGTGGACTGGATAGCGCTAGATGTAAGCAGTGACAACAGCCAACCCAGGGAAAAAAGAACAAAAAAATCCTCCAGAAACCTCAGATCATAGCAGGTTAAAAAGCCTTTTAATTCATCTTTAATTACAAAGAGGGCTGTAACTGATTAACAAACCAAAGCATGAGAGGCTTCCACAGCAAGCTGCCCCTTTTAATAGCTCCACGCTCCACTGCACTTTAAATTAACAGACTATATTCCATGGGGGATCTTATAGCTTTGCTATTTCTGTCATGTTCTGTTCCTTTTCTTTCAATGCAAAACTGTCAGAAGAGACTAAAAGACCCGAAGAACATAAGAATGGCCATACTGGGTCAGACCAAAGATCCATCCAGCACAGTATCCTGTCTACTGACAGTGGCCAATGCCAGGTGCCCCAGAGGGAGTGAACCTAACAGGTAATGACCAAGTGATCTCTCTTGATGCCATCCACCTCCACCCTCTGACAAACAGAGGCTAGGGACACCATTCCTTACCCATCCTGGCTAATAGCCATTAATGGACTTAACCTCCATGAATTTATCTAGTTCTCTTTTAAACCCTGTTACAGTCCTAGCCTTCACAACCTCCTCAGGCAAGGAGTTCCACAGATTGACTGTGCGCTGAGTGAAGAAGAACTTCCTTTTATTTGTTTTAAACCTGCTGCCCATTAATTTCATTTGGTGGCCCCTAGTTCTTATATTATGGGAACAAGTAAATAACTTTTCCTTATTCACTTTCTCCACACCACTCATGATTTTATAGACCTCTATCATATCCCCCGTTAGTCTCGTTTCCAAGCTGAAAAGTCCTAGCCTCTTTAATCTCTCCTCATAGGGGACCCTTTCCAACCCCCTAATCATTTTAGTTGCCCTTTCTGAACCTTTTCTAATGCCAGTATATCTTTTTTGAGATGGAGGAGACCACATCTGTACGCAGTATTAAAGATGTGGGCATACCATGGATTTATATAAGGGCAATAAGATATTCTCTGTCTTATTCTTTGTCCCTTTTTTAATGATTCCTAACATCCTGTTTGCTTTTTTGACTGCCACTGCACACTGCGTGGACGTCTTCAGAGAACTATCTACGATGACTCCAAGATCTTTCTCCTGATTAGTTGTAGCTAAATTAGCCCCCATCAGATTGTATGTATAGCTGGGGTTATTTTTTCCAATGTGCATTACTTTACATTTATCCACATAAAATTTAATTCCCCATTTTGTTGCCCAATCACTTAGTTTTGTGAGATCTTTTTGAAGTTCTTCACAGTCTGCTTTCGTCTTAACTATCTTGATCAGTTTAGTATCATCTGCAAACTTTGCCACCTCACTGTTTACCCCTTTCTCCAGATCATTTATGAATAAGTTGAATAGGATTGGTCCTAGGACTGACTCTTGGGGAACACCATGAGTTACCCCTCTCCATTCTGTAAATTTACCATTTATTCCTACCCTTTGTTCCCTGTCTTTTAACCAGCTCTCAATCCATGACAGGATCTTCCCTCTTATCTCATGACAACTTAATTTACTGTAATAGCCTTTGGTGAGGGACCTTGTCAAAGGCTTTCTGGAAATCTAGTAAGACATGATCTCCCTTTACAGAAACCATGTTGACAACAATTTATGTTCTTCTGTGTGCCTGACAATTTTATTCTTTACTATTTCAACCCTGTTAGTTGTCCTCTTTTAAAAAATATATATATGAGAAGGTTGTTGCAGCAGTGAGTTTTATTTGTTGGGCCATCATGCAGTAGTTTGCTCTAATGTTAATACCAGCTATTAATTATTAGTACCTCTAACTTCAATGGACTCAGTCACAAGCCATTCTACATGCAGGCTACGTCCGAGATCCAGCAGCAGAACAGACAGAATTATTTCAGGTTTTTCCTTGGTCTATGTCACCTTTAGGTTTTCTCTGTACTTCTGAAAAGTGGCACTTATTTGAATGGTTTATCAGAATTATCCTTCCCTGTAGAGAGCACTGGAGTGAGTGCTCTTAAGGAGGAAAAGCAATATTTTCTTCATCATTAAGAAAAGTTATTCTCTCATTTGTATTTATAAGAATCCTACGGGTTTCAGAGTAGCAGCCGTGTTAGTCTGTATTCGCAAAAAGAAAAGGAGTACTTATGGCACCTTAGGGTATGTCTACACTATGGAATAAGGTCGAATTTATAGAAGTCGGTTTTTTAGAAATCGGTTTTATATATTCGAGTGTGTGTGTCCCCACAGAAAATGCTCTAAGTGCATTAACTCGGCGGAGTGCTTCCACAGTACCGAGGCTAGAGTCGACTTCCGGAGCGTTGCACTGTGTGTAGCTATCCCACAGTTCCCGCAGTCTCCGCTGCCCATTGGAATTCTGGGTTGAGATCCCAATGCCTGATGGGGCTAAAACATTGTCTCGGGTGGTTCTGGGTACATATCGTCAGGCCCCCGTTCCCTCCCTCTCTCCGTGAAAACAAGGGCAGACAATCATTTCGCGCCTTTTTTCCTGAGTTACCTGTGCAGATGCCATACCACGGCAAGCATGGAGCCTGCTCAGGTAACCGTCACCCTATGTCTCCTGGGTGCTGGCAGACGCGGTACGGCATTGCTACACAGTAACAGCAACCCCTTGCCTTGTGGCAGCAGACGGTACAGTACGACTGGTAGCCGTCATCGTCATGTCCGAGGTGCTCCTGGCCACGTCGGCTGGGAGCGCCTGGGCAGACATGGGCGCAGGGACTAAATTTGGAGTGACTTGACCAGGTCATTCTCTTTAGTCCTGCAGTCAGTCCTATTGAACCGTCTTATGGTGAGCGGGCAGGCGATACGGACTGCTAGCAGTCGTACTGTACCATCTTCTGCCGAGCAGCCATGAGATGTGGATGGCATGCAGTCCTTCTGCACCGTCTGCTGCCAGCCAAAGATGTAAAAGATAGATGGAGTGGATCAAAACAAGAAATAGACCAGATTTGTTTTGTACTCATTTGCTTCCCCCCCTCCCCTGTCTAGGGGACTCATTCTTCTAGGTCACACTGCAGTCACTCACAGAGAAGGTGCAGCGAGGTAAATCTAGCCATGTATCAATCAGAGGCCAGGCTAACCTTCTTGTTCCAATAAGAACGATAACTTAGGTGCACCATTTCTTATTGGAACCCTCCGTGAAGTCCTGCCTGAAATACTCCTTGATGTAAAGCCACCCCCTTTGTTGATTTTAGCTCCCTGAAGCCAACCCTGTAAGCCGTGTCCTCAGTCGCCCCTCCCGGCATCAGAGCAACGGCAAACAATCGGGCATCTGAGAGTGCTGTCCAGAGCAGTCACAATGGAGCACTCTGATGGGGCTAAAACATTGTCGCGGGTGGTTCTGGGTACGTATCGTCAGGCCCCCGTTCCCTCCCTCCCTCCGTGAAAGCAAGGGCAGACAATCATTTCGCGCCTTTTTTCCTGAGTTACCTGTGCAGATGCCATACCACGGCAAGCATGGAGCCCGCTCAGGTAACCGTCACCCTATGTCTCCTGGGTGCTGGCAGACGCGGTACGGCTTTGCTGCACAGTAGCAGCAACCCATTGCCTTCTGGCAGCAGACGGTGCAATACGACTGGTAGTCGTCCTCGTCGTGTCCGAGGTGCTCCTGGCCACGTCGGCTGGGAGCGCCTGGGCAGACATGGGCGCAGGGACTAAATTTGGAGTGACTTGACCAGGTCATTCTCTTTAGTCCTGCAGTCAGTCCTATTGAACCGTCTTATGGTGAGCGGGCAGGCGATACGGACTGCTAGCAGTCGTACTGTACCATCTTCTGCCAGGCAGGCAAGAGATGTGGATGGCATGCAGTCCTTCTGCACCATCTGCTGCCAGCCAAAGATGTAAAAGATAGATGGAGTGGGTCAAAACAAGAAATAGACCAGATTTGTTTTGTACTCATTTGCCTCCTCCCCTGTCTAGGGGACTCATTCTTCTAGGTCACACTGCAGTCACTCACAGAGAAGGTGCAGCGAGGTAAATCTAGCCATGTATCAATCAGAGGCCAGGCTAACCTCCTTGTTCCAATAAGAACGATAACTTAGGTGCACCATTTCTTATTGGAACCCTCCGTGAAGTCCTGCCTGAAATACTCCTTGATGTAAAGCCACCCCCTTTGTTGATTTTAGCTCCCTGAAGCCAACCCTGTAAGCCGTGTCGTCAGTCGCCCCTCCCTCCGTCAGAGCAACGGCAGACAATCGTTCCGCGCCTTTTTTCTGTGCGGACGCCATACCAAGGCAAGCATGGAGGCCGCTCAGCTCACTTTGGCAATTAGGAGCACATTAAACACCACACGCATTATCCAGCAGTATATGCAGCACCAGAACCTGGCAAAGCGATACCGGGCGAGGAGGTGACGTCAGCGCGGTCACGTGAGTGATCAGGACATGGACACAGATTTCTCTGAAAGCATGGGCCCTGCCAATGCATGCATCATGGTGCTAATGGGGCAGGTTCATGCTGTGGAACGCCGATTCTGGGCTCGGGAAACAAGCACAGACTGGTGGGACCACATAGTGTTGCAGGTCTGGGACGATTCCCAGTGGCTGCGAAACTTTCGCATGCGTAAGGGCACTTTCATGGAACTTTGTGACTTGCTTTCCCCTGCCCTGAAGCGCATGAATACCAAGATGAGAGCAGCCCTCACAGTTGAGAAGCGAGTGGCGATAGCCCTGTGGAAGCTTGCAACGCCAGACAGCTACCGGTCAGTTGGGAATCAATTTGGAGTGGGCAAATCTACTGTGGGGGCTGCTGTGATGCAAGTAGCCCACGCAATCAAAGATCTGCTGATATCAAGGGTAGTGACCCTGGGAAATGTGCAGGTCATAGTGGATGGCTTTGCTGCAATGGGATTCCCTAACTGTGGTGGGGCCATAGACGGAACCCATATCCCTATCTTGGCACCGGAGCACCAAGCCGCCGAGTACATAAACCGCAAGGGGTACTTTTCGATAGTGCTGCAAGCTCTGGTGGATCACAAGGGACGTTTCACCAACATCAACGTGGGATGGCCGGGAAAGGTGCATGACGCTCGCATCTTCAGGAACTCTGGTCTGTTTCAAAAGCTGCAGGAAGGGACTTTATTCCCAGACCAGAAAATAACTGTTGGGGATGTTGAAATGCCTATATGTATCCTCGGGGACCCAGCCTACCCCTTAATGCCATGGCTCATGAAGCCGTACACAGGCAGCCTGGACAGTAGTCAGGAGCTGTTCAACTACAGGCTGAGCAAGTGCAGAATGGTGGTAGAATGTGCATTTGGACGTTTAAAGGCGCGCTGGCGCAGTTTACTGACTCGCTTAGACCTCAGCGAAACCAATATTCCCACTGTTATTACTGCTTGCTGTGTGCTCCACAATATCTGTGAGAGTAAGGGGGAGACATTTATGGCGGGGTGGGAGGTTGAGGCAAATCGCCTGGCTGCTAGTTACGCGCAGCCAGACACCAGGGCGGTTAGAAGAGCACAGGAGGGCGCGGTACGCATCAGAGAAGCTTTGAAAACCAGTTTCATGACTGGCCAGGCTACGGTGTGAAAGTTCTGTTTGTTTCTCCTTGATGAAACCCCCCGCTCCTTGGTTCACTCTACTTTCCTGTAAGCTAACCACCCACCCCTCTTCCCTTCAATCACCGCTTGCAGAGGCAATAAAGTCATTGTTGCTTCACATTCATGCATTCTTTATTCATTCATCACACAAATAGGGGGATGACTACCAAGGTAGCCCAGGAGGGGTGGTGGAGGAGGGAAGGAAAATGCCACACAGCACTTTAAGCACAGCACTTTAAAAGTTTACAACTTTAAAATTTATTGAATGACAGCCTTCTTTTTTTTGGGCAATCCTCTGTGGTGGAGTGGCTGGTTGGCCAGAGGCCCCCCCACCGCGTTCTTGGGCGTCTGGGTGTGGAGGCTATGGAACTTGGGGAGGAGGGCGGTTGGTTACAGAGGGGCTGCAGTGGCAGTCTGTGCTCCAGCTGCCTTTGCTGCAGCTCAACCATACACTGGAGCATACTGGTTTGGTCCTGCAGCAGCCTCAGCATTGAATCCTGCCTCCTCTCATCACGCTGCCGCCACATTTGAGCTTCAGCCCTCTCTTCAGCCCGCCACTTACTCTCTTCAGCCCGCCACCTCTCCTCCCGGTCATTTTGTGCTTTCCTGCACTCTGACATTATTTGCCTCCACGCATTCGTCTGTGCTCTGTCAGTGCGGGAGGACAGCATGAGCTCAGAGAACATTTCATCACGAGTGCGTTTTTTTTTCTTTCTAAGTTTCACTAGCCTCTGGGAAGGAGAAGATCCTGTGATCATTGAAACACATGCAGCTGGTGGAGAAAAAAAAAGGGACAGCGGTATTTAAAAAGACACATTTTATAAAACAGTGGCTACACTCTTTCAGGGTAAACCTTGCTGTTAACATTACATACATAGCACATGTGCTTTCATTACAAGGTCGCATTTTGCCTCCTCCCACCGCGTGACTACCCCCTCAACCTTCCCCCCTCCCTGTGGCTAACAGCGGGGAACATTTCTGTTTAGCCACAGGCAAACAGCCCAGCAGGAATGGGCTCCTCTGAGTGTCCCCTGAAGAAAACCACTCTATTTCAACCAGGTGACCATGAATTATATCTCACTCTCCTGAGGATAACACAGAGAGATAAAGAACGGATGTTGTTTGAATGCCAGCAAACATACACTGCAATGCTTTGTTCTACAATGATTCCCGAGTACGTGTTACTGGCCTGGAGTGGTAAAGTGTCCTACCATGAAGGACGCAATAAGGCTGCCCTCCCCAGAAACCTTTTGCAAAGGCTTTAGGACTACATCTAGGAGAACCGCGAATGCCAGGGCAAAGTAATCCTTTCACATGCTTGATTTTAAACCATGTATAGTATTTTAAAAGGTACACTCACCAGAGGTCCCTTCTCCGCCTGCTGGGTCCAGGAGGCAGCCTTGGGTGGGTTCGGGGGGGTACTGGCTCCAGGTCTAGGGTGAGAAACAGTTCCTGGCTGTCGGGAAAACCGGTTTCTCCGCTTGCTTGCTGTGAGCTATCTACAACCTCCTCCTCGTCATCATCTTCTTCGTCCCCAAAACCTGCTTCCGTATTGCCTCCATCTCCATTGAAGGAGTCAAACAACACGGCTGGGGTAGTGGTGGCTGAACCCCCTAAAATGGCATGCAGCTCATCATAGAAGCGGCATGTTTGGGGCTCTGACCCAGAGCGGCTGTTCGCCTCTCTGGTTTTCTGGTAGGCTTGCCTCAGCTCCTTCAGTTTCACGCGGCACTGCTTCGGGTCCCTGTTATGGCCTCTGTCCTTCATGCCCTGGGAGATTTTCACAAAGGTTTTGGCATTTTGAAAACTGGAACAGAGTTCTGATAGCACGGATTCCTCTCCCCAAACAGCGATCAGATCCCGTACCTCCCGTTCGGTCCATGCTGGAGCTCTTTTGCGATTCTGGGACTCCATCATGGTCACCTGTGCTGATGAGCTCTGCATGGTCACCTGCAGCTTGCCACGCTGGCCAAACAGGAAATGAGATTCAAAAGTTCGCGGTTCTTTTCCTGTCTACCTGGCCAGTGCATCTGAGTTGAGAGTGCAGTACAGAACGGTCACAATGGAGCACTCTGGGATAGCTCCCGGAGGCCAATACCATCGAATTGTGTCCACAGTACCCCAAATTCAAGCCGGCAACGTCGATTTAAGCGCTAATCCACTTGTCAGGGGTGGAGTAAGGAAATCGATTTTAAGAGCCCTTTAAGTCAAAATAAAGGGCTTCATTGTGTGGACGGGTGCAGGTTTACATCGATTTAACGCTGCTAAATTCGACCTAAAGTCCTAGTGTAGACCAGGGCTCAGAGACTAACAAATTTATTTGAGCATAAGCTTTCGTGAGCTACAGCTCACTTCATTGGATGCACCCGATGAAGTGAGCTGTAGCTCACGAAAGCTTATGCTCAAATAAATTTGTTAGTCTCTAAGGTGCCACAAGTACTCCTTTTCTTTTTAAGAATCCTACAGAAGTTTGAAACTCAATTCTACTTCGAAAACAAAGGGTTCGGTGATTTGTTGGATAATGAGCAGCTAGCTTGCAGCTAGAATGAACAGATGTGTTGCTGTTGACAGATTTTATTTTTAAAGGAACAAAGGTCACTGAAATGTTGGTTTTTGGTTTTTGAGTTTGGTTTTTTTAAAGGAAAAAACACAGTTACACAGGACTTTAAAAACAGATGCAAGAAAATCAGAGGTAGATCAAATTTGGGCTATCTGGCCTTGAGAACATCCCTTTAGGCTGAACCTTAAGCAAAAAGTGTAAATTTAAGGAATGCCCACAGCCCTTAATGTGCTTAACTCTTTAACCTCACTCTGCTCCCCGAAGATTGCTCTCTGAAGAGTCACTCAGAAACCTCGCTTTCCACTCTTCCTGCAGTGGATCAGTGCTGACCACAAAAAACAGCACAGGAAGTGAAAGCTGATGTTAAATAGATAAATTCCATTTCCTCCTGCTGAGTCATTTTTACAAACTGTTTTATTTTTCATGAAATAATATGGGTGCCTACCCTCATTTTATGAAAATCTCAGATGTTACTTTTGCTTGAAGTACTCAAAGATATCTTCTGTGGCCCCCATGCTACTGTATGTAGTCTATATTGTTAGAGGAACATACTACCTACATTCAAAAGAAACATAAAATCTTCTTTGTCGGAACAGAGAGATGCTGGTTTTGAGGGTGTTGAGGTTTCAGGCCCTTGGTATGCATTTCTAATTATGCCATTAGCATATTGAAAAAAATTGCCCTGCCTCTTTAAGTATGTTAAATACCACAAGGAAAAAGAGAGAGAGATGATTATAGAAACTTATTATAAGTGTGCCTTGCAGCTTGTGTTTGAAAAACTGCTCAAGCTTAATATATGTATAATAATAATATAGTTCAATCTAATGTGCAGATTAAAAAAAGTCAAAAGAGTAATTAACAGATTATTTGCTCTGAGATATTTAAAGGGACATTCAGTGTTTTCCTCTGTTTTTAATACCTTCTTAGATGCTTGAAATTATGTTTTCTTTAGTACTTGATGGCTCAGAGATTAGTCTCAGAAAAGAGAGTTTTCCCCCACACTTAAAAAGGCCCCATCTCTTGTTTCTGAATCAGGCTACATTTATTACCCCAGGAAGAGTAAGATGGGGTCAAAGGAGATGCACTAGCTGACAGCACTTTCCTAAAAAGTCTCAAAACTCAAAGGAAGTTTTGTGCAGGAAGTTTTCAAGTGAGGGTCACAGACCACATTTACATTAATAGTTTATATCAAGGGTCAACTTGCAGCAAGTCAAGAGAACCCCAGCTGCCTCTCATCACTACCTCCTATATGAACAGTAAGAAAAGTCTAATATGAAAAAAGTTCAGTAATTTAAAAGACAAACCAACCACACATGCCATCCACAGAATGGAGGATCAGGTCCAATGCACAGTACAGGACTTAGCAAATGGGAGACCAGGGTTCAATTCCCTGCTTTGCCAGAGACTACCTGCATGAATGTGGGCAAATCACTTACTCTTTCTCAGTTTCCCATATGTAAAGCAGGGGTAATAGCACATTACTACCTTACAGGGGTGTCGGGAGGATAAATACACTAAAAGATGGCAAAGTGATCATATTCTACAATAATGGTGACCATATAAATTCCAAACACCATATGAACAGGGATACAATAAGAACTACCATATATGAAGTGTAGTTGGTGCCTGTGAACTTTTTCCAGTCTTCCTCTCACTGGCTAAAATGTGTCACTTAAAGACTTTGAGGGTGAGTTTGACCCAGCAAACAGCACCTGAATTTCAGTTTCATGTTTTGGCAGATTTCATAACAAGAATTCAAGAGAAGCTTTACTTTGGTTTTGTCTCCTCTGACACCTAGAGCAACCCTTGGATTAAATCGCTCAGGTTTAATGGCACCTAATCCCAGAATAAAGCCAGCTGCGACTATAGGAAGGCCACACTCTGCTTGGTGCACCAACACAGTTTACATAGGAAAGGGTGTGTGTGAGGAGAACTTACTGGGGACTGACCCACATACAGGCTCTCACCAGGGCCGATTTCCAATTAGGCACATTAGGCACGTGCCTGGGGCACCGGTGTTCTAGGGGCACCTCAAAGTTTGCTGTGCATGGTTCCCAGAAGGGTGCGGGGCCGGCAGAAGTGGAGACAGCCTCATGCAGCCCTGCTGGAGTGCTCCTGCCAGTAGGGAAAGCAAAAGAGCCCCCTGTGTAGGGTTGCCAACTTTCTAATAGCAGAAAACTGAACACCTTTGCCCTGCCCCGCCCCTTCTCCGAGGCCCCATCCCTCACTCCCTCCATCTCCCCTCCCTCCATCGCTCGCTCTCCCCCACCATTACTCACTCATTTTCACTGGGCTGGGGCAGGCGGCTGAGGTATAGGAGGGGGTGAGGCTCCGGCTAGGGTCAGAAATGAGGGGTTCAGGGTGTGGGAGAGGGCTCCGGGCTGGGGAAGGGGTGAGGTGCAGGAAGGGAGGAGAGTTCTGGCTGGAGGTGCGGGCTCTGGAGTAGTGCCAGGGATGAGAGGTTTGGGGTGCAGGAGGGGGCTAGGAGGTGGGGGCCGAGGGGTTCGGAGTGTGGGAGGAGGCTCCGGGATTGTGGTGTGGGAGGTGATATGAGCTCTAGGTTGGGGGTGCTGGCTCCAAGGTGGGGAAATGAAGGGTTTGGAGTGCAGGAGGGGACTCCGGGCTGGGGAACGGGGTTGGGGCGTGGGCTCTGGGAGGGAGTTTGGGTGCAGGGGGGCTCAGGGCTGGGGCAGTGGGGTGGGGTGAAGGAGGGGGCTTCTGGCATGGGCTCTGGGCGTTGCTTACGTCAGGCAGCTCCCGGAAGTGGCCGGCATGTCCAGCTCCTAGACGGAGGGGTGGCCAGTGGACTCTGTGCACTGCCCCATCCGCAAGCGCCACCCCTGCAGCTCCCATTGGCTGCGGTTCCTGGCCAATGGGAGCTGTGGAGCCAGCGCTCAGAGGGGCAGCACATAGAGCCCCCGTGGCTTCCCCTACATCTAGGAGCCAGAGAGATATGCCAGGTGCTTCCTGGCATCTGAGCAGAGCTGGGTAGGGAGCCTGCCAGCCCTACTGCACTGCCAACTGGATTTTTAACAGCCTAGTCAGGGGTGCTGACTGGAGCCATCAGGGTCCCTTTTCGACCAGGTGTTCTGGTCAAAAACCAGACACTTGGCAACCCTACCCCTGTGGCAGGAGAAGAGCTCAGCAGTCCAGTGCAGGAGGCCCTGCCAGGCAAGTGGATCCTGAGGGAACCCGGCCTGGACAGGACCTGCTCCTGCTCCAGCCTGTCTGATCACGCCACTCCCAGCAGACACAGTCACCTCCCACGGGGGCTGGTGAGTGCAGCTGGTGGGTAGGGCATGGGAGAGTGGGGGATTTGTGGAGGAACTGGGGGGGTTGTGGGGGAGATCTGTGTGTGCTGAGGTGCTGGGCAGTGGGGGAGGCTGTGTGGGGCACTGGACAGTTGTGGTGATAGGGCTGTGCAGGGGGCGCTGGTTGGGGGTGGGGGTGTTAGGGTTGCCAGTTCTGGTTTGATGTATTTCTGGAGGTTTCATTGCATCACATAATATTTAATTGAATATTAATCTTTAATTGCTGGAGAGAGTTGGCAACCCTACGTGCTATGCAGGACGCTGTGCAGTTGTGGTGGCGGGTTCTCCGGCCTGGGTAGCCGGGGGCGCTGAAAATGCTGTGCCTAGCCCTGGCTGTCACCGGAGAGAAATCAACGTTTAGCAATAGAAAAACAACCTTCTCTTCTGCTTCCCCTTTTCAGCCAAGGAATTTAAAGTAATTTTTACTAACCTCAAATTTAGGAATGGACTAAAACATGCAAGGAAAATCCTGATGTCCTTCTCTGCTGTCACTCCCACTTCCAGCCATTTTATCTCCACAGAGCTTTCTTTAGACTCCTCCTTGCTTTGCTTTCTCTCTCCCTTTTTATTTTCTCTTCTTGCCTCTTTCCCCTCCTGAACCTCTATCTAGTTTTCCCTCCCACAGCCTCTTCTCCTTCTTGTCACCACTCAGGTCAGCAGCACCCAGCCTAGTTCACCTCAAAGGCTGTATCTGTGGCTTAGCCTGTTTTAATCCTTGGGGAAACTTATTTGGAGTTTATTTGCAGCGTTTTGAAAACACTCAAATGAGCGCAGTCAGCAAGTGCCAGCAATATCACATTTCAAACGACTACGCTTAATTGTGATGCAGACAGGCTCAGCCACCTCCAAAACTCTTCATTTACTAATCAGCTACTTTACCCTTTAAAGCAGTGCTTCTCAAGCTATCTGATGTGAGGACCAGCAATTTTTTTTTCCAGTGTGCGCACAGACCGGCAGCCGGTGGCTCGCGGACCGGCCCCGATCCGTGGACCACCACTTCAAGTAGCACTGCTTTAGACCACTCTCTAATGAGATGATTCGAACGACCTGTGACTCCTTGCCATCCTGGGTGAATTGATAATGAGGCTCAGCTGCCTTTCTGAAGACCCACGCAAGCTCCAGAAGGATGTGTAAAACGTAGCTAGGATAATGCAGACTCTTCAAGTCCCTAGTGCCAGCTGCTGGCTTTCAATCCATTGCTGAGTGCTCAGACACAGCACTGATGACAGGGACTTACCCCAGAATACACTATGAAGAGGGATAAGGGTTCACTTGCTGAATCCCAAAGGACTTTTTTTCTTAAAAGTCCATTAAGAGAAAGAAGCGACCAGCTTACACATCTCAGCCAAAAAGGAGGACCTAGCTCTCACCCAGTGAACCCTTATTACAAGGAGACTAAATGGCCTCAATTTTTAACAGAAGAGACTTGATCTTCTGTAGATATTGAGCATTAAGACCCAGACAACCATGTACACTATGTTTGAGCCTGGCTGACCCATGCTGGGGAAGGCCGCTTGATGGAAACAGAAGGGGCTATTTATTGCATGGGAGAATTACTTGGGGGCAAAGGGCATAGTAATCCACTGCCTGAATTCCTCCTCACTCAGGGTATGTCAACACAGCAAAGAGAAACCAGCAGCTGGCCTGTGCCAGCCGATGGCTGCAGAGCCGTTTCATTGATATGCAGACTTCTGGGCTGGGGATGGCGTCTGAGCTCTGGGACCCTCCCACCCTGCAGGGTCCTAGAGGCTGGAATCCAGCACAAGCCCAGAAGTCTGCACAGCAATGAAACAGCCCCAGAGCCCAAGTTGGCTGGCACAGGCCAGCTACGGGTGTCTAGTTGTGGTGTAGAGATATCCTCAGTGCCACTGACACACATGCATAAACCACTGCCATGTCCTTCAAATCACGATCAGCCAATTCTCCAGAAGTTTCCCCAGCATGTGGTTTGAAAGTGGATATATTTATAAACAGGACTGAGTGCCCAGTTACTTATGGCTCAGCATGTGTAACTGCTCTTCTTTCCCCACAGAATCAAAAGCCATTCATATTAAAATGCCAACTAGATAAACAGATATTGCAAGCTGATGCAATGACCTACAATGAAGTAATTTAACTAGAAGAACATTAATTGCAGGCAGTACTTGAAATCAGCAAAACCACTGGGCTTCCTTAAAAGTTGTAACAGGACCCAAATGAGAGATCTAAATCAGTTTGTACAGCTCACCCTGGAAACGGTTCAAACATTTCCTATCACTTCAGGCAGATAACTCCATTTGCAATGCAGATTACACTGATTTTGCTTAAGTAGCTGCAGAAGGCTGGATGATCTACTGCATAATTCATCTCTCCTAATGTCATGCATGTTAAATCAACTAGCTCAGTGATGCAGACTCTTAGAAGGGCCTGGGAACCAATTCTGACTTTAACTCCCCTCCCCCACACCATTTTGAAAGAACTAGGAAAGGGAACAAGAGGTGGCTTCATCACACACCTAATCTATCCAATACCCACCACTGACCCATTGCTACAATACTGATGGACCAACAGTGAACAGCATATTCTTTCATAGGAAGCAGTCATGGAAATTGAAATGGTTTGTGAAAGAGTGGAAAAAGTACATATGTAACTATGTAATTAAAACATGCATTACCTTTTCTCTCACATACACAAAATTAAGTAGCTTTCCTGACCACATCCAAATGTAAACAGTATTAAGTTTTGAAAAGTCACTTACACCAAGATATGATCAATGTGTTCATGCAGGGCTCAGAGCTAGTAATAACAGAGCTTTCAGTTATTTAAAGGATGCAGACTGAAAAATGTATCTGAGGATGTGAAGGGTTTCCTGATGCCCCACACCTTAGTGGTCACATTCCAGTCCCAGTCCCACTCTCTTGGTCCTTGGGTTGGCAGGAACTAGGTGCATGCTGGAGGGAACATGTGCGGTGCCTGGGAGGAGGAAGCATGCCTTGCATCATGTCACAATGATTCTGCTCTCCAATTTAAGTGTATCTCTGGTTATCCCCCTGCACATGCTAAAGGGGGGGGGGTGACTGTACCTTTTTTGTTTGCTTGTTTTTCTGACTCACGCAGCACTGCTGTGCTGTCTCCAACACACTTCCACTTCAGCCTGCCGTGTCCAGTGCCCTAGTTCCCCACAACTCCCCCAGCCAGCCAGCTGCTGGACTGCATTGATGCCAGGCACTAGCTCTGGGGTGCAACTTTGACAAGTCAGCAGTGCACATAGAAAAGAGATGAAATTTGTTCCAGGCAACTGTTGAGGCAACTCCTCTAGGCACTGGCACTTGGGGGTTGGGATTTCACATCCTCTGAGCCCTACCCCTCTCCAAATGGCTGCATTCTGCAGCAGACAGTAGAAGAATGCACCAGCCTGCAGTGTTGCAACATTTCTGCCACTTGCAGCTCCAACCTGACTGGGACCCTAAATCAGTCTGCTCCTCCGAGACTGCCAGCAGCGTAAGTGCTCTTGCATTCCATGCCACGTCTTGAGCCCAGCAGGCTTAGTGCGTCAGCCTCCTCCTGCGCTGTTGCTATTTCTTTGTCAGCTGTCTGCTGGCACTGCTATGTTTGACATCATAGGACCTGTGTAACACTTGCTTCTGAGACCCTTAGGATCAACTCCATTTCCCTGCTGCATAAACATCCTGCCCCCAGGTTTGCAAAATGGACAGAAACTCCAGCAGCTTTACACAGCTCTATTCAGCATTTACCCTCAGGTAAAAATCTGACCGACTGCAGAGGAAGAGCATCTGATAGCATTTCTAATATGGCAGCAGCACAGCAGAAAAATTCTTAAATTCTCTCTCTCTCAGGTATTTATATGGCCCCCATTACTGTAATATCTGAACGCCTCACAATCTTTAATTTATTTATCCTTGCAGCACCCCTGTGATGTACAGAAGTGCTATTATCCCCATTCTACAGGTGTGGAACTGTGGCACAGTGTGGATAAGTGTCTTGCCCAAGGCTTCACAGAAAGCCTGTGGCAAAGCTAAAAACGGAGTCTCCAGCATCCCAGTTAACCACTGGACCATCTTTCCCTCTCTATTAATACAAATGCACAGGGAAATAAAGAGATTACACTCATTAATATTTTGCAAAGTTTTATTCGCAAATCAGAATGACAAATATATTTCATGCGTTCTGACAGAATTTGTATTCTTGCCAGATACTCAATAAAAATCTGAGTATTTCTCCTAGTAAAAACATAGGTACAGAGGTTAAAAACAGCACTGGTGTGTCAATAATAAAATATCCATATTATGTCAATTGATTTATAATAAAATATTTATTTATTCTTTAGTCAGGCTATTGCATCCCTCTTCTTCAGTTTCCCAAGGGGCCAGGAATGCATTAAAAATATAGATCTTCTCCCAAAGAGGCATGTCCTGTAATATGTGCAATCATTATAATGAAGTACATTCTTACATTCTACTTTCAGTATCAAGGGGAAACCTCAAGGCTGTTGTACAAGGACAATTATATTTAAGATTCCAAATCATTAAGAGTGAAATTCACCCCTATGCACAGAGCAGGATGAGGACTATGCACCACGTAAGTCTTCTAGATAGATCTTAACTAAGTGGTGCTTATATCTTGTACCGGTCCTTCTGCACAGGAGTGAATTTCACCCCAACAGAATACATAGGTGGAGAGGAAAGAAAATATAGTAAAACGTACTAGTAAACCAGTGACTAGAGTTTGCACTGAAACCTTCAAAATATACACAGGCATTGGATTAGTATTTGAAAAAAGATCAGGAAATAGTTTTGCTGAAATATGAGTATTGCCTATAACACCCCCTGGTGGTTCCCTTGCACTGAATGCCACATCCCATACAAGTCATGTGAAGCTACGGCTCACAGAACAGTTTAGTAAGGAAAGGAGGGCAATGCTGGTTTATCTGGGAGTGACAGTACGGTTGTGGTTATTACTGCATACTCATGTCCTTAGTTGCACAGGGGTACAGCCAAAACTAAAGGGCAAAATCCTGAAAAATGCTAACTCATACTGACTTCAGTGGGAGCTGAGTGCATTCAACTCCTCACAGGACTGGGTCCAAAGCAATGTCAGATGTTATAATCCAGGATGTTACTATAACCAGGACTCAGGGGCCTGATTTTCAGAGGTGCTGCACACCTGCAGTTCATGCAGACTTCAAATTAGAGCTGTGGATGCTCAGCACGTCTTTAAATTCTTTCTTTGCTTATCTCAAAATCTCAGGGCCAGAGCTTCATTTCCCATATCCCATCTGACAAACTCAGGCTAATCTGAGCACCATCACCTGGGACAGGACAAAGAGAATCCTGAACTCAGAAACTGGGAGACAAGTGGAGGAGCCATTGATTTTTCAAATATATGTTTTTAGTGTTCTCTTTATAAATATTCCTCTGTAGAATGAAAAGAAAATACTTTTTCTATACACTATTCTCTTGTTATTATCCATTACTACAGTACAAATTCACTTTTAGTCCAATGTTTAAGTCTACACAAGCTGATGTGTAAAAAAAATATAAAAATAGGTAACTGAACGATACACTGAAGACTTGGTCTCCATTAGCTTGTAAACACAGAGGAATTGGGTGAGTGAGTAGACGAGCAAATATAATTTAAGATGTGGAACCTGGAAAATAACAATAATAATAATGCAATCATACATTAAAATATCAGCACAACAGCTAATAAAACTATATATATATATTTGAGTGTAGTATATTACAACATATGACCACACTACGGACAGTGTTGAAAGTCCTCAGTATGATTGTACAATATAATTTATCAAAACCTAGGTTTTAATATTGAATTTGTACCATTTATGTTAAAGTAATATTATAATCCCCTTTCATCCTTAATAGTCAATTGGGCTATCTGGAATTCTGCATAAAAACAGAATTGATATTTTGCTTGGTCCATGTGATATAGGTGCATTGTTGCCAGTGTTCAGCAATTACTCACTGTCTGGATACCTTATTAGAAAAGTGATAACAGCTCAGGACTTTAGAAGATGAGAGAGATGAAGAATCGGATATAATACATACTGCTGTACAAACAGTGTAAAATAGTTAAGGATGGTTTTAAGGACATGCATATATGACCAAGTGGCTCGGATACATGAAATATCCCTCTCCTGGAAGTGAACACAAAAATAAACTCCTTGCACACCGAAATAAACACGAATTCTTAGTGACCTAAACTGTAATCATTAGCAAACTTACCTTAACTTGGGAGATATTAAATATTATACACACAGAGAATTGCAGAGAGTAAGCAAAGAAGTAAATGGGTAGAAACATTGCTCTGTTGGGTACCTGGCTGACTCTTCAATATAAAAAGTGCAAAGAGAAGTGTTTGTTCTGCAAAGTGATGCTGACAAGTAAGCCAGATCCAGCGTTCCTCACAATGCCATTCTGGTGTTCAGATGCTGCTGCAGTACCTGGTCTAACTCAGAAGGCAGTTGTCCTCAATTAAAAACAAGGCTTAGTACTCAGGGAACAGTTGATCAAAGCAGAATTAAGTTAATTTTTTAAAAAATGTAGGGAAGCCACCTCAGATTTTACAACAAATATTCCGAACAAGGCTCAAGTCCATATTTCCAATCATCTACCCTTGACTTTTCTACAGTGGCCTATCAGCATAGTATCTAAGTGCTGGTTCAGATTTGTCATGCACAATGTCTCTCTAGCTCTCAGTAATCTAGCGTTTCCTCCACTATCATCACTGTTGGGAAGCAGGCATTACTGCTGTGATAAGTGAATTTTTGGAAGCAACTTGTAACAAAAACAAAGATGTAGCACTTATTTCTTTGTGGGGAAAAAGAAAAAGGAGCTACCAAGACAATGCCAGTCACTGAGGCTAATGAGAGAGCACGGAAACACAGTAGAAACACTGAGGCAGAGCCTCAGCTGGTCTTAAATTGCCATAATTCCATTAACTTCCATGGAGCTAGGACAAGTTATGCCATCTGAGGCTCCATCTCAAAGAGTTTAGAATCAGACTTCTGAACAAGTCTAACAAGGTAAGGGAAGTCAAGAGTAGCTAAGAAAGTACTGTAGAAATCTAGATGAGAGATAAAAAGATTGCTGCATAATTCTGATACTCTGCAATTGGTCAGTTAGGTATTGTCTTCAATAGGAAAAAAAGGTATATTAACTTGAATTAGCTATCACAAGGCAAAATCCTAGTAAAGACAAGGCACTTGTAGTTTAAAATGAGTTAGCAGATCAAGATAAACCCTAGATAGCCATGTAGTCTTAACCTCAGCCAGCTAACGTGTGCAAACAAACTGCCTGGTCTTCACGAGGGTTTTACCTTGTGTTTGCTAACGCAAATTCAGAATACACTTTTTCATCCTAATGAAGACAAGGCTTTACAGGCTGAGGATCACCATAGACTTAGCCCTGGTCTACAGCATTGTTGAACATGAGGTAGCCTATTTTTTACATCAACTGCTTCAGACTGTGGTCTGACATTTGGTGGAAACACTCTGCTTTCCATCCCTTTCCTTTGTAATCCTCCTACTCTATTTTCCCTTCTCTCCTCCAGTCTTTTCTAACCTCCCCAGTTCTTTATTTACCCTTCCTAGCTATCCCTTTCAGTCATTCCTCCTCATGGATAATTTCCCACCTGCTTACCATTGTGCCTCTTCCTTCACACTTTCCTTTCTGCTTCCACTTATGCTACTCTTTCTTCCTGGATGCTGGATACTTCTTCCTGATGCATGTGCTATGCATGTTTTTATCCCCACTTAAAATCGGATATAAAGCTATGACTCAAATTTGATTTTTAATGCTTTGCAAAATGTTCACAGTGAAACCTGAAGCCAGGCAAAATTTACCTGGTGTTATGTTTTAATACAAACTTGCAACTCTAACCTGTTAAAATCTCTAGCTTGGGATGACTGATACAAAACCGTTCAAATCAGGTGAAATTTTGTAGAACAAGCAGTTAATTCAGCTGATTTTGCTTTGTGGTTTTAGCTACATCAAACCCAAAACAAAGGGTTGGTCTCCACATACTTTGGTACCAATTTAACTATATTGGCTTAGAAACCAATATAGTGAAAGTGGTGCAACCCCCTAGTGTGGATGCAATTATACCAGTGTAGAGCTTATTTTCACAGATTTGTAGAGAATGGTCCCTAGTATAAAGCACAAATAGTCATTGGTCCAAGCAGACAGTATGGGACCGACTCTATAGCCAGTGGAGGAGGGAGACCCCAGATCAAATCCCTGCTCCAATGACTATTTCATTATTTATACACTGTAAAAACTGCTTCAACAGGAGAAACTGAGCGAGCTCCACATCAGAATAGTCCATAGCCCAGTGGCTAGGGCACTTTTCTGCACCGAGGGAGCCCCAAGTTCAAATCCTTTCTCCACCTCAGGTAGAAGGGGGAACTGAATCCGGGTTTGCCATGAGTGCCCTAACCACCAGGCTAAAGCTTATAAGGAAGACAGCAACGGTGGTACCACCACTTCTCCCTGTCTTTTGCCAATGGCATCTCAGTCTTTGGGAAAAAAAATTTTTTTTGCTGAAACTATGCAGCCCTTTGTGTTGATTCTGTGAATAGTTTCAGTTTGTTGAAAAATGCATACTGTTTGTTGCAAAAAAAATTCCCTCAGGTCCACTCCTTACGCCAGTTCTGTGCCATCAGGCTAGAGCCTTCGATGATAAAATGGAAAAACACGATGACTTTTCATCATGACAAGGATAGCGGTATTATTGCAGACCTCTCTCAGATGTGTGTATCTGTGTTACTAATAATAATGATAAAAATTATTTGTAAAAGTTTGCTTAAGAAGCAATAACAGCTTCACTGCCATAAAGGCTGATCCTTTGGTATTAATACGCACATTCGTATATGTGGCTCAGGATGTGAATTGCGCTACACTTAAGAGAATGTCAGTAAAAACACAATGTTCTGGATACAGGTGATATCACAGTTCACAGATGAATTCAAAGAAGAATGAAAAGCTCTACAAGTAAAATTATTCCGACGGTGTCGGTGCTGCCGCACTTCTCAGGGAATCCGGACTCCCCAGTTTTGTAAGTTTTCAGCGGATCTTGAAAAATATTATGCAGGTGCTCTGTGTAATTTGAAAAGTGAGCAGCACATCATCACTGAATCTGACCATAAACCAGATTTGCTCTTAGGGCTGCATTTTTAGCCAGGGTGAGGTTTTCCTCCTGTGTCTCTCTAGTGTGGAATACTAGATACACTAAAATATGCTGCTTTTCCTCAGATGAGTGCCATTTCTTTGGGAAAGATCTTCTTCCTGGTCACTTTCACAATTTCTCTGAAATAAAGAGGCTGCCATGTTTCAGTCTGTTGAATGAGATACAGAGTTCCTACATAGATTAGCAAACACATACTTAATCTGTCACCTATGGGGGGATAAGCAGTAGTGTGAAGAGAAACATCACTGAGTTTCTCTAGAGGTGTAAGGTGCATTATGGACATTTTCCCCATCAACTGGAACATTTAGTAGGCCACAGCGAGACACAGGATTCTAGACTGGTTTGTCCACTTTGGGGTGGCTGTTCCCAGATGAGATTATTGGGCCAAAACTAAAATAAGTGACCTCCCAGCCAAAGTACAGCAGATGGTGTGTAGTGGGGTTGTTGATCTGACCCTAAAGCAGGACATCCTTGTTCCTATTTTTCTATATTGACTAAAACTCACTGTCAAAACAGCTTGACAGAAACCCCTATTTTATCTTTGGCTAAATAGAGACTGGTAAAATGCATGTAAATAATAAAGCAAAAAATAAATAACACCCACTAAAAAACTATAGATGGTATAAGAACCTATACAGAATAGAATACTTAGACAAAAATGCATCAGGAATACGTAAGCTTCTTATACTTGCAACCTAATGAATTTTTCGAATCACGTTTCTGCAAACCTAAAGTTTAAGCAATACAAACCGTCCAGTGATGTGCTCTCATGAGAAGCCACTGAACACAAGGGTTTTCCCATTTTAGATAAGACCTTTTATATTCAAGTGCTTCCTTAGTCCATGTTTGCTCACATAGCAACCTTCTGCTGAAGTCTACGGCAAAATCTCACTGGCATCAGTAGTGCAAGATTTGCCCTTAGCATCAAATTTCCATTCCCTATGCAAAGCCCATTTATTTTGGCTTTGCACGGGGGAACTACAATACATAGTAGGGTTTGGGATGAAATCCCCCCTTCCCCACCCAGCACAGAGCAACTGCACCTCCTCGCCTCTCTCAGTTAAGGGTTTGATACCATGCTCATCACTATGGTAGCCATGTACTTAGTGCAACTTTCATACTACTCCCCCATATTATAATTTTGGCCATGAATTCAGTTTGCAGAGCCACTGGCCACTCCTTGCTCCCCATTTATGCCGCAGATAGCACTGTTGGAGCAATGGCCCAGGGTACACAAAAGGTACAGTATCTCATGGTCTGGTTTCTCCATGGGTTGACTACCCAGAACCATGGCAGTTCAGATTTTTTTGGACCTTAGGTGCCCAAGGTAGGGGAGCAAGATTCACTTCACAGTAAAATGGTTACTTTTCCCTTCCCTTTTCCCCTCGTTTTTTCAATGTACCTACCGAACTTTCATCCTGCATCAGTGAGACCTTTCTCATCTGTGAGCGAGATAAGTGGTTGCACAGTGAGACAATACTGTAAGAGAGCTGGGGGAGGAGAGAGATGAGAATTAAGTGACACTTGCAATGTAGAAATCCCTAGCATACTTAATACAGCGATAGTGCTTTACACCTTCAAAGCACTATGCAAATGTCAACTTACCCTCAAAGCCCCTCAGCGTAAGTAAGTATTACCACATCAGTATTAATGTCCCAATGCCGTACCTTCCATCTCCTTCTGGCATATTGCCTTTTGAAGTTTTCCAAGTTAATGACAGATTCTCGCCTCACCAAGGCCTGCCGCTTGTCCATTGGCTGGAAGACAAAAGATGACAAGTTTTAGAGTAACAGCCGTGTTAATCTGTATTCGCAAAAAGGAGTACTTGTGGCACCTTAGAGACTAACCAATTTATTTGAGCATAAGCTTTCGTGAGCTCTGATGAAGTGAGCTGTAGCTCACGAAAGCTTATGCTCAAATAAATTGGTTAGTCTCTAAGGTGCCACAAGAGATGACAAGTTGATTGCTTAGCTTTCCCTAGGGACAGAAAGTAAACATAACTCTGCTTCTGTCAGTTACACACTGAACTGAGTTAAAAACCAGAGAGAGGATGGCAGAGAGGTGCTCAGCGGAGGGAGAAGTTCTTGACTGTGCTAATTCTTCAGAGCGCTTCCCTCTGTCGACCTGTAGCACCCGTGTCTTATCTGCATTGAGCCTGAGTTCGCTGGCTTTCATCCAAGCCCCTTTCTCTGAAAGGCATTGGGAGAGCAGGGAAAGGACTCCAGCAGGGGCTGTTGAGAAGGAGATGGAGAGGTGTTGTCAGCATATTGATGACATTTTAGCCTGTATCTCCACAGCCTTCCGCAGGGTTTTGACAAGTGTCGCTTTGGAATGATGATAGAACAGAACCCTGTGGGGTTCCTTAGTCAAGGCCCTTTAGGAAGGGAAACAGGTTGCCTGGCTCTACCTCTGACCCCTTTGGAAGTAATGAGGGTTTAAAATTAATTCCATCCAGCTGCCATAGTTAAGTGCATAAGGAACCCTCACAATCCATGGTGCTGACAGACCAAGTAGTATTAACTTGAACATCTGTCATAGGGAGCTAGGAATTGTCATACCAGGTCAGGCCTGTGGTTCATCTACTTCAGTGTCCTGTCTCTGACATGCATTCTGTATCTGTTTAGCTTTTTAAAGCCAAGCCACTGTTTCAACTCCTGAGAGGGTTTAAGGTCCCATCAAAGGCAAAATCTAAGTTCAGCCTTAACTCTAAAGTCACTATTAGTTCCTCCAGGGTAAAGGGAAACAGACGAGTGTACTTTTTTCATTGTCCAAGCTGAGTGTGAGGCTAAAAGTAAACAGCACAGATGGTGAAGGGCAAATTAGATTGATGATCAACGATCTGAAGTGTTTAACAGAGACATTACTAAGAAAAGCTGCTTTTTAAAAAAAAGAAATATATGATTTTTAAACCTGATAGTGTTCCCTTTAAAAAATAATACCCTTTTCAGAGGTTCCATAGGGCTTAGTCAATATCCCAACTGCTAATCAGCCATGTCAGATCCTTCCCTATGTACACTGTCAGGTGGGTGGGAAATGATGCTACTGATGTCATTACTAGTACTTTAGAAATCAGGGAACTATATCAGTCCCAGTGTACTAATGAAATACTAACAATGGAAAAGCTGAGTAAGCCCCCCAAAAGCCAAATCATTGTTATTAAACAATCTGGAAATTTTTGCATTACACTAGTTCAGAGGTTCTTAACCCATGGGCCATGTCCCCAAAGGAATTCAACCAACTCTTATCTGCTCCCATTCCCTCTCTCTGGTATTCTGCTGAAACTAGTTTATTCAGTTACTTGCATTGAGGTCCCCCATAAAGATGCTTCACATTGTACCAATCCTAGTGGTCCAAAACAACTGCATAGGATTCTGGGTGCATGCGAGAGGAATCAGATGCAAGGAGTTGCACATGGGCTTATGTGATGAAAGAGGTGAAAGGAGAGATAATCTCCACTTAAGGGGAACATAAAATGTTACAAACATTTTAAGATGTGATCACTAAACCTGATTCTCTGTTTTAATGCACGCAGCTTTTTCTAGAGATGAGCCCTAGTGACAAAGTTCAGATCTAGATCCTAGCTTTCTAGCTTTGGATGTGTTAATATTTAGGGTTTCCATGTTAGGCCCTTTAGAAAGATACACTTCAGCCAAAGTTCAGAGTGAACCTTTCCCTAATTTCGTACCTCTTTTTTCCCCCCAGCATGTCTTTTTGGTGTGTAAGTTTACTGGGTTTACTATTTACCAGAAGGATTTGATAACCCCACCTCGACAGTGCTGTTTCGTGCTACCAATCGGCACAGGGAGACTTTATAGACACAAATAACTTTTTGAGGGACTTGTTAATCCAGTTTTGAAACTGGAGAATGTATAACATATGAACAAGAAATACTGAGAAACTTCAAAGAGATCTATCTACATGTCCTCTGCTACTCACACATCCAATTGTAACGCACCAAGAGTGCTGCTTCTCCGCTGACCCAGGAAGTAGGTCAGTAGCATGCTGAAGCAATGGCAAAGACCCGAATAGACCATAACTATGAGGGGTTTGCTGATCAGTAAAACAGGACATAAGAACAAAGTTATAACAAAGATAGCTTTCAACTGGAAGTGATTCACATTACAAGAACTGGACAGTTATTTAAGATGGATTGCAGGAGGTGCTCATTTAGGTTGTGAAACCAATAGGTTCGATTCAGAACTGAACAGGAAAAGTAACGGAATACATAGGTTTCACTTGCATGAGGCCTGTCATGAAGTATCATTTTCATGAAATAGTGCAAACTAAAAATGGGAACTTTTCCCAAACTCCTCATAATAAAATGAGAGAACGTTAGCTGACATTCAATATCAGTTATGGTACACATGCTACATCAGTAAATGGGGTCCAGGGAACTTATGTTGTAAGTAGATGTTATGGTGGTGGGAGATCCAGAAATGCTTAGATTTAATTGGACGAGAATGAAACAAACAAGGAAATAGAAGCACCAGAGCAGAATGGAAAGTGCACCCTCAAAGATTTAAACATCTTGTCAGAAAACTGGTAATATTGTTGAGCAGACAGATTCTCTTTCACACAAGCTATAATGCTGTTAAACAGCCAACACTGTTCTAAACAATACACCTATAACAGGGTACAACACCACATCTTTTCTTGTCAATAGTTCTGCAATTTGGCTGTAGCCCGTCTGCTGATGTATTTTACAGAATCTTTATAAGAAAGGGAGAGAGAGCAAGGAGGTGCCATAGGACATCAGCATCAATGAGGGACTCAGAGTTTTAAAGCTTTATGCACATGTATTCTGAGATACTTGTCAGCCCAAGGACAACCTCAGAGCCAGCAGCATCTAAGTGCAAGTTGTTCAGCTTTGGCTCTAAGATTTTAACAAATATTTTTATGCAACAGACAAAAGGTATGTAACACCTTGAAGATATGCTGTTAGATAGTCTTCAGAGGAACAGCCGTGTTAGTCTGTATTCGCAAAAAGAAAAGGAGTACTTGTGGCACCTTAGAGACTAACCAATTTATTTGAGCATGAGCTTTCGTGAGCCACAGCTAAGTGAGCTGTGGCTCACGAAAGCTCATGCTCAAATAAATTGGTTAGTCTCTAAGGTGCCACAAGTACTCCTTTTCTTGTTAGATAGTCATGGCTTGATCATCAGAGGGGTTGAGATTTCACAAATCCCTTTCAAATGGAACCTTTTAGTGCTCAGCACTTCTGATAATCAGGTCATCAATGTAAAAACTCCAGAGGATTTACCATAGTATAGCAGACCACCACTCAACCCTTTCTTCAGTCTTGGCCAATACCTGATCCTATCCCTTCTGGGCCACCAGAGGGCAGGGAGGCCATATAAATAGGACCGCGTGTTAAATCCGTACTTTTTCTATAAAAGAGGATATGAAAATGTCAGTTCTAAAAAGAACACTTTTTGTGGGAAATCCAGGACAACTTTCACTGTTGCACAGAGAAATGTTTAAAGCCTAATGGCAAACACCTGAACCATTTGCACTGCTTCTGCTTCCCATCATTCTCCGAAACTGTCCTCAGCTTTGGAACCTGTACAAATAAATACAGAGGCTGCGATTTCATCTCCAATGACAAAGTATGTCAATACCTCTGAGAGAAAGGAGCTGAAATTATCAGCCTGCCCTCCATCTCCGTTAAAGATAGACAACATCTGTGCACAATTGACCCTGGATATTGAAGCATGAGATGTCAGTTTCCCACATTATAAGGGGCTAGGCAGCATGCCACAAATGTGCTAAGTCAAAAAGACTGGTGAGAAATCAGGTTAGACCTACAAAATGTCCCTGTTAAATGTCAGTTGAATAATCGTCAAAAAACATTTAAGTGCTCGTTCAATGGCAGAGCCCTTGAAGCTCCACCAAAATAATTAGTTTTTTGATACTCCAGACTGTTAATAATCAGTTGCCCCATATTGCTAAGTACCTTCCAAAGTTGTGATCTTGTCATTCTCAGCTGGACATGCTCCTTTCTCAGGAGTGGTACAGCACTGTCCTCCTTCAGCTCATGAAAAAAGCACAGGCCTTGAGGAGTGGGTCATAATTATACTAGCCTCAGACATGCTAAAGAGCAGAGCACCTGCTCTAATGTCCCTTCTGTTCTGTGCTGGTACATTCATACACAGAGATAATCCAAAAGGACAGAAATATGGGGCCAGAAATGGGGCAGACAGATTCTGTACATTGAGGGTCTTTTCTCCAGATTTTGAATCTTACTAGATTTTCTTATTTTTCAAAATGAGGGGAAGAGAACTTAGATTCTGAAAAAGTTGTCTAGTCCCTCTGGACAGTGGCCTCTTCAACGTACCGTGCAGCACTGGGCAGAGCTCTAGGCTTGGACTCTCAAAGGAGCCTGACGCTCAATGGCAGTTGGGCCCCTCCCTCCCTCCCTCCTCTGGCACCCTTGAAAATTACAAACGAGATATAAGATTTATTAGGTCCTTGGTAAAATTTTCATTTAAGCACTTAAGTGACTTTTGAGCCTGAGTCCCTTTTTCAAAGATATTTAGGCACCTTACTCTCATTGATTTCAGTGGGAGTTAGGCACCTAAATATCTTTAAGGATCTGGGCCTTCGGCACTTAGCAACCTCAGTCTCATTGAAAGACTATGTCACTTATGTGCCTAAGTCACTTAGAAACTTTTGAAAATTCTACTTCCATCCTGTCTAATGTAGAATGTGTCTCAGGATAGGGTGCGTGTCTATTTTCTGCCCATCACCAGACACAGCTATTGTGCTTCAGATAGGTGTAAAACAAATATATACATTAAGCATGGTTTTTCACTAGTCTCCCAAAGTCACTATGAGAACATGGCACTTTCTGATTTATCATTCTCTGTGAACTGAATGAGAATACATTGGTGCTTTGTAGATAAAAATAATAAACAGGATTATTCTTATAACCTTATGAGCAGCAGCCCATTACATTTAAATTATTAGCTTTTCCAGAACAGAGGAGTGGGCTTTTTAGGGGAGGGCAAGGGCGGACAAAGAGAAAAGTCTGACATGTCATCTCTCCCTTTGTCCTCTTCTTTGTTAAGAGCATGATTATCTGAAAAGGGGGATTTTGGCCACTAAGACTGGAGAGTTTGCCTGAAGCTATACAGAGTGACTCTCACTTTTACCCGTTTTGGGAAAGCAACTGCATCCATTTCCAAATGGGCTGCTAGAAGCAGCACTGAGAGCAAACATTGTTGTTTGACTCTTCTCTCATGGCCCATGCCAGAGCTAGAGAGCCCAGGGGGGAGGGATTTCTTGCTTGATCATGTTGTTTGTATTGTGGTAGTGCACAAAGGCCCAGTCAACATCAGCCCCATTGCAATAGCTGGCCCTGTACAAATCTGTGGGCCTGGCCCCAAGAGACTTCCACTAGATGCATCACAGAACTGGCCATGCAGATATTCTCTGACAATCTGCAGTCTTTATGTCAGGTCATTAAAAACATGGGTTTGATTCCTGCATCGGACCCCGCTATGGCATGGTCAAGTTCCCACTCCCTGATTCTCTGGGCTTCCAGGCAGCTCTATGTTGCACCACTGGTAAAGACTCCTTGAAAGGACCTATGCTAGTCTAGAACTGCCATGTGACACACAGGTCCACCACACTCCCTCCTGACCCACGACACACCCCTCATGCCAAAGTGGCAGGCAGCAGAGGGAGAGAAAGGAGGAGTGTGTGTGTGTGGAGTGTGAGTGTGACAACTGTGGTACAGATGCCCCAATTCATTTTCTCTGCAGGGCATTTGCCACTGGATTACAGCCCCTTTGCAGTACCTCAGCCTCACAAAGGAGCCATAAGCCAGCTAGAGAATCTGGCCCTATAATTACTTCACTAAGTAGATGTTTAAATATCCTATTTCAGTCACAGACTTCCCCATCAGAGACTACAGCATCCTGAATAAGAGACTATTTATTGTGTCCAAAACGTGAAATGGTTACATTTGTGCACATAAATACAGCCCGAGCAGTTAACCTTTCCTTTGAAACACAGGAAAAAGGTGCATTATTCTGTTTAAACATTGACTTTTTTTCCTTTTCCTTTCTTGTAAGTTTCAAAAATGACCTTTGGAACAAACACACCAGTCTCAAGTTCTACCACACTGAGTCAATGAATTGTTTCCTTTGAGAGACCTTTCTTATTGTGGAATAAAAGTCAAAGGTCTATTGACACTGCCTGATGGATCATCATCCTCACAAATAATTTTCCACAGCAAAATATACATACACAGTTCTCCAATCATTCCATTACAGATTTATCATTCTGTCTTTCGAACAAAATATTTCTGGTACATAAAACATAAGGTAACTGTTTTTATGGCAAGAACTTCACATTAAAGAAATAAAAATGATCTAACACTGGTCCCCAAACTTTTTGCCTCGGGCCACCCCTTACCCCTGTCCGTGCCCCCCCCGCCTCCAAGCTGGGTCTGGGAGCAGGGCTGCTGTACTGGGAGGGGGACGCTGACAGGGTTAAGGGGGCCAAGGCTGGGGCCACAGCCGGGGTCAGTGACGGAGCCTAGGCTGGGGCCAAGGCCGGCAGCTGGGGCCCAGGCACTTGACCAGCAGCTGGACCACTGGGAACAGAGACCTGGGCGTGGGGGCAGGGCCAGGAGCAGAGCTGGGGTGGGGCGGGGTGGCGCTCCTACCCCAAACCCTGTGGAGGCTAGCCTGAGCCCCAGCTGCATCCTCCAGACATTCCTCTGCACCCCCCTAGGGGAGCATGTCCCACAGTTTGGGGACTTCTAACATCTGATGATAATGAAAGAGAGACTGTACCCTGAATAACTAGCCTATAAAATAACCTTAACTTTCCTTCATTAGCTGTGATTTTCATGGTGTGAAATGATAAATCACTGCATCATTTGCTCCGTTTTAAAGGGCTGCAATAACCTTCATAAGTGTTTTTAATGATCTGCTGTGCAGAATTATCCCCAGCAAGTCTGCAAGACTATTGCCCTCATCCAAACAAGAATGCTACCAGGTGATTTTATAGACTTCAAAGCATGCTAAAAAAGGAGTGACATAGTTTTTCATTTCAAGTGAATTACCTAATAATCTTCAGGACCTGTATGTTTCCATATTATTATAATGTTAGTACAGAATAACTGCAGGGTTACACGTGCCCTAGAACAAAGTGATTTCTAATTCTAAGGGTTCAGAAACTGGGCTGGTCATTACATCAGCACAAAAACCACCTCAGAGTATAAGTTTTTGGTCAATAGTTTGTGCAACATTTCCATATTTCTATTTTAATGCATAGGCGGTGGTTTTGTGCTGAAGTTACACACTGAGATGATTTCTTACAGCTGCACGTTGAGACAGACAGACAGCAAGGGGTTCTAATGAAGATTTTTGCCTACTAACCAACATTACTGTCTTGATTCTGCAACATCAAGATTCAAGCCTGCAAGGAATTCCTCACAGCAAGATCTATTTAACAGCTCCATTAGTGATTCATTAATATCTTTGTTGAAAACAGAGCCAAAGTTTCCATTCACACGTGCTTCATTTCCATTCTCCAGCTGAAAACTACTCATTAAATCCTGGATCCATGCAAGTTCCTCAGAAAGTTCCTGACTCAGAGATTCATACTGAGACTTTAGATCAATGTATTTCCCAGTGACACTTGCAAGACTAGAACCTACAGTCTTGATGTCATCCTGAATATGTTTCTTCAGGGATTCAATTTTACGGTGCTCATACTTCAGCTGTGAAAGCTTGTGTCTCACATTTTCATTTTCTTCTTTGTACCAAGCTTCTTTTTCATTATATATGGAAACCAGAGCATCAATGTCCTCCTGCAGGGAATCGTGGGACATAGCCAGAGTGCTGAAACCATGTTCCATCAGAGAAATGTCTTCTACCACCCGGGCAAAGCGCTCAAAGTTGATGTAGGTGTTATTTGGTGGCATACTCGAATGGCACTTGATGGTGTACTCTTTCAGACGTTTTGTCTTCAGCTGACTGTTCTCAGCCTTCTTGTTTTCTTGGACTTTTGTTTCTTCTATCAACTGGTGAGTCTTCAGACAGAAGAACCAGTATTACTGATTGTTTATCAAGATTGCAAGATATTGCACAAATTCAACTCTACACAGCAGACAAGGGATGCAAGACTGCATTTCCACAATGCTGGGGAGAAGCGTCGTTTCCAGTCATTGTTCATGCATTTGATTAAAATAAAAGGGGTAATGTGACAAGCATTGAGCATTCATTCACATGGGACAAGTGTAAATAAATTAAAGGGCCGTGAACTATTTGCATGCTACAGTTTGTGCAGTTAAATTTGCAAAACCATCAACATTTGTGGGGGAAAAATAATCCTGAAAACACTCCACTCAATGTTTTGTACAATACATAACAAAATTAGAACGATCCAGTGTTTAAACAACCACATTTGCCATGCTGAGATTGCTAAATTTATTTTCATTAAGAGATTTATCTACGGAGGCAAGCTTTGCTTAGAACAAAACAACACACACACACAAATCCAAATACCAAGCAAATCCAGACAGCTACTAGCTCACTACACCAATGACATTTTGAGGGAGCTGATTTGTTTTCACATTTGGTGTGGTCAGCTCTTAACACCCAAAAGCACTACACGAGAGGTATGGTTTGTGTCCATGCAAACACTGAGTAGAGATGAAAACAATACAAATTGTGTTCTAATACAGAATACTGTATGCCGATTTATTTATAGTCCAGTCACCTCTCCTTTGGCGTTTACTGTAATAACAGAAGTCATAATTAAGGCTTGCAGAAATCCAAGATTTTGGAAGGAATTGAAGCAGTTTTTACTACTGTTTGTCTTGCACTCAAGGATCTCAGAGTGTTTAGTAGCCAGTTATTTCTCATAACTTACCTGTGAAGAAGGGGAGTATTCTCCCTGCTTTGCTCATAAGTGAAAGTGAGACATAGAGAGGCTAAGGTTCACTGTCTGGTTCAAACTGATTTCTGAAAGCCGTAACCATGATGAATTCTCTTGCCGTTTAGGCACATAGCCTTTTGTGTGGAAATATAAATTCCCATAAAAATTCTGTACTAGTTTGTTCTGAAGCAAATGTTCACCTGTTACAAAATCACCACCCATATTCTGTCACTATCTTTGGCCTTACCGTTATCCAAGGATGAGTGAGAGCTTCTTGAATTGTGAGCCGTTTCCTGCAATGAAACACAGACTTAAATGAGAGCCAAGCTGCTTACCATACACTTCTTTCAGGGTGTTTATGAACCAACATTTTAATATTGTACTTTGTATCTATAACACTGTCACCAGTAGTGACAGGATTACTTACAGTGAGGTACAACTTTCAGGCAGAAGGGTTCACACACAGTTTTCTGTCTTCAGTGTTAATACAGTGCTATCCCACAGCAGAGCTGTCAGCTCTACTTAATTTTCATTTCCACACAATCAAAATCTCTCCCTCTCTCATTGTTCTGTTAAAAAGAGGTGAAACGCTACTAATGTTTCATGATATGTTCTGTCTTACTAGTCTAACGTGCCTAATGAGTGAATTCTTCCTGCACACACTTGGTCTGCCTTTTTCTCTATATCAATTGATATAAGCTTAATGTAATCAAAAACGTCTTTAATGCACGAGCTATTAAGTCACCCCTGGAGCTCTTGCGTCCTGAAAGCAGTATTCCTGGGCGGGATGCTTCAGTACTAAATCAGAAAATCTCCCTTTCTCCTACACCCTAGCAGCACTGCAAACAGTACACTATCACCTTCAGGCAGGATGGACATAAACAGGGTACTGCCTTCACAGCTGGTTATGGCACAGATATCAATATGCCTGATCTGCCGTGCTTGAAAGGCACTTGCTAAACCTGTGCAAAACATTCACATCAGGCTCTAACATATCCCAACATATCCTGGGGTCTGAAGTTTGGAGAAATGTTTGCTGATGTGTTTGGACAGATACCCTAGCTGGCATCCTTCTCCCAACAACCCCCATTATTTACCTTCTCCCCCAGATGTCTTTAAAGGGCACCCTAGTGACCTGCCTTCCCACACCTTTCTGCAAGTGGCCCCCACTCTGTTTTCAGGGGACAACCAATGACCACTCCCACTAGTACTAATAGACTCTTCAGAGGGCTCAGCAGCACATAACCCACAAGGATGCCCTTTCCTCCCTCCGCCCACCCCAACATAGTGCAGGAAGTGTGGCAAGATAGTCTTGGTGCATCCAGCTCATTAAAAAACTTCAGAAGCAGAGATCCCTCTCCTATAATCCCTACTGCAGTAGCTAAAGAATCTCTGATTCCCTAATCACCACGAGGTAGGAGAAAAGCCCCATATAGCTGCTAGAGAAGTGCCAGGTGTACCTAGCTGATGCACAAGAGTTAATGGGCCATATTTGACACAAAGACAACTGAAGAGAAAGGAGTTTGCAGCAATAAAGGGTACGAGCTGAGTGCATCTCACTTCCTAGAAGGTTCCTAATGGCTTGGGATGTGGGAGCAATTATCCAACATCCACGACAGACCAGGGATAAGAGCCATCCTGCCTCAAATGATGGACTCTGTTAGGACAGTGAAGAGAAAATGGTGGCCTACAGGTGTGAGTAGATAGGGTGTCCCTCTGGAGGTTTGAGATTGATGAACACAAGCCTCCAAGTGAACACACAGGAGCTAGTTTCCTGACAATCTCTGCAAGCCAATCTGCAGGCTTTAGCATGTGATTAATAGATTCCAAGGCCAGAAGGAACCATTGTGATCATCTAGTCTGACCTCCTGTGTAGCACAGGCTGATAGAACTTCCCCAAAATAATTCCTAGAGCAGATCTCCTAGAAAAACATTCAACTTTGATTTAAAAAGGGTCAGTGATGGAGAGTCCACCAGACCCCTTTTATTCATAGATACTAAGGTCAGAAGGGACCATTATGATCATCTAGTTTGACCTCCTGCACAACGCAGGCCACAGCATTTCACCCACCCACTCCTGTTCCAATGGTTGATTACTCACTATTAAAAATTTATGTCTTACTTCCGGTCTGAATTTGTCCATGCAGAGCAGCTGCTTTTGAAACACTGAATATAAAATCAACTCTCTCTCTCTCTAATTCACACACACACACACACACTCACCCAGGACATGTGAATTGAGATGTCATTAGAGGCAATAAAAAAAAACATTTAAAAATTACCAGACACAAGGGCAGCTTCTAAAACCCAATAAACTCCAGTAATTTGCACTTTACCAAAAAAAAAAAAAAAAAAATCCAACCCTACTGGTGAAAGAAAATGCATGCCAAATTTTGGCACATTTGGTGAATTTTGGTATAGGGCATATTTGTAGGTCCTCTGTATATAGAGATTTACAAGGGACACAGCAATACACCTGTACTTAATGCCTCACTCTGGGACAATGACCAACTCTGTAATGAAACTCTGAACTGCTCAGTGTGCTCATTTTTGCCTGGGTGGCATGAAAGGCAGCCAGCCATTTTTGTACATTCACTTACCGCGTGTCTTTCACCAGGAGTTTCCGGATAAAGTCTTTTGCCAGATCACTGGTGTGACTGAAAAATTCCTCATCAAATTCGTAATTCACGGCTGTGATGTTGGCGAGAGTTTCCTGCTTCGTTTCTCCAAGGAAAGGGGATGCGCCACTGAGCCTGAACAGGCCAGACAGGAAGATCATGTTTTGATTGGGGAAAAATAAAGTTACTTTGATGTGATTCTGAGATTGTGAAATGACAACGATAGAATGTGGGTCTCTCTTTCAGGGCAGCCAAGAAGATTTGGAAATAATAGGCTCAAATCTGCGTCACCATATATATAGCTACAAAACAGACTCACAAAAGCAGCATTAATGTGTTTCCATGTGCGACACCAAAGACCCTATTCTCAGACACCCCCATCCCTGAGACACACACAGGCTATTGCCCCCCAGGGTAAGAATAATCCGCACTGGAGGAGAGGTCCAGTTGCTATGAATGCATCAGGGGTACACACACAGATACTCACAGGCTATGTCAGGGAATGTCCCCCCATAGTTCCCATCAAGGAAGCCCTGTTCAGTAGCCCCTCTGTAGGCTTTTTGGGAAAACTCCTGCCCTGTGCTGTTTTTCCGCCTGCAGTTCACTGGCAAGCATCTATGCACAATGTGCACCTAGAGTTGGGCCCAAGAGGTCCACATAAATAGAGAAAATTAATTGCTCAGATTTTTGTGGCCTTGCCCTGATTTCTGCAGGGTGGGAAGAGGACATGGCATTGATTAAAACTAGTCCGCAGGACAAGCCAGGGGACTTACAGTGCAATAAAATAGAACATGAAGAGCTAATTCTATCAGAGCTCAGTTCCATGCTTAAAACTGCAAAGATACACTGCAGTCATCATCCTCATAAAACACCATTCAGCAATCTTTTAGATGGAAAGGGCTGTGAGCCTGCCTTGCATCTCTCTCAAATATAACTGACATCCTTCATCTGAGACTCATATTTACCTCAATCACACAAAAACCTGGGGTTAAAGCACTTCTATTAGAGTTCCTTTTTTAATACCATGAATGCTGAGTCAAGAGAGTTAGATATCCAGCAAGTGTTCTTTATACTAAGGAAACTGATCTAATCCCATTAAAATAGTACTACTATTCTTGCCTCCCCTGTTTGGACTTTGGTAGTGGAAGTTCAGGATGCAGTGGGTTCAAAACAGAAATGCAGCAAACCATTCAGCTCTAGGAGGAGTGACGTTGCTTGTTTAAGTGATTCTGCTCACAGTGGGCCTTTATCATCCAACACTGTCACACTAACCAAGGATCTTTTGCATTACACCTTAATAATGGTGATTACGTCTGCTCAGTGAGGATACGAGAAACACGGAGGCACTATGCACAAAAACAGGGAGCTCCGAAACGCTTTCATAGTGTGGACCAAATCTCAACAGAGAAATTGCCATGTAACAATCCAGAACTGCCACAGCTGCTGACATGGGAAGGTAATATTAGAGCACCGAAGAGCTAAAAATACTTCCCTAAGTATTGCCCTATTTGATTACAGTCAATTGTTCTGACTACTTACGCTCTTCACTCATCCCCCACTTGTCCCTTTGCTCCATTTCAGTCAGCTAGAAACAAGGAGGACAGCAGGCAACACGTGAAAAGCCAGCTCTTTGTGGCCCACCAGTGGATACAAAACAGAGCTGGGGAATCCCTGCCATAATGTCTTTGGCCATATTTTTTCCCTTTCCTCAAAATCATACTGTGGGGCACTTGGCTTCTCTCCTCCCATCCACTGTCCCCTCAATTTGTGTGTCGTATTGGTCCTTTGTGACTTTGGGCAAGTCACTTCACCTCTCCATGTCTCAGTTTGTACATACGTAGAATGGAGATGATTCTCTCCCAACTTTAAATCACTAAATGATCCTTGAAAGGCACTGTATAAATGCTGCTTTAGGACCTTGGCTCTATGAGAGTAATCATGAGGATGTAGAGAAACTGGAAAGGATCCAGAGGCAAGCAACAAAGGTGATCAAGTTGGTGGAATGCAAGCCATATGAGCAGAGGCTGAAGGAACTGGGTATGTTTAGTTTGGAATAGAGATGATTAAGGGGGGGCATAATAGTGGTCTTCAAATACTTGAAAGGCTGCCATAAAAAAGATGGAGAAAAGTCGTTCTCTCTTGCCACAGAGGGCAGGACAAGAGGCAATGGGTTCAAACCACAGCATAGCAGATTTAGATTGAATCTCAGGAAAAACTTTCTACTTGTAAGAAGAGTAGGACAATGGAACTGCCTAGGGAAGTCGTGGAAGCTCCTCAGTGGAGGTTTTCAAAAAGAGACAGGATTGCCATCTGTCCTGGACGGTCTTTAGACACAAGAAATCCTGCATCTTGGCAAGGGGCTAGACTAGATGATCCTAGTGATCCCTTCTAACCTTATGGTTCTATGATTCTATGTCTCCATCAAGAGGCTGGCCCCAGTGATGATAACAGCTTACTACTTAGAACTAAATTAATTATTCCTTTAGCTCTGATGGTAGGGGCTCGTGCTCCTGGGGCTGAAAGACCTGGGTTTGACCCCTGCAGTGACCTTGGTGTCCATAAGAACGTGGTCATGTGTGTTACAGTAGGTGATGGTATATATACACTCAGCGTTCGTTAAGCATTTTGGGACTCCTTACAATGAGAGGCACCGTACGGTATCAACGGAAGTTAGTATCAATAAAATTAAGAAACAACTCTAGAAAAATACAAAATGGGTTTAAAAGTATTATAGTGTGTGCAGGGTCATACCCCACCCATTCAAGGGCTCACACAATCGTCTCCATCCCTTTTTACAGAGGGCTACTGTTTTTATGCTTGTTTACTATGTTAACCATTGCTACTTGTATTAGCCATTCTGGAAGCTACTGTTAGGGTGGGGAGAATATATATTCACAAGAACCGGGTAAGATTTTTTTGATTTGTAAATGCTGTCAAAGGATTTATGTCAGGTTAACTGTGCCACTAAGGATGTGGATTTTTCACACACCTGACCAATGTAGTTAAACTGACCGACTTGTCTAGTGTAGACCAGGCCTGAGAGAGGCAGATATGAATGTCACCTAGCTGTCTGCGCCTTAGTCTCCATATCCAAATACCAGGACACTGACACCTAGCAACCGAAAGCCCAGAGGGAGACAGACATCCCTACCTCTCAGCAGGGAAACTGAGCAACATACCCCTGCTCGAGAACAAAGGACTGGGGAATAGTATTCCCCCTAATTTTTTACGTCCATGTGCGGAATGAATTTTGTTATGTGCACCAATATGGAGGTGTTGTGAGACACATCACCTTCCTATTGGTGCACATAATAAAATTCATGTGGTTGGGGTTTGGAGTGTGGGAGGGGGCTCAGGGCTGGGACAGAGGGTTGGGGGGGGGGATGTGGGCTCTGGAGTGGGGCCAGGGATGGGGGTTTGGCGTGCAGGCTGTCCCCAGTCTGCAGTGGGGAGAGAGGACTTCCCCTGCCCTCTCTTGCTTCAGCAGCTCGGGGCCAGGGGAGAGGCGACTCTCCCTGGCTGCGGCGGCTCCAGTGGGGCTGGGCTGGGCCAGACCGAGGGCGGGGCACCTCTCCCCACTGCGGCAGGTCCGTGCTTTGGCTGGTGGGCAGGGGCGCCTCTCCCTGCCATGGCAGGTCTGCGCTGGGGCCGGTGGAGAGGGGCACTTCTCCCCACCGCAGCCCTGAGCCCCTGCGTGAGGCTTAATAGGCAGCTGCATGGCTGCACAGCTGAAACGGAACTTAGCTGGGGAGGTATGAGGTGTGCGTTGGGGGGGTAAAAGTTGGCTGCTGGAAGGAGTCAGGGTTCTCACCTGGTATCTGACCAAAGAGACAGACAGACACCTTGAACAATGGAGTTCACTAGAGCTCAGCTAGGCTCTGGGCTGACCAGAATGGTCTTGTTTTAAGTACTCTATGCTACTCTTTAAGTACCGTTCTGTATGTTAACCTAAGGACTTCCTATGCTATGTTCCAGTTGACTAATAAACCCTACTGTTTTGACAACACTGTTTGAATGTCACTACAGAGGCTAGCGGACATATATTGATCCCTGGAGAACGTACAAGTCTCTACCAGGAATCTATCTTGGTTGGACTCACAGAACAGAGCTCATGGTATGAAGCAGGAGTGCTGCAGGCCCAGAGATCCAGTCTAAGGAGGTGGAGAAGCCATCTGATTTACTTTGGAGGAAGAGGGAGACCCCTAGCAGGTCTGGCACACTGAAGGGGTTCCTCCTAGAGCAGTGGTTCTCAACTTGCGGCCCAATCAGCGCATGGGGCGGCCCATGTAACATCCTCATGGCCATAGTTAGTATTGATGTGGCCCACAATGGTAAATAAGGGGAAAACCACTGTCCTAGAGACTGTTCCAAAGTTGGGGGTATAGCACTAATGCTGTGGATCCATGACACACCCCAAATATACTGCAATACAACAGAGCCAGGATTAGTAGTAATCTAAAGGGATACATTGTTTGCATTTCTTTTTTTTTCCAATGGAGATTTTAGATATAAGTAGAGATGGGTCAGAGAAAACTCCTGTTCTGAACCACCTCCAAGTTTGGGGAAATTTGGATCTGGAATTCATGGGGCAAGCCCATCTCTGAATACAAACTTATTGTTGCAGAAGGTTTCTAGGTCATTTCAACCAGATGGAGCAATGCAAAAGCAAAATCAATGCTTCTATCTCTCTACAGAGCAAAGGTATATAAGTAGAAAAGAATTGTTCTATTGGAACAGAGTACTGCTCCACTCCCTCTATTATCCTGCCTCCAGCAAAGGCCTGTGTATGCGACACTTCAGAGGAAGGTGAAGGCCTCTCAGAACACCTGACTATCTGTGCATTACTGTCATCACAGGGTAAGCATTCTAACCTGTTTCTTCTCAACATCCAGTCTCCCTTCCCATTAATCTATAAACAGATGTAAATAGCAATTTATGAAGACATTGATGTCCTATCACGTTCAGATGTATCAGCTGATGACATGAGGAATGCAAATAAAGATCAAGGATCTGGACAATTTTAGAATTGCTCTTTAGCTGCTGGTGGGCTACCTAATGTGTCTCGGACTGTATCCATGTGCCCCTTACTGTACCCCAGGGCATAAGGGACTTCACAGCATCCCGGCTATGTTGTCAGCTTACAGCCCTTTTTATAGCGGGCGGGGTCGAAGCTCAGGGAACAAACCAAAAGCTTTCAGCATGGCCTGTGGGTGTGTTTAATTCTGCTCCACTTGCTTTGCCCACCAGAAAGAGATTCCTCTTTTAAGTGTCTCTATCTTTGTTGGGCCTGATGCTGCAAAGATTGCTAATGCAAAATTCCCAACGAGGCCAATGGGAGCTCTGGGTAACGGCTGCAGCATGTAGCCCATTGAGCCCACCCAGAAGAACCCCAGGGCTAGAGAGGCTGAGATTTAAGTGGGATTTTCAAAAGTGCTCAGTATTAGCCTAACTCTGTTCCCACTGAAGCTGATGGGTGTTTGACATCAATGGCAGCAGTGGTCGGCCAACACTTGGTGACCACTTTTGAAAATCCCACCCCCAAAAACATGAGGCACAGGTGCTTCTGGTCCTATGTAGAGGCATTTGCTGGTCATTGGTCCTATCGCCTCTCTTTTAGTTTCACTTAATTTTCTTTGCTTTCTCTATTTTAAAAGGCCTCTGGAGATCACTTGTCCATCAGTCCCTTGCCCCATTCCTGCTGTGCAGCTCCTTCCCTAAGGGACTGATGAGAAGAGCTGATTTTCACTAGCTTTCTACAACTTTTACAGCTGTTCCATACAAGTGGATCAAATTCTGTACTTACAGTATGTAGGTGATGACTCCTATGCTCCTAGAAAACAAAAAGAGCAATTGATTGTAGGTTTTATACATGTGTGACATGAATCAATTATAGCTGCTAGATTGGCAGATGAACTATGATATTAGCAGTCAGACAAAACCTATGTAAGAGTCAGTGCTTCATAAAAAGGAACATGAATTTTGGATACAGGCTCAAATGATGTGGATATCTGGGCTTTCTTTATATGGATTTCTTAAGTCATGTTGGTTCATGGTAGCTAATTAGCTATGGTACATGTCAGAAGCATGGAGGAATATCCGCACGGATGTTTTAGCCACTATGACCATTTTGGGCAGAATAGCTTGGTGTCGAAGCTTTCTCTATTCACAGCACTTTTATAAACAAAGCTATCACAAGGCATTGCAGGGACAATGGTGCCTTTCAAGAGGCTCTCTCCAAAAGGTGACAGCTAGCGGCAAATTGTTAACTCCTATTTTATATAATTCAATTTTTTTTATATCCTGAGTAGAAGTTTACTATAAACAGCAGGTAAAAATGGAAGGATTGAATGAACAGCTATTTACTGTATGTCAGCATTGTCTGATATGTAGAGAATGGATTGTACACAGAGCACCCTTAAGAAACTAGCAGTATAACATCTTGGAAGAAAAGTTAATGCCGAGAACTTACCACATATCTGCAGCTAGCCCAAGTGGTTCATAGTTCACTATTTCTGGAGCTGTAAGAAGCATTTATTCAAACATCAGCAACAGATTGAGTAATTAATTTTAGCAACATGAATTGTATGTGTAGGTCAAGAATTATATCAGTCCTTGGTAAAAAGCATGCCAGTAGTTATATGAGGTCATTTCTGTTTAAAGTTCTACAGTGGTGTGCACGTGTGGCAGTAGGAATTTAATCTCCCAAACAGAGGGAGAGCTAATTTAGAGTCAATTGAGCATGAAAAGGGATCAAAGAATAAAGAACAGGAAGACATTACAATCTATCTACAGTACTAATTATACCTTCAACAACAAATTATTTCATGTAACAGCATCCCTAAGCAGATGGATCTAAGCATTTTCTCCCCAATTATTTCAGAATGGCAATAAACTGATGCCATTAATGCCCGGTCTTTACTTAGTAATTGGCCAGTCAGGGACTGCTCTAGCGCAACTTGCCCAAGGTTTCCTTCCAGCCAACACACCATTTATTACTATTGTTGTCAGCTGTTACTGTAACTTCATTGTAGCATCTGTAGAAGAAACACCTTGTGGATGAAAAATATCCATGTAGAGGACTGAACAAAGGAAGTGATAAACGGCAGTGTATCGAGGTGTGAAGAGGTGTCTAGAACAGGGCAGCAGGGATCAGTGTTTATTTAACAGCTTCATTTATTATCCAGAAGAGGAAGTAAATTAAACTGAATAGATCTCTGATTGGCAGATGTAAAAACCAGTAAGGACCAAGAGATAATACAAGCAAACCTAGAGGTTAGAAACATGATCAGGAAGTCACAACATGACAGTCATCCTGGAGTAACAAAAGGAAGGGAGCTATAATCCAAACAAAAGGAGTACTTGTGGCACCTTAGAGACTCTGGTTAGTCTCTAAGGTGCCACAAGTACTCCTTTTTTTTGTGAATACAGACTAACACGGCTGTTACTCTGAAACCTGTCATAATCCAAACAGGTTCAGTGGGAGGGAGTTATACTTAGAAAGCAGTAACATCAACAGAGACCTATATTACTCCATTTTACAGATGCAGAGTGGCTCTGACTTGCCACAGGGAGAATAAGTAACAGAGATGGGATTAGTGCGGGGGGGGGGGTGGTCCAAAATTTCAACCCTGTATTTATTTCTCTAGCTCACTAATTAGATAGCACCCTGATCTCTTCAGCTCGACACCTACAGTTTACAGAAGGCACCTTTTGGCTGCTCCACTGAGAAGATTCAAGCATGCCCTCTAGATGCAGTGCACCCAAATGGGGTGGCAATTTTAGGGGACTGAAAATGCAGAGGTGTTGCTGGCTTCTCCCTGAATTCAGGAAGGTGTTGCTGGCTTCTCCAGTGAAAAGCTGCAACACAAAGGAATTGCTTGAACACTCACCTACAAACTCGGGTGTCCCAAAAATATTCTTAAATTCAACTCCATCTTCTATTTTATGGGCTAGGCCGAAGTCAATGACTTTTATGTGTGGAATAGGAATATTCTTGTCTAGAAGCATAATGTTTTCGGGCTAAAAATAATGAAACAAAGATTAGTTATATTATTTGTGAGGAAGCTAACAGATCAAGAGCCTAAGCAGTATCCTTTGAGTCACCTTTTCATGCTTGTACATGTTTGCAATACTGCAGAACAGGTAAAAACCACAAACCTACTCCCGGCAATGCAGACTTCATTGTTTTGATAAACTGAACATATTTATGTAATGTGACATTCATTGTCAAATCATACTTGACAGCAGCAAAATTAATACTCCTCAGTGTCTGAAGCCTCCCTCTCAAAAGCAATACTGTAATTCACTTCACTTATTGCCTTTATTCTTTTCTCTCACAAAAGCTGCAGCATGTCCTGCTTCCTAATAAGTCAGGACCTTCCTTGTTCTCTTCACCAGTTGCTTTCTCTCTCTGCCTGCCTATGTTTATTTTGTTAATTATAGTTGTTGTGGCAGGATGAAGATAAAATACACCTGGTTTCCAGGGAAATGATGACACACCAGAGTTATTCACATAACTGTAAATAATTGCTTGGCTCAACTAGATGCGTTACGAGATATGTTATGAGACTGACATGCTGAGCATGGTGGTACAACACAGAGGGTGAGCTTACCATGGCCTGGTCCCTTCCACCACAATGGGGTATGTTCAGATCCTGGGATGAGGATCTGAATGTCTCTGAAATTAGAAGGGGCTAGGATTGGAGATTCTGGCCCACCTCTAGTAACAAGCTATTCTAAGAACACATGGAGAATTTCTGACTGTTATGCAACCAAAAGCACCAGGCCAAACCTGATAGAATTGTGAAAAGAGAACCATTAGCATCCCTAAGCAGCAGGTTCGACTCTATACTCTGTGCTGTATCTATTAATTATTTTTCCACTAACTTTCTTAGCCCCTGTCATTCCTCCTTTATTTTATAGTTTTTAGAGCAACATGGCTAGCACAGCTCTGACGAAGAGCTCCAATGCTATTCAATTTTCATTTTTTAATCATAGCCTGGAAGCAATAGTCAGAAAGTTTGATTCCCTGTTGGCAGCTGCCTGACCATTTCAGAACTAATTCTCATGTGCAAGGAGCTACTGCTAACACACACGCTCACTCTGCATTACACTTGCAGACAGGCTACATGAATAATTTATTTTCACAGCCACTGGACTAAGGTGATTTTGGCTCCAGGCTAACTATGCTGGTTTTCTTCTGAAGATTCAGTGCACTCAGCTGCCAGCAGTGTATGTTGCTGAGGTGATGCAGGCCTGTTTAGAACAGACTTATGCTAGAGGCTGTACAGCATGAAACAAGAAGTTATTCAACCGTCATCTCTATTCATCGCCTCTGCATCTTGGTGCAGATCCTCACCTGACTTACATAGGTACAGTTCTGCTGCAATCAGTGGTGCTGTGCCCATTTACACCAGAGAGAGCTGATCCCTGGTGTTCTCAGGCCTGCATCTGGATTTCAGCAAGTGACAAGGTGCAGACTATACCAGCTGGAAGTAGGTCATGAGAACAGACTAGCAGGAAAGGGGGAGCTATCGGAAAAGTGGTTGCCTGGCTAATATCATAGGAATAAAACACAAATCCATATTTCACTTCTCTCTAGTCACATAACTGGATACATGTACATGTCTGCCTTGTTCACAGTATAATTAACATTTTCATTATGTCACAATTCTTTACCCACCATCTAACCCTTTTTACTGCTGCAAAACATCCCCCAATATGTCCTGCTACCCCACTGATTTCAGCAGAACATTAGCAGAGGCCTGACAGTGCAATTATTATTGATATTGCACCAAGCTCTTCAGGGCAGGGTCTAGTTCTATTGTGGGTCTTTGTACAGTGCCAAGCCTACCATCAGTGCTTGTAAGAAATTAGCAAGAAATGGTTATATATTTATTTAAGCTTCCTTTGCCCCCAGAATCTCTGTGGGGAGTGCTAGGGTTTATGGGCCACTTGGGAGAAAGGAATTTTCAGTTGTTATAATGGCTATAAAATATTTTAAATGTGATTTCCCTCTTTTACATCCCCCTCCATCCTTTGGTGTATTGTCCATCTCCAGCAGTTCAGTGGCACTGGGTTTTGAGTTTTGTTTGTTTGTTTCGCTTCAACAGCCTTTGTTTTTGCAGACACTTCCACAGTCAAATCTCGGCAAGGCCACTAAAAACAAACAAACAAGCAAGCCTCCCCCCAAAAAACCCATTTCAAACTAGTTCCCATTATATGTTCCCCAAACTTCTGTTTTTTTATGGCAAGATTGAAGAGATTGATAAGAGTGACAAGATAATTATGGATCTCCATTTCCCTAGTTGGATTATTGCTTAAAAATAAATGCCTAGCTTAATGCTGCAGAAGCTCTAAAAATAGTCCTATAAAAGCCAGATGAGTGATATCTTGAATCCTGCTTTAAATCGCTTGTGAGTGATTTATTTACTGTATTTATGAAATGATATCTCTTCTGCCCCACATGCACATTTCTTTTTGCTCTTTTTCCAACATCATTATTGACCACTGAACTTTATTGACATGGGACGTGGATTTCAGTAGCCAGAACTCACCCTGGGAAAAGTTTTATTAATGTTCACATAATTATATTCCATCACTGAATGGTATCATATTTTTCAAATGCACAGTGTAAACCTTTGTTCTTGGGCTACGTGGCTTCAGGGTAACCCCAACATACTCACACCCATAAACAAACAAACATATGGACAGAAGTTTGATGAAGTGTACTATATTGCTGGGATATATGCAATTGCAACAAGAAGAATATATATTCAAGAGAAGAACTTGGGCATACATCTGCCCATGTAATACTCATCACTGCAGTAACTAGGCATCACAGAATTCTAGAACCAAAATTATGGTGAACAGCATGTGATCTACTCTAGGCCCCCCGCTCCCATTTTAAAGTTCCTCATATCTCCTCTACCTTCCACCTTGCTCTGAGGAGGGATGGAGCCATGTTTTGTACATAGTCCTGAAAATGGCAACTTTTGTGGAAGCAAATTCCATAGCTGCAGGCCTGCTGCTGAGAATGCTCAGTTTCCCAGCCTCAAGTTTCATCCTTGTGGGTGACAGAATCCTAGTTCCAGAGGCACATTGTTGTCGAGGCAGATCACAGTCATGGACAGAGACAGAGTCTCCCAGGAAGTCTGGGCCAGTTCCATGAAATGCTCTGAAGATAAGGACTAAAACTATAAATTCACCTGATAGTACATGGGGAACACTGGGGTGATGTGCTCTCAGTGACCTGGATGACTAAGCAGGCCAGCAGCCATATTCTGAACCAACTGATACTTGGTGTTGGAATGACAGTGCCAGCTAAACCAGTGATTCTCAACCAGAGGTATGTGTACACCGGAGGGTACAGAGAAGACTTCCAGGGGGTACATCAACTCTTCTAGATATTTGCCTAGTTTTACAACAAGCTACATAAAAAGCACTAGCGAAATCAGTACAAACTAAAATTTCATACAGACAAGGACTTGTTTATACTGATCTATATACTATACGCCGAAATGTAAGTACAATATTTATATTCCAATTGATTTATTTTATAATTATATGGTAAAAATCAGTAAGTAAACAGTTTTTCAGTACTAGTGTGCTGTGACACTTTTGTGACACTATTTTTATGTCTGACTTTGTAAGCAAGTATGTTTTAAGTGAGGTGTAGCTTGGGGTACACAAGACAAATCAGACACCTGAAAGGGGTACAGTAGTCTGGAAAGGTTGAGAGCCACTGAACTAATCTACCTCTTATTTCCTGCTCAAACATACATTGCCGAAGCTGTTTGAACTCTGTAGTTTCAGACTAATGTTCCTCATTCCTCACAGAATTCTAAACACAATCGCTGTTGCAGTTTGTGCTATGTTTGGTAAAGAAATGAACTGGACAGGACTGGAAGCAGCAAGTAGCACTCACAACACACATACTATAACTTGAACCCAGATCGAGTGGGTCTCTACATAGGAAATGCTTGCCAGAAGTGGGAATATGGATTAAGTCTAATATTTACAAGGCAAATGTTATATTGACTGTTATTAATATTTAAAAGTTCACTTAGACTAATTTGCTTTGATGGAGGTAGGATTCCAAAGGTAAATTACTTAGAAAAGGACTCATGATGGTTACTAGTTTGTGAGTTCTCTGGGGCAGGTACTGTACATCTTCCAGTATGTTTGTAAAAGCATCCACCACGTTTTGGGTGCTATTATATAAACAATAAATAACAGTAGCATTAATTAAAATATCTGACACCCACAAGATGAAGGCTTCTTTGATTTCTCATTCTCATCACTAAAAAGAAATACAAGGCTGGACATTAGGTAAAACTTCCTAACGGTCAGGGTAGTTAAGCACTGGAATAAATTGCCCAGGGAGGTTGTAGAATCTCCATCATTGGAGATTTTTAAGAGCAGGTTAGACAAACACCTGTCAGAGGTGGTCTAGATAATTCTTAGTTCTGCCTTGAGTGCAGGGGATTGGACTACATGACCTCTTGAGGTCCCTTCCAGACCTACGATTGTATGGTTCTAAAATCTTGGGAAATACCATTTCTGCTTTCCACTGAGTGCTGTCATGTCCATCCAGCACAGGAAGCCTCAGTCCAAAAAGCTAAGCATTCTACGCTTCCACCTTCTCTATTATCAAACATATTTTATATACCATCACATTTAAATGTATCACATATGCTGCATTATAGAATATATGCTATAATTATTTCTTTTAACTAGGTCAATGTTTTTTTACCTTTAAATCAAAATGAGCAATTTTCTTGGCATGGAGGTAGTTTACACCATCTAAAATCTCCTTAATGAATCTGGTTGCTTCCTCCTCACTCAGAGACTCTTTCTGTGCCAGAAAGTCAAAAAGTTCTCCTCCAGACACTCTGCAAGACATACAGGGAAGCCTTGGGTTAGCTACAGCAGGGTAAGGCACACAAACATCAATATAGTAAAAATGGCAAACAAACAAAATGCCACTCAGAACAAGCCCACTCTGAAGTGTGAGCCAGGATATGAGAGTTCTAGTCCCAGTTCCGCCACAGACTTCCTCTGGGATACTGAACAAGTCACAACCTCCTTAAGTCCTACGGTAAACTGGGGATAATAATCCCCTATCTTCCAGGTGCTTAAAGGCTTAATTCATTAACGTTTGTAAAGCACTTTGAGTCTCACCTAAAGAGTCCTACAAAAATGCACAGCATTATTAACACATATATATGTGTACATACGTACACTATAGCACTGTTAACAAGTGACTTTTTTACTGTCCATTTTAATAGGGATGGAGGAAATAGAACAAACTAATATTGTTGTCTTGATGAAAAACCATTTTCCTTATCTTTCACCATCAGTAGTATGATGCAATGAGATCTGCCAACAGAATCTGCTTCCTATCCCAGGACATAGATAAAGACCTATTAGTGCTCTTATGAGAATGCTTGTTTGACATGTACCTGACACAGAAACCTTTATTTTGTGCCAGATTTTAAATAAGCAAATTAACTAAGCCTGGAAGATACTGTAAGCTGTTTCCCCCAAACAAGGAAATGTGAAAATAACAATCTACTTACAATTATGACCTTTCAGACCAATAGTAAAAAAATATTTACCCCAGACAAGAATTCTGCGGCCATTTTTGTTTTCTTATATTATAAGCCTCGGGACTGTTTTCTATATTGCAACATGGCAGAAGATCAACATAATGACTTAGCCAACAGCTCTAGTGCTATTATTTTACAGGTCTGATATTTATACTATGATATTCCTCTTTCAGCTCATCACTTGTAGTACACAGCACGAATACTGAGTGCCTTTGGGCCTGCCTGATCCTGTCATTACTCACTCAAGGCCTCCTACTGAGAACCCAGCACTGAGCAAAGATTTCAGGATCCAGCAGTTACTATGGAAAATAAGCCACTGGCATCACTGATCAAACAACATATCACTAAAAGAACCAAGGGCTGGAGGCCTCAGATGCTTGAAGCTAAATATGCTGGAGCAGCAGCACAGAAGTAGCTTGATTGCAATATGATTTTTATAGCTGTTCCTGCCTACTGCTGATTTGTTTAGCAGCAGGGTCATATGCAATCACCTGTCTGAGCTCAGGTTTCAGAGTAGCAGCCGTGTTAGTCTGTATCCGCAAAAAGAAAAGGAGTACTTGTGGCACCTTAGAGACTAACAAATAAGCTTATGCTCAAATAAATTTGTTAGTCTCTAAGGTGCCACAAGTACTCCTTTTCTTTTTGTCTGAGCTCAGGTTCCTATGCAGTATTTTTTGTGATGTGACTATGACTCCCATTCCACCCTCTTCCAAACAAGCAAGTGATTTTCTGGGCACGGCTATAAAAGCTGCCCCAGAAAGTCAAGTGCAAACAAGAACTCGATGAAAGCACTGTTAAAATACACAACAGAGAACTGGGCGTGAGCTCATTTCTTAGCCTGTGCAGTTGCTGTGGGCAATGAAGTGTATTCAGCTCTTCCAAAGCCAATGACCAGAGCCGTCCCTGGGGTACGGCGAATCAGGGTGACTTCCCCGGGCCCCATGCTTTGGGGGGGCCCTGCAAGCGGGGAGGTGAGGTGGGAGGCGGGTAGGCCAGCGGGGTGAGGAGACAAGCAGGAAGGTGAGTGGCAGGCGGGGGGGGAGGGGGGGTCGAGGAGGAGCCTCCCCTACCAGAACCTCCCCCTCCCCGCAGTGCTTCCTGCCTGCCAGCGGGCCCCATCAATCAGCGCCTCCCGCTTCCTCCCAGCACCTACCGCGGATCAGATGTTTCACAGCATCAGGAGGCGCTGGGGATGAGGGCGGAGGAGTGAGGGCACAGCACGCTTGGGGGAAGGGGCAGAACTGGGCAGGGAAGAATCATAGAATCATAGAATATCAGAGTTGGAAGGGACCTCTGGAGGTCATCTAGTCCAACCCCCTGCCCAGAGCAGGACCAATCCCAACTAAATCATCCCAGCCAGGGCTTTGTCAAGCCTGACCTTAAAAACTTCTAAGGAAGGGGATTCCACCACCTCCCTAGGTAACGCATTCCAGTGTTTCACCACCCTCCTAGTGAAAAAGTTTTCCTAATAGCCAACCTAAATCTCCCCCACTGCAACTTGAGACCATTACTCCTTGTCCTGTCATCTGCTATCACTGAGAATAGTCTAGATCCATCCTCTTTGGATCCACCTTTCAGGTAGTTAAAAGCAGCTATCAAATCCCCCCTCATTCTTCTCTTCCGTAGACTAAACAATCCCAGTTCCCTCAGCCTCTCCTCATAAGTCATGTGTTCCAGACCCCTAATCATTTTTGTTGCCCTTCACTGGATTCTCTCCAGTTTCTCCACAGCCCTCTTGTAGTGTGGGGCCCAAAACTGGACACAGTACTCCAGATGAGGCCTCACCAATGTCGAATAGAGGGGAACGATCACGTCCCTCGATCTGCTGGCAATGCCCCTACTTATACACCCCAAAATGCCATTGGCTTTCTTGGCAACAAGGGCACACTGTTGACTCATATCCAGCTTCTCGTCCACTGTCACCCCTAAGTCCTTCTCTGCAGAACTGCTGCCTAGCCATTCAGTCCCTAGTCTGTAGTGGTGCATTGGATTCATCTGTCCTAAGTGCAGGACTCTGCACTTGTCCTTGTTGAACCTCATCAGATTTCTTTTGGCCCAATCCTCCAATTTGTCTAGAGGCAGGGTGGGGGCAGAATGTGAAGAGGCGGGGGGGGGGGGGGGGGATGGGACCTTGGGGGAAGGGATGGTGGTGCCTGGGCAGAGCAGGGGAGGGGGGAGCACCACCCGGCAGATATGCGCCGAGTTTCTAATGTCCCAGGCCCTGCACCCTCCTACGGATGGCCCTGCCAATGACTTACAAATGTTAACTGGCGCTGAGCAGGGATGATTATCAGTTGTATTTCAGAGCTTCCTCATGGTCGGAATCACAAGCAGTAGGACGCACGACATGGAGCATACTGATCTGGGAAGGAGTCGCGCAAAACTTTTGCTTTTATGAATAAATTGCTGGCAAACAAAAATTAACTTCATATGACCCAGGAGTCTGATACAACTATGGTTTCAATAGCTGCATTTGCTCCTTCTTCCTACTAGTCTCAATCTCCTCACCATACAGTCTTTTCTCATTTGATCTTCTGTCTTCCTTTTAGGTGATGTTTAACAAAGCCAACCTAAGCACTGACACCATGCCAGGTAGGTTTTCCTTCTACATTGAACAGACAGTTTTCCTTCTACATTGAACATTTCAGGAGCAGGGGAACATTGGCAAGTAGTAGCAGATTTTAGGGCCCTGTAGATCAGTTTAGAGGGGCCTGGAATAGATCTGCATAGATGGTGGGAGGAGAAAGGAATGTCACATATTTTCTTGGAGCAATTTGTTTGTTTACCAAATGTACACAAGTCCCATTTCCTTGAACAGAGACAAACTGCACACAGGCAATGCCTGTCACCAGGAAGCAGCTGTTTTGGGCCTCTGTCGTGAACTCTCCTGGAATTTGACAGTCTGAACACACATTCTTTCTATGGGCTTTTCTTCCGTGAAACCTGCTAGTCCACTCAGCAAGGACGACTTGGCCTGGAAAAGTGAGCGTGGGCATCAGTCCACCTCTGGTGCAGCTGCTTTGTAACAGGGTGCCCTCGCCTCTTGTGAGTGCCCCCTTGGCCGAGTGCATGCCTGCACACTCTCTCTCTCTCTCTCTCTCTGACTGTCCCTCCTCTGGGACAGAGCAGCTCCCCAGGGCTCCCTTTCTGGAAACAATGTCTTCACCCTCTTGGGGCTTCCTGGCTCCAGTCCTCCAGTCGGGCCACTATAGTTCAATCCCCCCCTCTGGGGTGTCTCACTGTTCAGGCCAGTGGCTAATAGGGGTTGGGGGGGAACCCAGGTCCACCCACTTCTCTGAGTCCCAATCCAGGGACCCTGTAGATAGCAGCTGTCTGCTGTGTCCCTTTATCTAAGTCATGCTGCCACTCTAATTCCCTGGGCCACTTCCCCGTGGCCCTGTGCCATCTACAGCTTTACCTCAGGGCCTTGTCCTGATGGAGTCCCTGCAACCATCTCAGGGCTCCTTCTCACTCTCCCTGGCTTCCGACAGGACTACCTCACGACACTACTGTGTCCCACACAGCCACTCTAGGAAGCTTAGAGGATCCTCTCCACTGCCCGCTTTTGGGGGCAGGGTGTGGCAGGACCATGAGGCCTCCAGCAGTGAGCCTCAGAGGGTCTGGTATACCCCATCACAATAATACAAAAAAATCTCAGAAAAGGGTTGACTGCCTACACAGGATACTTTATTCCGCATGATCTCCCCACTAGCTCTCACTGCACCCATCCTGAATGTTTATGCATTTAGAACACGCACAACATTAGCACCGTCTGCACTAACAGGAATGTCAGTAATATCACGATCCATTAACAGAATCTTGGTTGACGCTGAAGAAACTGCCAAGCTTTTGAGAATGGGAACTGTAGATGTATGCTGAAATAATTCCTCTTTTCTGGATTTTCTTTTTTCATTGTAATTTACACTGAGCTTGGTACAGACTGTGACTTTAGGGAATTAGACTGTGGAGAGAAAATTTCTGAGGTAGAGCATACAAAGGCAAAACAAACATTTAACGGAAGATTTGTGAGGTAGTGAAAACTAAAACCCCTCACAGAGCTAGTTCAACACAAAAAAAACACCACAGGAATATAGCATCCTCTAAGAAGCAAAGAGTACTTTATAAACAGTAATGATTTAATCTCCAGCACCCTGGTAGAGTAGGAAAGAATTGTCCCCACATTACAGAGAGTTTAAGTAACTTGTCCAAGGTGATATAGTAAGTCAGTTGCACAAGTGACACTAGAATCCAAGTCCCCGGACTAATAGACCTGTGTTTCAACCATTCGGTCCATGTTTCTCTAAGGAAAGAACTGTACCTTGAACCCAAACATTACCTGAAGGGGGAAACTACCTTTGTTAGTTCAGTAAGAGATATATCACCTAACTTGGAGCTCAAAGAGACACAATGGCAGAAGAAGCTACTCCTTCCCAGCTGCACCTGATTTCCCAAACATTTCTGAAAACAGTGCCTTTAGACAGCCACAGGTGAACCCACAGCAAAATGCTCTCAACACACTTACTCTTTTGTACCACAACACACAGATACACATTACAACATTTGTAAAAGCGGCAAAAAGTCCTGTGTCACCTTTCGACTAACAGACGTATTGGAGCATAAGCTTTCGTGGGTGAATACCCACTTCATCAGATGCACGTAGTGGAAATTTCCAGAGGCAGGTATAAATATGCAAGCAAGAATCAGGCTAGGGATAACGAGGTTAGTTCAATCAGGGAGGATGAGGCCCGCTGCTAGCATTTGAGGTGTGAACACCAAGGGAGGAGAAACTGCTTTTGCAGTTGGCGAGCCAGTCACAGTCTTTGTTTAATCCTGAGCCGATGGTGTCAAATTTGCAAATGAACTGAAGCTCAGCAGTTTCGCTTTGAAGTCTGGTCCTGAAGTTTTTTTGCTGCAGGATGGCTACCTTTAAATCTGCTACTGTGTGTCCAGGGAGGTTGAAGTGTTCTCCTACAGGTTTTTGTATATTGCCATTCCTAATATCTGATTTGTGTCCATTTATCCTTTTACGTAGGGACTGTCCAGTATGGCCGATGGACATAGCAGAGGAGCATTGCTGGCACATGATGGCGTAGGTTACATTGGTAGACGTGCAGGTGAATGAACCAGTGATGGTTGTGGCTGATCTGGTTAGGTCCTGTGATGGTGTCACTGGTGTAGATATGTGGGCAGAGTTGGCATCGAGGTTTGTTGCATGGATGGTTCCTGAGTTAGAGTTACTATGGTGCAGTGTGTAGTTGCTGGTGAGAATCACGGGACCTAACCATCACCGGTTCATTCACCTGCACGTCCACCAATGTAACCTATGCTCAGGATTAAACAAAGACTGTGACTGGCCAGCCAACTGCAAAAGCAGTTTCTCCTCCCTTGGTGTTCACACCTCAACTGCTAGAAGAGGGCCTCATCCTCCCTGATTGAACTAACCTCGTTATCCCTAGCCTGATTCTTGCTTGCATATTTATATCTGCCTCTGGAAATTTCCACTACATGCATCTGACGAAGTGGGTATTCACCCACGAAAGCTTATGCTCCAATACGTCTGTTAGTCTATAAGATGCCACAGGACTCTGCCACTTTTACAGATCCAGACTAACATGGCTACCCCTCTGATACATTACAACATTGGGATATCTGTATGATTGTATTTTTTAAACTGGTGCCACACACATCAGACTGAGTTCCCTGTTTGCCCTAAGAACCCTAGCCAAGAAGAACATCCCCAGTCTTTCCCTCCACACAGCTTCTTCACTCCCACATTTAGCAGCTGGCACCTTATCCTTGTTGTGAAGGATGAGGCTATTCCAGCAAAAGCTAGTAAGAATGGAATGATGCTATCCGCTTATCCCTTGGAAACAGCTGATTATTTTGTTGTATGTACACAGACTTCAACACCCACCCCAAACACAGACTGTTGTTTCAGGGCTGAGAGCTGGCAGGACCCAAGAGGCCAAGAATGAAGGAAACGGAACAAAGAGCTGCAGCCCCAGGATGACCTCCAGGTGCAAGGGCATGTTGTGGAACTGCTGAGCTGCACGTAAAAAGGATCAGCTGCCGACTTAGCAGTGTTCTTCCTGTCCCCTTGTCTTCGATGGAACATATTCTGCAGAGGAGGAACGGCAGCAGTCACATTTGCTATAGGAGGGGGCCATGGCCACAGCTGAGCCAGCAAGTTTTGGTTGGGGATAGGTTCACCTCTCTCCCCAGGGTACTGGAGATCCTCCTGTAAATACCCTGTCAATAAATCAAACGGAGGGATGGGGTGGGGTGGAATTGGGTGGAGTACAAGGGAGAGCAAGGGGAGCTACTGAGACTGGGTGGGGACAGCCAGCTTCAGGTTGGGAATGGGCATCCGGGCAGTTCCTCCTGCCATTCCTATAGCAGTTCCTCAGCAGATGGTGCCTTGTGGACCCCTCCCTACTGCCCTGTACACTGAAGCCCCCTGCCCATGTGCCAGTGCACTGTCCCTCACCCCATCCCAATGGCCTCTCCAGCCGCTTCTCTGCATCCCGCTCTCCCCTCAAGCCCCAGTGCACGCATGTGGGGTGAAAACATAGCCGGGTCCTGCTCTTCCCTCCATGAGATATTGTGTGGATGGAAAATATTGTGGCGGCAGAAACATACATCAGACCCACGCCCAACGTTTTTATGGAGGGGGGAGGAGCTAGTCCCCTCCCCCAACCACTGTATCCCCCCCCTCCCCCCGCCAGCCCTGCAATCAAGGATATTGGATATGCACATTCAATTCTTCCACTCTCTGCTTTCCCCTGCTTATCATTTGTCAGCTTCCCTAGATCAGGAGCATGGCCAGACACTCATTACAGTTCCCCATTTCCCTGTGGGATAAGGTTTCTGCTTCCTCAAAGTGGCACCTTTTAGAATAGATTTAAGGGGCTGGCCTTTGACATACTCCCTTGTTGCTCCATTGAACTCTGATGATTCTGAGTGCTTGTCTACACACGCACACCAGCTCTGAAATAACTACATCTGTTTTACCAACTTGAGTTACACTGAAATAAGAGGGGCTACTCACAGACTTGCACCCAAATAAATAAAGGTCTTAACTCAAACTGATTTAGTTATTGTGCCTCCAGTTTGTGTGTAGACAAGCCCAGATGCTTTGAGCATCTCCCATCCCTGTTGTAAAAAAACAGAACATTTTGGGAGTGGGGGATTTCTTTTGGCTCAGTAATTGACAACAAACAGTTGCAAAATTTTCTTGAAAATGAGATTGAAACCAGCAAATTGATAGCAAATCTCTTAAATTTGGGGAGAAACAGACATGTACTGTGCTCAGCTCAAACAAAGGCAGTACAGCACGGACTTGGTGTTTCTGTGGATCTTTAAGCTGTGATGACTGGCTTGTTCTGAGTCAATGTCATACCATTTACAGCACGTCAGAGTGGCTGACGAATAGTACTGAGATGGAACAGACACTCTTGGAAGCCACTAAAATCAGCAGCATTTGACCACTTAATGTTGCTAGTTGTCAGATTCAGCCTGTGGAGAATTTCACACCATTATGCGGTGAGCTGTTTGCACAGTCACAGGATGTATCTGAAAAAGGTCACAGTGACACATCTAGGGGATGATTTTCAATAGTACCCAAGACTTACGTACATTTGGTCAGTCAAATTGCTTGATCAGCTACTTTTTTTAATACCGTCCCCCAGCTTTGTACAGTGGGACTATCCTGGACAACATTGTCGCTGCTGTATGGACGTAGCTGTATTGTGTGTCTGTCTGTCTATGCTTCCACAGTAGTACTGCAAGAACAGTACTGTGCTCTGCTGGGATGTCATTGGCAGGCCTCCTACCAAACCTCGGCCTCTGTTCGCCTTCACAGCAAGCTGCAGTGACACGGGGAGAGAGAGTTCCTGCTGCTTAGGTCATTTTGCATTACGTGTTACATTGCCCAGACTGGGTTGGAGGGGCGGACATGCTGTACCAAGTAGTGAATGCCCAAGTCCTCCCCATTGCTACAAAAACTGAGCTCCCGTGGCGTGGCTGTGGAAGGACATTTCTCCTCTACATGGTCTTCCTCACCTCTCTCCCTGCCCTGTTTTGTGCTATACAAAGGGAAGGAAATCCCTTATGTTGACATTTATTTGCATGTCTGTGGTGCTCACCTTGAGATTACTACCAGCTTCACAAACCAAACCACCCACCTACCCAGCCCAAGTATATAACCCAAACAACTTAATCATTCCTGGAGCACTGTAATATTACCTGGCACCTCACACACAGTGTAAGACAAGTTCCTAGCCCTGCAGAGTTTATAATCTAAGGCCAGGAAGCCGAGGCATTTCAGTTTCAAATTGTCACACATACAGTGACAAAGTCACTGGGAAGCAGAAATTAACGTGGGCAGAAGAATGTGTGTCATAGAAAGGCATACAGTACCACCCAACCCATCTACAAAATGGGGCTACATCAACTGTTTGGACTCATTTTCCATTGGTGTAGGAAGGGCAATGCAGTGATAGAAATAGCTGGCTGGATCCCGCTGTCATTTTGTATCCAGAGATGTTGCCTTGGGAGAAGTATTTCTAGATCAATGGGTAAAGCACCACTAGGGGGACCAGATTGCAAGTGTGAAAAATTGGGACACTTTTCCGGGGAGCGGGACTCAGGGGGCTAAGCTGCGTACATAAGATAAAGCCCCTAATATTGGGAAGGTCCTAAGTGCCACTGGATCAGAAGATGTACAGCTAATTTATTGGTTATTTATTGGTTACTGTTGGAACTAGGAATTTTGATACTATCCTGAACGAACCCCATTAAAATGACAATTCTTTAATGAATAAAATCCCATGAGAGGGATTTTCGCACTCCGTTATTGTCAGCAGTATTAACCTTACATCGAGGGATTGCTGATGACATTATGATTAACCTTACACATAAAGGCAACTCCCTGAATGCAAACTCAGAGTTCTAAGCCATGCCACATGAATGCTTCCCACTCAAGGCTTTGTTAACAGGATTCCCAAGCGCACCGCCAGCCTGCCGCTGCTGTACATTGGTAAAGCATACAGACACACAAGTAAAAGTTTGTTGTTATCCAAGCCAAGAAGCAGGTGAAGAAGTCAAATTGTTTTCAGTCCTTTTAAACAGCACAAACTGGTCTGCATTAAAAAGCAAAATCTGAAGCCAGATGATGCTTAGCCTTGTTTTGCAAACCATTCTTTCCTTTTAGGTCACACACTAGATGAAGAGTACGTTCTACACAATCTGTGCAACTGGTTCTTGGGGGAGGAGGTTGTTTGTGTGAGGAAGCTGCAGAACCCTAAGGATCTGCATTTCCCCCCTGCTGTTCTGGATATTATCCTTCTGGCTAAGGACAGAAACAACCACAACCTCTTTTGCCCATTACCTTCATCCTCACCTGTACCCCAGTCAGACACAGGCGTTCCCATTCATTGGCCAGAGACACTTTCTCTGCAGCACTACCAGCTCCTGCTGACTCAAGGAGCAAAAGTACATGTCACACTGTACACAGGTCTGCCACACGGTGGGGCAGAGCACCACAAAAGGCTAATTAAATCGAGCTCATTGGCAGTTTTCAATTGAAAATGCAATTTCTGCAAAATCAAATTTTTTTGTGGAAAAATCTAAACAAAATATTTTGTTTTGGGTCACTTCAACATCAAATTGGTGTTTGCTGGAGTTGTTGCAGTGCATCATGAGAGCTTTAGTGCAGGCACCTTATGCTCTCCATTTTCCTCTATTGGCCAGGCTCCCTGGCAGGACTACAGCTCCCAAGATGCACTGCAGTCTGTCCTCTAGTTGAATCATCACAATGCATCATGGGAGACCAGCTTTACTTATTAATAGGATTTCACAGCAATTCTATTGTCCTTGATTCTTCATCAGGTTAAACTTCAGACACACTGCAGCAGTTTACCCAAGGATTTGACTCCAAAGCCACACGCATGTGATACACTGGAGGCGATGCAGAATTAGGCCGTAAAATAGTTAAGGCATCTAATTGTCTCCTTGAAAATAAGGACAGACACCTTAAACTTGACTTAATATTCTTTGAGAAGTGTCAATATAGAACAGAGGACAGTTTTGAGGTGCTTGTGAGAGTCTGAGTTGCTGAGGAGACATGCTGCAGCGTTCTGTACTTGTTGGAGTTTCCTAATTGCTGATGGCTTCATGCCCAGATATATCGCATTGCTGTAATCCAGCCAAGAAGTGACTAAGGCATGAATAACTGAGGCCAGGTTATCATTCTCCAGGATGGGACAGACTCTCTTAGCCAACTAGATGGTATTAAGTGTTACTCTCAGATGCTGCTATGCAAGAATTTAGTTTCAGCAAGGAATACAGGAGTACTCTTAAACTATGGACTGAATTGACCAATTGTGGGTGTGACCCTTCAGCTAAAGTTGACTGCATTGTGGCTGCAAACCTCTTCAGAATGCTTTCATATGCCCACCAGCATCACCTCTGTCTTGTTGTGGCTCAGCTTCAACCAGCGGTTCTTCATCAATAAGCTGATCTCATCCTAAAGCATGGGGCTGTCTTGGTGGTACTGGTGTGGTCATACATGGTGAAAGATAAGGAGTTATATGCTATCTGCATACTGTTGGCTCTGCGGTGCATATCATCTGATCAGTTCATTTAAGGGATGCATGCAAACAGGATCTGTTGTAATGACTGGGCCTACCCATTTGCCCTAATTGTGAGTTCTACTGTAAGGAGTGAACGAACATTTAGTAAATGACACAATGACTTATAACAATACATTTTGATGGGAAAAAGTACAAAAGGGAGACAAAGAAACTTAATTAGCCTATACAAGAAGGCCTACAGATATAATTCAAGGACTGCGTTAAGACCATGCCTGGTAAACCAGAGAAGCATGGGACCAGAAATTAACGGATCAAAATTGGTGTGTCAGAAGCTAGGCCTTACTGATGAACAAAACAATGAGAGGATGGGCTATCCTGCCCATCATTCCCTTTTGGGATCCTCAGAAAGATATTTTGGAGGGAAAAGTTGGCTACCATGACACTGGCTGACTGAAAAGAGGAGGAGGAATGAGCGTCACCATCATGGCTGCCACCCCCACCATTTCCTGGGACCCTGGACCTTTGTTCTAATCTTGAGAGATGTTCTGACCACTCCAGGCCAGAAAGAGGGAGCCAGATGAGCACTGCTCCGGCTAATTCCTGAACACCAGCTGGGACTGACACTATGACAACAATGCAAAATAAAAGAACCACTGTAGCAAGTCTCAGAGACCAGGTTAACTGACTTGGGCTTGTGGGGCTCATGCTACAGAGCTAAAATATTAGTGTGAATGTTTGGGCTTGGACTACAGGCTCTGAGATCCACCCCCTCACCAGTTTCAAAGCCCAGGCTCCAGAACTTCTACACTGCTATTTTTAGCCTTGTAGCACAAACCTTGAGAGGCTGAGTCAGTTGACCTGGGCTTTGAGACTCACTGCTACGGACTCATGGACTTTAAGTTCAGAAAGGAGTACTGTGATCATCTCGTCTGACCTCCTGCATATTGCAGGCCACAGACCTCACCCACCCACTCCTGTAATAGACCCCTAACCTCTGGCTGAGTTACTTAAGTCCTCAAATCATGATCCGCCTTTTACACTAGTTTAAACCTGCAAGTGCAGAGGAAGGTAAACCCTCCCCCCCACCAGGTTCTCTGCCAAACCAGCTCCAGGGCAAAATTCCTTACTGACCCCAAATATGGCGATCAGTTAGACCCTGAGTATTGGAGAGGACCCACCAGCCAGACACCTGGGAAAGAATTCTCTGTAGTAACTCAGAGCCCTCTCCATCTAGTGTCCCGTCTCCAGTCGTGGGGGATTTTTGCTACAGGCAGTAGCCAATGGGCTATTTTTGCAATACCCTTTAGTTCCCCATCCCTGGCTCTCTCTTCCAGTGGGTTCTTTTCCTTCCCCAATTTCTTTCTTCTCTTTCCTATCCTTCTCCTTCTTCCTTCTGCCTATTACAAGTCTAGCTTAGCTGGCCAAGACTGCAAATTTTGCAACATTACTGCAAGCCTGTGACCAAAAAGACAGCTAAAACAAATGCCCGAAACAGTCCGATACCAGTACAAGTTTGCCAGGTCTCGAAGTGCATAATAAGACCGGGTGCTGTGTCTGTCTTTCTCCAGCAGCAAACTTGCAAGTGAAAGTTAACATCAGAGACAGAAGTTGCATTTTCTGTCTTTGCTGTTCTTTTTTCTCCCCTTTCGTGTGTGTTTGTCTTCTTTTGCCTTCTAGGAGACTGGACTAGACTTTAACAGCAGCAGCAGCAGTTCCAGCCCATCTCAATTACCTTCTTTTTTCCCCACAAAAGGACAGTTACCACTGTCTTTAACACCACTGTCAGACAAGGATTTTTCCCCTCTAAAGACTCTCTACAGCTAACAGAAAAAGGAACATGGGATGGTGTTAAATGAAATAGTTATTTAATGCTTTACATTTCAAATGCTTTTTCTTTCTGTTTTTCTTTCTTGTATCTTTAATAAAAGGTTAAAGAGGATTTCTAATAATGTTTTTGCCATGGTATTAAGCAGGCTGAGGTCTCTGTGTACCCAACCCTGAACCTTGTTTAAAACTGTTTAATGTTGGACAATACCAGGATCATGTTAACATTTTTGACTATTTGGGCACCTTTATTTCATCTAAATTAATACAACAGATCCTTGCTTTACCCCGGTCCATTGGGTTCCTTATAATCTTTGAGATTATTTGTTTATTAGACAATTCTGCTTTAAGAAACCTTTGAAAGAATCATCTAATTAAAAAAAAGCCAGATAAGGCAAGTGACACAGTGCTACCTGGGGCACTACAATAAGCTCAGCCTTATCAAACCAGTCAGCAATGGGCTACAAACACAGTACCAAGTGTGTACTGGGGACAGGGCTGGGATTATATTACTACTGTGTAAAACCTTAATAAGGGATGGGCTAACAGGTTGGAGAACATTACAAACTGGTCCAAACTTCTGCCTGTCTCCCTAACAATTCTGACAGGTTTAGAACATGTGCCTTCCTCCATGCTTCAACTCCCACCATACCCACAATTAACTTCCTCCCTCCTTCCCCGCCCCCAACTCTCCAACCAAGGGAGAAGCAGACACATTTGTCTATAATCAGATTCCCGTCACCGGCTCACCCATTCTCAACTCCACGAGTGAAAAGAGTGAAGGCAGAGCTGGTGCTAGGGAGGCGAGAACAGTGCCAGGCAATGCTTAGTGCCCCAGAGCCATCAGAGCTCTAGGGCTCGAGGCATCAGCTGTAAACTAAAGTTTTCTTTTGTAGAGCCTCAAGAGGATGCAGAGCATTTGAGGGGTGGATGAACATTGGATGTTTCTTGGGGTGGGCAGAGCAGGAGAGGAAATGAAGAAACTGGACCCTGTTAGAGATACTTGCACTTCCTCTAAATGTACGTGTTAGGCCAGCAGTGAGCAAACATTAGGTAATCTCTATGTTCACAAACCAACAGGACTCCATGGTTTTGCAGCAGTGACCCGAGAGGACTAACAGGCACATCTGTCTCTAGAGCGTGTGCTGATTTATTCAGGGGAGGCTGTTTACTGGTGACCTCATTCTATTTTTCTGCCTAGGTCTGCTGTTGGTTTCTCTAGCCCTATGGCCAAGCAGTTCCATTTTAAGAACACTCCTGTGCTCAGGAGGCCTCCACAGCTCTTTCCTGTTCCCATTTGCCTCATCCTACAGCGGAGGATAGGAAATCACTCTACTCACAGCTCGAGGATAAGGACCATATCTGTCCTGTTCTCATAGACGTCGTGCAGCTTGATGATGTTGGCATGCAGGATCTGCTGCAGAATGTTCACCTCCCGCTCAATTTCCTCACGTCTCACCCCCCGGCGGCTGGCCCGGCTCTGACGCTTCTTAATGAATTTGGCAGCATATTCCACTCCAGTGCTTTTCTCTCTGCATTTCTTCACTATTGCAAACTGGCCACTGTAAGGACAAAGTTATAACAGCAATTACACTAAAAGCTTTCACAAATCCCATGGGCAATACCATGAAGCTCCCAGAATTAGCTTGCATAGACAGGGTCTGAACCTGCAAATCCTTTGGTGAATAACCCTTATTCTTACTAAAAAGAAAAGGAGTACTTGTGGCACCTTAGAGACTAACAAATTTATCTGAGCATAAACTTCCATGAGCTACAGCTCACTTCATCGGAAGCTCACGAAAGCTCATGCTCAAATAAATTTGTTAGTCTCTAAGGTGCCACAAGTACTCCTTTTCTTTTTGTGAATACAGACTAACACGGCTGCTACTCTGAATCCTTATTCTTACTGCTACAGTAACAATTTTCAGGATTGGGTTAATAAATTGTACGTTCTGCATTCACCATATTTTAATGCAGTGCTTTAGACCATGCAAAACAAAGTAACCTGTCTGAATGGAAGGGAGGGTCCTAGATACAATCATCAAAGAAATTTTTTAAATCATCAAGGTCTGAGAGCTCAAGTCATCAAAAACTAGAAAATTTAAAGTGAGTCCAAACTGCCCTTCATTTGCTAAGTGAAGTTCAGGAACTGAAGTACACAAAATACAGAATGCCGTCTGATGCTCTGGAGGGGTAGATAATACCTACTACACACATTTGCGTCAGACCTGTAGGGTGTAATTTTCAGAAGGCTCAAAGAGTACATCAGCCTTTGTAATTGGAAAGTTAGAGACAAGTGCCCAGTTTGCATGTACAAGTGCAAGTTTGTGTGTGGAAGATGCTGGTCCACACACATTATTGCACTCGGCTTGAAAATCTGGCTCTCAATGTTATTTGAAACTATGCAAGTTTCTTAATGTCAGTTTAAACTAAGAAGAATGTTTCCCTAATACTTAGCAGGACAATAGTCTAATTCACTGCATCAAACTTTTAAACGGCAGGCAATTGTTTGCAGTTGCAAGCAGACTTTTCCTGACAGCAGCTGCTAGATGTAGAGGTCATCATTCCAGTCCCAAATTTAATATTTTCTCCCATCCCATAAAAAGGAAACACTTGGAGATCAGATCACTAATACAGAGTATAATGTCCTACATGTTTCAGTCTCATTTACATGATGGGAGCCTTGTGAAATGAGACATTTCCTTTAACAGGAAAGGGCAGGGGAACTCCTCATTTTAACCTGCATGAGGTCATTATCACCGACTCAGTTCCTCAGTTAGCTCCCGCAAGACGCATTGTTAGACAACAGAGCTGCCACTTTGGGTGCACAGCTGATAGTAGTTCCATTTCGTTTCTCTTTATGAGAGCTTCTCATAACTGGACAAAGTGAAAGATCATGTCCAAGGCAGGAATATTGCACAAGATGGAGGGGTTATTCATGTGACTCTCTGACCAGTTCAGTTCTAACAACTTATTCTGGACAAAGAAATCAGTGGTGTGTGAGTATGCGTGTGTGTATATATATATATATATATGCTTAGCCATGCAAAAAACATAATAAGTTTACAAAGCAGGATAGGAAGGCAAGGGGATAGCCTTGGACTATGCAGTTAGTCTGTACAGGACATGTACATAAGCCACTGATGTTTACTCAAAGTTTTTTAATAGAGAAACATAGAAGGAGGATGGTCTTGTGGTTAAGCCAATGGAGGGACTCCGGAGATCCAAGTTCAATTCTCGGCTATACCACAGATTTCCTGTATTACCCTGGTCAAATCACTTAATCTTTCTATGCCTCAGTTTCCCCATCAATAAATGGGAATTACACTTATTTTCTCCTACTTGTCTTCTCTATTTAGATTTTATGCATTTAGTGCAGGAACTCTCTCAATATGTGTTTTACAGTGTTTCACACAAAGGGGTCTTGACTTCATTTGGGTGCTACCAAAATAAAATTATTATTCATAATCTATAGATGTTTCCAGGAGTGTCACTCCAAAGCCTAGAATGCCTGTTGAATCAGTGTGAAGCAATGGAAACAGCTACAAGCATGGCTGAGAGCTTTTTGTTTAGAATATCACCAGGGTCAATCGTCACTGGGACTCTCAGACTGTTACTATCCAATTTTTAATTTCTCAGCTCCCCCCCCCCCCCTTTTTTTTTTTTTTTTACATTTTACAAATTCCACCCGTTCAGCACCATGGGCTTTCACCTAGCAACAATAATAAATGACATTTGGCAAGCTAGCAAGATTCCTCTTAAAATCAGCTGCCTTTAATTACTAACACGGCTTATGTAGGATGTAGCAGACTGTCACTTCAACTGGATCTGAAAAACAGACTAAAAAATGTGCTGTGACAAAAATGGGTTGCTTTTAACCAAGGATAACGTAGGGGATTTAAATGGAAATGCTTATTACTTATTATTATTTGGCTTGATGGAAATTTGCACTATTCATAGTAAGCAGAGAAAGCAGCAAGCAAGCACATGTGTATGAGCATATGTTAACCTTGTGCACAAAACCATGGTTGATAGATAGGTCTGTGAAAAATATTAACAACAACATCATCTGAAACCAAGTGAACCTTGCCCAACTTTAGGTTTCATTACAAACTTCAAATTCAGACAGGTTCATCAAAAGGGTCCCTGAAGTTCACAAGCCTGGCCAGATTTAAGGTTCCACACAAAATTTGTGCAAAGTTGTTTAGTTTGGATACAAATCTCTCACATTTTAGGTTCTTTCACTCAGATTTTGTGAAACCAAAACTCAAAGCTGAACTTGGGGCAGGAGGGGGAAGAAAGAGCAGGATAAAGCCAGATAAAATGCTGGCACAAACCTCTGCCAACCAAAAGGACGAGGATTCACACAGCTCTTCTAGCCAGTACCAGTAACTCTGTTTAAATTACAGTGCTAAATAGGTATCATTTCACCAGATTCAGATATACCTCCATATGAGGCTGCAGGGAATTCAGCCACAATTAGAAAGAGGAAGTGGTCAGTCTACTCCACTGATCGTGAGTTTAATTTGTTTACTGGCATCACTTAGTTCAGCAGAGAGTTAAGTTTTCTCTACTGGTGAAAATGCTGATCTTTTATACAAATCGACAACACCTAAACAAAGTTCTTTTATAACTATTAAATAGGCCATCTCAGGGTCTTCTCCAAGATGATGGTGCTTTCAGGAATATTTATTGATCTTTTCATTATCTGCAACACATTGCTGTTACATGGAGACCTGGTGAGACAATGCAATCATGTGGAAAGTACAGGATGAAATTCACTTCCCAGTATTAGCAGCTACCTTTTGTTACATAATTGCATCCCCACTGGAATTCACAAAATATTGATACTGATTTATGGCTGGGGGAAAAGTAGAATGAATGTTTAGACAACGTGCTGTTGTATATGTGCTGGGATATTGACAAATGAACCCCATTATAGGGATACAAAATATTAAGCCACCTGAGGCTTGGATCTGTGGTTAACATCAAAGGCTTGGTGTTCCATCCAAGCACAAGAGGCATAAAAAATGGTGACTTGTATAGAAAGCAGAGTCGGTTGGAACATTTTTGGCAAAACTAAGTTTTAAAATCTTGAAAGTTCCTATGAAACAGAATTGTTATCCTCAGGTCCAGTCAGCTCTAATAGTGTGTGCAGGGGGAACCTGATCCTGCATTAATGAGAGCACTTCTGTGAAGACAAAATAATTACTCATGCTTAATAGACTACAGAGGAGTTCAGAGCTATGGTCTCATTAATAAGAGGAGGATCAAGCTTAAACCTGTATCTCTTCAGAAACTCCCACTCTCTGCTCGTGCCCTGCCCCATTTTCATACTGTGTACTTGCAAGAGAAGGGATGCAAGATTTCATACTGCACAGAATAAAAGACAATGCCCAGCACTTCACTTCACTTATACCCAGGAGCAGCATCCACTCCCCCTTGTGCTGGCACACTATAACTTTGAGCAACCCACTGATCACAAATGGGTAGGATCCTGGCCCAAATGTATTTGTTCAATATCAGGTATATCCTCATTCAGGGCACTATATCCCAAGCTTGCAGGTAGTTCCATAGTTTCTACTATGAGCTTACAGACTACGCTCTATGCAAGGATCTCCTGATAACAATCACAAACATACTCATTAAATGCAGGTTTCAGAGTAGCAGCCGTGTTAGTCTATATTTGCAAAAAGAAATGGAGTACTAGTGGCACCTGAGAGACTAACCAATTTATTTGAGCATAAGCTTTCATGAGCTACAGCTCACTTCATCGGATGCATAAAGTGGAAAATACAGTGAGGAGATTTATATACACACAGAACATGAAAAAATGGGTGTTATCATGCACACTGTAAGGAGAGTGATCACTTAAGATGAGCTATTACCAGTGGGGGCGGGGGGGGGGGGGGAAGAGGGGAAGAAAACCTTTTGTAGTGATAATCAAGGTGGGCCATTTCCAGCAGTTAACAAGAACATCTGAGGAACAGTGGGTGTGTGTGTGTGTGTGTGTGTGTGTGTAAATAAACAAGGGGAAATAGTTTTACTTTGTGTAATGACTCAATCACTCCCAGTCTCTATTCAAGCCTAAGTTAATTGTATCCAATTTGCAAATTAATTCCAATTCAGCAGTCTCTCATTGGAGTCTGTTTCTGAAGTCTTTTTGTTGAAGAATAGCCACTTTTAGGTCAGAAATCGAGTGACCAGAGAGACTGAAGTGTTCTCCGACTGGTTTATGAATGCAAACACCTAAGATTACAGGCTTTCACTTACATTGGAGAAGCTATGAGCTGCAGTGATTTTCAACATTATTATATTCTTCACTGGCTTGTATGCAAGTGCAGTTGGGAATATAAATTATGCACACTGCATCACAGTCTGCAATCACACACTGCAATTGTATTCACTACCTGATAATGAAACACTCTAAGAACCTTACATAATTAACACAGAAACAGCTATTTGGAGTCAGTCTTAAATCTACAAAAGGCAAGGAAACCAAGAGTTAAAACCTTCCCTTGACCCTAGCTTGCCCTGGAATGCCTCGGTAGTATGGGGTAAAATCTCACTCATTAATTTCAGATTCTTATAAAAACATATTGATATGTTTATGAACCTTAGAGCCATTCCAAACATTTCTGGTGTGGTCTAGAAGATTTATTTATTTAGAAGACTTTTAGTGCATTAGACCTGATGTATGATTACACTAATCTACAACCACCTGCTTAAAGAATTTTGACAACAGACTACTAGTGTTAAAGTTCTCCCTTCTTTAATTTACCATTATGCAAAATCCTTACAACAGAACTTAATAGAGAATGAGATTCCTGCTATAGAATACCATAGGTTACTTTAAAAATTCTATTACAAGATTTGATCCCCCAATAAACCCTGTAGGTTGTCTAGAGTGATTTCTATAGAACCTGATAGTTTTAATTCCTATTAAATCCTCCAGGAATCATCTATCAGAGTATTCTTTCCCAGGCAGGATTGTTTGATCATGTGTTTCTAAAGGAATTTGAAAGTAGCACTAGTTTTGTTTACTTCCTTGTCTTCATGGCTGTGTCATCAATTTTATTAGTACAATTCTGGGAAGAGAAATCACTATGTTGCATCCGATGAAGTGAGCCGTAGCTCACGAAAGCTTATGCTCAAATAAATTTCTTAGTCTCTAAGGTGCCACAAGTCCTCCTTTTCTTTTTGTGAATACAAACTAACACAGCTGCTACTCTGAAACCTATGTAACCACTGATTCAGGTGTGTACACACCACACACTCTTGTACGTATCCTAAATAAAACAGTGGTGTTGGGTAGCTTGGAGTTTTATTTTTTTAAAAAATCTTTCAAGTTATCAGTTACACAGCACAAAAATTGTTTTCCAATAGGTATTTATAATCCAGGGGGGTGCTGACTATTACAAAAAAAAATTTAAATTATGGCTTCCTGAGACATGGACTTTATTGAGTACAGGGACAGTCCAAGGGCTTGAGACAGTTGAAAAGAGGATGAAAATAATGAAGAGAAAGCATAAAGGAGCCAAATACACCATTGGTTAGCCAGAGATGTTCAGAAAAAGTTGATGTAATAGCACTGACATTATGAATAGTCCATATACATACACTGACCCGGAAACCTTTTCAGGTTTTTTCTTACATTAACATCAAGTGTTAATCCCCTTCCCCACTCCCTGCTTCTTGCTATATGGTGCAAATATATCCACTTTATATATACTTGTTGCCAAGATCCCATGTGTCTTCATTACAGTATCAGTGGACAATCAAAGCATTTTTGGACCATTCTTGAAGATGAATGGCCCAAAATAGCAGCTAGTGTTTAATGATTTTCTGCACCACCAGCTCATTCTTTTATAAGGAATGGATATTCTTCATTATATTAAGGCAAGAGCTAAGAGTTGGAGGGAGGGTGGGGGAAGACGAGAGCACAATAATCTCAGTCAATGGTTATAAAAGCCAGCCTGTTGCTCTCCTTACACACTGACAGAACCTGTGTCTCAGTTACCCAAAGTACATATTTCTTGCAAAACCCCATAAAATTATCTTTTATGACATCAAAGAGATTTCCTCTCATCATATAGCAGTTGACATTCACTGCCAGGAATGTGCTCTAGCTTCCTTGTTAACGATCATAAAAAATGACAGCATACAGTCAGAAAAAAACCCCGGTACTACAGTATTTCCTTGTGACCCTGACCAAAATAACAGCCCCTCCTCCCATGCACCATGTAAGAAACAGTTGCCTGCCCCAAAGAGCTTGCAATATAGACAAGACAAGGGCTAGAAGAAAGGAAATATGACCTACATATATGGAATTGAAGCACAGTTAGATTAAGCCATTTACTTACCTTAGCACAGAATCTTTAGCAAACCTGATAAATGAATCCAGATCTCCCAAGTTCTAGCCAAGAGCTTTAACACAAGCCCACACTTCCTAGTGCATCAGTGAAATAAGGATGACTGAAGTCCTACATCGCAATATGAACAGCACACACGCAATATAATCCCAGAGACAGACATTTGCTAATGTTTTTTTAAACTAGTGAAGTTTGTTGCATTCCTCAAATATTTGGACAGCAGTACTGCAGTCCTGTCTCCCCACCACAGCCTTGGGGCAGCCTGCACTCAAAACCCCTCACTCCTAGCCCCACCCCCCACCGCAGAGCCTGCACCCCCAGCCGGAGCCCTCACCCCCACAAACACTCCAACCCTTTGCCCCAGCCCTGAGCCCCCTCCCACACTCCAAACCCCTCAGCCCCACCCCCACCACACATCACCTCCACAAACCAAAATTCATTCCGCACATGGATGTAAAAAATTAGAGGGAACATTGACAGTGCTTAACGTATTTAGATTCCATTTCAGAAGCAAAATTTAGATGAGTACAAAATGCAGTTTATTTTATCATCCTATAGTTTGTGGGCAACAAAAAGACCAGAATGATTGATACCACCAGTTTGGTTTGCTCTTTTTTAATGGTTATTTTTAATTCTGGTCTCGGAGGGGTAATCTTAAACTGAGTGGAGTGAACGAAACGCTTTGTGGCATCCCAAGAAGGCAGACAGCAATGCTAACAACAGTAACATCACCATGAAACATTAGAATAAAAATAGCCTTTCTAATAAGATGTAAATATACATATGGGATGGCATCCCCCCCCTTCTTCTTCTATTCCAGGAATACTGCTTCCTAGAGTGGCCGGCCTGAAATGCTGCAAAATGCACGAATAATATTGAAAAGACACCGTTAGCTACGGTGTCCCAGCCAGACCCTCTTTCCCTGTTTGTGGGATGGGGCTGTCAGGCAGCTGACTCCTCTTGTGATTTGAGAAGAGCAGATAACTTTTTTAGTTCAAATATCACAAACATACATTTGGAAGTGATTAAGTTACTGTTTTTATATTTTGTTTTTTAAAAATGCTACGATTTGGAATATCTGTAAGATAGTCGGGAATCCACTGACAGGGGCTTCTAGACATTGGTATACCAGTGAAAGATGTGATATAAAGCCAAAAGAAAACACCTCTTACAGTTTGACTGTAGTCAGAAAATGAGAGATTGTGCAGTTAAGGCAATGGGCTGGGGCTCAGGAGAAGGAGGATAGTCCATGGTTAGGGTGCTAGGCAGAGACTTGGGTTCAAGCCTCTGCTCCCCTACAAACTTCCTGTGTGACCTTGGTGTGACCCTGTGTGACCAAGTCACAGCGTCTGTGTGTCAGCTCCACATCTGTAAAATGCAACTACTGCTAAACTCAAACTAAATGATAACATAATTATCATTGATTATAACAAAGGGGCCTGGATTTCAGTTTGGGCCCCCCAGGCACTACTGTCATACCAATAATAATTGTAATCACTCTCATTTTTATTTTCTCTCAATACCTTTCTATCCACATATGCCCAGCCCAGCCTAAAAGTCACGAAGCTGAGTTCTCGTGTCATCCGCCCTGCAAACTCAATCTTGGACACAAGCATTGAGCTGGGCTTCCTTCCGTTTCCACTTCTGGAGTCAGAACATGGCTGACAATTCTGTCGTTGCACGAGGCAGACCAGAACTCAGCTCACTTTTTTATTCAGAGATGTTAACAGCAAGTAAGCTCAGCAGAGGGTCTGTAAAGAAATGCTAATAGTAATTTAGAAAAGGAGTACTTGTGGCACCTTAGAGACGAACCAATTTATTTGAGCATAAGCTTTCGTGAGCTACAGCTCACTTCATCAGATGCATCTGATGAAGTGAGCTGTAGCTCACGAAAGCTCATGCTCAAATAAATTGGTTCGTCTCTAAGGTGCCACAAGTACTCCTTTTCTTTTTGCGAATACAGACTAACACGGCTGTTACTCTGAAATAGTAATTTAGTTCAGCAGAGGGTCTGTAAAGCCAGCAGATAGAGCTCAGGACGTATGTAGAGAGCACACAAAATATGTTGAGCAAAGCACAATTTTCCAGTAATTTTTCTGACCCTTCCTCCATTTGAATGGCACCACAGGGTAACCCTACTGGGCCTTTTAGTGACAACAGGTGCAGAAAGTTGAACGTCCCAGTTTCCCTTGACACGCCTGAACAGGCTGTTCTTTCCTTTCCCCTTGAGGACAAACAGAGTGCGTCAGACTAAGGGACAGAGTTATGATAAGCAACAATGTGTAGTTGTAAGTAATTTTGGCATTTTACCTCTGCCTGATGCAGTGATATTACACATGGTAAAGTTCAATAAACTGTGGTAGAGACAGAAAAACGTGCCTTTTTAGGGAAGCAAAGATGACCTTCCCCCACTTACTTTTTTGTGTGTGTTTTGTTTATTATGTTTAGCAAGGTTACACTTAACTTCCTACTGTGGTCCAGTTCCTGCTCAGATGTGCACTTCTCTAAAGATAGAAGCTGAGTTAAAGCAATTATGCTTGGTATGCCAGCCAGCTGGCTTTAACACAGTTCAGTCACATTCTGGGCCTAGGGACTTCAAGTGAACTTCGAATATCAGAAGAATAAAAAACTTAAACTGTAGATTTACATGCAACAGAAAGCTTGGGAAGGGATACCATAAATATATACGTCTTTTTCTTTGCAATTTCTTTACACATTTATTCTCCAAGAGAATATCCCCAAAAGATAAAGCCGCCAAATCAATAACATTGAATGGGAACGCTTGACCAAAGATAATCTGTAATCAAAGAAATGTCTCTACTCCATATTATGGATCTCTGTGAAAATGCAAAGACAAACCCATTAAAACCAAATCACCTGTGCCAGAACACACAGTTATTTTTACATAGGCTGTACTGTGCTGTTAAACACTTGCTACATTTCACCCCAGCAGCGGCTGCATATCTGCAGTGGTCAAAGGAATTACACAGTGATATAGTGTGTGCAGTTTTTAAAATGTAATCTGAGATCTATGTGGATGGAGAGGAATTATATAAATTTGAATAAGATATTTAATCTTTTAGAGAGAAAATACTTATGATTTTTTACTTTAATAACTTAACCTCTAGGACAGGGGTGGGCAAACTTTTTGGCCCGAGGGCCACATCGGGGTTGCAAAACGGTATGGAGGGCAGGGTAGGGAAGGCTTTGCTTCCGCAAACAGCCTGGCCCCCACCCCCTATCCATCCCCTCTCACTTCCCACCCCCCGACTGCCCCCCTCAGAACACCCGACCCATCCAACCCTCCCTGCTCCTTGTCCCCTGACCACCCCCTCCCAGACCCCCCAGGACCCCGCCCCCTACTTAATCCCCACTGTTCCTTGCCCCTGACTGCCCCAACCCTAGCCACACCCCGGCCCCCGACCGCCCCCTCCTGGGACCCCCATCCCTAACTGCCCCCCAGGACCCCACCCCCTATCCAACCCTCCCTGCTCCCTGTCCCCCCCATTCCCGGGACCCCCCAACCCCCTGGGATCCCATCCCAATCCAACCCTCCCTGTCTCCTGACCACCCCCCTCCCCGACCCTCTGCCCCATCCAACCACCCCCCTGTCCCCTCACTGTCCCCCGGGACCTCCTGCCCCTTATCCAACCCTCCCTCCCCCCACCCCCTTACCATGCTGCTCAGAGTGGCAAGACAGGCTTACTGGAAGGGCTGGGAGGTGGGCAAGCACAAGCCGCGCTACCCACGCGGCAGCATCATTACAGGGGAGAGGGGACAGTGCGGGAGGGGCTGGGGCGAGCCTCCCCAGCTGGCAGCTCAGGGGCCAGGCATGACGGTCCCGCGGGCCGGATGTGGCCTGCAAGCCATAGTTTGCCCACCTCTGCTCTAGGACAAAGAAACTTCAGAAACTATCTATTAGGCCATTGTTTTACATATTTGTCCCTTTAGGGGAACTTTTAAATTTTTTTCTATTAGAATACTGAATACATTTTAAAAAGACAACCACTAGAAGCACTGAAGAATGGAAAGTATGTATGGACTTCCAACTGTCAGTTAGATAACAGTACCATAAGATCAACGTACATGTTAGCTTATTTCCAAGAATCATCTTGACTGTTGGCAGGGCATCCATATGGCCCTGGAAAGCAGGATGCTCTGATATTTCAATACTGTGCATATTCCCAAGAATGTGTCAGGCAGGAGAGGCCGTTGATGTAATTCACACTCATGCTTTACCCAATGCCTGTGACAGGGCTAATTTTAGGGTTGCCAGACTTTTCAGGATTTGCCAGTTGTTGGCTCTCTTACTATTTAATGGAATAAAAATAATGTTTGGTCTCTTGACAACCCTGATCTATAGAAATTTTAAAAAATAATCCCATCCCATGCTATATATCCTCTGAGCTAGGCGATACTATATTTTAATCTGAAGATAAGCATAGCCATCTATGCTTACTGACAGCAACCAATTCGTTCATTTTATACTGTACATTATGCGGAAGATTTTCAAAGTCAGTGGCAATCAGGTAACTAATACCAATAATATCTAGTATCATGTAATGTTGAGAAGAATCCCATCATGGCTATGCAGCATTGCTTATAGTTGAAGGGTCACATTGCATAGTACCTAGTGAATTATATATAATGACTTCTAGTTATATTTTGTGTGTTGTTAGAATTATCTGGAGATCTATCAATAGCATGGTATCCATTCTAGTAGATATAAAATGGTTCACTATGAATGTTTAACATTTTCCTTTGAATTTAAAAAAAAACAACAGATAATTTAAGTGAATTTAATGCTAGCGAATGATGCCAGAATGACCTAGAAATAGGACTCATCTGTGTGACTTGAAAAGATCACCACTAGAGGGGAGAGGGTAACTCAATCTTTATAGCCCATTCACTCCTTGCCAAGCTCAAATAAGGGACAATTAATATCAATTATGATGGTAGTTTTGATGCCACAGACTTCAGATATGGACTTTTTGTTACTACTGACCTGGGCTCGATTTGAACCAGTGACTTGGAGTTGAGAAATTTCTATATCCTATTACCATTTCCTCAATGTATCAGTCTCCATCTCTTTGTTTCTCCTTTACTTTTTTAGGAGGTGGGAAGGTTTACATAGTTTTAAATACCTCAGTAATTACTATAGTTGCCTGGCTTTCAAAGGTAAGCCCTCTTTGTTCAAAGCCTTTTTTTAAAAAAACACAGGAACTCTAACACTGCTGTCCTCTCACAGTTAAGTAATTTTTCTTAATGGAATTTGTCTTATTACTCTACTGCTGGTCAGAAATTGTCCTCTCTCTTTCTCTGTATTGCCTGAAAGTTGCCTGCCCAATTCTGCTGGTAATTTTAAGTGGCATGTTTTTCCCAGCAGAGAGGTAGCCACATGTTTTGATAATTCCCCATACTAGCTGTTTTTTCAGTTTTTGTTTTCCTGTGACGCATGGCTCAGACATAAATCATGCATGGTTCACAAGCTAAATATGTAAAAGGACTTTCCTGGAGGATCTCTGTGGTCACACTTACCACTTTCTGAAAACAGAATGCCACAGTATTTTTAACATGTTTCACTTCTAGTGATCACAGACAGCAAACTATACAGTGAGGTCCAGCAGTCCATTTCAGGCTAAGCTACTTAGATTGCAAGCTTTTTGGGGCACGGACAGTCTTTCTCCACAACACCTAGCACAATGGGGTTCTGGTCCACAACTAGGGCTCCTAGGAACTATGGTATTACAAATAAAATAAATAAATAAATAAATAATTGCTTCAATGAGAGTTTAATCTGACCGCAGTACATAGTAACAATCTATATCAGAGGTGGGCAAACTAAGGCCCGCGGGACCATCCTGCCCGGTCCCTGAGCTCCCGGCTGGGGAGGCTCGTCCCCTGGCCCCTCCCCCACTGTCCTGCCTTCCCTGCAGTGACACCGCTCAGGCTTTCCAATAAGCCAGTCCTGTTGCTCTGAGCGGCATAGTAAGAGGGAGGGGGGGTTGGATAAGGGGCAGGAGGTCCCAGGGGGCAGTCAGGGGACAGGGGGCGGTTGGATGGGGCGGAGGTTCGGGGAGGGGGTGGTCAGGAGACTGGGAGCGGGGGGGGGGGGGGAGAAGTTGGATGGGAGGGTCCCGGGGGGTGAGATTAGGGGGGTTGGATAGGGGGTGGGGTCCTGGGGGAGCAGTTAGGGATGCGGGTCCCGGGAGGGGGCGGGGGTGTGGATTGGAGCGGGGCAGTCAGGGGACAGGGAACAGGAGAAGGTTGGATAGCAGGTGGGGTCCTGGGGGGCAGTCAGGGGACAAGCAGCAGGGAAGGTTGGATGGGTTGGGGGTTCTGAGGGGGGTAGTCAGGGGGCCCTCCATACCGTTTTGCAACCCTGATGTGGCCCTCGGGCCAAAAAGTTTGCCCGCTCCTGATCTATAGCATGGTATTTGAGACAATGGAAAAGAAATCTAAGTAGTGGAAAAGTCGTTGGAGAAAGTGTCACTTTACTCCCATGCAATTTTATGGAACAAAGACCTTATAGTAAATCAGGGGTGGGCAACTTTTTGGCCCGAGGGCCAAATCGGGGTTGCGAAATGGTATGGAGGGCACGGCTGGGTAGGGAAGGCAGTGCCTCCACAAACAGCCTGGCCCCCACCCCATATCTGCCCCCTCTCACTTCCCACCCCGACTGTCCCCTTCAGAACCTCCGACCTATCCAACTCCCCCTGCTCCTTGTCCCCTGACTGCCCCCTCCCGGGACCCCTGCCCCTAACCGCCCCCCGGGACCCCACCCCTTATCTAAGCCCCCCCTGTTCCCTGTCCCCTGATTGCCCTGACCCCTATCCACACCCCTGCCCCCTGACCGCCCCCTCCTGGGAGCCCCGTCCCTAACTGCCCCCCCAGGACTCCACCCCCTATCCAAACCCCCCCACTCCCTGTCTCCTGACTGCCCCCTCCCCAAACCTCCGCCCCATCCAACAGCCCCCGTCCCCTGACTATTGAACCTTCCATCTAAACATCTCACAGTATTTAATAGACAGTGAAATAGACCTTTGAGATAGAGAAGGAAAAAACACCTAGGTAGGCAGTAAGTGATTAATCTCTTTTTACTTGAGGTGTCTTATAGGCATGAGGCAGTCAGAATACTTCCAGCCAAACAAGATACGGTGACATTAGGTTGTGTCACTGCACCCTGAATTGTCTTATTATTCTTCTAAAAATGGACTGGCTTTTTATTCTGTTAAAGACACTTTATTTTGTTCATAAAGATCAAAAATGTCAGTTGCTAGTCAGTTCAAAGTATGGCATGGCATTTTCACAGACAAGTCATATTTTTACTTTTATTAATTCATTTTATGATGCCATTTCAAGTCTTCTTGCTTTAGATTAAGATTTAATATAAATGATTTGAAATTCTCGGTGCCATCCAATAAACTTGGCGTCTGATAATACTGACTGCCGTTTCTATAACATCTCTCTTCCAAAGACCTTTACAATCTAAGCAAAACTATCACAATCTGTATAAAAAAAGGGATCACTCTGCTCATCACCGAAACGTAGCTACTGTTGTGGCATACAGAGCCTTTAAAAGAGAAGTACTGAAGTAAGTTGAATAGGCAGAATGTAAATTACCCCTTTATAGGGATACGATTTTGTCATGGAGGTCACAGAAATCGTGAATGTGAATAAACGCCACGCAATCTTGGAAATGGCTGTAAAACCCATTTGATTAGGTGTTCCCTTCATTGTCTTTCCAAAATGCAGTCCATGTCATATGCTGAAGTCAACACAAATCTGTACTGATAATTGTTTAACTGTGTACACACACAGTGGAGCCCGCAGCCATGGACGTATTATGAACGGTGTGTAGCACTGGCAGGTGCACCAATTGGGAGGTAGGGCCAGCGGGGGGGGGGGGGGGGGGGGGGGGGAGAAAAGGGGCCGTTTACACTGGACCCCCGTTTGAGAGGGTCTTCCAACCGAGTGGCATGGCAACCTGGCACATAAGGTTGCAGTGCCACTCAGATTTGACCCACTGGTCCCTTGATGGGGGAGCTGCTGACACAAATCTGAATGGAGCTGTGCCCCTGTGCCAGGTCACACACCGGCCGGGGGGAGAAGCCAGACCACACCCCATTGGAGAGAAGCCATGCTACCACTGAGGTGGCAATGTGGTTCAGTTGTGCGTATCACTTGTTTAGTTGTGTTCTTATGTATGCTGATGTTGTGTACGTTGATGTAGCAAAAATTACATTGTTTGATTAACTTTCTGTGACTTATCACTTTTTTCCACACCTGTGCTGTGAAATTTACACAGCAGCTACACAACACCACACTGGGACACTGCCTGAAGAGTGACTCGGAAGGAACAGTGCCACCTACTGAATCACCAGCAGCATTTTCTTTAGTAGCCAGGCATTTCTTGGAAGTCTCCCAACCAGGTAATGACCAAGCAGATTTGGCCCTTCTGAAGTTGCAGGAGTAGATCACAGGCTCCAGTAATATGCTCTAGCCCAGCAATTCTGCCCGTTTCCTGATAGTCTGACAAGTATTTTACATAGTCTCAAGCACAAAAATAAAACATGCATACTAAAATATTTTTCACTTATCACAGTAATTGATGAGGCAGAATGTCAGCAACTGGAATGACAACTAATAGAATCCAGAGAACTTTGGAAGGTCAGAGCTGACACTTTTAGAAGTAATGGTTGGATTGATAGGGGTAATTGCTCTGTGCTGCTAGGCTGAGCATGCTAGTGTATAGATAATATTTGTGTAGTGGTTTAGTATAACCTTTCTGTACCTTCAGTTTAAAGGTCAAAAACTGTTTAACATGTACAGGCTGCATCACTTATATAATGCACCCGAGAGCAGGAAAGAGAGAACTTATGCTGTGCTATGAAAAGACATTCAACTATCAACAACTCCTTGGTTCACATGGGCCAGAGCTGGCTCAGGCAGAAATGAAAGGAGAGGAGAAATTTTTTTTTAAAGCTAGCAAACAATTCAAGTCTTTAGAAAAATCCACAAGGCCTATAGTGAGCACGTTTCTTTAAGCCGCCAATTTCTTTTTTCGTCAGGGATTTTTCTATTCTTCAGTGTAACTTTCTAGTCTCATTTAAAATCTGTGTTACAAGTAGCTGATGAGAATCCACCCTAGGTAGGAGGACAGCACAACGTCTATGCTGTTTATTCCCTCTGCTGCTCCAGTGCAGAGGGGAGGAATCTTAAGGGGGCAGTGGGGGAATAAATCTCTCATTACCACTGTTCTGAGCACATAGGATGGGACATTCAGATCAATATTGAGTTCGTTTCCTGGGAAAACAGCAGGTTCTGCGGTGGGAAAGAATTGACAAACTCCTTAGCATCCAATTACAGAGCAACACTGAAGCTTCATTGAAGGCTGCCTATCATCCAGTGGCAGATTATTGACAGGCAGAGAAACAATGGTGAAGAGAGAAAGGTAGCCCTGAACAAAGAGTGGAGAGCTCCATAATGCATCCTTTAGTTAATGAATTGACGAGGACCCCTTTAAAAAGGCAGATACACTGTGTATCTTCCAGTGTAGGAAATCCTATGACTGAGGATTCCTCCATGCAAAAATATGGCAAACAGTTATTCCAAAAAAACACCTCCTTCAAAGTCCATGGGTAGCGTGGTAGCTTGTTCCCCATACATCTGAAAGAGGAGGGGATGGCTTTCAATTGCATCAGGTACACAGCCTACTGATCTCTCCCTAAACATGGACCAGTTTTACTCCAAGCAACACCTCCAAGCAGTGGGACTAGTTTAGCTATTTGGATTATTTTAAACTTCTTTCCCCTCTAAGGTGTCAAAATGCTTTAAAAGCCCACAGCCCATACTGAGTTCGTTAGAAACAAGAATGAATGAAGGAAAATCCAGAAGGAACGAATGTTATAGACTCCTGATCACAACCACACATATGGTGGTGAAAGATCCAAGTGTTGGAAATGCTCCAGCACTAAATTCAATCCACACCTGCACGTTCCCTTCACACATATGTAATATTCTTCTGGATTTAGTAGCAAAATATTAGAGAGGAGCTGGTCACAATTAGAGTATGTCAACACTGCACATTAAGCCTGGGCTCTGACTCAGGTTTGAGACCAAGCCCCCTTTCCGTCTATGCTCAAATCAGACTCGGGTCAGCAAGCACTTAGGTCCCAGATCATAGGACCCTGCAAGGGGTGGGTCAGAATCAGCGTCCCACTGTGACTGACTCCAAGCCCTGTCATTCTGCTGTGTGGACACAGGTGAAGCTGCAGACCCAAGTCAGAAGGTCTACATAGTGCTGTATGGACGCAACACGGCTGTGAGATCCGGGTCCAGCAATTGTAAACTCAGGTTTACAACACAGTGTGGACACTCAGGCACAGTTTCGAAACACCCAGTCCCACAGACCCAGGTTTAGTGTGAAGTGTAGATGTATCCATAGAGTTTAATGCCAGAAGAGACCAACATATAGTCTGACCTCCTGTATATCACAGGCCACCAATGCTACAACTCAATAGTTAAGGTAGAGTTCCATTATGCATTTAAAGCAGGGAGTCAACCTCTGTGCTTTGCATGAAAAATACAGCATAACCTCCCCAAATTTAAGCACTCACTCTGAATACTGAATGGATTTAAGGGCAGAGTTAAAGGTGTTTGGGTGGCTTAATTGTGAATTTTTTATCTCAATATGTCTGAATTTCTTTTAAGTGTAACCTCAACTCTAAATTTCCTGGGTTTGTATTGCTTGGCTTTGGGATAATTACAACATCCCGAAAATGCTTTTTACCCTTACGTTCAGAAAATGTACTCTCAACCATAACACCATCTTGACAAGTTCCTAGAAAAAAACTGTAGAAGCATTAAGGTCTTTACTGAATAAATTTTCTTGTGAGGGTGGCACAACTTAAGCCGATTTAAGCAGTACTTATTTTATTGGACTTTTTAAAAACATGATTTTTTAAAAATTGTAAAGCATTCACTCTTAACTTTTTCTCACCATAGCTTAATTTGGAAGAAATTAAACCAAAATAATAAGCACTCTATTTTCAGTTCTATAGTATACTAAAGATCAGTAGCCATCTCATTTTCTACTTCCTTTGAACCGGATACAAAAATATGTCTAGTGTTCAGTTATCTTTTGAAATCAAAAAGACATATTCTAGAAAAAATCCTCTCAGAGAGATAAAAATATTCTTTGGAACCTTGTTTTTTCCTTTAAAAAATTACCATTCCTGCCTCTTTCATGAACAAGTGTCAAAATCTGCCTACATCACAAATTTTCTGGCAGAACAAAACAAGGCCCTTAGCAAAATGTTGAAAAGGAGCCATTTTAAAGTCTTTCAATCTCTTAATTTAATCAAAGTTTTAAGAAAATGTTCTAGTTTGTTAATGAGAACTAACCCTAAATAATAAAATTAGGACTTCTCTTTTTGTTAAGATGATATTTTGAAAATACAAGGATCTGTTTTCTTCTTAAATGTCCGCAGGGTGACTGGCCCCTTTAAGATGGAGCAGGGCACAATGCCCAACTGGGCTTAAGGGAAGGCACCTGGACCTTATAAAGGAGGACACCACTGCAGGCAGGTTTAGGCAGATGCCTTCAGGGAGTAAGAAGGCTCCTGCAGGGCCTTACACCAGCAGGGCGAAGATACCAGCTGGGAAGGCCAGTGGAGAAGGCCAAACTCCAGGCAAGAGGTGTTGGGAGAGAAGCAAAGACAGACCCTCAGAGAGGTGGGTTGTGCCCAGCTTGGAAGTGGGGTGGGGAAAAAATTAACTTAAAGGGATGATAGACATGGTTTGTGGGGTGGGGAAGCTGGGTCCAGCTAAACCTGGGATGAAGACTTTGTAGGCCTGTGTTCTATTCTGAAAAACTTTGTGCAGGACTTAATAAATTGGACCCCAAAGAGGAAACATTTTGAATATCTAAACTATGTTGACATTAAAGGGACCTGAGTGAAGGGAAAACTGAGAAAGACCTCAGTTGAGCCATGCTTGACCATCAGGGGGAGCTACAAGGCAGGCACACCCATTTGACTCCTCATCAGATCAGTCTTATAATGGGACACTGCTGGTTTTAACATCAACCATGGGTAGGCTATTACTTTCCCCATACTAAACCACATACACCTACAGAGTTGAACTAGAACCTGGTTCTACTGCTCCAAACACACTGGTCTCTCCCATGTGAGTTAAAGGACCATTTCAGTTTCCTCCAAACTACAGCACTGCAACCCACCAAGAAACATGCTCTTTCATACACAGCACCCTATTTTGTTCCCAGTAAAGCCATCAGTGATGAAAAATACATAATCCACTGATATCAATGGGAGTCCAATTGGGTCCAAGGCTATTCACACACACACACAAAACTTATTTTCTTCAAATATAACCACTGCATGAGATTTCAAGGAATTGTAAGTGTCATTTGCACTGAAGGGGCATATGAATGTTTAGCATATCTGGCACGTAAATACCTTGCAACTCTGGCTACAACAGTGCCATGCAAACGCCTGTTCTCACTTACAGGTGACATTGTAAATAAGAAGCAAGCAGCATTATCTCCCATAGATGTAAACAAACTTATTTATCTTAGCGATTGGCTGAACAAGAAGTAGGACTGTGTGGACGAGTAGGCTCCAAAGTTTTACACAGTTTTGTTTTTGAGTGCAGTTATGTAAAACAAATTCTATTTTCGTAAAATGCACTTTCACGATTAAGAGATTGCACTACAGTATTTGTATGAGATGAATTTAAACATACTATTTCTTTTATCTTTTTACAGTGCAAATATTTGTAATAAAAATAATACAAAGTGAGCATTGTGCACTTTGTATTTTGTGTTGTAAAGGAAATCAATTAATTGCAATTATTTTTTAAAATTGTTTGACAGCCCTAAAAATAATATTGACCTGTAACTCAAAACCAGCTTGCTGAATTCTCTTCACACTTTGCAGAAACATTCTCCTTTGCCTTCAGAGTAAATCTGACTATTTTCAGGCCAAACCAGTTTTCCAGGCCAAAGTTATAGGTGGGCTAAAATAAGATGTTACAGTGGAAGCTGGCTGCTATCTTAGCCACTCCCTAATACACAAACACACACAAAAGATACATTTTTCATACATATATGTATGTGTACACACACACACACACACTCTCTCTCTCTCCTAGTATTTGTTTGGCTGGCTGTCCAGAAAAGAGCAGTGTTCAAAGAATTAAACATTGCTTCGAAGGATTTTCACAGTTAGAAAAAATAAAAGCCCTGACCTGAAGCTATGACCAGTCTACACAAGAGATCCACTTCCTGGACACTACAGTGCTAATAAACGATGGTCACATAAACACCACCCTATACCGGAAAACTACTGACCGCTATTCCTACCTACATGCCTCCAGCTTTCACCCTGACCACACCACACGATCCATTGTCTACAGCCAAGCTCTGCGATACAACCGCATTTGCTCCAACCCCTCAGACAGAGACAAACACCTACAAGATCTCTATCAAGCATTCTTACAACTACAACACCCACCTGCGGAAGTGAAGAAACAGATTGATAGAGCCAGAAGAGTTCCCAGAAGTCACCTACTACAGGACAGGCCTAACAAAGAAAATAACAGAACGCCACTAGCCGTCACCTTCAGCCCCCAACTAAAACCCCTCCAATGCATTATCAAGGATCTACAACCTATCCTGAAGGATGACCCAACACTCTCACAAATCTTGGGAGACAGGCCAGTCCTTGCCTACAGACAGCCCCCCACCTGAAGCAAATACTCACCAGCAACCACATACCACACAACAGAACCATTAACCCAGGAACCTATCCTTGCAACAAAGCCCGTTGCCAACTGTGCCTACATATCTATTCAGGGGACACCATCACAGGGCCTAATACCATCAGCCACACTATCAGAGGCTCGTTCACCTGCACATCTACCAATGTGATATATGCCATCATGTGCCAGCAATGGCCCTCTGCCATGTACATTGGTCAAACTGGACAGTCTCTACGTAAAAGAACAAATGGACACAAATCAGATGTCAAGAATTATAACTTTCATAAACCAGTTGGAGAATCTCTCTGGTCACGCGATTACAGACATGAAAGTTGCGATATTACAACAGAAAAACTTCAAATCCAGACTCCAGCAAGAGACTGCTGAATTGGAATTCATTTGCAAATTGGATACAATTAACTTAGGCTTGAATAGAGACTGGGAGTGGCTAAGTCATTATGCAAGGTAACCTATTTCCCCTTGTTTCCCCCCCCAGATGTTCTTGTTAAACCCTGGATTTGTGCTGGAAATGGCTCACCTTGATTATCATACACATTGTAAGGAGGGTGATCACTTTAGATATGCTATTACCAACAGGAGAGTGGGTTTGGGGGGGGGGGGGGGAGAAAACCTGGATTTGTGCTGGAAATGGCCCACCTTGATTATCATATACATTGTAAGGAGAGTGATCACTTTACATAAGCTATTACCAGCAGGAGAGTGGGGTGGGGGGAGAGAAAACCTTTTGTAGTGATAATCACCCATTTTTTCATGGTTTGTGTGTATAAAAAGTCTTCTGTATCTTCCACAGTATGCATCCGATGAAGTGAGCTGTAGCTCACGAAAGCTTATGCTCAAATAAATTGGTTAGTCTCTAAGGTGCCACAAGTACTCCTTTTCTTTTTGCAAATACAGACTAACACGGCTGTTCCTCTGAAACCTATAACCAGAATGTACATTACAGGAAATTTCTCTCAGCAAGTAATCACATCGCTGGGGAGTATCTGTGCATAACACATGTTTAAACTAGGACAACATCTTTTCTTATCATGGGTTGGCGAGCTCCTCCCATGTGTAGAATACCCCAGTTATCTCTGCTTTTCGGTTTCACTACAGTAAGTAAATATTTGTGAACCATGTTACTGAAACACTGATTGTATGCCAGGCTTCAAGGTCTTATTGCTGGTAGTAAAACACTGAGTTTGATATCCTTTTAAGTCTATTTAATCAATAGTGAATTTCACTGAAAAGGGCACTAAGGCAGTGGGAGTTGAAAACTCAGCACCTTGCAAGACAAAGCCCACTGAAGTCAATGGGAATTGAGAGTGATCAGCACTTCGCAGGAGGCACTCAGCAGCCTGAGGGATTGGGCCTTTCAGAGCAACTAGCATTTCAGTCTTCAGCATACAAATCAATCCTGTTGATCCTACCATAGAGTATGGAAGGAAACAATATTGGCCAAAATAAATACCTACAGTAATTATGGGTATATTTGCAGAGCATACTTCCTGTTTTATTCTTCCGTGAAAGATCAGTGTCATCTAGTTCTCACACATTTAAAAAACCCACAAGAACATTTTATCTCCCATCAAAAATCTTACAGTTCAGAGACAAGTAAAAAAAAAAAAAAAAAAAGAGAGAGAGATTCAGAAGCAGCCTTGATAAAGTAATGAAATGACAGTTCCCAGCTGGACACCACAAGAACAAAATCTAGCTCATGCACTGATTGGACCTTGTAAAGTCGGCTACTGAGCATGGTGACATAGCCAGTTTTTCAGGATATTTAACAATAGGCGACTGCATAAACCAAGAACAAGATCAAGCCTTCGGTCTCAGGCCTTTTCAAATAAAGCCAAGTAGGTTTCTCTTGTGAAGCAGGAGAAATAGCCACCGTTAGTTCACCCAGAATGACCTTTTACTTAGCTCATCAGAGTAGCAGGAGGCTGATAAAGGGTTTCCTTTTTCTTCCGACTGACAGGAAAGCAGATTTCCACAGCATTAAAGATACGGACATTCACTTGAGTCTTATTCTTTTCCTTATTATTAATCATTTTATTATGATAGTGCCTAAAGATGAGGGTCCCATGGAGCTAGGTGTGTATATCAGCAGAGTAAGAGACAGTCCTGGCCTTGAAGAGCTTATAATCTCAATAGACAAGACATGCAAAGAGTGGGGAGAGGAAATATTAATATCCTCATTTTACAGATGGGGAACTGAGACGCCAAGCAGTCCTGCCTTAAATCTGCAGAGAATAAAATGCAAGATAACAAGGCAACATACAGTGGTTGTAATTTTTAAAGCAGAGATACTGTACACTGAGTACAGTACATTATATTGGGAGCTTTATTATAGGGAGTGAACAGCCCAATTCATTAGCAAATCATGACTGATTTTTTGTAGCCCTGTATTGTATTAAACTCCTTTGTTGTTCAGACATTTGGAGAACTGGATGTTGGAATCTATCTTTTGTCTCATTTCCCGCCCCATTCAGGACTGCCCAGAAAAGGGCATATGCTTTGATCTGCGAAGGACAAGGTAGCATATACTGCCCCTTCCACTACACAGAGCCCCACTGAAAATAATAGGTCTTGAAGATACATAATGGTCCATTCCCAAAGCTCAAAGAACAGAAATACCAGGACAGACAGATGATTGAGTAAGAAATGAACTAGCTGCAACATGCCGTTAGTGATATCTGAAATAACTTCGCTCCAAAAATTAAAAACACAAGAAAAATGAATAAAAAGAGGATCCTAGCAAATATGCAGGAAGTGAGGATTTCAGCCAAAGTCTCTCTTCTCCAACCCAGTTTGAAACCCTCCAAGAAATGCACAGAAATGGCATGCATGTGCAGCCAAACTTGATCCCTCTAAGGTCTACAGTCTAAGCACAGCACTGACTGATGATAATGCAGGAAAGACCAACTTGGATTCAGCACAGCTTTTGTGACAAGTGAGCATTGCTCCAACTAACCCATTCCTGGCCTCTCTGGGCAGTATGTAGTACCGAGGAACAAGATGGCTGTGTCACCACACCGATTTCCGTACCTTCAGAAGGCTGTATGTGCTTCTCCAGACACCAAAAGGTAACCTGTACCGTGAAGGCACACCTGTCTGCCCCTTTGTAGGCCAGAGTGCAGTATAAGAAGCCATATCAAACAGCCAGGTGTTTCCTGCTCATTCCTATGGCCAAGAGGATTTCAGACACGCCTGAGTATTTACTAGCCCTAAGTTGGCAGAAGCGTTCCTTGCTTTTCACACATACTGAGCAACTTCTGGTTTTGGTCCCCTTCTGACATCAGCTCAGCTCCTGCCCCCTAGATCTGTGCAAAGAGGGGACCTTCCCAGAGGTGAAAGTAAGCTGTTACAGTCCAGTATGGCGTACCAGCAAGAGCTGGTACACAGCTGACCGTACCGGCAGGGGGCAGCTTCCCCAGGAGGCAATTTAAAAGGACTCCCGGACACCGCTACTGCAGCCGGAGTCCCAGACAGGGTGATCAGATAGCAACTGCGAAAAAATGGGACGGGGTGGGGGAGGGGGGGTTAAATAGGTGTCTATATAAGAAAAAATCCCCCAAAACGGAATTGTCCCTATAAAAACAGGACATCTGGTCACCATAGTCCCGGGCCCTTTAAATCGCTACCCAGGCCCCAGGGTAGAGGCGGCAATTTAAAGGGCCCGGGGATTTAAAGGCCCCACCCCTTCTGCCCAAGTTTCCCCCCCCCAGCCCCCTTTTAGGACCCCGGCCCTGCGTACTGGTAAGTCCCTAAGTTACTTTCACCCCTGGACCCTCCATGTGTGGATCTTCTCCCTCCTGCACCAAAGGCTGCTCAGCCCTCTCCAAAAGAGGAGGCCTCATGGCCGGCTCCGGACCCACACAGGGCGACAGGCTCAAGATAGAGCATGCAGGGGTGAATGCACATTATTCCTCCCCCAGTGCCATAGACTTGCCTGTCACATATCGCCTAGGGCTATACGAACATCATTTTCACAGCCCCTAGTGGCTGCTATCGCCAAGGAAGCGGGAGGGTCCAAGCCAAGAATGACAGGCTGTTGGAAGCACAGGGTCTTTCAGAGAGCTATCAGATTTGGAGGAGGAAGTTGTTGCCCCACTATCATGACCGGACAAGAAGGTGGGAAAAGAAGAGGGGATCTGCAGAGATTTCTTCCCCCAGAATTGCCTCCCATGGTAAGGATATCCTGGGCCTCTGGATGGAAGAGGAAGATACTGTCCCAGGGACCCGACTCATGCCAGGCACCGCAGAACAGCACCTGAAGTTCCTACCTCTGCCGTTCCTGCAGCGCTCTGTGTTTGATGTGCTTTCTTAGGGGAAAGACTTCACGCAAAGCTTCCCTGTGAGCCACATCACACTTCCAGACAACTCCATATGTCTAATACACAAGGTGGAACAATACTGTCAGGAGGACAAAAATGACAACATCAGCCTGTGGATGAGACTATGACATATTTAGGGGACAGTCTAATGACTCTAAAAGATGCACCCTTCCATTGATGATGATGATGATGATGTTAAACAGTAAAAAGCCATACATACTGGAAAGCCCTTGTCACCATAAATCCATTAATCAGAGGAGCTGTGGTCTTTAAAATTAAAATACAAAACACTTAATACAGCTACTCCTTTTGCCTGCATGCAAACTTCTTTTAGCTGTTATTTTTGCTTTGAAGACAATGAGACTGCAGGCCTGGCACATTTAATAACCCAATGTTTTATAAAAAGAAAAGGAGTACTTGTGGCACCTTAGAGACTAACCAATTTATTTTATTGTTTTATGTATTTTATTTTATTATTTTATTTATTTTAATGTTTTATGTCTATTACTAAGGTGGGGAGGGGGTGGGTGTGTGAGAAAGAGAGAGAATGTGTGTTGTGGTGTTACTGTGGCTTTAGGGGGATGAACAGAATCTTCAGGGCGTGGGAGCCGACAGTGGGAGGACGCTGTTGGTTTTAGTTTAGTTTGATAGATTGACCGAGTTAAGATGCTCGGTATATAAGTTAACTCTATACGTAATACAGATTGTTAAATTACTAGCAATGAATTATTATTAAGATTTGTGGATTACCTGAATACAAAACAATACATGTGTATGTCTGTGTGTATCTATCTATCTATCTAAATGTGTGTGTGTGCGTGTGTGTATTGACTCCAGGGTAATTACTGGAATGATTTTACCAAGAGATTTGGTGGATTCTCCATCGCTGGAAGCCTTTAAATCAAAATGGGACCTCTTTTTCTTTAAAAATGTGCTCTAGCTCAACCACAATATAGGAGTTTAATGCAGGGATTACTGGATGAAATTCTGTGGCCTGTGCTATGCAGGAGCTCAGACTAGGTGATCATAATAGTCCCTTCTAGCCTTAAAAATCAATGAATAAATACTGCAAACCACTCTAGAAGGCTGCGCTGTCAATGCTATTAATACCAGCTTTTATGCACCTTTGATACTGCACAGTGTTAACAATATAATTTAAGGAGAACAACTTGGCCCACACTGCTTCAGACAGAAGTATCTGTCAAGCCCTGTCTCATTTATGTGGGCTCTGTGTGGTTAGAATGATCTGCCACTGCACTGCAAGCACATCTGTTCAACACGTACAGTAGGAAACAAAAAAATGGACAGGAAATGCTTACAGACAGCCTGTAGTGGACTGTCACAAACTGAACAACCAAAAGGGCCACACAATTTGCCATTACGTGAATAACAGTGACATTAAGAAGTCAAAGAACCTTTTATATACCCCTGAATGGGCTTTAGGGGGTTAACGCTAAAAAACATTCTGTGGAAAATAGCCTTTGGAATTTCCATTCTCTAGGAAACATCCCTGCCGTCACATAGGTACATGGGAACTGGCTCCTCTAGTCTGGTTTCCTGTCTACAAAAAAGGCCAGCCCCAGATGCTTTAGAGGAATGTGTAAAAGTCCCATAATGGACAATTACGCAGTTGGATACCTTTGGGTTAGGAGCAAGATGGGGAACCTCTGTTCCTAACCCTGGGACAGGCAAAAGTTAGCTTATGCCCTGAAGTAGGAGTGTTGATTAGCTCTCATACAATTCTGCCCTAGCTAGTAGAACAGAGGGTATTTTTATTATCCATATAAAAGTCTAGCCTTTTTTCTTGCCCTCAGTAGTAACAACAGTGGCACAAGACCCACTTCAAATCTGCTCATCACAAAGACTTCTGGCAGGACTACAGTACTGCAGGATAGCAAGAAAGTGCCATGTCCCCTCTTTCCACATCCTGGCCAGAGGAGCTCTTGGGAGCCGCAAACCAGCAAAGCAAACCTGAGTGTTTGAGGTAAACATCAGACCCAAGCATCAACCTCTGCAAAAGATTTGTTTTGCCCTTTTGAAGATGGAAAGGAAAGTGTGACAAGTGCCAATGTTTAGCCCATCAAAAATACAGTTATAGCTGTAGTCAAACGCACTCAGTCAAGAGCAGCCATCCCCTAAGCAGGAATGTATCTCCAGGCTGAATCTCTGACCCCAGGGCAGAACAATGCTGGGCTGTAATAAGAAATACTGTACGTCTGTGTTTCTCGCCATATATTTGGGTAAGCTTTCACATTTCAAGGGTCATGATCTTCTCAGGCTGATCAATTGTGACGGAAGAGATGGCTCCCAACCCCTCAGCTGTAATAGCATGTCTGACCAAGCCCACCTACGCCATGGAAATAAAAGCCTAACATGAATCCAGTCTCTCTGACTTTAACCAAAAGCCCAAACCCTGAAGTGTCCACTGCCATTAAATGGAAAAGGGTCACAAGGAGCAGGAGAAAGAGGCTTTGTACATTTAGCAGGAGTTGGTCCCATTGCTTGCTCTTCATGTACTCTCACCTTGTGTGAACAATGTTTAAGTTGATGCTCAGCTGTGTTCTTGGCAGTTTCTTGCTGCTGTCCTCCAAACTAGACAGATGACAGTGTCCAGCAATCCACCTGCCACCCCATATATTTGTCTCAGAAGTGTTAAAAAAAAAAAAAGGGTGGAGAACTAACAACCAGGCATCTTCTGGCCACCCATTTGGGGATGAAGCTGTGGCTCTTTTCAGACTAGGAGTAGGCAGCAGTATGCCTTGGCTGAAGTTATGTTTGGATAGCCAGTTCATTTCTCTCCTATCTTAATTTCTCTAAACTGCTTTTTATATACTGTGAGGGGGAGGGATTCATGATGCAGCTACTGCAAAGTTTTAACTCTGTTTCCCATGTCGGCACCTCCTAAGGATTACAGACAGGATCACTGATACATGGAGTCAGACCTGTGTCCAAATCTAGCACAGGAGCCTTCCCCTCTTCCTCATGACAGCATAATGCAGTCCGTAAAGCATGCAAAGTAAATATACAAAATTTACTTAGACTAGATTTGTAAAACAGCAATGCATGGACAGTGTGCATGAATAGGCAATGTTCTACTCTATCACTCGTGTGTGCAGGAAAGAGACTACATTGTCAGCTGCATCAGTTTAAATCACGCCTCAGTGTCCGATAATGTTGCAGTGGATACATATCCTGTTTCCATGTCTAATGTTGTTGTCAGCCCCATGTTTATGGTGGAGAATGGGTGCCAGGAGTTTTGAACCTTCATGTCACATTTTGAAAGATTACTGCTGTATTTGAGGGGTTCAGTACTGTAATCTCAGATAGGTGACTGTGCATAGCCACAGCGGTTATAAAGTTTGCAGTTGTTCTTGTCTTACAGCTGAGCTTATCAGTCACGTGATACCAAGTCAGAGTAGGGCTGAGTGTTAGCTGATTGGGAGGGATGATTAAAAGCTATATTTCTATATCTTGGACACTGCTTTCCTCTGACCAAACTGCAGCCCCGCCTGTAAGTGTCTCATAGCCAGAATGTAGCTACTCCAGAATGTAGCAACTGGCTCCGAAGAGCTGCAATCCTTTCAAATACCTAACTGCAAGGATACCTGAAATGAATCCCGGTGATGAAACTCTGATTCCTCAGTGTGGAGGCAGGGATCCCTCCTCCAGGATTGAAAGGACACAGAGCATCTCAATTAACTCCTATTTCTAGCTTCATCTTCAGAGCTCAAAATAGAAATGCAGGCTTTGCTTTGCATCTGACTGCAAGAACCAACTGAATCTCGGAACTGAGGACTCAAAATGCTGACTCTCAACTCTGCAGTATGTTCTGCATGGGTAAAAATAGATACCTGAGTAACCAGTAAAAGTCACATTCTCTAGAATAAGCAAATGTACTACATTTATACCTTGTAGGTGGCACAAGGCTAAATCTCTGTGTGTCTGTATTATAGATACACACACAGATTTTTTATATATATATTTTAAAAATATGACTTTGCAGACTTAACTCAAAGTTGCTTTTGCTGGCAAACAGACAAGTTCAGATAATCATATATTGAAAGCTTCAAAGCTTAGAACTGAAGTCCCAAAACATCTCACTTGATCCAGAGTTCTAGAATTAAAGTGCAATGCACCCTCATTAAGCAGCACCTGTCATTTTGCTTTTTCCAAGTTACGGAGGTATTGGTAGTGATAGTGACCCTAGAGTTGAAGATGAATTAAGATTTACACTTAGAGCATGACTCAGTTTAGTTTCCATTTTATACACACTAACTCTTCCTAGAACAACTGAATGTTCTACACATTCTTCCTCTCTGCCCCTGACAAAACCCCATATTTTCTTTTTGAAAGAGGAAACATTTAAAGACCAGCCCTTCCTAAAATTTGGTCCTGAGACTCTCAGTTTTCTAGGGTCCCTTTGAGCTAAAGAGCCATAATCACCATAAACTCCAGTCTTCACACGCACACTCTGATAACATATTGAAGGCAGCCTCTTTGAAAGTATTTATATCAAAATAAATTATTCCCCTGGCATAATCTATTCTAGCTTCGCCAGGTGTAGCTGATGGAACTATCAAGTACCACCAGCTCCTTCAATTTTCCGGTGCTGCCTGATGGACCAGATGTGTTCTGCACTTTGCCCGAGGGAGACAGGTTGGGCAGCACGGGTGAAGCGAGTGTGACAGCTTTCACACGGATGCACAAGAGGCCAAGGAAAAGGGAAGGAGAGGTTCTGTGCACCGGAGCTGGGGAGACTGGGACACACTATGGAACTGGGAGTGCGGGAAGCTCAGAGCCTTTACTGCTACAGCACCCGCACATGAAGAGTTCCATCTGCAGGCTGTTGTGATTTGTACATTGTGAATGGTTCCACGTTAGAGCTGAAAGGGATTTCGCTGTGGAATCAGCAAGCGTATTTGGGCAGAAAGAAAAGGAGTACTAGTGGCACCTTAGAGACTAACCAATTTATTTGAGCATAAGCTTTCGTGAGCTACAGCTCACTTTATCTGAATGCATCTGAAGAAGTGAGCTGTAGCTCACGAAAGCTTACGCGCAAATAAATTGGTACTCCTTTTCTTTTTGCGAATACAGACTAACACAGCTGCTACTCTGAAACCTGTCTTTGGGCAGAAAGTTATGCTTGGTGAAGTTGCTGTGGCTGTGAACATCCTCAACTGCGGGGTTTTAGCCAGTTGCTGTGGATGCGCTGATTGATGACTGTAGGGAGGGGTCCATATCACTAGTACATATTTATGGCTTGTCGAGAAGCGCCTAGAGCAAAGGACAAATGCTCCCTTTTTAAAATGGATGTGTATATAAATAAATGAATGTGTTTGCTTTACTTGCGACATCCTGGATTTTTACTGAATGTGCTGGTTGAATCTGAACTGGAACAATCTTAATCCTAGGTTAATGAAGATTTTTGTTCTGAAGTAATAAATAATAGAGTCAAGGAGATACAGTTAGAAGTTGAACAACTGCCAAAGCATGGAGATTACATTTCATACAAACCTCTTTGTTTGCCAATTACTTACCTGGTCACTGCTCCTGTAAATGAATCTTTTTATCCACCTGTTTCTGCCAGCATTGAAAGCTGCTGCAAATACGAAATAATTAAAAGTAGCTATTGGCAAAGAGCTCCATCAGCCAACACTGGAAGAAAATCTTCTCTTGAAGTTGCTGGAACATGTCTAGTATGTTACTTTACTTACACTAAAGCAAGTAATCACTTGTCACAGACCCTGTAATTACTGCTCAGAGATCAAGGCATGATAACCAGCTCAAACTACAGATTTAATGCACAGCTGGAACAAGAAGTCTGTGAAGCCCTCACAAGATCCGAAAGAGTGAAAATAAAGCCAGCATAGGAAGTCAGTGTGACATTATATGCATTATAATTCCAACAATACATCCTGAAATTGTTAAGAATAAAAAAGCAATTCCATTGTGGATCTCCCCTGCTATAAGCGTTTACAGGTTAAAATTATTTACTTACAAAGTCTGAATTGGTAACAGAAAAGCAAGGAGTCAGAGTCTAGGCTTATCCATTAAAGTCTTTCATTGAACACGTTTTCCCTGTTGCAATCCTAGATAAGTAGACCCAAATTGCTCATCTGTACAGAGAGAAGATTTCCTCCCCTGGTAACTAATCGTGATCATTCGGAACACTTGGACGTCAAATGTAAAAAATGTACTAAAATGTTAGCTAGAATAGTTTTGCAGTGTGCGTTTCTTGGCTCCAGAGGATGGAGTCTCCTTATGGTATGCTGAGAGTACTTGCGCACATAGAGGAGTTCCCTCTTCTGGCTGATCTAATGGAGCAGTTCCTGTAGCTCACTAGGAAACGACCATGCTTCTGGATCCAAAGTCTAAGTATTGCATATGGTTGTCAGATAATCATGGTGCCACTACGTGAAAGGTCAAGGGATTGCTACACACCAAAAAGGAATGCCGATTTTTACCCACAATGTTCTGACAATTACAGCACATAATACTAGGATATAAAGTGACACTATATAAAAGGTACAGTAAAAAATTCTGTACTGAGTAGAGAACTAGAAGATATTAAAGCAAGGATGATACTAATGGCTATAATTCAGGTTACCTATGCATTTTCATTACAAACACACAGACACAAATGTCATTTCAGTCACCAATTTTCACCTTCCAAGCTGAAATATCCCAGACCCAGTCTCTGCCCAAAGTTAATCTGTTTCAGAATGTTTGAGCATTTCTGAGAGAGGAGAATGGGAGCAAAGGAATAGCTGAGGGTGAAGATAAAGATTTGGCAGGGGTGACTAAGTGGGATTTTTTGTAATATTTTTATGAACCTTATGTGTGTCTCAGTTTCTCCTATATGCTGCATTGTTACCCAGTGGGGAGAAAAGGACTGGTTGCTCTTGGGACAAGCTAGGAGATAGAGGTGTGGATGTTGCCTACCTGTTTGGCCCTTAATCCCCATATCAGTGGACCTCTTGAGAATACAATGGCAGATCCAATTGCCCTGACACTTAGCAAGCAATGACCCAAAGGGATATGGACTTCACTGCCTCTCAGCAAGGAGACTGAACAGTATTTCCCCACCTGGAGAACAAAGGACTGGAGAGGTGTTAGGTGGGGGTTAACGTGGACTTGGGAAGCAGTCAGGCACACCTGGGCGTCTGACAAATAAGCTCAGATAGACAGAGAGAGATGGAGCTTGAACAACGGAGTTCACTTCAGCTTGGCTTGGCTCGGCTCCGTGTTAACTAGAACGGACTATGCTTTAATCTTCATTCTTCTATGCTAGCCTAAGGACTTCCTGTGCTGTGTTCCAGATGACTAATAAACCCTACTCTTTTGATAATGCTGTGTCAATGTCACTGCAAATGCTTGGAGGGGTGCACTGATCCCTAAAAACTCTACAAGTCTCCATCAGGGGTCTGTCTCTGTTGGATTCACTGACTGGAGTTCACAATATGAAGCAGAAGTGCTTCAGGTCCAGAGGTCCAGTCTAAGGAGGCGGTGAAGTCGTGTGGCTTATCCTGGAGGAAGAGTAAGTTCCATGGCACACCAGAGGGCTTCCTCCTAGAGACCATTCCAAAGCTGATGCCATAGCACTGATCCTGTGGATCTGTGACAGCAGGGAAACAGCCCTTAGTGAGGAGTTTTAATATGACTAACTTATGGGCCTTTGAAGAACACAGTGTGTACATACACAGCCATTTATCAAAGACAACTGCCTGATGTCCAGCAGGCGATAACTTAGCTGCATGTTAAAAAATTATTGGAGGTGTGATCTTTTTATGGGTCTGGGCCTTCTGCATTCAGTGCACTGTAAAGTGCAAATTTAGTGGAGGAGACTTGCCTTATTTAGTCCCCAAATCCAGCAGAGCACTTAAGCATATGCTTAACTATCAGCATGGGAGTAGTCCCATTGATTTCGAAGGTAGTAATACTTCAAAGGGCTTTACGGGTATTAACTACCACTGAAGACTGCAAGTGATATGAAAGTGCTAACTATTAAAGCTTAAAATTTGATTTTTGCAACACTTTATTGTTTTAAATGTTAGAAAGCAAATGGAGGATTGGAACAGAGAAATTTTCTACAGACTGAAAATAAATTTTATGCTAAAGAATAGGTTTCTGTTGTAATATATTGGGAATAACACCAGTTATCTGGGACCTGTGCTGTTCAACTCAGAATGGACAAAAATCAATGATTTAAAAAAAAAATCTGATTTTTTTTTTATAAAATGCTTTTTGAGGAAGAAACCTATCTAAAGATAGCTTTAATTGAGATACATTATAGCTCAAAGATATCTCATCATATAATAGGCATTATAAATTCTAATTCTACAGTATGAGACAATATATTCATGTAATGTTTAAGAAAGGTTTTGTAAATGAGTTCCAATAGTTCATGGATTAGGGACCCAATCTCATGGGGTTCCAGGGGCTTCTGTACAGAGATGCTTAGTTTTGCAGTTCTCAGACTATGGATTTGTGTCTCCAGAGAGAACATGCCTGTTAACAGCAAAAATGTTTTAAAATAAATAAATAATATATAGAGAGGTGAGAAATAACAGACCTCAACCCTATTGTCCCTTTGCAAATTTATGTACACAGAGTCAATTCCTTACCTCTCTCTAAAAGTTTCAAAAAGTTCAATGAATAGAAGATTGTTGGGGTCGGAATAGATCTGGACAAAGAAGTAGTCTGAAGATAATGTGAGAAGGGAGCCACAGGGAGTAGAAACAAAAGTGAAACTGTTTGAGCAGCAAGAAGAAAAGGAGTACTAGTGGCACCTTAGAGACTAACCAATTTATTTGAGCATAAGCTTCCATGAGCTACAGCTCACCTCATCAGATGCATTCAGTGGAAAATACAGTGAGGAGATGAGCTGTAGCTCACGGAAGCTTATGCTCAAATAAATTGGTTAGTCTCTAAGGTGCCACTAGTACTCCTTTTCTTTTTGCAAATACAGACTAACACGGCTGCTACTTTGAAACCTGTTTGAGCAGCATATTCCAGAAGTCTTGAGGTCTTTCTGAGTGTAGCCTTCATTGATTTGAGATCTACCGTACCATTCTCTCACTAGAAGGGAAAATCTATAATGGCTGTAAAAGAGACCCAGTTTGGGAATAAGAACCATTCAATAAATATGTTTGCTGATGATGTTTTAAAGAAAGTCACACCAGTAAATTGGTGGAAGTCATTTAAGCACTTGGATTCAGAGACCCTTGAAGTGATAATTTCACTTTTAACATCAGTAGCTTCTTCTGCCGGTGTAGAAAGAATATTTTCTTCCTTTGGACTAAGTCATTCCAAACTGAGAAATCATTTGGGATCTGAAAAAGCAGGAATAAGGGATGCAACCCCATTCTCTGAGTGTCCCTAAACCTCTAACTGCCAGAGACAGGGACTAGAAAACAAGGGATGGATCACTCAAATTCCCAGTTCTGTTCATTCCCTCTGACGCTTCTGACACTGGCCACTGTCAGAGACAGGATACTGGGCTAGATGGCCAATTGATCTGATCCAGTATGGTGGTTCTTATGTTATCAAGAAGAATACCAATTCAATAGTTCATTCATTCTTACAAGATATTACAAATATCACGGCATCTGTCACCCTCTGAAGTGTGTTGGTGCCATCTATATGCACTTACCTTCCTAGCTCTTCCCCAATTTCATAAACGTCTTCCACCTTCTGTTGTTTGAACACAGCCATCCCTGGACTCCTCATTGATGTACCTAGATAATGTGACTGGAATATAAAATACAAAGATGGTAAATTAATTGTGCAGTTCAAGAGTAGCACAAGCTCAACCACAATAAACAAAGAATCATTAAAAACACACTTCACTGTGACTCTATTCCAGCTCATTACGTTCAAAGTTACCATCAGCTGATGGCTGTTCTGTGGACTGTGTGAAATAAATGTGGTGGTGTGAGCCCAGCTGCCAGGACCTGATCCTGGGTGGTGCTGAGTACCCTCCACTCCTATTGGCTTCCAGTAGTGTACAGCACCATGCAGAATCAAGCTCCTGGGTCCTCACCCAACAAAGTGCTTAAGCACATGCTTAACTTAAAGCATAGATATAGACCTATTGACTTAAATGGGACAAGTCACATGCATAAAGTTAAGCACACGCTTAACTGCTTTGCTAGATCAGGGACCCTAAGTGACCATCTCATGGAAAAAAACCACCATCAGAATCAGCACAATTGGCCTCCATATGGGCAGTCTCAGCAGAGAGGCTCAGGATAGAATGGGCGAGGAAACTGAAATTCCTTCTTCCTGATTGAGTTGGTCAGTGTTGAAGCACATTGGTGGGGCAGCATGGGCAAGCTTGCACTACTGCTGTGCAGATCAACCGAGGGATTTGGTCTCCAGGCACCTCTCAAACATGAGTCATTTCAAACAAGGGGAAAAAGCAGCAAGGGGCAGCTCAGCACTTGTGTACCTATTGCACTGCACAGCCATGAGATACAATCAGGTTCATTTCCCAGGCTTGCTCCCTTCCTGGGTAACAGTGTCTGAGAGAGCTGCAGAAGCAGGGCCCAACACTGGGGGTTTCAGGATCAGGAGCGTATCACATTTCTATGTAGTGACTGCCTCTGACTATTTTAGGAGCAGTGATGGATTTTGAAGGGTGTCTTGCACAAAGGAAAGTTATGGCAATATAAATCACAGGGCCTTGACAGGGTGGTAAGCAAGAGAAGTAAGTGGCTGGGTGGCCTAGGAGTAATAGTCCTTACTTTCTGTGCTAGAGGTATTGGGTTCAAATTCGGGGGATGCTCTGGTGGACAGGAACTACATTTTAGGCTCCCAAATTTTTGGGGCAGAGGATGACACAAAGAACAAACCACAAGTGACAGATTTTATTCACATAATTTAAGACACTATTGGAAGGAGATCAGACGCTACAGGCATGAGGACAGTGTAAGAACCTATACAGAACAGCATTCTCCAATGCAGAGCTCCTAGGCTTTAATTTTACATTACAACATTTTTGAGGCAGCTGCTGTGTGAGAAGGAACTAAAAAGCCTATCTGAAAACCTTTTTTTTTTAAGTGTTCATATTCATTCAAATTCCTGTGTAGCAGGTGTTTTATCCCAAGGAGTTTTCATAATAAAATTAAAAGGATAATGCTAATGTGAGTGACTCTCAGCAGGGGAAAAAATTTAGGTCCAAACAGGCGGATCAGATATCCTGATTTTATAGAAACAGTCCCGATATTCGGGGCTTTGTCTTATATAGGCACCTATTACCCCCCTCACACACACATCCTGTCCCAATTTTTCACACTTGCTATCTGGTCCAAGATCCAAAGTGTGACATTGGAGTTGTTAGAAACTGGTCAGAATGCCCTATGGATTCCATTTTTAAAAAATACCCCCCCAAAAGCTGACCCCTCGACTAGATCTCTTTTATGAACAATGTTGCTTTTCATTCCTGTCCACTTAGTTCAGAGACTGCTACCTAAGTACAAGATCATGGACCCTGTTCCTTAGGGCACTGATTCTCAACCAAGGGTTCACTTACCCCAGGGGGCAAGCAGAGGCCTTCCAAGGGATACACCAACTCATCTAGATATTTGCCTAGTTTTAAAACAGGCTACACGAAAAGTACTAGAAGTCAGTACAAACTAAAATTTCATACAATGACTTGTTTATACTGCTCTATATACTATATTAATGTTTGTCAACGGGGGGGGGGTGTCGCAATTTATTTTATAATTGTACAGTAAAAGAGAAAGGAAGCAATTTTTCAGTACTAGTGTGCTGTGACACTTTTGTATTTTTATGTCTGATTTTGGAAGCAAGTAGTTTTTAAGTGAGGGGAAACTTGGGGTATGCAAGACAAATCAGTCTCCTGAAAGGGTTACAGTAGTCTGGAAGGGTTGAGAATCACTGCCTCAGTGCACATCCCCACAGTAAAGACTGATAAGTTTTAAAATGGGAGCATGCTGAGCAGCTTACAATATGGTTTGGTCTTTCCTGTGTAAACAGGACCCCACGGTTATACTCATGTCATGGACCCATGCTACAGCTACTATGCAGTTCAATATTTTTAAGTATGTTTGTACATCCCTTACAAATATTTATAATGTTACAGTAAAAATGTAACTACCCCAAACTTATCTAACAGAAATTCTAGTGCACACCTGAGAAATACCCCTCAGGTGTATTTCAGGCCCAGCTGTGATTACCACACCTCTCAATTCAATTCTCATTTGCCCATGTGGATTAGCCCCAATGCTTGCAAGCAATACATTAGGAACTCCCAGTTTCTGTATTTCTGTACAACTCTTATGACCTTTTTAAAGAATGTCTTTCACTCTATAATACTTTTGCACACTGGAGAACTAGGAGCATAAGCACATCAAAACCTATTTTGATCCTTTAAAATTATGTTTGATCTAAATGCTGCAACAAGACATGGCTATTTAGATAAATTAGTAGATTTGTAATGTCTTTAGACACTGTGTTAATAGCTTTGAAATACTGAAAAACCATTGAAAGGGATTCTGCCAAATTGAAACTCATGTTCCTTTAAAAGATTTCCCTGTGTTCCCAACACTATCTTAAATCATAACACTGAAAGAGTTGTACAAATCGAACTTCCTTATCACAATTCATGCTATTAGTTTGCTTTTTCCACTGCATAGACTAGCCAATTTATTCTCACTCTTTTTTTGTGGGGAGGGAGGGAGAAGAAGGGAATTGTCAGGTTTTTACAATTAGGAAACAAACACTACAGGTTACTGGGATTCCTTTCCAAGGATAGTGTTCCCATTTAAACTAAGAAAGAAAATCAAGGAAACATTCCCCCCACTGCCACGTACTGCTTTTTGAAAGCCTGTTTTAACAAAGCTTATATGTTGGGCCTACAATTACTCTCAGTGACCCCTAGTCTCAAGAGGAAAGATTCCTGTCTGAATGTCACATCAACCCTTAACCTGAATAGTGAACTATGACTAACATTTACACTCATAAAACCTTATCAGTAAATGAAGGGATGCAAATAAGATTACAGATCCCTTTTTTAAAAAGTCCAACTCAACTGATCCTTGCAAAGGGAGGAAGAGAACCAGTATCTGGTATCCTCCTCTGCTATTCCAGCCTTTTCCATAACTATTTAATACATTCCAATAGCTCTTACTAGATGCTACATTTAACATCTTTGTTGTGCATGCTTTTGTACAATACTATTTTCTTAGTATTTTGAGATCCAGATGAATTTTGAGATCATTCATTTTCCTTTCCTTACCGTTTCAATAATATACGATAAGCACTCCAGCTGTCTAACTGATCAGGATTGCCCTGTTATATGCCCATGCCTAATGTCCATTATCCATTCATATTTTAGTAAATGCTCTACAGAATTGCCTTTCTGCAATTCCCAAGTTTGAGATGCTGAAATGTAGCTCATTTGTTCCCTAAATCCTCTTTTGACCCTTTCCCAAATAATGATGGGTCACTATTTTACAGTGTAGTAGAACCTACTACACAATGGGAAACAATGGAAATCCCAACACTGAAGACATTTAAAACTAGAATGGATAAAGCACTAGAAAAATATACAGTTGGGAACAATTCTGTGCTGCTGACAAGGGTGGACTAGATGAGCAAAAAGGGCTTCTATCTCTTATTCTCCCTTTCCATCTCCATTCACCTTCAGAGATCTTAATCTCCCTTGTTGATTACCGTTACTACATGTTGAGCATTCTGAAAGGTTCAGTAATCTGTTATTTTGTTCATTGTTTACTATTTTGTTTTCTTCTCCCCAAATCTAATCCCACTACTGGCATAAAAACCTCTCTCCTCCAGCTGAAAATAAACAGCTCACTAGCAGCTTCACCCAAACTAGTGTATCCCTCAGGCAATTCGTTCGTCTCCTCAAAAAAGTTCTAAGATCAGCTCTGCTTAGGGCTTAAAGAAACAAGTTTACTACCTTGTGTTGGGTGTCTTAAAAAAAAGCTTGTAAGGCGAGCAGTGTACAACAGTACATATTTCCATTCCGAGAAAATATTTTATTCATAGGTGTTAAGATGGGATTTTCAGAAGTGCTCAGTGCTTACCTAACTCAGCCCCTCCTGACTATAATAGGAGCAGAATAAAGGCAACTTGACGACTTTTGAAAACCCAACCCTTATACCGAGTTCATATCACTTTTCAGGAGAAAGTTCTAAGCGTGTGCAGCAGTTCGCAACTAATGGCAAGGCATTTCTGGGAAGAGACTTATCTATTACAGTACTAAACTCTGCTGAGACTTGTCAAAAGAATGTAATTCCCTTAGGTTGATTGCTCCCTTTATCACAATCCAAGATGTAAGCCTAACAACAACATTACTGCAAACAAAGCTAAAAAAAAAATACCATTGCCCTGAAAGAGACACTGGACTGTGACATGGAGGGACAAGTTGAAAATACTGCTCTAAAAATGAAGAACTTGCCCAAGACACCTCTGGGGAAACAGCTAGGTCCTGTCAACTGACCATTTACTCATCTCCCCTGAGGTTATCAAGTGGAAGTTTTGCCTGATTTGAACACATCACCACATACAAAAAGAAAACCCAGACTTGCTGTTTAGAGCTTCCTTGTTTCTATAGCTTTATAATTTGCTCATCTATTTCTGAAGTGACTAAAGAAACCAGCTTCTCTGTTGATCTTTGAAGCACATCTTTCTTCCAGAAGGTCAAACCAGCAAGCCTTCCCACAGGTATTATATACTGTAGTAGCATCCAAATGTCTCAGTCAGGACCGGAACTCTATTTTATAAACTGCCCCAAAGAGTTTACAACCTCCAACCTACAAACCTTACAATCTTTGATATGTTGGCGTTTCCCATTCTATCACTACAGCCTATTCTGTAAAACCCTCCACTCCACATTACTTCTGCAGATAGGCCTCACTGGCTCTCACCCAGCAGTAACTGTAGTAAAAGCCCAAAATAAATCACACACTTGAGGAACCAAATTGCCTGTCATTAGCAAATATGGAGGCATGGGGCGGGGGGGGGGGGGGGGAGCTAGCATAAAATGACCTTCATGGTGTTAAAATGCCTTTGGAATGAAATATTCCATTCTCAAGTGGCATTTACTGTTCATAAACAGAACTATTTCCAGATATTCTGTGGTAATTCTAGAAAATTATGAAGATTTCTCCCATACTCAAAGAACTAGATTATGCCATTTTTGTTATGATGCATTCAGAGGTTTGGAGCACAATCAAACCAAAGAAGGGATGAGAACCTTAATACTTTTTTAATCAGGTGGTCAATTTTTCCTTAGGTCAACTAGTGAAACCAAGTCAGCTGAATCAGGGTTGGGCACTCAGATTTGGTTGATTTAAACACCAAGGCATACACAATATCCTGGAAAAGCAGAAATAATCTATTGTATTTTCTGCCAATCTATTTTTATTCCAATATTTCTCAGGCAGTTCTACACAAAAACCATTCGTGATGCATTGGGCTATGATCATTTTATTCATTTTGGCTCTAATCCAAAGCACATTTAAAAGTTGATGGGAGTCTATTGACTCCCAGTGGGCTTTGGATCAGGGCTAATTTTAAACTAAGATTCAATTACTGATGTTTGAAAGGATTTTATTGTGCGAAAAAGGTTATCCAGATACCTCTGCTGCATCTAATGTGCAGCAGTGACCTCAGCAGAGGATATAGCCTTCTTCATTTTCTCCTCTGGTTTGGTTGGACACTGTATGTGCAGAAATGCATTCTCTTTCAGATTTTCTTTTCTGTGCAACAAGTAGCACCGTGTGTCCTGATATTTAGGTAAAAGGCGTTAACTACAGTAAATACCAGGAACACTTTTTAAAAATAGATTTTAATCTGCAGAATAATCTCTATTCAGCAGCATCAGTAGTGGTAATGGAGCTTTAATACTAGTTCAGAGTATTATAGTACTTTTTAACTCAGGAATTCAAAACACTTTACAAACAAATAAGCCTCCATACCTCAGTGAGTCAGAATGGTGTTATTCTCATTTTACAGATGAGAAAACCCAGGGAGAGAATTTAAGTGACTGGCCTTTGGCCAGCAAGTCAGTGGCTCTAACCATTAAAAGGTATCCCTTTCCTTTTTTATTTTACATTCATGAGTTCTATTATATCATAAAACAGGCCTTGTCCACACAGGATAGCTTTTTCTGTATAACATAAGGTGTGAATTTGAACAGATATTGTTATATGAGTATTATCCCGGTGGGTAGACACTAATACTCCAGTATGCAACTCATTTTCCAGTTTATCTAATGTTGCTTGGAAAGGGGTTTAAACTAAACTGAACAATGCACCAGAACAAGTGACACGAGGGGGTTATATCACAGGACTATCCTGTGTAACTGGGGAAACTTTCCCATGTAGACAAGGCTTCTTTCTGTAGTCACTTAATTATTCTAGGGAGGTGACAAGTAATGACTGGCCTGCACATGATAAATCCATAATAAATGCCAACCATTCAATCCTAGTGGGATGATAGAAATTAGATCTGGAAAATGTCTAAACTCTATTAGATCATTTGGCCTGACCCCAGAGGGTGCAGGATTCTTCCCTTGGATATGTTCTCCATTTATTTGCCAAACAATTTCACTTTCCCAAATACACATGACATGAAGTCTCTCTCTGGACCTAGTGCTGAAATCAGAGAAGCTACTTCTGTGGCCTCATTTTACATTACATATGGTAAACAACCACAACAATTAGAACTAGATTTTTCCTGCATGGAATGTTTCACAGGAAAAATATCTTCATCAAAATTTTGGGGCTGAACGCATATTGTTTCAAACGGATATACTGAAATAAACATAAAATTTCATTTAGATTTCAAATGTCATCTACTTCTGGTTTTTAAACTCCAAAAATAGGATTGTAACATTTGAGTTTTTGGTGTTTATGTGCTTCCTCCACCTCCATTTATTTTTCCTCCTTTTTTCCACTGGAAAAGGTTGGAAGACTGTAACAAACTGAGAGAAAATGGGGAAAACCTATTTAAATACAAGAGTAAAAAGGTGTGAAAAAGTAGTTTTTCTCCACTTTGCCAGATTTCTAACTTTTGCAAGTCAAAAGATGTTTTCCCATGAATAATCTAGTTTTCACCAAACCCCTATTTTTCTATTAAAAAAAAAACCTTTGTCAGGAAATTTTCAGCCACTTCTACTACTTATTATCCAGACATCTCTGAATGGTACATTCCAGACGTGCCAGTAACTCAATGTAACCAAGTCTTGTTTTAGAATCACCCTTATTGTTGCCACTAGTTCTCAAGAGACCCCCCCTTTCCATTCTCCCAAGTTACTCTGGGATATTTAGCTTTGTGGTGGCTGATCACACACTGCAGTTCAAACCCCTTCCACTTCCGCAATGAGTGGCTATCTTGTCCTCTCTGCAGCTAATTATGGGTCAACAGAGACAAGGATTGCCTGGATTGCCATTGTAACTGATCCTAAGGTGTTTGGATGATGCCATAGCAATGAATATAAATGCCTAGACAGACAGCAGGGGAAAGCTCTAGACTTGATACATAATGGGTCTTGGAATGGACAAGCATGGAATTGCAACCCACCTCTCTATTCCTGAGTAGGCTGCCTTCAAGCCTTTTGTTATCACAAGTGATAAACATAACGGGATTTTGACTATTAAATTTTTCTACCCTGAAGTCAAACAAGATTTGGCTTGCACGCTCTATGAACTTTGGCCACATGGACCAGTGAAGGCCAAATGAAGCCTGGGCCCACCTCTGGAGGACTGTCAGGGCATCTCAGACAAGCTCTTTACCCGTGTGCCCATGAACCCGCTGCTGAGTATGTTACAAGTCTCCCTCTGTGCCCAGTCTGTGGATGATAGGAACCTGTTATAACCCCAAGCTAGCGTGCTTTAGCTCTTCATCTGTGAATGTCCCCAGTTCAATCCCTGATGTATAAACCAGGATGGCAGCCATCACAACCCTAGATGGGGAAATCTCATTCCTTTGATCTTGATCTTCCCCTAAAGCGAGACAGCCTAGGGTGTTCAGTCAAGTGTGCACTGTGCTGCATCCTGATATTCTGTTTCTGACTCACTGTCCCAGATACCAACAATGCAATAGTTACTACCCCTGTTTGTATGGAAATAAAAAATGAAGGGATCCACCCCACATTCCTGCAAGTCATAAACAAACAAGGCTGAGGACACAAGTAGAATTTATGAAGAGGTCTCAAAGAGTGGATGTGTGCATGAGGTCACCACCACCCAATGGGTTAGAAACAAAGTCAGTGTATTAAACCAGCCTAGTCTACAACACACTTTTTAAACACAGTTCTAATCCCACCCCCCACTGGCCCATCAGCCTATGCTAAAAACAAATCTAGGTGGAACAACGTTTATGTTTGGGTCCTTAACTCTGTTTGAAGTCCAGTGTAGATGGGATCTAGTAGCAAGAATGTCATGAACCTGTACAGAAGTGCTTTTCCACAATGGCTGCTTAAAGGAAAATTAAGTAGCAAAAAACCTCTAATTTGAGAAAAAGCTAAAGAAGACAGAGGAAAACTATAAGGGGCATAAGTGAAGTGGGGCAAAAGCCAGAACAAGAAGGATTTTAGTAGGACCTAGCTGCATAATGCTCATTCTGAGAATGCATGGACTACCAAAAAAAAATTTTTTTTTGGCCCGCCCTTTGGATTACCATGCTGCAGATCCATTTTTCACCCATTGCCATATCCCGGAGTTACAGCATATTGGCATAGTAGGTGCATTCTAAGTGTGACACCTGTGCAGAGATTATTAGGCTGATGCTTTAGCCCAATCCTGTATAGCTGAAACCTCTTAATTTGGGAAGCTAACAGGATGATCGGAGACAGGTGTTATGATGATCTTCCACCTTCTAGGAAGGGCTTGATAAAGTCCAGCCTGTTACGCTCCCATGCTTTTCCTTTCTCGGCTTTGTCAGCTATTGCCCATTCCTGGGAGCACCGCGTGCACAGCAACGCAGTGCCCCCTGGCACCTCTGCAGAACCCACCGGTCACCTATTTCCTTTCCTCCCTAAAGGCCACAAGCAGGAGAAGGCACCAGATGGATAAACCACCCCCTCCCCTGCCCTGGGTCCAGCCTCACCCCCGTACCTGGGAAGGCACCGCGACCAGGGCAGGGCAGACGCTCAGGAGCCGAGCCCGGCGCTGCGCTGCCAGTGAGCTCGCGGGGGCACTGGCGGGCTGAGCCCTGCTGCACCTCCAGAGCCCCCCACCGAGAAAGCCCAGCAGCAGGTGCCGACCCAGGCCGGAGGGGCAGCCCGCCACGCCGCTCTCAGCCCGGGGAGCAGGGCGCACTGGGGACGCAGGCTGGACAGCCCCCGCCCGGGGAGCTGTGCCAAGGAGACGCAGGGACGAACCCTCGCTGCTTCGGCGGGGGCCAGGCAGCCCAGCCGCCTGCACTAGGCACCGGCCGGAGGGCGCGGGGCAGGGAGCGGAGTCGGCTCGCGGCGGGGTCCGGGGCGGGCGCTACTCACCCTGGGGAGCCGCAGTGTCCAGGCGCTGATGCTGCCGGCTACTCCCCCTGCGCGCCGCTCCAGCCGACTCCCGCTGCCGGCAGCGGGGAGGAGCCGCTCCGCCAGTGTCAGGTCGCGGCTGCGGGCGAGCCCTGCGGGATGGTGAGCTGAGGGCGCCCCCTGCCGGACTGCAGCAGCCGCGTCCCACCAGCCCCCTCCTGGGAGCGCTCAAGCCCCGCGCTCCCTCACTGAGCTGAGATGCCCCAGAAAGCGCCTTTGGGCGGCTGGGGGACGGGCAGTGCCAAGAGGTTTGGAGCCCTGTGCACTATGGAAATGAGGCCCGCACCCCACCTTTCTGCCGGGGCCTGGGAGCTCTCTTTGGGGCCTGGTTGCAGTAGCGGTGGTGGGGCCAAGTGCCAGGCCCGAGGCCACCCTCCGTCCGCTGGGGGCGGCCAGGCCAGGTCCATGGCAGTGGTGTTGGAACGTGGCACACGGGGTCAGCGCCACTCCGGGCTTTGTCTTGGAGGCTTTTCTGGTGGTCAGGACTCACCTGAGCTGGGGGCCCTGTGCAAGTGACCCAAATGCACACTGATCCATCCATGCCTGGGGTAGAGGGGGTGTTAAAGGGGGTGTTAAAGGGTGGCACCAGGCTCTGGTCATTTATGGGGTTTTTAAACATCTAGATGATTAGTTTTGAAAGAACCTATTTTGTGAGTGAGTTCCTGACAATTAGAGGAAGAAATTAAACTATTCCCCATCTACCCCCATTAGCCAGGTTGGTGAATGTCTGTGTTGTAGATTAGAGAGACAAGGTAATATCTTTTATTGAACCAACTTCTGTTGGTGAGAGAGACAAGCTTTGGAGGAGCCACACAGAGCTCACTCTCCCAGGCAAGGATTTTCTCTGGATTTGTGCCTTGTACAGCACAGAGCACTTTGTTGGTGCTCAACAAATACCAAATGAGAATAAGGCTAATACAACTTGTGCTTAATGTTGTAAGTAGGCATGTGTAGAATTGCTATGAAAATTCATCAATCCAGACAAACGTGCCCAGGCCCTCTCAGATTATTATCTGCTGTCCCTGGAACGTCTTTCAGCATATCTGCAATGTGTCATTTCACCCATCAAAACATATGGGTTGCTTTAGAACTACAAAATGTTTGTTCAGGATATATTGGTATAGAGAGTAGCATTTTCCCTGTTTGCTAGGAACAAACAACCCACTGGAAGGAGTGCTCAGTGTGGGAACCATGCTTGTAGGGAAGAACAGAGACAAATGACCATTGACCCCATCAGAACAGTACTTTTGCTCAAAATGCAGTGTTTTGTGATAAACTCACTCAGAACACTCATATAGTCTCCCTTGAGGAATATGCCCAATCACTTGTGAATCTGAAGCTGCAGTAGTGACATCATACACCCTTTCTAAAAAGAGTCCTTTTGTGTGACTATTTTACAAGTGTCCCAATATTGCTGATTCCATGTGTTCAAAAATCATTAGCCAGGAAGCTCCACAAAATCACGAGATTGGTTTAAAAATCACAAGATTTGAAAAATAATACATTTTAGGTTCTTTTTATTTGCCTTTTGGTTGTTGAGCATTTAGGGTTAATGTTTTCAAGCTTTTCTCTGCAACCATGAGAGCCAGAAGCATTGTAGGTTAACATCTAATCCCAGAAAACATTAATAATACATATGCATCATTTGTAATGAACAAGCTGGAACTGAACATCAATGCCAGTTTGCCTTCATTTCCAGTTGGGTACATACCAGTTTTAGAGAGAAACTTGCATGGGGCATGCTGGCTTCTGTCTCTCCAAGCATTGGGCTTATAGATTCATAGATATTTAGGCCAGAAGGGACCATTATGATCATCTAGTCTGACCTCCTGCACAATGCAGGCCACAGAATTTCACCCACCACTCCTAAAAAAGACCTCACATCTATATCTGTGCTATTGAAGTCCCCAAATTGTAGTTTGAAGACCTCAAGGAGCAGAGAATCCTCCAGCAAGTGACCCGTGCCCCATGCTACAGAGGAAGGCGAAAAACCTCCAGGGCCTTCCAATCTGCCCTGGAGGAAAATTCCTTCCCGACCCCAAATATGGCGATCAGCTAAACCCTGAGCATATGGGCAAGATTCATCAGCCAGATACTACAGAAAATTCCTTCCCGGGTAACTTGGATCTTACCCCATCTAAAAACCCATCACAGGCCATTGGGCCTATTTACCATGAATATTTAATTACCAAAACCATGTTATCCCATCATACCATCTCCTCCATAAACTTATCGAGTTTAATCTTAAAGCAAGATAGATCTTTTGTCCCCACTACTTCCCTCGGAAGGCTATTCCAAAACTTCACTCCTCTGATGGTTAGAAACCTTCGTCTAATTTCTAATCTAAATTTCCTAGTGGCCAGTTTATATCCATTTGTTCTTGTGTCCACATTGGTACTGAGTTTAAATAATTCCTCTCCCTCTCTGGTATTTATCCCTCTGATATATTTATAGAGAGCAATCATATCTCCCCTCAACCTTCTTTTAGTTAGGCTAAACAAGCCAAGCTCCCTGAGTCTCCTTTCATAAGACAAGTTTTCCATTCCTCGGATCATCCTAGTAGCCCTTCTCTGTACCTGTTCCAGTTTGAATTCATCCTTCTTAAACATGGGAGACCAGAACTGCACACAGTATTCCAGGTGAGGTCTCACCAGTGCCTTATATAATGGTACTAAAACCTCCTTATCCCTACTGGAAATACCTCTCCTGATGCATCCCAAGATGACATTAGCTTTTTTCACAGCCATATCACATTGGCAGCTCATAGTCATCCTATGATCAACCAATACTCCAAGGTCCTTTTCCTCCTCCGTTACTTCTAGTTGATGCGTCCCTAGCTTATAACTAAAATTCTTGTTATTAATCCCTAAATGCATGACCTTACACTTCTCACTATTAAATTTCATCCTATTCCTATTACTCCAGTTTACAAGGTCATCCAGATCCTCCTGTAGGGTATCCCTGTCCTTCTCTAAATTAGCAATACCTCCCAGCTTTGTATCATCTGCAAACTTTATTAGCACATTCCCACTTTTTGTGCCCAGGTCAGTAATAAAAAGATTAAATAAGATTGGTCCCAAAACCGATCCTTGAGGAACTCCACTGGTAACCTCCCTCCAACTTGACAGTTCACCTTTCAGTAGGACCCGTTGTAGTCTCCCCTTTAACCAATTCCCTATCCACCTTTCAATTTTCCTATTGATGCCCATCTTATCCAATTTAACTAATAATTCCCCATGTGGCACAGTATCAAACGCCTTACTAAAATCTAAGTAAATTAGATCCACTGCGTTTCCTTTATCTAAAAAATCTGTTACTCTCTCAAAGAAGGAGATCAGGTTGGTTTGGCACGATCTACCTTTTGTAAAACCATGTTGTAATTTGTCCCATTTACCATTGACTTCAATGTCCTTAACTACCTTCTCCTTCAAAATTTTTTCCAAGACCTTGCATACTACAGATGTCAAACTAACAGGCCTATAATTACTTGGATCACTTTTTTTCCCTTTCTTAAAAATAGGAACTATGTTAGCAATTCTCCAATCATACGGTACAACCCCTGAGTTTACAGATTCATTAAAAATTCTTGCTAATGGGCTTGCAATTTCTTGTGCCAATTCTTTTAATATTCTTGGATGAAGATTATCTGGGCCCCCCGATTTAGTCCCATTAAGCTGTTTGAGTTTCGCTTCTACCTCAGATATGGTGATGTCTACCTCCATATCCTCATTCCCATTTATCATGCTACCATTATCCCTAAGATCCTCTTTAGTCTTATTAAAGACTGAGGCAAAGTATTTGTTTAGATATTGGGCCATGCCTAGATTATCCTTGACCTCCACTCCATCCTCAGTTTTTAGCGGTCCCACTTCTTCTTTCTTTGTTTTCTTCCTATTTATATGACTATAGAACCTTTTACTATTAGTTTTAATTCCCTTTGCAAGGTCCAACTCTACTTGACTTTTAGCCTGTCTCACTTTATCCCTACATATTCTGACCTCAATAAGGTAGCTTTCCTTACTGATCCCTCCCTTCTTCCACTCCCTATATGCTTTCTGCTTTTTCTTAATTACCTCTCTAAGATGCTTGCTCATCCAGCTTGGTCTACAACTCCTGCCTATGAATTTTTTCCCCTTTCTTGGGATGCAGGCTTCCGATAGCTTCTGCAGCTTTAATTTAAAATAATCCCAGGCCTCCTCTACCTTTAAACCCATAAATTCTTCAGTCCAATCCACTTCCCTAACTAATTTCCTTAATTTTTGAAAGTCAGCCCTTTTGAAATCAAAAACCCTAGTTGCAGATTTATTTTTGTTAATCCTTCCATTCAGTTTGAACTGAATTAGCTCATGATCACTTGAGCCAAGATTATCCCCTACAACCATTTCCTCTATGAGGTCCTCATTACTCACCAAGACCAAATCTAAAATGGCATCCCCTCTAGTCGGTTCAGCAACTACTTGCTGAAGGAATCCATCAGCTATCGCATCTAGGAAAATCTGAGCCCTATTATTATTACTAGCACTCGTCCTCCAGTCTATATCTGGGAAGTTAAAGTCTCCCATGATCACACAGTTTCCATTAGTATTTACTTTATTAAAAACATTAAAAAGGGCTCTATCCATATCCAAATTAGATCCCGGCGGTCTATAGCACACCCCAAGCACTATCCCAGGGGAGGCTCTAATAGTTTTCTTCCCCAATTTAATTGTTGCCCAGACAGACTCGGTCATATCCATTTCATTGCTTCTTATTTCTTTACATTCTATCTCATCATTGATATACAGTGCTACTCCACCACCTTTACCTTTATTTCGGTCTTTCCTAAACAGCACATACCCTTCAATACCTGTAGCCCAGTCATGACTACTATTCCACCAGGTCTCTGTTATACCTATAATATCTGGTTTCACTTCCTGCACCAGTAACTCTAGTTCCTCCATTTTATTACCTAGGCTCCTTGCATTGGTGTACAAACATCTTAATTTTTGCTGTTTGGCCTCACTCACATTCTGTACCCTATTAGGCACGGTTATTTTACTACCAGTATAACCTATTAGACTTGTATCTACACTGCCCTTCCTCCTACCTACAGCTGTATCCACTCTTACTTCATTTTCTTTCCACTCTATGCTAAATTCTGGCGTGGAGATTACCTGGACATCTCCCAACCATCTCCCCCAAATTCCTAGTTTAAAGCTCTCTTAATCAGTTGTGCCAACCTCCATCCTAGAAGTCTATTTCCTTCCCTACTCAGATGAAGTCCATCCCGAGAGAACTGTCCTCTATCCATGAATGCCTCCCAATGACCATACATCCCAAAGCCCTCCTTATAGCACCACTGCCTAAGCCATCTATTGATAGTCATAATCTTGTCACACCTTTGTTGCCCTTCTCTAGGAACAGGCAGAATCCCACTAAAGATCACCTGAGCCTCAATTTCCTTAAGCGTCCTCCCCAACCTAGCATAGTCTCCCTTAATACTTTCCAGCGAGAATCTAGCCGTATCATTTGTTCCCACATGAAGGATAATTAGGGGATTCTTTCCCGCTCCCTTTAGAATCCTTTTCAACCTCAGGTCTACATCCCGTATCTTAGCACCTGGAAGACAGCACACCCTCCTATTTTCTGGATCAGCTCTGGTTACAGGCCTATCTATTCTTCTCAGTAAAGAGTCCCCAATCACATAGACCTGCCTTTTCCTAGTGACGGTGCTATTCTCCAGTCTATCCCCTGTTCCCTCTGGCTGCAAGTTCTTTCCATTCCCATTCTCCCTTGTAATCCTTTTTAACCCATCCTGTATCCTCCTAGGGCTCATATTTGGTGTAATCTCCATTAACTCTTCCCCTTTTCCTATAGGACTAACCGCTCTTCTCTTCTTCCTTGCCCTGTCACCTTCAGTGACTACCTGCTGAGCCCCTTCGTCATTTTCCAACTCTGCAAACCTATTCTGAAGCTCTATTTCTCCTTCACTAGCCCGTCTTTTCCTCTGCCTAGTTCTTTTAGTCACATGCTTCCACTGACCACTTTCCTCACCCAGTCTCCCCTCAGAATTCCCTAGTCCTGCTTCCATCTGCAAGTCTGAGCTTTTCCCTTCAGATACCTCATGTCTTTGCTCCATAATCTGCTCAAACCCCTTCCTAAACTCTACCAGACTTTCCACCTGCATCTCCAAACCTCTGATCTTTTCCTCCATCAGCTCTATCAGACGGCATTTCATGCAGACAAAACTCTTACCAGGTGCCCCCTCCAGGATCATGTACATACCACAGCTTCCACATCCAGTCATCTTCATTGTGTCATCTGCTACATGGGTCACTCCCACTGCCACCTCTGAATCTGTCATAGCCTTTCCACCTAAATCCTGTTAATCAGGGAAACACAAACCACACCCAAACACCACCACCCACAGCAAAAACAAACCCCACACAAGCACCACAAGACAAACTCCCCTGTCAAACTCCCACTCAAACTCCCCTGTTTACAGCTCTGTTTGCTAGCTCCTGTGCCGCTGCAGCTGTCTGTGCCGCTGCCTTTATAGGACCCCTAGTCAGTGAAGCCCCGCCCCCTAATCAGGGCTCAGCTTCTCTCCCAGCACAAAGCCCCTACAAGCCTCTACACATACAGATACTACCAATACAAAACCAAACAAACACAAATACCTTCTCCTCCAACAGCTCTGTTTGCTAGCTCCTGTGCCGCTGCAGCTTATTCCCCTTCAAGAATTCCTAGGATCAGATATAATGAATTTCAAAATCATTTCACTCTGTCACATTATTGAACTGGAGCCAGCCTCGAGGCAGTGCTCTGCATTGCAGTTTGGAAGACTTGGCTTCATTCCTGGTCCCAGCCTATCTCCTTCCTCCAAGGCAGTAGAATTCAACTGCGACCCCTTCTAGCTGATTAAGGAGTGGTGTTCATGGCCTTTGAGGAAGTTCCACCCAGTTCCCCAAATCCAAAACGAAAGTAGCTGCATCAAATGAGGTTGGAATGGGGAAAGATGGAGGAGGAGGAAATGGGGAGGGATTCTAAAGGCTCTAACAGGCCTCTGGAGGAATCCAGATTCTCCAGCCTCAGTGCTGAGGTTGTCATCTGATAGCTTGAAACACCCTTATGACAAAAGCCATGTTAGTTATCAGAGGAATAAAGACGCTCATGGAAATCTTTTGCCTTTTGTTTGGACATGGCTGGAAGGGAAGGTGACAAAATAACATGCATTGTACTGACACTTAAAATTGCAATGGCTTTTCAAACCTGGGTGAGCTTTCCCTACCCACTCTATTACATTGAGGAGTGTAACTCTGAGGCCTGATCAAGTTGGCACCTATAGCCTACATTGCAAGCAGGGGTGGACTGGCTCTAAACAGATCTTTTCCACCTCTAACCTCTACACTTTAATCCAAAGCAATAATCTAATATATATATATATAATCTAATATAAAAGATTAAGGGTTAGAATAAGAAGGAGCTCCCCTCTTCTCTGGGGCTTGTATACACCCCCCTTCCTTGGCTGCTGCAGTAAGAGCTTCTGTTCCTATTTCAGTCAATTCTGACCTCTGCAAAAGGTACATTTCTGTGCAGCACATAGTATTAATCTTAATTTAAAAGAACACTGTGCAACCATAACCTTAGATCTCAATTAAATTTATCTTTGACAGCCTGCTGGAAATAGATCCTATGCAAAGTATGGTCCAGTGGGTTTGAAAAAACAATCTAGATCTTACCTCAATAGAAAAACTTGCCCTTCTATCATTTATATAAACCCATCAAAGGCTCTCAAAGCCCTTAGATCAGAGATCTTCAATCTGTGGGGCACCCCCCCCCCCGGGGGGCATGGAGTAATGTTCAGGGGAGCCCATCTGGGGCCCAGACCAGTCCCCACATGGGGCAGGAAGGGACCACCATGCAGCTGTGCTCCTGGTCCCAGCTGCCAGCCCTGCACCTGGGCTGCCCAGGGAGCTCAGCCTGGGGTCGTGGCTGCCCAGCCACAGTTGCAGGCTGAGGGTCCACTCCCACCCCCAATTGTGGCCCCAGCCTCAGACTCCTTACCACTGTCTGCATCCCCTCTCCCAGAGCCATGGCCTCACTCCTGGCTGGGGGAGCACCAACAGGGGTAAAAGGAGGCATGAGGTAAAATGTTTGGGGACCACTGCCTTAGATAGACATTAGCAAACTGCTTTAAGGTCCAGAGATGCCTCTCTGTATGACACATTATTCTACTCTAATGTTTCATGGCCGTTATGGATCCTGTGAAAAAGACTTAATTGTAGAGATCATGCTCCAATTGCAGAGATAGTGTTCCAATTGCTGAGAGATGTCATGTGCATGCAAGACAGTAAGACAGGAAAGAGAACTCTGCAATTTGAATGGATCTCAAAAGAGGCAGCACATTTCTGGTACTGAGCAGCCCCATAAAGCACTGAGCTTTGGAGGTCAGCATTTGCTCTCTCTTTATGGGCCATGCTCCGTCACACACATCCCTTATCTCATCTCATTTAGGAAGTGACAGAAAAGGAAGCACATATCCTACATTCCTAAAGGAGAGTTCAAACTTGATATGGACCGACCAAGAAAGCACCATCTGTGTGTCACTTACAGAATATTGACAGTGCCTTTAACTATTGCTTCAAGTGTAATTTCCCTCTCGTGTTTGAAAGGGTTATAAAATATTATGTTGGAGATGTTACAAGTTACACACACACACATATGCACAAAAGCCGTGTTAAAACATTATTAAGGTTGCAAAGTCAAGGACTCAACAGTTACGAAATGCCAGAACAAAGGTTGGCTTTGCAATCTTATTTTCGTCACCTTGTACATATGCATGACGATACAGCCTTTAAACAACCACATTCTAGCTTTTCCACAGGTCCCTGCAGTGAAAGTCCTGTTCAGCCCATCTTCGTCTGGAGCATACTCAATGTGGCTAGAATCTTAGGGAATTAAGATGCAAAGTTCTAGCAAATCTCTATTGAGCCTTAGAACTAGGCCAAATTTTGGCAGATTTTCACTAAAACAACAAAAGGCACATCTTGGACACAGAGGCCCTCTTTCTCCACAGCCAAATTTCAAGTCCCTACTGCACTGAAGCAGGGGTGGGGTGGGGTGGGGTGGGGTGTGCTAGAGTTTTTTTAAAAATAGGTCACCAGAAATTTTTAATATGGGTAAAACAATGCATTTTCCCCTAGTTTGTTCTCAGAAATGGTTGAATCTGAACACTTTTGGCTGAAATGATTAAAAAACATCAGCCTGAAGCAGACACCCAGCATGGAAAATTTTAGCCCAAATGGTTTAGAGACTGACATGTTGAAAAGACTCAACTTTTCAACATGAAAATTCGGTGTCACACTAAACCAGGATGTTTTCAGAATACAGGTTGTATCTGCCAGACTTTCCTAATACAGAGCATCCCCAAAATTCTGACATTGCATTCATTAGCTCTCATGATACTAATGCTCATCTGTGTCCACTCTTCTTGTAAGTTCTTTTGGCTGAAGGTTTTTCCCAGCTGTTTTACTTCCTCTTCTTTCCAAGTCTTTTAAACCAAGCTGTAAAGCTAGTCAAAAAAAATTTTCATATAAAAATTTTGTCTGTACAATGCCTAGCACAATGCAATCCTACCCCAACACAGGGGCTCATAGGTGCTGCTGCAATACAAATATTAATATTTTTTTTATTTTTAAAAATGGCTTTTCAACTAAAGAAAAAGAAATTTCAGAAAATGTTTATCCTGAGTCAGGACATCACCTCTGTGCAATTTACTGAAGCATCTGAATGCCAGCGCTGGTTACGCCTTATCCCTTCAGATTACCATCTTCAGCACAGAAGGTCCTTAGGCCACCTACAGCCACGTTCTGTCTCAGATGCTCTTCTTTATCCTTTACCGTGTCTTGTGATTAGCAGAGATTTCCCAGTTGAATGAGCTCCCACACTTTAAGAGCCTACTGTGCTCTGACAAAGCTAACATCCTATCAACTGAAATAAAGTGATCATGCTAGCCATACAACCGTAACTGGTTGCATAACACTGTTGAAGGGGACAGCCCTAGCAACAGGTAACATTTTCAAAACTGCCTGAGTGACTTTAGGCTCCTAAGTCCAATTTTCAAAGTGGCATAGATGTTTCAGAATTTAAATCTCATTAAAAGTCAATGAGACTTAGACTACTAATTATTTTTTGAAAAAGGGGCTTTGGGACAGATTTTCCAAACTTATTTAGGCAACTAGTAGTATTTTCAAAAGCACTTAAGCAAATTACGCACCTAACTAGCACACACTTAAATGAGAGGTTTCAGAGTAGCAGCCGTGTTAGTCTGTATTCACAAAAAGAAAAGGAGTACTTGTGGCACCTTAGAGACTAACAAATTTATTTGAGCATAAGCTTTCATGAGCTACAGCTCACTTCTGTAGCTCACGAAAGCTTATGCTCAAATAAATTTGTTAGTCTCTAAGGTGCCACAAGTACTCCTCTTTTTTTTTTTTTTTTTAATTTAAATGAGAGTTCGGGTCAGACTTTCAAAAGGTATTTAGGGGTCTATGGAATTTTCAAAGCCCCCTACACAAGGTAGGTTCTTAACTCCCATTGAGATTATGGTATTAGTTAGGTGCCTGACCTGCTTAGGGGTGTTGAAAATCCCATGGACTCCTAAATATCTTTGAAAATTCTGGTGTAACATACACGTTTGCAGTTTGGATCTTCCAAGTTCAAATCCAAAATTTCATGTTTGCTCTTCTACAGAAACCTTTCCATACTCCACTGCATCATGCACAAAAAACGGCCTTTAAATACTGAACTTTTCAGTTCCAAAATAGCTTACCTTACAATCAATGTAAGAAACACAGAATAAACTGCATTATTCAAGGAAAATTAGATTACTGTAGAATAAAGTTCTCTTCTTTCCCTTCTGCCCCCTTGGATCATTCACAGCCACTATAGCTGTTGGTTGCGAAACAGTTCCAACTTCAGGTAGATGTTTATCAAGATCAGACTCTGCCTGAAGATGAATTTTTCTGGGAAGCTTGAGCAAAAGCCCTGTAGCCATTTTAAACTTAAGGGAAAGTGAAAAGAGTCTAACCATGCTTATTGCAGACAGGTCAACCGAAAAAACAGCTGTTCAAAATGTTTTAAAGAAGCAAACCGGGAAAAAAAGGACACAAACCGAATTCCACACCCTCCTCACACATACACTTTGTAGGTCTTATATATTTAAGTTTATAAAACTAATTTAAGGCTGTAGATTGGTTTAAGATGCTTATGCAGCTTTAAAGCCTTCCATCAGTGTCACTGTAAACTGGCTCCAAAACGTAATCTGGGGAGGAAGCTACAGCCTTGAAAGTTGGTCAAGGACAGAAGATACTCATTCTGTCTTAAACATTGAATGTATTGTACCAGTACATGCACGCTCAGGCATGAAAATACATATTCAATCTACAATACAAACATGCCTTTGAATGAGTAGTACCGATTATGTCTACAGGTGCACGTGAGTGATAATCAGCTCACATTGAATGTTTGAAGTCTATCTAGGCTTCAGACTTTAACGTTGCATTGAGGTTTGTCACCTTCTTGGCTGACAGAACCCTCCCCCCCCCCCCCCCCCCGCCCTCAGTTCTTAAGGCAAGAAGTTTTCACAGCAAAACTAAAGAAGTGGGAGTTTTTTAATTAGCCAATACTGATTTAGGAAGGTCAATTATCATGTTATGTATGTGTGTTATTTTTAAAAGGGTGCAGAGGCACTACTGTTAGAAAAGCTCATGTTCCTATGATCAGGAATGGATGGTCAGACACTGCACAATTTATAAAATGCCATCTAAAGCCAAAATTGGAGTTGAATGTTGATTGTGTATGATTAACAAGTTGAGAAAAACAATAATTTGACTGCATGCCACAAAAGTCCTTCTGTCCCCTCTCTGTTCTTTCACTGAAAAAAGAAGAGCTCAAGAGTGGCTTATTTATTATGAACTAAACTCACAACTTGATGGAGACATCTAGTGTTATATGTCATTTGTATTCCAACCATAATCAGAAGAGACCGAGAAAAATCAGATAGTGACCTTGCATGACTGGGAAAAATTAACAAGATGGTACCAGCTTAAATAAGGTACCTACCTTAAATAAAAAGTTTCATGTTAAGAATCTCACCTATTACAAGACTTTATTATTATTATTTTTTTTTTGGAAAGTGTGCATGTATTTACCCCTGGAACCTGCAGGCCACTGGCTAAGGCCCTGATTCAGCAAGGTATTTTAAACAGGTGTTTAAAGCATAGCACATGCTTAAGTACTTTGCTGAATCAGCAAATACAAAACCAAATCGTTATGTGCTAGAAGTGTAATGCTAGCGTATACTAGTCTAGATATATAACCGTACTGCACATTAAGCAGGAGAGGTCGTTGTTGGGCTTATCAGAGAAGGTATGTACCTCTTTAAAGGGTTAGAGAGGCATGGAGTGATTTTTACAGCAGCCACAGAGCAGGTCAGCATCCCTCCCCCCGAGGTGACTGGAAGAGAGGAGGTACTATATAGGTCCATGCTGGGTAGGAAAAGCTCTCTTTTATCTGGGCTAGGCAGAGCAGCACCCACCGCCCCACCCATGGAAGTGGTCAAATACCAGGTTGTCAGGATGTGCTGTGGGCATTACACTAGTTGCTCCTTTCTCAAGCAGGCTGGGAAGGAATTTTTCCCTCACCGCCAGATTGGCCAAGGCAAAGTGGGGGTTATTTCACCTTCCCTAGAAAGTATTCAGGGGAGCTTAGTTGGGGTGAACATTAAATGGGAGTTAGGCTATGATGTCAAAACTCATTATGTAAAGGTCGGGCAGACATCCAGTGAAGGTACTGCATAGGGAAGGGATACAGCACTCAGATAAAATGGATTGATAAAGGAACAGAAACGGGGGGTTCGGGACTCCTATGACTGGCACGGCAGAGAGCCAACCCCTCCTCCTTTATAACTTCCCCCAATTCTCATTCAAGGGAGGGGATGGTGAGGTCCCAGCGACAGGCTGGCTGGGGTCCAGGATGGGTTAAGGAGAGAGCTGATGGAATCCCTCCCCCCAGGGACAATAATGGAATTACTTTCACTGTACACTTTCATCTGCTGGGTATTCCCACACAGTTAAGAATAAAGTTGCGGCCTAATTAAGCCACATCCAGTGCCTCCAGTACTTCTGGCATAGGTGAACAGTCTTCAAAATTGCATGAAATGCCAGTTGTTTTGATTAATTCAGACAAGAGAAATTTCATTAAAGAGAATTCCTGTAATATGATTCTCACACTCTCATTCCCTTGTTCTGTTTGCTTTCTTTTCCTTCATTCCAGAACAATTACAGTCAGACAATACTTGCTCCAGCCCTAGACGAGAGTGTTCCACTAAAACTCAGAATTGATGATCTGACTTTTAAAGGACTTAGAGTGTCAAAATGTATTCCTCTTCTAGAAGTTTTAATGGCTCCAGCACATACGTTTATTAAAAATAAACTCAAGCCAAATTATAATGCAAAGTAATAAATGGTTTATTTTTCTTTCAATCTTACAATAATCTTTAGCAAAATAAGATCAGTTAAGTTTTGTGATTGAAAGTGATTTATTATACCATGTACCATTGATTGTTTATGAAATATGGGTACTAAGTTTTATTTAAACATCTGTATATAGCTCCAGAGTAGAAAAAGTGACTAGTTTCATTTCTCAACAGTTTAACAGAACAAACTGGCATGGATTGTGAACATGACTTATTTGTCAAATTCAAGAATGCTCTTACTCTAGCTGTTTCAAACCACAAAATCCTATTCTTATTGCTCAGACACCCTACTATGTGTACATACCTGTACACCTACAGAAGAACAATGACAAAGCAAATTCTTTCTCCTTAACTACATATATAATTTTAATTGGTAAAAGAACCTATCCAATAATACTGGATTATAATACTGTACGCATAGGTGGAAAGGGAATACTGTGCAGTCCTAATAATAGCTAAGATTTATAATGCACCATATTTCTCTGTATAATGTAACAGAAGACAACATTTTTTACAAGTTACTTTGTGTTTTGAATCATGCATAATGGGTGAGGGAAGAATAGTCTGCAGGATTTTAATTTAGTGGCTTGGTTTACATAAACACACAATGTGAGCCATGCATAACAAATATTTTGCACATATGTACATAACCTTGAAATTATTTTTTAAAGTCTGTAAAAGTGTTGTAGTGAAGAGACATGAAAGCATTAAACAAGATGTTAAACATACAAAAAGATATTTGGTCATCAATTTTTAAGTTGATCTTTATTATTTTCATTAAGGGGTTTATTTCCAAAACAATGGCAGGGATGCACACTTAAATCCTCATGCACTGTTTTGAAAGTTGGTCCTATAATGTTAATATTATTTGTTGACACATTCCAGCTTTTGAAGGTCACTCCATATGTGTCTGATGTCACCTGATGAAGATACTGAATGTGTGTAACCTTGCATGTTCATTTAAAAAGGTGAACATTAGTGCTCTTGAAAGCCACCAGATTAAGCAACACTCAAAACCCTTTATTTGGCCACAGAGCAGGATGGACAATAGCAAAGCAACCTTCCCCTGCCACTGCCTCCTACTATATGCACCTCACTCCTGTTCTGCAGGGATTTCTAGGAATGAGAGTACAGTTCAGTCTTTATTGCCCATTTAAATTTTTGGCCCTTCTGCCCAAAAATTGAGATGTAAGCACCAGGCTACAGAGAACCTGACTGAAGCCACCAACTCATTTCACATCTGGTACCCAACAAAACAATTTGAACAAATGGTATCTGTGTATCAGATTTTACATACTTGCGGTTCAAAACAGTAAACAGTCATTCAATGTTACTGTACAACTTTTATACCCCAGCAATAACATTTAATACAAACTGCAGGAACACAAGAAATTAAATTTAACCATCAGCAACATCATTTCTTACAAGGAAGGGGCCTGCAACATTGCAAGTCATCTCTACTCCTCCATAAACTTGTCAGCTATGGGGAACATCCTGAACAGCGGTTCAGAAGTTAACAGTTTTCTCTTCATCACCTGAGGGCTTTTGTGCATTCAGTTTGAAAACGTTTGTAACATCACTTAACTGGTCTGTAATTAAGGCTCAAAATAGCAAGATCTCAACAAATGGTAGGCTAGCAAAATGTTCCAACCTAGTATTTTCAACGTTGCTATGCTAAGGAAGAACTTAAACAAGTTTACAAAAATGGACGGATTTCATTTAACGCTTGAAAAATTTTTTAAAAGAAGTAGAGACACAGATCTGGTTAGAGACCAGCTCCTCCAAGACACTGACAACAAACAATCAGAACATTTAAAAAGTTGGTCTGATTTGTATATTCAAATACTCATTGTAGTAGTAAGTATAACAGAAATACAGAACATGCAATAATATGAAAAACTTGCCTAGTAAATTCAAGTATAAGGCAAGAGGTGCAAGTAAGAAATTTACTGCTTGTACTATTCATGCTAGAAATGTTTTAAAACACAACTGAAATAATTCTGAAGATCATTCCAGTTTTCTCTAATAAGCATAAGGGCTTGTTGCGTATTTGAACTTATATGTTTTGCTAGTTAAACAAACAAACAAACAAACAAAGTCTTTCAATATATATCTAACCAAGATTTTCAAGTTACATGATATGCGTTGATCTTATTCTGTTCAGGCTTAACACCGGACAATTTCTGTATAAAGGAAATATTTGTTGAAAAGCAAAATATCTTTAACCAAGTTTCAGCCAAGCCAACAGAAATTAAAAAAAAAAGAAAAAAGAAAAAAAAAAGTGTTGTGAAATACCACCCCACTCCTCCCACAATATTCTAACCTTTTTTACACGAATAGGACTGAAATAGAAGAGTAAATAAATATACCATCTAACGGCTGAATGGAAGGTTATTGAAATCTGATACTTTAAACTGCTACTGCAATTCTCACTGCTTTATTGCCAAGGAAAGGAAAACACCTTTGAGAGAGAGAGAGAGAGATATTTAATGACTTTTGTTTGACTTCTTATTTTATGTTGCCCTCACAAAGGTAATGTTTAGATCAAACAGACATTCTGATGATTGAAAAGCTGGGAAAAGCTTGGGAAAGAAGACTATCAAACAAACCTAAACAGAATAAGAACAAAGCAAGAAAAATCCATCAGGTTCTCTAGCTAACCTTCTAACAGCATACATCACAAAGTGAAACAGTGGTACCCAACAAGCTATTCATAGTCACAATGCCAGAGACAATGCTAGGGGAATAACACTGTCTGTTTCCTGAGCTCTCTTGTGGATACATATGCATACAGCATTCACAGCAGCATGTTTCTGGAAGTGTGTATAGGGTTTATTTCCACAAAAAAAGAATGTTAACCAACTTCTTCACAGGCTCTGTGGCCTTTAGATTGCTCTGATGCACTTCTAAATTTGTTTTCCTTTCTAAGAATACTGTAATGTAAACATTGCAATGTATAGTTTTTATTCATGAAAAAAGTTGTTCCCTTGGGTGCTTTTCTAAAATCCAAACATCATCCTAGTATAGACCCCAAACAGAGAGAAGAATAGGACTTATTAAAAAACAAACGTTACAACATAAGCAACAGAAAATCTGCTACATGTTTGTGGGACTCCTGTGGTGAACTCCATCTCCTTAACAGCTGCTTGTCATTTTTTTGAGAAGTTGTGGCCAGAAGAAAAACAAAAAGATTAAATGGCAGAACATGATGGACATTTCCCTCTGCATTAAGGGGAATCTGATAATATAAAACAGCTGTTCAAAATAAATACAACCATTATGTTTTGCACTGTAATTAAAGTAGTCTGAAAGATAAAATAAAAAACAAATACTCATTTAAAGTATATATATATGCACACACACACACTTTCTTTTTAGCTATCCCTTTTTCATGCTGCCTTTAGAGAAACAGAGCAACGTGAAAGCTCTTGCTGTGTTCCATTCCATACCCTCTCAGCTGTAACAGAAATAATGGTTGATTTATTCATGACAATACTATGAAAGACAGTTTTGTGCATCTGCCTGAAATTGAAAAATGATGTCTTTTTATGTTGTGGGGCTGTGCTATGCAAATTTATAACTATGTTCAGTATAATATACAAGTTCAGAAATGAGACAAAATGGTAGATTAAAAGAGCAAGGACTTTTCTATGCTACTTCTTCACATTCAGGCACTGTGACGAGGCACTTCAGAAGAACAACTGGCAACTCATCTGTTTAACTGATTGAAAGACTAATTTTTAAGTGCTCTATACAGTGGCACGAACACAGGTGTAAACAGAACTGTTTGGCCTCCGATACAAAACAATATTTTTGAAAGAAAGTGCTGAGGTTTGGAAATCTGTCCTGCATATTTCCAAATGCTACTATTTAACATTCAGTTTTAAAGGATTAATAAAATAGAAGTGTATTTGAAGTTACCCCATTCAATAAGCTTTGGTCACGATTCCAAAAAGAGAGCTCAAGTCAAAGAATTCTCTCAACTATCTTCTTCATCATCACTAATAAGGTCCCTTTTGTCTAGGCTGGTCTCCCGTTCACGCAGGAAGTCCTCACGAATGGCTTCAAGTTCAGTTAGCTCCAAGCGCACTTTCTCCAAATGGTAGGTCCTCCGGTTCCTGATCTGACGCAGCGGGAAAGGATTCAGATCCCCAAAAGCAATGCTGATCAGTTTCCTGAAAGATTACCTAGCATTAGACGATCACAACAGGATCTATGGCTTTTAATGGCAGTTTTAAGCTTCATTCACTTTAGTGCTTTATAAAAGGTGCAAAATGAATCTCTGGCATAGCTCTCCCCATGTACCTGGTGTGTCTTGGGTGAAATGCTGAAATTTCAAGGTAGCTTTGGAAAAGAAGCAGTTTTAAAATGACAACTTTAGTTACAGAATCTCCCCTTAAATGCTGGCCAGACTGCAGAAGCAGCTGCCAAGTCTACACTATGCTATGGTTTTAAGGACATTGAAACATCGTGGCAGGAGGTGTAACCAAGCTTTGATTAACAAGAGTTTCGTCAACCAGGGTGGTTACTGAATATTTATTTCCTAAATATTCCTTATTTCAGATCTTCTGCTTTAGTTCTGCTGAAATTAATTCAATACTATTGCCTTGAGAAATCTGACATTAGGTTACTGTACGAGTCTAAATGCACTGCACTTTCAAAATAAATGGGCTACAACAACAGTTGCATTCTGCATTTCATAGCTCCAGAAAGTACTGCACCAGTTTCTGTATTAAAAAAAGTACTATAATTCTATTTAGCCTATTCTTGTAGGAGAATAAGCAATATTGCTGATCTGCAACTGTGATAAAACATCTTTAATGATTATATCTGAAGTTCTCATTTTCCCCATAATAGCTCATTTGAGCACCTGAGAAATTGATCCCAACTGTTACTGAAATTAGTTAGCTTCTCTTAAGATGGTCTGCAGTTTACAGATTGAAAGGCTGGGATTTTCCTACATTCATATTGTAGAAGACTCAGAGGTCTTATAGGTTGAAACAGTAATTTCCTTGCTTCTATGCACACAAACATCAATAACCTCTCACTAAATATATACTCTAAAACAGGTTATCTAAGGTACAATTTTATCATAGTGAGACAATTAGGTATACAACTCTTATTTCCCTGTACATTATTCTGAAGCTGCACCAATGCACACATTAGTCGGGACTTTTCCAATTAGGCAGCTTAAACTTCAGAAATGTGTTAGTGCCCATTAATTATTCCAGCCTCTTGAAAACGTCCAGGAATCACATAACTGAATGTCTATCTTTTCTGTATTATGAATAGGATGTGTGTTTTTTCACAAGACTGGACTCACATCTAGAATAATCATTTTTCTACATTTTTAAATCACTTAGCTTTACAAGTTCAAAAATATTTTTTAAAAGTAAATTGTAAAATGGTGAACTTGAGAGGCTAGAAGGGCATGAATCATGTATCTTATTTTACAAAGATTGATTTTTAAATTAATCAATTCAGCTTAAATCCACAAGGTGGCACTGTACTACTATAAAATATTTTCATAGAGTGTCCATTTTAAAGTCAAATACAGAATGGGATTTAAAAAATAGAACACAGTGCGCATGTATTACAAAGCTTTTGTACACCAATATGTGCCTTAACTTAAACCATCAGAGAATGTCAGTCTGCCATCCCTAAAATAAAAGGAATATAATTTAAAAAAAGTAAATAGTTGGGGCCCCAAGTTTTCCAGACTTAAGCCAATCTGGTTTAGTAAACATGCCTTGGTAATACAAAAAGGTTTCTGTGGGAGCTGCAGTAATCCGATTTTAAAAATCAAAATTGAATTCCATCACTAGGTGTTATACACATTTGTAAAAAAAAGAAGGTCCAGCTTGACAAGTCTTGTAAGCCTCAAGATTGACATTATCTCAAACAAAAGAGCACCACTGTTTAAATTAGGGAGGGACAACAATTCAGTCTGCAAACATCAGTTTCTGGCAGTGTTGTTGCGGAAAGTCATTTTAATTCAAAGGAGATTATAGGTTAAAAATTCCTGGAATACTCAAAAGGCTCAGGTTTAGTAAGCACTAGTTCCATTTATCTTTCTGTTGCTTTGTATGTTTAAAAACATTTCCACCTACAAAAACACACTTTTCCCCACTCGTAGGTTGGGAGTCATGAGCATCATTTTCCTTTGGCCAAGAAGAACTAAACACAGCTCTCCGCAATCATTTCTTAAATCATCATTATCAAAGGGGTGGGGGGAGGGAGTCAATGCTCAGGTACACAGAACAGTCTGGGTTCCATCCCCTCAGAGCCACTTTACTCTGGGGAGCCAAAGGCAAACTTCCCTCTCCTATGTGGAAGTGCAGAAGATTTTCACTGGGTCAGCCCTTCACATTCATCTTTAAGCACTGGGTGAAACTATACAGACAAGTTAGTCTTTTCTTCCATTCAGAACTCCCAAACCATACAGGGAGCTCTGAACAGGAATCAGATTTTAAAGCCTAATTCGCATGCAATTTAGTATAGTAAATACCACCCAACTTGCACCCTGAGTTTAGCGGTTATCAGAGAACAGCCAAGAATGTTAAAAAAGTTTCAAGTGTATCTAGTGTTGTGCCGAATTCTAATCCAAACAAACTGCTATTTTATGAAAAATAATTTTTTTGCTATTATTTAACTTACCTCCCTCCCTGTATCAAATATTTAAGAACATTAGGTGCTAATTTATGCTGAACACAGTGCACATAAACTGCACTCCCTATGCAAAGAAGAAGGAAGGACAGAATAGCACTTATAGCACTGTCTAGTTCCTGTCATCTCAAACACAGGCATACCAGAATATAAAATATTCTGACAACCCAATGCTTGCCTATGTACATGTATTAGTAGTACACAAGGTATCCTTGATTCAATAGGACATATCCACATCTCTTACTTTATGCTTACATTATAAATTGTTAAGGGCAGGGACTATCACTTTGTGTGGTTCTACTGCACCTAGCACAATGGGGCTCTAGGTGCTACTGCAATACAAATATGAATAAGAGTAAATGGCAACACTACAAAGTAACTATAGTAATATGGGGTTAAACTGCCAAAATTGCTTAGAAGATGATGCTTTTTATCATTTTATCAGCAGCTACTTTTTTGCTTTTGAATTCTGAATGGGGGGAGTCTTTCATATACACATTTTAAGGAAGAGAATAGACAAAGATTAAACCAGTGACTAGAAATCTAAATAGGTATTCTTCTGAACAGATGCCACCCATCTAGGTGAAGTGTCTCATTTGTGCCTCAATATAAAATATTGTAGATATTGAATATGTTTTTAAAGTACTTACCTAGCATCAAGAATGGTGCGAGTGAAGTATCGGAGATACTTGAATATGGACATTGAATCTTGCAGTTTTAAGATCTCCTCTTCTTTGTATTTAAAAAGAGCCAGGGCAAAACGGAAAATGACCTGGATATTCAAAAAAGGTTTATATATACACATTACATTCTGAATCCAATGATTCACACCTTCACTTTTATTATAAAACTGATTTTTAGAAATGTTGTGATCTTTCTGCATTAGTGTGTGCTCTTTAGCCTAATGGCAGCCTTCTGTAGAGGAAACAGCTCTGTTTGTGATGCTCAAACATTTTTTTCCCCAGGTACAATAATAATTTGGGCACCATCTAAACTCATGTCCAAAGGCTTCTGAGCTCCTTACAAAAACTAATCTGTAAAGCAAAGACAATATGGCCTAATAAACCACCAAAGCTGTTTCAGAGTTGAAATTAAAAAAAAAATATTTTGCATTACATTAAAAAAAAGTAATTGGCTTTTCAAAGCCAATTCAACTTTTGCCAACAGCTGCTCAGTCAGTCACTGGTAGAGTTACAACAGTCTTGACACTCTCTCCATGATAGAATGGGTTCAGCAGGCCTAGCACTTTGCAACTCTGTACAGGTATATCTTATCACAGTATTGTGGTCTTTTAAAAGTTATTTTAAATAAACACACTAAAAAAAAAAAAAAAAAAAGCCACACTGTAAACTGGAATGTTCATTTACGAGAAAGCTATGGCAGTGAACTTACTACTCTTGCCTATTTTCCCCCATCTCTTTCTCTTCCCCCTTCCCCTATTTGCTTAAGTGCCGTGTTCCTGTTGTATCTAAGTGTCTGAGAAAAAAAAACCTTTTAAACAAAACTGTCCGTCTTATTCAGCTACCATTTCATATGTGGGTTTCTGCTGAGGTGGGTACATTTATAGGCAACTGTTTGTTGTCTCTTTTTAATGCTAAAATTCTTAATTAATGGGTTAGGTGCCCCGAGCACTAGATGGGTGTCTACAGAAAATAAAAAAAAAAAATTTTGCTGTAGGGTGACAGGAAAACAACCGCCACCTCCATACTCTCAGCCGAATCTTGCACTTTCCTACACCTCTATTTTAGAATATTTGTAACCCAGGAAATACTGGTTAGATATCTGCTTATTTCTCAAAAAGGACTTTGATGCATCCAAGTCCCAAAATTTAGACTTAAAATGGAAGAATTTGTTGGCTGGAAAAGCTGTTCTGTAAATTTCCTCCTCACTCCATTTTTTGACCAGCTCTTAAAACTAACATACTCTTGCGAAATACAACTATCCCCCATCTTGGATTTCTCAACACCACAGTGTCTTGTTACAACGTCTGATATGAACTGAAGAACATCTAGCTCATACAACTTACCTTTGATCCCTCATATAGGAAAGAGTCCCATATTTTAAAGAGGATGTCACTGACCACGCTGTCCACAAATACTACCAGAAACCAGTTGAAAGTTATGAGTGTGTAGTCAACTTTGTATTGTTCAAAGTGAGCATGCAACCGTGGCAGTTTCTCACTCATCAGATCCTTGAACACTCGCTGGTCAACCTAAAGAGGACAGACATGTTATTACTGCTGCTAAGCACTTACACAGCTCCATACGTGTTTCAAAGCACACCACTTTTTATTAGACATTTATACTGTAGTAGTACTTAGAAGTCTCAGTCAGGTGTGGGCCCCCATTGTACAAGGCACTTACATATACTAACCAATCTAATCTCACAATAGCCCCATTGTTGGAGGCAAGTATTATTACCCAATTTCTAAGAAGTAGCTTTCAAAATCAGGATTAGATTGAAACCATATTTCAGCGGCAGTTTTCAAGACTGTTTTATTTTGGCATAATGCATACCTGAGAGCCTAGCAGAGTTTTAGTATAATAATCACGAGGCATGAAAACTTCCACTATTGTAACCAGACACCAAAAAGCATCTTCCTGTTCCAAGTAGAGAAGTGCAATTGCTACCAATCTAAAAATAAAAAGAGAGTTTTGAAAAGAAGCCGACTAAAACACCAATCAAATCTATTAAAACAAAGTTTTAAAATAAAACAACCTTACTTTTTGTTCAGCAAGGAATAATGGACTGATAATGGGCTATACTAACCAATTTACTAAATACATTTAAAATTATTAGGCTAGCTCAAACAGGAGGCATGTCTTGGGTGTCAGTACTTCTATTCAGCTAAATAAGTGGACCAATTAAGGCAAAAGGAAGCCAGCTAATTTGCTGGAAGCCATTCAGTCAGTGGCTTGGCCAAATTAAAGTAATGGGAACCTGTTGGTTCCAAGGCCATTGCTGTGGTTCCTAATCCTCACCGCCTCCTTTAATGGCAGAGTTGAAAATAAAGATCCTCCTATACTTTATACACAAAGGAAGTCCTGTGCATTATTTAAATAGCCTTCTGTGACAGAATTAAAGGAGTTACAAGTTCTTAAAGCTACTGTTTTATGTATAACAACACTACCAACTTGAAATTTATCATAATTTTAAAAATGAGCAAAAAGTAATTCTAAGGACTATGCATGCCTGAGACCCCATACCGATATTTATGATCTTACTTTACTTACTTAATATTTATGATCTTACTTTACTTACTTACTTTACTTAAAAAATATTTATGATCTTACTTTACTTAAAAAAATTCTCCCCCCTTTTGCTGTGTTTCACATAATCATTAAAAACTAACGGACTACATACGGGAAACAGTGACAATGATTACACATAATTTATTTTGTGAGTTTGCTGCCAAACTAACAGAAAAAAGGTAAATCAATATTTCTCACCAATCTCTTCCAAGTTATAGTCATTTTAGGTCTTAGTTGAGATATTAGGCTAAAAAATTTCAAACTGAAGCATGATTTTAAGTTGATATGTTCCTTTAATTTCCAAGTTATTTAGTGAGCTTTCCAAAAGTATCTAGCCTCTAAAGTGAAATTACTGTGCAGCTTTTCAAGGTATTTTGTGATATACTAAGGCTGCTTTGGCACAGGAGAACCTTTGCACCTGCAGTGAGCCCCACTGAAGTCAATGGAGCACCATGCACTTGCAGGGATCAGCCCACATAAAGCATCTTGTGGGTTTGGTGCCTTAGAAGTTTATTTGCCAAAAGCTATTGGGGAAAAAAAATACATTGATTATATTTTGTTGTATAAAGTAATAATCGTCTCTCTTTTCTGGTAACAGAGAGAACTGAATTTCATTTTTGCTTTTTGTGAAGAAGCTGGGATGGCCACTGAATCAGAAAAAAACCCAAATTAAAGAGTGAACTGTTTGAGGAAAAATTCCCCTAAGGCTCTACTATAAAGCATTCGTAGTGAAGGAGCTTTCAAGAATGTAACGGCAAGTGAGGCATATTCAGGGCTTCCGAAAAAGTAACTGGTTGGGCTGTGTAGTTTGAAAAATAAAATAAAAATACTAATGTGTCAGTCTCACTTTTCCATTTCATGAAAACCATAACATGATCAAAGGACATTTAGCTGCATTTCTGGTCTTCCTGTTTGCACAGTCAAGGGGAGCGATGAAAACCAAAGTTACATTAAGTGCATATAATATCAGACTTGACTTTTCTTTTTCAAGTCACATTGCCTTAACCTAACATCACTTGCTTGCTGAAACTTCTGAATGTGGAAACAGTAACTACTTAGGACATCACAGAACTTTGACAACTTCTCAGATTTTGCAAGGGAAAGGAAACTACAGTAAGGGCATAGATACTAACTTTTCCTTAAGTTTCGTGAATCTGCTGAAGTCTGACAATTAATGTTCAAAAACAGCAAAAACATTTTATAATTATTTTAATAAGTTAGGTCACACTCAGTCTGAAATGCTTATTCAGCTGTGAGGTTTCTTGCATTGTCTCCTTAATCACCCTGTGTTGGCCAAGAGCATGATGGCTCTGATCCAGAACGGCCATTCCTTTTGTGATCTCCAAGGGTAGTTCATTTTTTGGCATAGTTACCTTCAGGACCCAAGTTTTTCTAAGCATAGGTGACTGATAAGCAATCAAAAGGGAACACTTCTGTTTCTTGTACCCTCTACCCCTGTGTGTAATCCTATAGACCTTGTTTAGGCTCCCAATTCTTGGACAAGTCCAGTGGCAAAGTTGTTCAACTAGTTATTTCTTTCATCTATCTACCACAGTAAGCAAAACTGATTAACACACTTCATTCCGCAACTTCACTTTTTGCTAGCTTCTTATGTCAGCAGCTCTCTCTGTACAATTTAAGCATTTCAAACCAAGGGATTCCTGGGGTCTCCAGATAGCAACCCGTCTGCCTTGATTTGGGCACTTTGTTTTTTAAATCCAAAAAAAGCAAACTATACATAATTCTCTCTAATGTATGAGGATTTCATTTCATTACAAAATATCTTGAAAATTTCTGTGTCACACAGAGTTATTAGATTCACCTACATGTGAATCAGATTGGATTGCATTTCCGCACTCTCTTCTTTTGCCCTCTCTCTTTCTTCTCTTTACCAACTGCCAGTACAGCAATATTCCAATCAAGTGTCTCAAAACAATCATCAAGGAGAAGTGACAACTTTAAAAATGGTGGTGGTGGAGACAAAAGAAAAC